>NC_140624.1:44521559-45735309 GCF_057382275.1 Copadichromis virginalis
ATATGGACACAAACGCGCGTTGCAACTTCTTATCTGGTGCGCGTCTTTTATTTTGACAGCAAATGCGCACACGCGGACCACTTATGTGCACCCGTGTAAATAACATAATGTTCTGCCGGGTGTGTTGTTGGTTTTCTCTCGATTTCTGAGTCGACAAGCGCCTTTGTTACTGGGACCAGTCATTTTAAGAAAGGCCCCCCATTAGAACCTATGAGAAATGCAAGAAATGCATTATTGCTCGGTCTGCAATATCTTTCCCAGAACAAACACCAATTGCAAATAACATACTAAAAATAAACCTGAAAAATCTGTTTAGAACAGCGTACTATGTTGCAAGGAGTGAACTACCACTGGCAAAATTTAGCAGTCTTTGCAAACTTCAAAAAGCAAATGGCCTAGATCTTGGTTCCACTTGCCTCTTACCCGTGACTTCAGTGGAAATTTCAAATTCAGGACCTGACACAGACTGATTGATGTCCTACACAGTTCTTACAAGTTCATAGAAATTTCTGTTCAATTAGAACCAAGTATTTGAGTTGATGATTGTAATTTTTATACAATGTTGTAATTTGTTTTTCAACAATTTTTTGATTGTTTTGTTTCCTTTACAATATTATACTTTAATGTATAATATTGTAAAGGATATTATACATTATACATTATTATACAATATTATACATTAAAGTATAATATTGTAAAGGAAACAAAACAGGAAACAAAACGTCAATCAAAAAATTGCTCTCTTTTTTTATTCGGGCTACTTAAATTTATTTTGGGCTACCAAAAACTGAAGAGTCCCTGCCTGAAGGGCTACCAGGGATTTTGAAATTTTGAGAGCCCTGAGATATATTTATTTTTTAAATTACTTTTGTTTCAGCAACATTAAATTTAAAAACTGTACTTTTGAGTTAAAATATATATTTATAATTTTAATAAATGACAAATTAAAAAGGCATGAACATTTTTTTTGTATCGAAAAAATATCGAACCGTGACACCAAAGTATCGAACCGAACCGTGAATTTTGTGTATCGTTGCACCCCTAATATATATATATACACACACACATTAGAGATGGCACGATACCACTTTTTTATGTCCGATACTGATATCATAAATTTGGATATCTGCCGATACCAATATGAATCCGATATAGTGTTTTTTAATCAATAAAACTGTTTTTTAATATCTTGCTGCATTTTGTATAAGTTCATACTCAAGTTTAAATAAACAAACACTAAAGCTATTCTGTTATACCTGTATGTAAAAAATACACTGCACCCAAAATATTTCATAGTTCATAGTTCTATGTTGTGAGATGTGATGATTCATGTGCTATGTGCTGAAGTGTTTTTTTTTCTGTTCTCAAACTGATCTCCCTGTTGGAGCTCAGTCTTTTAAATTGGCTCTTTGCTAGGTTGTCTGGTATGTGTAGAAACAGCACTGGCTTATCCCTTGATTTAGGTGCTTTTTTAAATCCTTGAATGGTTCATAGATTATTGTTAATTTGCTTAAAAAACACAACAGTCATGCCAAACCATATGCAAAGAAGAAAGGTTGAAAGACCTTCAGAAAAGCTAGACATTTTAAATGAGAATAAGAAAGAAAAGTATTTCTCTGTGCCCCCCCTTTCCCTGTTAATGCCCCACCTGGCCCCCTGGCAAAGCTTTGCTACACCGGCCCCTGCACAGTTACCAGCCGTCAGCTACGTAAAAAGCTGCGTAAAAAAGGATCCTGGTGTAGAAAGTAATATTAAATAAATTCTAACAATAGCTTATCAAGCTTAAACATGCTGCTGTTGTTCAGCCGCTGGTTTCCTCTTTCTGGCGTGAAGTGGGCGATAAACAAAGAAGAGAGACGGACTCGCGACAGAAAAGCCGATCAACTGATCATTAAGCAGTTTCACGATTGAAGTAGCAGCAGGAGAGAGAGAGAGGCAGTCGCTCCATATATCTGTTGTTAAGCTTAATGTGGGAATGCTTTACAAACATTCAGAGATGAACTTACACATTTGCTTTACTTCTCTCTGGGATAACTTCCTCGGAGATGAAATGCTGGTTTGGTAGTGAGGCTACAAATACACACAGCCGCTCTATCACGTGAGCACACTGCTCCGACGTGCTGCGGTTATGAGCCGAGTTACGCCGTGTCGCAAGTTTTGTGAGGTGCTTTTTTGATATTTAATGGATCATTACATTTTTTATTTCGCTCCGATATGCGATACAGTAATTTACGTCAGTATCAGACCGATACCGATACGTAATATCGGATCGGTTCATCTCTAATATATATATGGATTTTTTTAGTTGCTGTTTTTGTAACGTTATAAAATAATGAAAGGTGGTAGATTGGCCAGATGCTGGCACATGTGTACAAATAACTCTGGTGTTTGGTGGCTGCTATGGCAGAGCTTCCACAGAGGCCAGCACGTGGATGAGAGAAAGGGGAGGCAGGAGGAGGAGAGACCCGTTTCTGACACAAGTCCCGTCTCTCTTGTTTGTTTATCGCCCACTTTGCGCCAGAAAGAGGAAATCAGTGAATGTTGCTCTAAACAACAGCAGCACATTTAAGCTTGATCAGCTGTTGTTAGAATTTATTTAATATTAATTTCAAGTATCAGCTGATGTTTGCTGGAGCCACAGCTGTAAAGCTGCTGGTCATGATGTCGGTTTGGATATGTGGTGAGAGGGAAACATGAAGATGAAACCAGGAGATGTCCTGATGTTACTGAATCATCAGAGCTGAACAGGTGATGGAGAAACAGGTTTACCTTTTAGGTGACATGAATGAGTTGAAGTTATGAACTGTTTCTGAGAGACAAATAACACCAGGATCCTTTTTTTTTTACGTAGCTGACAGCTGGTAACTGTGCAGGGGCGGGTGTAGCAAAGCTTTGCCAGGGGGGCAGGCAGGGCATTAACAGGGAAAGGGGGGGCACAAAGATATACTTTTCTTTCTTATTCTCATTTAAAATGTCTGGCTTTAAATAAATAATTATCTGAATCTTACAACCAAAGTTTTAATCTGATGTAAAATGTATAGAAATCATACATATACCAACAAGACTGTACATCACTGTCACAACAGCGTTTGTTTTCATTCAAAGGTTTTATGGCTTTTCCTGTAACACCTGGTCAAAATGCCCGGCCCGATTTTTTGTCCCAGTCCAGTCCTGCTGTCCTATGAATAATCTTTATGGGTTTTCCTCCCTTAAGCATGGCTTCTTGTCAGCTGCCATTCCACTGAGACCATTCCTGATGAGGCTTCAGTGAACAGTAGATGGATCAGCTGAAGGCCCAGATGCATCTCTCACCTCCTGTGTCAGTTCTTTGCTGTATTTTTTCATTATTTCTTAAGGACAACTTTGTCTGTGCAAGATAGTTTTTTTTAAGGCCTGACACTTATTAGTGTGTCCTTATCTGTCCAGTTTCCTCAATCTCTTAAGGACACACTGCACCAGCACTCTCTGGTAATATATATGGCACGTTTTCAGCTAATAGCTCTTTGGGAATCACCAAGTTGGTGCAAAAATCTATCACATACCTGTCAAACTGTGGTATCATTGGCATTTTTTGTAGATTCAACTAAAGAATGTGTTTTTGGAGAATATGTTTTTGCAACAGGCTCCCAAAGAGCGCCTAAAGATTTAAAACTGGTTGCTTTGCTAAGTTGTTATGTGTAAACACAACACTAGTTCAGGCAGGTGTGTTCTTATGTTTGAGTGATTCATAAACCAGTGTTAAGTTAAATTAGAATATCATGGTTGATGTGTAAAATCTGTAGGTTTTTCACACATTAATGGCGGAAGTTAAACACTTGAACGCTTTAGTAAATTTTTAGCTCACAGGAAAGAATGATTGTGCGAAAAAAAAGAAAGAATCAGAACTGAAAGTTGAATCTCACCATTTTATGCAAAGCGTGGAATTCGCTGTAGCGTTTCTCAACAGCATGCTGTCTGCCGTTCATCAACACGTCAATTTTAAAGACCTGAAAGAAAAAAGATAAGTCAGCTTAGTGACTCATTCAACTGAAAATTTCTCTGCTCTACCCATACACTCAGCAGTGACAGTAACGTCGATGTCAGCATTAATTCCACAACAAGAGGAAACATCTGGCTGTTGTGACAGAAAAAACAAATTGATCTGTCAGAGTTACTGTTAACATCCCTAAACAGGCTGCCTTCCACTTCCCTTCCTTCAGTAAGAGATTCACAGCACGCACGCTGCCGTTCTGGACAGCATTTTGCAAAGGAGGAAATTCACAATAAATGACGGCAGCGCTGTGAACACACACACCGTGGAAAAGCCAACAAGTAATCATTATTAACAAATGCTGGAAGAATCCAAACAGGTGTTGAATCTTATTTAAAAATATATTTTAAATAAAATATATAATCATCTCATAAACCTGAACACAGTGTCCATACGTGAATACTGAGAAATAAATTCAGAAAACTTTCTTTTTATGGGTATTACACAATATCTTGGAGGTCAGGAAGTCAAACTCAAAAGCACTGCTCTAAGGTCCTCATGACTTCCAGCAATAAAACATCATGCCATTAAAACAGGGAAAAAAAGCCTTCCTCAAAATGATGCCACAAAACTGGGAACTGTTGCCTAATTGAACAGTGGTTCCCAATAAAGGGGATAGGACTCCTTAGAGCAGGGGTGTCAAACACAAGGCACGCGTTTGACACGGCCCACAAAGACCCGCACGTCTGTGGAAAATGTAAAGGAGGGCACAGATTTTGTACTTTTAACTGTATTTTCATCGATTTTACAGCGTTTCCTGCTGATGAAGTCCACCACTGCCATTCATTCTACACCAGAGTAATAAATAAACAATAACAATTAAACCACAGAAAAGTTTTTTCTTACCATCTACTATAAAAATTTATATATATTTATATTTTCTTTTACAGTGGGTCCACAGCAGGGGAAAAAATTTTATTTTTTGGGCCACCAGAACACATTTGTTTATCTGCGCTGACAGATTTCTTTTTTTTTTTACAGCAGCATTTCTTTATTGTCTAGAAAAACTGAGATATATTGTTGAAACTGGTCTTCTTTTAGTATTAATTGGTATTAAATGCGCAGTCCAACTTCTTTACACTGACAGTGGTTTGGCCCACTTATGGTCAAGGTGGGCTGTAACAGTGGCAAAATGAGTTTGACGTGCTTAGATAAAATGTTGTAGTCACAAGATGAGTAAAAGACAGATATATATCTTACTGATTCTGATGTTAGAAGACTGCAGTACAATTAGTTTGATCTCTAAATGAGTAAATGACTGATTTTAAAAAGCTGAAACCACCCTTATGTGTTTGCAGTGACAGCAGCCTTTACTGGAAGTGATTTTAAACAATATTTTACAAAAGAAAACATTTAAGGGTGAAGCAGTGGTGCCTGGATTAAATCCTTACCTGTGTTTATTCCCAATCAAGGACTCCCTACACTATATATCTTTAAACTGAGCATATCTCAGCTACTTATAACCTCATTAAAGTATTTATCTTCATCTTATTTATTCCTTACTCTAGATTATTATTGTTATTATTATTTATTTATTTATTTACAGATGTCAGCTGGGTGTGGAGGGCTGGTTTAAAACTCTGGAGCCTCTCTGATTAGACACAGATTCTAAAGTCAGAGTAACTTTTGCCTCTTTTCGTGCCTCATTTGCACCATAAAGTGCGAATTCGGTGCTGATTTGAAGCGAGCAGAGTGCAGTTTATGATCTAACAGAGAGAGACAGCGGCACAGTTGACATTAAATCTGATGACAGCGGCAGGACAGGCGACACACAGGGTTTATTAGGGAGCAGCTCACCGTGTATCCTTTCTCCACCGAGCTGTTTTCTGAGCGAAAAGACGGGATCGACACTCGCACCGGATGCATCTTCACTCGAACTGAGGCGTGATTTTCAGGTAGGTGATGTTTGATCTTGATCCTCTGGCGCACACAAACACATTGACACACACACACACACACTCACTCACTCAGTGCTGGTGGATTACTCCAGTTTGACTGATAAAAATCACAGAATCCAAATGTGACGAAAGACATCTCAGTGGTGCCCCCTGCTGGACCGGAGGGCACACCGTTGTAAGGATTATCTTGAAGAAAGCGCCACAGAGGACAGTTTAACATTCAGGTGGCCCAGTGGGGTCATTTTTAATCGTGAATGTCTTTCCTTTTAATTATAAAAGAATTAATTAATTTATTAACTTCGACAGGCAGTGGCATTGTGTCAAATTGTGTATTTTTTAATGTCATGGGCTTCGGTTTTATTGTTTTTTCGATAATTTAGCATCTGTGGTGGCTGTGGAGACAGAGAAGGCTGTCTGCTAGTTGGATGGTGGTTTGAGCCCTGGCTTCTTTAATCTACATGAGAAAGGATCCTTGGGCAAGATACTGAATTCTGAGTTGCCTCCGATCCATATATGTAAGTGTGTGAATGTTGGGTTAGAATATTTTCTTCTTCTTCTTTCAACTGCTCAGTTCATGGGTTGCCACAGCCCGTCATCTGCATTCATTTCACCCTATCTCTACCATCCTCTGCTGACACCCCAGTAATCTGCATGTCCTCCACTACATGTGCAAATCTTTTCTGTGGTCTTCCTCTTTTCCAGCTCCAACCTCATCCTTTTCGAGACTTTGAAATGCTTGGAAGAACAGCAAAAACACAACTCTACTTTACAAGCCTCAGTTAGGATGTTAAGTGTTAAAGCTCACAATATTACAATTAGAAAAAGATTGAACAAGTATGGCTTGTTTGAAGGGTTGACATCATGGCTAAACCTTGCAAAGTTGCACCTGAACCTTGGGACTTCGGGAACAATGTCCTTTGGACAGATGACACCAAAGTGTAGATGTTTGGCAATAATGCACAACGCCATGCAGGAGGGAAAAAAAAACAGCATATCAGCACATAATACCTCATACAAACTGAAGCGTGGTAGAGGGGTGATGATTTTAGCTTGTTTTACAGCCGCAGGACCTGGGAACCTTGCAAACATTGAGTCGACCATGAACTCCGCTCTATACCAAAGGTTCAATGTGAAGCCATTTCTCTGACAGCTAAAGTTTGGCTGAAATTGGATCATGCAGCATGACAACGATCACAAGCACAGCAGCAAATCAGCAAACAGAATTGCTGAAAAAGAAAAGAATCAATGTGTCGTTTGAATGAGTGAATCAGTGCTGTGGTGGGACCTTAAGAGAGCTGAGTATAAAGGAATGCCTGCAAACCTCAATGAACTAGTAATAAATAATACTGAGTGATATTATCAGTGAAATACACAATACTTTTAACCAGTTCAAACATCTATGAAGACGTATTTCATTGTGTGTCATTGAATATGTACTTTTAAACCAGCCTTTAGTTATGGTGTTGACAACAGAGTCACCCAGGAAACGTTATAGCAAGTGCATGAAACTCATGAAAACATACATGCTCGTAGAAATGTATATACCATTGTGTAAAGAGTGACTTCACTGACATCAGGCACTAATACCAGTTATACGTGATGTGTAGCATGTGGAAAGTTTCCCTCGCACTGAAGGAAATTTGCCAACTCAGGAAACAACTTTAATGACATCACGGGGTTTTCAGTAGTGATATTGCAGATTGACATTACAAATTTATTATGCAAAGCCTGTGTTACAAACAGTCAAGAGTGTATTTGATGGGTGCTCATCACTCTAGGAAGGTAATAGAAATCTATCTTTCCAGTAATTTTCAATAAGAGGGACTAAATGTGAGGAAATGAGAGTCTCTGTTTTGCTGCAGTGGTTCTGTGCTGCTTTTCTCTGCTTTATATTAGCGTGACACATTAAAACAATCAGCTTTTTCTTTGCTATTTTCAGAAATTTTATCCAGTTTTAAAAAAAGAATCAGTGGCTTAATCAAAGACAATAACATATACATACATGTTGGAAACAAAGTCACCACGATCACAATAATCAGCCTAAAACTTCGATACAATATTACAGTTTTATTCAAGTAAGTTTCAACAAAAGCTCTTGCGTAAAGAGAGTTTCATCTGCTGCATATAAATATATTTTCCTTTAAACAACTGGGTTCAATATAACATTGTGATACACATGATTTATGCTGCGATTTTTCTCTTTTAGGCTCATGTTTTTCTGGATTTTATTTCTTCTAACAAGTGGCAGTAAAAGGCAAGCATACAGTACAATCCAACAGAAATGAGCTATGAAAAATACCCCCCCCCCCCCCCCCCCCCAAAAGAAAAGCAAAAAAACAAAGCTGAGGTTATATGATTTTCATTAAGGAGAAAAAACAAAGATTTCTTTTCCCACACAAGCAAAGAAAAATTCAACTTTATCTGCTGCTATAATAATCAGATGATTCCTACTTGTTCTTTCCTAAATTGGGAGTGATTACATTTTAAAGTGAATGCATGTCTTAAGAAAACAAAAAACCCTGTTTTTTTCTTTTATCTATGTTGCTTTATATGCTTTCATGTGCAGTCCTCTTCTTTGTCATTTACACAGTGTGTCCGCTGAGCCGCTGTGGATGACTGTCGTTCTTTAATATCTAAAAAAGTGAACACGTAAATAGTTTCTGTGTGAAAATCTTAATAAAAACAAATTAACCGATGGAGACAGTGAGAAATATTAGGACTAAAAGTGTCACCTCAGACATCGTACTTACGTTGACATGTGACAACCTGACACGTAGGCATAGTTGCCCGTGTAGCGAACATCACAGCGCACAATATTGTTGCTGTAGTCCGATTCTGGAACCTGGTAGTAAGGATTTACACTGATCTGTGGACAATATGGTTAAAGATCTGTTAGTAAAAGAAGAAATATTGATAAATGAAACTCTTTTAAAGGTGCTTTGGGAGGAAGTCGTATTTCTAACAAACCTTCAGGACATAGTTGCCAGGTTTCACATCTGTGATGTCAATCCACTGGCAGTCGATGTCTGCGTTGTAGGTATCATAACATCCTGGGCTCAGGCCCTGCGCGTTGGACAGCATCCATATAAAACAAAGTATAAGCAAACTTTTACATGCAAAAAAACAAAACAGTACTTGATTTCAACCTGTTTTTCCCGTCATTATATAAAAAGAACGTTTTTGGTTTAATCCTGGAGGTGATTTTGGATCCAATGTCAACAAGAAGAGAGACCAAAATACAAGTTAAAATTACGAAAAAAAAACTGATGGAAAATTAGTCAACGTGCTGAAAAACTGACCACAGACGGTCATGCAGGTGAATCATCAGGAGAGACAGGAAATCATTAAATCACCATAAGAACTGGCTCATGCAGAAAGGAAATTCTAAAGCTGTTCTCTCAAACGCAGGAGCCTCGGGAAAACAGCAGAGCTTGTTTATGAAGCCCAACTCTCCTTTTTAGACACTTAAGAAACCAAATCATACGTCAGATTCTTCAGAATCTAAATGAATCAGAGGTACTGAAGTCTGGGAGCTCACATACAGGGAGTGCAGAATTATTAGGCAAGTTGTATTTTTGAGGAATAATTTTATTATTGAACAACAACCATGTTCTCAATGAACCCAAAAAACTCATTAATATCAAAGCTGAATGTTTTTGGAAGTAGTTTGTAGTTTTAGCTATTTTAGGGGGATATCTGTGTGTGCAGGTGACTATTACTGTGCATAATTATTAGGCAACTCAACAAAAAACAAATATATACCCATTTCAATTATTTATTTTTACCAGTGAAACCAATATAACATCTCCACATTCACAAATATACATTTCTGACATTCAAAAACAAAACAAAAACAAATCAGCGACCAATATAGCCACCTTATAGCCACAGACCTCCAATGGAGCTCTAACACCTCTGCGGTCTTAAAGAAGGCCCAACAGCGTCTCCACTTTCTGAGAATCCTCAGAAAAATGGACCTGAAGAAGGAGCTGCTGACCATCTTCTACCGCTGCTCCATTGAAAGTGTGCTGACATATTGCATTGGTGTGTGGTTCTCCAGCTGCACCACAGCACACAGAAAGGCACTCCAGAGGGTCATCAACATGGCCCAAAAAATCTTTGGACATCCTCTTCCCTCCCTGAAGGACCTGTACAGCACTCGCTGTCTCAAGAGGGCACGCAGCATCCTACGGGACTGCACACACCCAGGACACCGGGTGTTTAAGCTGCTGCCGTCTGGCAGGAGGTTCAGGCTGCTGAGGTCCCGAACAAATAGACTCAAGGACAGCTTTTACAACAGGGCAATAGCCCTGATCAATGTAAATAGCTGACCTGACTGGATACCTCCCTGGACTTTTTAGGGGGAGGTAACAATGTTTAAAACGATAACAATAATATTTATATTTATAACAAGGTGCAATAATAATTAATGTGCAATAATAACAGTGTGCAATACACATACACTTATTCTTCTTTTTTATACTAAGTTAATATACTGTGTTGTGTTGTTTGTTACGTTGTGATGTGTCATATCGTGTCGTGTTGTGTTATATGTAGTGCCGACGTAGGACAGTTTTTCCAATTTCATTGTACTACTGTACTATGTATGACTGTGCAATGACAATAAAGAGTTATCTTATCTTATCTTATCTTATCTTTCTTTGCAAGGACACTCAAAAGCCTGCCATCCATGGATTCTGTCAGTGTCTTGATCTGTTCACCATCAACATTGCGTGCAGCAGCAACCACAGCCTCCCAGACACTGTTCAGAGAGGTGTACTGTTTTCCCTCCTTGTAAATCTCACATTTGATGATGGACCACAGGTTCTCAATGGGGTTCAGATCAGGTGAACAAGGAGGCCATGTCATTAGTTTTTCTTCTTTTATACCCTTTCTTGCCAGCCACGCTGTGGAGTACTTGGACGCGTGTGATGGAGCATTGTCCTGCATGAAAATCATGTTTTTCTTGAAGGATGCAGACTTCTTCCTGTACCACTGCTTGAAGAAGGTGTCTTCCAGAAACTGGCAGTAGGACTGGGAGTTGAGCTTGACTCCATCCTCAACCCGAAAAGGCCCCACAAGCTCATCTTTGATGATACCAGCCCAAACCAGTACTCCACCTCCACCTTGCTGGCGTCTGAGTGGGACTGGAGCTCTCTGCCCTTTACCAATCCAGCCACGGGCCCATCCATCTGGCCCATCAAGACTCACTCTCATTTCATCAGTCCATAAAACCTTAGAAAAACCAGTCTTGAGATATTTCTTGGCCCAGTCTTGACGTTTCAGCTTGTGTGTCTTGTTCAGTGGTGGTCGTCTTTCAGCCTTTCTTACCTTGGCCATGTCTCTGAGTATTGCACACCTTGTGCTTTTGGGCACTCCAGTGATGTTGCAGCTCTGAAATATGGCCAAACTGGTGGCAAGTGGCATCTTGGCAGCTGCACGCTTGACTTTTCTCAGTTCATGGGCAGTTATTTTGCGCCTTGGTTTTTCCACATGCTTCTTGCGACCCTGTTGACTATTTTGAATGAAACGCTTGATTGTTCGATGATCACGCTTCAGAAGCTTTGCAATTTTGAGACTGCTGCATCCCTCTGCAAGATATCTCACTATTTTTGACTTTTCTGAGCCTGTCAAGTCCTTCTTTTGACCCATTTTGTCAAAGGAAAGGACGTTGCCTAATAATTATGCACACCTGATATACGGTGTTGATGTCATTAGACCACACCCCTTCTCATTACAGAGATGCACATCACCTAATATGCTTAATTGGTAGTAGGCTTTCAAGACTATACAGGTTGGAGTAAGACAACATGCATGAAGAGGATGATGTGGACAAAATACTCATTTGCCTAATAATTCTGCTCTCCCTGTATTTTAAACTTGTTGACTTGTTTTTGTTTTTTAACATTGCATTCTAATCAACAGAAGACTAATCATTATATGTTTTACTATACATTGATGGAACAAAATAAATATTGCAAAGATCTTTTTTTTTATTTATTTTTTTTATATCTTCCAGTTTTGGGAAGAACAGAGTGAGACTGAAAGGTGACTCTTAATGATGACAGCATAATGATTCACTGCACTAGTGTTAGTCTACGTGCACTTTCTTGTTAAATACATTGCACCCTTATCTGTCACTCTCTCCTTGTCTATATTTGAGACGAGGCTTCAAACTTCTCTTTTTTTTTTTTCTTTTTTTTTTTTGGTAAAGCTTGTAGTTAGGCCTGAATCAGGTGACCCTGAAGTATGACTTAGTTATGCTGTTATACTTACTTAAAGTTATTATTACTTACATTGTATACTCAGCCTACATTTGTTATGACACTTTTTCCACTACAGACAGTCAGAACGTGGATTATCTCCACTCTTTTTAGCTGTTGTACTTCTCATCTCTTCCATCGCTGGTAGAACGGGAGGAAGAATAAACTTTCTGATTGTGCTCGAGCCCTCAATCTGAAAGATGTGCAGGTTAATTCATGTTAGCTCATGTTCCTGTCACTTCTCTTTTAAAGCTGTGGTTGGAGCAGGAATTGGCGGCGCAGCGACAGCATATTACCTGAGGCAAGAGTTTGGACCTGGGGTTAGACCACACCCCTTCTCATTACAGAGATGCACATCACCTAATATGCTTAATTGGTAGTAGGCTTTCGAGCCTATACAGCTTGGAGTCAGACAACATGCGTGAAGAGGATGATGTGGACAAAATACTCATTTGCCTAATAATTCTGCACTCCCTGTATATGTCTCTTATAAATGCAATCTGCCAAGGACTTACAAAAAAACCTTTTCAAACTGAATTGTGCTGTACTGGGATACTTGAGTATAACAGATCTATTGTTAGTGTGATTTCCTATAAAAATGAAGCTCCCACCAAAAAAGTAATCCATGAAATTCAAGTCAAAAATAAAAACTATGGTTTCTACAGAGGTATTTAGTAAGTGAGCTTGTAAAGCAGTAGCTAGTTGCAAAATTCAAACTTTTTCCAACTTTGTTCTAACAGGAGCTAACTGGATAAATTTAGTACACTGTGGCAAAAAGAGGCAGCCAAAACAAGTTGTTTACACAGTGAACTTGTTAGGAAACAGCTGTACATCTGGCAGATAAAGCATGAACGTTTGAACTGTGTTTCTACTAAATGCTAACCAACGCTTTCTGAGCAGCTTAACCTGGATTCATCTTTAAAAGGCGGCAGCAGACGACTTCTCTGTCTACAGAACGATCTCTTTACAGAAGACAGCTAAACAGCTGATATGTGTGTTTGTATCCTGAGTGAACTCAGTGAGGAGTTTATGGACTCAGCCGCTAGTTTCAGATACACACACAGTTACACACTTCTCTAAAAGATGTTGCCACAGCAGATGGCAGCGCATCAGCGATCTGCCAAATTTTTACACCAGATGCACTTTCTCATGCAACCCCTAAGGGATTTGTGTCTATTAATGGTCTCAAATAGGGGATTTTTTACATGTTAGGCGAACATGTAAACCACTGCACATGAAAGTAGCTTCCCCTCACTCATCACACAGTTTTCAGAAAACTAAGAAGGCAACACCCAATACGCTCAAACTAAGGCTTCAGAATGAGGCTTCTTAAATCGTAATGTTGGTTGTCATGGTAGCTAGTACATATTTTACACGTAGTTTATGAACCTGAAAGACTCTGAAGTGCTTAAATGTGCTGATGGTCACCTTTCTCCTTCCTCTGTGGATGTATCACCACGTATAACACCTTTCACGTATGCGCAATCTTGTCATGTGACCCTTTTCAAAGTAAGGCACAACCTTTACAGTTACATTTACAGCACTTATCTCTGAGACCTGAGTATGTGAGGTGCAGGCATATCGCCTGTAGTATCCATAGTCACAGGAAGTGTCCTCCAAGCAGAAGCTGGCCTTGTGGCCTTCTGCCACTGACCGCTGAGTGGTGGCATCCAGCAGATCGTAGTGGCTGAACTCATCCATGCTGTGGTAGTGCCTGTGGATCAGCAGCACAGTGACAGCAACTGAAGAAACAAGTCATTAAACTCAGTGAACTTCGCATCAGTGTGAAGTTTTCAAAGGTTTTCATTCATGAGCCAATAAACGCAGACTAATGTGTCAAATACATTTGGATCAAAAGGCTTCAAGTCACAGTGACTAAAACTATATTTTATTCGTCATGTAGACGGTTATAGGAATAAGCATCTGGTTCACCTCCAGTATCAGGAAGAAAGAGTTCGTTCAATGAAACAAAAGCAATCTGGTTTTTAACATCAGCTGACTTTCAAAACACGGAAAAATATCTATAGAGTCTACATAAATGGTTTCCTGGCTCTCTGTCAAAAGTGCTCCATCTTGGGGAGTCGCTCAGAGGACCGCTTGCTTCACAGCATAACTATGGACTGAGGTAGTTTTTCTGGAAACACCAGTCACATTTCTGTAAGTTCAAACATGGGACAAAAATACTAGCAGGTTTTCTTTTGGGCATAATATCCTCGTCATACAGCTTTAATGACTCTGCAGATGTAAATGAATGAAATGTTTAATTAGGCTACTCTAGATTTAGATTGAAAAGACAGGCTCTTTGTGTCTTAATGTTGAGCTTGAAAAAACAGAAGATTTCCTCTTCAAATGCCTAAAGATACAGCTAAAACTTGTGTTGAGATGTTGTTCCAGATATCAAATCTCTGCAAAAATATAAAAACAGCCAAAAGTAACACAGCTGTGGTTCAACAGGGGGTGCCATACCACAACTGCAGACTGCAACAGACAACCAGTAATTCTGGTAGCATCTCCTGAAAAACACTTTTAATGTCCAAACACCGCCCCTGTTCTTTAAATCATAGTCTTGATAAACATCAGCCTGGAAGTAGAAGAAGAAATGTCGATGGAATGATGGATGGACTGAGACGTGACTTTCCAAAGCTTCTCACTTCACACTCAGGGCAGAATTCCCAGACTGAGTTTAGAGCTGGTTTTTGTTCATTTAAATGTCTTTTTAAAAGTCCCTCCTAAGTTCATGTATTTATATATTAATACACTCAGTATGTTTGATATTTCAGCTGCAGAGATATTTTAGCATGCAGAGTCAAGCTGAGATGTACTGTAAATGCATCCAAACACCCATTTTTTTCTGAGACTTTCATTAATATTTGAATATTTTCTGGATCAAACCACTTTTCATCCCCCCCCCCCCCCCCCCCCCCCCGCAGTATCTGGAGAAACAATCATCTCAAGCTCTCAAGCTTTTCTATACATGTGTGTCTTTTTCTTTTTTTTTGGTTCTTTGGGTTTATGGAAACCTCATATACCTGGAAAAACTGCAGTGCAGACACCTTAACAATTGTCTCGTGGAGACAAAAAGGAGCACATAAAGTCAGTTTGGGGTGTCAGTTCAATGCAACGACATGTCACAGAGACTCTTTGTCTGAGTGACGATGAGGTGGACAGCACTGGCATGACATTATACTCACTGGTGACAGCTGTGCCACTCCCAGGAGTAACGTGGCCTGCTGGGGAGGAAGTCTGCGGTGCCCTGGTTCTTGACTTTCTGAGGAAACCTCAGCAGCATGCGGCTATCGTAGTCTCGTGCTCTATAGGCGGAACTGTAGACAGGATACAAAGATAAAAAGATTTTAACCCCCCAAAAAACACTATTATAGGTGGACACAGTGATGTCACTAAGATTTGTTTTCCCTGCTACATACCCTCTTCTGAGTTGAGCCAGTTCATGTGTAAATGGTGGGTGGAAATTTTTTTTTAAAAGGCAAAGTGGTTGTTTGGGTTAGTTTTCAATAATGTGTTTACCATTCAGGCTTTCTCTCCCAGAGGAGGCTATGATTAAACTTTTACAGAAATCCTCCACACCACCCCCTCTGCACCATCAGCGGCAGGATTTGGTTAATTTTACCTCATCTCATGCTCCCACTGGGCAGCTTTCACCCGCAAACACTTTAAAGTGGTTGTTATGGCTGAGAACTCTCTGAATCACACTCAAAAGCGGGTGCGCTTTTTTCTTTCACTTTTTTTTTTTCTCCTCGTGGACCAGTCCTGACAGCAGTCTACCTTGACAAACAATTTTCTTCAGCCGCACATCTCAGGTTGTACATCGGGACTCTCTGGACGTAGGCCGAGGCTTGGATGTAGTATGGGTCAGGAACCAGATCAGGGAGACCTACAATACACCACATAATGATGACACATAATCTCCATTATAATGCAATAAAAACAGATCAACAAGTAGGAAATTTTTCACACATAAAAAGCAAAAAATGCTGAAATTTAGAGGCAAAAGAGGCACTAATTGACAAACTGGTTACTTGAGTGACTGTTTTTGATATGAAACATGCTTCCATCTTATGTTTTAATGTTAATATTTTGATATAGTAGCTATTCATATAGTTCCCTGCTCCACTCTGTGTTTAACAACTATCTTTCTGCTAATTTAAATGTCTTAAGGGCACTTTTCCCATCCTTACCGTACTGATGATACCTTGTGCCATATCCGGGTCTCGCTCTCTCCCTTGGTCTCTCGTAAACGTCATAGTAATTGTAATATGGATTATCGGTGTCAATGGACTTGTAGGGATCGTATGGATCGTCTCCCACCATCATGTCTTCTCTCCTGACATCGACCTGCTCTTGGGTATCATTTACTCTCCGGCTCCTCTGCGTCCCTGTGCGCTCACCGGGACGCGCTTGGTGATGCTGGCGGTGTTCCTGGCCTCTCACGAGCCTCTGGATCGGCAGCGGGAGGCTGCGCTGGCCCTGCGGGTTGGAGGCCGGCCGGGGAGGCTGCTGCTGGGCCACTGGTTGTCTCTGGGTGTCCGCATCCCGGATGATTGTGACAGGTCGCTCCTGCACTCGCTCCTGCGTTGCGCCCCTGCGTCTGGCCGGCTGATACTCAGACCCTTGGCTTAGAATGCTAAATATCTTGCCGTTGTGTGACCACTGTAGCGTCTGCCGGAGGGCCCCTCTTTGGTCATTCCCTTGCTGTGTTCCCGGATTCCTTTGAGACTGAGCAGCCTGCAGGGTGAAAACAAATAAATAGACCCAGGAATATGCGTAAAGCGGTGTGCCAAACACGCGCAATCCCATTGTGCACACGGTTAAAGGAAACGGTGACAAAGCGACTGTTATAACGAGGTTGTCTTTGACTCAGTTATCCTTCATTTATGTCTGAAGGATACTCCGTGAGCAGTGAGGAAAAGCTAAGTTTCAGTGTATCCGTGTAAACTCATAACGCTCTGCTGCAGATGCGCTCTGTGAGACGACGGCGATGATGATGACGAGGAGGAGGAGTTCAGCATTTAGAGTTGCTGGTTCTGTTGCACAATCTAGTGCTGCTGCTCATATAACAACTGGAAGTGCTATCGTGCCCAGCCAAGAGTGTTTGATAACTGCTCAGTCTGGCAAATTTAACAGCAGTAAAACCTTTTTTCTTCAGCACAAAGAGGAAACACGTATGTCTGTGCATCACACAGACACAGCAGCAGACGAAAGCTTTTTTTGTGAATCCATTTCGTTTTAGTCATGATGAATAATATGTCCCATTTCTTTGAAATGTCTCTATACTGTCTCCATTCCTTTCTTTTTCCAGCCAGATTTATAAAAAGTCATGATAAACTTTTGTCCTGACTGTTGGATGAACTCCCAAACATACACCCTGCAACACCCTGTGCCAAAACTTTATTCACTCATCCATTATTTTTCTTTCATAGGAGAATTTCAAACCTAAACATGACTCTTTGATGGCCATGCAACACTTTCTGGGAAACCATCTGCCACATATCCACCCTCCAACCTCAACCCTAGCTGCACTGGAGCTTTGCTGAAAACGTGAAACACACATCACATGCAATTTTTTTTTTGCAAAAGTCACAATTAGTCTGTCCCGAGGAACCTCTAGTGATACTTGATATCTGCTTGACTGTCTGGCAGCTGACTGCTAAACTCTGTTCTTCTGCTGATAAATCCAAATCATTTGCTGCAGTCTAGTCAAATCACTGCCCTGGTGGTGACACCAGATGTATAATGCATATGTTGAGAAACTTAATCCACGGTTCTTTCTTTCTCTCTCTCTCTCGCAAACGAGGAAGTTTTTTCTGGCATCTACACAATTGACCGCAGGAAGCCTGCACTGAAAAAAATGCAATAGGGTGGTTGTTGAATTTGCATAGAATTACTTCATATATCCAGCATGACTAATTTAAATTTCACATCTAAACATATTTTTGTCTTTTAATTTTCACATATTCTTTAAGAATATTGATTCTTTTAGAACAAATCATGTTGAAAAGAAACAAGTTAGTCGTGTTTTATCCTCAAGCTCCGCCCCCTGGAAAGGAAAAATCGGCTGCGCTGTCCGCCATTTTTGTCTCTCGCTTTGGAAAATCTACTACCATCTGGAGTTTTACACTTGAAGGTAAATAAGATTTTAAAGCTAACACACCAGTGAGAACGAGTGTAGACCCTTTATATATGTGGACTTTTACTGGGTGTTGTTATTTTACAGGTATGTGGGCTGTTTATCGAAAACCATGAGAGGCCAATGTTAGCTAGCTCCAGTTAGCTAATGGTAACCGAAATTATGCGATAAGCAAATTAGTAATTAACATATATAATGTGAGTTAATATTGTTTCTATATTCTTTCAGTCTAAATTAACAGACTATTACAAACTTGCATCGGTGTCTGTAGTAAGTGGTGGTACCTGCAGTGTCTTAACCATTAAACAAGCTAATGTAGGGCCGGGATATGACTAGTTTGTTGAAACATGTCTGCTGCCAATGTGACTGCTCACACACGGTAACATTACCAGCACATAGCCACAGCCGCTATAAACATGCTGAAAGGTCAATCTAGCTTCTGTAGTCAGCAGCTGGAAGACTCAACACAGACCCAAGATTCAGTGTAACGGTTATCTAAATGTTGTGTGTCCTGTTTGTAAGCCCAGAAAAAGAAATTAAATAAAATGACGACCTTGAGCTTCAAGCTAATGTAAGCGTAATGCTATAGCATAAAGCGACTAATGCAATGATGAGGTTGTTAAATTAGTAAAAATACAGTAAATATATCCAACATGAATCATTTATATTTTTGGTCTAAACATAATTAAGTCTCACGTCTTTCACTTGTTTTAGAAGGATGTTCAGTCTTTTAAAACCAGTCATATCAAAATAACAGAAAATAGTTATGTTTTCTGTTGAAACTCCACCCCCCAGGGTGTGTTATGCGAGGGAAAATTCACTGTGGCGGTCCGCCATTTTTTGTCTTCGCTTCGTTTACGTTTGGTGCTGAGCTTTACTTTGTCAAGGTAAACTGAAAACTACATGTTTGAGAGGAAACGAAGAGAACATCCATTATATGGGGAAGTTTTTCTCATGAATTGCTGTTGAGCAACATAATGTAAAAAACAAGTCATTCCTTAAGTTAACTAACGATAATGCTAGCTTAAGCTGCGGGACAATATTATGTGCATTAGCTTTTTTTCAGTGTGTGCCCAGTCACATCCGCTTGTTTTTTCTCAGTGAATACAGACTAACAAACTTGTGTCCATTTAGTTAACTGGTTGTACCTAAAATGTTTTAGTTATACAGTTAAATAAGCTAGTTTGCCATGGGGTGTGCTCTGTGTGTGTTGGGGGGGTGTCTTCACTAAAGTGGGTTTATTTAGGGCATGACACCTATGCAGTACTCATTAGGAGAGGAAGTGCATGACGTGGGGCTTTATTTCATGTTCTGGGGCAGTGAATGTAATCTACTGATAACATGTTAAAGACACACAAAAACCCAACAAATTATTTTAACTGATTTATAGAGAGACTGAGAGGAGGGCTTAAAGAGATAAAAATAATGACAGTATAAATATGTTAAATTTATTTTTTCTGTATCGATATATGGTGCTTATCCCTGCTGAAGGGCAGATTGGTGTTGCTTCAGAACAATTCTCTAGCGCTGTTATGTAGAGGTGTTACTGTTAAGGTTTTAATAACATTATTTTATTTACTAGTGAAGATTTGCATATGTTATCTCACATTCTGTAAGGTAAATTTTCTGGAAAGGTCAAATTAACTAATTTAACTAAGTATTAATGAAAGACCTTGATGTGTATATGACAATAATAGATGTAGTTTCTGGGTCATTTGGCAGAACTGCAAAATGGCCAGAAGGAGGCAACTGCTGTGGTTGCAAACAGGCTTTGGGTGGTTTGGAAGTAAGGGCAACTATGGAACTGCTCAGCAACATGGGACCCATAGCTAATAAATAGTAATATAACTTTGTGTGGATGTAACCTTGTGAGATTTGAGATTTTGACAGCATTTTTATGTGACAACTTCTCTTTTTAGATAAATGCAGAGTTTAAGCGCATTACCACCATGCCACTGCAGTCCAGATTACTCTCGCAGATAGATGTGCTATCTGACAAACTAATAAAGGTCTTCAAAAGGCGAGGAGGACAAATAGGAAGAAGACTTCAGAACATTCTGGAGCCCACGGCCCAGGTAAGAAAAAAATTAATTTGTGTATACACTTTAGGGAAAATAATAATTTTAACAAAATGCTGCTTGTCACTCTATGCCAGGAGTATGTTGAAAATCACCTGGGATTTTCACAATTTACCATGGGTGCGTTTTTTTTTCTTTTTCTTTTACCTGCATTTTTCTATGTGTGGAGTTGATAGTTGAACACCTCTCTGTGCTCTGACAGTATTCTGCTTCTTTGCATGGAGATTTCACTTCATTACCTTTTTAAGCATTCTGAGGACTCAAATCACATGCTGTAATGAATCCATTTTTGTTCACCTAATGTGTTAATGTTAACATTTTTTGGAATAGTGACACAGATTAAAATAAGATTTGGTATAATGTTCTTTGACCAGTGTTCTGTTTAATTAAATTTTGGAATTCTGCATTTTCTAGGCCAAAGATGAAGCCATTATCCAACGATCTAATAAGGAAACAACCATGGGAATTTACATCATAAAGTCAAGAGATGCCAATGGCAGCCCTGAGGACATCGGGATAGTCCTTGAAGGCCAGAGAGTCTGGCAGGATTTGGATAACTATACCCTAGCAGCTGCAATGCTGTTTGGACTAATGTACACTTTGAACCTCACCTACCCACTGGAAAAGTATACCTTTGAGGTATTATAGAAACTGGTTATGGAGCTCAAAAGAAACAGCCTTTCAAAGAAGGCCCAGGTTTTCAGGACCAGACTGTACAATTGAACAGTTTTCCAGTTATGATGTGGGAACAACATGTTTACCTCTTCAAATATGTACCATCCTTTCTTTTAAGCCAGCACTGGTAAAGTTGCAGGACATAGTGAAACTTATTTTTCTGGCACTTTTCAACTTGGGGCCTTTATTACTGCAGTTTTCACTTTTCAAGCCATGACTCTTTTAAAAAAAAATTCAAACTTTGAATGTCCATTTTTCTCAATGGAAATGGTGCCTTGCACCAATTTCACCAGTTTGCAATTTTTTCCCCAAGGTGCACCACTACAAACAGATTGCATTGTCTAGTATTAGTGATTGTGATGTTTAGTGATAGAAGCAAGCCAATACTAATCAGTTTAGGTCTCTTGGTTGTGTGCCTGTGGGTTATAATGTTATTTTAAGTCTCTTCTTTGTGTCATTTTAATATTTACACCCCTGTTGCCATATTACCTTATGGCTCTTACATTTAAAAAACTATTTTTTACATAAGCGCGATGTCATAAGGCCCCACAATGTTGAATTCAGGTTACAGCAGATAACTTTGAGGAATGTTGTGGAATGTTTTTCAAGAGATGCATTGTACAAATATGACTCATGTATATTTTGGAAGCCTGAATTGAAAGTCCATTGTTACAACTGTGTAGTATTTTCAAAAATACAGGTCATTGTTCAAAAATGTTTTGCTTATTTCTTTGATTGAAGAGAAAGTGTACAGTACATACAGTAAGATCAGCCTTAATTTAGTTTTATTTATTGAACACTCAATTATATACTATATTATATTATATATTATATATTAGAAATTTGTTATAAAATAAAATAAGCTTACCATAAAATAATCTTGTCAATATAACACATAGTAGTCCAATACAATTAACACAAAAAGTTCATGTCTGATAAACAAGTGGTTTCTATAAATATTTGACCGGAATGAAAAACATAACAACAACATGTGTTGTGTATAACAGGTATAACATAAAAAACTAAGGTTAACCAAACATAACTTAATTTCGTGCAACCGATTACAATAATTTTTTTACGTTTATACCACTGATTATTTTTTTCAGTGTGCTGCTAAACCACAGTAAACGGTCACAAGGATTTTACAGCTTCTCAAATCGCAAAGTTTTATGAGAACAACCGACTTAAAGGGAAAGAATCTGGATTGTATTAGATTATATATGCTTCCAACATGTACGAATGCAATATATCTTTAAAAACACAAAATTCACAAGCAAGCAAAGTAGCTGCACGACACATCTTGATTCATTTTAGTCAAGTTGTGAGGAAAAAGGGAAAAAAAGAGCATTAAAAAAAGAATTAGACCTCATGTGACACACGGCTGTTTAATGAATACGGGAAAAAATAAAAACAAATTTTCTGTATCACAGATCATTTGGTGTCTTATTGCTAGCAGATGACTCCAAACAATACTGCATTTTATTTCTCTAAACAGTACCTGAAAAAGTTACCTGACAGGAAAATTCTACACCTGTACTTATTTTCTTTGATTTAGTTCTAGTTCTTGATGGGTTTTAAATCTGTGTCTGAAAATTAGGCAAAAAAAAAAAAAATGTTGCTGAAACTGAAATCTGTGCCTGGGAGTTACCTTCAGCTGTGGAGTTAAGTGCCGGTCATTAGTGTCACAAAAAATGGTAATAACACTATTTAGAACATTTAACCTTTATTTCAGTTCACACACAGTTTGAAAGTGAGCACCAACACTGGAGCAGCTTATGGTTGTTATTTTGGGGGTTCTGGGTTTTCCTCAAGGTTGTGTCATTGATGATGATGATGATGGGGGGTAATTTAAATTTCTTGTTTTCTCTTTCTTTTTTCATCCCCAAATGACTTGTGTTACTTGTTGGAGGAGTTAAGCACTATGAAAATCTTCAACCTTTACAGGGTGTTTTACATATTCACCATAAAAGTAACAAAAAAAGCCCTTATACACACTTTTCCTCTGCCCATTTTAAGGCTGTGAAATTTCCAATTTTCCAATCACTTTTTGGATGACAACACCAGGTTGTTTTTAAACTTCACAACCCATCTCATTAGGATCTTTTGAGCAGTGACACATTTTCTTCTTCTTCTTTCAGCTGCTCCCTTTAAGAGACCCGGAGAGGGTCATCAGCCTCCATCTCTCCATGTTACTACCATGCTCCTCTGTCACACTAACTCTCTGCATTGTCCTCCCTCACTACATCAATGAATCTTTGCTGTGGTCTCCCTCTTTTCCTTCTTCTTGGCACCTCCATATTCACCGTTAAGGGGCGATCGTGGCTCAAGAGTTGGGAGGTCGCCTTGTAATTGGAAGGTTGCCGGTTTGAGCCCCGGCTTCGACAGCCTCGGTCGTTGTGTCCTTGGGCAAGACACTTCACCGTTTGCCTACTGGTGGTGGTCAGAGGGCCCAGTGGCGGGAGTGTCCGGCAGCCTCGCCTCTGTCACTGCGCCCCAGGGTGGCTGCGGCTACAATGTAGCTTACCATCACCAGTGTGTGAATGTGTGTGTGAATGGGTGGATGACTGGATGTGTAAAGTGCTTTAGGGTCCTTAGGGACTAGTAAAGCGCTATACAAATACAGGCCATTTACCATTTCCAATATCTCCACTATCCTCTGCACATGTACAGGCCATCTCTCTGACTTTGTCTGCTCGAACCGAGCTGGGCATCTAATCTTGTCCATTCTCAATGGAAATGTTCACACCTTCAGCTCGGCCTCCTCTTTTTATGTCACTGCCACCATCTCCAAACCATACATCACAGCAGGTCTCACTGCCACCTTGTAAACCTTCCCTTTCACTCACCCTTTTCAACACTTGTCTCCACCCTGCCTGCACTCTCTTATTTACCTCTCTTGTGCTTTGTCTGTTGCTTTGGATTACCACTGGTATTTGAACTCGCCTGCCTTCACTACATCTACTCCTTGCAGCTTCACTTTTCCATCTGCTTCCCTCTCATTCACACACATGTATTCTGTCTTGTTGTACTGACTTTTATTCCTCTTCTCCCCCAACTTCTCCAGGCTCGTTACTACCTGGTCCCTATTTTCACTACAGATCACTATATCGTCTGTGAACATCATAGTCCACGGAGCCTCCTGCCTGACCTCAGCTGTTACCCTGTCCATCACACTAACTTAAAAGGAAACTCTAGCAGTTTTCTGTACCAAGGTTTGTAACCAGATTTGGTTATAACACTTTACAAAGTAACACATTACTGTAATTACATTACATTTTTCAATAACTCAGTCAGGGACTGTACTAAATTCAGCAATCACATTATAGCTACAATTATGTCGTTATTTGGGTTACAAAAGTTCTTCAGTTGTCTGCATCCCAGGTGGACAGAACGATAGAAACATCTAACATATATCTTCCTGTTCACTTGCTACAATTAGCTGATGTTAGTGCGTGTGCAGGAGGAGGGCAAATGGTGGCGGTCTTCAAGAGTGGAGACATGCACTTTACTTTTATTTTTATTGCACAAAAGACAAGAGGACGTTAATAAACTGAAAACTGCGTCCAGGAGAGAAACTACTGCATTAAACTGCTAACACAGCGTCAACTCTTTGCAACCATCTGCGCAGACAGCATGTTAGCTAACGCTAAGCTAGCAGAGAACCCAGAGTGATGATGAAGCAGAGTGTGGACCCCAGCCCTGCAGCCAGGCCCTGAACTTAAAAAGGTAACAAAGGCAGTGATGAACAGTTAAGCTTACAGCCGCCGTTTCTACCTTTTCAGGTGAAACACTGTACTAATAACAGTAAAGCTTATTTGTGCTGGTTTCCATCTTTGCTTTTTACATACCTAAATTACATACCTAAATTCTAAAAGAAATATTGCATATGTGTCCTCATTAGGATTAGAGGGTTGTGTTGGTTTGTGGGACTGTAGACTACTGTTTGCATTTTTAGTAATATTAACGAGTATTTACAGGACGTTATTTAACTTATCTAGTCGTTATAATGTATTGCACTGCATCAAGGTGTCACTATATCACAAAGCTGCTTTTTAAATCAAAACATTTAAAAAGATGAAACAATACTATGTAGGTACTCTTTTAAGCATTGCACTCGAATTAATACAAATAAATGCGTATGTGATTTACAACAATAATATTGCGGTTTCGGTGCATCCATGCTGCACTCTGTTTGGATTTATTAAAAACACTGATGTCAAGCTACACACTTTTTTACATTTTTATGCTGGTTATAAATCATCTAGCTCACATAAAAAACATTTTAGGAGGACTCGTTCTTCTGGAGAAGTGGCAGCTTTCCAGTTTCTTGATAGCAGTTTGCACATGTGCCTCCGATGGCTTGGTGAATTTAGTCAGCCATAGTTAGCAACGTAATAACCAGAATCATAGTACAGTGGTAATGATTCGAACTCAGATTCTTTATGAAAATGAAGACACGTAGAAAGGATTCGAACCGTGGTCACATTCTTTTCACAGCAAAAAGGCGCCGCTTGGGAAGGAAACAACTCCTCGTTGACACACATAGCATTGCAATGCGGCTACCAGCTTAACAGCTAATCCTCGTTAGTATAGTGGTTAGTATCCCCGCCTGTCACGCGGGAGACCGGGGTTCGATTCCCCGACGGGGAGGCTCTTTTTTTTTTCTTCTTCTTCTTTTTTTAAACTATATATATGAGAAATTAACTTAGCACCATCAGTTTTATTTTAAAAACCAAATCAAAACAGGCTTTAGAGAAGATTAAATAAACACAAGTAAATAAAAAAAAAACACAGTAAATGAAGATTAGATGTGTGACTAAATACGAAATAAAGCCAAATTATAACCAAACTATATAACGGTCCATGGCTGATCTAAACTACCATTAACCAGCCCCGTTGCTAGCCATCTTGTTCTTCCCTATATTAAGTTATGAATATTTGACCTAACATTTCAAGAGTGTTAAAAACAAATTTGACAAAAATTTCTGAATTAAATGTCAAATAAAATAAGTAAAGAGAAAAATAGATGCTAAAAATACTTTATAGGCTAAAAATGGGCTCGATTTAATGGTAGAGTAAACTGATTGAATCATACTGTAAATTACAGTTAAGCCAGCTGTATTGTTCTTGGATAATGACAGACACACATCATCTCGCTGTTGGAGGGAGGTTTAAGCTTGTGCAAACTGTGAGTCAGAGCCAGTTACAAGAGCTTGAAAAAGTATATTGACCTTGTAGTGAATCTGTTGATCTAAAGGTACATGTGGATACAGAAGAAGGTCCCAAAGTCTAATTTATCCAGTTGATACATGGAACTTGGCTTCGCAATAATCAGGATTAAAAAACGATGGCCTTAAATGATAGAAAAGCAAACTCTTATGAAAAAGCTGCAACAGCAATATAATCCACTGCTGTTGCGCAACTGTTTTCTGTCTTCAGTTTGTCTTCTAGATGCCGTCTAACCATTTGAATTTGAACTATTTGGGATCTTTTCCAGAATAAATCTGCTATTAAAGCCCGCCTTTTAGCCAAGACATGATTGTGCTGTTGCTTTTAGGATGACTAACATACATTCTGCATAACAACAGTTATTCCAAAGAGTGAAAACTTTGTACACGTGTTCCCGGGTTGCCTCCTCCTCCCTTCCTTGGAACACCGGAGAGACAGCCAGAACCAGCTGTACTAGGTCACTGATGTATTTCGTTCATATTTCATTGAAATTTCTTCTCTCTCCCTCCTTCGAGGGCAGCGCAGTATTCGCTCACACAGCTTGGAGACACATCTGCAAGGAATTAACCCAGTTCTTTTGTCCACGTCGCTGGAATTCACCCCGGTTCCTGACTTTTTGGGCACTCATTTGAGCTAAAAGAATTTGACAAAAAATCCGCGTCTGGGATGCAGAATATGGAGGAGGGGACAGACTCCTGCATAATAACACCACTGTGTAAAACACAAAAAAGACACTTTCATAATGCTAAATATATCAAAAATCAGCACCAGTTTTCAGTGCCATCATTGACTCAACATCTGTACTTATGTCTGATTCTTTTTTATAAGAAGCTACTAGTATGATGTAATCCCCACAGAGGTACTTTGGGACTTAAAGAAGTCCTTAAAACATGTTTAAAATCCAGGTTCAGCTTTATAATGAATATAACTTTCTTAAATGTCTCCTGGATTTAGTTTCATGACATCCTGGTGATCTCATCGCAGTGAAAGAGGACCACACACACACACACACACACACACATTAAATTAAAGCCTACTTCCTCTCTTCTGCGTCCAGGATTCCAACCTTCAGTCCCACAACAGTTTGCTTCTCCTGATCACAGATTTGTACACTCTCAGATTTACACTCAGGCTTCCCCTCCTCCCTCATCGAATAAAGCTCAGCTCAGACCTCTATGACAGAAACAGACAATTCAAATATTTTCTCCTCTCTCATAAATGGTGGGTTTCCATTACTGTTGGAGCACCCAAGCTGGGGCTTGCACTACACACACACAAACACACACAGTCTGGTGGACTACGTGGCAATCTGCACATACACTGACGTTTTTGTAACCGGGAGGAGGAGGAGGAAGAGGAGTGCTTTATCAAGACAGAACCAAGCAAACTTTACATTATGCAGTGACTCGTGCTGATTTATATTTCTCACTCCCAGTATCTGCTTTTATTTTATTTCTGAAGGGATCTGTTTGTTCAATCACACAACAAGAAACAGCTGTTTCTAATAATCCTGCAAGTTATCGTTTGGCGAATACACTGAAACTGCACTTTTATCAACATCCCTGATCTGACTTTAACCGGGACTCGGGCAAAGGTGGAGACTTTGCTATTGAAATAATGTGATTTAGCTTTTTTTTTTGTAAATTTTGCTTTGCCTTGTTTTTGTCAACTAACACCCAAAGAAAACAACTCTCTCATTAGCTGCTAATAGTTCACTATTTCCGCAAGGTAATTGCTAACCACATTGTTTGGTACTGAGCAGATGGGATATGGTTGGTTTTCAGACCCTTTAACTGAAAACTATGGGAGCAGTGAAAGTGAACCAGAACAGTAAATTTGGGTTGTGAGGAGGATGCCAAGGCATCAGATGAAAAGCAGTAAAGTAAAGCTGGGTGCAGCCACAGTGGGGGTGAGATAACTGTCTGTGGAGAAAGCTTCCACTTTGCAATCATAGTCTAGTAAACCACTATTCATCCACCTTCGTACTGTTTACATGTCATTTATCAAGAAAGAGAAGGCTAAGTTCATTTAATGGACGTCTTTGCTTAATTTGGCTGAAGTTTGAGGGTTTCCTGAGCAATAAAGCATCAGAAAATCAGGAATAAATGCACTGCTGAACTTTGAACATGGTGCCACAAGTCAGAAAGTTGTGAGTGTAAATCTTGGTCCCTCGTCCCTGTACAGGTTTGCATGTTTCTTCCCACGCTCACCCCTCTTTCCTCTGTATACTCCATTTTCCTCCCGCAGTGAGAACACATGCCGCCCAGGTGGGCTGGAAAACATGCAGTAAGCTAAACACAGGTGTAAGTCTTACCAAGTAAGTGTTAGCCCGTCTGTCATTTCCATCACATCCAGCTCATGATGGCAGGTTAGACTTCTGTAATACCTTTACAATGACAAAACCAAATCAATAAATCGGCAAATAAACAAACACGTTATTTTTCTCATTCATACTTAAGTTTAAGCTTTTCACCTGTCAACATAAGCAACCAGCAGGAGATCATTTGCTATGCCGCGGATTTGCTTTGACTTTCATAAAGGGGTTTGGTTTGCACAAACTAGTGCAAACCACCTAAAAGAGTGGTTTTTGAGAATTAAGTTAAAAACCAAAACAGAATCTGTACAATTCTAGTGAGTTTGAAGGTCAGTATTTGGTGTGACCACCTCTATTCTTCAGCACAGTCTGAACTCTCTTAGGCAGCTTTCTTAAAATTTCTTAAAGTAGTCTTTCAGGAATAGTTCGCCAGGCTTCTTAAAGGAAAATCAAAGTCCTTCTTTGTATATTGGCTGCCTTTCGTTCTGTTCTCTGTCAAATATGATCCCACTCTGCTACAATATTGTAGAGGTTTGGACTCTGGGGAGGCCAGTCCATGACTCATAGCATAGTTCCACTGTGTGTGTTTCTATCCAGGCATGCTTTTATTGCATCCATAGTGTGTTGGGGATTCTTGTCAGGCTGAAAATGAAGCTGTTAACAATCAGATGCCCAAACACCCCTTGCTGAAATGAAATGAAATCCAAACCATTACAGAGCCTCCACTCACACTCACTGTTGTACCTCTCTCCCAACTGCCTCCATACATACTGACAACAATATTGGAAAGAAGTTGTAAGTTTGGATTCATCCCTCTATAAGACTGTTTCCACTGACTTTCAGTCCAGTTCTTGTGTAATGTGGGATACCTCAGCCTTTTCTCCCCTCCTTAACCATGGCTTCTTGACAGACATCTTTCCACCGAGACCTTTTGTGATGAAGCATAAGTGAACAGTAGATGGATCAATTGACGAGCCAGATACATTTCTCAGGTCCTGTGTCTGATTTTTCTGTGGATTTCTTATGGATATTAGTTTTAGATACTATTCACCTGTTGTAGACAGTGTTTTTAGGACTGCTACTTCTTTTTTTGTCCTCCACTTGTCTACTTTCCTTAAAATTTTAAGGAAACACTCTACACCAGCGGTCCCCAACCCCCGGGCCTCGGACCGGTCCGTGAGTCGTTTGGTACCGGGCCACGAGAGTTGAGGCTCAGGTGTGAAATGTGTGGTTTTCAGGGTTTTTATCGGTTTTCAGCGTTATTTTGTTATTGTTTTTATTGTTAACTCGGTTTTCCTGGGTCTTTTCATGTGTGTTATGAATAAATCTTCTTTTTTTCGGTACCGGTACTAGTTTTATTTTGTTGTATTTATCCGCGACACCTTAAAGGCCGGCCCGTGAAAATATTGTGGGGCGTAAACCGGTCCGTGGCGCAAAAAAGGTTGGAGACCGCTGCTCTACACTATATCGAGATATGTCAAGTTTTCAGCTAATTGCTCTTTGGGAATCAAAACTGTGTTATTAGATTCAGCTATAGAAATGGGAACAAATGATCTGTGTCTAAAGAAAATTTTCTAAAGATACAAATTAAAATTAGTTCTTTGCTATGTGTAGACAAAATATTGATTTATCCCTCGAGTTAGTGGCCTTTTTATGTTTAAACGATTCATAGGTCAGTATTAATTGACATAACAAACAAAAAGCATATTCCTCTGAAAAAGACCAAGTATGTGGACTGGACTGAAAATGAGTAAAAAAGCAGTAAAAAAAGAAGCAAAACAATGAAAAAAACTTTGGAAGAACTTCAAAAAGTCTGAACAACTATTGCTCAAGACCACTTTCCAATACAATCTGGCTCCTATGAAACAACAACAAAAACAAATGAGAGGTGTCTTATCAATTTGGCCATTTCTATAAATCGGCAGGTACAGATACATATAGATTCGTGCTTTGAAGGTCTGAATGTCACTTAAGGTGATGATTTTGTTTAGAAAGAAGGATGGCTCCACCTACAGGTCACAAACAGTAAAAGCACAATCACATCAATTAGATTGCTGAAATTAAACTTGACTACACTTTTTTTATTACAATCTGCAGAGGTGAGAAGTAACGAAGTACAAATATTTTGTGACTGTACTTAAGTAGAAAACCTGGGTATTTATTTTTCTGACAACTTTTTACTTTTACTCTCTGCATTTTTAAACAACTCTGTACTTTCTGCTCCTTACATTTTCAAAACAGGCTCATTACTTTAACACATTTGAGGGGAGGGGAGTTGTTATTCCTCGCCATTGCTGGCCTTCAAGCATCATAACGATTTGAGCCTAAACTGTCTGCCATAGTCAGACGTTAAAGTGGGCTGGGTTTTTTTTTTAGCACACTTTTAGCACAGTTTGTTGCTAGCTAAAGCAGTGTTTCCCAACCACTGTGCCAGGTTGGAGGAAGGTTGGAGGTTCGATCCCTGGCTCCTCCAGTCTGCATGCCAAGTATCCTTGGGCAAGATACTAACCCCAAGTTGCTCTCCGATGCATCCATCGAAGTATGAATGTGTGTAAATGTGGTTAGACAGCACTCAGTTTAGAGTCAGTGCTTGTGAGGATTGGGTGAATGTGGCATGTTGTATACAGCGCTTTGAGTAATCTGGAGAGTAGAAAAGCGCTATATAAGAATCAGTCCATTTACCTGATTACAGTTTTTTCTGATTGCTTAAGCACATTTTTTGTAACTATTGGCTAATTTTGCAAAACTCTTCACACAAATAAGAAAACCTGTCACCCAATAATCAAAACATTGTAGTTCCCTTGCAAAAGCAAACACAGCTAGATTAACTCTTCACACCTTCGTAAAAATGGTCTTTCCGTATCAAACAGTACACACAAGCCATCATCTACTAAGCACACAATGCGCCAACTGCACACTGATGGTATGAATACAAAACACATCTGGCTTTTGCTTTCTCTGTGCACAAGGTAGGCTATGTCAGTTTGAGCTCATACTTCTGTCATAGATCCATAAGCATAGAGGGATCCAAACTTCAAGTACTGGTGTTTATTCAAACACATCAAAACAAACACAAGTGTTCATTTCCAAGTATAGGATTATTTGCAATCGCCATAATGACTATATGGGTTACTTGGTCTGCAGTGAACATGCTTCCTCTGCCCCCAGCATCTGGTCATCTAGCAATTCTGTAAAGTAACAATTTCAGTATTTTTACATCAATGGTATTGGTGTGTTTCTCATTGGCATATGGCAGTGCTACAAATCTTTGTGCGAAGTGACTGTACTAACCGATTCTCATTTCAAGATGTCCTTATGGTACTTGCTACAGTGTAGCGGCTCGAGTTAGGCTGGACCCGTTGGCCAGCTACCCTCAGGGTCATTCCACGGTTGATTACATGGTCCACTATTGTAGCTCTGATGTCATCAGCAATTCTATTTCTTACTCTTCCTACCCTTCCTCTCCCCCCCTCCTCATCTTCCTCTCCCCCCTCCTCGTCTTCCTCTTGCTCCTCCTTGTCCTTGTCGTCTTCTTCATCCTACTTCTTCACCTCCACGTCCTCTTCCTCGGCCTCCTCTACTTCTCACTCTTTCTGCTCCCTCCATTGTACTCCACACACACCTTACCTGTATTATAGTGCTTAGGCTGATTGCAAAGTGAACGAATTATCTAAAAAAGTTTTCACATGTGAAAGTGTGCCAGACAGTTGGCAAGTTAGTGTTAATGATAGCCATACATGTGTATACTTTTGCTAGGAGTGTGTTGGAAATTTGGTAATTGAGTGTTGTGCAGTGAATTGTGCCTACAGTTTTGCAAAGTGTGTGTTACAAAATTGCAAACTGAGTGCAAAGCAGTTTTTGTGCTTTTAGTTTTGCAAACTCAGTGAGTGGTTTTGCTATAAGTCTGAATAGTTTTAGAGATTGTGCTACAGGAATCACAGTTAGGGTTTAAGCATTCAGAAAAAACTGTAGTACTCTAAATCAGGAGTCTCCAATCCCAGTCCACGAGGGCCGTGTCCCTGCAGGTTTTAGATCTCACCCTGGGTCAACACACCTGAATCACATGATTAGCTCATTACCAGGCCTCTGGAGAACTTCAAGACGGTTATTTATCCATTTAAATCAGCTGTGATGGCTCAAGGACACATCTAAAACCTGCAGGGACACCGGCTCTCGTGGACTGGGATTGGGGACCCCTGCTCTAAATGATCGGCCTGAGTAACGGACAGAACAATTGCATCTCTTCCACTAGAGGGCAGTACAACTACCTGCTCTAATTACAGTTTTTTCTGATTGCTTTATTAAACTCTAACTGTGATTCCTGTAGCACAATCTCTAAAACTATTCAGACTTATGGCAAAACCACTCACTGAGTTTGCAAAACTAAAAGCACAAAAACTGCTTTGCACTCAGTTTGCAATTTTGTAACACACACTTTGCAAAACTGTAGGCACAATTCACTGCACAACACTCAATTACCAAATTTCCAACACACTCCTAGCAAAAGTATACACATGTATGGCTATCATTAACACTAATTTGCCAACTGTCTGACACACTTTCACATGTGAAAACTTTTTTAGATAATTAGTTCACTTTGCAATCAGCCTAAGCACTATAATACAGGTAAGCTGTGTGTGCGGAGTACAATGGAGGGAGCAGAAAGAGAGAGAAGTAGAGGAGGCCGAGGAAGAGGACGTGGAGGTGAAGAAGTAGGATGAAGAGGACGACAAGGACAAGGAGGAGCAAGAGGAAGACGAGGAGGGGGGAGAGGAAGATGAGGAGGGGGGAGAGGAAGGGTAGGAAGAGTAAGAAATAGAATTGCTGATGACATCAGAGCTACAATAGTGGACCATGTAATCAACCGTGGAATGACCCTGAGGGAAGCTGGCCAACGGGTCCAGCCTAACTCGAGCCGCTACACTGTAGCAAGCACCATAAGGACATCTTGAAATGAGAATCGGTTAGTACAGTCACTTCGCACAAAGATTTGTAGCACTGCCATATGCCAATGAGAAACACACCAATACCATTGATGTAAAAATACTGAAATTGTTACTTTACAGAATTGCTAGATGACCAGATGCTGGGGGCAGAGGAAGCATGTTCACTGCAGACCAAGTAACCCATATAGTCATTATGGCGATTGCAAATAATCCTATACTTGGAAATAAACACTTGTGTTTGTTTTGATGTGTTTGAATAAACACCAGGGCCCTGTTTCAGGAAGCCGGTTTAGTGGAAAAACTGAGTAAGTATACCCTGAGTTAACGAAAACTCTGGGTTTTCGGTTTCACAAAGCGAGTTCAGCTGCAGCCTGAGTGAGTCACTATGACGACACACTCCGTGAAGCTAACCTGCCCCCTAGCAGGTTTACTACAACTAACCCTGACTGTCCCCGCCCCTTTGTCGGAAACCTGACAGTAGGAAGTGTCGGACATGGCGTGCCACTTCCTTGAAGAGCCAGTAGATCGTGAAGCCCAAATTCTCCGCAGAGCTCTCCGCCGGGAGAGAGTGATCAGAGCGCGTTTCGACATTTTATCATTTCCTGATGATTTTCTGTGCGAACGTTACCGTTTCTCAGCACAATCTATAATTTATTTGGATAACATCCTCAGGCCATATATTACGCATGTGACACATCGCGGACATGCTCTCAGTTCATTGCATATTATTTGTATTGCACTTCGGTTTCTTGCAAACGGGAGCTTTCTGTATAATATTGGTGACGCTGAGCACGTTTCCAAGGCTACCGTCTGTCGGGCAGTCAGGAATGTTACAGTTGCACTGAAACGTCTCCTGTACTCGTCTGTGGTGTTCCCCGGTCACAGACCCACAAGATTTATCAAAGAGGGATGCCACAAAATTGCAGGTATCAGGATGACCAAAACTTAATGTATGATGTGGTGATACTTGGACTACTACTTAAATTGCACATTTATTTTCAGGGTTCCCAGGCGTGATTGGCTGTATAGATGGCACTCACACTCCAATCATTGCTCCTTCAGTAAATGAAGGAGACTATGTGAACAGGAAGTCTTTCCACAGCATTAATGTACAGGTACATAGTTCCCTGTAGCATTTCAAACTAACAAATTATTTCATTATAGTAATGGATGCTAATTTGTGTTCTCTGCACTGTGAAGATCATATGTGATGCTGCCAACATTATCACAAATGTGGAAGCCAAGTGGCCAGGCTCTGTCCATGACTCACAAATATTCCGTGAATGTACACTGAGCACAAAATTTGGACATGGTGAGTTGAGAATACTTTAAAATATATAAAGACCAATTGCTTCAGGGACATTTGAACTGAAGTGTACCCTTCTGTCTTAGGAGAGTTCACTGGCTACTTGCTTGGTGATAGGGGGTATCCATGTTTACCCTATTTGCTTACCCCTTACCCTGACCCTGAACCGGGCCCACAGCAGCGATATAATCTGGCTAATTGCAGGACAAGAGCCAGAATTGAAATGACTATCGGAATGCTTAAGGCCCGGTTCCAGTGCCTGCAAAGACTCAGGGTCACCCCAGAAAGGGCATGTGACATTATTGTGGCATGTGTGATTCTTCACAACATTGCCACAATTAGAGGAGAACACTGTCCTTCTGAACCAAACATCAGCAGTGATCCAAACCATGAACATCCTGACCCTCCCACGGACATACAAGATGGAAGCGCAGTCAGAGACACCATATGTCACAATCATTTCCTTTGACCCATCACCTCAACATGTTGAAAGAAGAATAAACAGATTTTTTTGTTCAACTGGCTTTATTGGTCGCCTGTGTTTCCTGTACACAAAGTGTAAAGTGTCTCTGTTGCTTCCTCCTCTGTAACAGCTGTCAATGTTTCTTCATTATTTTCCTGTAGTAAAGAAATAAACAACATTGCTGTTCTACTGTAAACTCATATAATCTGTGGAGTATTACTCACAACTGCATGTTGGTCTGGCTCAACAGGAGGCTGCACCAGATGCAGTACACCATCACCATCAACTGATAGAATATGAGGTTTATACAGGTCACTTATAACTTACAAGGGACCAAATGGCAATTAACAAACATACCAATCACCTTACACTTCATTGTCATTATGCTCTCAAAGACAACCAAGACTGAGGCAAGGCAAAATCAGTAGGAAAATAACTTCACTACAAAATAATCCATTATGGTAAAGAGTTTATCAAATGAATGAGTAGCACTGCAAAGGTGACTGTGAAGAAAGGATGTATGCACATCATGTATTATTTTGAATTTACCCCTTATGTAGGCACTTGTGTCTTGCGGGGTTATTGACTCAGAGGATGTCCCCGCAGAGATGCCTTCGGCCACAGGGCGCCCACTGTTTTGGCTGAGGGCCAACTGCTCAGCCTCTGTGAGTGGTGGTGGTGGAGGACCCCCACCTGTTTTTCGGGCCTCCGCTTTTTTTCTGTTGGCTATAACGGGCCACATTTGAGCATACAGAGTAAGCAAATATGTACTTGTAATGTGCTCAGATAATTTCAATAAGTGCTCACAGAAAGGAAATTAATGTAGCCTCTAACTGCAATTGATTTACATCGGACAAACAGACCAAGCACTATGGCTCATAATGCAATTACACCTTACCTGTTTGGACTATATTTTTATATTTCATTTTTACTTTCTGCCAGGAACGTTTGGGGCCTGTTGGGTTGCACCTGCGCTCACATCACATCACAAAATAAAATGTATAAAATAACAAATAAAATAACATATGATAAAATAACGTGTTAAATGGGTGGAAATCCCTCGATCAATGTTTATATTAACACTCACGCATTGACTCTGTCGGCTATGTTTTGCCATGCATGCTCCCTTTCTTTTGCAGCTGTGGCTGTGTTACTTTTTTCCGCGGAATTTGCATGTTATCGGCATATACTGCCATCAGAATTTCGGCCTCAAGCGCTGTGAAATACATTGACCGCGCCTTCTTTCCCTCCGTCTCCATGGTGACTCGCTTAATCTGTGCTCCGCTTATCAGGGCTTTATGTATCCTCGTCCGCGCGCTTCACTTGGGGTTAAAGCAACTCCGCGTTGACTGAACTAATTGTTATCAGCCTTTCTGAAACCGAATATTCCGAGTTGGACAGTTCAGGGTTACTCAACCGTGAGTGTCGTTTTTCACTCTGAGTTTTCCAAACCGGCTTCCTGAAACAGGGCCCAGTACTTGAAGTTTGGATTCCTCTATGCTTATGGATCTATGACAGCAGTATGAGCTCAAACTGACATAGCCTACCTTGTGCACAGAGAAAGCAAAAGCCAGATGTGTTTTGTATTCATACCATCAGTGTGCAGTTGGCGCATTGTGTGCTTAGTAGATGATGGCTTGTGTGTACTGTTTGATACGGAAAGACCATTTTTACGAAGGTGTGAAGAGTTAATCTAGCTGTGTTTGCTTTTGCAAGAGAACTACAATGTTTTGATTATTGGGTGACAGGTTTTCTTATTTGTGTGAAGAGTTTTGCAAAATTAGCCAATAGTTACAAAAAATGTGCTTAAGCAATCAGAAAAAACTGTAAATGGGTTGCCAACCGCCAGTAAAACAAGAAAACGAAGAAGAAATTACATAATATTCATGCTGTGAGACAACGCAGCAATAGATAAATATTTGAAAAAAAAAAGTAGTCAATCTGACATGGGTCCTGAGCATGAGTAATGGTCAGTAGTGGTCAGAAAACAATAAAGGTATACTGGGGACTAGGGCTGCCACAAACGATTATTTTGATAGTCGACTAGTCACCGATTATTTTTGCGATTAGTCGACTAATCAGATCATCATCCATTGGACGTACAGCTTATTGCACCAGCAGCATCTGGTCTTATATAACTATCATTAGCTTACAGCTTGAAGTGTTTATGCTAACTAAAAATAAAGACAAGATGGTAGTTTATTAATTTTTAATGAAATTTGCAGATTGTTTCGGTGAAGTTTAATAAACTCCTTGCTATCTAAAATATAACAGGACACCGGAGTATATTCTCCAGCGTCTCACACTTCTGATAATCAGCTGTCTGCTTGACAGTTTTAGCTGTGCAAAAACTATAACTTTAATCTCAGCCAAACCGATTTACTCAGGAACAAATAAAATACTAAAGAAAGCCAAACAATAACATTTTTAAGTTATCTAAGTGACTTATATATATGTTTAACCTGACTAGCGAAAGACGGCGGTGGGTTTGAAAACGATTTGCCGGGAGTCCGGTGTTCTCACGGCTCTAGTTAGCCTTGCCCCCGGCTAGCTAACGAGCTAGTGGGTAACAGACGTCTCCGAAAACGTCGGAGCGCTTTTGAAAATATGTGGTGTCTTGATAAACTGAGCAGATATTTGAGGTTTACACAGCTACATTCTCGCCTGAAAATATGTTAAACGTTTATTTTGTGACCCAGAAAGAATAATAAGAGTAATATTAAAACTAACTAGCTGCCGCCATTGTTGACAACTGCGCTGGGCTGCGCTATGAATTCTGGGACACAGCTTCTTCTTCTTCGGGGTTTAACGGCAGCTGGCATCCTTGTACATGCAGTGCTGCCATCTTCTGTTTCAGTCCGTTATTACACTCTTAAATCCTACTACTCATTCCTGCGTCCTTTGTGATCTTACAAAGCTTCAAACGACGCGTCGACTATTAAATTAGTCGTCGACGATTTTAATAGTCGACATAATCGTGACTAGTCGACTAATCGTGGCAGCCCTACTGGGGACAAACCGAGCCAACTCCGCTATGCCTGGTGGAGGGAAAAAATTATCAATATGCTTTTTGTGACATTTTTGTTTGGTGGTGTGATTTTTCTAATGTGAAATATATGCCGAATTGCTGAATTAAGTTGTGTATATCCACAAAGAACCAGCTCCAGTAGGCAGGTATCCTGGCTTGACTTTATTTATTTGGCTCCGATTTAATAGTTTGCATTAAGATTTTGTGTTACTGTAATACTTCATCTTTACTTGTGAGCAGTAAACATGCTGAGTTGATTTAAAACACTGAGGAAAAAACATCGTGTGAAACCTGGAGGAATAATAATTAAGTAAACTGTCTTGAGAATTTATACTTCACACAATAAATAATTAGGCTCTTGCTGGAGCCAACAGTTGGAGACACAAAGAGCACACTGTTTATTGCAGCTCAGGTTTTTTTTTTTATTGAATGCAAAATGCAACATAAAATAGACAAGTCCATGAAAAGCAGATAAAGCAAAATATATAACATTTTCAAGGTATGCTTACATCTCATCTGTGCATAAAATCTTCGTAATAGCACTAGTAAATCCCATCATCAAATCTGATAAAATATTAATTTTGGTACGATAAACTGCATACTGTAACAGAGTTGGACATATCTGCTGAAATCACATATCACACTCATACAGCTGATTGCTAAAATTCAAATAATATGTTAATCTCGCACAATAATATAAAATGTAGTTGTACAATGTGCCCTAACCTAGCCATACAGAAAAAAAGCAGTATGTCCTCCACAATAATGCTCAATATTTACGACCTGATTAACGTAAAGCAAAGTGCAGAGTAATGATAACAGATCCAAAGACAGACAGACAGTGTGAAGTTCAGTGTGTCAGACAGTGAAGAGCAGACTTTTTAGTTAAGTGCCATGTCTCTCAATGACCAACGCTGAACACCCTGATAGACCTTCAAAATGTACAGCAGCAGCTTGGCCTACACTTTCTGCACTGATGAAGCTAAACCCATAGACACCAGGGATAATGCATGTAGAAAGGGCTGTCTGTGCACTCCAGTGGGTTTGTTTGTTGTACATGAGCTAATGGGAACAAGTGATTCTCTCTGGATATGGATGTACTCATTCAGGCAAGAATGATGGAGGTCAAGGTGGGTCTCTGGGGCCATTGTAGCTCTACTGGAACTAAAGAGAAACAAAAATGTAAATCACTTCAGAATATTGTAAACACATTAAATATTGCAGACTTTTAATTTTTCACAATTCCACCTCTCACATTATTTGGGAGACATTTTCACCCTCAAGGTCAAAACTAAGCACTTAGGTTAGAAATGGGAACAAATTTCTAACTTCATGTCTGCTACAGTAAACAGCTGTTTTGTCTTGGGTCTGTAGGATATTAGATTTTATATTATTTCAATATTTTGAGCTATTTAGAAAACATTTAGTATTGTTAATTGGATGGAAAATAATGATCTGACAGCAGCACAGTAAGATAAAGGGAGATATATACCTTATTGCCTTGCACGTCGTCTGTGACCCCATTGAGTCGCAGGTCGTCTGTGACCTCATTGGCCTCCAGGTCTTCAACGACCCCATCGTCCTGGAGGTCTTCGATGACCTCATTGCCCTGCAGGTCCTGACTTTGCACCCCGTTCAGAACCTATATAAAAAGAAATTTCCAAATTTTAATAAAAAAATGCACAAATTAGTAAACAATAAATGGTTTTTAAGTTTTTGTGTACCAGCTTTAGCAAGATGTGAAGCAAATAGATACTTTCATTACACTTTCTACTCAATTTGAGCACTAAAAATGCTTTCTCAAGCCTCATTCATTCAATCATACAAGGGCTTTTTTCTTTACCTAAGGACCTTTAACCTCACTGACACAGTATGGACACTGCATGGACGGATCGGGGTGTGAGTGTGTGGAGATAAAGCCAAAAGTGTGCTTAGGTGCACACTCAGTGTGAATGTGGACTTCAGTATCTTGCCTAAGCACACTTTGACATGCAGTTCAGTGGAAGAAGGGATTAAATGACCTTCCCATCTGAGCCACAAGATATGTAAATAGGTGTTGTGCTTTTATATTGTGACTAGCAATTAGTTAGTGATGAATACTCACGTCTGCTTCATTGAGTGGAAAACAGTTGCCTGAAAGATCAAACACCACATTTGTTATTTAAAATTTGACAGAAGATGTAAAATAGTTGCATTAAACTACCGTGGGTGAAAAATCAGTGTGATTTTGGTGCTGAGTGTTTGTTCTAGTGCTGTCTCACCTAAGCCGCAGCGTCTCTCCCGCCAAGCGTCCAGATTCAGACGAGGCGCCGCTGTGCATGCCGTGAGCCGGTTGCGTGCTGATGTGACACTGAAGACATCACGGGTGACAGATTGAATCCCAGTGTTTTGACAGATAATAGAGGACAGTGTCACACGAGACAGAGCTGCTTTCTGTTGTGGGGTGAAGACACCTGGGTTCTCGTACCACAGCCTGAGAATTTTTCACCAAGTGGAGGAAGGAAGAGATTAGTGTCAACAGAATCTATATCTTAAATGATATACTGATGTCAATAAAAATAATATAAGTAAACATGCATTAGCAAAGTTTCAGATTTTCTGTTTTCAGACATGATGTATAAATTATAAACGCCATAACTCTAAACTCCACATCCAACACTGTTTTGCAAGCATCCATACCCATACAGACCTGTCACCCTGGCGAATCCTTTGGAACTGGGTTGCGATGAGGCAAGCAAACAGAGGCCCGACACGGCCACCCTCGGCAAATGGCTCTGCAACGCCTCCGAGCCAAACATCAATGTTGTCGGGGGTTCCATAGAGCTCCAGCAGCTTGCGGGCCAGGTTGTTGTTGTTCAGCACCCTACCCAGCTCTTCTTGATTCTTGGGCTGAGACAGACCACAGAACCTCCGCCAGGCGTTGTAGCCTTAAGGAGAAAAATACATAAAGTTAGCACAGATGAGAACAATTCTGAGATGATGAAATGCTAGAAAGAAAAACCTAAAAGTGAATAAGGGATGTACCAGGGATGCCGTGGTCACGTCCCCGCTGCATGTTGAGAGAACCGAGGTCCAAGGATATATGCTGTACAAACTGGAACAGCTTGTCTCTCAGAGCGGTCACCATCATGTGATCCTGGGTGTTTAGTTTAGCGGGACTGCCAAACAAACCACGCAGCAGAGGGTCAATTCCACCTGGAAATAAAAGAGAAAAAGATTAGGCTGACAGTTTAAGACAGAGGATAAAAAGAAAATTCAACACAAGTTTTCTTCATGCAACTCACCCTCGAAAGCGATTCTCCAGGGTGTGAAGAAGGCTTTAAACAAGGGTACACTAGGGAACTGAGGGTGATCCCGGAAGTTTGTATCCAGGCGGAACATAATTGGCTGAATAGCTAAGTGGGCGAAGCGGTAAGCTGCGGTTGCAAAGACGTTGGAGATGCTGGGGTCAACGGCGGGATTATAGCCGGGGTAGCGGCCAAGCTGTCTGCGCATTGCATCGGTGCCAACGATGTGCGGCAGATAGTCTCTGAACACAAACAACTGAGAGAGACGGAGAGCTTTAATTTGAGTAAATATGAGCAAATGTTGGCGAATATAAAAGCTGATTCTGAAGTTTAGCTACCTGTGTGTAAGCACCCATGATCTTGCGGGCCTCTTGGTAGAGCGTCTCGCTGTCCCATTGGGGGTTTATCCTCTTCAGTGCACGAGCAAGGCGGTTATGCTCACGCAAAAACAATGTGTGAAGGGAGGTCAGACCGATGTTTTCATCCACACGGGAATCACCTTATGAACAGAAAGAAAACAAACATCAATACTGTTCATCTCCTGCTTAGACTGTACATTTAGAGCAGTTTAATGGATTAGTAATAACTGAGCAGCCACTTCTGGCATTAAAAAATAAAACCAAAGTGCCACTAAGTGCAGTTCCTTTAATGATTGCTTGAGAAATTACTAACCTGCAATGAAACAAGGAATCTCCCTGGCGTTTGTATCGTTGGTGACTCTTTTGCGAGTAGCGCACATTTGCACCTGGAGACTGTGGAAGGGCAGCAGCTCACGCCCGTTGTCTCTGAACTCTGTGTTTACTCGCAACAGGCCGCCATCGTCAGTGAGATTGCGAAGAGTTAGAGCGAGCTTATCTTCAGAGCCATACACCTGGCTGAGATCGAGGAAGGCTGTCAGCGCGTTGACCTGCTCTCTCCTGTTCGTCTCACCACCAAAATTTAAGGCACTGTATCCTGTGCCGCAAGCCGGGGCGGATCTGAACGCAGGGATGCACTGAGAGAAGGATAAGCGAGAGTCGCCGGGAGGAAGCTGTTCATAGACAAGAAAACATGGGTGAAAAAAACTGCTGGTCATGGATACCGAAAACAACATGCCACTGTTTGGTTTCGTGCGTCAGACACTAACCGGGATGGGAATGCATGGCTCGGTGTGCTCACAGCTCTCGTCACAGTTCACCCCGTTGCTAAAGGAACGGATGCTGGGTGAGAAGGGTGTGAAGGTGAGATCATGGTCGTTCCACTGGCCAAACAAGGTCACCATGTGAGAGTACACGGAATCATTGCTTATGCCTGCGTCTTCTGTGCTTAGGATGTTGTTGGACACCTGTCGCACCTGAGAGTAAAGAAAGTAAGAATGCACAATTCTGGTATAAAAACTAGTAAATACATCCATTAAATTTAAAATTAAAGTCTGATATGTGTGCGTCCTACCAGTGGGAGCAAGAAGTTGTTGAATTTCCGGGTCCTGTTCCATCCTTTGGGTTCGGAGATGCCGTCGTCATACTCAGCAGGCAGCCAACGGGTGAAGGGGGTGTTGGAAGCACCGAGACGTGGGTTCTTTCTAAAAGTAATCAAGAAACACCCATGTTTGGAAACACCACTTGAGAAACTCCAAGGGAAGTGTACACATCTTTTGCTATAGAAGGTCTCAAATTTTTAGGTGTATTGCGTAAGGATTTCCTTTGAATTTAGACTCTAGTTGGTCTCAAAATCAACTAATTCCACACAAAATCTTTTCATTTTTTCTAGGAATTATGACATAAATTACCCACCCACCCCCTATCCCCAGCAACACATTATTATCCATGAAATCAAAAAATTAAAATAGGCTACATGATGAATAATGCAGTATTTTTCTTGTCGAAAATGAGAATGGTTTTATATTTTATGTTTGAAATGCACAATGGTGTGCGTTGTTGCATATGCATAAAAGAAGTGCTACAGAGGTTAAAGTAGAAAGTTTCTCTTACAGGTTGTTGCACACGCTGGTGATTGTGCGGTACTTGATGAGGTTCGGTGTGGTGACGCACTGCGGAGCTTTGACTCGAGCGGCACATCCAGTTATTTCAGCAAGTTTTTGCAGATCTTCGGGTTTGAGCAAATCTGGAAAATGTGACAGAAACAGTTAAGTGAGTGCAACTTTGTCACCTTCACAAGTCTAATAGTTAATTATATTAAGAGAGAATTGAGTCTTGCATCATGAAACACTAAAGATTCTCAACTCCAGCCAGTAAAAGTTGCCGCAAAGATTGTGTGTGTTGCCTTTGTGTGGGCGCTGCATGTCTAACCTGTTGCATTGAGTGAGCGCTTGTGCACATGATGCACTTTCTCCTGCACAAGACGGATGGTTTGCGCCATGTAGTCCGCAGATCTCACCGCAGAGCGTGTGTCACCTCGGGGTTGCTTCAGGAGACGAAGAGCATCGTGAGGACTCACCACATCCCTGCGGACTCGTCTCAGACTCCTGGAGGGAAAAAAGTCACACAGTTGGAGAAAAAGGTGCATTTCTTCTTCTTCTTTTTTTTCCCGAACTGATAAATTATGGCATTACTACTGGCTTAAAAACCAGTTGAAAAGCATTTTACTGCGTAGGTATGTGGGTTACTTTAAAAGAAAGCCTATGAGATTAACTCACTCTTCTCTGGAGTACTTGTATGCATCATCCACAATTTTCCTTGCTTCTTCAAAAGATCGCTGAAGAAAAGGACTGCCAAGATATTCTTCTGCAGACAAAGAAAATTAACAATCTTATGACATGACTGGGGGAAAAAAATATCAGGTGAGGATGAATATTAGTGACAAAACAGCAGCGTGAAGACTTACTTGCTGGTTTAAGCTCAGCGGGCACCAGGCAGATGCCCAGCATAAGCAGGACAGAAAAATGCATTTCTGAAACAAACATTTAATCAGAATCCAGTTAAAAACACAACAACAAACAAACAAAGTAACAAAAAACTTTTTTTTTATTATTATTTTTTAAATTTGGTGTCACATAAAAATATCTAAGAAAGAAAAAACATTTTGTTACCTGTGAAGGTTTCAGATGCTCTCTCAGGGCTTCAGATGCTCTTTGAAAGCTGGTGGTAGTGATGCTGTCTCACATTTTCACCCTTTTTATACTCTGTGGGAGGCCAGAGGCCTCGCCCCCATAGATAGAGCAGGTACAGATACCGTCAGTAAAGAGCTCTTCCTTGTTCCTTCTATATGTGTTGAAAGAAATGCTTTGTTTTTATCTCATCAGTTACTGCTTCTGGTCAACTGATAGGACTGACAATAATTTTTGGGAAACAATATAAATATTTTGGCATGCGTACCACTTCGGGTGGTTGTCATCATGGCAACAGCAGAGAAAAAAAATATTAATATTTGTAATTTCATTTAGGGATTTAAATAAAATTATTTATCTTCTTTTTCAGTTTTATTTAAATGCTTTCTGTCATCAAACATAATGATGTTTTTTATTCACATTAATCTCCTGAGCTGACTTTGCAGTCTTATCTGAGCACGTTGCATTTGGCTTTTCTGCACTTTATATTTCATTCTGCTCAACACAGACCTGCTGCATCCCAAACAATGGAAATAATTTAAATAAATTAAAGGAGATAGGAGAGGGAATGCTATGCAAAAAATGGCCTGTATGTAGATATGAACCTTGCACGTTTTGGTTTTCATTTATCACTTTCAGCTTTGGCCATCAAGCACACTAACTTTCTTTTTTCTTCTTATTTCTTTTCATAAATAAAAGTTAGACTGTGCTGGGTTGGCAGTGTTGCCTCATTCAGGCAGTTCTTATAAAAGGCTTTAAAGCATTTACGGGGTCTGTCTTTTTGTTTCATTTATTGATGTAGTTAGCGACGCGCAGCATTACAATACAAACTTCCTGTGAAACTTGGGGCAGATTTTTTTTTATTGATAAAAAATGAAAATCTTCATTGAAAACTAAGCATAAAAATCAGTAATTGTGTTTTTTACCATTCTTTCCTTCTGGGCAGTTCGCATTAATGCTTTTAACTGAAGGCGTTAGCCACAGACGAACAAGTAAATAAGTAATAGGTTGTATTTGTTAGACATGCTTGAGCAATGAGGAAATGCAGTGAACCATAATTTTACCTTGTACCAGTTTATCTGTGGGTGGAGATTCCTGTAGCTTTTGTATATACACTGGCTTTGTGTTATTTGTCAAGGCAACCTGTGACCCAGGGGATAATAACACAAGGAACAAGTCTGAGAGAAGACCATCAACCTGGATAACAATAACTATGTGCACGTAGTCACAAGAAAACCATTCTTGTTCTCGTTAAGCTCAAAGATTAGCTGAAAACACAAGTCGTGACAGTCGATGATGAAAAACACCTTTCATTTATTAATAGACTTCGTATTTCTGCTGATAGACTGCAGGATTACATTAGAAGCTGGCCTAGCTGGAACTAATCGCACATGTTTTTATACTTCATGTCTTCACAACATAGGCCGTCCTAAAAATGTCTGATTGAACAAGGAAATAAATCATTTGGTTTTTATTTTAGGTCAGCTACAAATATTCACTTGTTGAGACTGGATTCATTATGCGTGTGAAGAAAACCATCTTTTTTCCTTTCATTGTGTTTCAGGTCATCCTTTGCATGTTTACTGTGTTTATCCTGGAAGTGATTTGTGAACTGCAAGCAGACTGATCATCCATGCAACAAAATAATTTGACCTTTGTTTTTGAAATATTTTTTAAAAATTGAGGTGCAAACATTAAACATCAGGTAAATTTTCAAGCTGCAAAACAACTTCACTTCTGCACCATTTTTGCCATCGTTGTCTTCAAGAAGGACATTTCACAGGGTGGGTGTCTTTGCCACGCTGGGGTTTTATTTTTTTATTTCATTTTTTATCTAAAAAAGACGGCGGGACTTCACTTGAAAAGTTGGGAAATTGGGCTTGCAGTCATGTCAAAGAAGAAGTACATCCTCTTTTGAGTCTAAGGTTTTACATTTCAGGGCATAATATTAATAAAACAAAAACAAAAAAACATCCTTACGAGATACTAAGTAAGGTACACACAACTTCAGATGAACAGCAACACATGCCTTGTTATATTGTGCCATTATTTTATTTATTTAACAGACATAAGTCAAAATGCAGAAGCAGAGGGTGGAAAAACTAATGACAACCTTACTGTTTCCATAGTAACTAAGAAGGTAAGTATTAGTCAGGTGATGCTAATTAAATGCAGTCATTTACCTAATCATCAACAACGATGAGCGTGTCTATAAAGTTTTAGCAGTTTGTTGATCTGGAGCATTCAGGTGTGTGTTAATGAAATACCAAGGAGGAAAGATATCAGCAATGATCAAGGACTACGCTTCAGACTCTCAGTTAACTTTTAAAGTTCATGGCAGGACAATTAGACTGAACATGTGTGATTTCTTTGGAAGGCTTTCAGGGAGAAAGCCTCTTCTCTCTACAAAGAACATGTCAGCACAGCTTAGGTTTGCAAAGTTGCATCTGAACCAACAACAAGACTTGTGAAACAATGTCGTTTAGACGGGTGAGACCAACGAGGAGACGTTTGGCCATAGTGCATGGTGCAATGTGAAGCACGGCGGTGGAGTGACCTGGACATCTTGCAGTTACTGAGTCAAGCATGAACTCTTTTTTTTCTCCCCCCCCTTTCCCCCCTCTCCCCCCTCTTTTTCTTTTCCTGGATCACCTGTTGAGAAAAAAAGAAAACAAGCAGAAGAAGACTAGAGCAATAGAATAAACAACATCATGATGATCTATGGGAATATAACAGTAAATACTAAATGTTAAACATTATTGTGCACAGTGTGCTTTAAGGTAGGAGCCAATAAGGGTGTAGTTTGTGTGTGTGAGCACCCGTGTGTACACCTGTGAGCATGAACGCGCTTGTTTTTCTACATGTAATGATCTGTTAGCGGGTGTGGGGAGCCACAGCCCCGTCCACCGGGGCATGAACTCTTGACTCTCTGTACTCTAGAGTCAAATGTGAGGCCATCTGTCTGACAGCTAAAGCAGCTAAAACACTCCTCAGAGATTTGGGTCCATACTGATGTGACAGATTTGTCGGCCGCACGTCCATGATGAGAATCTCCTGTTGCTTCAACTTGAAGCAGCCACATTCCAACTCACTTAAATCACCATTCTTACCCATTTCAATGGTCAGCAGGTGATCTTGACCATTTTTGCATACCTAAATGAGTTGCATCGATGAGCAGTTGATCAGGTGTACCTCACAAAGAGCCTGGTGACTCTATATTTTTGTTACGAGACAGTTTAATGCTTGCTTTAATGGATGTGTCTAAGACCTTAAACATTAAGAAATATGATTCATGTTTTCGTTCAGACTGTCTGCCGGTGATAAAAAAAAGTTTATTTTTCCTTCTTTCTGTGAGGAAACCTCTGTTTTTCGCAACATTAGCTGAAGGATTTCACTTGCAGCCGTGTCCAAATCAGACTTTGAAGGAAGTAAAAAAGCAGAAATAAAAAGCAACGACTGAGATGTTGTTAACTAACTTCAAGGTTTAGCAAGAAATCCGATTTCACCACAGGGTTGGGTAGTAAGTTTCGAGGTGTTTTGTATTAGACCTGATTCTGCTTTTAGATTTTAGCAACAAGGCTGCACAATCTGTGCAACATTAAAGGTGCAGCACTTTCATTTTTAATGATCCCTTTTATCTAAAATTATTTTGTGAGATTGAACAATGCCTCTTAGTTCAGTTAGTAATTCCGCTGGTGCTTTATACTCACCTTCATTATAAACATGATAAGGAAACTGGGAACTAGAGACAATAAATCGTCACGCTTGCTTTGGTAGTTCAGCATGCATGAAATCTTATCTTAACTCACCACCTTTATCAGATCGTCCTAATGGTTAAACCACATTAACCCTTTTTACGTTTGTCTTTCTGAATCTGGTTCACCCCCCCCCCCCCCCCCCCCTTGTTTTTCTTTCCACCAAAGCAGTTTAGGGTCATCAGGGCTATAATAAAACATCTTTGTAACCATTTTTTAAAGCAAGGTTAAAGGAAGGCTGTGTCATAAAATACATTTTACCCATTTTTGACTTTTCTTCTTGGAATTGAAAACTTAGCTGCTTGACCTGATTTCAGCCTGAACAAAATCCTAATATTCAGGGAACATTTCAGGAACTCCGTTATTGAAGTTTCGACGCGTCTTGTGAAACTAAAAGACAAATGGCATGACTGTTGTCTCACGTGTGTTTCCTGTTTTTAAACAAAGACAAATGTTATAGTGTAACGAGTCTGCATTCAAAGAGTGTGTGTTCATTATTATTTACCATTTCAAATGCTTGATTTAAAAATAAAAAATCTATAAATTACAGCAGAAAAGGATTTCTGTCAGCCCCGGCATCACTTCACCTCTTTGAACTGCAGTTCTGTGTTGCTCCAGTTAATAACTGACCCAAACACAAATGCAGGTACTTTACAGTCAGTATTTACATTTGTAGCACAGCGGTTTAATATGCGATTCAAATGGTTGTGACTGTACTTGTTTTTATTGTGTTTATATCAGTGAGTAATTCTGAAACTTTCTATCTCATATAGATAAGAGTTCTGAAGTAGGTCATAATAAACACACTGGCCACTTCATTACACACGCCTGCTGACGTTCATACAGAGCGTCACGACGAGGAAAGAAGTTAATTTAATTGACTTTGAGTGTGCCGTTACTGTTGACAGGCTCCCTTCATCTCAAGAGTCGATTTCTGCTGAAACATTTGAATTGCAGGGTCAGAATTGGATTCAATTTCAATTTCAATTTTATTTCTATAGCACATTTAAAAGTCACAGGTACAACAAAGTGCTTCACAAACGAGCATATAGCTTAATATATAACTACATTAAGCTAAGTAGTTATATATAAGTTATATAAACAAGATGAAAGCACAGGCTGCTGGCAGTGGTGTAATCATGTAGGGGGTATTTTAATAGCACACTCTGAACCCTTCAGTACCAATTTAGCAATGCCAGAGCCTATATATTGTTGCTAGCCGTGTCCATCCCCATATGACCACAGTGTAGCTTTTGATGGCTTCATTCAGCAGAAAAAAAAACAAACCTCAAATCATCTCAAATTGATTTTCTGAGCATGACAATGAGTTCACTTTACTCAAACTGACTCCACCGTCATTAGATCTCAATCCAGTAAAGCACCTTTGATGTAGTAGAACAGGTGATTTAATTCACAACCATCAAATCTACAGTAACTGTGTGATGCTATCATGTCCATATGGACCAAAATGTCTGAGCACCTTTTTGAATCTGTGTCATGAAGTATTCAGGCATCTCTGAAGACAAAAGGATTCTAGCAAGTGTGCACAGAAACACACAGAGTAATAGAGACAGACACAAAGGTAATATGTGTATTAAATCTATGTTTATTTGTCAACTTCAATCCATATTCCTCAGAGAAGCAGCTTCCACGTATCCCACCCCTGAAATTAAACTATATTTGCTACTGGCTTTATCTTCTGAGATTCAAATTTCAAATATCCATTCAAATTTCACGAGACTGTATTACAAGACTGTACTGTTTTCCAGCTTTTGTTTGGTGATTGGTTTGGTGATTGGTGTCCTCGCTTGCAAAGCTGCAAATACAAATATTTATTGTTTCTGGTTATACATGAACGACAAACGGAAAAAACCCCGTACTGTGATCTACAATGAAGAGATGAGCTTGATCGCGTCACAAATTGTGAGGTTGAAGGAAGAAGAAATGTGCAGAATGCCAAACTGATTTCAGAAGCTGTGGAAGAAAAAGTACCTTGGAGAACAATGGGTTTAAATTAAACAATGAGTGATGCAATATTCAGTGGAATTCCAGCCTTTTTATTTACTGTATCTATTGTGACACTAGGAACACGATACTATAGCTTTCTGTTAATGTCTGTCATCTCCTCTGATTCAGATTACATGATACACATGATCACCAGGAAGTTTTATTTTTTATAGGGTTGAATAATGAAGCGGAAGAACAAAAAGAAAATATTAATCATTTTTCATTTCAGTACACGCCTCTGCAACACAAATCCAACACTCTTTGTTAGTTTGCGTGAGATACTATTCAACCTTTAACAACCATCATAAAAGTACATTATTACTCACAGGGCAGTGCATTTCTTATTGTGCAAAGAGAAGTTATTAAGTGATAATGTGATAAACTAAATGACTGTGGGGTTTTGCAGAATAGCAACGATGAGGAAGGATCTTCCTGCAGTGTTGATGAGCCAGGTAATGAGGTGACGTTGGTATGGAACAGTGTTAAACCATGTGGTTGATACAATTCACAATGAGGATAGTGATGCCAAACTGCATTTCTTAGCAGCTTTTCAAGGCAGTTCTTGGAAAAATATTTAACAAGCAAATAAGCTGTCAAAAAAGAAATCGCTGCTCTGTTTCTTAATCTCTGGCTGGCAGTGGCCAGTTTAAAACATCTCATACCAGCTTTGCTCCGTATTTTTAGATATTGTGCAACATTTACTGGGTTTTCCTGCATGCACGCAAAAATAAAATGAAAAATAAATTGGCAACCCCTCCAAGAAAGCTTTGGGCTCACTGTTTTTATATATATATATATATATATATATATATATATATATATATATATATATATATATATATATATATATATATATATATATATATCGTAGTGGTTAGACTACACGCCTTTGGAACAGAGGATCGCAAGTTCGATTCCTGCCTGGGGCGTCTGTATCCAGTAAGGGTCCTAAGGCTAGACCCCCTATGCTAAGCAAGCCTACCGCAGACATGAGCGAGACAGATAAATATGAAGGCATGCCGGCTCGGACGTCGCCCGGATCAACAAGGTCCGCGTCAGGTGTTGAGGAACCAGGGCACCCTGACGAAAAGTGGGCTACTGGAACAAGAAGGCATCGGTGGGCAAGAGACGAAAACAGGGCGTTGTTGGAATGCTACTACGCAAGTAACCCTGGCGGAAGGGGCTACATGAATAGGCTGAGGGACCTATGGATTCTTCGATACCCAACATCCACAATGACAGCGAAACAACTAGTAGCTCAGTGTTCCAACATTCGAAAGAAGGGACTGCTCTCACAGCTAGAGATTGACAAGGTACAACACAAATGCTACGGCAAGGAGGAGTCAGGACGCCAGGTCAGGGGGGCGATATCATCACCCCCACCCGAGATTGGGTACATAGCCCCAAGTGCGATAGGAGAAGGATCGTTAAGTGCGAGAGGAACTGACCTGAAAGATAGGATCATGGCCAAGCTTGAAACCTGGATCCCCCGTAGCCGGTTACCAAGATTACGTGAAGTACCCTCAGAAGGTCTGCTAGATGATGTTAATGCAGCACTACGGGCAATACCTACAACCACGATTACCGACACTAACAAGCTGATCTACAATACGGCAGCAGTGATCAGTGAGATGCTTGGCTACAAGTTGAACAGCCACAAGGGGCAGTACCCTCCATGGAGAAGGAGGCTAGAGGGCAAGATCAAAGTAGCACGGAGGGAGGTTAGCCAACTAACGGAGTTGCAGAAAGGTGCGACAAAGAAGGTGCATAAGAAATACAGCAAGCTGTCCATACCTGAGGCCTTAGAAACTGCCAAGCAAAGACTCACAGCCTTGGCCAGCCGCTTGAGAAGGTACACCAGAGAGATAGAAGGCAGGAGAATAAACCAGCTGTTCTCCACAGAACCAGCAAAGGTGTACTCTCAGTGGCAAGGGAACAATAAGAGAACAGCACCACCAAGGCTGGAGACCGAGCAATACTGGAAGAGCATATGGGAGAAGGACGCAACCCATAACGGCAATGCTCAGTGGCTAGTGGATCTGAGGGCAGACCACAGCAACCTCCCCGAACAGGATCCAGTAACCATCACAGTGGCAGATATCCAAGAAAGGGTCTCCAGTATGAAGAGTTGGACAGCACCAGGGCCCGACATGGTTCACGCCTACTGGCTAAAGAAGCTGACTGCACTCCACGAGCGTCTAGCAGCACAAATGAACCAGCTGCTAGTTAACGAGAGACACCCGGAATGGCTAACCGAAGGTCGGACGGTCCTGATCCCCAAGGACCCCAAGAAGGGACCGGTCCCCTCCAACTACCGACCAATAACCTGCCTCACTACTACATGGAAGCTCCTGTCAGGCATCATATCGGCTAAGATGAACAGGCACATGGGTCAATACATGAGCGGGACACAGAAAGGAATTGGCAAGAATACCAGAGGCGCAAAACACCAGCTACTGGTAGACAGAACAGTCAGCCGAGACTGCAAGACCAGACTGACCAACCTGTGCACTGCCTGGATTGATTACAAGAAGGCCTATGACTCAATGCCCCACAGCTGGATACTGGAATGCCTAGAATTGTACAAGATCAATGGGACCCTAAGAGCCTTCATCAGGAACTCAATGGGGATGTGGCGTACAACACTAGAGGCCAACTCCAAGCCCATAGCACAAGTCACCATCAAGTGCGGGATCTACCAAGGAGATGCTCTGTCCCCACTGCTGTTCTGCATAGGCCTGAACCCCCTCAGTGAGATCATTAACAAGACTGGCTACGGATACCGACTACGGAACGGAGCAGTTGTCAGCCACCTCCTGTACATGGATGACATCAAGCTGTATGCCAAGAGTGAACGAGACATCGATTCACTGATCCACACTACCAGGCTATACAGCAATGACATTGGAATGTCGTTCGGACTGGAGAAGTGTAGTCGGATGGTAACAAAGAGAGGGAAGGTAGTCAGAACTGAGGGGATTGAACTACCAGAAGGCAACATTGCAGACATAGAGGACAGTTACAAGTACCTGGGGATCCCGCAGGCGAATGGGAACCATGAAGAGGCCGCTAGAAAAGCTGCAACCACCAAGTACCTGCAGAGGGTCAGGCAAGTCCTGAGGAGTCAGCTGAATGGTAAGAACAAGATCCGGGCCATCAACACCTATGCCCTGCCCGTGATCAGGTACCCTGCTGGGGTAATAGGCTGGCCAAAGGAGGAGATAGAAGCCACTGACATAAAGACAAGAAAGCTCCTTACCATGCATGGAGGGTTTCACCCCAAGTCCAGCACCCTGAGGCTGTACGCTAAGCGGAAGGAAGGGGGCCGGGGACTGGTGAGTGTCAGCACCACAGTCCAGGATGAGACAACGAACATCCAAGAATACATTGGGAAGATGGCCCCAACTGACCGAGTGCTCAGTGAATACCTCAGGCAGCAGAAACCCAAGAAAGAGGAGGGAGACGAGGAACCATCATGGAAGGACAGGCCCCTGCACGGTATGTACCACCGGCAGATAGAGGGGGTGGCTGATATCCAGAAATCCTACCAGTGGCTGGACAAAGCTGGACTGAAAGACAGCACAGAGGCACTAATCATGGCAGCACAAGAACAAGCTCTGAGCACAAGATCCATAGAGGCTGGGGTCTATCACACCAGGCAAGACCCCAGGTGCAGGCTGTGTAAAGATGCCCCAGAGACAATCCAGCACATAACAGCAGGGTGCAAGATGCTAGCAGGCAAGGCATACATGGAACGCCATAACCAAGTGGCCGGCATAGTGTACAGGAACATCTGTGCCGAGTATAACCTGGAAGTCCCGAGGTCAAAATGGGAGATGCCCCCAAGGGTGGTGGAGAATGACCGAGCTAAGATCCTGTGGGACTTCCAGATACAGACGGACAAAATGGTGGTGGCTAACCAACCGGACATAGTGGTGGTAGACAAACAGAAGAAGACGGCCGTAGTGATCGATGTAGCGGTTCCGAATGACAGCAATATCAGGAAGAAGGAACACGAGAAGCTGGAGAAATACCAAGGGCTCAGAGAAGAGCTCGAGAGGATGTGGAGGGTGAAGGTAACGGTGGTCCCCGTGGTAATCGGAGCACTAGGTGCGGTGACTCCCAAGCTAGGCGAGTGGCTCCAGCAGATCCCGGGAACAACATCGGAGATCTCTGTCCAGAAGAGCGCAGTCCTGGGAACAGCTAAGATACTGCGCAGGACCCTCAAGCTCCCAGGCCTCTGGTAGAGGACCCGAGCTTGAAGGATAAACCGCCCGCAGGGGCGTGCTGGGTGTTTTATATATATATATATATATATATATATATAATTTTGTTCTTAACTTCTTTTAAGTAGAACAATACAGAATCACTATGCAGACCAGTTATGCTTACATAAAGAGTCAGCCCACAAAGGCCCATTTTGATCCAGGAACAAACTCTCCTTTCCCCGCTGTATGTCGACTTGTATCCTCAAACATAAAGCCTGAGGGGGGGCATAAATGTTGGCCCTTTAACTGTATTTTCATAAATTTTACAGCCTGTCCTACTGATAAAGACCTTCCCCACAGCCATTCATACCACTAAACTGAAGTAATAGGTGAACAATTAAATAAACGAAAAGCTCCTGTTTTTTCACTGTGCACTCTGGAAAGATCTTTTCCAGCAGTTTGCTGACAGCAAAAATAAATCAAATAAAATAAAATAGGACATTTTCTATGACTTAACAAAACACTTCTGTAATTTTACACATTTATTTCTTACAATTTAAGCTCAAGCCCTGACAGACATCTTTCATTTACTTCAGCAGTATTTCTTTATCATGTAAAAAAACAAAACTGAGAGGTACTGTTGAAATGGCACTTCCTTCTCTTATACTGAGATCTCTCGGGAATTTAAAGTTAAACTACTTTGCACTGACAGAAAGACCGCTTAAGATCAAAGTATGTTGTATGTGGCTCATGAACATACATGATTTACATGAACGTGATGTACGCTTGACACTGAATACTAATATTCTAATTACTTTCCTTGGAGGCCAGCAGTTAAAACAATAAAATAATTACTTACTGTTGGGGGCGATCGTGGCTCAAGAGTTGGGAGGTCGCCTTGCAATCGGATAGTTGCCGGCTCGAGCCCCGGCTCCGACAGTCTCGATTGTTGTGTCCTTGGGCAAGACACTTCACCCGTTGCCTACTGGTGGTGGTCAGAGGGCCCGGTGGCGCCAGTGTTCGGCAGCCTCGCCTCTGCCAGTGCGCCCCAGGGTGGCTGTGGTTACAACGTAGCTTGTTATCACCAGTGTGTGAATGTGTGTGTGAATGGGTGGGTGACTGGATGTGTAAAGTGCTTTGGGGTCCTTAGGGACTAGTAAAGCGCTATACAAATACAGGCCATTTACCAGTACTTGAAAAGTAAGCTGGAACATGAAAGGGAACAAAGGCAACAGAGCTGACCACAAAAGAGGAACATGTGAGGGAAAACAACACATTAAATGAAGCTCAGACAATGGTGGCAGCAGACCATTTTTTTTGTAACAGTTTCACTTTGTTACAAAGAAGTGCTTTACCCACACTGAATTAAAGTCATCTGTGCAGCACTGAGGCTAAAGGATAAACAAAAACAGAAACATGAAGAAAAGGAGCCTACATTTCCAGTTCTTCCACAGATTTGGACACCTGACAGCTACATGTGTCTGCAAAGGTCAACATAGCACCAACCAAGAGCCATGTTCAAGGCCTGGAGTTTCATCAGTAATAAGTTAGTAATAAACGAAACTCCAGAATCATTGTGTGGTTCTGACTTTGACTTTTGAATCATAGTTTGGTTCTAGGGAAGTGGATAAAAAATGTTTTTTGCCACAGGTATGATAATAATGATCGGGCCATGAATGGGACAAAACCCCTCGGAGTAAAGAAACGACACTTCCCTCCTGATTATGAATTCAAAACACGGCAGTGGACTTTTATCGGTTTTATCAGATGTGATCACATCAGCCAATTCCTGGCGTCGCTCTCGCTGTATCCTTTAGATTAAAAAAAAATCCTATTAAAAAGTCCTATTAAAGTTTTTCCACCTTTAGTACTAAAGAGTTTTCAGACGGAAAAGTAGAAGAGAAAAGAATCATACCCAGGCTGCTGCACCAAGCATTGTGGCACATGATCACCTGCTTACAGTTTTTGCCCGTTGCTTGAACACTATAAACCCATGCTTAGACTAAAGTAACACAACTTGAAGCTTTTGTTGCCATACCTCAAACACATGTACCCATACCTTGAACAAAAGCGCTGCTTTGCACCCTAGTTGCAATTATGCAACACACTTACTCCTTTATGCAACACACATGGTCCTGCACACTACACTCTATTTCATACATAAGACACCTCGTTCACAAAATGACATTTCAGGGTGCCATTTGGAAAACACATGTATCCAAAATACAAAACACATCGGGTAATTGCAACCACTCAAATACACACCTGAAGGCACTTACTTGCAAAACTGAACACCAATTAGCCAACTACAAAAAGCCCTCAATTTAGCCAATTCAAGAACTTTGCAAGCATGGATGGAGGGAGAGCAAGAGGAAGAGGAGGAGGAGGAGGAGGTCGAAGAGGCCATGGACGGACCCATATTTCTGATGAAATAAGAGCAACTTTGGTGGACCATGTCATCAACCATGGCCTGCCTATGAGGGAAGCTGGGCAGAGAGTCCACCCACATCTAAGCCGCTTCACAGTGGCATCTGTAATAAGAACATTCCGACTAGAAAACAGGTCTGTCTTCACCTCTCTACCTTCTACTCTACTCAGATGGTTTTTATAGCACTGTTCTACAGTATATACCATTACCATATCAAGTGTACAGGGTATTGCAGAGTGCTAATGCTCCTTTTGCAGCCAAAGTGGTAGTTTCTGTGAAACATACCATGATTACTTATATTGAAGTACAGTGTTGTACAGTGGATGATACAGTGTATACAGTAAAGTACTGTAAGAAAAACAAGCAAAGCGATGACAATATGAGGTTGTATTTCTCTAGAATGACTCGAAGACCTTCTGGGGGAGGACGCCAACGCCTGTTCACACAACAGCAGGACCTTGCCTTTGTGGACCTAGTGGGGGCAGACAATGCCATCCGTCTCCACCAGCTACGAAAGCAAATACTTGCAGACAGGCAAGTGTTCAACAACATAAACCATGTGAGCATCACCACCATCAGACGCATCTTGGGAAAACACAGCATCACCATGAAGCAGCTCTACAGAGTCCCATTTGAGAGGAACAGTGACAGGGTCAAAGGACTTCGAGCTGAATATGTACGGGTAAGTGTAACTGTCCCTTACATGTACAATAGAGTATTGGTGAAATCCAGTAGCAGCTGAATATGTACCATATCAGTACCACATGGATCTATTCTGAGAGCTACACAGGTACCTGTGTGATGGGGTGAGGGTTCTGTACAGTGGGGCAAAAAAGTATTTAGTCAGCCACCAATTGTGCAAGTTCCCCCACTTAAAATGATGACAGAGGTCAGTAATTTGCACCAGAGGTACACTTCAACTGTGAGAGACAGAATGTGAAAAAAAAAATCCATGAATCCACATGGTAGGATTTGTAAAGAATTTATTCATAAATCAGGGTGGAAAATAAGTATTTGGTCACCTCAAACAAGGAAAATCTCTGGCTCTCACAGACCTGTAACGTCCTCTGTAAGAAGCTTTTCTGTCCCCCACTCGTTACCTGTATGAATGGCACCTGTTTGAACTCATCATCTGTATAAAAGACACCTGTCCACAGCCTCAAACAGTCAGACTCCAAACTCCGCCATGGCCAAGACCAAAGAGCTTTCGAAGGACACCAGGAAAAGTATTGTAGACCTGCACCAGACTGGGAAGAGTGAATCTACAATAGGCAAGCAGCTTGGTGTGAAAAAATCAACTGTGGGAGCAATCATCAGAAAATGGAAGACATACAAGACCACTGATAATCTCCCTTGATCTGGGGCTCCACGCAAGATCTCATCCCGTGGGGTCAAAATGATCATGAGAACGGTGAGCAAAGATCCCAGAACCACACGGGGGGACCTGGTGAATGACCTGCAGAGAGCTGGGACCAAAGTAACAAAGGTCACCATCAGTAACACACTACAACGGCAGGGAATCAAATCCCGCAGTGCCAGACGTGTTCCGCTGCTGAAGCCAGTGCATGTCCAGGCCCGTCTGAAGTTTGCCAGAGAGCACATGGATGATACAGCAGAGGATTGGGAGAATGTCATGTGGTCAGATGAAACCAAAGTAGAACCTTTTGGTATAAACTCAACTCGTCGTGTTTGGAGGAAGAAGAATACTGAGTTGCATCCCAAGAACACCATACCTACTGTGAAGCATGGGGGTGGAAACATCATGCTATGGGGCTGTTTTTCTGCCAAGGGGACAGGACGACTGATCCGTGTTAAGGACTGAATGAATGGGGCCATGTATGGTGAGATTTTGAGCCAAAACCTCCTTCCATCAGTGAGAACTTTGAAGATGAAACGAGGCTGGGTCTTCCAACATGACAATGATCCAAAACACACCGCCCGGGCAACAAAGGAGTGGCTCCGTAAGAAGCATTTGAAAGTCCTGGAGTGGCCTAGCCAGTCTCCAGACCTCAACCCCATAGAAAATCTGTGGCGGGAGTTGAAAGTCCGTGTTGCTCGGCGACAGCCCCAAAACATCACTGCTCTCGAGAAGATCTGCATGGAGGAATGGGCCAAAATACCAGCTACTGTGTGTGCAAACCTGGTAAAGACCTATAGTAAACGTTTGACCTCTGTTATTGCCAACAAAGGTTATGTTACAAAGTATTGAGTTGTATTTTTGTTATTGACCAAATACTTATTTTCCACCCTGATTTACGAATAAAGTCTTTACAAATCCTACCATGTGGATTCATGGATTTTTTTTTCACATTCTGTCTCTCACAGTTGAAGTGTACCTCTGGTGCAAATTACTGACCTCTGTCATCATTTTAGGTGGAGGAACTTGCACAATCGGTGGCTGACTAAATACTTTTTTGCCCCACTGTATGTGTAGCACTGTAGTACAGTAATATGTTCTCTTTTTTTTTTCAGAGAATCTTGGCCATGGATGGAGCTGCACAGCCTCATGAATTCATTTTCATTGATGAAGCTGGATTCGACCTGTGCAAAACAAGACGATGGGGTCGTAATGTAATTGGCCAAAGGGCAATTGTGCACGTCTCAGGGAAGCGCGGGGGAAATATCCCATTGTGTGCCGCCATAAGCCTTCGAGGGCTTCTGCATCATCATGCAAAACTAGGTCCATACAATAGCCAACATATACTCACATTTCTAGATGCTCTCCATAATATAGTTGTACAGAACAGACCAGATCAGCCCAGGTTTGTGGTGATATGGGATAATGTCAGTTTCCATCGGGCTGCTCTGGTCCAGGCCTGGTTCTCCAACCCCAACCAACTTGAAGTGGTATACTTGCCCCCTTACTCACCATTTTTAAACCCTATAGAGGAATTTTTTTCGGCCTGGAGATGGCGTGTATATGACCGCCAACCACATGCCCCCATGCCTCTTCTGCAGGCAATGGAACAGGCCTGCGGCGACATTCAGGTGACAGCAATCCATGGATGGTTTCGACATGCAAAAGGAGTTTAGGTTTAGAGAGTAGAGTTTCAATTTGGCACAGATGTGAATGGTATATTTCCCAGTGTTGTGTCATGTTTACTTGTGTTTAGAGTTTTGGCACAATGAGCGAAGTTTTGCAAAATGTGTTCAAGCAACGGGCAAAAACTGTAATCAGGTGCACTAAACTGGCACTAAAACTGACTTAAGGTTTCAGTGGATGGGTTAAAAACACAATGGTTGTTACTGTTATTACTGGCAGTGCGTCAGTAATGTTCTCACCTAAGTTATCTGTTCCAGTGATAGTGAAGACTATAATAATTAATCCTTTCACCCACCAGAGGTCACTACTGGTTTCTTAGTGTTTTTTGTTTTTTTTGCATATTTGTCATAATTGCATGTTTCAGGAAAACATATAAACGTTAATATTAGACAAACATAACCTGAGTAAATGTAAAATTTAGTTCAGTTCAGTTTCATTATTTCATTTATTAAGGGGAAAAAGCTGTCCAAAGCTACTTACATAATTGCTCCCTAATCCTAATAACTGGTTGTCCCACCCATGACAGCAAGAACTGTAATCATGCATTTGTGATGACTGCCGATGAGTCTTTCACATCACTGTGGAGGAAATTTGTCCCACTCTTCTTTGCAGAACTGTTTTAATTTAGTCACATTGGAGGGTTTTCAAGCATGGACAGCCAGAAGGATCTTATGTCCAGACTTTCACTAGGCCACTCCAAAACGTTCATTTTGTTGTTTTTGAGCAATTCAGATGTAGATTTTCAGGTGTGTTTGGATCATTGTCCTGCTGCATAGAGAGCAGAATTCACAGTTCCAACAAATTACGCCAATTCATCCGGGTCCTGAAGCAGCAAAGCAGCCCTAGGCCATAACACCATGTTTGACTGTTGGTGTGATGTTCTTTTTATTAAATGCTGTATTAGTTTTATGCAGACGTAACTGGACTCCAACCTCCAAGAAAGTTCAACTTTTGTCTCCTGAGTCCACAAAAGTCTTGGGGATCATCAAGATGTTTGTTGACAAATGTGAGACTTTTTGGTCAGGAGTGGTTATTTCCCTTTCCATGCATGCTGCTGTTTCACTTTCTACAAAGAAGTGCTTTACCCACACTGAATTAAGGTCATCTGTGCAGCACTGAGGCTAAAGGATAAACACAAACAGAAACATGAAGAAAAGGAGCCTACATTTCCAGTTGTTCTACAGATTTAGACACCTGACAGCTACATGTGTCTGCAAAGGTCAATGTAGCACCAACAAAAAACTGTGCTCAAGCCCTGGAGTTTTTTCAGTAATAATTTGGGATTAAATGATACTCCAGGATCACCGTTTGGTTCTGACTTTTACTTTTGCACTACGGTTTGGGCTCAGAGACAGAATTACACCCAGGCTGCTGCACGAAGCCTTGTGGCACGTGATCACATGCTCAACCAGGTTGTAAAGCTGAAGCTTTGGCCATCACACACCTTTGCCATTGTAACACACATTCCAGAGAATTGATTTATTGGCAGGAACACTTACTGGCAGTGTGTCCATAATGATCTCACCTAAGATAGTTATCTGTTCCAGTGATAGTGAAGACTGTAATATTTAAACCTTCCAGTCATTCACTGAGTCTGGATGGTCCCTGTTTCATTCCCCCCCCCTCCCCCCTCCCCCCTCCCCCACCACCACCACCACCACCAGAGGTCACCACTGTCCATCCCTGACATGAACAGCTCACCTGTTGTCAGCTCTGGTTTTCCTGGATTTGCTCACGAGACTTGGATGGGAAGTTCGTCCCCAGGCTTAAGTGTTTCAGTAAAAGCCATTCTTACCAAGGTCAGCACCTGGAGACAGAACTGATAACAGATCTGTGTCAAGTCTATGGGTGTCCCAACACACCCTACCGGTAAATGAGTGATTGAACCAAATGGTGGCTGAGAACAGAAACAGAATTATCTCCTATTACACCTGAGTGGGTTAGGGAATAATCAATAACTAAGCTATATCTATACCAATACGAGAGATAAAGAAGAACAACAGGAAGCTAGGATTTCCCTGTTCTTCCAGGTGAATATGCCCCAGCTGTATATCTGAGAGCAAAGTTTGGTGACAGACATAAGGGACGTGAAGTAGAAAGTCCCCCCTATGATGAGAACTCTGAGTTAAAGCTAAGAGTCACAGCATAGAAAAGGCAGCAAACAAGCATAAATAAAAAAAAGCAGAACTTTACTGTAAAAAGTTGCAGTTACAGGTGCACAGTGTAAATCAAGCATGAGTCACAAATGGAGTCCTTTCACTTCTTTGTAGCTCGCTGCTTCATTTATAACTGAAACTCTACCAACTATATAACAAATTCTTGATCATTATGTATAATATTCTAAAAAATATTCACCGAAAACAAAAGCGTGAATTACAAAGATTTATTTGCATTTTTTTTGTTAATGAGGACAAATTTCCTGGATGTTACCTCAAACATAAAAAGCAGGCAGATTTTCTGCAAGAATACAGAAAAACACTCCAGTAATGATAAGCAGCTGTGCACCAAGACTGTAATGGGGTTGAAAGGGAATGACATTCATGTAAAACTGTCTCACTGTTGGCATCTAGACCGGGGTGGGGAACTCCAGGCCTCGAGGGCCGGTGTCCCTGCAGGTTTTAGATGTGTCCTTGAACCAACACAGCTGATTTAAATGGCTAAATTAGCTCCTGCAGTTCTCCAGAGGCCTGGTAACTAACTAATCATGTGATTCAGGTGTGTTGACCCAAGGTGAGATCTAAAACCTGCAGGACACCGGCCCTCAGGGCCTGGAATTGCACACCCCTGATCTAGACTGAAACTGTAAGGCATATTGAAATAACTGAAGTGACGTGTTCTCCTCTGACAGGTGCTGCTACTGTATTTTTGTGGTTTCTCACAGGAAAACTCAGGTTATATCGAGAAAGGGGAAGACTGTCGGGGGACAGCTTTCAGCTCTGGAAAACATTTACAGCATGCACTGACTTAGGAAAGTCAACACCATCTGCAAGGACCAAGCACACCCATGCACAGCCAATTTGAACTTCTCTCATCCAGCAAACTAGAGCAACCTTTCACACATAGACCTTGAAGCTCTGAATTACGAGCCAAGAGCCATAAACAGGTTTAACTAGTCCATCAAATGTCCGCATAACGACTGTTTGGACACAGTTTTAACTACCACACTGCAAACCTGCACTGCAACCATATTATTGCATTACCTGAGTCATTTTGAAACCATTTGCAATTTGCACTGTATTCATATTTTTTGTTTTATTAAATTACTATTTTTTTTACTAGGAAAATGATTTTATTATATGGAAAACTTGCACAGTGTAAAGTCATTGACTGCGCTGTGAAAATACGGTTTTGGACATTTGTGAACAACAAGAATGAGAGAAACATAAACATTAAAATTACTCACGGTGACTTAATGACCTCAGATTTTTCCCTCAAAGGTTAATCAGGTAGAGACTATATAAAAACAGCATGAGCTGCACCAAGTTTAGTGGTTTACACATTTGCCTGGTGATCCCAGATTGCAACAGAAAGGACATCTAGTGTAAAAAATCTGGTAATCAAACATGCAGAGCTACCTGCTGGGCTGTTTGATTTGGAGGGGGGGGGATTGGCCCTTTTAAGACTACATGTTTCCCAGCATATATTCACAAATGCCCATTGATTGTTAAAGGAAAAAGAAAACAAACAATCAAAATTCTCAAGAACATATCAGGAATGCATCCAAATCCATTTCAAGTGTTCTTAATTCGTGCCTGTTGTGGAGGGAATTTCAGGCCCTGGAAGAGGTTTGCAGTTTCAGACCACCGCTGTTCAAAACGGTGATGCTTCTCATTATCTGTGTCCACAGCTGTGAACGGGGCAGTTTTCAGAACTTCACTTGGTTTGGTGTGAGATTTAGTAAAACAAAAAACAAAAAAATTGGAATGGTATCAAAAGAGTGAGAGACATTTTTCTGAACAAAGCAGAACTAGATAATAGTTAAATAGTAATAAAATAATTGTAATCTAGATAAATATGACCCAAAGGTTTATAGAATTTGGTTAAATCAGCCAAATCCATTAAAAATGTATATAAAGTCCTTATTAAGTTGTTATAATTGAAGAGCCTTACAGTTTTCTAAATTCTAATTTTCTACATTGTCTTGTATAGAAATAAACGACTTCAACAATTTGCATTATAATTTAACTATATGAAAAAAAAAAGATTTCTGTAAAGTCGAGAGAGCTGCGTCTTTCCAACAAAATCACTCCACGAACTCCCTGTATTTTGATATTTGGTACAATTTCCAGTTGAATAGCTTTTGAATTATTTCTTGTCTAAACATGTGGGAGCAGGTACATCTGAGGTGTCACTGAGCAGTCCTTTGTTGTAATGCAAACATAAAAGTTGAAGAAGCAAGAAAGGGAACTAGTGCCATGATTTCCTGTAACTGAAGCCTCATGCTGCTTTTGACTTTATTTGAACCTGAACATGTGATTGTGCAGGTGTTACAAAATGTAGCGCAAACAATATGGCCTCGGTTATCTTCTACAGCAGTCAGTGAAATAATAATGCACATCTTCACGAAAAAAACCCCCACACTACTCTGCACAAATTAGTGACCAGGAACTGGTTGTCCCACCCATGACAGCAAGAACTGTAATCATGCATTTGTGATGACTGCCGTTGAGTCTTTCACATCACTGTGGAGGAATTTTCTTCCACTCCTCTGCAGAACTGTTTTATTACAGCCACATTTTTATGGTTAAAGGTTAAACGGCCTGTTTAAGGTCATGCTGAAAGCATCTCATGTCCAGACTTTTCCTAGGCCACTCCAAAACTTTAATTTTGTTGCTTTTGAGCAATTCAGACGTGGATTTTCAGGTTTATTTGGATTATTGTCCTGCTGGATAGAGAGCAGAATTCACAGTTCCAACAAATTATGGCAATTCATCCAGGTCCTGAAGCTGCAAAGCAGCCCCAAACCATCACACTACCACCACCGTGTTTGACTGTCAGCGTGATGTTCTTTTTATGAAATGCTCTTTTTTGGTCAGTCTCTGTTTTTTATTGTTGACCTTAACAGAGGAAAAGGAGGCCTGCAGATCTGTATATGTTGTTCTGGGTTCTTTTGTGAGTTGTGAATGTGCTCTTGGATTAATTTTGCAGTGGGAGATTCACAAATTCTGGGAAGGGTCAGCACTCTTCGAAGGTTTACCTGTTTGTAGATAAAGGCTGTCACTATGGTTCATTGGAGTCCCAAAGCATTAGAAATGGCTTTGTAAACTTTTACAGAAAGTGTCTTTAAATTGTGATGTGATATCTCGTTTTTTGAGATCTTTAATTTCACTTTGTCCGACAGGTTCTAGTTAAGTGTTTTCTTGATTCAACAGGTCTGGGTGTGGTTAGTGAAACTAACCTCAGGTTTCTACAAATGCGATTAGTCACAGCAACTTTCTTTCTTTTTTTTTTCTTTTTTTTTACAAACAGTAGGCCCAGTAGGCGGGTGTGTTTAGTTTTTTTCTCTTAATAAATGAAACCATCATTTAGAAAATGTGTTCTATATTTACCCCGGTTTTTAGTGTCTAACAATACTTTTTGTTTGATTTTAAGCATCTACTCTGTCTGACAGTATTGAGCTAGTTATTCTCATTTTTTCCACAGGAAGTAGTAGTACGAATGGCATGTCACAGAAGTTTTAAATGTAAAAATAAACTTAACAACGACCTACAGTCATAGATCTGTGGTTATCAAAGCTTGTTGTTAGCATTAGGTCAAGGCTGTAAGGCAAATTCCTACATGTTTTATATTATTTGCTGATATTGCACAGACTCTGGGAAGCTAAAAGGAACGAGTTGAAGCAGGAGAAACATTTCCCCCATTTATGTTTGTCAAATGCAAACTGAGATTACAATCTGAAACAGTTACGTTGTGAATGGTACAGTTTTAAAGAAAGAGCGATAAAGTATGCAGAGTTGGATATGACAGTGTAGTGCATTAGGAAATACAGCACATACTTACAAAAAAAGCCCACACATGTCTTGAAAGATAAAATAATAACTTGTTTTTGCACCTTTGTGTGAGGAAGTGAATATGAAACTCGACTAACATTACCATATTGAGAATGGGAGGGGAATAAAAAAACTTCTGCTAACTGAATGAGATCTTATCAAATTGGTTCAAGCGTGCTCCCCCCCCCCCAAAAAAAACCTAACGGGTTGAGACCACAGCTGTGGATCAGATATAAGCAGCTCTTGCAGTTCACCCACAGATGTGAGGAAGGAAACCTTCCAGAGACTAACAGAAGATGGCCCTGCTTACATTTGCCCTGCTTCTCTCCATCGCTCTCCAAGGCTGTGGTAAGACAATAAAATAAAGTATAGTGATGAGATTAATTAAAGTGAAGGTTATTAATGAAAATTTCTTCCTGTAGCCTTGACTTACAGCAGCGGTGGTTTGGAAAGCGTTCCTGAAGAGTTAAAAGTAAGTGATTTCTCATAGTTAAGCCATGTTTTACATTTAAATCAGGGGTGTCAAACATAAGTGACGGGGGCCAGAATCAGCTCTGCAAGGACTCCAATTCAGTCCACTGGACGGCTTTGGAAAATCTTTTCATGAGTCTTACCCAGTGTTGGTCAAGTTACTTGAAAAAAGTAATCAGTAACTAATTACTGATTAGTTCCCCAAAAAAGTAATCCCGTTACTTTACTGATTACTTATTTTCAAAAGTAATTAATTACTTAGTTACTTTTTAAAAAACACGATTTACAACCTGAAGAGGTGATAAAGTGATAGATCTTTCAGCCCAATTCTACTTTTTCTACATAATCCATCATACAAAATGTAATCAAATGGAAAAGTCTCTTTTTAAAACTTGTTTTATCAGTTTTAATCTTTTAACTTTATGCATCAAACAAAAATAAAATTATATGCACCATTCTCTGACTTGAAGAAATTAATTTAACATTTAAACCTATTTTCTGCACATTCCAGCAGATAAAATAAAATATTTTTTGTGTTTGCACTCAGTCTTTCAAATAGATGCAAGTAAAACACAGCAGAAAATAAATAAAGTCAAAGACTAGTGGTCCCTTTGCTCTATTTTCACCTGTAAAGCAGGAATGGGGTAGGCGGAGGTTTACTTACTTTGAAAAGTAATCAGATTACAGTAGCGCGTTACTGCCCATCTCTGGTCTTACCGCATTGCCTACTAATAAAGGCCTCCTGCATGGCCACTCAAAGTAGACCAAAATAAATAAGTAAAAGACATGAAAGTAAAAGTATGTTGTGTGTTTTTTTCACTACTGACTATAGAAATTTCTAATTTGTTCAATGCGTGAGGTCTTTTATTTACTTCAGCAGCATTTCTTTGTCATGTAGAAAACCTGAGATGAACTGTAGAAATTACATTTCTTTTTCTTATGTTAAAATATCTCAGGCAGTCAATGTGTAGTCTTTAAACTCACAGGAGGGGAAACTTCACTTGTCCGGCCCACTTATGATCAAAGAGGGCTGTATGTGGCCCTCGATGTGAAAAGAGTTGGACATCTGTAATTTAAAATTTAGTAGTAGTTAGTAAAAAGGAAAAAACTCACATAATTTCCCTGAGTACCATGAACATGTTTGCAGACTTTTTCCCTAAAACTCTTTTTTTTTGTGGGGAATTGTAATGACACTATAGGAGTGTGTGATACTTTAGCACTGCTCACAGTGAGGGCAAAAGCAAATGTAAGGGCGCAGTGTTGAGAAGTGAGATTTTCATTTCTTCAAAATGAAGAAGTCTGCTGTTACGCGTCGAGTTATAAAAGGTTGTAAAAGTTTTACCACCTACTTTTGAATCCAGATTGAATAAACTTTAAACCAAACTAAACTGTGCCCACAGCACAGAGATCCCAACAAACCTAGATTTAGGGTATTAATTTATGTTCATCATGTGATTTTGTTTTTCAGACCGGAGATGTTTGCCAAGACTGCACCAAAATATTTGAACTCCTTGTTGACATGCTTTCCAATGCAGACCTGCAGGTGAGTACACCTGGTGCCCGAGGAGCAAACACATTCCTAAATGTTCAAATTTGCTCGCTGATAATGTTATCCACATCTTCCATTCCCATATTAAATATATTATATAAGATTAAAATATGAGACCTGTGGCATGAATAAAGAAAAACTAAATATTTTACATTCCAGGAATTTTTAGTGTAATCTTATCATCTAGAGCACATTTTTCACCTTCGGAGATGTAAATAATCTGTAACCAGTTGTGCATGTCTTAAAAACACACACACCAAACTAAAGGTCACTTCATAGTTTTGGTGGTGAGCCACTTCCTATTTTTTCTAAGAAAAGTTGAAATGAAATTTACCATTCAAATTTTGTTCTCACACACACACACACACACACACACACACACACACACACACACACACACACACACACACACACACACACACTTGACTTCCAAGATCCTCTTTTGATCTAGCCTGATCTGGTTTACAGGCTCCAAAGACAGAAATAAGTTGGGGGGTTTTTTTTTTATCACGTATGTTGATAAACATTGATATAAAAGAGGATGTACACATGGAAAGATGCAGAGAAAGATGTTTGGGATTTATTACATAGTATGTGTCTGGAGCTTATGTAGCACAGCAGCATGCTGGTGTGAAGTCAAGCAATGCCTTTATTTAATGAACACAGCAGTATTGTGAACACCCCTTGTTTTCCTTTTTCACACTGACATGGAGTGATGTATATATAAAAAAAGAAACAACACATTAGTGTCTGAATATTTGAGTTTCACCAAACACCGCATTGCTCAGTGTCCACACTTCACCTTTAAATCGGTTCTGCCGCTACGAAGTAACACCTAAAAAATACCAGCGTTTAATCACATGTCACTGTATCAGTGCACACTGTTAATCTCAAAAAACAAAAATGAACCAAATATCTGTTTAAAAAAAACAAACAAAACTGTTACACAATACTGTGCAAAAGTCTTGAACCACCCCTCGTTTTGTTGTGTTTTGCTGGGGAAAAGGTGCAGTGGTTCATTGCAATGTGTAAGCATACATGGAAATACAGCGTAAGAGACAAAAACAGAGTCTGATTCTAATGAGGTTGAAAGTCAGTATTTGGTATGACCTCCTTTATTCTTCAACACACCCTGAACTGTTTTCGTGTTATCTCTTAATATTCTTATTAGTCTTCAGAAATAGTTCTCCAGGCTTCTTGAAGGACATTCAAAGCTCTTCTTTGGATGTCGGCTGCCTTTTGTTCTGCTCTCTGTCAAGATGATCCCACACTGCTTCAATAATGCTGAGCTCTGAGAGGCCCATCCATTACCATTAGAGGCAGGCACACTACTGGATAAAATGCATCCCCACACAACAGGAGATGCCAGATGGCTGTAAACACTCACTGTTGGATCGCTTTACTGAGCTCCTCTGAAAATGACTTAAACCCAAAATTTTTCAATTGGTCAACCTTCTCTTGTTATTTCCCTTCCTTAAGAGTGGCTTCCTGACAACCACCCTGTCCACTCAGACTCAATCTCTTGTTAGGCAATGATGAAGACTTATCCTCTATTTGTCCAGTTTCCTGAAACTTTTTACGGACACGCTGCACCTGTCTGCCAACCTTTGATTAGGTTGGTGCAAAAATACTACTAATACTAGGGTTTTGATGCTTGAATGCATCATAGGTCAGTATTAAGTGTCTTAACAAGAAAAGGGTTCCTCAAGACTTTTAAATAGTATTATATAGAGGAAAATATGAAAACATAAATAAAAAGTAACATATGCCTTGTTCTCAACCACTACCACATGACACCATAGTAAACAAGTCTGGGGAAAAAAAAACCCTGCTACTGTTAGGCACAAACAGAAAACTGAATAGTATTCATTCAGTTCACTTGTTAACTCTGTGACTGTTAAGATTTTGTACTGAAGCTTTATATCCACAACACTGATTCTGGTTTAGGGCCTCACATAGTATTAATAGGTGGTTAATGAACATGTTGTGATTGGATGAAAGCTAAAGGGGCAGAAGACAGGGGGGCGATCGTGATTGATTGAATCTTTATTTTGAACATGTTGAAAAAGTACAACAAAATAGAATTAAAAGACACAAATGAACAAAGCAAAACAAAAGGAAAACGAGCAACCAGCGGGGCGATCGTGGCTCAAGAGTTGGGAGTTCGCCTTGTAATTGGAAGGTTGCCAGTTCGAGCCCCGGCTCAGACAGTCTCGGTCGTTGTGTCCTTGGGCAAGACACTTCACCTACCGCCCACTGGTGTTGGCCAGAAGGGCCGATGGCGCGATATGGCAGCCTCGCTTCTGTCAGTCTGCCCCAGGGCAGCTGTGGCTACAACTGTAGCCACGTCTGCCCCAGGGCAGCTGTGGCTACAACTGTAGCTTGCCTTGCCTTCCACTAGTGTGTGAATGGGTGGATGACTGGGTGTGTCAAGCGCTTTGGGGTCCCTAGGGGGGACTAGTAAAAGCACTATACAAATACAGGCCATTTAAATGCATTTTAATAAATCAACAAGTTTATTTATGTAATGTGAAAAAAAAAAATGCCACACCTGCTCTGCTTACTTAGCTGAAGACAAATGGGGCTACCAGTCTTTAAGTCAATATTCTGACTCACCGCTTTATTCTGCACAGAAAAAGATCATGAATGGCATTGAAAGCGTGTGTGCACTCATGCACGGTCCAGCTGCCAATCTCTGCAAACAAGAGGTGGAGAAGATGTTCCCACTGGCCATCAATTTTGTTACTTCCATCTTGGTAAGTCTGAGAAGTCCAAAACCAGATGCATCCTTGAGTATGGCATTTCTGACACTGAGAAGTCAGTAAACATGTTTTCCTCTCTTCCACAGAAACCAGCGGAGGTGTGCAAAATCCTCGGGCTCTGCAGCTCTTGTGATAAAGAGCAGATGCTCAGCTATTTTGCCCAGGAGGCCCTTCAGGCTGCTGTGACAAGTGATAATGTGAGTATCTGAAGTTTAGAAAGACACATTGCGGGGAGAAAAAAAAAAACAAACATTGTGCTGAACTCTTGCCATTTATGTGCCTCAATCAGGTGAAGCCTTCAACCGAATGCTCCTTCTGCACCTTCCTCATCAAGACTTTGGAGGGTTTGCTTCCCAAAGAAAGAACAGAGGTGAAACACGGTTATACCGCACATAAAAACAGTACTTCCTTGTGCTGCACACAGACACTTAAAAGCAATCAGACCACACAGCTGAGAGTAATCACTGCCCGTGGTTTTTTTTTGTTTTTGTTTTTTTAAACTCTGCTCCTCTTCTACAGGAAGCAGTGGTCAAGCTGCTGGAAGAGATCTGCCATATTCTGCCGGCCTCCTACCGCAACCAGTGTGAGACTGTGATCGACAAGGTCAGCAGGACAGTGCTGGATGCAATACTGGCTTATGCGACCCCGCAGGCCATCTGTCACCTCATGCACTTCTGTAAAGGGGAAGAATCTCTGCTTGTGGGTCAGTTTGTTCTCCCTTGCTTCTATTGCAGTGATTGTGATCGTTTACTTAATATGTCATATGTTGGACACAAAATCTCCAGAGACCAGGATGTCCAATAATTTGTCTTGTACATGCTTTATATTTAAAAAAAAAGTTTAAGTGCAGACCTAATATGGCATAATTATACATTAGTTACAACTGCATCATTCATGCATTACAGTACTTTTTAGGCCCAGGAACTGAGATTTAAATTTGATGCATCCGTCTAATCTGAAAGCACAAATCAAAGTATACAAAACGTCCCTTTAAAGAATTCTCAGTTAGCAAGTGAACTTTCTTCTATCTCCTGCTTTAAACCTGCAGATCCATGCACTCTGACAACATACAGATGCAGAGACGTCAAGACTGCTCTCAAGTGCGGAGTAAGTAAACCTCTATTACAATGAATTCACCCGTTCAGCTTTCAGACACTGCAGTATTACATGCGATGCATGTCTCACTTTGTGCAGACTCTGTTCTACTGCCACAAATTTGCCTGGAAGCCTCTGAACTACAACACAATCTGAAGGATTAAGGTGGGTGTACATTGATTTCACACAAACTGTAATCAAAGTAAAAAACATGCAGTCTCAATAACACAACTTCTTTTCAAAGCAGATCCAATAAGAGTCAGCGTGGTGGACGCAGCAGATATTTCATCGAGCACCAAATCTTCATCAGCAGCATTTTAACAGTATTTCACATCCCAATTTGATTTCTTACTGCATACTGTAATTTTTGCATTATATATTCAGCCTGCACAGAGTTATGAAATGCAGAAAACATTGTGTTTAAGTGTCATCTTTACTCCGCTACTGCTACTTCTTGTAGCAGAGTAAATATTACTGGCTCAGAGTTAGATTTCACTTATTGCCTTTGTGCTTTTTTTTTTTTTAAATATACCAACCATTTCTCAAGTTTCCTGTCTCTTCTTTAATAAAGTGTTTTTGTAGTGTTTCCCAGCTGACTTGACAACATATCCTTTGCTGTTAAATAGACTTATGTTTGAGATTTAGAAGTCAAATGAGGTAAAAGTGTTTGAGTCGACTGCTGAATGTAGGGTGGGCAGATATTTTAGTCTTTAGTCATCTTCCTACTTTCAAGTCAGCAGTTTGGAAGAAGTAATAAAGCACAAATAGAGACCGGAAGTGTTCGTCTTTACCACCTCGCAGACAGGATCACTTCTGCTTTATTTAAAAACATGAAAGTGTCATCTACAGCAGCACAGTTTAAAGATGTTGAAGTTAGCCCTTCACATAAAACAAGCACAGCCTGTAAGCACAAAGCAAGGGTGCATTTTATTTCAACAGTTTAAGAGAAAGTCAACAACAAATCACACTCGGAAACGCCAAAGACAGAAACTAGCCTTGGGGTTGTCAGGGTCAAAATGGTAAGTTGTGTACTTTGAGGTAGGGGAAGAGGAAATTTGCAAGAGGAGAAAAGGCACTTTTTTTTTTTACCCCCCATGTTTAGCAACTGCTGGCAGACTTAAATGATTTTAAAAAACAAAAACTGAACAAGGGAGGGAGTGCTCCTCAAACACATCGTCCACAGGAGACATGTAAACAGGCTGGTTTCTCTGTACAACACCAACTACCATTTTCTCCATCTGTGGATGAGCGAGAGGAGACAAAGTTTAAAAAGTAGGTTCCTTAATTTAAATAACCAGTGTGACATTAGCCCGTCAGCCACAGCATCCTGTTATTGTGATTGCATCCTGATGCGTTTGCTGCATGCCTGAAGGAGCACGATGAAAAAATAAAATCTTACCAAACACTGCAACATTAATATATCACTTTAAGCATGCGCCAAGTCTGAATGAACGCAGTCACATAAATGCGACACCTGCATCTCTGTGGGTTGCTCAACTCACAAGACAGCAACCTAGAAATAAATACACTGGACATGGCAAGTTATCCCACCAACTCTTCCACTCGGCGGCAAGATTAAAACAGTCGTCTACAACTGATCTCTCCCTCCCTCTGTCAGAGGTTGTGTGTGAGGGTGCAGATGTCAATAAGCGCAAGTAGTCTTTTGCACAAATGCCAGATATAAAGCCTGCAGGATGACCGTAACTATTGTGGGAGTGTCTGAACAAAGGTGAGGGGAACATTAACCCTCTTTCAGACATGTTTGCCAGATTTGTAGGAGCAATTTAAATCTGTAGTACATGCAACGAGCCACAAGGTGGTGCTACAGGAGTCAGACTAAAAACCTACTTCACTATAATTTTGGGGAACACAGCACCATCTAGCTGCATGATGCAGGCATATTTTAAACCTGCCAATAACCAACACAGGAACATCCAAATGCTGCAAGCCTGAGTTGAATCAGCATTTAGGTGAGAAGTGCAACAGGAAAAGCATTTAAAGGCAAAAACTCCATAAAAGCCTCAGGTTTGAATCTAGCCAGGGTCTGACAATCACACATACATGAACAATCTAGAGTTTTAGCAAAAAAGTGTATCAGTCTCTTTAAAAGAACAGCAGTTATCTCAGAACAGTTTCTCATGGAAACATTTGATTTGTCACAATCATAGCCCACAATGTATGGCATTAAATATGAATACATCGCTTTAAAAACAAATATTTTAAAAGAAAAGCTTCTTTTACAACTTCTGCATTCGATTAACAGCATCTGTACATGCAATATGCGTTTTAGGTAACCTTAAAACTACTAACTGAAGCTGTGCGGTGCTCACATCTTTGTGATGTAGCTTTACTCTTCATGTTCCACTTTCCCATTGAGTTCAGGCGGGACAAACCAGGATAGGCAACAAGATTGGGAAAAGTTTTCAGAATTTAAAAAATAAAATCTACTTGACAAACATTCAGTTGTCCCTCCTTGCTAGTCAAACTTAGGTCCCACATTCAAACACCATCATAAAATATTTAAGTACGGTGTTTCCATGAGATAAAGGCAGCCCCTGCTTAGAGGTGACGGAGCCCAGGTTTCTCTGTAATACACCCAGACTCCGTCTCGGTAATGCCAAGTACTGTGCCTTCATCTTGGTCAGCAGAACGTTGACACATTTAACATCATTTGTAACATTCACATGGTTTTAAAGCCTACAAAATAAATCGAGGTACAGCCCAACATAACCACGAGATCATAGCAGCTTCTGACTTCTCTGTAAAACGTCAGAAAACACTGGCCTGAAGGGACAGCACAAACAAAAATAGAAATAAATAGAAAACTGTAGCGTTTGACCCATCTTTGCCATCAAGAGGTTTATAAAAAAAATATACATTTTTTTTTTTAAAAAGGAGTGCAAGTGGAATAGAAGACGTTTCTGTACTGTGTAGTTACCGTCAAGTTAGACAAAACATTTCCACTGATCACTTCTAAAACTACACTGCAGTGAGATTCTGAATTTGAAGGTTGTGGAATACTAGAAGTGTTTTCATTACTGTATGCAAGTATGGTTTTAATATGGAGGTGTCAATAATACCAGATTTGCTGACATACAAATCGGTGCACTCTTTCCATAGGTGTGCCAGGAAACATGATCGCCATTAATTATGCAAAAGAAAAAGAAATGCACCAGAAATTATTTGAATCTGGCCGCAGTGCTTAAACTCTGGTCTTGGCAACTGAACTGAAATAGCCATTTTTTTTCTCTGCAGGGATGTGTACCAACATGTGGATAAAGGGCATTTTGTATGTAGCAAAGGCTGTCAAAGTGTGGCTGTTTGTGAGAGGACGAATTTTAAAAAGGGAGAAGACTGGAAGAAGGATGACAGATACAAGGCCCATTAAACAGGAGGGGGGTGTTCAGTACATCAGCTTCTTTGGCACCTCCCATGAAAAGACGTCACGACCAAAGTGACCGTAAGCTGCTGTGTGCTGGTAGATGGGCTTCTTCAGGTCAAGATCCCTGAAACAAGAATTAAATAGAGTGACTCGCCAGCTAAACATTTCTGCTCTTGGTAGTCGGCATCACAAATGCAGTTTGGTTAAAGGAACGGTTTTAACAACATACAATAGCTGAAACTTGTTGTTTAGAGATGTTAAAAACACAAGATTGTAGAGGAATGTTATATCATATAACTCAAATACACATGCCAATGTTTTACCTCATTAACAGACTAGGTTCCATTTTGAGAGTTTTCTGACATTTAGGCCCCAGACCCCAAGAGAGAGGGAATAACATCTGATTGGGTGAATGCCAGTTTCACTGCTGAAATATAGAGAAGTAAAACCACCTACTTTGTGCCCAATTTCACCTACCAACTACTTGCCAGCTGGTCAAGGAATCCACATTTTTCTCTGTAGTAACCGTAGGCTGCCAGATGCTCAGACCAGTTTCTAGGCCTGTACAGCTAAGGGCTTAGACTACATGACTAGCTTTTTTATGCCTCTTGTTTAAAACCAAATGACAACGATCCTAATAAAACAGAACTAAAGTGCAGGTTTGGTAGCAAAGACCTGATACTGTCACAGAATACCTGACAATAACTCCTGGACGGAGGTCAAAGTTCTTGTTCACAATGTCCAGCAGCTCCCTTTCACTCTTCTGGGAGGTCCCGTAGTGGAAGATTGAGACAGAGAGGGGATGGGAAACACCAATGGCATAGGATACCTAAAACAATTGTTAAATCATAAACACATCATTCAAAAATAATGACAGGAGAGACATTTTAACACCAAAGCACTCCACATGTGCTTTAGTACACTGATTATAGTCAAAAAGCTTCTCCAATTCAATTGTGAGTGTGATGATACAGAGCTGATCATTGCTGCAGTTAAGCCCAGGAATAGTGAGCTTACGGACAAGCTGCAGAGACCAGTTAGAACTGCTCACCACTTGATTTGCTTTCCCAATAGAGCAGCATTGAGAACTTTTTAACTGTAGAGTACATTTTACAACACATACTGTACACACTGATCAACAACTCAAGTCTAGGCAGTCACAGAAAATATTTTCTATGCTCTTAGAAAGCACAGGAATCCAATACCAGCAAATGAAAATCCAGAGCAAGATGCAATGATGCATGTACAATGGTAACAGGTTTTTGCAGACAAATTAAATATGAAAACATTAAAAGGTGATTAAACCAACAAGCAGAATTCAATAGATGACAAGCTGGTGCATGACTGTCTACGGGGAGCTGTAAACACTGCTTTTTGTGAGATGTAAAACCATGAATTTGAGTACCTTCAGTTCTAGAGGCAGCTGAGTTTTAAATCCCATTATATGCAGGTTTTAGATTGAGTAAAACTGATATACTGTGTACTCACCTGGACCAAGACACGCTTGCAGAGCCCAGCTTTTACTAGAGATTTGGCCACCCAACGGGCAGCGTAGGCTGCAGAGCGGTCTACCTTTGTGTAGTCCTTCCCAGAAAAAGCTCCACCGCCATGGGCTCCCCAACCCCCGTAAGTATCGACAATAATCTTACGCCCGGTCAGTCCAGCATCACCCTGCCAGAAGTAAAGGTGGAGGTATTAGTCCATTAAATCTCACTAGAAAGTTTAATGACCTTAGTGTGACAGCATGGCTGCCTTCAAAAGGTTTACAGCTTTTGTTTCACCTGTGGTCCTCCAATGACAAAGCGCCCACTGGGCTGCAGGTGGTAGATTGTCTCATCGTCAAGAAACCCGCTGGGAACCACGGCTTTCACCACCCGCTCCTTCAGAGAGCAACGCATCTCATCCAAACCTACGGCCTCATCGTGTTGCACAGAGATCACAATTGTGTGGACGCGCAGAGGTACCATGGCTCCTCTATCCTGCCTGTACAGAACAGTCACCTGAGGGAGAAAACAAAGACAGGTGATGGCTCCAGCTAGTATGATCACAGGCTTGAACAAACGTAAGCAAAACAGTTTGCAGGAACAATCTGCAATAATAATGACATGCATCTGTATTTACCACAAATATTTTCACTGCCTGTGGCTAAAGCATTGATAGTTAATGTGAGGATGTCTTTTAGCTAACAGTATCTTTCCAAAAACAGCATAAAAACCCACAACACAAATCTTCATTTCTTGCAGAGCTCCCAAAATGTAGGACAGACAGTATTGTCCAATTTTATCTGAACTATAAATATAAATTGTATAAAGATGATGTAGCTTCTGTGTTTGAAAAGTGAAACCTGTGCACAAAAGCTTTAAATCTGCAATGTTTTTAAGGTCCACCAGGTGGAGATACCTGCAGCTGGCCTATGGGAGGACTGCTTTCTTTTTTCACATTGCTTTTCTGGTCTTTCTCCTTTAGATAACAGTAGTGGGGAAATGAGGGATTAGGGGGAAAGACATGCAGCAGTGAACCTTTGATTGGAGTTGAACTCAGGCTGTTGCGTTTAGCTTTTCAACACAGTCACCTGCTTACTATGCAAGATAAACTGGTGCACAGGAAAGACTAAGAGTCAACATGTTCAAGTGAGAATGTACTCTTTACAAGTCAGTTTTGTAAACTGTCTTAACACATCCCATCAGAAAGGAGGATAATCCATGGCATGACTTGTCTACCAAGTTGTTAGCCAATGAGTGTGCAGTTTCAGTCAAACCCTCTCCTCACATCAGGTTTTACAAAAAAAAAAAAAAAAAATAAATAAATAAATATTTTGAGGCTTCAAAGCTGGACTTCCAGAACTAATGAGTGGCATCATGGTAGCTACATCCACCCATCCAACTTTTACACCGTCTGTGTGAGTGAAACTTTATAAACTGCATCAAAAATGTACAAGAGTCAACAGCAAATGCACCAAAACAGGAACAGAGGGCACCAAGCACTTTAAACACAGAATATAAAATATTACCATTCATTATTTATACACAGTATTAAGATTTCCCTTTTACAGCATGTCAAAGCAGGAACTCAACATTCAAACCACACTTAAATCTGCAAATACTGTCTAAATTATTCAGTACAGTCAGAAATAGGGTTACAGCCAATTACCAACTAACCATAAGTGTACAAACTGAAGAGGAGGAAAAACAAAAGCCGAACAAAGGAAGGAAATAAACAAACTTAGCTTCCACCTACACTTATAACTTAAAGAACTGGCTCCAAACTGTAAATATACTTTGACCACATACCTGAGTCTTGGAATCGGGGCGGAGCCAGGGGAGCTCTCCATTTCTGCGCAATTCAGCCATCTTGGCATTGAGCTTGTGAGCCAGGACAATGGTAAGCGGCATGCACTCCTCTGTCTCATCAGTGGCATACCCAAACATCAGACCCTGCCACAGTTGCAGTCATGTGTCAAATCATTAAATGATTTACCAAATCATTAAAGTACATTACTGCTACATTTCTGGCTTCAGTTACTTGGCTCTAGACAAAATGTAAGAATCAGCTGACCTGATCACCGGCTCCGACATCCTCCTCTTTGCGATCCAGGTGAACGCCCTGGGCAATGTCAGGGGACTGCTGCTCCAAAGCCACCAGCACATTGCAAGTCTTGTAATCAAAGCCTATAAATCCCCCAAAATAAGCCTCAGTAAAATGTTTCAGCTTATCATTATACGTCAAAATAAAGTAGTATTAGGACAAATTTTGCATCTACTGAATTTGTCACTATGTGCAAACAAGATCTGTAGACCAACTATAGTTGATAATAATTTTAAAAAAAAAGTTCAAGAATCTTTCAGCCTACGTCCATGATATCAGTGGCATTAAGCCAGAGTGGTGGCACAAGTCTTTTTATGAAAGGGTAATAATCAGACTTCAAGATTTACTGTAATTTTCTCCAAGAGAGAAGAGAGTTACCATTACTTTTCTTTCTTTGGCCTTTTGGATACAACTGCACACATTTGAACCAGAGCTAAACTCACAGCTAGCTGATCTTACCTTTCGAAGAGTCGTTATAGCCAATATGTTTAATTGTGTCCCTGACAACCTTCTGGTAGTCCACATTAGCCCTGGAGGTGATTTCCCCAGCCAACAGGATCATCCCAGTCTTGGCAACAGTTTCTGAGGACAAAAAACAAAACAATATGCAGTGAAAGCAATGAAAATGGCCTGAAGAAAATGCAGTTCATTAACAACTGTTGCCATGTCTGCACCTAAACCCCACCCTAGGGCAGAACTCTGAAAGCACATGATAGATCATTTGAATACAAGCCCCTAAAAACAACATTTTAAGAAAGTACATTTTCAGACTGGTATTGTTTCAGAGATTTGTAACATGCCCAATTTTGCATAGATATGGTTCAACAGTGGATCATGTGCCATAGTTTAAAAAAAGAAAAAAGAAAAAAAAAGAAGAAAAAAAAAAAGCCTTTATGGTTGCCCTGCCTCTTTGACTTACCACATGCTACTTTGGCATCAGGATCTTGTCTGAGGTGTGCATCCAACACGGCATCGCTGATTTGGTCACAGATTTTATCTGTGGAGCAAAATAAGCACAACAGTTTAATGCGATTCCTTAGTTTGGTTGGTAAAATGACGATAACAGCTGATATTTTACTTCATAATTAAATGAATGAAACATTAAATTATGCATATTATAAAAAGCCAAGTCTCAAATTAATAATTACGATCATTAAGAGAAGGTTTTACACTTCTTGCCACTTAAGACTGGATAATGACTAGTTTTCAATCAATTGTAACAAAAGCAAAAATCATTTCAATACAGAACAGATGCAAAGATATTTGTGCTTGCCCTTTCATGATGTAGTTTCCACATTTGATTGCTTGAATGCAAAGAAATTGAAACCCATAGCCTAAACTCCATATCCACATATTTGGAGGCCTTTAACTATAGTATAAGACCAACCATAGTGTGTTGGTCTTCAACTTCAACATTTCCAAAAAACAAATTTTAGAACCGGTGTGACAGGATTTACAAACAGACTATTCAGCTTTCAGGTTGTTGAAGCAGTTTTTCTTCCTTTCTAATTGCAAAGGCTGTAAACGGGACTACTTTGCCCTCAGAGTTGAGCACTAGCCCCTGCAGTGCCTGTATTTAGGAGTACTGGTAAGCCTATTATCTGTTGCAACAGAGCTGTCCCAGTATGAGACTGAGAACTGCAGCACACTGTGTCCCAAGCTGCTCAATAATTCTTCAATTAAAGCATGCAAGACCTCAGTTTTGGCTTCTTGTAAGTCTTTTCACTGAAAAGATTTAACTAGTCTTGTCACAGCGTTTTTAATGATGGCTTAAGTGCTCTAGTAAGCCCTTACAGTGAATTAGCCAACACAAAAGCAGTCCTGCCACAGGCCCGAGCCTCATTAAGCTTATTAAGTTAGGTTTTTGTTTGAGCTGTTTAGGAGAGGTGTCAGTGTGCGACTTGAAAAGTGGCGATAAAGCAGGACAAATCAACTCTTAAACATCTCCGACAAATTAAGCATTATTATCTGTCTGAACTTATGATATGATGCAGTGCTAAAAGGTAGCCAAGGGTCCTAAATAAACACAAATTTGCGTGTATTGCCAACACCCCCAACGGGATAAAACATCTGACTGCTGACGGAGAGATGGGGTGGATGTGATTGACAAGCACCAACAGTCCGGGATAACGTGGTGTTAGCATACCAGCTAGCCGCCATGCAGCTAGCATGCAACAGTGACTTTGAGCTTTCAAATAAACTATTCCCTTAACTTCTAAGGAGTATAAATGATTACAGGTAGAGTCTGTAAGGTATGTGGGAAACTTTACATTTTGTATAAACTGTTTAACAGTCCACAAAACAGAATCCGAGCAGGCCATTCTTTCATTCATGTTTTTTGAGTTAAAACGTTCTAAATATCAGTTTTATTCAGCTTTAGAGTTTAGCCGAAATTAGACTGCTCCAGCCAGTGTAACTTTTAGCCCTTTCCCTTTTAAAACAACCTTTACATTCACTTAAATCACGTCGTGTCCTCTTCTTTGTGTCCCTTTTACTTAATATTCCCTGACTTTACTGTTCAAAAGTAAATTAAACAAGCCACTGAAATTATTATTTCTAGCTTTTCCATAAACTCCACTCAGACATGCCAAGCTAGCAGCGGTACCCAACCTTGTTTGACAGGCTAACAGGATGCTAAGCTAATTATTATGGTCAAGGAGGAGGAGGGAGGAAACTACCTCACAGACAGGGAATGGCACGTTAAAACTTACCGGGGTGTCCTTCTCCAACTGACTCAGAAGAGAAGAGGAAGCAGTCTTCATCGTAAACCGAGCTGCTGTTGTTAATGAAACCGTTCATCTGGTAGTTCATTTTAGCCACTCTTAGCTTACAAGCTAGCCGACTATATACCCACTACACAGCTTTAATAGAAAACCGGGAGACACGTTTTACACCTTCACTAGGGTCACCTGCTTCTCTCACACATACACACGCACACACAAAGCGACAACCACAGTTAAAGTTCAGGGAAAACAGGACGGACCAGACAGCTGAATTTATGGTCTGCACGAATTTCCTCAGACCCCTCAAATCATTGCTCTGCAGCCAATGTTATTGTTGAGCACAGACCATGTGGTGCTCATGGGCGTGTTCATACCAAGAGCTAAACGCCAAATGGCGCTGAAGACAAATTGCTCAAGTGACTCAAGTGAACCCTGAGATCTGCTGCACGCTGTGTTTCGTTGTGTTTAGTATTTGGAAAGCAGTTTCCAACGTTTGTGACAAGATGTTATGGTCTAGAATGTGGAAATACCAAAATAAGAACCCTAATAAACCATGATTGCACTATTAAAATATATGCCATGAGAGGGATTAATTTATAGCGCGATTGTAAATACGTAAAGGATAAATTTCCACTGTACTGTGTGCAAAGTGTTTTCATTTTTTTTTTTATATTTGTACTGAAAACATTATGAGATGTGCAAAGAGAATAGGAAGATGTCAAACAGTTTTTTGGGAAAATTACAATTTTTGTAATACCCTCTGCACACCAGCACAATGGATTTAAATCAAACAATTAACATGTGATTCAAGTAGAGACTTTCAGATTTAATTAAAGGGGTTTAGCAAATGTATTGCATTAACTGTTTAGAAAGTACAGCCACTTTCAGAGGCTCAAATGCAACTGAGCAATTGACTGACAAGCAGTTTCATGGCCATGTGATGTCTTTCCCCCGATAATTCACAAAAAAATTAAGCAGATAAGTTGATTCTAAGCATCCAACCTTTGGTAGCTTTCCACTGGAACACTCAATAAGAGGTCCAAAGGGAAGAATGTGCAAATGAAGACTGAAAAACCAGAGAAACAGCAACAACTTTAGGAAGAAATTCAGTGAGCAGCTCAGCACCACCAAAAGGCCTAAAACATGACAGGAAACAGCTTAAGTGGATGATGACAGAATTGTTTCCATGGTCAAGAAAAACAGATAACAAAACATCTAACATAGTGAAGAAGGAGGAATGTAAATACAAATGGGTTTTAGAACAAGATGCAAACCACTGGTTACACCCAAAAATAGGAAAGTCAGATTAGACTTTGCCAGAAAACATCCAAAAGAGAGCACAGTTCTGGAAAAAACATTATACAGCTGAAACCAAAACAAATTTGCACCATAATGATCGTGGAGAAGGAGAGAAACAGCTAATGATCTGAAGCATATCACATTATCTGTCAAACATGTTGGAGTCAATGTTATTGCATGGGCATGTATGGGTACCAGTGAAACTGGGTCACTAGCATTTATTGATAATGTGACCGCTGATAGAAGTAACAGCATGAACTGTGAAGTGTACAAGGCTATACTCGCTACGCATGTTCAGCCATATGCTGCAAAACTGATGACTCAAAGCGACCCAAGAGTTTCACAAGATAAAGAAATGTCTTCAGTGGTGACGCAGTCGCCTGATTTCTGTAATTCTTAATCATATTATGTAATACTATTGTTAAACCCACAAACTGCACTCCAGTCACATCTTGATCCACTTTTAAATCCACCATGTTGGTGTACATAGGCAAAACTACAAGAGATATGTCATTGACCAAAGATCTACTGTACTTTTGGAAGTCAAAGCTTTGCATCTATTTTTTCAATAAGGTGCCACATTTATTATTTGATGCTGAAGAAATTCAAAAGTAATGTTAAAATGTAATGAGATCACACTCCATGTTTTTGTAATCCCAACTTTAAAAAACGTTATTTGTGTTCTGGGATAGATAGAAGAACTAGAATTAGTGTCATAATCCATTAGATTAATTAATGAATTATTAAGGGACACCAAATAGCTCCAAAATGGTACAGCCACATGAGGGCATCTCACCTTCATTTAGGCAGAACCACATAAGTATATAATGGAAATATATCTTCTCCAATGGTAAAGTGAATTGGAATTAGAGTCCTGTTTTCTAACAATATGCTAACTGATTCAGGATCTGAGATGCAACTCTTATTTGTCTTATTTATTTATCCATTTATTTCAGTTTCACCGTTGTATGGTTAGTCCATCAAGTGCATTTGATCAGCAACATCTGGTTTATACTTACCCTCTTATTTACTATGGAAGCATTAAGTGTGTACTTATTTTTTCACATGACCACAGGTAAAGTTTCTTTTTCATGTGACTTGCTCAGATAAGGATTCCTTTTTTCTTATGCTTTTTCATCATCTTTGGTTTTGGATCTTGGATCTTGTTGGTTAGAGTTCTTAACATTGACTCAACATTGACTTCTTGTTGGACATTCAAAAGAAAGACTTTTTACCTTTTTGAAAACACCTTTTTAAGTCCAGCATGCACTCTACACATACATGCAAAAATATAAGTCGAGTCCACGTCTCTTATGTTTTCTGTTCATGACTGATGGATGGCCAACTACGTGAAAAAATAGGTACCCTGCTTGTGTCAAAATTTGATTGATGGCCCCAGCCTTGACCTTTTGACCCTACCGGAAGTACTCCGGAAGTGTCTTATCGATTCCATATGTGTGACTAATCGCATCCGGTGGAGGAAAAAAGGAGGGGTGGTTCCTGGGGGGATCAGAGAGGGAGGGTTCCTGGGGCATGGAGAGTTCAGGGGGGTGACGCAGCAGATTTCTGTTGAGTCAGTGCAGTCCACAGACAAACTCATAGTTTGAATTCTGTTTAAATATTATGACAATGTGATCTTGATATCCTTTTTCTCAGAAAAGAACTATTTCTTTTTTTCAATAGTGGATGTATTTTACTTTCTTATATTACAGGCACAATAAAATAAAAACCTTTAAGATTATCTGACTAGTAACGGATTGCATTTTATTTATATATATATATATACATATACATATATATCCAGTGCCTGGGTGGAGGTAAGCGCTTGTAATGACAAAAGAAGGACTTTCTATCTGCTTGTAACCTACAGGCTGCCCACCTCGTATGTGTAAAAAAACCATAAATAACCCTCATGAAAAAAGCGCAGCGCCCGTACTCAGAAATCGGCGCCAAATAATTTTATTAAAACACCCTCGGATGAGGTATTGTGCGGGAAAGACTTTTCTTTGTTTTAGAGTGACTTTTCCGACAGGTTTTCTCATTAGCAGAAACTCTCGACAGACAGAAACTCTAAAAGAAAAAGTTCTTGTTTTACGCACATCAAGGAGGAGTCAACAACCCCTCTAATCGTTATTAGTATTTCTTAATGCCTCCAGCCAAGAAAAGAATTTCATAAAGGCCCCAACTCCTTGTACGTGCAAAATAACCCAGATGACTACGCCAGATGGAAGTATAACCGGAAGCGTGGCAGGGACTTTCCCTTTGACCTTCATCCTGCTCCATGATCAGCCGTTAAATCTTTCCTCAATATTGCTGTAATGTAACAACAAAGTTAGTTTTTTAAGATCAGACAGTTCCCAAAACATTCCTTACACACCCCCGCAGTCACTGAATTAGCATCTGTGGCACAAATAAGCTTCAGGGACTGACTTGTTTTTTAGAACCGACCTTTGACACTTGGATGTTGGCTTAATTTTTACCCAAAGAGAAATTTGACCCTAATAAAAAAAAAACACGATACTGTGGTGAATACTTACCTCAACTTTGATGGGTTTTTTCACAGCTATTTATTTTGAAAAAAAGTAAACATGTCACAAGGACACAATGCACATTGCAGAGTACATGAATGGGAAGTAGGAATTCCTCCTCTCTATACTTACACTCCTCCCAAACAAATGTCAAGTCATCATTTCCATATTGTGTGTCCCACTTTTCGAGTTTCATTGAAGTGTATCCAAGTGCACAAGATGTAAAACAATGTATTCGTTTTTTAAGCCCTTCACCGAGTCCCCGTCAAGATGCCGTTCATTTAAGAGACTAATAATTTTTTGAATTTAAATTGTGCTAACTTCAACGCAGTAACATTAAAAATAAAACATATTAGAACTAATTTTTGTCGGACACAAGAACAACTCGAGCATCTTTCTTTCGGGAGCCGAACTAGGGCTTACAAGTTTGCCGTGGCCCTGGGGACCAGTGCGAGGTTGTGCGGCAGATCCTGGCGTGGAGGGTCCAGACACTCCCACAGCGCAGACTTTGCTATCCGCACAGAGCGTTTCTGGTGTGGCTTATGCAAAAGAGACAACACAGCTCCCTGTAAGCATGTCTGTTGTAACCTGCCCTTTATAAATATCTCTTTGATTATTCAAACAGTGTTTAAATTGTGACTCGTTTGTTATCCAAAAACATTTTATCTATGTTAAAATATACAGATATATATATTTCAAGTTTTTTTTAGCTCAAACAGAGTCTTGAGCATATTCATATAGCAAATCCACATAACCAGTGTGCACCCTAATGTACATCTTTGAACTGTATGTTAATCAGTACATGAAGCGTACCTCTGAAAAGAGTCCGTCATTTGGGAATTTACTGATTTGTTTTTTAAACTGCAGTTTTCACAAACTACGGATGATGAAATCCTCTGTATTGTAGAAAATGCCTTTAAACTATCGCTGTTCCTACTTACTGAGTTCCCTAGCTACTTCTTTACTATGTGAATAAACTATTTGAACAAGAAAGGATTTAAAGACACATTCAAGCAAAGGCAAAAAATTTGTAATGAAATTTATGTGACCATTCTTCTGAAATCACAAATTACCGTAGATCATTAATAGGGAACAAAAAAGGAGGATCACATCAGCAATGGGAGACAGAAGTCTTGACACGTGCTTATAACTTAAAATACAAAAAACCCAGTTACAGCTGGTAAGATTTATGGTATAAACCAGACTTTCACAGTCTGCATCTTTACAGGGTTTTTTTCTGCTTTTGTTCACTCCTAGTGTGATTAACATACAACAACCACAAACACAGAGCCCACTAACTATTAGCTGCTTTCCCCCCTAAACAGTCAGTTGACTGAGAGAAATGCAATCCATTATTGTTAACACTGAAGGAGATGTGCTCCATAGTCAGACTTATATTTCCTTAACTTACATCCTCTGTTTAATTCCAACATCCCTTTGATGGAAAATTGGTTAAACCATTGCTCAACTTATGTCTGAATGACGGCAGATAATTCTGATGAAAAGGAAACTGACCCCGTAAGCACTTTGCAGCTGAGTCAAGGGCTCGTGGAAATAAGGTCAGGAGGTGTCCGGTATGAGTGCGCATGCGGCCTGACATTCCATTTGGGGCATCTGACAGACACATTAGTGCAACTCAGGGTGTGAGCAGCAACTCCTGTATGCTAAACATAAGAAAAGTAATGTGTAGTGCTTCTTTTTTTTTTTTTTTTTTTTTACAACCGAGATTCCAGGGCTCATGCTTGTATGGTTTTCTTTTATTCAAAAACAGGTTAGTTTAGCGATCGTGTAACTGTGTAATTGACCTTTTTACCGGTTTGAGGAGTTGGTTCCCTGGTCCAAATATTTGGGATGGTCAAATACCGAGTCTCCAAATGCAAACAAAAGGATATTTTCTACTTTATATCTTAAATGTGTATAAATGAGATCGGATGATGTCCGATAAAAGTAATAAACAAGAAATGTAAATCAGTTTTTTTAACTTTGCAGACTCATTTACCCACTCCAGTGAAAGCGGTAAAAAAAAAAAAACGATCATGACTTTAAAGAGATTATGAACAAAATGCAATACATTTTGTTTTTTGCTACATTAACAACTTTTCCAACTCTGATTCTCTGTAGGACCCACACGGACATCAGTTCAGACTGAAATCCAGTTCAGACGGCACACGCAACATGTTCAAGCTTGCACGGAGGCCTTTCAGTAAATATAAGAAGATGGTTAAGGCGAGAGATTGCTATTCTGTCTTTTACATCGGTACAAAGGGAGGACTAAATGCCAAAAAAGACAAAAGTTTTTTTTTTAAATGACGCTTTACAATAGTTCAAGTATCTTTGTGTTTACGGGGAGAAGGGAATAACTGCGGCCGAGGCTCTGAAAAGAGACGGTCGATGACCTGGGCTACTTTGAGCTGGTTAACGAACGTAAGACTGAGTGCACAGACATAATCGATTGTCTGGACAATAAGAAATTCTAGATATGTTTTCCACAGGGAGCAGATACGGAAATAAAAGATGTAGCCATCCCAGGGCAGCAGAAACCTCCACACGCATCAAATAATGCAAAGCGTAGCAGTGGAATGACATCAGTCTTAGATGTAGCACAGCAGAAATGGGCAGCAGCATTGACCGTAAGGAGGTTTACAATCTACTTTGCCAGCAGTATCCGCATCTGAAACGATGGATGGAGAGTAGATTCCCTAAAAATTCTTTTCTGGAAGCACTGAAATACAGGAAGGAGACCTTTGGAAAGAGCCGACAGTCTTTTACTGAAATTTGCAGTGTTATGTTGCTGCTCGAACTGAGCGAGTCAGTTTGTCTCATAACTGGTTCCTTCATAAAGCAAGGCACAGGCTTTGTGCTATTTGACAACTTTGTCTTGACCAACGCCCACTTATTCGACTACTGGGTTAAATCAAACACACCTAACTGGTGTGAATTTTTAAACGTTACTGTGGTCTTTAACTTTGAAGACCAAGAATCAGACAGGAACAACCTCAGCGCTAAGGTGTTCATCGGCAACGATAAATTAGATTATGTCATACTTAAGCTGGAAACAGAGAAAGTGCCGCCAGGGCTCCTTAAGAGATTTGGACATGTGCCTTCAGGCGGCGAGGCCTGTGTCGTCGGACGCCCAGGAGGAGGAGTGAAAAAAAAAGAGTCCTACGTGCGTCGTCAGAGAGGCGAGAGAACGCTGAGAATAATGAAAATGTAGAAGACTGCGAGGAATTTTGCAGTCTTTGTGAAATCAATCAGCAGATCAAAAATGACCCGTATGGAAATATCTACGTCACCTACAACACTCTCATGTAGCTACCACGGCTCTTCCGGCTCTCCGGTTTTCGATGCCGACGGACGAGTGTTTGGTCTGCACAGTGGCGGGTTTTTCTATGGGTTTCCGAATCTTAGTGAGAATGTGATTGCGTACGCCTTTCCTCTGCTCACTATATTTGAAAACTATGTGGACAATCTGAAGAAAGACGAGTATGTGGAGGTGTTGGAAAGAGTTGAGGAGGAGGCAAAGGGAAATCCTCACCTAGAAAACATTATAGCCTCTGTTGTGGGGTCAAAGAAAGGCAAACCTGACGCATTGTTGCAGGAAGTTGAAAGTAAAACAGATTCTGAGGAGATCAGTGATGGCTGTGTAGAGACAGAATGATCGCAGTAGTTTGTTTGCCTGTTTTGTACAGACAAGTGTCGAACTCTTTTTTACAAATTTACAAATTACGAATTTACAAATTCTTAGTTTTCACTCGTTATCATTATTATTACGACAAAGGGTATGGGGCTCTTGACAACCATTTTCACTGTTGGTCGATAAATGTTACCATTTTTAGAAAAAACAAGGACAATTTGTTTTGCCCCTACATAGAGACTACACCCGAAAGTCTCTACATGCGTTCTTCTTCCCCACTCTCGCCAAGTGCGAGATAGGTGATTATTGGATCATTGGGCTTCTCCATCTGTATTGTAAGATCTTTACCTTACAATATAAAGCATCTGGAAATGACTTCTTGTGAAGTGGTGTTTTATATATAGAACTGAACTGAATCCAATTAATCGCCAAATTTAAACCCCCAAGTTAAGTGGCAACTTGTATTGCATCTCCCTTTCCTGTGATCCATAATAGTTTGTAAATGACGTATCAAACACACCTTTCCTGTGACCCCCGTGACTTTAGTAACATGTTTGGCTGTTAACATTTGCCAGGGGATTGAAGACGAATGCTAATTTTGACCTTTGGTCTTTCAAAGTCTCTCTGAATCAAAATATTGAAGTCCAAGTGGAGTCATGAGTTGTTGTTCACTTAAAGCAGGAATGCAATTAAGATATATCTGAACTGAGGGTTAAGTGAGTTCACACGAATGTACAAACGTATGCTTTTTCTTGACAGCATAATGTCATCCAATAATCTGCATTTGTTAGTTTGCATTTGCTCTTTTATTTGCACAATCGCATAGATGACACAACACAGTTTCCTGGGAGCCAAAGAAACACATTATTAGCCTAAACAGTCACTCAAGGTGCCCTATAGAACAGGGGCTGTATCCACAAAAAGCGATGTTCAAGTTTTCACAGTCACATGTAGATTTCAGATTTGGAATGATTTGGATGCATTGGATTTGTTTTATGAATACAGACCAAGACCTATAGAGTTAAACATTTAAACCATCATGTGTTCCAAAATGAAAGTTTGACATATTTATGGTTTAGCACAAAGGTCTACACAAAACCACACACACACACACACACACACACACACACACACACACACACACACACACACACACACACACACACACTCTGCTGTTAACTGTGATACCATCAATACTTGTGATCCAAGGTCCTTACTCTGATGCAGAACTGACATATTGACAGCAATATGGATCCATGTAAACATGGATCCATATTGCTGTCAATAACATCTGTTCATATCGGTCACAGGTTTGCTCCAACTTTAGCCTCATATTCTGTATGCTTGTTTACATAATGATATAGCTTATGAGTCTATAAAAGCACTGGGAAAGCAAAGGAATGTTTGCAAACTACATTAGGAGTCAATAAATGCCCTGTGACACTATGAGCACAGTGACACGGGGGTCAGATCAGACTCTGATTTGATGGATATTGCTTTTTTTCCCGCTCATACACAGTCTCATTTTAACTCTTGATCTTCATTTTCTTTGCAGTGTCTGTTTCCCCTGTCTTTCCTATCCGTTTCACCCCTGTGGGGCTAACCTGAGCTGGTCTGGGTTCACCTAGGATAGCAGCAACCAGGGCCTCTGGTGCAGTCACCACACTACCTGGAGACACAGGGCTGCGAGGACTGAGCGGGCTGATGGTGGGAGATGGCACGGCGTCGGGGGACATCAGCCGCTCCTTTTTAGAGCAGGGAGAGCGGCTTCGTGTCTGGCTCTCTTTGGAGCGAGGCCCGAGGCTGAGGCTCTGCAGAGAAGGGAGGGGATTAGATGAAAGAGCAGGAAGTGCAGGGCTGCGACTGCGCCGGTGACGGTGGTGGTGTTTGCCCGCTTTAGGGCTCGGGCTGCGGGAGTTTGGAGCCAGCAGAACAAGAGTGCTGTCATCTTCAGAGCTGACATCGGAGCTCTCGGAGCGACACACGGTGGGACTGTGAACTGGCATGTTGATCTGTTGAGGACAAGACGTATGTCGGCACAACGGTCAATATGCTTTACAAGTAAGTACAATAAGTGCAAGTGAATTAAAAATAATAATTAACTTAAAGATATCAGGCACTTCGTGTCTTTTGACAATCTGCATTTTCGAGCAGATTTTTAATGTTGTGGCCAGGTAAAGTGGGGGTAATTTCACTGCTTGCACAGTGGTAGCAGTTTAATCTCCATATTTTGACTCAGATAAATGAAAAGTAGCGGACATATTAAGAAGTTTTATGATAAAATATTCATGTTTTTCTCTTTGATAAGCCCAGCTGCCTTATTCATGCGTCCTGTTTTGTCAGTCAAACAGTTGGAAATTTGTCAGATATTACTTCACTCTCACAGAGGACAAACAGATCCTGGAAATATTCACATTTAGTGGATAGAATCGGATTTTTTTGTTATTATATTTGCATTTAAATGGCAAATATAATATACAGTTTACTTATATATACAGTATACACTAGCCATGCCATTTATACCTGTTCAACTGCTTATTGATGCAAATATCCAACTAGTCAATCATATGGTAGCAGCTCAGTGCATATAGACGTATAGATATGGTCAAGATGACCTGCTGAAGTTCAAACTGAACATCTGAACTAGGAGGAAAGGTGATTAAAGTTGGTTTGAACATGCTCGTTTCAGTATTTCTGAAACTGCTGATCTATTGGGATTATCCCACACAGCCAGTATGGACTGAAAAAGAGAAAATATCCATAGGAGAGCAACAATAATCCAAATATCCTCTGGTTATGACCAATGCATGTAAAAGATGATCACATATCAATAATGTGAGTGAAGTTGCCCCCCCCCCTTCTTCAAATCCAACAAAAGTGGTATCAAACGTTCGTGCTGGTTCGTGCTGCTATCATTTTAAAGATATTAATAAAAATTTCTAGAGGTCGTCAGAGGTCAACCAGCCCCCCCACATTAATGGAATCAAACAAAACTGGTATCATTCAACTGTGCTATGTTTGTGCTGGTTTGTGCTGCTGAAATTGTCGTTTGTGCTGCTTCCGTTTTAAAGATATTAACGAAAATGTAAAGGTCAAAAGGTCAACACAGAAAATTTCTTGAATATCTTTAAAATGATAGCAGCACAAACGAAAATCTTTGCAGCAGAAACCAAATTTTTGCAGCACAAACCAGCACAAATGTAGCACAAACGTTTGATACCACTTTTGTTGGATTTTTAGAAGGTGGGGGGGGGGGGGGGGGGCAACTTCACTCACATGTGCACAATATGTCAAACCTTGAAGCAGATGGGCTATGGCAGCAGAACACCACCCTGGGTGCCACTCCTGTCAGCTAAGAACAGGAAACTACGGCTATGTTTCATCAATCTTCAGCAACTGTGTGATTAACTGTGTGATCCTATAATGTCAATATGTACCCAGATTTCAGAGGAATGTTTTGCAGCACCTTGCCCTAACCCTGGTGCTAGGAAGACATACCTAATGAAGTGGCTGATGATTGTACCTGTGTACCTGGATCTGTTCTTGACTAACAGGAATGCATTTGCTTCACGTTGTTCTATAATTCGTGTTACCTGAATTGGTGATGACAATCCAACAATGCTGTTCATGTTATGACTGTAGTAACCCAGGATATATTCACAGTCATCTCTCGGCAAATCCTCCTCTGAGAATGTCACCTGTGGAGAGAAAACCAGACAGAGTATCTCTGAGTTCAGCTCAAAACATATTTGTGAATTTGGGCTAAGGCTCACCTGCGTTGCATGCTCCGCTTTGGCCCACACATACGCCTGATAATCTTTGTGATGTCTGAATCCAACCTGCAGGAAGATAATTGCAGGTGCTGACACTGTGGGAAATATGTGTAATAATTTATAAACTTAAGACTTACCTTGTATATTGCCACCCAGTCCCATGAGCTGCGCTGATAAGTTGATGCAACAGTGAATCTGACTGTAGCATCTGAGGCTTTGCACCATTCCTTGTTTACCTGCAGTTCCACCAGAGGCATATCCACCCTGAATGGGAACTAGGAGATAAGTTATAGATAGTTAGATAAAGCACAACCTAGCAATGTAACAACACAGAGATGTAATTATGGCATGCTTCATCTGAGGTCATATGATAATCATTGTCTCACATGTAGTGAAAACAGGGCAGAAACAGGTTTGTGGTCACTGATGGTGAAACTCATGTGACTGCGATACGCATGCTGTGTCACTTTAGTTGCCCCCCCCAACCACGAGGTCAGGCCACGCTGCAGTGCTGCATTGTGGGTAGGAACTGGTGAACCAGTGCGGCGAAGACGCCATAGGATGCGATCTGTCCAGGCAGGTTTCCTCTTTTTAGCACTGACAGAGAAACAGACACACGGTTATAAGCGGTGGAAACTTTGCTTTTAGACAATAAAATCAACAACCCTGTTTACACTTGGTTTTAAAATGCATTTCAGACATCTGAACACCAACTGGAGAGCTGATAATTCATCATCATTTATACTTGCTACTCCAACCCTAATGCTCACTTCTGTTTACGGCCAAGGTTGATAAGCTGAAGTTGAAAGAGCCCCTCAGTTATCACACACAATAGTTACAAAAATGTTCAGATCTGTTTCAAGAATAAAGGCTGTTGTTCCCATTTGAAAAAGAAATTCCATAAATAGTTACATAGTTTCTGCAGGACAGCAACTTTACTGCAAAATGATACATACGCTCAGCTACCTTACTGTTATATAGAAGTCTAACCAGAATACAACCAGTTGAGTCCAGTCCCCCATTGCAAAGAGATCAGACTGATTCAGTTTGATTCTGTTGTGTTGTCAATCTGGTGACAAGTATTTGAAACCCTCCATCAATCTGTATGAGCCGGTCTGACTGGTTGACCGTGACAGTTTGGAGGCAGGTTGCCTCTGATCAGCTGATTTGTGTTATCACCTTGCAATTGAAACTGTTGTCCAGAGGTTAAAAGTGTTGCGTATTCAATCTTTGGACAATCAAATGGCAATCATTTACCAGATGGAACAATAATAATGCAATTACCAGGCAACCACCAATTTTTCCTATAGTCACAAGAAGGTTACAATCCTATTTCTATTCTGGTGTGACTGATTCATAATATGTGTCCGTGCTATTCCACCTGATGAGACTGAGTGGATGTCCTTCAAAGTCAAAGACGACTACACTGATGACACTTTGTGTTATGTCCTTATCAGAGAAACATCCTGACATATTAAAATTTAGGATCATAGTGTGTCTCCACTTGGGATCTGATTGCCCAAGATGCATTTTAAAACCAAGTGTAAACAGGGTCTAGATAGAGATGACTGAACCAACCTGGTATCGTAGGTATGAGTGCCTACATCAAACTTATAAGTAGGTGGGAATTTAAGTTGTCCCTCCATGAAGCCTTCCAGGATGAGCTCTGTGTTTTTAGCCATGTTGAGCTACAGAGTAGGGCAAACATTCCAGAATTATAATATTAGAAATTATTATTATTTAAACACAGGTTTTTGTGCTACAGCTCCCTCTGTTGGTTGTAGTGTCTGATTAAACAGGTGGCATGAAGCCTTCCAGAAAAATCCATCTGTCTCTGTGAATGTGTGAATGCTTTATTAAAATGCTGAAGGTGCCTCACCTGATCCCGCTCCCACAGAAGAGGCAGCTTATTGCTGTCAATGGCACATTTCACCACATGGATATCATAGTCTTCAATACGGAAATTTAAATCCCCAAACCAAAACACGACACTGGGAACAGAATAAAGAGGCCTTTACTTCAGGAAGAGAGCACAGATACAAAGAATAAAACAGTCAATTTACCACTGTAGTGCACTGTGCCTATGTAGATTCAATTAAAAAAAAATTAACATAAATACATATCATTATTAGCTAAATTAAGCGTGCATGCTAAGGGTTCAAGAGGTTCGATCAAAGCAGGAAACATTTTTTAACAAATATATGTGTGGGATTTGTTCATTGTTATAACTTAATAATAACATCACTTTGTATGGGTGTGCAAAGCTTTTTTCAGTTAATTAGACCTTTTATTAAAAAAAAGAAAAAGAAAAAAAAGAAAAGTCACCCACTCATGGTCTAGTACACCAGTAGCAGCCCCTCCTTCAAACTGCTGCTGCTGCAGGATGCTTTCAAAGTCTTCCATCCTCTGTTCCAGGTTCCTCATGTGAGCTGGCAGGTGACAGTTGAGGAAGCACACGGGGTGGCCGAACATGGTCATCCTTGCACTGACGCCGCCTTTATTCCCCTTAAAATGACAGGAAAGGGCGAAGCATGCAGCGTCAAAAGGACCTCTTATGCAGACAAGATTTAAAATTAAACAAACATCAGCGTATATCAACCAGATCTGTGCTCGGGAACAAGGTCGTGTTGTTTTTTTTCCCCAACACTCACAACACCAGAAAGCCAGACAGTCTGCTGCTGCTGCACTGACCTCAAAGAGAAGGAGACTGCACCAGCAGCAGCCAGGGGTGATGCTGACATCAACATGCACAGGAAGGTCACACACTGACATATGCACCCAGGCATGCATGCACCTGCTGGCAGGAGGGAGCACACACACACTATATCTTCCCTTGCTACCCCCAGTGACATGAGCCCACTTCAACTTTTGCAACATCATGAATCTCAGCTGGTTTCAAAGCAGCACTCTGTAATGTGTAGCACGTACCCAGTATCCCCCAAGTCCTGTGCGTGTACTCTGTGTCTGCACACCTCTGAGAAATGGAAGGTGGCAGAATTTAGAGAAAACCAGCAGCAGCACTCCCTGCATTCGCTGGGACGCCACCTGAACACATGAGATGGATGAAAAATAATATATCCATAGCAAAAGAAACTACAATTCTAATGGCACTAAAGGTTATGAAGGACAACAGATTTCACTCCTTACTGACCAAAACATATCCAAAAGGGCTGAGTGTGTCCATGCAAAGCTCACTCCACTGGTCTGAGAAAAGAACATCCTTCAGTCTTTTGTTTATCATGGAGTTGACTTCTTGGAGTCTGGATGGTGCCAGAAAGTAGAGAAATGTCAAAATGAAAATAATAATACTAAAAAAAAGGACAGTGATGGGTAACAGGAGGGGAAGAATCAAAATGAACACAGATGACTGAGTGGGCATTCACGGCTGTCTCTTTGGCACCGCTGAGCCGTGCAGAATTACTTGCTTACCCGATGATAAACATGTCAATGTTCCCATCGGAGACATTTGGTCCAAAGAGAGAAGTGATGTCATCTGGCGGCACAGCTGATCCCACGTTCCATGTGATGATGTACACCCTTTGAAAGGACAGAAACAGTGGAAAAATTGCATGAGTTCTATAGTTTAAGGTAAACAAGGACGTAATCCATGCTGTAATCCTCAGAGAAAGAGCTTTCATCAGGGTTTCTGTGTACAGAAAAAAAGATAAGCACAATTAAGCACCTCTGCATCCCTTGATGATGACTAAGTATTCTGCCTGCCTGTGTGTGTGTGTGTGTGTGTGTGTGTGTGTGTGTGTGTGTGCATGTGTGATTGTGGATGAGTTATGGCAAAGATAAAAAGAAAGTATGGAGCTAATCATCCTTTGAATTACCAGTTTGATTATTTTGTGCTGAAATATCCAAAATAATTAATTAAGACTCCATCTAACCATCAGTTTCTTTGGTTTGTGATTTTCCTCGGTTAACAGAAACAGTGAGAACCACTGATTCACTTTGCTTTAACGTGAGATCAAGAAAAAGAAACACATCCTGTTTTTCGAACCGCTGGAACCAGCAAGTATTTGGCATTTTTTCCCCAGAAAAAAAAATATTTGAGGTTAAATGGACTCAGTGAATCAGCTTTACACCTCTGCACATTTTGCTTGTCATTATTTGGATATGCAATTTCTGCACTGACAAAATGGTTTTATTAGCACAGACACACGTTCGGGGTCAAATAATTTATGTAAATAGACATCCTGTTGTTAGTTACAGTGCTTATTTACAGAAATAAAAGCACATCATTAGAGTTAATATTCTGCTCTGCCGATAGCCATTTATTCATAATTTAAAGTGTGCAGATATGATTTGTTGTGAGCTACATTACACCAAAAAAAAAAAAAAAAAAAAAAAACCAGGGAAAAAAAGTGCCTTTGGATGAATTTGAGAGCTGTTAAACTTGGTGTCATCTAAACAGCCTTTGACATCATTTTTTCATTCAGTCCAAAAGATCCAAATATCTCAACATTATTAGACCTTTTTCTTACAAATGTGCCCAACAAATATTAACAAATATTCATCTGTTGCAGAATTTTGTAATTATAACGTGCCATTACTTGTTTAAGAAACTTAAAATCACCCAAGCTCAAACTGCATTATGTTTTTAAAAGGCGTTTTAAGACATCTGAAGCACAACCTTTAGTTTTACATGTACAATAGTGCTGTGCGATAATGCAAATTTTGACATCGATCTGATTCCAGAAAAATACAGGTGCAGTTTTGCAGATACCAGTCCTGATACTTTTGACTTGTAAGGGTAGCTTAAGTAGGGAGATCAGTGTGTCCTAATTTATAATATAAATTATCATCAACCCATAAATTCTAAACACATTTTAATGAAAACTAAATCATTGTGATTTTTTTTTCACAATAATGAGTTAACACATCAAAACAGTGTTTTCAGCATTTCATGTATTTTGAAACTGTTTGGATTTTTTTGACCTGGAATGTAATTGTGGCTTTCTCTAAAGCACTCTAGGCCACCTTCTGTCCATTATTATTATTATTATTATTATTATTATTATTATTATTATTATTATCAATGGATCCATTTGTTTATAGAACCAATTCTGCTGCTGTAATCTGTAAAGCTTTGAAATCCATTCACCCCCCCAAAAGTGTCAACCACACCTGACGGTATGGATGCTTATCTTGTAAAGCTTGCAGCTGATTTTAATCCTGAGCTTATTAATTACATTTTTCCCATCTGAGTCTGTAGACTAATGTTGTTACTAAAATATGGAAAGCAGCCTGTGTTCTCCTCTTATATAAGACTGGGCACCAATTATTGCCAGTGATATATAAACTTTATACCCTGCCAAATTTCAAGAGTCTGAAATAAACACTCACCTGAAACAATATTTGTCTGACTTAAGTCCTAAGTCAAACTAGGTCTGTTCTCAAATTGGGTTTTAGTACCATAATAGCCAGTGTTTTGGTAACAAATGATATTATTAATTCCCTAAGTAGGACAGAGCATTGTGCTGCTATGTTTTTTTCTGATCTTTCAAATGCATTAGGTTCTGCTTACAATGAGTTGCTGTTAGGCAGATTCAGTGATACTGGTTTGAGTTACAGGGCTTCACTTTATATAGAACACAGTGCCAAACCAAGTTTCCTAAAGAACAGAATACCCCAAGGTTTAGTTTTGGGTCCTGTTTTATTTTCTATTTTTAATTGAGAACATTGGGAAGAATATGCCTCAAGCTAAAGAGCTAACGTGAACCTTTATGCAGATGACACCATCATTTCCTCTTTAGTCATTACGGTGATTTAGGCTGTTTGTGAGTTTCAAACAAGTGATGACTTTTAGGAATTGCGGGCATCACTGAAAGGTTATAATTCATTCACATGCCTAAAAAAACTGAGCTCATGTTGGTTTCTAGAAATCGCTTTCAAATCTTAGTCAATGTCGGTCTTTGAACCGTAGGAGAGAAGTATTTGGTTGGATGCCAACTTTCCTTTAGTGCTGAATATTAAGCACTTGGCGAAAAAGCTGAAAGTCAGGCTTGGTTTTTATTATTGAAATAGGGCCTGTATTAATTGATCAATTAAGAAAACATTTGCATAGGCTACACTCTTAAATGTACTTGGTTATGGTGACATTATTTACATGCATGCTGCCACCTCTGCACTTCATTTTTTACATGATGTGTAGTATTTACACTTTATTGTCTGGTACACATCACTGTGTACTTTATAATCTGCTTCCCTGGCCTTCGTTAACCCAAAGGAGACAACCATAATTTATGTACAAAGCCATACTGGGTAAATTCCCTTCTTATCTGTGTAAACTCCTAACCCCTTTAAACAGCTGCTATGATTTGCGTTTCTCTTAGTGGCTCCTTTTTAGGGTACTCAGGATTTTTCTGAACTTGGTAGAACAGTATAGGATACAACAGTATCCCGTTTTGCACCTTGGTCTTGGAATAACCTTCAGAGGACAATTAAGCTGAAAGCTTTTATCTCCCTGGGAGACTTCAGAGCACTCATATATGTTCTTCTGTAACCAAAGACTGCAACTGCTATTCATAAACTGAACTTGATATTTTGTATTGCGTTACTTATTGACTTTGACTTGCTTTACTTTGTATAACATGTAAGCACTGATTTTATAATTTCTAATTTTATAATGGTGTGCCTCCTCAGCCAGGTCTCCTTGTTGAAAAAGATGTATTAATCTCAAGGGACCTTCTAATTAAATAAAGGTTAAATAAATAAATAAACACAACGGAAGTGCCTCTGGGAAATCTACCAACACAATGTGGCCGTGTCACTCTGTCAGTTCAAAAAGCTTTTAGTGAAATTTGCTGCTGTGATTTATGTGATGTGGTCTGGCACACATCAGCTCTCTTATCAGCCCTGACTGAAGGACAGCATCTGTAGCTGTGCTTCAACACAAAATGGGCAAACAGCCACACACATTGTTTCTCTCACCTGAAGTCATTGTTCTCTCCTCCTGGCTTCTCAGACTGAAGCTGGCTCTGTGCTGAGCTTCCAGGTGAGGGGGTCTTCTGGGGCTGAGGGCTGAGGCTGGGCTTGAAGCTTAGGCTGGAGGGCAGGTGAGGTGATGGCTGGCGAGGAGGGGGGGGAGGGGGAGGAGGGGATGGTGGTGGTGGTGGTGGAGGAAGGCAGGGGGTGGGGTTCAGGTAAGGCTGGGGGCAATGGGGAGAATGAGGACTGTGAGGAGGCAATGAAGAATCTGTTGGGGAGTGTAGGAGTATGTTTGTACTCTGAGGTCCTGGGATGCAAATAGGGATCAAATCTATCTCGTTGGATGGCTCCACTGAAATTCTGGTTTGCCTTGGTTTATTTCCAAGAGCAGTTGGCCTTGGTCGGCTTATGCATGCCAGTGTTACTGGAGTGGACGCAGGCTTCGTCTGCCCTGACTGCATCTGCTCAGTCCCCCTTTTTGGCATAACGACCACCTGCATGGGATTCAATCCAGACGTTTTCTTGAGCTTTTCTGACTGGCTGCTTAGAGGTGCTTCCTGTGTTTGGAGTTGTGGAGGTAAATCCAGACCAGCTCCAATTAATGAACAGTTTCCAGGCTGTACTTTATGGCCACAAGGGTCCGTGCCAACTTGTTTCTGCGGCAGGCGATCCATCAACCTGTAACATCGTGTTTATGACATTTTTCTTAATGGTGTTTAAAGGAAAAAGAAATCACAGTGATTCTGCTTGCAGAATGTAAAAAAGGCACAAAATTGCAACATTGCTTGTCAGCACACAATTGGAAGAGCAAAAGAAGTGCCTGCAGTGAGTGGAAAATGAGAAAGAGTATTACATTATTTTGAGTACCTGTCCACATCATCCTCCCTTGGCATCACTGATGATGTTATCATGACTAGGCAACTGGGCTAAGGAACTAACTTTAGGCCTGCTGCGTCCTGGATTACACCCTAGCTGCTAAGCACAGTTAATTAGCCCCTGACCCTCTTACAAAGCAAAAGAAAAGATTGTTAGTAGTTATTTAGATAAGGAATAGGGCTGTAATGTGCTTTTAGAGCACACTGCTTTTTGTAATCTCTCACTTTAACATTTGAGTTCAGTCAGAAGGGAAGCAAAGGGGATCGGACACAGCTGCAGATAATGAAGCACATCAGGCAATGTCAACAGATGCTGTGGGTCACAAGCGTAGGTGTCAGTTCCGCTTGAATATTCAGGAGGAGACACATTAACCTGGGGTACGTGTTAGTCCCCTAGGAAATTTGAAGCATTGTACACTTCATTTCCTGCATTCTGGTAATTTTAATGCTCCAATTTGTTTCTTTCTGTTTAGAAATGTCAAAACTAACCCCACAAATAACAATTTACAACAGCCTCCTGGAATATAATGCAGTGAGTCTTTCAGGCTTTTTGTCTCAATTTTGTATATATATATATATATATATATATATACATGCATAGATAGATATGAGCTCATCTCTGGTGAGTGGACACATATAGGCTGATTTACTCTCCTGCACTCCACTCCTTTGTTTCTGCCTGGATGTTGATGCTTAACAAGTTGACAGTTTGTGCCTTTTCTTTGGAGTAAAGTAAATGCACACCTCTTATTTTTTCACAGATTCACTAATAAATCCACATTCAAAACTTCCTGCACATTTTATACAATCGTTTTTTTCTTGGCTATGTTATTGAGACTTACCGAAAATAACAAATGACACAAACTTAAGGTTATTTAATAAACTAACAACATTTTTAATGTCCTAACATTAAACCTCATCCTCATCATTTCTTTCTGTGCTCCGGCAAATTATCAGAAGTCAAGCTTTGCAGCTTCTGACTGACATCAAAACAGGGTGTGTGTTCGTGGGCTTAGTGGGATTAATTACATTTAGGAGAAAAGATCCAGTGTTGTGAGCTTTGGATATTGCAGGGATAAATAATATTTCCAGAGTAAAAGAATGAAGCATTGCTGAAAAAAAAAAAGATTTTAGAAGCATTTTCTCTGATTTTATTTATGGAGTCAAATGTGTTCAACCCTAAAATCTACACCTGTGGTTACATGAAAGAGGATGCCTGACATAAGAAGGACAGGTGCCTCCCTCCATTTTGTTTAAAGTCCTTCCACTCATAAATTATACACCTCTGTTAATAATGAATGACGTTCAAATGAGGACATCTTTGTAACTGAGAAATTCACGTGATCACAGCAATAACCCGTGAAACAGAGCTGTGAGTAATAGCGATCACACAGGTTTGAAGTCAAGAGGAAACTTTTGGAGCTTAAAACCCGGTGCCGGTGGGCCTTTCACATATGCACCCCCCCATGAGGCTGCAAGTCTGAATGACAGCTCCGTTTTAAACAAAGGTAAGAGACTTATAGAAAACAACAACAACAAAAAACGCAGTTTTACAGGTGCAACCAAGACAAACACAAAGACAGCGGCTGTTTCTCCCCTCACACTGACGCTGTGAGGGGAGAAAATTACCTTTCATGCGTTGTTATATTTCCAAGGTGAACGAAAAGGTGAGCTCACACATTCATCAGTCCTCTTCTTCTTCTTTTCTTTTTCTCGCACACTTATGAACGTGAGCTGGCTGTCACAGAGTAAAATCGATGATGTCCGGAGAAAGTCTCGTCCGGTCTGCAGGGCTGATGCGACCCGTCGGTACTGTGGATCGTCTTGTCACGGTGCAGCCTGCGCCGCCGCCGGGCTGTCAGGACAGAAAACGGTCACGGTTGATGCGCCCGGACTCTTGCATGTTGATGCCTGTGCCGTTATACAGCAGTTGATTATACCTCATCCTACTTACTATCGCTGCCTCTGGCTACCTCGCGCAGTTCGCCGGTGCAGCTGTGCACTTTGTAGTCAGCATCCCGCCTGCACCTCCTGCACAGCAGTCTTACACCGACCCAGCGCCTCTCTTTCCCTCTCTGTCTTCCCAGCACACAACCTCTCCTTCTCTCTCTCCATCACACATACACCCTAGATAAAAGCATGAACACCAGGGGGTGGGCAGAGCAGGACAGGCAAAACAAAATTCAGCTGCCAAAGTGCAGCCGGCCAGAAATAACTGAGCATCTGTCCTATCACTGACGCATTAATCTGACATTAGTGCGTCACTGATAGCACGAATTGATCCATATGTCAATATTTAAATTTCACTTTGGGCACTGGCAGCTGGTAATATTATGTACATCACAACAATCCATTAAACGAACAAAATAATAAGCGTTAATAGCAACTGATGGTGTTTATGCCGAGCTTTTTTGTCGAGCCTATCAAGAAACAGAATTTTGATGTATAATGTTTGTGACTTTGCATTTTTTTTAACGTTTGTATTATATTCCTTAATACACACAAGCTTGCGCAGTAAACAACTGCAAAAAGCAACCGTGTCTCAACAGAAAACATATTACCTCAAAAGTACTGTTATTACTGTTTGGGCCAGTAGTAGGGCCAGTCTATACAGTGACAATGCATTCAAACCAAACTGACTACATACAACATTTTCTCTAAAAGAGCATTTAATAAAGCCTTTAATTTTGATTCTTTGCAAGGTATGAAAATTACTCTACAGATTTTGCTGGACTGCATTTAAATGCACATCAGAAAAACTCTTGTGAACATACAAGAGATTCCAGAAAATAAAGTGTGAGGCATCATAAGAAACATAACAGCAAGAAAAAGGGAACATTTGTGATCAGGAGTTTACATCCACGCAGCATGAGCATGAATGTCATGGTAATTTGGGGCTTTTAATGATTTCTTTGTACTGTTCTTTTTCCTGGATGGAAAAAGACTCTAAAAATCAAGAATTGGGTGCACAAGTTTGACTTAATTTTATATTTTTTCTGATCCACACAGATTTAAATATATACCCCACTAATATTTCGTACAGGGATTCTCAGCAAGCTGCTAAGCTTAAGCTTAACAAGCTTCTGCCACAGTTCTGGCTGGATATTTCATCACTCTTCTTGGCAGAACTGGTAGAGTTCATTTACATTAGTTGGTTTCCTTGACTGGACCCGGCTTTTAAGCATAGTCAACAAATTTTCAATAGGGTTGAGATCAGGGCTGTGGGAAAGCCGCTCCAGAAGCTTAGTATAAGCCTGCGTCATTCAAAAACCTGTTTTGATGTGTTTGGGATCACTGTGCTGTTGGAACCATCAACTGTTCAATGATCCACCTGCTGATTTGAGGTGAAGGTGAAAAATTTGGAGGTTGTTCTTCTCCTTCAATATTCCATCCACTTTGTGCAACGTACCAGTACGACTGGCAGCAGAACAGCCTCAGAGCATTATGCTAACACCACCATGCTTAAAAGCTGGTAAGTGTGGAAGCTTTACCTTTACTCCAAACACACCCGTTGTCACTGTAGTCAAATAGCTCTATCTCGGTCTTGTCTGATAATACATTTTCTTCTTCATAAGGCATTTGCCTTGTCCATGTGGGGATCTGCAGACTTCAGTCAAGCTTGAAGGTGTTGATTTTGGAGCAGGGGCTTCTGTCTTGGTCAGCATCCTCTATCTCCATGGCGATGTAAAACACCCTTCAGTGTGGATAGTGATGCTGGTTTTCTCAGCAGTTTCCAGTTTATGGCTTGGCAGGCAGGCTGAGCCTCAGAGGTTCCTGGATTGTTCCTGAAAATGCTGACCAACTTCCTCTCATCTTCTTCCAGATCTATGCAAAGTGGTGACATATCAGAATAACTCGTATTTGTATACAGTTGTTTGAACTGATGATCTTGGAACCTGCAGTTGCTTAGAAATGGCTCAGAAAAACCTTCCTAACTTGTGCAAATTGGCAATTCTCCATCTTTAGACTTTCTCAATATTCTGAGTATTGATCCTATCAAATAAATCCTTTATGCTGCCAGACAAACTACCAGTCGTAGTCAATCATGATCACTAATGAGAAATTAACAGGCCTTGGACTTGTCAAGTTTAAAGACATTGTTGATCATTTGTGGCTTAGGGACAATCCAGAATAAATTCAAACTTGTGTACCCAATTCTGTTTTTTGAAGTTTGTAAAGATGTAGGCTGTACAATCATTCCCTTTCATGGCCCTAAAGTATATATATTAAGTTCTGATCACAAATTTTAAAGGTGAGATAGTCAGAGTTGCAGACAGCCCACGTCTTTTAAACTCCACGCCCCATGTCAAGGCAAATTGTAAACTGTTCATTAAAGTATCCAGCACACCACCAGCTGCTGGAGAAAATGGCATCAGGGAAATGCTTTAGTACCATTTTTATCAATATAACAGTAGGGGGTACAACGCATATAATGGAACTAATATTTATTAAATGGATCTGTAGTGCTTACACTCTCTGGCCCTTAACAGCATCATCATAAAAGTTGTTCCCAGAATCTCCCTGTGACTGTGGGATTAATACACATGTGTAATCTCACTGGAATGTACTGATCCAAAGCGCCAGCTGTCCACTGAGAGCACAGACACCCACAAGCCCCTGCTAACACACACAAACCAATATGAATACTACACATTTGGCACATTCAAGTGATACATGAGCCAGATGTGATCGGAGGCGAGATGTAAATATTTAGTTGAAAAAAAGCACACAACATTGTCCCTTTTGACATCAGCTTTCTGTAATGTGTGTAATATTTGTAAAAACTGTAATCACAGCAACTCCCGAAGTTTCTGAGTCTATGGCCGCTTCTTGGTTTTAACCAGGCCTTTTTCCACCAGACAGCGGTAAAACTCCTGGATATATGTGTACACGCATTTCCAGTCGGGCTCGTTCATCCGGACTAAGTCATCGGCATCCAGCAGAGGGGGGCAGCCTGCCAACCTCCTGCAGAAAGTGCAAATGTCAGTGAAAAATGACTTGAGAGAAACAATGTAAGTGTAAAGTTACTTTGTTATTTATAATTCAAAGCTCGAGTTTTTGCAGATAGGACATATAAGGAAGGAGAGCTCACTCCGCAGTGTTGAAAGCCAGCTGGAAGTTTTCCTTGGGCTTGTTGGGGTTGAGGATGGAGTACTCGAAAGCGTCAGGGAAGAAGCGGTGCACCAGGGCGCAAAAGGCAATGCCGTCTTTCCAGCTGGAGGAGAAGTTCTGAATGTCCACCCCCTGTTTCATACCAGAGCGGGATAAGTTTAGAGGGAAAAGTGGCAGCAAGAGGGACATAAGAGTCAGGGCTATGTGTAGCTCCACGGGGCAATAATTCATAGACAGAGTGAGGTAGGGCATATTTACCTCATATGGCTCTGTTTTGGCCCTGCACCAGTCCAGAAGCATCTGTTTGACATTCTTAGCGTTGGGTGCCGCAGCAGGAGGAGCAGCAGCAGCAGAACTGGCCTTGCTGAGGAGAGGAAACAAAGACACAAAAGTATGGGTCACCTCATCTTTTCACATGGCAAATGCTTTGAGCATTTTCCCGCTCATTGAGCTGAAGCATAATGTCTATATCAAAGAAGCAGATGATTGTTCTTTAATCCCCTTTTTGCAAAAATGTTCATCTACACCGCCTCGCATGTGACTCACCTGCCTCCTGTCCTGTTAAAGGGAGTAGCTGCTGATGGAGATGGCTGGCTGCTTGGTTCTAAAATGATGAAGAGAATTAAAGTGTCAAAATTATTAAAACTGAAGTGCAGGATGATGCATTAACAGACATTAGGGGGTTCACAGTTACTGTTTATTGGCGGCTGCTGGTTCATGGATGCCCTTCCTATGCTAACGGTCCCGCCTGTCGTTCCCGCTTTGCTCAGACCTTGCTGTCTTAGGTTTTGCTGCCTTAACCCTCGCTCCTGCTCCCGTTTTTCTGATGATAGGCAATTTAAAGAAAGAAAAAGGAAAGCAAAGGACCAAATGAGTCATGATTATAGCACTTCCCCTCACTATTTGACAGAGCTGTCAAAGTTTTCCTGAGATTTCACCTCTTTTTTTCTTCAGGAGATCCCTTAATGCAGAACGGATCATCCGTCTCTCTTCAAAATCTGAGGTGTTGTCGAGCTAAAAAGATAATTACAGGTACAGAAACAATATAAAGAAAAAATATTATAAACCACCTTGTAATCCGGTCTTTCAGAATATTTTTATATGACTGCAGGCATGTCTTGTAAATCTAGGCAAAACTGAGGTTACTTGGTCCTAAGTAATGTCATTACTTTGGCTTCCAGTAACACTGTGAGGAATCTTGGAGTCGTTTTTCTGACCAGGATATGTATTCAGCGCGCACATTAAACAAATATGTAGGACTGCTTTTTGTCATCTGTGCAATAATCCAGAGCGATGCTGAAAAACTAGCCCACACATTTGTTACCTCTCAGCTGGACTACTGTGATTCATTATTATCAGACTGTTTTGAAAGCTCCTTAAAAAGCCTTCAATTAATCCAAAGTGTTGCAGTTATTCTCTCAGGAGAGAGAGGGAGATCATATTTAATATTTTGCCCATATTAGCTTCTCATCATTGGCCCAGATTTAAACTAGAAATAAAAGAACTACTAAAAGAATTATTGAACTGAATTTAAAACCATTCTCCGCACATATAAGTGTTTTTGTGGTTCCCAAAAAAGATCATTGTTATGTCAACTGGTAACATGTGATTTAATTAAATTAAGTTAACAACTCAGATCAACCCAACAGATTTAAGTTACAGTTTAAGTTTAAGTTATACAATAAGTGAAACTTAGCATTGTCACTTAACAAAAAAAAAAAAAAAAAAAAAAAAAAAAAAGAAATAAGTTAACGAAACAGGTTTTAATTTCAACTTGAATTGAAAGTTAATAGAAATCCCCCCAAAATTTACTAAACTAAAGCAGAAAACTGAGTGAGAATCATTTAAAACATTGCATTACATCAAATACAGTGTAGAGTTTCTAAAAGTAGAGTGGAAGGCAGAGACTTCAGCTATCAGGCCCCTCGCCTGTGGAACCAGCTCCCAGTTTGGATTCAGGAGACAGACACCTTTTCTAGTTTTAAGATGAGGATCACAACAAGCTTATAATGGCAAGCTGGATCAGGTGATCCTTAATTATGTCATAGTTATGCTGCTATAGCCTCAGGATGTTGACTTCCCATGATGAGCACTGAGCGTTTCTTTTCCGCTCACCCGTTTTCATTCTCCTTGTGTTTATTCGCCGCTGCTTTATGTCATTAAAATTGACCTTCTCGTTCCCATAGTTTGTGTTTTGTCCTGTCTCCCTTTCCTTTCCTTTCCTTTCAACACCCAGCTGGTCATGTCTCTTTGATACTGTAAGACATTTATCTTATAATATAAAGCATCTCGAGGTGACTGTTGTTGTGATTTGGTGCTGTATCAATAAAACTGAATTTAAATGTCAGAAATTACACAGTTTAGAACACACAGGATGGCAAAATGGAAACGAAACAACAATTATCTCACTGCTTTTTCTTTGCATAGATGTGATATGGATAATTTGATTGGCTGAAGCCACCTATAACTCACTCACCATCTTGTTGAGAACATCTTCATCCTCAATAGCAGCCAGTTCTTCGCTGGTTAGCGATGATTTGCCATCAGTTTTTGACTCCATGTCTGACAGGTGAACCTGGCTGTATGATAACAGAGCTGTCCTAACACATACTGACATAATTCTTGACTTTCTGGGTTTTTTAGTTGTTGTTTTTTTAGCAACAACTTCGCCTTAATAATCCAAAGTTAATCACTGACACAGGATTAAAAATACTTGAATTATTTCTGACCAACCAGGCCAGATAGTTCTCACTGTTTACAGTAAAATTAAAGCACAGGTTTTACAGATAGATCTGAAGAATTCGTCTGCATGCAGTCAGTAATTTTAATACAAACTACTCTGTGAGCCTTTGCCGACACAGAAGGACGTCTCAGTTTATCGCAGCAGATGCCTGACTACGGCACAGAGGTGGGAAAAACACGTACAAATATAGTAATGTAGCAAGCATTACTAAAAGAATCTGATAACAGCGTGCAACTATGTGCTGAGACACTGGAAAAATCTAGTACTCATTGACACAACATGGGAAGCACAAAGAAACAAGACTGTGAAAATTAGACTCAGATTAGGGGTTGGCAGCTGCTGAGGTTTGGTGTGACTCACCTGTTTCAGGGTGCGTTTTGTGGTGATCTTTAGGAGTCAGCACGCCTTGCTCCTCTCCCTGCTCCTCCTTTAAAGTTCTCTGGGGAGCTGTGGGAGCTCAGCCCTGCATCACACCTCACACTGCAGCGCTTCGTAAGGATGCATGTTTGGAGAGAGAGTGCAGATTGCTTACACGAACCACCCAAAAAGGGATGAAAGAGGAGGAGGAGAAGAAGAAAGAAACACATCAGGTCCTGGTTCATCCATCTCTGTCACCTTCAGAAGAGTCCCTCCTCCTCTTGTTAGTGGATTCTGGATGATGCCATGTGAAAATTTATGGCGCATAACCTCATATAAACTTTGACCGTGGCTCTACTGGAGTGCTCCAGACGAATCATCGGGGTGGAAAATAAGGAGTTAACAGTGGCAAAAAAAAAGTGAGGAGCATTGCCTTATTGAGGCAAAAGTATGACCACTGGACTTTGTTTACAGAAGTCAGAATGTCTTTAAAGGAGGACGGAGTGCAGACACACAGAGACGGATACAAACAAGCGTCTGGGAGAAAACAGCTTAAAAAAATATGCTCAACTTCAGCTGTGACTCTGTTAAGTGTTTGAAAAGTTTTAGAGCCTAAGATATGGTGCCATTAAATCACAAAGCACACAAAGTGCTCCATCCAGTGGTGAGCATGCATAACTGCTTCAAAATGTCCTCGAAGTGAGAAAGCACCAACATGAGGTGGCTCAGGCCTTATTTCCCCAGCAGAGATTTTTCAAGCTGCAGGAAAAGCTGGGAATTGCTAAAGTTATACAAACTGATTCAAAGTTTTCAAATCTTATAATCAGTGGATCTTGAATCAGAAATGAAAATTAGTTCCAACTCTATTCTATCTAAAGAGCTTGGAAAGAAAAGCGTCTGGACTTCTTTCAGTTGCTTGAAGACGTTTCACCTCTCATCCGAGAAGCTTCTTCAGTTCTAAGGGTCAAATGGTGGAGAGTCCCAGATATAAACCCAGTGGGAGTTTCCCCCCAAAGAGGGACAAAGGACCCCCTGATGATCCTCTACCTAATCACATGAGCCATGAGCCAAGGAGGTACTGGTCCGTGTGTGTGGTTGAAGGTTGAAGTTTACCGTTTACCATTTGTCTTCTCTTTCTCCAGCTCCTTGGAAGACAGGACCAACTTCACACCCGATCAGATTTGCACACTGTTAGACCTCTGCCTCACCACTACATATTTCAAATACAACGAGGGTTTCTACAGACAAAAACATGGCTGTCACCTATTGTAGCCAACCTTTACATGGAGGAAGTGGAAAGAAAGGCTCTTGGCTCTTTTAAAGGGAGAGTACCCAGCCACTGGTACAGATATGTGGACGACACCTGGGTCAAAATCAAGACACAAGAAGTGGAATCCTTCACTGCTCACATTAACGCTGTGGATAAAAACATCAAGTTCACCAGGGAAGACACAAAGGACAATTGTTTGCCTTTCCTGGACTGCGCTGTGCACATTGAAGAGAATGGCAACCTCAACATCGAAGTTTACCGGAAGCCCACACACACAAGGTCACTCTTTCGAGGATGCCAACGTTCACATTTTGGACAGAGAGGACAGATGGTTTGAAAGAGGAGTGAAAGAAGCCATTTACGTCCACTGTGAGCGACCATCTTTGAACAGAGGCGGTGGTTTACGACACCAACTGTCTGCCATCTATAACCCAGTTTTGCGATCCCTTCCCAGACGCCTTAACGCCCACTCACATCCTGGGCCATCTGACCTCAGGAAATCACATGATAGGGTGGGACCAGGTTTCACAATGAGCTCACCCGAAACCCTGGCTGACTGGGACCCACACCCGCTTACACACCTTGGCTCATGTGATTAGGTAGAGGATCATCAGGGGGTCCTTTGTCCCTCTTTGGGGGGTTACTCCCACTGGGCTTAAATCTGGGACTCTCCACCATTTGACCCTTAGAACTGAAGAAGCTTCTCGGATGAGAGGTGAAACGTCTTCAAGCAACTGAAAGAAGTCCAGACGCTTTTCTTTCCAAGCTCCTTAGACTACGATGACCTGGATGACTGAGAACCTTCACAGACTCTATTCTATGAACTGCACATATGTGAAAGTTTCTGAGGACCTTAATGATACTCACCCCCCACTTTGTTAGGTGCACCTCTTTAGCTGCTTATCAATGCAAATATCTAATCAGCCAATCACGTGATAGCAGTCCAGTGTCTTTAGACATGATGAAGACGACCTGCTGAAGTTCAAACCGAGCTTCAGAATCAGGAAGAAAGGCGATAAAAGTTGATATAAGAACATTGTTGGTGGCAGACAGACTAGTCTGAGTATTTCAGAAACTGCTGATCTGCTGGGATTTTCCCATAAATCCATCTCTAGGGTTTACAGAGAACAGTCCAAAAAAAGTAGAAAATATCCAGCGAGTGGCTGTTCTTGGGCAAAAATGCCTTGTGGGTGCCAGAGGAGGAGGGAGAATGGGCAGACTGTTTGAGCTGATAAGAAGGCAACTGTAACAAAAATAACCACTTGTTACAGCCAAGGTATGCAGCAAGGCACCTGTGACTACACATGACATATCAGATCTTTTATCAGATGGGCTACAACAGCAGAAGACCAAACAGGCTGCTACTACTGTGAGCTAAGAACAGGATACTGATGCCACGGCCTCGTCAAACATGGACAACAGCAAATATGGAAAGCGTTGCCTGGTCTGATGAGTCGTGGTTTTGTGTAAACAACATGAAAGCATAGATCTATCCTGACTTGTTTTAATGGTTCAGGCTGCTGCTGCTACCGGTATAACATTTTCTTGGCACATTTTGAGCCACTTCGCACCAACAACACAGCCTACCTGTGTATGGCTGATCACGGCCATCCCCTCATTCACATCATGGATGTTTAGATGACAAACCTGCAGTAACTCTGTTGACTGTCATATCGATAGGAACTAAAATCTCAGAGGAATGTTTACAGCACCTTGTTGAATCTATATCATGAAGAATTAATGCAGTTCTGAAAGGAAAAGGGAGTCTAACACAGTACTAGCAAGGTGTGGCTAATAAAGTATCCAATAAATGTATTTACAATAGTTAAAAATGCTAATGTCTTCTAAGATGTGTGTTAAGAATTCAGTTTAACCTTCCTGCCTTCTTGGGACCTTTTTGTGCCACTGCTATGTGTTAAATGGCTGCCATTTCCACTGTGTTCAGTGGAATATAACCAAACTTGCCACAGGATAGTTTTTACCTGTCAATGTTAATATTCCAGTGTGAATTCCTTAAATCAGCCTAAAATGGCTGAGCAGCAGAAATCCCCACACCCATCACCCTGGGGACCATTTTCTGCCCATTGACTTCCATTATAAACGCTATTTTTCATCCCCAAATTATCATTATATGATTTTATTTTTTCTTCTTTTCTTGGATGTCAATGAAGACTCAGGGCCTTGAAGTTTTAATTTTTAAATTGCAAAAAAAATGCAAAAAAATAATGGCAGGTCAAAATGTATGTTGGTGCCAATCTTTGGTCCATCTAAAGGCCTACTTATAATGACAATCACATATTACTTCAACTGGTTTTTTGTGGAAATATTTAGTTTCGTTTTTTGTTTTTTGGGGCTTATAACACAGGGCGCTCATGTAATAACACTGGGATTTGAAGGGTTAAAACAACGACAATATAATTAAAACTTTACATGAATATTTCAGGGAGAAGTAGTTTTACAAGGTTGGCTAATTTAAAGTGGAATAAAATATGGATATATGGTCTTTTTATGGCGTTTTTGGGCGTGGCTGAGAATGGTCCCTAGGGTAATGGGTGTGAGTTTTTTAAAGGATGGCAGGAGGGTTAAACTCAGTGACCCAACCTAAGCATATAATTACATCAATTACAAAGGATGTGGTTGGTCTCTCTAACCCCATAACAGGAAGGTGGTGTTGAATTCATTTCAGATATGAATGCAGTTTCAAGAACAAGGCAATTCAGAAATGAGGTGTTTGGTTTTGTTATTTTATTATACCAGTCCATTTTTTTCTTTTCATACATTTGCAGGTCACGTGTACATGGATGAGCCGTATCTTTGCCCGTAAACAAGAAAAACACCTACAGCATTCATCAAAACTGCATTCTCATCTACAGTATGTCCAATTAAGGCATGAGGCAGACATTTCATTCCTGAACCAGTATAGTTTCAACCAGTCATATGACTATAAAATACATAACAAAATAAAATAACTATTTACATCCAACTAACTTTGCAAACAATCAAACACAGTATGCACACAGGAACTGTAGGCTTTTTTTTAAGCGGCGTCTTCGTACCGTGTCAATGCAACAATTGCTTTGTTTTTTTTATCTTCTCCAGACTCATAATCTTCTCAAACATGACAAGAACAAGTAGCCAAACCTGCCAAACAGAGCTGAGACTGTGAAATTAGGTCATAAACCTGCAAACCAACTACAGCTTACCGATTATTAAATTGTCAAAATGTATATATGAACTATTTTATCTGTGAGCGATCTCCCTCGCTGTGGTTTCTTTATGACTATTGAAAAGCTGCTTGATCTCAGTCCTATGAACGCAAGGGGGCATAAGTCCTGTTTAAGAGTTGAGGTATTCAGTACAGTAGCCTAAAACCAGTGAAATGATCTGTTGAACATCACTTTTAAATGTGAGTGGTGTTATTAAGAAATATAAAACCAGTAAAACCATACACACTGCAAAAGAAATTAAATGCAACCATTTTCAACTAATCATGGAATTATAAAAGCATCTTACACGTTTTGAGTAATTTTCATGAATGACATCCTTGAAATGTTATTCAGCTGAATCAACATGCGGCGTTGTTTGCTGTTATTCTTACGGTGAAACATGCTGAAAAAACTGGTGTGTCATACTGAGCCTTTTTCCACGCAGGGCTTTGTTGTTTTCATCTTTTGAGAGCTCACACTGTACGTGAGCATTGGTCGTATCTGGTCACTGACAGAACAGGTTTCACAAGACAAAAAAAAAAGAAAAAAACAGAAAAAAAAAGCTTTAAAGTAAACATTTGGCATACCGTGCATGTAGGAAGGTGTGCAACAAGCATCCGAGGACATTTTGGATGCTTTCTGGAGCAAAAGCATGCAAGCGTCTGCTTTAACACACTCAGACTTTACATGTACACAGCTGCAAGACACTTGAGGACCAAATTCCACAGCATTAAACCCCCTCTGATTATTGCTAAGGCCCTAAAAAATAAATATTTTCTTTCATATAAATATCAGAGGGGGGCTAAAATATGTCATAATAAGATGCTTTTTAAATACTGAGAGTGAAAACGGAACACTTTTTAAAAGAAGTCAGTTTCTCTAAGACGTGCTGGCTTAACAAAGGTTAGGATTTAAGAAGCGACCTTAAAGTACATCTCAAGTCTTTTTTTTTTTTTTTTCCTCCTCAGGTCTTCCAGAGGGAAAAGCCAGCTAAGGTTGAGTGACACTCCTTAGAGACCTTGTGAACCTAATTATCAGTGCGCCGTTGTAAAAGTTGGAAATAATTGGACTAGCTCTACAGAGACCGTCTTTCCAGGTTGGAGCGAGAACAAAATTTAGGCCTGAAGTGGAAAGCCACACTGACATTCCTATAGTAGGACGAAACACAACCTCTTATTAAAAATGTGCTTCAGGAGAGGAAATGTTATGTGGCATTGCACAGAAGTGTCAGCTCTATCCATACTCGTAACTTACCAACACTCACAACAGCAGTGCCTTTGCCTTTATTTAACAAACTACCCACATTACATGTCTACATAAAAAAGCTGCCAAAAACACCCAGTCCCTTACCACAATAGGGCCGGGAGAGTGTCAGGTAACAGTACCATAAATATAGCTTTTTATTACAAATTGTGCCCGCTCAGATCTGAGGCCCCCCCCCCCAATCTATGAGGCTTTACTGTAGCGGATAATATCCACAACAGACACCCAAAACGTTGATTAAAGCCCTCTGGATACGAGAACATTTTCACAGTGGAGTAGTAAGAGTGACAGTGTGAATACCTGATGAGGTATCAATGAGTTCAGTGTGCTCATGCATGCATATACCGCTATAGGCTATATGTGACACGGATAAGGGCAAAAAAGTTACCTTCATTGTAAACCAAAGAAATATAAATAAATAATAATAATAATAGTACTACTAATGCAAAAAGGCAACTTTTCCTCTCTGCAGACTCCAGTTCTGTGTGAATTGGAGATAAATAAAGTGGCACAGTGAGGAAGTCAAAAAAAATTTTTAAAAAACATCTGTCACTGTTGGCGACACTATAGCTGTACAAAGTCACACACTAGGGTACGACTCCTCTTTTCTTTTCAGTCCATTTTGTCTTCCTGTTTTCTGTCTGCGCCCTGATGATGGGGATGATATGTTTTATCAGACGCACTAGCTTTAACCGAGTCTTCTCCACGTGCACTGTGAAAATCCACTCGTACGGAGCTTTTTGCTTTGGCCCTGCGTGCATCCAGGTAGCTAACGATAAATTCTGAGTTCTGATAGATGAGCATGCCAGACAACGTGAGCACTGCGCCGGCACAGCTCAGGGCCGACAGTTCGCTGCCGAAGAGCAGTTGAGACAACAGCAGGTTTCCCACCACGCTAAGGTTGCCGAGGATGTGCAGAGTGACCGCCGAGGTGAGCGTGATGACGCAGCAGCTGGCCAAGTTGTACATGACCGAGCCCAGGCAGCTGAGCAAGATGAAGACCCACAGGTGGCGGTCGTAATGAAGCGGCGACTCAAGTATAGCCCAGTTTTCCAAGGCGAGAGCAGCTATGGCCAAGATGCAAAAACTGGGAATGGACATCAGGTACAGCAGGAACACGGAGTTGATCTTTTCCTCCTGAAGTAAAATACCTATAAAAACAGACAAATGTACACAGCAGTTACAAACAGAACACACTACTTATTCCCATACAGAAAACAGAAAACTAAGCACTGCCCAGCTGTGTCAAAGTAAAGATACTGAGGCACAGCTAGCGGTGTCACAAGCTAAAAAACATGACAGCAGTTCTTTCAATTTAATAGTCCCACACATGCTGTAAGTGCTGGAGATGCTGCACAATAACACCAACGTGGAGCTGCAGGTGCATCAACGGTCTGATGAGACTGGGGATGACAAACCCCCACCCCAGCACATAAAGAGTTTCGTATACAGAAAAGACATGTATACAAATGAAAGTACGCAGAGGCTTTGCAATAGAAAGAGGAAACACTTCAAGCTTATCTAGTCACATCAATGTCCTGATCTGTACTCATTTAGGGAGAATTAGTTTATCTGGTTTACTTTATATTTACATCTGTAATCTCTCTGTGACAGCTACATCTGTTGTAACAGCAATGACACGCACATGCACACGCACACACACTTCAAATGGCTATTACCCTTCAGTCTGTCAAAATGTAATAATGTGTGTTTTAGGCAAGCTGGAAAAGGAAGTCAACACTGAAGTGAAGTTCCTTTAACGACCACTTAAAGCAGTACATTCCAATAGACTCTCATGCCAAAAGTTGCTGAAAATTACAACACTAAACCACATGTTTACAGCCTGATATAACCAGATACATTTCATAGTTTTTATTTTCATAAAATCGCAGACAGGTGATGATTATCTGCTGTGCCTCACTGAGCCGGAGCTTTTACACCATGCTTGTGCTGTTCCTACTTTTTGGAACATGTTTAAAAGTCTACTAATGTTTTGGTTTGCTATGAGGTGCAGAGCATCCCAGAAGCTTGTGCATCAGCTGTGGTAATTAATTAGTGCTTTATTAGTCTAATTAGCAAATATCTCTATCAGTGTGTTGCAGCAGAATGCTGTATGGACATAGCATGCTAACAGAGCCTGCTAGCACTAACTGACAGGTTAATGCTCCACTCTCTCGTCCATATTTGGTCAGGTCTGGCTCACGTGACAGGGGCCAAATGCTAACCTAGAGCCTTTAAAATGAGTCCAGTGCGGTAGTTATGTCCAGCCTTTATATACAGTCTATGTAGTTACCATGATGTGTGAGAGCAGCTGCAACAGGCAAAAAAAAAAAAAAAAAAAAAAAATCTGTATTACTGTAACATTCCCCATTACAAAAGATACTTTTGCTACCAATCGATTCAGACATATTTCCTAGCAAAAACACAGGGAGTACTTTCATAACAGCAGGTCCGTGTGATTTTATGTGCGTGTGTGTCCATCAAAAGGAGAGCGAAAAGCACGTCAGAGGTCATTATGCAAATCTCCTTTTTGGGAAATTTGTGTAATATGCCATGATGTCATGGAAAATCAAACACATTACTGTTAAACAACAAAACTCTAAATGCTGAATGTTTTTAAAAAAAAATGCCCTAACAAAGTGTGTCAGAGTACAAAAATAAACTGCTGCAACAACACGCGTAAGAGGCTTAAAATAGCTTCTTGAAACATGAGACAACATCTGAGGGCATAAAATTTTAGCCATGATTAAAAATAAAATGTTCAGGACATCGTTTACATATTACATCCCAAAAGCAAAAGCAGGACCTACATTTTCCTTCCAACATTTAAACAAAGCAACAAGCAAAAAACATCTTCAATTTGTTAAGAAGGGATTTAAAGTGATGACCCCTGAGGTTATGAGCGTGCCTGTACCTCTGCTCCACCAGGAACAGTGTGCAGCATTACATTCCTCTGAGCAACCTGCATGTCTGCTTCTGCAACAGACTAAAGACAGGGCCTCTCTTTATACGTGTGTTTAGAGACTCTTTTTGTCCCTCTCTGACAACCACATTCTTATGAAGACTGATGACGTTGCGGAAGCTAAGCTACCGATCTGTGGCGCAATCGGTTTGCAGCTTTAAAGCAATTTATGTAATGAAAGCTCCAGTGAGAGCTCAGAACATTAGGTGAATGAGTACACCGGACAAATGCAGCGAGGGCAAAAGTTAGTCCACATGACATCAATCTAAGAAAGGAATCTCTCGCATGTTTTTTTTCAACTGAAAGCCATTCATTTTTACCTCATTTAGATAATCCAATCACGAACTTTAAAGGTCTCTTAAGAATCATTTAAGATTTAACAAAGTCAAGCAACAATCTGGCCTTTATTATTATTTTGGGGGCATTTTAGGTCTTTATAGCTAGATAGGAAAGTTAGAGAGTGAGGGACACACAGGACTGCAGAGAAGAACCTGACTGATTTGCAATTCAAAAACTTCTCAGTTTGTGGTGGATTTTCTGAAATGTTGAGTGTACAAAAAGCTTATTCAGTAAATCAAAACCTGAGCAGCAAATGTAAAGAAGATAAAATCATCTTCATAATGAAATTAAAGTTTATATTAGAAACCAAAATAAACATACAACAGATCAGCCAGCCACTGGGGCATACCACAAAAACATATGTGTTTATTTATCACGTTCCCCTAGCAACTGAAAAACCAGCCAATGTGCCATTCCGCCTTAATGCTAGGGTGCGTTTATGAACGGAGAAGTGAATCACCAAATTTCTAAGAAGTTCCAGGACCGCAGACGGCTGCAGTGTCTAAAATGCTCCCTGATGTCAATTGGGTTATTGTTTTCTTTAGCAACGGGACAAAACAACATGTCAGCTTCCCAGCATGGCAAAACGGGACAGTGATGCAGAGAAAGTGGTACTCACTCTGCTGGATGGACTTGACTCCTCTCAGCATGGTTGCTGCGAACACAAAGAAGCAGCCAGTCTGATCGAACTGGACCTCTCCCATAATGCTGAAAGAGGCTCCCAGGCAGATGGGCATCATGGCTGTGTATTTGATGATGTGATGCTGCTTGCCTAGGATCAGTGTGGAGATGGCCAGGGTAAAAAGCGGGGTGGTAGTGTATATCATTTGTGCAAATGACAGCTGGACATAGTTCAGACCCATGTTTCCAAAGGCGATGCTGGCACAAAACGTCAGGCTCAACAGGAACACCTTACATTTTGCGCTGGGGGTCAGGTCCTGCTCTCCGACCCCTCTGTGGCGGATCACCTGCAGCTTGATCAGGCCGTAATCCACCACTATGGCTGTCAGCATGTGCAGAGCTGACAGCAGCAGAGGGTACCTGAAGTTGTAAACGGCAAATATCCATTTGTTGAGACTGGAGATGGTGGTGCCGGTCACCAGCCAAACAATGACAGCTGACAGCAGATGGAGCATCTCTGCGGGTGGCCGCCTCCTCCTCCTCCCTGTCTCTTGCAGGGTCGCCTCGCATTTTGAGAAGCCATCGGCGCTGATCATGTTCTTATCATTGTCCTCTCTGCAAGGAAAACACATGTTCAGCTCGCACCTCTCATCTCAATCACAAATGGATGATAAAACCGGCTGAAAGCTGCGAAAATAACCGAGAGGCAGCTCTTTTTACCCACTCTGCGGTGTCAATGTTTCCCAGTAAAAAACAGAAGTGCGTTTTTCAGCACCGCCTATAGACACGTGTTTCTGTTTTACATGACGGCCTGATTGTGTAACACACCCCTGCGTTGGCAATATGACATTATCCAACAGTAAGACAGCCGGAGGAGAGGAGCTCGGGGCGGGCTGGAAAACCGTCCGCGCCTTCCAACACACGACGGGGAATGACTGGATTGGTTATTATTATCCCGACGTGTAGCAAAAGGACCGCAAGTGACGAGCCAGTGAGCTGTAAACACGATGAGGCATGCCGTGTGCCTGTCATTTAAAGCCAATAAGTATTCATCTACACATGAAATCAGGGGAATTATGTTTTTCCCGTTTATGCAGGCTACAAATAGCATCTTTTTCCCAGCTCTGGAGAAGCAGAGCGAGAACCTGACATCAGAAGCGACATATAACGCTAAGTGCAGCGCACTCTGACAACATTTTATTCATGGCCCTGAGCGCTTTAAATTTAACAGTTTTAGCCAAAACAGAGGGGTCGACAGCCTCACACAGTTTAACAGTAATGTGTCTGAAGTTATCTGACCTCTACTGTGGACTGGCACTTGACACCAGACGGCTAAATGCCATTATGCTCATGCTAACGCTAGCTAGTGACTCAGTGTTAGCTAACAGCAGGTTGTTAGCTACAAGAATATTAAGGAAAAAAGGAAACACCCGTTTATCCTACAGGCTTTGCGACGAGTTAGAAACCAATTAGATACACCTCAGAGATACTTGATTAGAATAGGAGCTTCGCCGCTTTTACCTTGTTCTGACAGCATCCCCAAATCTCCGTCACTCGGTCACCAAACTGTCAGGTTTGTGTCATTGGACGGTTCACTTAAAGGGCAATGCTACTGTTTTTAACTGTGTTTGTGTAGTATGTCATAGACCGGGAGTGTCACGCTCATTTTTAGTTCACGAGCTCCGTCTAGCCCAGCCAGCTTAATCCTAAATGGGTCAGATTGGTTAAGAACTGAGTAATTGAATAAAAATAGTACAGCCTAGGATTAAAAAAAAAACCTGTGCACGACAGTAGTGCAATAATAAGTAATATGTACTTTAACTATACCAATCTTAAAAACCGGCTGAAGGTGTATAACAAAAATAATTGTGTAATCTTATGCCTGACAGGAGTGCTCACCAGTCACAGAAAGAAGAGTTGTTGTACAGTTTTATAGAGAACAGTAGGAATGATTCTCACACCTCTCTCACTCTCTGATACCTTGATAGATGGGTATCAGTTCTTTTTGAGTTATTACTCTCGCTATATATGCATATATATAAAGTACAAAGGATAAAATTGAATAGAGTTCCTGTTTGAAAAGCAAATGTGTTTGGCACAGCAGTGCATTCAGACAATGATTGTGCTTGCTGAAGGTGCCGGACAGGATAAGTTAATTAATAAATAACTACAAATTCTGACCTTACGCCTCAAAAATCTGATGCCACCATCTCAATGTTGCAGCAGAAATCAATACCTAACGAAATTTTTTCAGAGCTCTACTGTAAAGTTTGGTGATCCTGTATAAACTGTAGCTTTATTTTCCTGGCTAACAGGAGTGCCACCTTGTGTGCTCTTTTTGCTTCTGTAGCCCATCTGCTCTAACATGTTGTACATTCAGAAATGCCCTTGGGTGCAGCAAGTGGTCATTTGACTTACTGCAGCCTTCCTTTCCCTTTGAAACAGCCTAGCCATTCCCCTCTGACCTCTGGAATTTAAAAGGCATTTTCACCCAGAGAACTGCTGCTAACTTTATATTTATCAGACCATTTTCTGTAAACCCCAGAGATGGCTGTGTGGGAAAGTCCCAGTAGATCAGCAGTTTCTCAAACACTCAGATCAGCTCAGACCAACAACCAGCCACATTCAGAGTCACTTAAAATGTCTTTCTTCCCCATTCTGATTCTTCACCGTGTCATCTTGACCATACATGCATTGAACTGCTGCCAGGGGCTTTAAACTTTAATGCACATGCAATTGCATGATAGTAAATACAGTGAGCATGGAAAAATGTTGAACACTGTTGCATCTGTCAATCACAGGCTGCCCATCATCTGGTTTGTAAAGGATTGCTGATGAAATGAGAAAAATAACTGAAATCAAAATACAAATTTATGTTATCTGCCAAATTTGTAAGAGAGCATCTTTCACTGGGGCTTATGGGTTCAGTTTTATTCTAAAAATCTTGGATCTTGGGTAAGTCTTCAGGATGTACTTGGAAGCATGTTTTTACACCTGTGCATTACTTCAGGTGCTGCTGAATGAGTTAAGGGTTAGTTTGCATGTGCACTTGTAAAATATGCAAATGTCTTTTCCATGACTCATCGTCACCATAGCATTGGTACAACAAAACAATCACACTTGCATGTTTAATATTTTTTTTCTAAAGAAGGTGGAGTTTAGAAATAATGCTTTCAGTTTGTAGGGTAAACCTCGTAAATCCATGTAGTTCATGTACGAGTGACGGCTGAGCACATGAGGAAATTCAGTTATTTACTTTTTATTTATTCTTTTTGAGTAAACAACATTAGTTAAACAACTAATACATTTTTTACATGTTTTTGTAGATCAGGACAGTTGCTTTGGACTCAAGAAAAGCTCCAGACAGAAATACCCACTTTAAAGCATTGTGACAAACTCTGTTTTCTTCTTTATTACCTGTGCTTTGTTTGACAGAAGATTAAAAACCACTGGTGTGACAGTAAACGGTTGCACACTGGCAGCTTTAAGTCTTTATTTGAGCTCAAAAATGTAAAATTTCTGAGGCAGTCGGGCACAAAAGGTGTTTCAGTAACAATCCACAAACAGCTAGCTAGGTGAAGAGGCCTAGTGCACAAGCAGTCTAAAACCATGCATAGCTATACTTTGCTGTGGACTTTAAATTATAGAGCATGTCCTGTCAGGTAAACATGACATTGTGCTTTATTTGATCAACATTTCATTGCATCATTTATGTACGCTTATAAACATAAGATTCATTATTTAATTTACCCAACATCTCCTTAGCTGGTATACAATCATGACTTGTTATGTATACATAATAGAGATTAATATATGACAACATGGATGTTAAAGCACTGTATATCTTCTTCAAATGATACTACGATTTTATTTCTAGTATATTCTAGCTATTTACAGGCCAAAACCAAACAGGCAGCCATATTTGTGCATCATGCCCCGCTGTAATAATACACAGTAAACTATAAATAAACAGGTTATAGAGTGTATTTACTACCAATTTACACAAGTGCTTGCCTCCGCACAAAAACGTGAGCAAGTGTAATGTTTTTGAGTGATATGATGAAATAATGTTAATACAACTTAATATTTGGGCTGAATAAAACAATTCCCTGATTGGGGAGTGTTTTGTTTTTTTTAAATCACAAGTGACTGTGCAGGATTTCTTATTGCTAACATAATGCAAATGAACAATTTTTAACATACAAATAACTAATAGAGTCATTTGCAACCATTTTAAGCAAGGGAACAGGTTCATTGGTACTTGCCACAATGGTAAACCCTGATAATGGGTAAATTTAATTTTAAAAACAATTACTCAGTTGAATTTACCTGGAGGTATACCTGCAGAACCGTTTTAATCTGTACAAAATCTTTTTTGTTTCAATGAGGGGGTTACTGGGGAGTTGCTATTCTGTTACATAATTAAGGCTAAAATTGCCACCAGCAGCAATAATATCTCCTGCTGAGGAAAATCCCAAGATTAGCATATTTATACTTACGGTTTTGTTTAAAGATATTTGATGGGGTACTCTAGGTGCCCTGGGCTGGTTGCCGGTCTGTTGCAGGGCTAACACATGGAAACAGATAACCAACACTCACATTCACCTGCAGCTATTTAACCTTTAATCATCATTTAAAAAGTTAAACTGATGCAGCAACATCCTAAATTTTAGTTCTTGGTAATGGCGGAGCTCCAAAAATCCTGGATCCTACACTGCAACTCGATTTTCCCCTACCTGGTAAACGTTTGCTGCTGGATCCAGACCTTAAAATCAGTCCATTGCAGTTGACTCATTAGGCATTTTGATGTGAAACAGCAGTTTCTCTGGAAGAAAAAGTTAAACCTGTCCAGATGACTGCTGTGGAAGAATGAGTGCGAGTGGGACTAACACTCCTTTCAAGCTGTTTACAAGTGTTAGCAATTGATGAGGGAAGCCCCTGGTGGCAATGAAAATAATATCATGCAATCTAATGAGCTGGCAGTTTTGTCTGATATGAGGCAAAAACCTTTCAGCATCTTCAGCTTAAGCAGACTTTTTTGAATATAGAGTTTTATATAGAGTCCAAGCTGAGATTACACAAATATGTTGTTTTAGTCATTTTCTCACACTCAGGCTCCTCCAGGGTCAGTGAAGACATTATTCAAGTGCTTTCAGTGGGTGTGTGCTGCTCTCTGCTACTGACTTAAATGTAACAGTGACGGAGGTGGACATACTGTAATTTCAAGATTATGGGAGACAACGCAATTATCTGTAAAAAGATTTGGTGGAGTGACTGTTCTTTAGAGGCCAGTCAGACAATAACTGTTAATCCTTTCAAACTGCAGTTTGTGCAGTTTTGAGAAACAGATTAATAAAGAACACCAAGAAATCATAGGGATTGGTCTTGAAGTCTTCTAGCACAGAAGAAGGCTTTGTCCTGCTAAATTTCTTTTGAAACCCAGCATCACTGGGAGATCTCAGCAAGTTGTGCCAGTTTTGAAGAAAATAAGACATCGGTCTTCAGCCTAGAATTATCCCCACACACCTGATCACGTGTACACTAAACTCCCTTTAGTGTACATATTATTCGCAGCTCTTAACTCTCTTATACTGAGGCCATGCATTTTTTTGAAATGCAGATATAACAGAGCAAGAGCAAGTAAATTAGGAACCAGATGTTTTTGTGCTTGAAAATCCCTGGAGAGATTAGCTGTCTCACTCACTCACACATGTACATCCAAACTCATACACACAACTCTCCATCCTTCAGAGTATCCTTAAACCACGAGGAAATGCTCAGCCTGGCTGATGCTGTGGAGCAAGAGGCATGTTGTCCTAAAAGATCTGAGGACACTGGCTCCAGTCTTGTCTTTCTTTGGCCTCCCAGTAGCCGCCTTTGTAGATAAAAATGTTATCGCCTGTCTCGTCTGTCCTCTTCTCAAACCACAGTGGCTGGTAACCCTCAATATCTTGCCCTAAAGACAGAACATATGTGCTCATTTTCAGGATATTGCAAAGTTCTTTCTTCATAGACTCTAAATATTGTAAAATTTGCCAATTACTGCATGTTTTTGTCAGGTTTTGTCAGCTGTTGACCAAAGCTAAAGATCAATAGTCACTCATTTTATAACAACAGAGCTTTCATCTGTGCTCTTTGTTTCTAAATAAGGAAAAATCTGTTATTGCTATGAGCTCACTGCAAAATAAAGCTCTGAACAGCTGCTCGATATGTGCTGAAGGTTGGCACAAATGATGCAAAAGCCAGAAAAGTCTTTGTCATCACTGTTCTTGTTCATTTCCTTGCACTCACCCTCCTCCAGGGCCTGGTTAGCTTGCGCCCTTCTTTTCCTCTCCAGTCTCTGTCGTTCCTCTAGACGTTGCTTCTGACTGTTGGCTTCATCCCACAGACCAGCCTCCATCAGCCGCTGGTCTGGCCGCAAGCGACTGTCAGTGGGTGCGACGCCCTCTTCTGGCTCATTTAAGGTCAGTGCCAGAGAGGAGAAAAAGTGCATGTTCTCTGCATTTTCTCTGGAGGACGGATTAGAGAACTCAGTGTGACAAAAGATGCAGACCGAGAAGGAGAAATAGCACACCGACACACTCAATCATTAAGATAGAGCACAAAATGTATTACATACGGAAGGGGATATTTCTTCCACAGCAGTTTGGGCGGAAGAGTCTGATAAACCGTCTTTTGTTTCCCTTCGGAGCCTCCGCATCCTTGGCTGCTATCCACTATCTTGGCACTTTCGATTTTGTCATCCCAGGTTCCGGACAGGATGTAATGAGCTGTGCCCTCTCGGTCCTCTACCACTCCTGTCACCTAAAAATAACAAAGAACATAGCACACAAGAAGAGATCAGCCCTCATCGGGGTCTTTAGGTTTTTATTTACTTTCTTTTTTTAAAATCCATTTTAGTTTCAGTTTTTGCTGTTTGAAAATGTCCGACTATGAAACTGCATGTGCACTAGCTAATGACATGCGACTGGGAAGCCATATGAGAATGAGAGCGTGGTTGCATACCACAGAAACAGCATTACTGGGATTTATAAAATATACCTAATTAATATCATTGCCTGTGATAAGAATTTATTTTACCCATGCCCTTACATCCTGCCAGTACCTTAGATGAGCTCCGAAATCATGTGAAAAACAGGTGGACAGCCAGCTTTTCAGATGGGGTCTGCCCGAGTCTGACCCAGCTGATCCTCTTTTATTTCTTCTTCTTTTAATTATCCTGTTTTCCTATTCGTGTTAGTTACTTGTTCTATGTTCTATTATGCCGTGTGAGAGAATACTGATAAGCAGGTTATATAACCTTATTCACTTAAGTGTTTTAATTAAATATGTTTAATCATCTGTTTTGTGTATGACTGTGTTTTTCATATTTGTGATGGTTCGGGGTGTCTGGGGATATCAATGCCCTACCGAAGGGTAGACAGCCTAGAGTGACAGTTGAAGATATTTTCTTTCGGGAGTGATTCAGGAATTTTTTTTAGGAATAGAAAGAAGTTGTCATAACAAGGATGAAGCTGGTTTCTCTCTTTGTGCAAGCAGTCGTTTCCCTCTGATGCATCAGCTCTGGTTAAACCTGACAGCTCAGTCTACTGAGATGTAATTTCCACAACATAAAGTGAAGACACAAATCAGCACTGGAAATTAGTAGAGCTGTTGCTGCTGAACACTGCTGCTTTTCTCCATTAAGGGGGATTTTCGCTGCGTGTTACTGGTTTTAAGGCTGGCAGAAATAGAAAAATAACTCATGGAAAAAGAACCGTGAAAGGCAATTTGGCGTTCCAAAGGGAGATATGCTGCTAGATGGAGTTTTCAGCCATGTGTTTTGGCTCTATGTAACCTCTTGGGTTAGAAGAAAAGGCCTACAGACCGACTGTAAGACTATATTTTACTTTAATCTCTTCCCAGCTCTCTGGCTGTTGGCTCTTGCTGAGAATATTAATAGAAATATTGCAATCTTTTACTTTTGATATTTCTTTCATCTTTTTTTTAAGCTGTTGTTTGGTTCAACGTACTTAAAATGTGCTTTAAATGTATTTAATTTATCACACATTTTTTGCCACCCCTCCTGAATTTTGCTGCCTTTATGATCTTTAGTGCTTCAACACATCATAGCCCTCAAAGAGAGGTTCTTGTTCTGTTAGTTTGACACTTTGTGCCCTCCTTTTTCTTATTTCTCCAGCTGTAAGGTTGGTAATCCTTGTTTTAAGTAGGTTATCCATTTTTTTCAATATTCAATATTAGTCAATATTAGGAGAAAGTTGTATCTGTTAAAACAGCATTACAGATTCTCTCTAAAGGGCTTGTGTAGCAGTAGACATTCGGCAAATGTAAGACTGAGTTAATGTTGTAGTTGTCTATTAGTTCATCAGAAACTTACTTTGCGTGGGACTTCCCTGGAAAAGTAGCTGTAGGGGGAGAATTTAAGACGACAGGTGTCCTTGGTTGTGGTGTTTACAATGTCAATGTCCCCAGACTGCCAACAAGAAAAAAAACAGATGTGACTTAAAAGTGTACAGTGACTAAAATTACTTTCCTTTATGCTTGGAAAAAAAAGAAAGAAGAAATTTTGCTTTTGTTTGCTGGATGCTTTCCTTATTTCTTAAGGAAATTACTTTCAAATCAGTTGCTGTGGATCCTGTTTAGGCTTACCACTTGTTCAGTTTCCCCAGATTTTTTTTAAGGATATGCCAAGTTTCAGCTAATATTGTCACTGTTGGTCCAAAATTATTATTTTCTGCCTGTCGAACTGTGTTATCTATATATTTTTTAATATATTTGATTAAAGAGATTTAGCAAAAAGAAATGGAGTACATAGAGATGCAATTTAAATCCCTTCATTCAGGTTGTTTTTTTATCCTGGAGTAATTCATAGGCCCATTTTAACGGAATAAACAAACAAGCATAAAAAATATTCCTCTGAACATGATAAGCTACAAAGACTAGTCCACAAATGAATGACAAAGAATCTAATACATAAAGAAAAAATGTAAAGGACCTTCAGAAAGCTTTGCGAACTGCTGTCCAAGAGGAACACACCTGATCAATCCAGAGCTTCCCTACAATAATATTGTGCACTGTGGAAGTCACTTTGCTCCACACATAGTGGTTTCCACTCGAGTGGAACTGCAGGTGAATGTTTCCTATGGTAAAAAAAAATGCATACAAAACATCACACAGACATTTCAGTGTATTTATAAATCAGATCTCAGATGTAGTAGCATTTGTGCTCATATAAAGTGACTGTCATCGTGAACACTGACTGCTTCTTACCTAACGGCACCACTGAAATATATTTCCCACGAAATTTGCTGTCTATAGTGATATGCTGCCACAGGGTCCATCCTCGCTGTGACGTCACATGGTGGGCAGCAGCTGGTGGGTGATGACTAACCTGAAAGTGAATTGTATCAGCTGGTGTCAGTAGAGCCAATATAAGCACAATATGTTGGGTGTTTGCTCTCCTCTCCATTGTTTATAAAATGTGATCAAAGACGCATAAACGCAGTAATTAAGTGATTCCTTGCCTGCTCACAGATGGAGCGATAACCATACTCATCCAGCCGATCCAGCTCATAAGTCTCCCCCTGCAGAGGGTTGAAAGGCTTGGCTGTGCGATGGACTGTGGTGGAGTAGGAAGAGACAGAAAAGGCAGCCACCAGGCACATCTGCTCCAGGGACGAGTCGCAGCGAGCGGCCCGGTCCAGAAGCTCACTGTACTCCAGATCCTCAGTCAGACGCTGGAGCATCGACAGCGGCTCGTTGAAGTTTACCTGCAATTGCACATTTCATACACATCTAATTAAGTTCCCGCCACATTAAGCTTTGACTAGAGCTCATTAGTGGAGAATGCAGATTTGTCCACTATTTACAGGCATGGGTATCTTCGATAGATCTTTCCCAATGCAATTTTTCATGATGCTCCACAGGTTAAGGGAGTAATTTGGTTTGTCAGGAATACGGCTGCGCCTTGTTCTTCGTAGCTGCATGTGGTTTGCGCCTGAGGTGTCCTGTAGAGAAAAGGACAAGCTAAGATGAATAGGGCTACTCAGTAAAGTGTTTTTCATTAATATCCGTATTCTTGTGACGTACATTCTCATTGTGAGTCCAGTCATTGGGCACGCCTCCACTCATCATACTCTGATTACTTCCTGAGCGCCTAAGTGAAAAAAACAAATATTAAAAACATTCACAAAAATAGCTCAGCGGGTTAGACATACAGTAACTGTGTAGAGATGATGCCTCTCACTTGTGCTCTATGTTACCAGTAGCAGTCACAGTTATGAACGCAGGTGAGTCCTCCATGGCATCGAAGAACTCTGCCTCGTCATTCTCGTCGCTCGCATCTCCCTCCTGGGATCGCTCCACGCCTACGGCAGCAAGCACAGGACAGGTCAGCTGAGAGTCCTGCACATCCTCTACATCCACACAGGAAGTAGCAAATAATGGAGACTAAAAAGACTTGTATGTTTGCTTCAGGTAATAGAACTTTCATTAATACTTGCCTCAAAGCGGTATGAAGAAGTTGTTTAACTATTAGTAGCTTCGTAATGTTTGCTTTGCAGGTTGCTTTTAATTGACATGAGGCATTTCACATAACTAACATATAAAGGTCTTATTTACCTTTATAAATGTTATTTACAGCAGTTAATGATTGTAGGTGTTCTGTGTTCACACTCTGTGCACTGCAAAAAGGCCTTCCATGCTCAGAGACACATACGCACAAGCCCAGGGACGATTAACAAACACTGAAGCTACACTTCAACATCAACATTGGCCGCTTTGTTACTTTTGTGCGCAAAGCTCAGGTTGTAACCATTAACCTGTTAGCATTAGTTATACCAAACAGAAAAAATGTGCTCCCAAAGACTAACATTGATCACAAAAACAGTAAAACATAACAAACTACATCAGAAAAAACAAAAATCACTAAAATAATAGTTTATTTGTTTACTGTAGTTTCTTATGCAGATTGTAGATAAATATGCTTAAAAAAAGGTTAAAGTCTAACTCAAGTAACCTGTCTGTGCACCACCCGTTGAAGAGGCCCATTTGCTCTTCGGTGACACAGGATGTCTGGGAGACAGACAGAGTCTCACCTGTATATGAGGTGGGATTCTCCCTCCAGGCTCTTTCTAAGCTGTTATGCTGTTTGGCTAACTGTTCGATGGTCTCCTCCAGATGGTGACGCTGTTCTCTCTCATGCTGCAGGGCCTTTTGCCACCTCCGACTGTGAGATTCTGCCACGTCCACAAAGTCACGACAAGCCTGAGGTGTGAACACAAAACACATCAAAGAATGCGGGCGGCACCCTCAAGCTCTATTCCCCCTTTGTTAAAAAAAAGCATTTCTGCTAGCCTCCCATTAGAGTGGCTACATACTGGGGGAGAACTGAATGGCTCACATTGATCATAGCATTGGAGGTGATGCGAAAGAGGGTGGCTCGCTCATTAACGGCTTTCACTTTGTCTGTGCTGTCAGTGGATCCACGCAGGTCCTCGAGTTCACTGAGGGAGCGCTGGAGGGCAGCACCATGCTTTCCTATCAGCTCATTACAGGTGCTCAGGTCATCTAGCTTGCTGGCCAGAGTCTTAAGCACCCCTTGGGTTAGAGTACGATCCTCCTGAGGTACTGGGACTTCATCCCCCGAGTCATCTTCAAACACACATGCACAAAAAAAAAAAAAAAAAATAGAGCCAGGACAGAATTTTATTCATTTACTAAAATAGCATCATTAGAGGTTATTACATGTAAACAGAGTGGGTGTTTGTGATGGTGTAGTAAACAGCGCACTGGGATGTAATGGCAGATTGAGAAATGCATTTAAAATTTAGATCGAGACAAGCTGAGAGAGCATTAATGGGGACTGGCTAGAAGAAGATATTAACACTTCACACCCTGATCCACCACAAATCTTCCTCTCTACAACACTGGAAAGCTGTGAATGAACACTGTTGCCCTGGAAACGTAGGTCTGTGCAATCAGGACGCAAGGCTATTTTTAGAGGAAGAAGGAGGAAAAAAAAAGATGACGCACTACCCTTTTCTCCTCTGTCTCCCCCTCACTATCTCTCTCTGTACCCGTTTGCTGGAGTGAGCCAAACCATCAGTCTGAAGCTTTAATGGAGGAGTGTAAAGAGACTGGGCTGATTACAAAGCATCATGGAGAGATTTATGACAATGCTTTTACCTGAAAGTATCTCATTTACAGTCCCATTTTCACTTATGGAAAGTTAGGCGTAACAGTTTTTTGTACCTCACTTTGCTTATTTATGTACACACACACACACACACACACACACACACACACACACATATATATATATATATATATCATTGTCTCGTCCCAGGATGAGACAAGGAACATCCAAGAATACATTGGGAAGATGGCCCCAACTGACCGAGTGCTCAGTGAATACCTCAGACAGCAGAAACCCAAGAAAGAGGAGGGAGACGAGGAACCATCATGGAAGGACAGGGCCCTGCACGGTATGTACCACCGGCAGATAGAGGAGGTGGCTGATATCCAGAAATCCTACCAGTGGCTGGACAAAGCTGGACTGAAAGACAGCACAGAGGCACTAATCATGGCAGCACAAGAACAAGCTCTGAGCACAAGATCCATAGAGGCTGGGGTCTATCACACCAGGCAAGACCCCAGGTGCAGGCTGTGTAAAGATGCCCCAGAGACAATCCAGCACATAACAGCAGGGTGCAAGATGCTAGCAGGCAAGGCATACATGGAACGCCATAACCAAGTGGCCGGCATAGTGTACAGGAACATCTGTACCGAGTATAACCTGGAAGTCCCGAGGTCAAAATGGGAGATGCCCCCAAGGGTGGTGGAGAATGACCGAGCTAAGATCCTGTGGGACTTCCAGATACAGACGGACAAAATGGTGGTGGCTAACCAACCGGACATAGTGGTGGTAGACAAACAGAAGAAGACGGCCGTAGTGATCGATGTAGCGGTTCCGAATGACAGCAATATCAGGAAGAAGGAACACGAGAAGCTGGAGAAATACCAAGGGCTCAGAGAAGAGCTCGAGAGGATGTGGAGGGTGAAGGTGACGGTGGTCCCCGTGGTAATCGGAGCACTAGGTGCGGTGACTCCCAAGCTAGGCGAGTGGCTCCAGCAGATCCCGGGAACAACATCGGAGATCTCTGTCCAGAAGAGCGCAGTCCTGGGAACAGCTAAGATACTGCGCAGGACCCTCAAGCTCCCAGGCCTCTGGTAGAGGACCCAAGCTTGAAGGATAAACCGCCCCATATATATATATATTCATTTTCTTTGCATAAGCACTTTGAAGATTGAATGATGCACCTGCTCACAATTCTGTGCTCTATTAAAACTTCTTATGCAGTATAAAAACAGACCCATATCTATAGCGAGCAATAAATGCCAAAACAAACAACCCAGCTTTAAGTTCATGTAACTGCTTCCATCCTATGCAATGAAACTTTTCTAGGTCCTGCTGTGCTTGAAAGAAAGCCTTGCCTATGTACGGGACATAAACTACTTCAATCTAAAGGGGCAAAGAAATGAAAACAATCAGGGCAAAGTGGATTAAGAACGTCTCTGGAGGAGAAGATTAAAAATGAGAGGGTGAAAAATCCTTCAGGCATCTGTAATGGTTTCATGACCCACATATATATAGAGAGAGAATAATCGCACTCTGCTGGTGGAGCTCAAGGTGTTAAGACGCTATGAATCTGCGATCTGAGGCCATCTGCCATCCGATGTTTTTATATGGAAGTGCTCGGACATAGAATAACAGTATACATGTAGGGCAGAGGGATACTGGTCTAGTCTGTGCACTGACTGGTTATTTTCCACACAGGACTTTGGAGAGTTCAATTGGTGACTCATCGTTGAATCATTTAAAAAAAAAAAAAGAAAACACCCACAGGTGATAGCGGGAGCATCAATATGGACACAGTGTGGGAGGAGAGAGTTAAAAATCAGGGGATGCACTGTAAGCTTCCTCAGCATGGAAAAACCATTTAAAGTCTGACTGTGTGTGCTGAAAGCCGGCTCCAGGACAGGCTGTTTGGATTCATCCTCACGCTTTCATCTTGTCTTCAACACCAGCGGGAAACATTATTTTTTCACAACACACCTATTTATACATATTTCAGAGGAGCCTAAAGATTTTAGTAATAGCTATTATAAGACAGACAGATGCTGTTCGAATCGACTTTTAGCCAATTAATTTGTCCCGCTAATGAGCCCAGATGAAAAAGCTCACTCGATGATAATCTATAATCACATCACACCAAAAAACACAAGGCACTGTCTCTTCTTACACATGCACACAAGCACATCAGCCACAGCTGTGTGAACGACACATAATATATGGAACATAAACCTATGATGAAAATAATTACCCAAAAACATGGAGCAGCAGCACTTTAAGACCATTTCTGGAAGTCTTAAAATGCATAAAACAGTGTAAATGGGCTAAGCTCTATATTTGAACCAGTATTTCATGTACATCTCACACATCCGAGTTCGAACATTTTACACAACATTTTTGGGTGTTGCAGACATCAAATCGAACTAGGCAACGTACACAGAGACGGTTGACGACGGCTCTGCTGTGCATGTGCAGTAAATTAAAGGGACTGCCCAACTTACTGAACTCCATAAACATAAAGCTATGATTACTAATGCATACATGGATGCAAAAAAAGCATGCAAGCAAATGCACGGCGACTGTCTCACTTCTAATCCTGCCACTGGTAATATAATGAGCAGGCTACTTACAAGGTGACACAGTCACTGAAAAAGGCTGCCCTCGTGTCTTCCTATTGTCCACAGAGTGTATAGTGGAAAAATATTTTCAATGAAAATGCTCACACCCTCCTGCTCTCTCTTTTTTTTTTCTCTTACCCCTCCTGCTTTCAGAAAGGGGAGGAGGAGTCTACAGGAAGGTCATTTCATTCAGCACTCACTGTCGTCATAGTGAAGGAGACGGGGAGGGAGAAAGGAGACAGCGTGGTGGGGAGGGTAGGTGGCGGTAGCTGCATGTGTGATTCTGCATTTGTGTAAGACAGAAAGATGCTCTATTTGTCTGAAGGTAAAAAAAAAGGGAGTATTAGAATGATCATAGCTGAAGGTGAGGTGTAATTTAATATGACAAGATTAAATACAGCTTCCTCTTTTTACCTTTAATCACACCCCTTGCCCCCAACGGACTGTTCTCATAAGGACATACTGAATAACACTGCCACCTTGTGTCCTTCTGTTTACATAACTATAAAGTCAGCACAGAGAATGTGTAGAAATCTAATATGCATTTAGGAAAATGGGTCTTGGTTGTGTCAGCCTGCATTCATGTTACAGCTAAAATTAGTTTGACTGCTTCAGAGCTTCTCGGCTGAACCATGCTGTTCCTTTAAAGTGCAAATTCTGGTGTGGGTGTTTTTGTTTAAATCTCCCCCAAAAAACCCAAACCCCAAAACAACAACAAAAGAAACCCATAAAATAAAGGTACATGACAGAACAGTAACACTAACACTACACTAAAATTTACTGTCCAAAAACACGAATCACAAAGAGTATAAAATGCCTGTCTCACCTGAGTGATGCATGAGGAGAGTGGCGTTGGCTTTGGCCTGTTGCAGTGCTGACACCCATTTCTGGCACTCTCCCTCGGAGGTGGCCTTCAGGTGGTAACTCCGGCCTCCGCTGGTTAACACCAAGTGGCAGGTGTCGCCCACCTCGATGTGCGCCGTCGCCAGGGGAATTGTTCCCCGACAAGTGTGTGCCATCTCTGCCTGAGTCCTGAGGGGAATAACAGCAGCGTGTAACAGCAGAACAAAAAAAAAAAGGCAAGAATACACCAGCCTCTCTGCTCAGCTCCATGCTGATGTGCCCCATTTACAAAATGGAGCAGCTCCATTTTTGACTTATTTCAGTTTTAAAAGAGTCGCAATAAGTGTCATACCAAACAAGTTTAAGTTTCCCTCAGGAGACAACTCTGGACAATATGTACTGTAGGTTAACAATGACAGCTTTGCCTTGCATGACTTACAAGGCTAAATTTCTGTCCATTCGTCCGCCCGTTCGTCTATCTATCTATCTATCTATCTATCTATCTATCTATCTATCTATCTATCTATCTATCTATCTATCTATCTATCTATCTATCTATCTATCCTCTCTGTCTGTCTGCCTATCTATCTACATAGAGACTACATATAAAATTATATGAATACTATGTTATATATTATTAGTTGTATTATGCTAGGGCCAGTCCCTCTAGAAAGACTAGATTGCTGTTCACTAGATAGATATTTATTACCTTATTATATATAATAATGTAATAATTAATATATCTAGCACTCTATTATAGAATATAATACTATAGAAGACTTTTATGATATGATATTTCAAGAAATATGAATTTCCTGTTGGGATCAATAAAGTTATTCTTAGAGACAGGCAGCATCTATCTATTTATAGATAGATAGACGTAATAAGTGCTATTAGACACCATGTTTAAACTTATATAGTTTTTAACATCGTTCACGGGTCATCTCATTGTAGTTATGACTCATGTGATTTTCATTTATTTATTTATTTAGGCTGCTGTTACTAAACCTCTTCCTCCAGATAAGGTATGCAAAAAAGTTTAATTTCCTTTTAAATAAAACTAATTTCTGACATGCTGCTAACAGCTTCCATTATTATTTCTGATATTATTAACTGAGTAAATCACCGTCACCTGTAGTAGGACAGCAGGCCGTTACTGAGCACGAACCACCGCCTCTGGTAGCCCTTCAGGTAGTTGGTCCATTTAAAGAGCCAGCCTTTGTGGGTATCCACGGACGGGAGGTGCAGCCCGGGCAGAGTCGGGGAGGGTAAACTCTTCACCAGCTCGTTCATTTGCCCCTGTCGGCCGGTGCTCCGGCGGGATGGACGGAGGAGAGTCGGTGCAGTTTCAGTGGACTTGCTGCCAGTCAACAGCTGTACCGATAAGCTAGCTGCGAGTGAGCCAGATTATTGCACTGCAACACTGTACCCTTCGCTTAAGCTACTGCCTGCTTGCAGCTGTGTGGTGATGAGGCAGTGTGCCCCTCCACCCGGAGACACTTTGAAAATGTCGGCTGTTTCAGGAGCCAGGGCGGAACAACAGAGCATACGAAACTACTCAGAGGTTGCACTTTGACTGCGTGCAGGGACAGGGGCAGAGGATGTGAAGGAAGGGGGGGGGGGGGGGGGGGGGGGGGAGTGATGACGTCCTTCTCGCAGGGTTGTAGCATAAGGATGCGGGTTTGTGTGTGCGCGCGTGCGCGTGTGGCATATGGCATATTTCTACATCGCTGCAGAAAATCATTGCAAAACCACCGAATCACATTTACAGAAGTCTTAATTTAGAAATTGTTGTCGGGGTTGTGAGCTGAAACACACTCCGGAGGCAGAAGTTTTATAATTCAGAGTTAAAAGATTACTTCCAAATCAAATCAAATCAAATCAAATCACTTTTTATTGTCACATCACATGTGCAGGCACACTGGCACAGCACATGCGAGTGAAATTCTTGTGTGCGAGCCCCACAAGCAACAGAGATGTGCAAACACAACAACACAAACGAGCAAAATACAAGAATGGCCAACCTGAAACTAATAAATATATGTACAATATATAATAGTGTATGCATTTCTGGATGTGTATACTAAATATTTTCCTACGTGTGTGTGTGTGTGTGTGTGTGTGTGTGTGTGTGTGTTACTATTTAATTTTTACAAATTAAATAGTAAAAAAATAAAATAAAATAATAATAATAATAATAATAATAAAATATATAAAATATACAGAGTTGAATATGTGCAAAACAAGTGGCATTTATATACAGTGTGGAGTGCATATGGGCCCTCAGGTGCACTGCGAGCGTGACGCCGAAAGAGGACACCGTTGCTTCTTTACGTGCCTGTCAGGGGCGTTTCCAGAGTTTATTAAATGGGGTGGGACTGCTTTAACAGATATTCAAGCTTATATGCAGTCCTCTTATTTTATATTGAGTATGTCAAGTAGCAGTTTTTGTTTTCTTCTTCTCTTCTGTTGTCACTTTCTGTCTTATGTTGCCTTCTTTGTGATTTGTCCTGTCTACTTTCATGCCACCTATATTGAATATAATCATAGACTTCCTTTATTCGCAGATCATCGTCTGCTTTTTGTAGTCCAGTGTTCTTTATATTCCTTCTGTGCTTCTGGATGTTTCATAGCATTTACATGTTGCTTGCTCCTCATTTGGATTGTTTGTTGATGGTGTCTGATTCCCTGTATGTAACCACTGCCTGTTTTTGATTAAACTTCTGGATTTTTGGACTCTTATTCTGTCTTAGAACAATAAGTGGGTGCTCTTGCTCCCGCAATGCTTACAGAATAACAGACCCTCTTATTTAAATACTAAGTAAATTCTACTAAAATGATAAATGCATGAAAATTATTTTTAAGATGAAGGTATTAATTTTTTGCATTTGCCTTCTAATTAAATACATACTCAGCAGCATTAGAACTACCTTAATTCTTCACAGAATAGATTCAACACGTTGCTGGAAACATCCCACACAGATTTCGATCCATGTTGACATGTTGCTGCAGATTTGTTGCTCAGTTTTGATGCAGTTTTTATCTGAAGTCGCATCCAGTGTGGTCTTCTGCTGTCGTCCATCTGCTTCAAGGTTCAATATGCTGTACATCCAAAAGTGCTCTTGTGCATACCCTGACTGTAATAAGTGGTTACAAGTGTTTTCCTGTTAGTCTGAAGCAGTCTGGACATTCTCCTCTGACATTAAAAAAGGCATTTTCATTCAGAGAATGGGTGTTTTCTGTTTTTCAGTCCTGTATACCCTGGAGATGGTTGTTTTACAAAATCCCACAACCCAAAAAAATAAATGCAAATGCAGTGTGGTCTACACCCCTAAATGGAATAGTTTGCTGAAATTTGATTGGTTAGATTATTGTCTGTTGAAAAGGTGAGTGTATGTTTAAAGCTAGTCCTTTGTTTGTATTATTAGTATTACTATAATATACCACCAAAGTGACATATTATACACAAATAGATGCACATATTTGCATATATGCAAAATATTTCATTAAACATTAATTAATTATTTTGATTTATAGCTTTATTTTTCATAAGCTTATTAATCACTTCAGATTTTGACTAAAAATGACCTGAAGCAGGTTTTTAGTGTAATTAAACTGACATTTTAAAAAATTCCAGTAAAATGTGTGCATCACAGAGCCAGTGAAATCACAACAAACATTTTTATTTTTGCTTGCATTTCTTGGAACCTTTATTTAACACGTCAAAATGGTAAAATATTCAACTATTATTGTACGGACGATAATTTAAATAAATACCATGATTAATTATCATTAACAAATGCAATAAGCGGTATCATCAAAGAAAGAAAGACCTAAGACTTTTTGTCTTTTTTTTCTGTAGTATTTCAGTGTTTTTTCTTCTTCTATAGATTATAGGGGAGGTTACATTTAAATAAATGCATTAATAAGTAAATAAGCAAACAGCAAAGTTGATTATTTTCATTTGGCATCATCGCAGTTATCTGTGAAAACTTTCAATTTGTACAATCATTTCTGCAAAGTGCGTTGTGACAGCCTCACAAAAAAGGGTTGCAATGGTTTAATTTGTCTTTAAATTTACTGCCTAAAAGTATTTCTTTCATCACAAGGAGAAGAAATTTAAAAAACAAACAAACCCATTATTAGATATCGTCATAAAAAAACAACAACAACAAAAAAAAAATCTCTATGGCACTACATCAGGATGCTTGATATGGTTTTTAGACGCTGCTGTAACATCTGAAACTTTACGTTGCACTGTATTAACTGTTTAAATACCATGTTGTAAGTAATGCAAAAACCAGTTTACACAGCACAGTGTAAATGAAATATTTAAATCAAACCCAACTGGTGCGATGAGTAGTGCTGAGCAATGTTTCACCTACAAAACCCAAATAGCAGAACAAGGACCGCGAGCCTCTGTATACTCAGACGTCTGCTGGGTGCAGTAGTAAGGCAGTCAGCACAGCCGATAACATTTAAAAACTGTCGTGGTGAAAAACACTGCTACAAGAATGACTTTTAAATCAATTGTCTTGAAGGTTTGTTTATCACAGTGCGAATTGTTCCAACTTCCAGTAACCTTCCGAACTGTAAAGTCTGTTTCCAGTCATATCCGGTAATTCAGAGGTTTCAAAGCAAGCCGTCTTGCTCAAAAACGGAGGGCAGCAGGGAGAAGTCGAAGGGCACAAACTTGACACCGGTCCCGTGGTAGAATTTGTTCTGAAACTCCACCCTGAGATCAAACAGAAAAGTGAGAGAGATCACTTTAACAAAGGTGGACTAATTAACGATGAAGGCACACTTGATTTTCAACTCAGTATTATCATAACTGATGCTTTTACTTTATAGCTAAATAACAGGCATGATTATATCATTCAACTTATCTGCTGCTTTAATAGTGAAGACACGTGAGCTTCCAGTTTAGCTACATGAAAATAAAAGAACTGAAGAAAATAATATTTGCATGTTTTCATGGGTAAACAGGTGAATACATTCACATGTGTTTCTAGCAGTCATAGCATTGATTACTGGTTTGATATTATTATATTTGTAGTCTTCCCACTGTCTCCCTGTCTTGTTTGTATGCTCTATGTTATTACGTTTAGGGCTAGTCTTGTCTCCAATGTTTTCTTTTGTTTATTTCCTGTCTGAAGCTTTCTTTCACCTCTTGCACTAGTTTAACTTCCTGCTTCATGATTATCTGCCCTAACTGTCTTCAGCTGTGTGTAATTGCTTTCATTTGTGTCTCATTTCTCTTGTTTACCATCCCAAATGAATCCTCTGTGTACACTCAGCCCTGTCTTCCTTATTATTTTCACTGGATTTTCCTCCTGTGAGCCTTTTGACTCCAGAACTATCTCGATTCACAGCTGATTTTTGGCTTTTTGCTGTTTAGTTTATGGCTTGTACTTATTTTAAATTGTGTTTTTAGTTTGTATTTGGGACCAAAAATGAAAGGATGACAGTTACAGTCTACAGCATCATAGTAAACTCAGTCTTACACTCAACATTAAGGAAACTGTAAGTTTGCCTCTTCTTTAAGGCTCAATGACTCAACAAAACAAAACAAAAAACAACAACAACAACAATTAAAAAAAGTCCCTGCATTAAGACTTCTTAGAGGTTATTTCATGCCGGAAAAAGTTTCCTGACATCTTCACGTGTAAGTTAATGTTTCAGCTCTTGTTCAAAACCAAAAGCTACATCAACCAAGCCTCTTATAATGATTCACAAATGAAAAGGAGATTAAAAATGTTAGACAATCATTATTTCAAAAGATTGTTGATCATAAACTCATCACGAAGCTACAGTTACTGAGCTTTTGCCACAGAGGCCCACAGACTGGAACTTTCTCTAATCTGAAATCTGTGGACTCTGTACTTTCTTTAAAAATGCAGATAAAAATGCGTCTTTTAAAACTTGCCTGGTAACTTTTTATTTTTGTACGTTTTTGTTGTTCATCATTTTTTGCTGTGAAGCACTTTGTGATATTTGTCTTGATAGGTGCTACATAAATACAATTTTTTACTTCCTTACATAATCAGGCTTATATGAGTTTTTAGCTCAAGAACACAAACAAACAGTACCACTACCTCTGCGCTCTTATACGAGATATTTAAACTCATTTGGGAAAACAGCCTTTTCTGTTGATTTATGACTTTAAGCTTGTACTGTTTTTGCTAATTGTGTTAATATTTAAGTATTTTAAACGCCTAGGCTTTAGGGCAGGAGTGCCAATCTCATTTAACATTGCAGACCACATTGATCTTAAGTGGGTCAGACCAATGAAACTCCCCTTTCTGTCAGTGTGAGGAAGTTTAACTACATATTGGATTGCTCAGATATCTTGATATATGAAAAAGAAGTGCAATTTTTACAGTCTATCACTGTTTTTTCTACATGATAACAAATGTTCATGTAGTAAATGAAAGACATCTGTCAGCAGAACTCTTTGGGATATAAATTAGAAATAAATGTGTTAAGTTATAAAAAAAAGTTCTGGTAGCTTATTGGTAATTAAATTGTTTATCTATACTTCATTACTTTGGTGTAGCATAAATGGACATAGGGGAAGACTTTGTCAGGCTCACTGAGAGGTTTTGGAAAATGTGAAGGGTCAAAATTTTTAAAACATCGCTTTGAGTGAGGTTGGAGTCTTTCAGGCCAATTCTGGCCCCAGGGCCTTATGTTTGACACTGCAGCTCTAGGGACTGGCACTGAAATGTAGCTATATTATGTATAAATATCCCATCAATGCTTTGGTTTGTGGTGTTGCTCATGCTAGGTTCATCAACATAAGTAGGGGCCAACCTACACATTACACCTACAGGAGCTGCTCAGTTGCGCATGCCATGAAGCTCCCAGTGCACAGTTTTTGTGCTGATGTTAATATCAGACGAAGTTTGGAACTCTGCAGTTACTGAGTCAGAGAGTGTCGGTGGTTCCACCGTTCCACTGTGAAGTAACACATCTTTCAGTTGATCGTGAAATTCAGCGAGCTCTGTAGAACGACCCATTCTTTCACACGTTTGCAAAAACAGACTGCATGATCATGGGACATGAATTTATACACCTGTGGCAGTGCGACAAAAAACATCTAAATTCAAAGGTTAAGAAGTATGGTCCACTTTTGTTTATATAGTTTATCTGTCTGTATGAAGAAAACTCACATACAGATTAGCCAGTGCAATAAAGAGGAGCACACAGCCTCACCAGTGAAGTCGGAGAGCGTGGAGGAACGCTGATAAGCCTTCCATGACGAGCAGGATAGACACCGTAAGCGTGGCGAAGAGGCCGAACACAGGGACCAAAAGCACTACACCGACTTTTGTGGTGATCCTGAAACCCAGGCGCATTACCATGTCCCACAGCACCTCCGACAGCTCTGAAGCCGACAGAAACAGCGCACAACAAACGAGATTTACAAAAATGAAGGCGTACCAAATGTCGAGAATTGCATAGTAAGCAGAAAGAAAGAGGCACAGGCAGCTCGTGGGAAGACGGCTTGACCTGAATGCACTTACGGGCATGAGCCAGGCTGAGTGCCCAGAGACGCAGGTAGGACGCAGTGTTGGAAATGCAGCCCAGGCAGTACTCTATGGTGTGAATGACCTGGTGCAGCAGCACATCTGCAAAGTCAAACTGCAAAACAGTTCAGATTATGTATAAAATATTAAGCCTAATTCCTACTGTTAAAAAAGGTTAGGATTTATTAACGTATGCTGTAATGCTGGTACTGAATTAGCTCCACTGGTGGCCCTGTTCTGCTGCCCTACTTTGTCTTGTCTAATGCTGAATACCACAGGTACAATTAGCAAGGTGGATAGAAAAATGAAGACACACTGAATCACACTTAAACTGACAGATTCCTTAATGTAAGAGATCATTTTTCTCTGACCTCTTTGGGAAGAGCTTCTCTGTTGGTCACTTCATCAAGTCCCTCCTCTTCATCATCATCATCATCATAGGATGGTGCTGTGGAGCCGTCATCCTCGCTTACGCGCCTCACCCTCTCATAACCCTGAGGTGTGGTAACAAATACTATTTTTAGGTACTGAATAAAGATCCAAAATAACAGACTGCGGTATTTTGGACTAGACTCACTCTGCGTCTGCGCAGCCCTTTGCCTCCACGGTAGAGCCAATACAAGTAGAGAGGTTTTCCGAACAGCAGCACAGGAACTGACAGCATCGCTATGACAAGTAGGAAGATTTGCAGGCCAATCTGTGGAAGCAAGGCGGCATGCTTAAACTCATGCTATAATGAGTATCCACCCGAATAGAAGCCGATCGACAGATTATTATTACCAGGACACATACCTGCCCTGGGTATAGACGAGCGATATCCTTCCCCTGCATGACAAACATGTTGATGAAGTGGATGAGGATGCTGGGCGCCTGGCTGGAGTAACGTGCATCAAACATCAACCACTTGTATAAAATCATGAAAACCAAATAGCCAAAGAGACACAGCAGGAAGAGCAGCTCAGGAAGAAACAGCAGGTAGACGTTGAACTTCTGTCGGAAGTGCCTGAAGGGAGAAAAAGTGTACAGGGATAAAAGAAAAAGTGTTATGACTTAATGTAAATGCAAAACGGCAATACTGCAGCTTTTTATTGTATTCTACAGCTTAGTAATATTCTTTGGTTTCTGAGTTGCCACCACTTTAAATCTCAAAGATCGTCACTGGAATTCTTTTCTTTCAGTGCCTCCTGGGATGTGAATCTACTCAGATTCACATCCCAGGAGGCACTGAAAGAAAAGAATTCCAGGTATGATTCCTAGCCATCATCTTCCAGCAGAACTGTGATCACCAAACTTCATTACTTCTTTGTCAACATAGCCTGGTAGCAGATGATGATGATGATGATGATGAGATAGCCTTTATTTTTCAGTTGCAGTTGCCCACAACCGAGATGACAGACCTTGCCAACCGTACATACAATACACAAACATCACATTGGGGAGACAGGTCAGGCTAGGGGGAAAAAAAACATTGAAATGTGTAACACAAAAGGATAATACAGGAATGCACAGATATCAACACACCATAGCACAATAAACACAGACAAGCAACATGGGAAAGTGTTCCAGTGTGTACAGCTGATCTGGGACCGCTGCAATCTTCGATTGCGCCTCCAGCTGATCCGGTGTCCACATTGGATGGGAGGTAAGCATGGGAGGAGGCGCTGGATTCGGGGTAGGGAGGGTGATAGTGAGGGCGTATCAGTGTATGTGTTTCGTGCGTGTACATGTGTGTCTGTGTGTGTGTGTGTATCCTGTGTTCAGCTGAGAGAAAGTGTCACCACGCCCGGTTAAGCGTCAGTCAACAGTCTCCAGTGGACTCAGGTGGCCTTGAAGGAGGTACAAAGAGTTCTGACAACAATCCTGTTATCATGGGAAGAATTTGTTGTTCCAGTCAGCTTCAACCTTGGCAGGACTTCAGCTGGCACCAGGGGGGCCGCATGAGTGAAGATGGTGAATGTTTGGGTTTCGTGCGAACAACTGCATCCAATTTTTACAGTTGGTCTAGTGTCCATCACTGGTCACCAGTTCTCTCAATTCCCCTTGTTCTTCTCCAAGATCTTATCCATATTGCGTTCAAAACAGTCTGAGTACTCACAGCCCAATCGTCTATCATGTCGGCCAGCCTTATGGGATTTTGAACAGCTGTAGACGCTTCTTGTTCTTCGATAAGCCAGGTCCAAGCCAGCTCCAATTAGCCCGAACTCTGCAATCATGGTTCCAAATTGGTAGGTGTCGTTTATTGTCCTCCATCGGGAGTGTCACCAGACACACGACGCAACCGACCATCGAGTATCCGGCAGCAAACGTCTCCGCAGGACAATCGGGCTCTCCCAAGCCCAGCAGGGTGTCAATTCCATTACGGGACCAGTTGATCAAATCCATAATTCTTTAGGTTTTAGAGAACAAGACTGAGAAACTCTTTGAGGGTTAGAGTTAGACGAGACTAGACAAACACATAGAAGCAGCAGCAGGCAAGATAAGGGAGGGAGAGGGGAAAGATGCGAGAGCCAAAGAGGGAGATATATGAAGTAAAAACAATTTTCTGAGTCACTTACAAATGGTTGAAGACACTCAGAACCACACCGAAGCTCATGTGAATGACTCCGATGACAACTGACATCTTCATCTTGTAAGAGTTGAGGAAGGACAGACGGTTCACTGCCAGGTTCCATATCTGATGGTGTATTAAAAAGCATTTCAGTGAAAATGACAGAAGGAGGTTGTATTTTGAGTATGATGCCTAAGTGCAGTTACTCACAGGATCGATGCCAAATGGGTACGGTCCATTAAAAACACCACTGACATTAGGGTCTAATGTGAGCAAAGCATTTGTTTGGAGCGTTTTGTTTCTACAGAGTAAAAAGACGAAAATAAATTAGAAACAAGTAAAAGGACTTCGTGCACTGATATGTTTAAGTGTGCGTTTGCACTGATAACTCACGTCCACTGACTATGAGTGAACATAGCCTTGACGCTCCAGCCAGAGCCAAATATATTAAGAGACTTGGAGAAACAGTCGTTGTAAATGAGGCCGGTGTAGATGGAAAAAAGCCCCATCATCAGGATGATGTAGCGACCGCTGAAAAACGTAGCCCATATCTGAGAGCAATGAAAATGATAAGCCTAAGCTGATTTACGATACTCCAGCTCTGCATTATAGATGATCATAACAGGTCATTCCCACCTCATTACTGGAGCGTTTCTTCTTCTGCTTTTTTTCCATCAGCACCATCCACAAGGCGAAGAGGCTCATCACCATCCCGTGGCCGAGGTCACCAAACATCACAGCAAACAGAAACGGGAATGTGATGATGGTGTAGGGAGCTGTTGATGATGGAAACATGATCAGCTTATTTATTCTGAGCTCCTTTCGAAAGAAAACAAAGAGATGCTTTTGCTGCTATTCACAAAAACACAGTATGACTACTTCTTCTTACCTGGGCTTACCTCGCGATAGTCCCCCACCCCATAGGCCTCCACAATGCTCTGAAAACCAGCAGTAAACTTGTTGGATCTTAAGAGGGTGGGCGGAGTGTCAGTGCTCGGGATGCGATTTACAAAAGACGGTACGGTGGCGTCACCTTTTCTCTGATGATAAAAGACGTACAACATCAACAGGGGCATTTTATAGACCTGTGATATTCTAAACCTTTCTGGCCCTTAACTTCATTATTATAGTCAGGTAATCACAGGAACATTTGTTCTTTTCTAGGTGAGAGATTTTATATTAAAGCAACCAAATAAGCTGAATAAAGCAGGAGGAATGGTACAAGAAGAGAAAAAAGTGCCTACTGAAGCAAAAACCTGGAAAAACTAATGCTGCAGATAATAATGCCAAGAGAAAAAAACAAGAAACATTTTGTTTTACAGTACAGTACGCAGAGTCCTCGGGGAAAACATTAGTGTGATTCAAACAATTCTAACTTATTAATTTAAATGCCAGACTAAGGATAAAATTGTAAAATCTTACAATTTGGGGAGCATTAAAATTATTTTGCTTGAATAATAGCAATAAATATTCAGCGTTTAAACTCAGAACGTTGTACTCACTGAGCCTTCTTCTAGCGCCCCCCTCAGGTTTGCGAGGTCACTGACGGGACACCACACCTCGGCAATCAGACACTTGTTGGTGACATCGAAGCTGCAGAGGTTGAGGATGTGATAGATGGCTTTCATCTTTTTCACCTGCACCACCCAGGTATAGACAGATTCTGAGGCCTTCTGCAGAACCTGCCTCAAGTAGTCTTCAGTGCGATGAAGCACCTGCAGGAAACAGCAGTTAACTACAAGCCAGCTCTGAACTTGCGATGATTAAAAAGGGCTTCAGTCCTACATTGTTAAGGTCTTGGATGCGCGTCCTTAAGCTGTCCAACACATCGGCTCGCTCCTCATCATTCTCAGGGTGTGGATAAAGGTGGCAGTGGTAACTGAGGGAAACAAAGGCAGATGTCCAGGCTGATAATGATGGAGAATATAGTGACTATTAAAGGGTAAAGCTGGCTAATTCTTACCAATCGCAGATTTTTTGCACTTTCTGTCCAATTTGGTCTCCCCAGAACGAGATGAGAAACACCACACTTTTGCTTATCTCACCCTGAAACAGCACAGTTCAGACCCGTTGACACTAAAGTGCTGAGCTCACGCTAACAGAACACGTCAGCTAATTCTTACCTGCAGTGTAATTATTAGATTTCCTCACAACATTAAGACGACATTCAAACGACTTACAGTGTCAAGATCGGCCAGGTTTTCGTCCACTTCTGCATAGCTGAGGATGGTGTAACCCTTACACACTCTCCACAACATCCGCTCAAAGGCCTCCACCTTCACCCGCTGGATCAGACCCGAAACAAACCTACACCCAGGACAGATCAGGTAAGGTTTTGCTTTTGTTTTTCTTTTTAAAAATGTCCGTGGAGGAACTTTACGACATCTGGTCGAGTGGCTGTGAATACATAAATAATACGGAGCTCACCCGAGCTTGGCGCCGAGCCTCTGCATGCCAGTGGATCCTGTGACCGAGTCTGTCTCCATGGTGGGGAACTCTTCATACTGGTTACCAAGAGCCTCGTGCTAATTATAAAAAGGAACATGTTTCATTTATGACGGCTTCCATCGAGTGCTCCTCGCACACTTCTAGCACACAAAGCTGATGTAATGTTCACACGCTGGACTGTAATGTTTACTCTCACAGCTGACTGTCTCACAGCCCGGGTGAGTCAGGTGGCGCTGGTAACAGCTGCACTGTGACCGTGTTATTAATTAAAGTCAGCATTAGTTCCAGCTCTGTCACTGAGGGAAATAAAACATGTCAGCGACAAGAAAACAAGATGCTGCCGGGGAGGCGAGGGTAGGCGCCTCGCCGAAGGAGCAAGAAACTGATGCGAGAAAAGATCAAAGAGACGGAAACGCACTCACTCTGGAGCGGCTGTGGATGAAGGTCCGCGTGATCTTCAGCATGTGCGTGTATTCGGTGAGCTCGAGGAGGTTCCTCTGAAGCTTCTCTTTGTTCTTCGCCACCTCGCTCAGCTCCATCTCCAGCCTTTGAAGCTGCTCCTGAACATGACAAGGAACACGCCAAAAATCAATTAAAAATAAATGAATAAATCTACTCACAGTATTTTATTTCATTCAGGCAACCACGCCAGTGTGCAGGAAGCATGCGTGCAGCAGCGATGAGAGGCTTGTGCTTGTGACGCCGTGAAAGAGTGACCCATATTTGACTGTCTGTCATTTTAGACAATCAGATATGGGTCAGTTGTGATTCGCTCCCAACTGCAACAATCAACAGCAGGCTCGGTCTGCTGCTGAGGCAGGAGGATTCGATTAAAGGCTGCAAGCCTTGACAGCATTTTAGTAGCAAAAGAAGCAGTTCTCACATGAAACTGCTCACAACCCTTGTGGATTTCCAAGTAACCGGGTCATGATTTGTGAAATGGCACATTGCTGCTTTTTAAAAAATATTATGATCAATTTTGTCACGTTGTGCACCACAAAGCCAATGCTACCTAGTTTCTAGTTTATCTATGTGGAGAATATTTGCTTTTTGGGTGAGTGAACCTTTAGGTCTCAGTTCATCAGCTGAAAAACCTGTTCAGTTAAGTTGGTGAACCAGCAGATTCAAGTCAAAGTTTATTTCTAAGACTGCATTTGCATAATAAAAGAAAGGGTACTCTGCTCGACTGGACCCGAAAGGAAAATGAGAAAAGTAGGTTTTCAAAAGCGTTTTAAAATGACTGAGAAACTGGGCAGCTCACTGCAAAAAGGCAGGTTGTGCCAACACTGAAAAGACTCGATCGCCTCTGCTTTCAAAGCCTGGCTCTAAGAGGAGCTGGCTCGTACACCTCTGTGCTCTGGCAGGATTGTAGGGTTTCAAAAGTTTAAACCACTGAGACTATTAAAAACAAGAAATAAATTTTAACTGGTTTTGGTAAATGGAGAGCCTAAACTGGAATATTGGGACCAATTTTCTACCATTTCGCCGCCGTGTATGCAGACGCAACCTTCACTTGAGTTATGTATAACACAAAACCCAACAACAAACGATGTCATAATGGGCTACAGGCTGAAAATAAATGAAAACACGTTTGTCATCAGCTGCAGTTAAGTTCAAGAAGTGAATTCTATTCACTTCTATTGGTGGGATCGCTGAGACAAACTCGTGCGGTGCAGACAAACTTTATAGACTAGCTTAAATATGTCTGAAATATATCTACATCATGATGAGATGAACAAATCGTTTATCCAGCAATTGATAAGCGACGAGAAAAAACAAATTGCTTTACTACAGTAGGATCTTTTAAACAGAGATATGAATGTTTTATTTCTTTAACCCTCTCATGAGGCTAAAATGGGCCAATGGGGTCATTTGTGATAATCCTATGAGTAGTTCATGCCAGGCCTGAAGCTCTGGATCACATACAAAAAAACCCCCATAGGCATGTGTGTTAATTTTATCTTCATCATATCAATGCATACAGTAAGATAGAAAAAAATGAACAATAAGTACATGTATTAATTATTTTTCTTTTTTTACAAGCTCAGTTTTCATCGTATGAGAGAAAGTAATTACTTCCAGATACTTTTAGTGTCACACATTGCAATCACTAAACTAAAAATTGTTTAGAAAAATGTATTTACAAACAACAACGTACAGGTAACATCACTGTTTGTTTTATCATTTATAATTTGTTCTAAATGCTATTTAGAGCTTGATAATCCCGTTACTCTAGCTAGTTTATATAGCAAGTCTCATCCAGGTTGATTAGGGCATCTACGAGGAGTTAGAGAATAGATATTATAGTAAGAAGATACAGGAATACTGTTTGTCCATGACTCTATATGTGCTTGTCATACCTATACAGTTTCCTTTATATACAACAGGTATTCCAGTGTAATTAATTAATAATAGTTTTCAATCAAAAAACAAGAGGAATTCTGGCTCCTCACCGTCACCTGAGCTATTTTCATCATCACCTCAAGTTTTCTGCAGCTCTGTTAGCCACTGTTCACAACAAAACATCACAATGTAGCGTTTAGAGGCAGAAAGTTACAACCCAATCAAAGCCTCTGATTAAAAAAACAAATGTCTAAATGCACTAGAGGGTCAAGTTCTGGAAAATCACTGAGTAGGGTATTAAAATGAATGTAAATCCTGCATTACCCCCACTTCCCAATATATTGGCATATACTCACCATGATCTCCAGGACCTGTCTTGGGGGTGGAGCAAGTGGACTCTCATCCTCCTGTGGAATGGCTATTTTAGCCTTCTGGATCTCCCTCAGGAGATAGCCTGTGCACACAGATTTGCTGATTGTTTGTTTTTCATATTAATTACTACTTAGCCATCAGAGGAAGCGGTGAAGCCTAAATCTCTGAGGGCAAACTTTTTACAAAGCACAGTCAACCACGACTTTCTTGCTAAATTAACTGTACAGGTGCGTGCTCAGGGTTTGGAGCACGCATCCCAGGTGCTCTCCGTTCTTACCCAGAATCCTCTCCATCTCCTCGCATCTCTTGATTTCGCTGACGAAGCGCCGCTGGAATGAGGTGACACTCGGGTTGAGCTGAAACAAGAGGAGCATCACAAGTCAGACGGATGCAGATTACTGCATGATGCATAATAACATCATGGTGAGGTTCAGCAAAGTGATGTGGTTTTTTTTATATTATTAAAACTCTATCCTCCTCTTGCTGGCCAGGTATAGACACTGTATATCATCTAGATAGATGCCCCGTCTTGCTCCCCTCCCTTAAATATGCATGCATAATCAATTAAATCGGTTGACAAAATGCAAATACTCTTTAAACTGGTGACACACATCTTCCATTCACGCAGTGAAGTGTTTTGTCTACTTACATCTCGGAACTCGACCAGCCCCAGCTCTCCGAGCTCACTAATGCAGTCATATTCAGAGCCGGACTGCAGAAACAATTGCGCCAAGCACATCTCCTCACTCCTGAACACCATCTTTATCTGCCACACAGACAGATCCTCCTCCGCTGCCTCGTAATCTCCCCCCTGCCCCCCACGGTAGCCTACTGAACGCGGACGACGAGCCGTTCACTACAAGCGAAAACACGACATCGCAACAAATCAGCGAAATGAGCCCCTCAGCCAATTACCTCGCCCCCGGGATTAATTAATGCATCCATATTAATAATTACGAATAATTACGACAAGAGGGGGGGTGGGACTGTCCTCATACTGCGCCGGTTTGTTTTTCAGCGGGAGGGTCGCCGGGTATCTACTGAATAAAGAGCAGCAAAACAAAGGAAGAAAGCTCCCCGATGCACCTTTTACGCGGAGCGATCGCGGAGAAAGGCGTCATCCTGAGGAATCTTTACCTCTGACACCTGTCATCATCACAGCGCAAAAACACAGAAAGACAAAGAAAAAACCCGAAAAACGACACAACACAAATGGAAACGAGCAACAGGCAAGCTAGAGGATAAATTATCAACCCGTCACGTAGACAAACGGGGCTAAAGGCGGCCTCGCCGGTTAAAAATAAGCCACAGTCAGAAATAGGCTACGGCCTTTATTCGCGCTACGTCGCCCGGCAATTGACACAGATTGCGTCCCCCGGGTTGCCAGGTACGGTCGCATCCTCTGAAATAACCCGTCTTTCTCAGTTTATCTTTAAAAAAAAAGCTACCTCGGAGCTCAGTAGCAGCCGGGTGACCTCACTACATACCCACTGCAGTAGTTTACCAGGCACAGGTATGATTTAAAAAAAAACCTAATATCAAAAATACATAATCATGAAAATAAGCTTTAAATTAAAAAAAAAGTCTCCTCCTCTTCTCTTTTGCTTAAACCAGGAAGGAGTGACACAGCATACACGTAGCAGAAGGAAACAGAAAAATAATTACTATATATAATATTTATTGATCGTTTTGAATATATGTAATGTCCTGATGTATTAAAACGAATAAGCAAATTAATTAAGCTAATTATTTGCTGTATAGTGACTGTAAACTAACAGTGGGGAAATCATGCTCTGTGTCTGATTTGTATGAATGTGAAATATGAAGGAATATTACTCGGTCATTTTATCTGTGGTGATTGTGAACACCCCCATCACAATTAACGATTATATATATATATATATATATATATATATATATATAAACAAACCCCTTCATTCTTTTGTCTCTTGAATGGCAACTGTTTTTTTTTTTTTTTTTTAAAAGGGGGTTAGCTCACAAACCTGGCAACCAGCGCATCTTCTTATTCGGTTCCACCGCTGAAAACCGACCGACCATATGCTTTTCTTTGTATGTGAAAGTCTTTCTTTGGGCTGTTTTCGGGCGGTGATTTGAACGTTTTTAAAAATAGAGTTTTAGTTTTGATAACTTTTTCCAGAGGATTTGAATGCAGTCAATCACCTGCTGCAGCACATAATCGATGAGACACCCACAACGTGACTCAACACTAATGTCACCTGTGTGATGTTTTATAAGAAGTAAGAAATCATGGAGTTATCTTGCAAGCAGGGACTCACATATTACATTTACATGTCTTTGTTGTTGCACATTCTCATACAACCACTTTATAAACCAGAGGTCAGAGATTCATCCATTAGAACTTTCAGCATCGCACTCAAAATCTCAGAAATCCTCATAGATGGCGAGACAAGCCGTTTCCAGTAATTTGACAGATAGCTGTCAGATAGTGAGAAGAAAGGTGGTTTTGGCTGCTCCCTTAAACCCAAAAGATCACCATAGCGGATGGATCCGGGCGCTAAGCTTGTAACTGGGAGCAGCTAAGGTTGGATTTGTGTCTCCTGTTAGTGACAAACCAGGGACGTTCACAAATAATCACTATAATACAGATATAATACAATACAAAAGCTGTCATAACACAGTTCATCCAGTTGAGCGGAGCCACTGCTTACAAAACAGAGAACGCGGTGGTGTCGTAACAAGGTGTGGAGTGTTTTGTAAAGTAGATTGTGTCGGTCCATCCTCTGCAGCTATAACAGCTTCAGCTCTCTTGGAAGGCTTTCAACAAGGTTTAGGAGTGTGTTTATAGGAACTTTTGACCATTCTTCCAGAAGAGTATTTGTGAAATCAGACCCTAGGTCAGATTTATGGAAAAGAAAAGACAAGCTGCTTGGCTCTGATGACCCATATGACATGTTCTCATCAGTGGGGGAGGCAGAAAGACAATAAACAAGATCCAGGAAAACGTGCTAAACATTACGTGGCCGAGTGTGTCCATGTGTGTCTACTAAGGCACTCTATTGTACAGTAAAACAATATATTAAGTTTATTCTTTGATCAAATGGGCAGAAAAACAAACCAACCAACATGTCATGACTGTGCATCTTTTGATCTCCTCAGAGTCTTATGGACAGGTGTCTCCTGAGTCCTGGAGTTATGTTGTATGGAAAACTGAAAACTGGTAACTTAGTCTTTAGATACACATACAATTTACAATTACTGTATTTTTTTAGAGCTCCATTTTCCATATAGGATTGTTGCATCAGTCAATATGAATAAATGGCTCTTCTGAATGTTTGTAAATGCAGATATGAGCTCACAGCAGTTTTGCTTGTTTTCAGCAGAGCTCATTCACCTGCAAGATAAAAGCTGGTGCTTGCGTCCTCTGTTTGGTAGTGTTAGTACTACACAAATAGGTGACAGTGGTTCTTTTCACACATACAGGATTTCAAGAAGAGCACATATAACGTTCATGGTGTGATTTTCAAGTCTTCAAACTCTGAGCCAGTCTGTTGAGCTCCTGTGACAGAGCGGTGACTGTATCCAGGATCTTCTGTTTGTCCTTCTCCTCCAATCGAGCTTCACATCGCTGCGCGAATTTATCGGGGTGCCACAGCGCTTGCTGCTTTCGAAGCGCTTTGCGAAACGCCGGTACGTCCTTTCGGTCCACACCATGCAGCATGACCTCGATCATCTCCTGGACCGTACCTCTCGGAGCCGGCCAGGGGATGTCACCGAAGCTCAGCTTCGTGCTGCCTGCCGAGGCGCCACCCTGAAAGGTCGCCGCGCACCTCTCATCGTACTGCCGCTTCTTGCCACGCTGAGTCTCCTCCTCTTTGCGAGCTGCACGAGCCAGATATTCTTCGTGCTCCTTCTGCAGCCTTTTGTGCAGCTCCTTGCGGCTTCGCTCTTCTTCCTCCATCTCTCGTTTACTCTTGCTTCTTTTCCACCCAGAAGATGAGGCCGCGAGTCTCTGGGCCTGGGTGTGTTTTTTATCATAGTATTCCTTCCGGATGCGATCAGCCCAGTCCCCAAAGTCTTCCTCGTCATCATCAACGGGAAGAAAGTCATCAGCTGTGAAACAAATACAGCAGTGTTATCAAGCAGAGAGAGAGAGTTAAACTCAGATTCATCTGTGATGTTTAGGATTTACCATCATATACTCCAAAGGTTTCATAAAATTCATCCTCGCATTCGTCAAACAGCTTCTCCAGGAATTCCTTCTCAGGGTCTGCTTCACGTGGATGGCTCATGTTTTCTTCAGCCTGCGATAAATGTCAGGGGAAAAGTGTAAATATTACTGAAGACGCAGGAAATCAATGTGACATGGGTAATCCAACACAGCAGAGCTGAGCTCAGTTTATTCCAACTCATCACCAATTCATCAGTAATGAGGTCTGGCTGTGCTGAGCCAGAAACCCTCACACACTCACCCTGCATTTCCTCAAATCTAATCTTAGGGTAATGTTATGAACCATGTAGCTTTGAGCTATTTATAATCCCATGACTCAAACAAATTCCATGACAACACCTCCTCTGTGATCTTCTTTTCCTCCTGCATGGCAGCTCCATACTCAACATCTTTAGTCCAGTGTATCCACCATCTCTCCTCTGAACATGTCCAAAACATCTCAGCCATGCTTCTCTAACTTTGTCTCCAAATAGCTCAACCTGAGCTGTCCCTATGATGTTTCATGTCGACACTGGTTACTCTCAGTAAAAGCCTTCACATCCTCCACTCTGTCAGGCTTTGGATGTTTAAACACAGATATTTAAACTCATCCACTTTCACCACCTGTCCTCCTTGCATGTTACATGCTTCATATCTTTGCTGTCCCACCTCTGTGTCCCATGTTTAGTTTGATGGGATTTGGTTATTCCGGTTTCAGTTAATAGATTCAAAGACGCAGTGATAGACAAGTTTCAGTCATAGTTTCAGCTCACTTTTACCTCTGGATGTTTCATCCAGTTCAGCAGGTCTTGCGGTGTGACTCCGGCTCTGTTTTGGACGTTTAGGGCTTCAGGGCAGCGCTTTCTCAGAGGCACCACCAGGTCATCAAACGCTGAAAGAGCCCCCCAAAAAACACAAAGTTAACAATTAGCAGCGGATAAAGCTATTTATTTAATTATTAATGTTAATTCTCCAGGTCCTCCTCACCCGTTTTTCCGTGTTTAAGAGCTCTATTGGCCGCGACGTGTAGTGCCGTGTCCCCTTTGCGGTCCCTCTGGAGAACATCGGCTCCGTGTTTCAGCAGAAGCCGCAGAACAGCATCGTCCCCCTGACAGCAGGCCAGGTGCAGCGGGCTCCTCTGCCTCTTACCCTGGGAAAAGTTCACGTCCAGATCCGTGTGTTTCCGTAGGTATGATTTCAGTTTCATCAAACTGCCGTCGTTCACGTACTTCCACACCCGCGTCTGTTTGCGGGACACCATTACTACACACAAACAAAGGCGAAGCTAATGCTTAGCTTTCGCTAACAGGATTCGGTCCGTCTTTTTAATAGGTCCGTAGTTAGCAAGAGCACAGACACAGGTTCCGGGGACAGATAATGTCCTGTGTTACCACAAGATGGCAGCATTAACTATGAAAGTGAATGCCTGCCATTTAATGGGATTATTTTTAAATTATATTTATTATAACTTGCATTGCTGCTAAGAAGGTCGGATCGAGAATATGTTTGTCTGGGATTAAGGTAACGTAGTGTAACATGCAGATAAAAATAAATAAACTAAGCAGGTTACAGGTCTGCCCCTCATCATGTGAAGACAGATATATTGTATTGTATTTCAGTGCAATGTTTCCAGCTTCTTCACAAGGCAAATAATGAGCATTGTCATGCATTGGCCTTCATACATTTCTCTCCTTTTCCATTATCTGCTAGTCTGTCTGCCACAATCCTCTTTGCACTTGTGTTGAATAGGAACCAGACAGTCTCACGTGACACATAAGGAGGTCACCCCAATTACTGCCTTTTAAAAAATGCGAAAAACAAATCTCAGGAGTCACTTTCAGGAACCACGTTGCAGGTTATATCAAGATGAACTAAGGCGCCACTCAGTATTCATCCCCCTTCTCTTTGGGTTTCTGTGCCTCAGCCTGCTTTCATCATGGCACCTGTCCGGAGGTACAGCGCTCAAACTCCACTGTGCCCTGATAAAAGCTTTGCCACATGACTTTGCACGTTGTTTTGAAGTTTGATTTTATGTCCATAACTATGACTAAACCTTGAACAGAGAAACAACTGTTCCAGCTGCCTGAAAGCTGCCCGACTGTATCTCGCTGTAGAGCAGGGCCTGAAGCATGAATGAAGATTCTTTATTCAGAAGCACCACTTCAGTTTGTCAGCTGCAGACAGGATCACAGGGAAGTCATTTTACTGAGAGACTACACTGTAAAAAGAAATCACTCACAGTTTGGCTGACGTCAATAATCTTTTCTAGTTTGCCTTAAGTACACAGATTTCAAAGTGAATTGAGCTAAGCAGAAGAAATCTTCCTCAAAATGTACAGTTGTAAGTTTGCACAACTCATGAAATGAAGTTCATAAGAAACAAAACTGTCAACCTATAGCACTAACATTCCTTCCTTTTCCAAAAATGAAAGAATTATAAGTCACTAATAGCAGCCTCACAGGCCAACTTCATATCTGCTCTTGCATAAAATGACCTCACAGGCAGCGAACTGAAGAACCAATGCAAAAAAACCCCCAAATATATGTGGAACAATCGTCTTTATCACCCTTATTTCATTCAGTGTAACATCTTAAGTTGTTTTTATCAAATCTTAGTTGCAATCTTTCCAAAAGAAAGCATCTGCAACTGGCAGACAATGGGAAATGCCTGTGGGCACTTATTTTTGTAGTTATTTTGATGTTATACCCCCCACCCCCCAAATTATACTTTCTGCAGCAGATTTAAACTCAGGGCCATATCTTCATTTTCCTCTCTCATAACGTCTCTGATTCAGGTTATCTCAGCCAAATTTATGAAGACACAAATCAAAATTGACTTTTTGCTAATGAAGCCGCCATCACACTAACAATTTAAATTAAAACAGAAGTAGCAGCAGATCAATTAAACACTAAGAACATCAGGGGTTGATGCAATTTGATGCTTGTCCACAGACTAGATGCAGAGGCCCTTTATGCTCATATCAATCGCTTATCACAGAATCACAGCTTGACTCATAGAGTGTGATGAAATGAGGGAAACTTGTAACACAGGAAATGATCATTTATTTACAAAACATAATTAAATAAAGAGAACATGTTTGTCAGTAGGTCATTAGAGTAAAGCACGCATGGAAGTGTGGGAGTGTGCAGAGAGCAAAGGATATCCGAGAAATCACGTTGTAGCCAAGCTGGTCCGAGCCAAAATCTGGTGTGGGCTCCTCAGTGAGCCCCTGCAGAACAACAACCCAGAGACACCCAGTGCCTAAGGGGTCATCACACTTTGAAACGTATTACTAAGTTGCTGCATAGTTAAGTCAGAAGTGCCTTTTTAAAGACAGAACAGAGACTTCTGGCAAACTTCACCTACTATCGCCTCTGTCAGTGCGCCCCAGGGTGGCTGTGGCTACAATGTAGCTTGCCATCACCAGTGTGTGAATGTGTGTGTGAATGGGTGGATGACTGGATATGTAAAGCGCTTTGGGGTCCTTAGGGACTAGTAAAGCGCTATATAAATACAGGCCATTTACCATTTACCATTTACCATATCCAAACTGCATGGAGACAAACAAGGTCTGAAGAGGTTGAAGCTCCAGTAACACTTGTAGTATAAAGAGTATAAAGAAGTAACAAAACTGTTCTTTATACTATAAGTGTCGCTGGAGCTTTGACCTTTGACCTCAGATGTTTAAGCCTTGCCGGGCAAAATGATGCATGTGCAGAATTTAACCCAGCAATTCATCTGAAAGGAGAAAGTTTCACTGTGCTCACCTTAAATTTAAGCTCAACAACTGGATATGAAAGAAGGTGGTTCAATGTAAAAGTGCTGTGTGGAATCTTCTGTTAAAAACACACAAAAATCACAATGTTCACTCAATATTACTCAAAGTAGAGTATTTATTTTAGCCTTAAGACATGTCTGCACCCCAGAATCAGCCCTTAACTTATTTTAAGCCTTAGCTTAACCTTAAACCAAGTCTTCAACCTAAAATCGAATGATTTACAATAATCGACTGGCTTTTTTTGTCTCCAAAAGGAAGCAGGGTCGCGTCAGTGTGACTGCGTAAACAAAAACCTGTTTGTATAAACAGATTTATGTCCACACAACATGTAAAATGAGTCAGAACACACAGAAGCACAAACATACTGTGTGTGGTAGTGGATTGTTGGGAAAGAGTCGCTCCAGTGTGTGGCTACAACAACATGCGACAGCTGGAAACTCTGATTTTGTTTTCGCTCTACAAATGAATTTATTGGGAGTATTAAAGGTTTGTGATCTTCACCTCATTAATGAAACAAATTAAAGCTGCAGCACATAGCCTCTCTGGATGTTGCTCTGATGTAAGTTCTTTTTCGATTTGATGCTCATCAACCGTTACCTGTAGCGCTTGTAATGCTCAAGTCAGTGCAGCTGAGCCTCTGAACTGGCTCAGTGCTGCACTGTGGGCGACAGTGCCTCCATTTAGGCCCGAGAGAGGGAAGGATGCACAATGGAGAGGATAGAGGAGAGAATGAAGGGACACTTTGTGCTCGTTGAAGAGGATGATCTCCTCTGAGACTCACATAACCCAAGATCCGGAGTCTCCCAAAGCTTGGGCACTTCCGCTCTTTCGGAAAAGACGTGTCTCCACTAGCGATAGCTGTCTTGTGTGAATGCTTTTGAAATGCCATCTCAGGAGAGACAGAGAAGAGGGACACGTCAGATTTGCCACTTCAAGTCTCACATCTGCAGCTTACTCTATTGTAAACTATGTTGCCTTCAATGTAGTACTGCTTTATTGTCACACATGCTATCAGAGAAAGTAACTTTTCACATTATGTGTCTGCTTCCTTAAAAATAAACTGCAGGAGAGTGTGTAAAGCAGGCAGGCCTCAGGTGGAGCTTTCAGGTCTTGCACAGGGCACTGAATGCAGAGAGATGCTTCTGAATGACAGGATATCCCAGTGCAGGAACTCCTACCTTGCCTACCCTCCCTTTACTCTTCCTGCTAGGCCTGCTGACTCCTATCCTGTCCATGGGGTCTGTTAATCTCTCGGGACAGTACAGGGAGGAGATCTGGAATACCGGGTGGCAGGAAGCTGAGGGTCTTCCAAGACTCTCCAGGGGTCAGCATCTCATCCTACCACACTATGGCAAGACCAGGCTCAAGGTCCGGTTTAGTGGCTGGGCTGCTAAGATGCTATTGTTAGGCTCAAGGAGAAATGTGTGCACACTTCCTTTGACTATTTTCTGCTTGACCTGAATTATTGGGTTCTGATTTATGACACTTGGACACGTGTTTGTAGCACACAGACTGTCTGATTTTTAAAGCAACACAATAGCTGTTTGTCACCCATTTATATGACAATGAATCGGTTGAAAATCTTCTTACTTTTCCATTAAGGAAGCAATTTGCATTTACTTGATAAAGAGCTGACCCAGTGTGCTGATGGACCGGGGTTGGATATTTTCACAGGGTTGTGTTTTCTCTGCATTTAGAGGTCGCCTCTAAGGTCAATGATGGTAAGGAAGAAAGAAAAAACCGTGAAGTGAATATTTGAACTATTGTGAAAAAAAAGTGTTTATAATAATTATAAATTGTACACGCGGACACTATATAAGATACACCTTGCTAATAACAGCTTGGAGCCCTTTTTAGTAACAAAACTGATTTAATTCTTCATGGCACAGATTCAACAAGGTGATGGAAACATACCCTGATAGATTTTGGTCAACACTGACATGACAGGATCGCACAGTTCCTGCAAATTTGTCCGCTGCAGATCCATGATGGGAATCTCCAGTTCAATATCATTCCAAAGGTTCTCATTTGGATTGAGATCCGGTGACTGTGGAGGCCATTTGAGTAGAGTAAAATCATCGTCATGTTCAAGAAGCTAATTTGAGATTATTAGAACTTTGTAACATGGAATGTTACCCAGCTGGAAGCAGACATCCCAAGATGGGTGCAAGACACGATGGATCCATGCTTTAATTTTATTTATGCAAAATTTTGCTTATCATTCGAATATTGTAGCACAAATTGAGGTTCATGAGGCCAGGCAACATTTTTCTAACCTTTTGTTGTCCACTTTTGGTGACACACTGCAAACTGTAACCTCACTTTCCTGTTCTTAGGTGACAGGAGTGACACCCGGTGTGGTCTTGTACTTCATAGTTTGAGATGCTGTGTGTTTAGAGATGCTCTTCTGCATACCTTGGTTATAATGTACAGTTATTTGAGTTACTGTTGACTTCCTATCCGCATTGTAGCTCTCCTCTGATGTCTGACCTCACCCAAGTATTTTCAATCAGAGAATTGCCGTTTACTGGATAATTTCTCTTTTTTTTTGGACCATTTTCAGTAAACCCTAGAAATAGCTGTGTGGGGAAATTCCCAGTACATCAGCAGTTTCTGAAATACTCAGACCAGCCTATCTGACACCAAGAACTATGCCTCATTCAAAGTACTGAAATCATCTTTAGTCCCCATTTTGATGCTTGGTTGTCTTGACCAAGTACCAAAAGTACCGCCTACCTCTTATTCCTAACCTCATTTCCTTAACCTCAATGAAAATGCCATTGTAAAGAAAAGGAAAAGTGAGTAGGAGAATTGCTAAGGACTTAGGAAAAGAGAAGAGCCGTGTGCTAAGAATTGGAACAGCCATACTCTAGTCTCTCCTTAACAACATGAAGCCGGATGCTTTCCATGTTGAAACTAAAATATGCAGAACATGGACTACAAAACCTGCCAAAACGTGTTGACAGTATAGTTGTATGGAGGTCTTATAAACAAAAGCAGCCTTTAAAAAATATAATCATAACAAAGGCTGGCACTTTAAAGGAGGAGGGACATTTAGGACCAGATCTACTAATGTCAGCAGCTGCAAGCCTTCTTTCAACATTAAAAACGCTACTTAAGTTGATAAAGAGGAACAGCGTCTGTTTTGTGACTGACAGTTTTTAACAGTTTTTAACAGTCTTTAACTTCCACTTTCAGGGGAAGAATATTTAAAGATGCACACAAAATCCTGTGTTCATGCCTAATGTGGTTGTGATAGCTGCTGCTAGGAGAGTGTATTTTTAGAAGTGGGGAGATGATATCAGAACGAGTGTGTAATCAGCACTTTGCATGGGTGGCTCAAAGCTGTTGCGCAGTGCTAAAACTTTGGCTCTGTCATAAAACGCTTGACTGAGTCTTTACGTGGAGTGTTTAGAGCGAACCCCACTTATTGTTCCTCAATAACACTGTTTTCATAAAACAGCAGAAATGAATAAAATGAGCTTCTTTTTCTCAGCAGTGCATACGATGAGCAACTTCTTTCTGCTGAAGTTGTAACAAGTAAAAGTGTTACTGTGTTAGACTGATGCCTGAGTGTTGCAGTGTGCTATTAAAACTAAGTGATGCACACACTCATCCACAAGGAGCAGTAACATAGTAACTGGGACGGTAAATAATGTTTTGTCTTCTTCTGCACACCGTACAGATCAGCTGTTCCACACAGATTTCAGGTTTATAGGGTCGAACAATTTGTACTGATGCAGTACTGATTCCCTCCATCCACTGATCCCAACTGAAGTAAGGTACTGTGGGTGGAAATCAGAGTTCACCTGAATGACAGATTAGACTGGAGGACCAGCAGTGATGCTGTGCACAAGCTCTAAAGTAAGCAGGAGCAGCATCAGTGCCAGGGATGCCAAAAAGAAGAACAAATTAATCTGCAAGGTTAGAAGAAGCACTGGTGAGAATTTGGAGGCGTCTGAGTGAGTGAGGGTCAGAGGTCACTGAACAAACTGCTCTCCATCATGGACAACCTGTCACACCTGCTCCAATCCACCTTTGTGAAGCAGCAGAGCTCCTTCTCCCTCTAACTGATTCAACCACGAAGAACACTTAGAGAAACCTTTCTATGGTTCTCTCTGTAAAAGTGTATAATAATTTCATTATGTGACAGGATCAGTACAGTATCTGTCTATCTCTCTATGTATAATTTTCTGTGAAACCTTACAGTTCAGAGAGCTGTGAGCCGGAAGAGGAAGAGTGAGGGTGATCTAGAGTAAGAATCCAGTGAAATATTTGTGTCGCCTCTAACAGTTTCCTGTAATAACATTTTAAAAATACACAATATCAGAAATGCAGTACTGCAATTTTCTTTTAGTTGGGGATAAGGTCAGGTTGAATAGAAATGTACAGGATAGTGAGAAGACAATGCTTCAGAAATATATTGTCAACTCTTACAGAATTTGTAATTTTTATTTTTATTTTCAATGTGTAGTGAAAGAATTCTAAATGTATGAATTGCTAATATTTCGTACCGTAATATCCGTTAAAAAAACGTGCAACAACATGATTGTCACTGCATGACCCCAGTTATGACAAGATCGTTGTGGTTAAAACCAAACTGTGTGTTTGCAATATGGCTTTCCCCCGATCTCGACGCTGAAACTCTGCGCTCCTATCTGACTGAGAAGCTAGGTAAGTCCGTGACATGTCGGAAAATTGACACAACCCACAAATGATTAGCATCATTTCATGTTACTGCTGAATGTGATGACGTAAAGGATATGTATTTATGTCCGCCGCTATTTTGAGGCTCGTAGGCCTAAGAAGAGCAGAGGCAGCGGAGTCACTGCCACAGGGAGGATTGGGGTGCAGCGGCAGCGCACTGAGTCAAACACTGATTCTGAAGCAGCACAGGGCGGCAGCTTTCAGTGGGGTGCACATGACACGGTGAGATAAATGAGTATTAATATTGTCTCTTTTAATGGATAAACTCTTAGCGTCCTGTAATAGATTGTGTGCCCAGGAAACGTTTCTATCTAAGCAAGATCTGGAAAAAACGAATTGTTTGCACAAAGACTTTCATGGCGTTGGTGAATCTACCGCTGATCTGAGCTCCAGGGTATCTCTATGCCATACAAGATGTATGATCAGCTGGTGAAATTTGATTGGGCTATAGGAATTGAGATTATTGGCCGAGATAGAAAGTTTACTATTCTTAATGTATATGTGCCCTATGAGTGTCCCCAGAATGAGGTTAGGTGTCCTAATAGACTGTCCTATGTCCTGAATGTCTTTCATTCAGGACATTGACTCCACTTGTGTATCCATTGAATGCAGATGTCTGATGATAGATCTTAATTTGCAAATCATTTACTGCAGTGCTGCTTGGATACTGGCTTGATTCTCTCTAGGAAAGTATTTTTGCCTGATAATAGCTACACATACAGTGGCTTGCAAAAGTATTCGGCCTCCTTGAACTTTTCCACATTTTGTCACATTACAGCCACAAACGTGAATCAATTTTATTGGAATTCCACGTGAAAGACCAACACAAAGTGGTGTACACGTGAGAAGTGGAACGAAAATCATACATGATTCCAAACATTTTTACAAATAATAACTGCAAAGCGGGGTGTGCGTAATAAAGTCATGGAAAGCAATTTTATAAGTTATACAACAGAGGGGTTCCTAAATCTTTGGTAAGAATTCTGTCCTTCTGGTATGCCCATCAGTCCATGCACATAAAATGGGGTTACTGTGTGTCTGCCCCCTTTTATGTGAGGAACGGGCTTAGACAGGGGAGTATTCTGCCTATTCTCTTGTTTAATGTTTATATGGGTGATTTGTGAAAGCTGTTAGATGACTGTGTAACAGGTTGTGTAGTTGGTAATACCGTATAGTGCTGGCCTTCAACAATTATTGAGGGCATGCTATGAATGTGGTCTAGAGTTTGATATTCATTATAATGGCAAGAAGAGGAATATTTTTATTGACAAAAGTAAGGAGGACCAGAATTGAGCCATTCCTGAATTCTCTCTTAAAGTGTGTACTCCAATTAAATATTTAGGTCATTACATGTCTGATGATTTGTCTGATGATATAGTCTGAAGTGAAACTAAACTAAATTCAGACTGCTTTCAGGACTTAAGGGCAAAGAAATTCTTCTCATTAAAACCGCTGAATGACTCATTGGCTGGTTTTCATCTTCTTGGTAGCACATAGGCATGTATGGTTATGGACATACATAATTAGTGGTAATTTATTTTATACACCACAGCTTTGATTGTTTTTTTCCCAGATAGGACAGCTACTGTCCATCTTTGCGCAGGCTTGACTGCACCTTTCAGCTGCAGAAGTTACCAACAGAAAGCCGTGCTAATTGTCAGGTTTTCTCTTTAAAACCCCCCAAATAACTCCATGTTTGTGTTTATCCTAGAACATACTGTCCTAGTTGTATATGATTCATTTGAGTGGGAACTGAAGGCTGTTTCTGCTCTCGGGATTCCCTGCGGCAAGCCTGCTTCCAGTCTAGACATGCTTAACTCACACTCATTGTAATTACAGGAGAATGAAAACATTGGTGTAAGTCCTGAATAGTCATGTCAGTCACCCAATCAAAGGGAGTAATTCTCTTTTCTCTGGTGTAGTTTAGCAAATCTGTAACATGAACATGTGAGCTTCATAAATCCTGGAAACCCATGAAAATAATCTGAGCAGATTATGTTTCACTTTGATGCTGTGGAGGATAATGTGACTGGCCATCTTGTTAAAAAAAAAAAAGAAATAGCCATTGCATGGGATTTTGAAATTGTACGCCGTTTCACTTAGAAACATTTAGCTGCACTGGCTCGAGTACATAGTTTGTCCTTATTTAATTTGCACCTGAATGTTTGTCCCAGTTTGAAAATGTGAAAACTGAAAATTGACAAAAAGTTCAAGATGTTTATGTCCTCTAGACTAAATTCGGATAAAGATTTTTCTTGCATGTCTGTGTGTGTGTGTGTGTGTGTGTGTGTGTGTGTGTGTGTGTGTGTGTGTGTCGTGGCTCAGAAGAGATTAAAGAGAACTGAGACTGTGACTGAGAAGGCAGAGCGAGTGTGGCTGCAGCTGTTTAAGTTCCTTCTTTTTCATAACAAAGACTTTTTCGACTTTCCCAAACTGAATTCAAAGCTGAAGTTTTCCTCCTACAAGAAATTCAATTTGGTCACATTTAGCCAAAAAAAAAAAAACAGTCACATGTTTGTGACCTGAGAATTTTTACAGTGTAATATGGTATTTTACTTGTGATGAGTGCCAAAACTCATGGGAATGTAAATGTTTAAGTTAAAATCATTAATTTAGTGGTTTTGTAGCTGTATTTTATTATTTAATGTTTAGATATTGACTGGTGTGAATGCATCTGCAACTAATATAGCAATTAAGATCTGTCTCAGTTCCTCTCCAAAGGTTTTGCTGCAACAAAGCTGATATATTACCATAGTAAAGATTTTTAAAAAGGCAAGAAACTGAGTTTGGGGTTCATGCAGTTATATATGAGAGAAATATCACTACAAAGGTTGTACTGTGCTGTACTGTATGGGTTTCTGTGCTATATAGAAGAGTATAGTAGGTATATTTTGAAGTAAGAGCTCAAGGCTAAAGGAAATCCTGCTCCCAGTTTTTACTATAATTTCCAACAGTGTCACCTTTAAATGTGGTGTTCAGTCTTAACTGATTTAGACAAAGCTCTGCTTCATCTAAGGTTTTACAAAGAGACGGCAAGTCCACTGCAAATTAGTAACCCAGGATTAATCCAATCCCCAAGTCTCCCCGCTGTCACTGAATTTATCCTGTAAAAAGCTCATTAGAGTCCGAATTGGTTATCTGAATTAAAGCTCAGTGTGCTATCACATTAATATTGATATCTACCAAAATAATTCAGATGCATTTGGGATACACAGCAGCGCGGATTACAAGTGAAGTTTTGGTAATTAACACTTACGACTCTGTCTGGGACAAAGCCGAATTCTGTGTGGTTGATCCCGTTTGTGCTCACTGATTAATTTGGGGGGAACTGTAAGAGAAGAAACAAACACGCCTGAAGAGGGAAACAGAAGTCCAACGTGCATTTCCTCCAGACATACTGTACGCTTTGATTTCGGCCCCCCGAAACACAATAGGAGGGAAGGCTGCCTCCTCTGAGCAACTCACCAAACAGGAAGACGCGTATTCACTGGATTGGAGAAAATACATTCCACAAGATATCACAGCAGGGTATAACAAAGTGAGAGAGATCGAGAGAGACTGGGTTTTTTTCTCTTCAAAACACCGGCTTTTAATTACAAATCATAGACATGAATTCAAAAAATAGTGTATATTCAGAAAAATGGGTTTCATGTTGTTACCAGGGAACAAATTCATTCATATTCAAAGGCAGAAACATCAGAGGCTGTCGATACAGTCACCTTTTAATTGGGGCTTTCCGCAGCTAGAAAACATTTGTCAGCTGCCATCTGTCTGTCTGGTCTGTCCACCCCCCCAACCCACACACACACACACACACACACCTCTTACGCTACTCTTATCAGACTCAAACACCTCTTACTGACTAACTTACACCCTTCTCACACACACACAGACGTAGTCCTGCTGGCTGTGGTGCAGATACTGATCAGTCAAGACAGATCTCAAGAGCACAGTTTCTAATATGTCACACCTCCACCTCAAGAGTTTATTAATAAAAAACAGTAATGAGAGAGGGAAATTGCATGATCATAATCAACCTAATAGTTTCCCATGACTTGAGGACATGATTTCAGACTTCATAGCTCAGTACTTTTGCAGAAAGTCCACAGGAGAAGACGAACTGATGAGTATATCAGTCTTAATAAAAGTACATTCCCCTTATTTTTAAATGAGTCTCTCTTATGTTTCCTTATGTAGCTCAGTTTCAGTGCCTGCTGAAAAAAAAAAAAGTCTGGGGTTTTGGTGCTGTCAGACACCAAAACCATAAGTCTTCAGTCAATAGTCCAGAGTGAAAAGCAAAGGTTACACCCCGAAACTGGCTGCTGCTGAACCATAAACAAGCACTCAGTACTGGAAACTTTTGATTCACCTACATTGTTCTGCAGTGTTCATTTTGACCCCAGCGTGCCTCTGGGTGTTAATCCATAGTCACACCTTTGTGGGTAGAGACTGAATCTCTGTCTTCTGCAAGGACAGGGAGCTGGCCGGGCTCGCATGCAGGAACTTCTTCAGATTAAGTAGGCACAAGCACTGGGATCTGAAGCGCAGGTCAAAGAAGGCGTAAAGGAAGGGGTTGAGGCAGCTGTTGACATAAGCGAGGCAGGTGGCGTAGGGATGAGCCAGCAGGAGGAAACGCAGGAAATCACAAGTGGCGGGAAACAAGTCCAGGTAGGAGAGTGCGTCAGCGCTCTTCAGGATGTGGAAGGGCATCCAGCAGGCAGCAAACACCACTACCAGTGTGGTGATGATCTTCAGCAGGCGTCTCTTGCGCTGGTCTTCTTTGCGCAGGGTGTTGAAGTGGCGGTTGATCGTGCAGCCGATGAAGCCGTAGCACACCATCATTGCCATGAAAGGTAGAAGAAAGCCCAGAGCGGAGGAGGAGATGCTGAGGCCGGCAATCCACAGGTTCTCCTGTTTCTGTGTCACCAAACTGAAGTCCATGGCACAGGATGTGCGGTTGGTTTCTGCATCGTACTTGGTGGTGCGGAAGACGAGAGTCGGAGCGGCCAGTATAACAGACAACAGCCAGATGGCTATCAGGGAGCCTTGCATCTGAGCCCGGCTGCGCAGCTGGTTGCTGGATAAGGAGTGGACGATGGCTAGGTAGCGATCAAAGCTCATGCAGGTGAGGCAGAAGACGCTGGCGTACATGTTGAGCAGCACCACGTAGCTGCTTATCTTGCACAGAGCCACTCCGAAGGGCCAGTGGTAACCCATGGCTGTGTAAACAGCCCAGAGAGGTAGCGAGACTACAAAGGTGAGGTCGGCCAGGGCCAGATTTCCGATGTAGACGTCGGCAGCTCGCCGTTTGCCTTGTGATCTCCACACGGTGAAGATGACCACTCCATTTCCAGAGAGGCCGAGGATGAAAATGAGCATGTAGAGTACTGGGATGACAGAGTACGATGGCGTCCACTCTGAGTAGTCACACATTGAGGAGTTGTCTGGCTCCTCGTAGTCCTCGTAGTACTCGTAGCCCACAGTTGTCTCCATATTCACCCTTTCCTCTTTTCTTATCCTTATGTTAAAAAAAATTTGAGAGCGGGGTGAAAAAAAAAAAGACTTGGTTCACAGCAGCTGACAGCACTCTCAAGTCTGTTGCTGTATGTGAATTCTGCTTCCATTTATATACCCCCACCCAACTCGCACCCTCCCACTGCCCTCCTCCTCTGCATACACCCCCTTCTTTCCACTGACTGCCACACTAGATAATGCACTGTGAAGTAACTTCATTAAAGCCTGTCAAAGTTTTAATATATTTACAAGCAATTTCTGACTTTTATGCACAAAATATTTGCAACATGAACAAAATTCTGGAGGCAAACGTAAACTGTACAGACTCTCAGAGAAGCTGCAAACAAAACCACCAGAAAACTACAAATTTGACTCCCCCTGTAGTTTAAAAGTGCAAAAAATGTCTTAGAAAATTCTATACAGGAATTAAAAATGAAGTAACTATGAGCAACGAAAAACAAAGACAAACAAAAAAACTTGTAACATTAGCTGTTTGTGTTTTTTGTGCGTCTTTTTTTTCTAAAAAAAAAACCAAAACATTTAATTTCCCATATTTAGTTTGTAAAAACTAAAAAAATAATCCTAAAATCTAATTTACAAATATAACAGATACAGATTATTGATGAAAGTTCATTAAAGAAACAGACATGTTTGGACAGCAGCTCAGAGTTACGCCTGGGCACAGCAAGTTCCTTAAAGTGGCCAATTTTCATATCAATAGAGTCGTTCTGGTAGTGGACGATCCTGATTACCCGAAACCCGAATAAGAAAATGAAGGTTTTTTTACCTGGATTTTTTTGTTTTGTTTTGTTTTTATCTTGCCAGTACATGTTCAGACATGTGGAGCCACAAATTGGTTTTGGTCTGTTGAATTAAAGGACACAAAAACCATTAAAACAGGCAAAGATTTACATTACTTTGAAGACAAACTAAAGATACATTCTGCAATTTGTTTGAGATGAATTTTTATTTTGTTGGAGATCTATATTTATATATGAAAAACATAAACACAATGGTAATAATAATCATCTATTTTAAAAATAAATGCTAAAAAGTGCCTCTGTAAGCAGCAAAACTTACAACCAGTGTGACACAAAAGACACAGTAGCCACATTAATCAAAGTCCTGTTAGGTGCAGAGCTTTAATCAACACCATTAGTAACACCTGGGTTTACCTACAGTTTCATGTCTGAACGTCTTCCAATCCTAAATTTTAGAAACTTGGATATATATTTTTATAGGGTGACCACATCCCAATGTGGGACAAACAGTGTTTGTGTGGGACAAAGTGGGACACGTTTATATGGGGAAGCAGTCAAATGACATTTTTAAATGAAACTTTTTGCCAACTTTACATTAAGAACGATAAAAAAGCTCTCATTTGAAAGTCTTTATATATATTCACAGTATTCTCTGTGATTTCATGGTTACTTCAGCTGCTGCTCTGTCTTTGGGTTTCAGTAGAAATGCAGCCAGAAAATTGCTGCATATGTGAGTGCCTATGTTGCAGATTTATGCAAGAAAACAAACTTCCAAAGAGCTTTGCGCGAACAGAGAGATGTAACAAGCTGACACAGAAGCTTGCTGCTGTCTTAAAGTGCAAAATCACACATTTCTAACCACTGAAAGGGAAACAAAGGGGGGGGGGCTCTAAAAGCAAATTAAAGCCTTCATCTCTTCTTTGCTGTTTTGTTGGTCCAGGTGGAACATCTCAGTCTTCAGCCGGCTCCGTCTCTCAGCACAGTGGCAGCAGTGGCGCCAGGGCACAGACCTTTAGACACAACTACTGTATCACTCAACAATCTTCCTCCACTGATCCCTTCCTCCACCACTCCACCATGTTTCTCCTGTCCCCTCCTTAGTCATCCCCCTCTCCCTCTGATTATGAAGATGAGGATATATTCCCATCTCCTGTCCTTTCACCAACATCATTTACTGTCACAGAGCTGCTTGTTGTTGCCAATTATTGTGATGTGTTGTTAGCCTGCGGTACTCGGTAATCACATTGATGTGACTGCATTTGTGTTGCCTCCACATTGTGAGCCTTGATTGTCCATCCAGCTCTGAGTTCATTGGGCAGAACAGGAAAACAGCAAAGCAAAGTGAATCAAAGCAAGCTTCCTTCTCGTACTCTGGTGGGACTGAAGTCTGTTTTTAGCTGTGTGTTGACAGAAATGTGAACATATAGTTGAATAAAACACCAGACCTTGATAATCAGCCTGCCACCCACTCACTTTTCCCAAAAATAAAACCCTTGTTATGTTTTGTAGAGGAGTTTTGGGAAGAAGAAAATTAACAAAAAGTCTCCTTTAAAACAAATCAAGACAGAATCTGTGAATCTTGTGTGATGCATTTCTTGAGACCACAAAATAAGTATTTTTTCCTTCTATTTTTATTCTTGAAGGCTGGAAACTGAGCTGGTAACTCCTTGCAGACCATCGACTGCTTCACTTAATCAGACCAGAGCCTGTTTCCACAATGTTCAGCTCTTGTTTTTCCTCTTTAATTGGCCACCTGTGTGTGTCATACTGTTTGTTGTTGTAGTCCACTCTCATGTGTGGCCTAGTGCTGTAAACCACATGCCATGAATGCACAAAGATGCTCCTTGTGTTTTGCCTTTTCTTCAAGCACTTTAAGGCATTTCACTCTTAATCCCAGCCCTTCGCTCAGCTGTCATCCGTCACAAAGACATAAACACACGCTACAGTGGAAGTGTGTCTGCAGGGCTGCAGAACGCCTCTCTGATCTTTTATCGCAGCCTCGTGTGTTTGCGTGTTTATGGACCTCTTTCAGTGATACTTATAGCGCTAGAGGAGCATGAGGTGTGTGTTCTCTCTGTTTAGGTGTGTGTGAGAGCTGGTGGGGGTCTGACAGTTGTTTGATGTGTGTTAAGTTGTCAGACCACATGCACACCAGCACCCCCGCCCTCCCCCACTTTACCAAGGCAACTGTCTCCGCAAAGGTTTTATTTGTGTTCTGACGAACTCTGAGTCAGACTCGTGTGGAAAAGTTATGATGTTGCCGATGGTAAAATAACCCTCGAGGAGATACTGATCAGCACAGGTGATATTAGCAATTCAATTACAGCCTGATATCCACTTTTAATTATGAGAAACTCATTAAAGCTAACACTTGAGTTGCTCCTGGAGAGCGAGACCATTTGGGTGTCATTCTGGTCTTTTAAGCAGAGACGCTGGGGTGATTGACACCAAGTTGTTACCAACAGGGTGGAAGTTTATGCATAAATATTTCCGCAGAGACTACTGAGCTTTACAGCTTTACATTTGTTTGGCTGAACCAGCGTTGAGCTCATCTTTTAAGAAGTGATTACCTTGCATAGACTTGTGGCAGCTGGTGCCCAGTTGCCCTGCCAGACTGTGGGTGGGGAAAAAAGTTTTCATCTGTAGCTTTTCTCTTGCAGATGATACAGAGTAAAACGATCATACTCTTTTATTTGGGATGTTTCACTTGAGTTTTGGATAGCTCTACTTTAAGTTATTGTTATATTTTTGTTTTTTGTTTTTTTGTTTTTAAAAAGAGCAGCAGTTAACAGTTAACAGCAGGATGGCACAAAAGCTATGAGTACTGAATACATAGATTTCCTTATTTTCTCTTTGTCCTCCTCACATTTAGCACTGTTTCAGTTGTGTTTCACTTTCACAGCCATAATAAATAAATGGCGTATAGTACTTCGAGAACAAAGGTCACAAAGGATCAGGAAATAGCCATGCCGCAGCAACCGAGCAGTGTAAATACTAATACTGCACTTTCTTGTTTCCTTGCAGCATACGTGCAAGAGGTCAGCTAATTTTTTTCTTTGTGCACTTTTGACCTGATGACCCCACTGCACTGCGTGTCATTCAGATATCAAGAAGAACAGCAGCTAAGCTCAACAACAGGTCAACCCACTGCAGACTTGTTAGTGTTTTCTGTTTGTAGGTCATCTGGCCAGGACAGTCTGTTGATAGAAATCTTCCTGCTTTCCAAAGTGTTGCTGTCTTCTGAGCCAAGACAGAAATATTTATCAAATACAAATCCGAGGACAAGACAGGAAAATCCTGAATATTTTTGTTTTTATAAATAACTCAGGCTTGGACTCCGGATCATTCGTGAAAATAGAATATTTACAGAGAGCGACTCCTCGTCTCTTAAGCTGAGTTGAGTTTTGATAATAAACAAAATGTGATGAGCTAATTCATGATTTATAGAAGCACTGTTGCATGGCAACAGCGGCTTGTTTACAGCCACAGAGCGCTGTATCAGTATGTTTTCATTTCCTGTCTGCTGCAGGATAATGACCTATAAGGAGGTTTGTTTGTTTGGTGATGGTAGGAAACAGATACAGCATATAATAGTGAGAGATGTACAGTAACTCGTACCGCCCTTGTTTACAAAGTCACAGCAGTATGTCGTCTTCAGGTCACAGCCTTGGAGAGCAAACCTGCTTTGCTCAGACTATTTATTTATTTATTTATTTAATAGAGTTGACTCTGTTTAGAAGATGTGAACGTGACGTATGTTTATTACTCAGTATTGGTTTGAGTGTTGCAGCCATTTGAAGCTACAGACTGGAGCTGTATTATGCACGCTGCGGGATTTAGCCTGCTCAGGGGTTTGTTACTAATATGGGGGGGATGGGTGAGGACATGGGGGACTGGACTCCTTCTGAAAGTTTTTAAGGGATCACGTAGATAGGAATTACAGATTACAACTGCAGTTATTGAATATACAGTGCTCAAATAGTAACAATACAGGAGTGATGAAAGATGAAGTAACTGATATTAGTTAGCGGCAGGTGCAAGCTGTATGTATACAACAAGTGTACATACAGCTATACTTGTTGTATACAAGGCTGTAGTTCATCTAGGAGGTGCAATGTACAGAAGTTTTCATGCAATCATCATTGGCACGAATGTCAATGGAAATTGTGAATGGTAATTTTACAGTTTATTAATTTCTTGTAATGTTCCTTTTTCCAGGGTAGAATGATTGTATAGCACACATCTGTTCTTAAGTTTGAAAGCCTCACCTTTACTCCTGTAAAGATACCTCTTGTCACTGTGAACAAAAAGTCTTTGTCTCACCAATCTTAAAAATACTTCAAAATTCTCAAAGTTGTTTCTTATCAACATCACCCAAGATTATTCATTTTGGTGCTACCATTGTGGTCTCAGTGAATAAAAAAATAGCTAATGGGCTTGCCTTCTGGACATAGGCAATGTTAGACATGTCAGATAATTTAAAGAACCCGTCTTCCACTTGTGTTGGGCGTGCAGAAAAAGAAAAACATAGTGGATTTACTGATAGCAGACTTAGTGGCAACTGAATCTGTAGCTGTGTCATTAACTGGCAGTTATGCGTGTGAATGTTATGTGTTGAGGGAGAGGATGCATGCCGATTTGACGATCCAAACCGTTTGGGAACAATAGAGATAGGACCAGTGGTTCCCTGCAGTAAAACCCACAGTAACACATCCTTCTTCCTGCAGGGATCATCCAGCAGGCAGGAAAACTTTATCGTCTGCATTCCTTTGCCTTCTTTTTCTTCTTCTTCGTCTTCTCGTTGGAAGACCAATGTTGTCTGCAAGAGCACTAGGTAGCCTAACAACTGTGTGAACTATTCCAAATGCACCTCAAGGGTTTAGTAAGTGTTTGAGTCTTTTATCCCTCACATGTAACATGAACATTTTTATAGATTTTTATGGCTGTCCAAACTTCACAGAGTTTTTGAAACACAAGCCTCTGGTTTAGTTTCAAGGTTGAGAAATGGACACACACACACACACACACACACACACACACACACACACACACACACACACACACACACACAAAATCCTGCATGTTCATAAAATAACACCCATGACTGCACTGGATGCAATACAATAAGCTATTGTAACCTCAAACCAGAGGTCTTGATGGACATGTGCTTTTGCCATTAGTTCAAAATTATAAAATGAGGTCACTTGCTGCTGTGTGTTAACACGTACATCCCTTGCTCTCTCTCTCTCTCTCTCTCTCGAGTGGACACACGTATACACACACAAAGCAAATATTAAGAAAAGAATATAGTCTCTCTTAGTGCCTGTTATTAGTTTATTTTTGACTTTTATTGAGAATTTCAGTATTTGAAGGTCGCTCCCATTAGTTCCCCACCACTGTATCCTATGTGCACAATGCACTTACTTGTGTAGCATGAATTTCTACAGATTACTGTGGCCCCAAAACATTGTGAGAGAAATGATAACCACAGCATTTAGCTGTCTGACACTTTTATACACATAAAATGAAAATGTAAAATCAATGCTCCTTAGCTAACTACTGGTTGATGATGTATCCTCTTCTTACGCTGTGGTCAAATTGTCCACTTGTTCGCTCACTCATCCACTAGTGTTTGCCACATAGTGGGGAACATGTGCAGACAGCTGTTTGTAGATTTCAGACCCTACTTGGACGTACTACAGTTGCATAATTATCCACCTGATATTTCTAATTATTTCTGTTTCTGAAACACTGACAGACGATCTGCACCACATTTGAAGCTACAGAAGCCTGAAGATTATTTTTGAAACTATACATATTGTAAGTGACTTAAATCTCTCCACATTTATATAAAAATAATAACATATATATATGTGCACAGACATTTGTTACACTATATTGAAAATAAAGATGGTAACTGCTTGGGGTTGCTACTTTTTTAGGCGATGTCTTACATATTACTTGTCATTTTAGAAAAGTGTGTTACATAAAGCATTACATTACTTATTAGCTTCCTTTTGTACAGTACTGTGCAAAACTCTTGATGATGTGCTTTTGTGACAGCCTGCGAGTGCAGAAAGTAGTGAACTTAAATTGAAAAAGAAACAAGAAATCCTCTGAAACTGGTTAAGTACAAGGACTGGACTGAAAATGGGTGAAAATGCAACCATTGTCCAACAGAAAACACATCACATAATTAAGAGTATAAATGTTGGGCTACAGTCGCTCATACTGGCCACAATCTCTGCGCCAATGAGGACACATAGAACACCTATTATTTGGTTTCTAAGCATTAACTCAAAGCTGCTTTAAAGTTTTAAAACAACACAAAGAACACTTCACGGAAAATCCTGTAGCCACTGTAGCTACTGTACTACTACAAAAGAAGGTACAAATAGAAATGGAGGGTACAATCCCACAAGTGTGACTGCTGGGTTCTTAGCTTTGTATTAGCATGCTGTTTTTGTAGAAGCTTGTACTGCTGTGTTACTTTCTGGGAGGGTGCTAATTGCATATAAAAACTGTGTACAAGTACAGCTACAACAAGTATACTGCACTGAAGCTGAGCCAGAATACTGCTTTGTGTCTGAAAATAAGATCCATCTATTCATGCAGTCATTTAAAAATATTATAACTGCTTATCCAGTTTAGGGTCACAAACCCAGCTGTAACCCAGGAAACCCAGTAAAACAAGATCCACTATAATAAATCGAATGATATACACTTCTGATAGGAACTTTGATTCTCTGTATCTCTGAGTTATTCTGAAGGCAGGCCTAACTCACTAACCTCAATATTTTTTACACTTCTGCATGTCTTTGTTGATGTAAGGATCCGGCTGATGTTTCTGTTGGTGTTATCAAATGCTGGCAAGTGCTTCTGCTCACCAGTGGCTACGTTATCAGGGTCAGAGCAGACTCTGTCCCTCACACACAGACACATGCACGCCACAACTAACATATCCCAAGGTTTGACCTTCATATAATTAACACAGCTTCATCTTAATTTTTTGAATCACAGCCCTTGGAATTTTTTCTTATTGTTCTTTTTGTCCCCCTCACGTGCCTGTAAACAGATTAATGGCCCTAAAACATCAGTAATGCTTAAACACTCGCCTACGGCACTACCCCCCCCCCCCCATCCCCTTCTTTGTGTATCCTCTTCAAGCCCCCGGTTTCCTTGCCGGGGGAAAAGAGGACTAGATGGACAGGAAGAGAGGAGACAGTGGGGATGTGAAAAAACAATGGCAGGAAGTGGCTTTAGATCAATACAGATTAGTGGAAAACATCATCAACGCAGCAGAGCGGAGTCAACAAACATCCCCCGGTGAAGAGATAAACACGCCACACGAACAGTGCCAAAAACTCTTCACATGGGATGGGTCTTGTTATAGGATATTTTACACAATAAATCAGCAGAACATCTCCTACATAATACAAAATTAGCTGCTGAAACTTCACTCATGAGCTACGACATTTTCATTGTCACTGGCTTTTGATTTACAAAAAACAAAACAAAAAAAATGAGTAGTTGTTGCATGTTAGCACCCGTTATAGATTACAAGCAGCGCTGGATGACTTTAGCTAATTATAATAATCATATGTTAAAATTGGAATGGTTTAACCACAGTGAATTAGAGCTGTAGGCATTTTTAAGTTATGATGCATTCCTCTATGTTTTAAATATGCAAATAGATAAAGTATAATCATCCTCTGACAGCTTCAGTTGCAATGAATGTAATAAACATGCTGAGAAGTCCAGCCTGTAGGCTTCCATCAGCTTAAATGTACAGTGGGGCAAAAAAGTATTTAGTCAGCCACCGATTGTGCAAGTTCCCCCACCTAAAATGATGACAGGTCAGTAATTTGCACCAGAGGTACACTTCAACTGTGAGAGACAGAATGTGAAAAAAAAATCCATAAATTCACATGGTGTCATGAATCGCTGTGTGGCAGGCAAGCAGGAGTGGTGGACCCAAAATGCAGAACTCAGACACGGAAGTGAAACTTAAGGCGCAGCTTTATTGCTGGGAAAAACCTCGTACAACTAAACTCACCAAAAGAAAACCAAAAGTCAGAACAGCGGAACCAAGGACTGAAACACTGGAAAGAAACACTAAACTGGAGCAGGAGACCAAACACTAGGAACATAGAAGCAGACCACACAGCTAGTTGAGGGTACGACGCGACACTGACACAGAGAAACACAGGGCTTAAATACACAGACGGCAGTAATCAAGGGATGAGAGACAGAAGGGGAACACACCTGGGAGAAATCACAGCTGACGAGACAGGGGAAACGTAACTGAGCACACTCACATATGACACAAACCTTCACAATAAAACAGGAAACTCAGACACATGGAACCAGGCAAGACATTGAACTAAACAGACAGATTCACAAACAGATGGGGTGACACCATAGACAGAGACAGACTCAAAGGCAGACCAAATATAACACACAGAACTCAAACAATAATCATCATCATCATAAACTAGAAAATGATAACTAAAAGCGCTGGGTCACCGACCCAGGACCATGACACATGGTAGGATTTGTAAAGAATTTATTCGTAAATCAGGGTGGAAAATAAGTATTTGGTCAATAACAAAAATACAACTCAATACTTTGTAACATAACCTTTGTTGGCAATAACAGAGGTCAAACGTTTACTATAGGTCTTTACCAGGTTTGCACACACAGTAGCTGGTATTTTGGCCCATTCCTCCATGCAGATCTTCTCGAGAGCAGTGATGTTTTGGGGCTGTCGCCGAGCAACACAGACTTTCAGCTCCCGCCACAGATTTTCTATGGGGTTGAGGTCTGGAGACTGGCTAGGCCACTCCAGGACTTTCAAATGCTTCTTACGGAGCCACTCCTTTGTTGCCCGGGTGGTGTGTTTTGGATCATTGTCATGTTGGAAGACCCAGCCTCGTTTCATCTTCAAAGTTCTCACTGATGGAAGGAGGTTTTGGCTCAAAATCTCACGATACATGGCCCCATTCATTCTGTCCTTAACACGGATCAGTCGTCCTGTCCCCTTGGCAGAAAAACAGCCCCATAGCATGATGTTTCCACCCCCATGCTTCACAGTAGGTATGGTGTTCTTGGGATGCAACTCAGTATTCTTCTTCCTCCAAACACGACGAGTTGAGTTAATACCAAAAGGTTCTACTTTGGTTTCATCTGACCACATGACATTCTCCCAATCCTCTGCTGTATCATCCATGTGCTCTCTGGCAAACTTCAGACGGGCCTGGACATGCACTGGCTTCAGCAGCGGAACACGTCTGGCACTGCGGGATTTGATTCCCTGCCGTTGTAGTGTGTTACTGATGGTGACCTTTGTTACTTTGGTCCCAGCTCTCTGCAGGTCATTCACCAGGTCCCCCCGTGTGGTTCTGGGATCTTTGCTCACCGTTCTCATGATCATTTTGACCCCACGGGATGAGATCTTGCGTGGACCCCCAGATCGAGGGAGATTATCAGTGGTCTTGTATGTCTTCCATTTTCTGATGATTGCTCCCACAGTTGATTTTTTCACACCAAGCTGCTTGCCTATTGTAGATTCACTCTTCCCAGTCTGGTGCAGGTCTGCAATACTTTTCCTGGTGTCCTTCGAAAGCTCTTTGGTCTTGGCCATGGCGGAGTTTGGAGTCTGACTGTTTGAGGCTGTGGACAGGTGTCTTGGTATTGCAAAGACACTAGTGTGGTGGGATAGATATTGATTATTGCAGAAAGTTTACATCACAGTGATTTAGTCGTCATTAAAATGTGTCCAGAATTTGCAAGTTGATGATGATTCATGTCATAAATCATGGCACACTGCTCTCTCCTGCATAAGCTGCCTAAAAGTGTCAGTATAGGTATTGGCAATACTGGCCTTGTATTCACTTGGTATCAGATTGATACAAGTACTGCACGGCGCTAGTGTTTGAGTGACATCCCAAAAAGAAAACGTGCAAATTGAAACACAAAGGCTAATCAGGAGATTGTGACTGCGATGAAACGAAAACAACTTGAAACAGAGTGGGAGGTTCAGCAGGTCAGAGGTCACATGGAGGTTACTAAAACAGAAAACCTGATAGGAGTAGAGGCTGTTTATTGTGTAACCAAGAGCCTAGCCAACTTCAAACATACTGAAATCTGGTGGAAAATTGGCAAATTAACTGTCAATGCTGGTGCACAGAGCTGCAGTAACCAAAGAATATTATCATTTCACTGTATGACGTCTTTTTTTCTGTTAATGTATAAAACTTGACATGACCCAATAAATTTTAATTATATTTAGTCTATAAAGGGCAGCGATTTCTTTGCATCTTCTTGGATCTTTTGTATGAAGAGAATCTGTGGTCCTAGAACCTCAAGGCTTTGCTATCCTGCACTTCATGCTCTGCAGTACAGGCTACAAAGAGAGGAAATCATTCTTTCGGTGATTGCTTGCTTAGTTGTAACTTTTCTATAAAAGAGACTGGGGGGAACCCCGGGCTTAAACCAAACAGGTGTGTGCTATCATTTCCTATTACAAATCACAGAGTGTCAGAAAAAGCTGATGGAGCTGAGATCATCAGAGTTACATTCCCAACTACTGTTATCCTGAGGGAGAGTGATAAAGGGAACACACACACTTCCTGTTCACTGTCCATTCAATGAGCATCTGTCTGCCCCCCTGACACCTTCCACTCCTCTTCCTGTCCCACACGTGCTGCTCTGCTACTTGAAACTTCTCATCAAAGCCCCCCAAATACAGAGGGGTTACCAACTGGAATGTCCACAAGGTCTCAGACAACTAAGATGGATAATTTCCTAAATGCATGTTTCTCCCATAAAAAGTCAGCCTTCCTAAAGGAGTACTGGGTTGGATTAGTTTTACAAGAGCAGCTGTTTTGTCTGGCACTGTCCAGCAATAATTTGGTTTTGCACGCAAATGCAGACTTCAGAAAAATCATATCAGCAAATCATAATGGACCCACAAGAGCAGTGGAAGGCTCTTAATGAGATTGACGCAAGCGTGTGTGAGGAGATGACGTACGGCGAGGTGAAAGCCCCAGAAGAGTTTGCCCTGAGAGATGAAGATAAATAATAATACCACTACCCTGCTGAGGAATTCTACCAGGACCTTGTGGAGTGGGTGGTGCCAGTCATCATGGAGCTGGAGAGGCGAGAGAACATCGAGCGGCAGATAACCAGTATCTGCCTGGATAAGAGTCCAGATGAGATGACCTACCTGCTAAAATGCCCACTATGCACAGTTCTCAGAGATACACTCTTGTTGTATCTTGTCCTCACATGTTCCCTTCAGGGATTTTTATCAACCAGCTGGGCTGTGTTTATTGTCATTGCTATGCTGATGATACTCATTTGTGTGTGTGTGTGTGTGTGTGTGTGTGTGTGTGCGCGCAACTTTGCAAACTGTTGCAGGGATCTCACATATTTCAGTGTAGTGATATCATAACCTCATCCCAAATGTAATCAGGAATAATTAAACAAATAATAATTTGTCTGACTTCAAGAGCACACGAGTCCATTGACTTATGAATCATCGACTTGCAGAAACTACATATTTCCCCCCACATCCTGGTATTTTCACTTTGGTAAACCATCCTTCCAACAGCTTGAACACATCACACTCTGTTTTATCTCATTGGGTATTGACAGCTGTAACACACTTAACTTTTTTTCTTTTTTTTAAGCCAAGATGCGATGTCGTTTCTACAGTTAGTCCAAAGAGTGACTTTCTGTTATCACTTTGGTGCTGGCTTTGGGACACTCGCCTTCTGTGAAATTTAAGATGGGTTCCTGCACATATCAGTAAGCTACTGATCCCCTTATAAGTACAGCAGGCCTCTCAGAAACTCCTGTTGGTGCTCAAAGTTCAAGACTTGACGGTAACAGTTGTGCTTTGAAGGCCACACCAGCAGACTCTGCTGAGTGTTTTAAATCCTGCAAGCTTTCTCTGTTGCAGGAATTTCATTTAAGCAATTGCTCTATCATAGTTAGCCACTGTAAAGCAGGTTTTTTTCAGAACGTTCCACAAATGTTCAGTTTACTTAAGGCTGCATTTCATTTTTGTTTGTTTTTTTAAAGTCACCCCTTCTAATTTGCCCATTGGGCAGGGATGGGGGGTGGCAGGTGGGGATAAAGCTTCAGACCCTCAGTCCTTGTTACCAAAAAGCTTTACAAGAGCTTTAGAGCTCACGAAGGCAGACTATAATCTCCCAGACGCTTCACACATATGGCATCGTGAGATCATCCACCTCACTCTGCTCACCCCCCCATAAACAGCTACAGTGTATAAACAGACATCACATGAGAGATATCTGCTTACATACACATATTGTATGTGCATGCTGTTGATGTGAATCTGCTGAAAGGAAAATGGTTAAATGACTGTGAGTAAATATTGTGGATTTCATCCTTATCCACCTCTGGGATGATTGTTTCACTTTCCCGGATCATCTTTTCTTCTCAGTGTGCGCACACACACCGCTATTAGCCTGCAAAAAGCTTCACCACTGGGAGAAATAGCATTTCCAATTTAGAGCACTTATTTTCTGAAGATGATTTCACTGTTATTAAAAGACTTGTTCAGGTCACTCTACTTTTAAAGCACTCAGGAGTAGGGGTGAAACATTTTAAAAGCTAAACAAAGTATAGTGATGTCCTTGCATGCAACCGAGGCCCAGCAACAGGCGATTACACTGCTAAAGCTCAAAATTCTCATCTGCACTTTACAGAGCGTGGTTATGGGATCACGTCTGGGTCACATCTCCTCCTCTGCAGATTAGCCATAAACACAAAGTCTCCCATTACACCCTCTCTGGTCTACGATCAGGTCTAACCAGTGTCACTGAGCACTAGCAGAGGGAGAAGGTCCACAGGTGGACGGCTGGGGGGCAGGGTGGGGTTAGATTGAGGTGAAGGGTGTCGCTGGATTGGAAATAGGCAGTTCAGCCTGCATTGTTACAGCTAGCGGAGACATACACAAAAATGCTCTAATGACAGGCATCCCCTTGACAAAAACACGCACAAAATCCTTCACATAAATAAAAGAAGCCACTGTGAAGGCTTCCTGTGCAGAATGTGACATGAGGAAGCTGGGCGTGCCAAATTAAATCCTAGTATCGCCTCTAATTCAAGAAGTGTACTATCAAATGACAGAAAATAAGAAAAACTGAGACCATACAACCATCTTTTACTTTTTAATGCAGTTTTGGCTTCTCACCAGTTTAGTAAATTAAAATGTAGCAGGAGAGATTCTTGGCTGTCATGTTCTTGGACTGCAGCTGAATCCTACTGAGGGAATGAGAAGAAGAAAAAGAAGGCCTGTGTGCACGCAGAAGACTCCATTCAGAGACCAAAGGCAAATGGCTGTGTGAGGCACTTTGGATGGTGGTGTGGGAATTCGCCCTATTTGACATGCAAATTCCTCCAAGAGCTGAAAGAGCCGGAGAAACAGGTGTCCAAGGAAGTGTGCTGCTGCGTGGGTGAGGGCGGGCGGGCGGACGGGTGGGTGTGAGGGCGTTGAACGATAACACAGGAGGCATTCAAATACTGCTCGTAACTTTGGTCCCGTCTGTGTGGCACTTTATCCCCTTGTGTTTGACAGTAAATGCAGACGTAAGAGAAAGTTATCATAAAACAAAAAACCCAGGAAATACATGTTCAAGTTTTATTGATTTAAATGGAATTTGGTGGAAAAAAAATACACATTTTAAATCAAATGAGGAAAAATATCAGAAATCTACATGCCCCTATCAAAATAAATGCTCTGTTGTTTCAAAATATAACTGTTGCAACGATTAATAATAAGCAGCATCTTATCAACTTAGTGGAGTGTGCATTTTCCAGTGGATGGAAAGCAAACTAAACGTTCTTACTCTTTAAAACGACCGGTTAACTTATTCAAATTCCTTCCCTGGACCAAAATTAACTCTTCAGGACAGCTTTTTGCAGAAACCGTTGAAGTATTGGTTAAAAAACAAAACAAAAACAAAAAACCCCACAAAAATCAAAGTTTTAAAATCTCCAATGTGACTTTAAAAAGCTCCACAGGGCATCACAAGTAAACAGTGCCTCAGAACAAATTTTTTAAAATGAACCCGTAGCATATGCTTTACAACATTTGAGTGTTTAAAAGTCAACACATACCCACAACCATTTTCCATTATAGAAATCATCGACTGAAAATAATCTCCAAAGGTATGGTGGTAACTCCAAATAAAGCCACATCTTTTGCTGGTAATGTTAAACGTTGCCTGTTTTTCCAGTTCATTTCGAATTTTTCTTCACTTGCAGCATCTCGGTTTTATACAAGTATTTACACGTCACCGTCAAAGGTTTACAGCTCCATCGGCTTTAGCCGCAGAGAACAACCCTCTAGTGCGCTCCTTTTCTTTTATTGTAATAATTATACAAATTTAAAGCAGATGAAACCTTTAAAGTGTAATTGTACAAAAAACAGCTTATACTGTTTCATTTACAACATAAATAAAAACTCCACGCACTCCCAAACTGACAATACTGTCAGACACAACTGAATTACTTCCACGAATACATCTTAAAAAATAAACTTTACAAATCTTTGGCTTAGTGGCACAAAATGTCCCTGAACTATCGTCCTTCATTTGAGTGTCAAACAGCTTGCGTCGGTTTTTTCCTCTCCTTTTTCCCCTGTAAGACAAAGGCTGCTGCTCACTGACGGAGGCTGAGAGATAATCTCAGGACGCCCTCTAGTGTTCAGTGACAGCAGAGACTGACTCACTGAGGCAGCACCACAGACTCTGCAGAGTGCACGTGTAAAAACTGTGCGTCTGCGATTTAGTGCGAATAACTGAGACTAACGATACAAATCTATCCGATGGCAACCTAGTGACTGTAGGCAAAAAGGAAGTCTGGGGAAAAAAGCAAAGAGCTCCTGGCAAAAAACTCAATAATTAAGACTCAATGTTTTAAAAGATGGGAGATAATCAGAGTGCTGCTTTTAAGAGGTAACTAGCAGGAGGTGTTAACAGTTAGCTACAAGCTTTTTTTCTCCAAAAGGGAGAGATCAGCAGCCTTTACCATCAAGAGAGCTGCTCTGAAGCAATTCTGTATGCAAATGTATGGAGCAACAAAACCTATTTGAGCTTTATAATTTTCTACTTATGGAACTTCCCAACTCTGTGATAAATAAGAGAACATATACTTTATATATAAAGAATACGTTCTTCTCTTTTCAAGAAGGCGCACAGCGTAATAAGCATTAGTGACCCTGTCAACATTACCGACGGGTGTCATTAAAATCTTTTGCCACATGTGACTATTCTCCAGTGGGCTATTTCTAATTATTTAGTACTTTAACGTTGCATTGTGATTACACTCACAGAACTCCAGTAGTGGCTCAAGCATACTGGTGGCATTAGAGGTGAAAGCAGGCGAATTTGATCATGCACTCACTAATTCTTTTTTCTTCTTCATTGTTTATCTTTTAGAGTTTGAATTAAACTTGGGGGAATCAGGACTAGACATTTATGTGTTTACATGAGTGATTATGAGGTTCATCTTTTTTTGTTGTTAAAGCCCAATGGAGATGGGCAAAATAGCCCCAAGTTCAAACGCCTGCCTGCAGGAATAAAACCTAATTTATCGGCGTCACACATTGTCGTCATCTGCTGCTGGTCCCTGGAAATGACACCTCTGAGTTCCACTTTACAAATGTGGCTGTAGGATGTAGTTAAAAAGCATAGCAACCTGTGTGAGTGAAATGACTTCAGCAGCTGCTTAGCCTAGCTGCTTAGCTGGCGTTCAGTTTGACAAACTTATGTAAAAATTCACAAACATCTCAGTTTTATTTTTGCCCCAGACACACTGAAAGGTGTCGTCATGTCACTGCTTGGTTAGGCCTGTATGGACTTACTGCTGTTTGTAAACTGTGATAAATCTTCTCCTGCTACAGGTAGGTGTCTTGCTCTACACTGCTCAGACTCTCTTTGGACCCTTTTAGGGTTATATGTTCGAAGAGAGGTGAGGGGTCAGAGGAAGGAGCATAAGGATTAATCAGCTCCTGTGAAGGGAATGCTGTCTTCATCTCATCTTCATCCTTAGTCTTTCTACTTCTTGTGGCTGCATTTTCTTCATTCACATCCGTCTTGGGTGCCAAGGGAGACTCCACGGTGATGGCAGGTCTTTGTTTCAGGTGTTGTTTGCTGTGTGGCTCAGAGGTCATGATGGCTTTAGCCCCGTGCATCCTGGGAGGGGATTTACAGTGCAGATCTCCGTGACTCTCCTTCCAGCGCCGGAGCTGAGCATTGTGCTCCTTCTCAATCTTTGTCTCGGATATCGTTAACTCGATAATCTGAAACACACATAAATACAGGAGTGTGAGCCACACGTGATTTAATGTCTGAGCTTTTAGTTAAAGCATTTCCATTATTGGTGTTTTCACAATCTCAGCAGTTAAAGTCTCAGAAGGGTTTGCAGGGTCAAAATAAGAAAATGGATTGCAAAGACTTAATGGTCTGTGTAGGTGTACCTCATGCACCAGGAAACTTTCTTGCATGTACTCTGGATTTATTGCTCGGAGCAGCTCCATTGTCTCATAGAGACTTTGGCAGTCCTTCAGTTTCTGCTGGGATCCCAACGTGCATTTGAGGAGGACCAGGCCCACTTTGAAGAGGATCTTCACTCCTGAGAACATACACGTCACACAAGACAACATGAGGCCAGATCAACTAACTTTCACATTTTATATTAGTAATTCATTTCTCCATAATAACCATGAGAAGTACTTTGAGTTGGGTTGGGTGACACAATGATTCAGTGCAGTGACACATTTGTATTATTTCAAAATAAAACAACAGGGAGGCTTCATGTTTTTAGTCTGTGGGTTGTTACTTGGATATTCTGATCACAGCTCACTGATCACTCTTTATCTCCGTTTTACCCCGATTAGTACCAGAGAAACCCTCCATCAGCGCATATACACTTGCCAGCCACTTCATTAGACACATCTGTTAAACTGTTCATTAACACAAACACATAAACAACCAATTACACGGCACATAAATGCAATTAGGCCTGTAGACATGGCTAAGATGACATGCTTTAAGTTAAACTCAGAAGAAAAGGTGACTTCAGTGACTTTGAATGTGGCAGATGGGCTGATGTGAGTATTTCACAAATGGGTGCGATTTTTCTGAACAATCATCTCAAAGGTTGACAGAAAATGGTCAGGTATGCAAGGTATGCAGAAAAGCATCTCTGAATGCACAACACAATAAACCTTAAAGCAGAGTGGCAGAAAACCACAGCAGGAGCCGCTCCTGTCAGCTAAGAACAGGAAACTGAGGCTACAATTTATAAGGCTTCACAACAAGTAGACATCTAAAGATTTGAAAAATGTTGCTTAATCTGGTTAGTCTTGACTTCTGCTGCAGATTCTCACTCTCTTGCTCTCCCTCACACACAGCAAAAAAATTTTTTTGTGTACCTCCCTTTGTTTTGTCTTTCAGGTGATAATAATATAAATAAGATAAACAACAAAATAAAAAGATTAACAAGAGGAGCCTACAGAGTCCATAGTGCTCCTCTTGGAAAACAAGTTGTGTTTGGCACAACAAAGCAGAGTGCCCCTTTGTGCCAACTGACCATCATTTAAATACCACTCTCTACCTGAGTATTATTACTGACCAACTCTTTATAACCACAACGTCACAAAGCTAGAATCATCTCAATCATGAGATGACATGACAATGAGTTCACTGTGCTCAAAACACAGTCACCAGAGCTCAAGAGCACCTTAGGTATGTTGTAGAACGGGAGGTTGCCATCATGGATGTGCATGAGTCTGTGATGCTATCATGTTATCAGCACCCTGTTGACTTTGTGCAACAACAATTTAAGACAGCCAGTCATTAAAAAAAGAGTTCCTAGCAAAGTGTCCTGTGCATGTAAATGGTAAATGTATTTATATAGTGCTTTTCTAGTTTTATCAACCCACTTAGATTCACGCACAAAAATAAAGGAAGGTTTGGGGGTTCAGCATCTTGCCCAAGAGCACTGATGTGCAGACTGGAAGAAGCCTGAATCGAACCACCGACCTTTCAATGGCTGAAAAACCGCCTCCCTCTCTGGAACCATCAGACCCAGCTCTTCAGGTTTTGTACTTTCTACTTGGTTTTGTTACAGTTATCTACCTTAAACTGTTACTGATTCCTGACATTAAAGTAAAATCAAAGAGGAGGATGATGGTCACATGATGGGTATTGGCGGACCGTTAAATGCTACCATTTTGTATTCATTTAATTGCTGTCTAGAGACCGATAACTTAAGCAACGGAGGGATACGTTTAAATGAAAAACCAAAAAGCACACAACTTTCAGCCAGGCCACTAATACTTCATCCTGTCTATCTCAACACTTCTCTTATTTGTCTGCACCAACTAACTCAATGCAAAGACAGGAAGTTCTTCTTAGGTGTGCCCCCAAACTCAAGTGTGGCATTTTCCACTACTGTACTGTGAACTCTCCACTCAGTCAAACGAAAATCAACCACAAGCCACATCAAACAAATCTTCCATCTGTGAGCTTAAAGTAAAACACTTCTGTTTAATAGCATTTGAATACACTATCGTATCTATCCCATCATCTCTGTAAGAGTAGCAATTCAATGCAATGCAATTATAAAAAAGAAGAAAATCTATCAGTGTGGGGCACTTCACCTTCACACAGGAACATGTCCCAGACGCGCAGCACCGAGGCCCACGGCAGAGTGCGAGAGAAGATGCACATGAACCACTCGGTCATGCACAGGGTGGGCTCCAGCTTCTGCTTCTTTAAGTGACGGTAGGCCACAGAGGAAACCTGCTGCAGCAGAGCGTACAGAATCTCCCCGTCGAGCTGGATCGCCTCCTGTGGAGACAACATGCAAAAACAGTCAGCAGAGAAAGAACAGACTGCTTTGTCTTTGCTTAATCTGATTGTCTGATTATCTTATCCTTCTAGCCTGGTCACCACCTCAGGTAATTAGGCTGTTAGCATATCAGCATGAGTGACAGAGACAACGGCCTAAAGAGCTGTAACACTAGAGCAGCCACACGTACCATCGAGCTGAAAAAGCGAAGTTCTGGCTTTAGAAAATTAGGCCAACAGACAAGCTGTAAATATCAAACTAAACTTTGAATGACTTCAAATCTTGAAGCTGAATTTGTTTTGCTACGGGTAAAAGTCACCTTAATTCCTGGGAAAAATATCCATAAATATCAAAACTGTAAAACAAAATGATTTTTGCCCATTATGGGGTGTGTTTGGAGTCCTTAAATGACTCATTTATTTACTTGTTGGTACAAAACACATGTTCATTTTGTGTACATAGATATACACTCACCAACCACTTTATTTAGTATTAACTTGTTACAACTTTCACTGACACCTTGTTATTACCAGGTTAGCCCCCTTTCGTCTCAGCCCATATTAAATCTTTTCATCACAAAATCAAAAAGGTGGTGGAAACATTCTTCAGAGATTTTGGTGTATATTAAAATGACACCACTGCACAGTTTCTACAGGTTTGTCAGCTTCACATCCATGATGTGAACCTCCGGTACAGCCACATTCCAAGGGTGCTTATTAGATTGTGATCTGCTGAGTGTGGAAGCTATTTGAGTACAGTGAACTCAAATAACACAAAAACCCCAGTGTAAGATGACATGGGCTTTATGACATGGCACTTTCTTCTGCTGGAAGCGGCCACCAAACATGGGTACACAGACATAGACAAGGTCAGCAACAATGTTCTGACATGCTGTGGCATTTAAACATGCCCAGTTTGTCTAAGGGACAAATTATGCCAAGAAAATATCCACCTAAGAAATTTCCTGTTCTTAGGTGACAGGAACAGCGTGTGATTAGATATTTAGTGGCTGGTGAGTGTACAGATTACAGGTAGATGAATAACAGGCGGAACAATGACACTGACAGCAACATACCAGCCCTGCACTGTAGTATCCAGGAAGGTATTTTTCACAAATCTGAACAAGAACCCAGAAAGCATCCTAGGACCAAAGAAAGAGGGAGAGAGAATTAGAGGAATCACAAATTAAAGTAATAAAAAAAGTACTTTTTACATAAAGTAAAACGATGATGCCGTTGATAGAAAAATATACATTTGAAAAACAAACTTAGAAATTAACATTTTCGATTAGAACAGATGGCATCCAGTATTTTAGATTAGAAAAAGTATTAAATATTCACCTCAGCTGGCATATGCATCAGAAGTACAGCAGCGACGGGAGCCTGAGCCTGGCAGTAACCCTCATCAGGCCGATACAGAGTGTAAGCCTTCAGCACACGAAACAGGTCCTGCTGCCTATACATCAAAACAGCTGGTTTAGAAACAACGTTTGGCCTCATTAGGCGAAAAGTGGGACACATAAAAGGATTCTGGAAGCGAGGAATGGAAACGCATACCCGTGACCTCCTCTCGCTGCAAACATTTCATGGAAAGGGAACTGTCGATGAAGGTCGCGCTCAATGATATCAACCCATTTGGGATCTCCTTGCTCCTCGTCCAGTTTCTAAATAACACAATTTGGTTGGCATTTTTAACATTATGTTGTTTTGTAAAACATTCTAAGTATAGCTACAAGCCTTCTATTCTAAATAGCAACATCTGTTTGCAATTTAGTCTTTGCTAAACTATAGCAGTGTAGTTTTGGTTGCTGATCTTAACAATGCTTTTCGATGCAAAGTGCAACAGCACAGATAAAAATATTGTAACTAAAACTTTAAGTGTGTACCGTGTTTGGATGTTTACTGGCGTGCTATTGTTAAAACTGAAACAATAGACAATATCCTGGCATGCTGTCAGTGATGTGTACGTATCAGGACTCTTCCTGCACAGTTCCACCCAAAGATATTTTAGCCAGAGCTAAAACTAAAACTCTTCCTTTAACTGCATTCTTGCTTTAAGGATTTATTTAGTCGATCATTAACGACAGTTTCACATCTAAAATTGTCACAAATATGGTAAAAAATGTACAGCTGAAACTTTTTCTGTCAAAAAGTTCGTGGGGCGATCGTGGCTCAAGAGTTGGGAGTTCGCCTTGTAATCGGAAGGTTGCCGGTTCGAGCCCCGGCTTGGACAGTCTCGGTCGTTGTGTCCTTGGGCAAGACACTTCACCCGTTGCCTACTGGTGGTGGTCAGAGGGCCCGGTGGCGCCAGTGTCCGGCAGCCTCGCCTCTGTCAGTGCGCCCCAGGGTGGCTGTGGCTACAATGTAGCTTGCCATCACCAGTGTGTGAATGTGTGTGTGAATGGGTGGATGACAGGTTGTGTAAAGCGCTTTGGGGTCCTTAGGGACTAGAAAAGCGCCATTTACCATTTACCAAATACAGGAAGACAGACTCCCTAACTTATTTTACAAATGATTTTGCATCATATATCTTGTCCCAGGCCTGAAAAGAGTGCACTTTTTTCCCCAAATAGATAACTATATAATTACTCTAGGAAAACAATTCAGGGTGAATTTAAAGAAAAATTGATCCAAAGTGGAAAAACCCATCTCCATTCTTATGTTACAGAGCTTATGTTCTTCTCATCATACCTAGCATATACTCTGAACACATGCTAAGACTGCCTACCATGATTGGTACGTGCAACACATCTCATCACCTTCTTTTTGTAATATTTCTGTTTGTCTCTTCCTATGTTTAATGTGTAATTGTCTTTTTGTAATACGTCATCTAATATTGTCATATTATGTTTTATTTATTTGAGAATTTTAAAAAAAAAAAAGTCCACTTTTTAAACAACTTCCTATGACTGACCTGGAACTTGCCCTGGTTTAGCTCCCTTTTCACTTTGCCTCCAGAAAGGTAGAGCCAAGCTCGGCCTCTCAGGGATGGAGGGATCCCCTTCTGACAGCGCTCTTTCACCTGTTATACAACACATGGACAGTTCAAGAAGAAGCTGTATATAACAACTGGACATAATTAATACATCTGATGTCATTTACAGCTTATAAAGCGGACCTTCTTGTGTCTTTTGGCCATCCACTTGTCCCAGCTGTTGAGCATCTCCAACCATTTTGCCTCCCGCTGTCTCAACACCTCAGTTGGGACCTCTTCAGCACTGTGGAGGAGGAAACAATTAAACTGATAGAGGCAAACAAATTATTCTCAGCCCTGACTGACAATGGTTTCACTCTTCTGTGCCATGTCCAGTAATCCTGTCATCATAGAGGGCAGGAATCTCTTCCTTGTACGTGTAGGAAACCTAACCTCAGGCTAAGCAGTTAAACACTGGCAATCAGCAAAGAAGTGGATGGAAAACAGGAAGCTGTGGGAGAACTTTCCCTTTGTTCAGCTTACTACACCCTCCTACTCAAAACATTTACTAATCTCTCACCTCACTGCAGAGCTGCTGAAGACCTGAGCTGTCACATTTGACACACACAAAAACAACCAAAGAAACCTGGTCTATTTATTTATATGATTAACTTTACAACTTACTGCAGTGCCGTTATTAAAGCAAGCTCAAACAATGCCACTTACACCAATGTTATCTAATAACCCCAAAGAACAAGATAAGGACAGACTGCATTGTGTCTTCAAAACAGTAAAAAACACTAAACATTTTGTTGTTGACAGGTCAGCCTGCTTGGCTGAATCTGTTTTTCTTCATTTATTTGAAAAATGAGTCATATTACTTGGTTTATAAGGAAAATTAAATTAAATGAATTAATTAAAGCAAACAAACAAACTTTCTGCCAAACTTTGCCTATGTTCAAGGCAAAGTCCAAGACTAGCTTTAAGAGCAAGGAAGATAGACAAACCAGGATGGTGTGCAGACCCAGAAGTGAAAGCTAGCTTTTGAGGAGGGCTTTATTAAAGGGGACTTACAGCATTATACACAAACATGTACAGTAACAAAGGTAGATATTTGTATGTCAGCTAACAAGGTCAGCATATGTGCAAGCAATCCTTGTGATCCAAAATGTCAGGATTTATATTGCACCAAACACACTTTTTCAGACCCTTTTTTTACTCTTAGGTCTGTATGATGACCACACAAAGGTGAGTGTGACAAAGGGAAAAAAACAAAAAAGCTACCTCCTATTCCTACCTTCTGTTTACAAGGGTCAACCAATCAGAAGAAACTTGTCTTAAAAGAACTGTGTGTCCTTAAAAAGAGAGGAGCTACCATGACTTCTTTTGAGGTTGAATTGAGGGGCTGCACCAAGTCCCAGTATAAGAGAAATATAATGATTTTGAACTGTGGATGATGGAAATGTGGCTCCTTTGGCTCCACAGGGATGGATGGTGAAGGTATAGAGAGCAAATTTAGCAGTGGAAGAAACTTTTCTCCCACTCCCACTTGTTATTACCAAACAATTCACAATTGAAATTCCTGTCTGATGTCATTTCTTTTGGAATATCTCAAATATTGTTCACTAGAATACATTTGTTTCCCCATTTTCAAGCCTTAATATTTTTAATACCATTCATGTCATTTGGGTAAATTGATGGTATAGAGCACACCTCATATATGGGAATCTGTGTAACAAATTTCAACCCCCTCTTTAAAACTGTTCTGTCTACAGGGTTTCTAAAACACTAGTGCAGGCTGTACTATCAGATTTTCAAGCAAATGCAAGAATTTGATGTTGAACTTCAGCTACATTTTTGAAATTCCACATTCATTAAATCATAGTAGCAGATATTTGGCCTAAAAAATGTGATTGACATAATTTAAGCAGCTCCCTAGGTATACCCGTTTAAAAATGGCTCCACAGAAACCCATCTTCATCACAATATGTTAGTTTACTTATTGAAAAACAACAGTAATCTGGGAGTTCTTCTACTAAGAAGTATAGATATCATCACCCAAGATCCCGCTGCTCCCCCATGGAAAGGTGGTTAGGCTGAAGGAACTTGGTCCGTTCACATGAAATGACCCTTATCTAATTCAGGGTCATTTCCCAGAGCCATAATGGGATGAAATGTGTGATACACCTATGGCCAATTAACCTAACAGGCATGTCTTGACTCTGGGAGGAAGCCAGAGTAGAGTGAACCCACCCAGCTGCAGACAGAACATGGAAACTTTGAACCAAGAAATGTCTTCCTGTGAAGTGACAGTGCCAAGTTACTGAATATTAATGCCAGTGAGAAAAATACAACAAAGAAGGAATCCGGTCTCTCTCATTTTGGTGCCAGAGAGCTGTTGAGCAAGAAAAGTAGGAACACAGAATACAGACTAACACAAATAGCTTGGGATGAATGGAGAGTAGGGCTGCCACGATTTGTCGACTAGTCACGATTACGTCGACTATCAAAATCGTCGACGACTGATTTAATAGTCGACGCGTCGTTTGAAGCTTTGTAAGATCACAAAAGATGCAGGAATAAGTAGTAGGATTTAAGAGTGTAATAACGGACTGAAACAGAAGATGGCAGCACTGCATGTACAAGGATGTCAGCTACCGTTAAACCCCGAAGAAGAAGCAGCTGTGTCCCAGAATTCATAGCACGGCCCAGCGCAGTTTCCAACAATGGCGGCAGCTAGTTAGTTTTAATGTTACTCTTATTATTCTTTCTGGGTCACAAAATAAACGTTTAACATATTTTCAGGCGAGAATGTAGCTGTGTAAACCTCAAATATCTGCTCAGTTTATCAGGACACCACATATTTTCAAAAGCGCTCCGACGTTTTCGGAGACATCTGTTACCCACTAGCTCGTTAGCGAGCCGGGGGCTAGGCTCACTAGCGCCGTGAGAACACCGGACTCCCCGCAAATCGTTTTCAAACCCACCGCCGTCTTTCGCTACTCAGGTTAAATATATATATGAGTCACTTAGATAACTTAAAATGTTATTGTTTGGCTTTTTTTTTTGTATTTTATTTGTTCCTGAGTAAATCAGTTTGTCTGAGATTAAAGTTATAGTTTTTACACAGCTGAATAAACGTCAAGCAGACAGCTGATTATCAGAAGTGTGAGATGCTCCAGAATATACTCCAGTGTCCTGTTATATTTTAGATAGCAAGGAGTTTATTAAACTTCACCGAAACAATCTGCACATTTAATTAGAATTCAATTAACTATCATCTTGTCTTTATTTTTAGTTAGCACAGACCTTAAACACTTAAAGCTGTAAGCTAATGATAGTTATATAAGAGCAGATGCTGCTGGTGCAATAAGCTGTAGTTTTACGTCCAATGGATGATGATCTGATTAGTCGACTAATCGCAAAAATAATCGGTGACTAGTCGACTATCAAAATAATCGTTTGTGGCAGCCCTAATGGAGAGCAGAGGCCCCAGTCCGCGAGATCTTCAACGCACACCTCCGGCAGAGCTTCAACAGCATTCCGAGGGAGACTGGGGACATTGAGTCCGAATGGACCATGTTCAGCGTCTCCATTGCCGAAGCTGCTGCATTGAGCTGCGGCCGCAAGGTGGTTGGTGCCTGCCGTGGTGGTAATCCCCGAACCAAATGGTGGACACCAGAGGTGAAGGGAGCCACTAGGCTGAAGAAGGAGTCCTATCGGGCTTGGTTAGCCTGTGGGACTCCGGAGGCAGCCGACAGGTATCGACAGGCCAAGCGGAATGCGGTGGCTGAAGCAAAAACTCGGGTGTGGGATGAGTTCGGAGAGGCCATGGAAAAAGACTTTCGGACTGCCTCGAAGAGATTCTGGCAAACCGTCAGACGTCTCAGGAGGGGAAAGCGGTGCTCTACCTGCACTGTGTATAGTGCTGGTGGAGCGCTGCTGACGTCGACTGAGAAAATTGTCAGGCGGTGGAAGGAATACTTCGAGGACCTCCTTAATCCCACTGACACGTCTTCCGAGGAGGAAGCAGAGTCTGGGGATGAGGGGAATGACCCGCCAATTTCCGGGGGCAAGGTCACTGAGGCAGTTAAACAACTCCTTGGTGGCAGAGCCCCTGGTGTTGATGAGGTCCGCCCCGAGTTCCTGAAGGCTCTGGACGTTGTAGGGCTGTCCTGGTTGACACGCCTCTGCAATGTTGCGTGGAGATCAGGGGCAGTACCTGTGGACTGGCAGACCGGGGTGGTGGTCCCCATCTTTAAGAAAGGGGACCGGAGGGTGTGTTCCAACTACAGGGGGATCACACTCCTCAGCCTCCCTGGGAAAGTCTATGCCAGGGTGCTGGAAAGGAGAGTTCGTCCGTTAGTCGAACCTCGGATACAGGAGGAACAATGCGGTTTTCATCCTGGTCGCGGAACACTGGACCAGCTCTTTATCCTCTCCAGGATACTTGAGGGTGCATGGGAGTTTGCCCAACCAGTCTACATGTGTTTTGTGGACTTGGAGAAGGCATTCGACCGTGTCCCTCGGGGTGTCCTGTGGGAGGTGTTGCGGGAATATAGGGTGTCTGGCCCATTGCTACGGGCCATTCGATCCCTATACAACCGTTGCAAGAGCTTGGTTCGCATTGCCGGCAATAAGTCGGACTCGTTCCCGGTGGGTGATGGGCTCCGCCAGGGCTGCCCTTTGTCTCCGGTTCTGTTCATAATTTTTATGGACAGGATTTCTAGGCGCAGCCAAGTGGCGGAGGGCTTTCGCTTTGGTGGCCTCAGAATCTCATCTCTGATTTTTGCAGATGATGTGGTTCTGTTGGCTTCATCGGGTGAGGGCCTCCAGCTCGCACTGGAGCGGTTCGCAGCAGAGTGTGAAGCAGCGGGAATGAGGATCAGCACCTCCAAATCTGAGGCCATGGTTCTCAGCCGGAAAAGGGTGGAGTGCCCACTCCGGGTCGGGGATGAGTTCCTGCCCCAAGTGGAGGAGTTCAAGTATCTCGGGGTCTTGTTCGCGAGTGATGGGAGAAGGGAGCCGGAGATCGACAGACGGATTGGGGCTGCAGCTGCAGTAATGCGGATGCTGCACCGGTCCGTCGTGGTGAAGAGGGAGCTGAGTGTAAAAGCGAAGCTCTCAATTTACCGGTCGATCTACGTCCCTACCCTCACCTATGGCCACGAGCTGTGGGTAGTGACCGAAAGAACGAGATCGCGGATACAAGCGGCAGAAATGAGCTTCCTCCGAAGGGTGGCTGGCCTCTCCCTTAGAGATAGGGTGAGAAGTTCGGCCATCCGGGAGGGGCTCAGAGTAGAGCAGCTGCTGCTCCACATCGAAAGGAGCCAGCTGAGGTGGTTCGGGCATCTGACAAGGATGCCCCCTGGGTGCCTCCTGGGTGAGGTGTTCCAGGCATGTCCCACCGGGAGGAGGCCCCGGGGCAGACCCAGGACACGCTGGAGAGATTATATCTCTCGGCTGGCCTGGGAACGCCTTGGTATTCCCCCGGATAAGCTGGAGGAGGTGGCTGGGGAGAGGGAGGTCTGGGCCTCTTTGCTTAGGCTGCTGCCCCCGCGACCCGGCCCCGGACAAAGCGGATGAAGATGGATGGATGGATGGGATGGATGAATGGAGAGCCAGTTCCATCAGAAACAAACTGACCAATCCACTGAATCGTAACCCTCCTTTTTAACAATGCAGCCATTTTTTTCCTGACAGTGATGCATTACAAAACAGTGACGTCAAACTCAGGGCAGTGTACACTATTGCACATACGGGCTTTATTTCTGCTGTTTCTACGCCGTGGTGTGAAATAGAGATGATACAGCAGCTGTGCTGATGCTGAAGAGCATGTAACAATGCACTGAAACCAAATCCAGTCTTATCACGGTGCATCTCAAAAGATTACAATGGTATAATATCCTTTTGCAACGAATAATTAAATACACTTTTTTTACTAAAAAACTTTCACCCTGATGCACAAGTCATAAGGTCAAGGGATCATCAGCGCACTCTGGTTCACTTTGAGGCAAACAACAGTAACAATAAAAAGCAGTGAACCATTAAACCAGGTGGGGTTGGGTTAAACTGTAAAGCAATGTGTTTACCGTGTACAGTTTGAAGCCATCCAACCTTAACTTTTCTTCTTTTGACTATAAACAAACTCATTATTGATAAATATTACAGCGTCAGTGGGGGAAAGAAGCCATCTGAGCCGCAGAGAAGACTGAGTTTTATTCGCGTTTATCCATCTCAGTCAAAGAAGAAAAGGGACAAGGAAACCTTTATGAATTACTCCATTGATTTCGAGGGCTAAATAAAATATCAGTTATGTTAAACGACACTTACGAGTCTCCAGCGTATTGCTGGGCTCCTCCTGTGAATCCGTACTTGTCCACCTGGGTCTCTCCGGGGACGACATTGCCGTTTACCTCTGGGTCTAATCCGTGCGAGGAGCCCGTTCCATTTTCTGTCAGCTTCTCTGGGTTGTCTCGCAAATTAAGTCCATTGCTCAGCTCCGTTCTGGCCATTGAGCCAACATTTATCTTAGCGTAAGCCGCCTACAGGGTCTTCAGAAGAAAAGCTGCCACTTTAATGCCGTCCATGGGAGCCGCCTGCTAGCTACGGTTGCTACTGAGATAGCTGCTAGCTCGCTAACGCTACAACAGCCACTTGAGTTTTTTTTTTTTTTATGTACATCCCCCTCTCCTCCACATAATTAACGCTCCACTCTAAATCGCACCTCGATGACCGTTTAATTAGCAGCAAAGTATCTGTTTGCTAATCGCCCAAAGTTACTGTGCTAGCATCACACAACTGTCAGCTGACACACACCTAGTTTCTGTGCTGTCAGCAGGAATGTGAGTTAGCTGCTGGCTACAAGGAAGAGAAAAGCTGTCTTGCCCCGAAGAGCGTAGTAAACAAAACATCCATGGAATCTTGTGACTCCCTGTTGCCACCTAATGCTGGAAATCACACATGCAGGTACGGTTAGCAATTTCACTTCACTGACATTTTACCACAGGAAGTTATTTTTCTGCAACCAGCATAAGAGTGCTCCATTAAATCGTTATATCTGATCTTAATTACAAGTGAGGTGACATTGTCTTTCAAATAGTTCAGACAGAACTTGTATTGTAATAACTGCATTGGACTGAAGCAGCAAAATCTTAGTTGATGCAGAATACGGAGTAAAATAGCCGACATGCAAAAACGCCCTGCATTCACATCTTTAATCATTCACTTCTGCAAAAGTCATGAGTCATCCCTCATTTCTTCATATTTTGCTTTCAAGGAGTCAGACTTGAGCAATAGTTCTCTGGGCTTTCTGAAAGTCTTCCAAAGATAGCGGCTCCTTTTTGATTCAAGTGAAAACGTTTGTTTGTTTGTCAAACCACTTTACTGTAACCTATGAATATTTCAAGAATAAAAGAGTTAGGTGTGTATTTTATGTTTGCACATAGAAAGGAATTTAACTCAAGGGATGAACAGGATAAGACAATATAAAATTTTTTTTAAATTGTATACTTATCTACTTTGTTATTAGGAAAATGTAATTTGTTCCAATTTCTAGAGATGAATTTATGAAAAATGAAAGAAATAACACAGTGTGACAGGCATAAAACAGTATTTTGGGATCGACAAGGTGATTCCTGAAGCGATATTAGTTGAAAACATGGCATGGTGCTTAAAGTGTTCTTAAACAATAGGGGCAAAAACAAAGATGCGTCAGGCCTAAAAACTATCTACAGCAGATGAATAGTAAAAGATGAAGATGAAAGATGAAATTAATATCCTTAAAAAACAGGAAAGAAATCCAGCAAAGACCTGACATAGGACCTGAGAAATGCATCTGAGCCCTTAGTTGAGCCATCTGCTGTTCACTGAAGCCTCTTCGGAAATGGTCTCAGTGGAAGGATGACTGTCAAGAAGCCAATTCTTAAGAAGAGAAACAGAGAAAGGGGAAGGTATGCCATATTACACAAGAACTGGACTGAATCTGTAGCAACAGGTCACTGTCAGTGTGTATGTGGGAGGTGACTGTCTATAGGTTTGGGACTGAATTTCAGTCAGTCAGAATCGATGGAATTAATAACCATCAGATTTTTATCCACCAGGCTGTACCATAGTGGATCAATCACACCACCAATGCAGTAAAATCATACCTGGCTAGAAAAACACACAAAGGACACCTATAAGTCACAAACAGATAAGCTGTGGCATTCAAATGACGCTCAGTTGGTACTAAGGAGCCCAAAGTGTGTCACTAAAATACCCCCCTGCACAATGTGTTATACATTCATATGTGTTCTCATACATAATACACTTGTTGACATGCAGTATCTTTTTTTTTTTTGCAGAACTGTGTATTTATGCTACATTTAAAGTAAATCAAATCTCCTTCCCATTCTGGTGCTCAGTATGAACGTCTTGACCATGTCTACTTCCATTAACTTGCTGCCACGTGACTGGCCGATCAGGTATTTGGGTTTCAGGTTAAGTTATATTAGATTAGATGAAACTTTATTTATCCCTCAGGTGGGTTCCTCTGGGAAATTCTGTTTTTGTCCCTCTTGGGGACATAGGTAGGTTATTGTAATTGACTTATCCTGTTCATCCCTTGAGTTAAGTTACTACTTCAAACATGATATGCATAAAGAAGACACCTAAACAAGTTTAGTATAAATACTAGGTTCTTTATTTAAATATTGTACATATTTTAAAACATATTTACATAAATTAGACCTGCATTGTTTCACTGTAGACATAAGTTTATCTTTCATACGCTTGCTGGGAACAGGACAATCATACCATACAGACTGCAGAAGCACCTTTGAGAACGGCTTTATAAGAGAAAAAGACATGTCCACATTTCATTTACATCAAACACCGGGCAACACGGCAGGGACGACACAAGCTTGCAATGACAGGAAAGGCCTCTTGATTACAGGTCAAGCTATTGGTTAAGGCTGAAACTGTGCTCACCCTCATACTGCAAGTTCACACCCCCTCCTGCATAAGGTTTACGTCTCTCTGTCATTACATTTTTTTTTTTTGGGGGGGGGGTAACTAAAATAGAAACTACATAAAAAACAAAAACAACGATGACAGCAGGACAGATATGCAAATCATTACCCCCATTATGTTTATGAGGAAGAAAAACCTGCCCAATTTGATGTGAAATGCAATCATTGTAGCACAAACTGCTGCCAAATTGCACATATGAACTGCTCTCTAGTAATAAAATGCATGGTGGATCAGTGGATTCAAGTATGGCAGCAACAGTACAACTTCTACCGTGATTGTTAGATAAGCACCACAGTGACTGTTACCATTACAGTGGTGCTTCCAGAGCAGTGCCCTAATTGTGAACTATGGCTTCCCTTCTTTGGTTTTTCTTTTAAAAACCTGTCTTTATAGTTACTTACAGATAACCAGTTACATATAACTTAAAACCAGGAATATGATACAACTTTAGGAATAGAAAATACACTTTAATGTAATTCTGAACATTTCCACACAGACCTCTGGCCATCACACACACATAGAACAAGAAAATTAGAGTATTGCTGTATGATGTTTGTGTCGAAAAAAAAAAAAGAGCATAATGAGATACACAAAGAAAATGTGTCTTTGGTGCACATGCTTTTAAATTGTAAAGAGTTTATCCACAACACTTAGGTGAAGTGTTAGACCCTCATAAGCAGAACGGTATCATCAGTGTCTTTGATTCGTGTAGTTTGGTGAAATCCAGAGCGCACGTTTACGCACTCGTCGCAATCACGGTCACAGCGTTTATGCAAATCAAGTCATACGTGACTAACAAAAGCAGCAGCAAACAAATGAAACAGGAAAATGAGGGACAGAGAAACAAAACATTTGAAGCAGACTCACACAATGCACATTTCTTCTTCTTTTTTTTAAGATACCTGGATCTTTTAGTCATCCACGGGACGTTTGTCACATCTGCATATGCTTCAGTCTGTAGCTTTTAAAACAAAATAAGGTTTAAAAAATACATCTTTCTCCTTTGAATTTGTTCCTGACCTATCACTGCAATTGTAAGCATTCCCAGATGCTAACTTGAGCTTTATAACAAATATAAACATTACATACAACAGCTTCTCAAATATGCCACACAAACCAGTCATATGTTTTAGCGGCCTTTCGGCAACACGACTGCTTCAGAGATCAATCTCAGGAAGCGACTTTCAACTTTCAAACGGAAGTGTGGTATTGATGAAAATCACCTGGAGATTAGTATCTGTACAAGAAAGTATACGAGAGCATGTGTAGATCTTCCATAAAGTAACGAAACAGCTCTTCGCTTTAACAACCAATTCAAAGACAACAGAAAGGCCAGAACAAGTTTCTCAAAAAACAAAAATATTTACAACTCATCAGGAGATGCGGTTCCCTCGGCCAAGCGACAAAACCTGATTAACCTTCATGTGAAAGCTTTAATAAGTGTTACAGTTTCTCATTACAGAGTTTTGATCTGAGAAAAGACACTTAATCCCAACTCGTACATTTCATACTCAAACAACATCCCAGCAGCAGCTTCCTCAGTCTAATCTACATGCTTTGTTCAAACACATTTACCACATGGAACAGATTAACAACAGAGACCAATAGCCAGGTTTCGCCTGCTAAATCTGTTACTACGCTCTAAAGAATCCAAACCCATGGCTTACTCCTTAATCACATTTTTATTTTAGATTTTAAAGCCTACAGGCCGTCCATCTGTCCTGGGCTGTCACATCATTGAAAAAGATTTTGATGCTACAGGATGAGACGTTGAAGAATGAAAGGCATCTTCCCGCCCGTCTCTCTCTCTCTCTGCTCCTCCTGCATCACGATCAACATGAAAGAAAAAAACAAAATGTTCTAGCTGCCTGCCTTCCCTCAGCCGCTCAAGCACCAAAACAAAACCAGCGGAAGAAAACTAAATGTTAACACGGGCCGTGCTGTAAGGAGTGTGTGCCGTGGTGTTGGCGGGCCTCCCCTGTCAGCTCCACAGGATGCAGTGCATTTCGGGAGGGCCGCAGGTGGAAGACTCAGGCAGGCGGCGAAGAAGGAACAGCCCCAGACGCGCACTCAAACACACGCACGCACACACACATTTTAGTCTGTGTATTCAGCCACGATAGAGAGCAGCACCGTGATGTCATCTGGCTTCCCTCCTGCAGGACAAGAAAACAAAGATAAAGTGAGGAAATGTAAGAACTAGTTCATGCAAAGTACTTTTTAATTATAAGACCTCCTGAATATATAGGAGAAGACTTTTCTATTTCATAATAGTGTTAAAGCCGCATATAACAATAATTGTAGTGATTTGTTTCGTATTAGCTGTAAAGCGGTGGTCAGCCATCATCAAGGTTAAACTTGCAAAAACTAAATGCTTGGGATTCCTACAGAGAAGAAAAACTGGTTGTGCCAGCAGGAGTTTCGTCTCATGTGTGTTATCATGACCACGCCAAGGACACAGCGGAGGAACTGCAGACGTCAGAGCCTCAATAGGTCTAGATAAACTGATTGAAAAAATGCTTTAACCAAGCTTATTACAAACGTGTCATGTAATGTGGCTTCAAATATAAAGTATAACTGCTGAAATCTTATTGTGTAAAGCAACTTTTAGTCAACACAAGGAGAATCACATTTAAAAGTCTGAGTGGTTTAAGGCCTGATTTGGACTTCTGTGAGCAATCTTTGTAGAGCCTATGACATACATCCCTTCAGATAGTTTCAGCAATCTCCCTCCAAAGATTTGCTGACATTTGTGAGAATTTCAATTCATGTTATGATTGTTATTTCTTAGATTGAGGTGATGAGTGTTATTCTCTCACTGACAAATTCAAAAACGCAGCTGGAAATGCACAGGAGGTATCGACTGTAGTGAACCGGCAACAGTTTTGTGCCGTGTGTGGTTAGGTTTCTATGGAGATTCACATCAGGTTGCGATGTAGAGTTTCAGATGGGTTTGCGGTTACGACATAGTTACAGTGTAGATTTACTGCTGAAGTATAAAGCCCCAGCGAGACATCCTTAACTTGTGTCTTTTGTGGCCAACTACTAATATTAACAGTGTACAGTTTTATTAAGGACATCAAAAGTACTTTGGAGTATGTATGTTTGTATGCTCCTCATTATGCATCTAATAACACACAAATTATGTTTATTTCAATGTTTATTAATTAATTATTCAAAACATGATAAATAATAGTGCCATCTCCAAAATTTGTACAACCAAAACTTATTATTAATATTAATCAGGAAAAGGGGCGTGCTGTAAAAACATTATACTGCAGTTATGTGTATGGTGCTTTTAAAGGGAGCTAACAGTAACCTTACCTCTTACATTCAGGCCATTGTCACAGGCAAACTGTGCAAAAGGGGACATATAATTAGGGTCGTAGGCAAGATCATGAGCTTGCTTTGCAATGCTCTGTGCAGTCTGCAGGATGCTGTCATAGTTGGTAGTCTGAAACGAGATGCAATAATAAAAAAAGCATTAAAATTTGAATTTGTTTCCAACACATGTATATGTGGACACTTACGAGTGTCCACATATACATGTGACACAGCATAAGCTGACATGTTGAAGTGATACCTTGAGTTTTTTGAGCTCCTGAAGAATCATGTAGTCTGGCATGTTGTCAAAGAGACCGTCTGTTGCGGTTAAGATGATGTCACCAAGCTGCACGTCGAAAGAGGAGCTGTCAGCCGCTTCGGGACTACAGGAAACAAGGAAGCACGGGAAGATCATGAAGTGAAACTAGAGCGCGAAGCACCTGAGCTGCTGGCAACAGTTTTAAGTGTGGAATTAAGCAGGTCAGAAGCCACTCTGCTAAATTTTGAAGATGGAGTGTGAGCGTTTAATGTGACAGCTGACGTAAAACCTGACTTCTCCGTTTACTTCTCCGTCCGTGCCGAATGCCGGCATGGCCTGTCACTTCCTACCACCATACACAAGTCTCAGACTGAGGTTTTATCACCTGGGAGCCTTATATTTCTGCTTGGTCTTAATTTATGATGACATTTAAACAGGTCTATAAATGTACTTTAATGGGAACGTTAACCCATTAAACCTGCCAAACCAGTGAGAAAAGTCAAACAAAACATCTAGACTGCTCCAAATGGATTACAGAGTTTCCCTCTTGTTTATCAGTTGCCATTGCCATGGCTTGCTAGTACTGAAAGCCTGTGTCCATGGAGGAACGGGCAATTTGAAAGTAACATTCCTGATGTCTGCAGAGAGCTGAAAGCACTAAGGAAAACTTCTAAAGAAGGACACTTTTTGTTGTTGCTACCAACTCTAGCCAAATCCAGGTAATCACTGACATCATCTGGCAATTCAGACATAAAAACAGATCATGTTACAAAAGCTTTATTAGTTGATGCCAGTCATAACAGATGTAAATTGGTTTGGCCAGCAAACCTGTGAAGGCCTGCACACACTTTAGTGTGTGAGGTGAAAAGCAGGTTCTGTTTACATGGCAAACAACAACATAAAGGCCTTTATGCTATGATATTTGCTTCCCACATGAGAGATGAGTCATGTTTTTGATAAGTTGGGCTAATTAAGCTGTCCACAAATTAGCTTGGCAGTCAAAATGACAGAGATCATGACCTGCACTTCTATTTTAAATCCTGCTTTGCATTACAAAGTGGCACGCAAACCCAATGACTGCAAGTAGGGATGCTCAGAATGGAATGATATGCCTTTACCATTTTATCCGAGCCTGCTGTAAGCAGGACATGTACAGTGCTGTACAACTACCAGCCCAGCATCTATCTAATATAGAGTTTTATTTATTTACAAAGATATATCTAACACTGAGCAACTGACCTGTCACTGAGCACAACTCCCTCGGCTCCCGGAGGAGCGATGGACAGCTGGAAGGGTGTATTGAAATAGTGCTGTTGCTCGTCCGAGCGATGAACCACCTCTCCACCACGTACCACTAAAAAGCCAGAGTCGCCAAGGTTACACGTATGTAGCCTGTGACTCTGCCGATCCAGAACTACGATGCAGGCCGTGCTGCTTCCTGAAAATAAAGCGGAGTAAAACAACACTAAGGTTATGTATACAAACAGATAATTTGATCAGGGCAAAAGAAAAGAGTTATGTTGCCCAACCAGTACAAAGTAGTCTTTGTGAGTGTCCTCATTGTGAATCTAATATATCCATGGAGAGTGGAAGAAATATAATACAGACGAAAAAAAAAACAACCAAAAAGATTGCATTCCCAGTGACAGCTACTAGCAACAATTCAGGTAACCTTGAGCAGAGAAGGTCAAGAGCTGACCTTGCCATGACTTTCCAAAATAAAAGTATGCCAACTAAATTTAACGACAGCTAACCTGCGTCTGCACTAACTCTTGGCCAGGGACACTGAGCCAAGATATGAAACCTTGATCACGTGCTTGGTGTTAACCTACTTTTAAAATCTCACTGACCCTCCTGTAGTATCAGTTACAGACAGACTCATGACCTTTTGAAGCTCTGGCAGGGGGCAAAGTGTTTGGCCTGCGTAATAGGGTAAATTGTGGGGAGTCACAAGATCACTGAATTTCAACTGCCAAGTGTTAGCATAAGAAATCACTGCCCGATCAAAGATAGTTACCTCTCTGGTTTTAAATCACTCGGTGGGACAAAGGTTTGTGTCAAACAAAAGTCACATAATATATATACCTCGCCAACTAACACAATCGTTGAAGCAAAATTTGGTTCCCTCTTGATGAACTGATCACACACTTAAAGGCTGTATATTAGTAATTGCCAAGGTAGAAGAAGAGATTCCATATTAAACAGATAGTATAACTCAGGACAGAGCTTGTGTTCTGTGCTCGGTGAGCAGGGCCAATACTCACAGTGTGACTCATACTGCAGCTATGTTATTTATTTCTCTCAGCACGGCTGAGCTCGCTCCACCACTTGCTGTGTTTGTAACCAGGTGGATCATCTCTATGTACTCACCTAGCAAGGGAACTTTGTTCTGCAAGAGCTCGTAGTAGCCAGACGTCAGGATGCCCACTGGATTACTGGGTGTGAAGCGACCCTCCTTCACCAGTCGCTCACAGGTCTTCATTAAGGTTGCAGAGAACTGAGATGGGTCGACACCATAGTCCCGCCAACCACCTACGCCATCTGCTACGCCTGATGGGGAAAAAAAGGAATTAAAAACATTTGTTTTACTACTGAACCACTACCATACAATACCTTATTAACACCAGATTCGTGACAGAGGATTGATCAGGCATTTCAAAAGTGTAAATACCAAACATCTGCTGGTAGCAGTTTGGCTGATTTTAGTTGTTGAATTTTTATTAAGTTATCTTTATTTTTTACAGCAGACATGACTTTCTTTTCCTTCCAAGGTCAATGCATCATGTCTATATTTGCACAGCCACACTGCTCTTCTGATCTTTCTTTTCTAGGTGCTGATGCTTTATTGATTACTGAACTGCTTTTCTCTCTGGTGTCTGTATCGCTGCTAAACAGGAACACATTGGTTTATTATCTTTCCATTGTAACTTCTCATGTACTGCTTCATGTGTGCCTAATTTATCTAGTTTACCTGAAGTGTAAGAATTTTACCCCGGAAAATGTGTTACTTGCAGCTATGGAACAGAAATAATTGTATACTCTTTTAACATCTTGTGTGTAATTCATATTTATACACTGATACCTCATAATCTACTAGCTTCCTGTTTTATTTTACTTTTGATTCATTCTAGCTGCACACCATGAGTCAGAACAGCAAAGATAAGATACAAATTGACTTTGAAACCTCATCAGCAACCAAAGTCTCTTTAGCTCTAGACACCTTCAGCTTATACACACAAACAAACGTAATCTAATATCCTGTAATTTAGGTGCTACATGAATCATTCAAGTTTGTACTTGTAAGCACGCGGTTCCAAAATGCATATAATTTTTGTGGTATACCGGTAAGGTTACTTGCGTCCAAATGACTTCTAAATTCAGTTTAAATATATTTACACATTGTGGCTTCACATCAATCACCTCATAAATGCCTTCATTTGCACATTCATTTGAAAGCTGATGCAAAGCAATTTTTTTCCAAGACCAGATGATTTTACTTAAGTTCTGTTTAGTTCAATGGCCAAAGAGGACGGCAAGGGAATATCTGCACCAGTATTTTTTTTGTCAGAAGACAGTTGTAAAAGAAATATGTACATAACAATGAGAATAATCTAATAATGATGTATAACTTTTCTCCCCACCCCATGCTCATAGTATTTGACTTCCAGAGAATCTATGGGTTTCCTCTTAGTTTTTTGAAAGTATTTCTTTCTACAGCACACAGACTACTGGGAATATTGCTTCCATAGTTTATAAGGCTGTGACTTTGGAATTATTTTCCCTTTCTCACAGAGGTGAAAGTAACCTTTAAAAAGAAAGTGAAAATATTATACATGCTGGAAAACCCCACGCATTTTCTTCTGCACTGCTTGATCATCACTGTCAGCTACGCCCTTCACTACGATTTCCATCAGCCTGAATTAAAGCAAGGGACGTTTTCAACACTCTGACTTGAAGTCTCACAGATTCCACTTCTCCTTGCCGTGTATACACGTGTTGCCATGTGTTCCTCGGAGATGTCAATTTTATTTCTCTAACCAACCTAAACGTTTAACACTAAACAGACCTTGTAAACTATGAAATACACCTTGTGTGTGTGTGTGTCTAACCAACCACGTGGTAGTTTAAGTCTTTGGCAGTAGCAAGGTGGCGAGGACAAAGCAAGCTTAGCCTGCTAGCTAAGCTAATAGGCTAATGATGCTATTAGCAACATGGCTGCCTCCATGCTCAACCATTCTGACCTTTGCAAGACATTGTAGTGTTAAGTCTGATACGTTTTAATGAGCTCTATTTTTTGCCACGTCCGAATTAAATAAGGCCGATTTACGTCTTCTAATGTTGTGATTGCAACAGCCTACGTCATCGCAGTGTATCCCACAGTGGGGACACATGTAGGTGAAAGGTCATTTAGCGTTTCACCTCAAAACTACCCCCTAACAGTAAAATAAATGTCATTTATTAAAGTAATGACGTGAGTGCAGGTGCTATGTGCGTACAGATATGCTTTAAGCGTCTATCCGGGTTGGAGTCTTGTTTTATCCGGGTTAAAGTGCTGTCTTTTTTTTTTATGTGTGAGCGGGGAGGGGGGCTGGTGTGTTTTGATCCGACGGGTCGGCACACGTGCTGGCTAAACTCACTGAAGGTCACCCGAGCACAGAGGGCGTCTAACTTTCATGCAAGCCATTTGCAGAGCCCTGAATCCTTACCCAAGACATCAGCCGTCTTGTGCCGTGCAATGAAGCAAGCATCATCACCGTAGCACATCCCTTTCTTCAGGATCCCCTTGCGAAAGTCTTTACCGAAACCATAACTGGCGGTGATCAGACTGTAGTCCCGACCGTCCGTCTGAGAGAGTCCGCCCAGGACAGCCCTGGCTACCAGTCTGCCATAAGACAGTACGGATAACATCCCCTAGCAAGGAGAAACCCCGTTCTGATCCGAGACCGTACACGCTGTCCCCCCTCTCTCGCTCTTTCTCTCTAACCGGCTCGACCACCTGCCTGCGAGGCTAAGTCTTCAGATCAAGCCCCGGCTGTCTGTCTTTAGTCGTTCATCCGATCCCGACCGGCTCGCTTCTGTGACAGCGGAAGGCTGCAGTTGCTCCAAACTCGAACAAACACGCCGCCGTTTCCTTTCTGACTCTGTCGCTTTCGCTTTATGTCTCAGGTGAGCATTTGATAGACGAAGCAGTTCCTCCACTGGGCTCTCTCCTCCCCGACATGTTTCCACGGGACACAAAGATGTGAGTACATACGGGTGTTTACAACTGTGACGTCGCGTGCCGTAACGTGGCCCCGCCCACCAGGTTCACCGTGGGGGTGTCCAAATTCATCTTTTGTTGTTTTTAGCTAACTTATGTAATAAATATGGGCTTAACGTAGGTTGCACCCAATAATGCAGCCCTAGAACATTTAACATGTTCTAATTTTCTTTAAAATTTGGGGTCTATACATGATAACCTAAAACTAAAAGGGGAAATTTGGAGGTTTTATAGGGATTTAGAAGTATTATAAAGTGTAGGATAAATATTTTTAAGAAATGAGTACCTTCAAGTATTTTAAAATGAAACGGCCAACAAATATACTGTAAATAATTTTTAAGTAATTGAATTTTTTTTTTTAGTATTTTAGATAAAGGAAATGCAAATTATACTTTTAATGCATGTGAAATTTCACTATAAGCTACTGCAGTGTTACAAAGTGCTAATGTAAAGACAAGAAAATTAAAAGAAGGGTTTGGTAAGCTCTCTAATATGTATCCCTCTTGTTTATAACGTAATTGAGTACTTGGACAATTGCCTCTGAAGTTTCTCCAACATGTGTGGGCTATTTCATTGTTTTTGTTTTTGTTAGCTAATTAACCGAATAAATGCCTGGAGTTAATTCTAAATGTGGCATTTACATCCCCAGGCTGCAAAATTCAAAACAAAATTACCAGAAAGAATGCAGAAATATGACTGGTCAAAATAACCTTCTGGTATATTCTGCAGGAAGGGGGTGCACTGGAAACCTGAGCAGCATGAAAAGACTTGAGTTGTACAAGAAACAACAGTGGGGGGGGGGAGATAATTGCAGGACCCTTTCTATGGTAATGAAAATCCCCTTGACAATACTGAGCCAAGTGAAGAGTGCATTGTGTATGATAGACTTGAAAGCATTTTTCAAGTCAACCATAATAAGGTCATGTTATAAGAGTGAATACAGAGGGTTTACCACAAGGTGTTAACCATTTAAAATCTCAATAATTAAAAGGTTGCCTTAAATATGGCCAAAAATAAATAAACAAACAAATAGCATTCTGCAGATGGATAAAAATAAGAAAAACATGGGTATAAGCATTTGATGCTTTCATGCTTTCATGCATGGACGGATATGCAACATATATATATATGTATATAGATCCTGTGGGACTTCCAGATACAGACGGAGAAAATGGTGGTGGCTAACCATTCCGAATGACAGCAATATCAGGAAGAAGGAACACGAGAAGCTGGAGAAATACCAAGGGCTCAGAGAAGAGCTCGAGAGGATGTGGAGGGTGAAGGTAACGGTGGTCCCCGTGGTAATCGGGGCACTAGGTGCGGTGACTCCCAAGCTAGGCGAGTGGCTCCAGCAGATCCCGGGAATAACATCGGAGATCTCTGTCCAGAAGAGCGCAGTCCTCGGAACAGCTAAGATACTGCACAGGACCCTCAAGCTCCCAGGCCTCTGGTAGAGGACCCGAGCTTGAAGGATAAACCGCCCGCAGGGGCGTGCTGGGTGAGTGTATATATATATATATATACAACTTGCATAGTTCCCATTTCTGTATAGCTGTATATCTCAGATTTCTGTAAAGTTATTTATTTCATATTCTGTATAGTTTTTCAAATTTATATCCTGTTCATATCCTGTACATAGCTTGTACTCACTACAGCCTGTACATACTTATAGTTATAGAATATTCACAACATACTTCATACCGTGTACGTTATAACATGCCATAATAGACCCATTTCTGTAATATACTCACATATCTATATTATTGCTAATATATATTGTAATATATCTATATCACTAAAGCACTTCTGGATGGATGCAAACTGCATTTCGTTGCCCTGTACCTGTGCATGTGCAATGACAATAAAGTTGAATTCTATTCTATTCTATGCTATATGATGTCGCAAAACAAATGTATATTTATATGTGTGTATAAGCTGAAGTTGGCTCAAGCTAAAGGGACTTGGGTTGCTGATGAGTTTTCAAATTTGTTCTATGTCTCTTCTTGAAAACAGCCGAAATTCCCTGTAGTATGTTATCCCAATTTAAATAATGGTACTGTTTAATCCTGTATGACCAAAGCATAATTTGGATATGCTAATTTAATCCTTTTGTCCCGTTTTCCTCATTATGTCAATTTTCTTTGAATTTTATAGACCCACCTGCCAGTTCTTTCTTCTTACCACTGCTTCTTTCTGCCATCTTCCCTTGAGCTTTTATTTAATTACTGTTCCCTTTCAGTCGATCCACTCAGTACAACACATAAGTATGGGATATCATGCCCTCAAAGTTATCTATTTCAGCTGTTACTCATCATGTCAACCTCTATCATCAAAACTCCCAAAGCAAATGCATCCCTTTTAAAATTTAAAAGGGATTAATGGTTCACTGAAGCTGTAAATATTTTTGCATTTGCAGTGTTCCTTCTTTGTCATTTCAGATAAATACGCCTAAAAAATCCACTTAAATTGATAGTATCATTTATTTATTTTATTATTTAATTGCATTGAACTGTGGTTGGAGGAGGTCTTGTCATTTTTGTTCGGTTTCACCAAAAAACCCTAGGCTCGCCACTGAAACTGTTATCGGGCTGTTGGTAAAGAGGCCTGACCGGAAATACATTCTATGTAGGGTACATATGTGCGCTTGTCGTGAATAACGGGACGTAGCTGATAGTCGTAACGGACGGTGCGGATATATAATTAATACTGTTTAGCCTCCCTTATAGGACACTTTCTGATATGGTCGCCATTAGTTTTACACTAAAAACTGGTATTCTAAGTAAGAATACCAGTTTTGCAGTTAAAAATAGTTTTAGTATACATGCTGTTGTTTCGCATCGTTGGAACATTTAATCCGGTGCTTCGTATGATAAAAACGAGCGCACCGCATTTGGAAGAAACCACCCTGGTCCCTTTAGGGAGCGGAGAGAAGACGGAGAGAGAACAACAAACGCACTCGAATTATCGACGCTTACACACAAAACACCAATTCCTGGTAAGATATTAGCCTTCATCACATTTCATTTAATTGTGATGCTATTATAAAACGCTTTGCTGATTGGTTCGGCGAGATAAAAAGACGACACACACATCCGTTATAATATGGCTCCGTTATGTTTTTCTAATGGAAGGGGAAGGATGATGCAGTGATAACAGCCTCACGTTTATGAACCCTAAATTTGTTCATTAATTATTATTATCATTATCATTATTATTGTTATCATCAAATGATAAGATAATAATGCGATTGACACCATTTCTAAATTTTAAATAGGACAAGGATTCAATGAGGGTGTTCTAGCTATATAAATATATAAATAGATGTAGCCAGAATGATACATTGTTTCTTATTGATCGTTATCGAAAAAAAGTGCAGCTGACTCTTTTTAATCTTATGCCTATACAACACACTTAAAATGAAGAGATGTTTGTTTATTATATATATATATATATGTATATATATACGGGTGTTTACAACCATGATTTTTCCTTTTAGGGCCATGATGGGGAGGTTGTGTGAGATGGTTCTTGTGTCTCTTCTTATCATGTCGCTTTTGACCACTGAGCTGGCATGTGCTAAAAGAGGTGGCAGCAGCAGCAGCAGGGGAAAATCTTCATCCAGCAGCAACAAGGGTTGGACCAATTCAAAGACATCCAACTCTCAACCAGGAAACTACCCACGTCAGCCACAGAGTCCTAATCGAAACACCAATCCTTATCCTCCTGGTGGAAGTTACCCTTATCCCAAACAGAACCAGCCAAGTTATCCAGGTGCCGGTAGCAACCCAAATCAGTACCCTGGCAGAGGCAATCCTGCAGGTTATCCGAACCAGAACCCTGCAGGTGGATACCCAGCAGGAGGGTATCCTAATCAAAACCCAGCTCGAGGAAATTATCCAAATCAAAATCCAGCTGCCGGAGGCTACCCCAACCAATATCCAGGCAGAGCTGGTAGCAACCCCGGAGGTTATCCTAATCAGTACCCTGCTGGAGGTTATCCAAACCAGAATTATCCTAATCAGCATCCAGGTGGGGGTTTCCCAGCAGCGGGTGGTTATCCACAAAACCCAGGAAGGTATCCTTACCAGTATCCAGGTGGTTACCCCGTCCAAACTGGAAACACACGACCAGGTTGGAATGTGCCTGGTTCAAATCCAGGAGGTTATCCAGGAGGTTACCCTGGTGGAGCAGTTGGTGGCTACTCCAACTGGAACCCAAATAATAAGATTCTGAGTCCCCGCTTTGGTGGAGGAGGCTATGGCTATGGGATGGCAGGGTCACCTTTTTCTCGTTCTGTGCAGAACATGGGGTATGCGCCCAAGTCACCAAGTTTTGCCAAAAAAGCCATGGTGGCTGCAGGCGTCGGTGCTTTGGCTGGAATGGCAGTTGGATATGGATTAGGACGCTTCCCCCGACCACATTTCACTTTCCGTAACCCTGAAGAAGAGTACTACTACAATAATTACATGCAGCGTCGTTATGGCACCCAGTCAACAGATCAAAAAGACTATGGCCGTGATTACGTCTACAGCCCTCCTCCACGTGCTGAGACCTACGAAAGCTTCATGAGTCGCTGCATGAATTCGACTGATATGTTTAAGGATCAAGGCTCTTCCACATCCAAGAGTGCAGCTGAGGACGCAGATGACGACACCGTCAGCATTGAGGAGATTGGATACCCAGCCCTGATTGAGCAAGTGAAGTCGCGGCAGTGTGTAGAGAAGTACATGAAGTACTCTGAGCAATTTCTGAAGGAACGTAAAACTGAACAACAATATCAGCTAAGTCGCTCTAGCCCTCTGAGCCAAGGGCTCATTCATCTTCTCACTTCCTCCGTGATGCTATTGTCCAGCATGCTCCTGCTCCAGTGAGAAAACACCTTCCACTTCACTTCAAATGGCTTTCTACTGCCTCCATCATATGCACACATTCATTTCCTGCTTATATTATAGTAGCTCCACATTGCAAACCACAGCTGCATACTTCCAGAGAGTACAGTCTTTTAATATCTATTATATAAAAATATTGACATGTACATACTGACTAAAAATGTCTATTTCAAGTGTGGCACTCAGTTTCAAGTGTTACAGTTAGATCTGTCTTAGATGTTCACTATACTTTATATTAATTTATTTTGGATCCATATTTTGCACTTTTTATCTCCAGATTGTTGGACACTGAATGCAGAGATTCATGATTAAAGAAAGAAAACAGGACAGGACAATTACTTTAGCAGTTTTTTCTTAGGAAGACTATCAGGGCAGTTTCTTTCATAGTTTGGATAAGAATGAAAAAATAATGAAAGCTCATAGTCCACATTATGGCTTATGGGGTACAAGTGGGATTTGGCAAGTGGGGTAACTCAGAGATTTGTTTGTATTGGTGCAGCATGGGGACAAGAATTACGTAGAAATAAGTCACATGATGACTTGCAGGCCAGATTTGTGCATACAGGCTGTGATCAGCTGAGCTGTGCTGCTTCTCCTGTATTCAGTATTCACTGCTTTTTTGTGGATTTAACCACGCTGAATTCAACAAGTTATAAGCAGGTCTATCCAAAGCTGCATGGCTGATGCATTGTATAAAAGATAGAATTAGCTTAATGAATGTAATAATATTTGCTACTCTTGATCTAATCTAACATTGACCATGAACAGCCTGCTCCATACCCCTCCAGCAGAGTGAATCACTGTGAACTTCACCACAGTACTGCAAACATAACCAGTGCAGCCTGCACTAACTTGCCTGGTATTTTCATGCAACCTTTGAAGAATGCAAAATTAATATGCTTCCATTTATTTTGGGATAATTTGGCAACACATCACGTGTAGATCCATTTAAGAGCTCTAAAACGAACGAGGATATTGGAAGTTTTACATTTTCAGCTTATCAAACCTTGCGTGTTGCCATCCTTACCCTTGAAAATAATCTTCTTCTTTGGTTTCCTGTCTTTCATACATCTTTTTCTACATCTCTGATAGTGTTGCACGTCAGTGCTTCTTTTCCCCTCTCCCTTCGGCTGGCAGACACATTTGTCAGATGTTTTCTGTTGATTGACAGACTGCACAGACACAGTTTGTGTATTTGGTGATATTTTAATGTCCTCGAGAAGTTGCATTTGAAATTACCGCCACTTAGAAAAAAACTTTGCTGCCTTGATGCTCACTCTTCCTCTGTTATGTTCTAGATGCTGAAGTACAGTAACCAGGATTATTTACCTTTACACCATGAACACATCACAGGGATGAGAAGGAAAAAGTTCACTTCAGGTTATAAGTGGGCTGTGGGATGTCATTTTTTTTTGGCTTATTACCGGGCAAATATTTGAATGTAATAACTGGCAGCAGGATTGTGGCACATGAAAAATAAAGGCATTCAGCGATAATACTGATCAGTAATAATAAATCCAGCTCACTTTAACCCCTGTTTATTATCCGGGGTAATGTTAGGAGAAATCTCTTTGGAGGATTTAAGTTTTATGTGTGTGTTTTGGATTCCACTCAGTCTCACTCCACAGAGCACATGCACAGACTGAAGCAAACCCTGGTCACTAATAGTTTTTACAGATTGCTTGATGGTGATAAAGGATTCCTTGTAAATAATTCAGCCAAACTTCCCACATGAACTTTAAGCCATCGAGGTTTGCTGAACAGCAGAGACAGAAATAAAAATAAAAGTAGAAAGAATCGCCCTGGTTCATATTTAATAATTGCTACTTATGTTATTGCATGTAATAGCTTTTCACAGAGAGTAGACAGTAATCATGATGGGTTCATAAATGAGCAGTGAAGTTGCACAAATAGCACTTGTTGCTTTAATCTGTGCAGTCTGTTGAACGGATGTGGTCTTTTATCTGTATTTCCTTGTAGTATGTAAACTGTCCTTAGTTAAAATGGGTGTGGTAGCACTCAAACTGCATTCCTTTATCCCGTTGAACTCTGCCATTATGTGTGTGAGTCATTAGAACATTTATTCCCATAAAAGCCTTGGTTTTACATCCATATCCCCAGGCACATTTTAACTTTCCATAGCCACTTATTTTCCAGTCGTCTGCCCTGAAGTTGGTCATCGTTTCCGTGCGTCTTCCTCTAATCTCCTACATGTTATTGTAGCGTGGGGAAACAGTCTCATAGGACAGTTTTTCTCAGATATGTAAATACTACTGTTTATTTTCTTGCGCCGGTTGTCATGGTACAGTCTCTGCGATTATGACTACTAAAATCTGTTCTCCTTTTTTTTCTTCAAGAGTAGGTGTTGTTATTATTTTTATTTTTGTGGGTGTTTCATGTGATCATTTCACTTTTCTTTTTACCGTACTTTTTATGATCCTGTTTTATTTTTTCTCCATGCCTGAGTTTTGTAAAGGATTCTGGAAAAATGCTGTGTAAGTTAGGTGTGAAAATCTCAAAGTGATGGAATTCTCCTTCCCATACTGATGTTGTTCTTTGTGACCAGGCTTTCAAATTTCTTTTATTCTCTCCTGTTAATAAGCTTTTATATTCGACTGTTCCTGTTTTGCTTTTTTGGTTGATTCTGGCAAAACGACTTAATTTGATGGGAAATTCCACCTAAATCAAGGATGTGGAATATCTGTAAAGTGCACTTATTTCTCCTCAGTTGTGGATATTCTGTAACTTTGTAATTGAGGTCATGTTACCATTAGAGACATCGCTTGTTTTTGACTCAGAATTGCAAACATTTCGTGATACTCCTCAGATGTTATGACTAACACGGTGTAATATAGTTTGTCTTGGATGTTCATGTGTTAAATAAAATAAATCATGAAATCTTTTCTGTGGCCTGTGACATCTTCACGTCTAAAATGTTGCTGTATCTCTTCAAGGGATATCAAGAGAGGGGTTATTAGAAAAATGCACAAGTGCACAACTTGTGTATTTTTTTAACCAAACTCTCAGAAAAATCCTCCATGAGGATGACATGATGACATTTAATTCCAATAAAATGACACAGTAGAGATCATTTGTTCAAAAAAGCTTTAATTTACTTTGATAAATGACAGCTTTTTCATTAATTAGATGGTGGATCACACGTCTCTTATCCAAGCTGCTGTAAGAAAAGGCACCACATGTCCCAGCCTGAGAAAGAGGTGAGTCGCAGGAGCAGGGGCAGCGCCTTTAACGAAGGCTCTCCAGAGAGACTGGTTGCAGCATCTTTGGTCTTGCTGGTAGTAAAGCTGTCGATCTTGCTCAGAGGCGACTGCTTTGTGGCCATAGTTATTTCCGGACCCATGCTTTGGCTTTCCAAGGAACCCCAGCCCGTACCCGGTGCCTGTGCCTCCCAGCATCCCCGCTGCTGCTGCACCTGCCCACTTTACACCCTGCTTGGAGAGGCCTCGATTCTGAGAGGGAGGCGCTTTGTTACCAGTACCGCGACCTCTGAAGCTGCCTGCTCGCTTGCTGTATGCATACTGTGCACCTGGGCACAAAGCTGCAATAAGCAGCATCCAAACCCACAGTGAGGGAAGCTTTTGCTGGCCCGCCATCAGAGCAGAGCTGCAAAAACAGATTAGGTTGAGTTGAACTTTAGAAAGAAAAAAATTTTATTAAAATGATACTGCGCTTCATTAATTGTCATTTAGGACACGTGCAGAGGAGTTTTTTGAAAGTCTGTCAGCAGTCAGTTCAGCTGGCGATAAAGCTTTTGATTTCCTGCGGCTCAGTAACAAAAGCTACATGCTCCCTAACCCTGACACAACAGACATCTAGAATGACCGATATGCTCTGTAAACACGAGGATTAGCTGGGCATTATGTGGCACATTTGTTCTTCCATTCACTAGGCATTTGCTTCTTTTATCTCTCATAAACAGTGCATATCATATCAATTGTTAAAAAACATATCAGTGATGTATTTGGAACAGTAACCACATGTACATTATTGCAAAATATTTGGTAAGGGGCCTTTTAAAAAAAAAGTTAGAAAGTTGTTAAATAAAACTGATTAAATGTGTACATTATCTATAAAAAATAAATTTTTTAAGGAAACAAAATGGAATTTATTTACCTTTCTTAGGAGTTACTTAAAGAGGCTGTGATCCTGGAGCGGTTGTTTATCAAACCACAACACAGCAGGGCTGCGAGGTGGTTTTCATCTTCATTTACAGACTATCAACCCAACCAACACAGTCAGCACCAAGACCCCTCCCCCCCCACCCCAACACACATGCCCACCCACCCACAAAAAAAAAAAAAAAAAAAAAAAAATCCTGCTTTGCTATTGGTTCTACATCAATAATACAGAACAGGTTCAATGTTTTTGCTGACAGTGGATTTTCACACATGCAGTGTGAGTTTCTCTCATTACTCAGCAAATGGACATGAGTGCAAACAAATCAAAACATTACTGTCTCAACTAACATTTCATTTAGTATTTATTTATGTTTATGTCTACATAAAGTGTCTAACCACTAAAAAATGTTCTGGGCTTATAACATTTTTCAGAATCCTGAGAAAAAAAATGTTCAGAAATAAAATTGTAGTCAAATTCTAGGAAAAAGTTTGTAATGAATATTGTAATTAAAATCAGAAAAAAACAAACAAACAAATAAAAAAAACACCAACAAAAACAAAAAGTAAGAAAAGAGTCAGATTTCAATTTAAGAAGTCATACCTTCTGAGTTGAAAAGTCAGAATTTGGAAATGAGAATTTTGAGAATAAAATCTGAATGTTTGTATGTGGAATAAGAAATCTAAATTAAATTCAGACTTCTGCCCCAAAAAAGTAAAATTTAAAAAGTCAGAATTCATTAAGTAATATAAGAACTGTGCAAAATACTTTTTTCAGTAACTCCAATCGTCTTTCATGGCGATTCTAATGTTCAGCCAATGTTTGTGCACAGACATGGCACATGCGCACAACACCAATGCTAAATTAACTTCTTTTTCTCTCACCCATCCGGAATATTTCTTAAGGTTATGGTTATGGTTAGGTTTAGTCGCAAGTCACCGTCAAATTATAATACGGGTAGGACGTTTTGTCAGAGTAGGATGGTTTCTCAGAACACCGGCCCTTTGGATGGAAGCATGGCCTGCAGAATAAGGGGGCAGTCGAGCCAGTGACTGATTGTGTATGCATTTTTCTTTTTTAGTATTATTTTTTTAAGATTATAATTTAATGTCAGAACTCGAAAATGAAATTTCATTGTCAGACTTAGAGAATAAAACTATTTTTGCATGGAACAAAGAACAAACCAGTAATGGAGAGGATAAAGAGAACTCTGAGGATGTAGAGCATGAGAGATGACTGTCTGCCAAAGGCTAAAAGATCAGGAATAATCCCTCTTGGGACCATGACCATGAAGCACTGGTTTGGATCAGGAATTTAAAGAAGCCCCCCGAGGCTTCATCTTGCACAACTGCAGTATTGTTTGTCTGACCTTATACAGTGACTTAAGACTGTGAATGACTTGTTTTATAGCATTTTAAGAGCTTTACTATTACAAAATGCCAGATTCAGTGCAACAAATTTGATACAATCACTTACTCTATTTTCTATAAGGACTGTTAAACATATGGAAACTGATAAAATGCACATGTGGAATTTCTTTTGCCTGTTGCATTTTTTTTTTTATAAAAAGAAGGGATTCAGCAGGAGTATCAGTATGTGAGAGCAAATATTTATTTCAACTGGATTCTGGTAAGCACAACAATGTCTGGGTTTCATTTCTGCACAGTTGAATATAGTAACAGAGAATTCTCATTTGCACGTTTGTGGCAAAAAAATACAATAAAATGAATCATTTGTGTTTGAGGTGGTTTGCAGTACATGCTCTCTAATGTCAGGCGAACACTCATGCTCATCTGGTAATCACAGCACGTTGTTTCATGTGCAGAAATGAAAGTTGAAATATCATGCAAAGAAACATTGTTTTCTCAGGTGATTTTGGTGAATCCTGTACATTTCTCTGCATGAAACAGCTTGACTGGAAACTCAATAGTGTCCATCAGTTAGCAGTAGAAAGTGTCAAAACACCCAGTTTTTCCTTTTTAGGATAAATGAAATTGTTCAGGGACAGACGTTTGTAGTGGGAAGCTCTATACAGCATTATTGGTCCACCTTTCTCTGCAGAAACTAGATGACGTTCTCAAACAGCTGCATAGAAGCCATTATATTTTCATCCTGTTATGGAAACAATAGTTATACAAGTAATATAGTGTATAAATTTGGCCAATCATCATGTGGCAAAATCTTTAGATTTACATAAGGATTTACCTTTTGGCAGGTTTCTATGAATTCATCTATTGTCACCACTCCATCTCTGTTACGGTCCATTTTCTGATCCATATTAAAGAAACAAAGTGGATAACATGAGGTAAAATAACAGGTTCTTTCTTTCTTTCAGTTTATTTATCATTCATTTCTTTCATGAATGAGTAACTGAAAAAAAGTGTACACCCCTGTAGCCTGTCACAGTAACAAATAAAATGTGGCACTGGGTAGTAATTGGTAAATGGACTGGTTCTTATAGTACTTTTCTACTCTACTTGAGCACTCAGTGCTTCAATACAATATCTGGATGTACTAATGTACATTCACCGCATACTTTATTAGGTCCTCTGTTAAACTGCACACTAACACAAGGATCTGATCAGCCAGTTAAATGTCACAAACTCAATATAATTAAGTGACTTTGAGCATGGCAACTTTGTCGGTGCCAAATTTTAAAAACGGCTGATCAAACTGGGATTTTGCCCACACACTGATTTTTAGGGTTTACAGATAATGGTTGAAAAAAGTGAAACTATCCAGTGAGCAGCAGTTCTCTGGGAAAAAAAGGACTTGTTGCTTTCAGAGGTCAGAAGAGAGTGGTTAGATACAAGGAAACAGCAACTGAAATAACTACTTATTACAACCAAGGTATGCAGAACAGCATCTCTGAATGGGCTGATGAGGCCTGATTTCTTCTCTAGGGTGAAAATTGACTGAAGTAAACAACATGAGAGCATGGATCCCCCATCCTCCTGTGAGCAGTGGCAGTGGGAGTGTGGGGGTTTCTGGATTAAGTACCTGGAAGAACTTCTCCACATGTTCACCTGGGGAATCGTCTCGTACGCTGGGTAAAGTATACCTGCCCATCATGTCATAAATGGAGGTCATGATAGCCATCATTTCCTGCAGGAAAAAAGACAGACATCATAAAAGTGCAACAGATTTGGATTTTATTTATTTATTTTTTATCATTGTACCTCTTTTGTAATGTAGCCATCCTTGTTGATGTCATATAGATTAAATGCCCAGCGAAGTTTCTCCGTAACTGAGCCTCGAAGTAACACAGACAGACCTAGAACAAAGTCCTGTAAATGCAATCCATTGTTTAATTTCTTTTAAGCTTTTTATAAATGAAAACCTTTAAAATTGCAGCCCCTGCTGTACTCACCTCAAACCGGATGGAGCCATTTCTGTCCATGTCAAAAGCATTAAACAAGAAATGTGCATATGTAGTTGCATCTGAGAGAAAATAATGAATAGCAAGAAATGACCATTGTTAATTGCAATGCATGTTTAGCACGGAATATTAACTGTAATCAACTGTGGTCTTTTTAAAAAAAATGAATCTAGAGGGAGTGAGAAAAATTTACTTAATTACTTAATGTTGCTATGGCAACTTTACAAAGAAACAGCATCTAGCAAATATAAACTGCACCTTTAAAATATCCAGTATCAAGTATCATGCTTATTATAATTTTTATTATCAAGTTGCATAATGTACCTCCTTGAGGGAAGAACTGTGAGTAAATGCTCTTGAATGTTTCTTCATCCACTAGCCCACTGGGACACTCCTATTGAAAGGTAAACAATAGAAAAACAAGTCAGTGAAAGAAAAGAGTGTTTAACTCTGCTAATGAACAGTTAGGAGTCATTAACACATATGGACTTAGTGTATACCAGTTAAGAAGTACAGAATATTAACAACATTAAAGGTGAGACACTAAAAGTGAATCAGGAAATTGCTGGGACATCCAATCCTGGAAAGATTGGGACTTGTCTTGAATACTTCCCACTTATAGAAAATAGTTCTTACAGCTGAATAATCGACTTCAAATTGACTGTAATTAGTGATACAAGCCTTCACAGATTGATGGGCAGCAACACGGTTGTTGTAGAGACCCACCCTTTGGCACATCCCAGCACACCCACTCACTTCACCAGATGCACCTTGTTTAGTTCTCTCACCTTTGATTGGGTGTGGTGCTTGTCCTCGATTGCAATCACCTGTCACACATTATATGTCACACATTATATAAGGACTGCATTCACTTTTGGCTCACTCTTTCTTCACTTCCACACGGGGCGGCAGCTGAGGTGAGGTTCTATTTGGGTTTTATTTTTATGTATTGTTTAAGGGAATGAGTAACTTAAATCTGTTTCCCTGTTTTCTTTCAGCTGTGGCAGTCCATGTGTGTCTTTGTTTCCTTCCTTCTTTGCCTTATTTATTTGAGAATAACAGGAGAACCCTGAGAATAATTCTGAATTAGATGGCTGCTTTTTCTTATTCTAACCGGATGAGCCCATGATGCTGATTGCTTCAGCCCTGAACCTTCCTTCCTTCAAAACAACGGTCCTTGGTCTAAGGAGCTTGGAAAGAACTGAAGAAACTTCTTCACTTCTAGAACTGAAGAAGTTTCTTGGTGAAACGTCTTTAAGCAACTTAAAGAAGTCCAGACGCTTTTTTTCCAAGCTCCTTAGACTATGATGACCTGGATAACAGAAAAACCTTCACAGACAACATGGCCCTTGCTTCTCTAAGATGATGATGTCATTCCTCATCGGCTTTGTGTCCCCTGTTGCATTGTCTTAAGGAAAAAACTTAAGGAAATCTTATTTGAGACCTTATAAGATCATCGTTTACTCAAAGAATTGATTTGTCATAAAACAACGCAACAATTGTAGTAACACTGATACATGTGTGGAGAATACCTTGCTTGTGCTGGGAAAAGAGAGTGCAATAAACTACACAGGAATGAAGCAAAAACTTTGATTTCATTTGGCAAAAAAAGTGTGGAAACCGGTTTTAGTGCGAAATGTAATAAAGCTGCAAAAACAACAAAAAAACTCAGATCGAACGATTAACTTTGGTGATTGCTCTGCTCGTTTAGTGTTACCTGGAATTCCAAAGCAAAGTGGAATACAGCACCGGGTATCAGCTAATACTCTTGTACTTAATACTACTGTACTTATCCTGCTATGACAAGTCAGAACGTCTGCTGTGAAAACAAATCTGCTTGGTTAGTTAAAATCATCTTCTTGATATCATCATTAAAGATTTGTTTATGCTGGACATTTCTCTGCGCAACTCTTTATGTATCATTAATGCCTCTGAAGACTCTTAAAACATTTTCAGGCTTCTTTTTTTTCTAAGTTTAAAGCTTCTTTGTTTACATCAGCTTGTGGTCTTCTCCTTCCCCTCTTTAATGGAGCTTTGCTTCCTATTACAACCACTTACTGTCGATATCTATTACCCCGTCCTGCAGTGGGTAAAAATATGTGTTAAGTCACTCCCAAGTTTATGCGTGCATGCCGTGGTTGACCAATACGATTTGAGCAATACATGCAGCGGCTCATAAAAAGAAAGAAATTTGCCATCAAAATAAAGATTTCTGCCCTTAGGCACTTGCATGCACACTTATTGTTTACACACACACACACACACACACACTCATTTTCAATAATCTTCTTGTTCAATTGTACATTTGGAGAGAAACTATTTTACATGATTACACATTTTTTTTGTTTGAAAAAAGGGGAAAAATGGTAGTATCTGACTAGGATGCTTCCTGCATTCCTCATAGGTGAGTTGCTTTATAGCTGTCCTGCAGAGAGGAAACCCTACGCACACCCAGGAATCACTGGAGAGATTGTTACTGGGCTGGGTTTCCCCCGTGAAGAGCCTGGGCGAGGGAGGTCTGAGCTTCTCTGCTTAGACAACCCAATAAGATGCAACAAATAGATAGAATTAGGGCTGCCACGATTTGTCGACTAGTCACGATTACGTCGACTATCAAAATCGTCGACGACTGATTTAATAGTCGACGCGTCGTTTGAAGCTTTGTAAGATCACAAAAGACGCAGGAATAAGTGGCAGGATTTAAGAGTGTAATAACGGACTGAAACAGAAGATGGCAGCATTGCATGTACAAGGATGTCAGCTACCGCTAAACCCCGAAGAAGAAGAAGAAGAAGAAGCAGCTGTGTCCCAGAATTCATAGCGCGGCCCAGCGCAGTTGTCAACAATGGCGGCAGCTAGTTAGTTTTAATGTTACTCTTATTATTCTTTCTGGGTCACAAAATAAACGTTTAACATATTTTCAGGCGAGAATGTAGCTGTGTAAACCTCAAATATCGGCTCAGTTTATCAGGACACCACATATTTTCAAAAGCGCTCCGACATTTTCGGAGACGTCTGTTACCCACTAGCTCGTTAGCGAGCCGGGGGCAAGGTCACTAGCGCCGTGAGAACACCGGACTCCCCGCAAATCGTTTTCAAACCCACCGCCGTCTTTCGCTACTCAGGTTAAATATATATGAGTCACTTAGATAACTTAAAATGTTATTGTTTGGCTTTTTTTTTTTAGTATTTTATTTGTTCCTGAGTAAATCAGTTTGTCTGAGATTAAAGTTATAGTTTTTACACAGCTGAATAAACGTCAAGCAGACAGCTGATTATCAGAAGTGTGAGATGCTCCAGAATATACTCCAGTGTCCTGTTATATTTTAGATAGCAAGGAGTTTATTAAACTTCACCGAAACAATCTGCAAATTTCATTAAAATTTAATAAACTATCATCTTGTCTTTATTTTTAGTTAGCACAGACCTTAAACACTTAAAGCTGTAAGCTAATGATAGTTATATAAGAGCAGATGCTGCTGGTGCAATAAGCTGTAGTTTTACGTCCAATGGATGATGATCTGATTAGTCGACTAATCGCAAAAATAATCGGTGACTAGTCGACTATCAAAATAATCGTTTGTGGCAGCCCTAGATAGAATATAAAAGTAATTTCCTGTAAGCCTGGGATTTTTAAAGTACCAAATGCGCACATAAAACACTATAATTCCAATCATATGTTTACAGTAGGCTACCTGAAAAGTGGCCTGAGCAACACAGGAGAACTTCTTAAATCACAACTTCTTAAAATGACGCAGTAGTCCCATAACGTGTTAAAAATAGATTCAGTATTCAGTCAGTCTGTGAAGTTTTATGGTTTTATTTGGTTTATTAGTGATTGTCATATCTCTGTTTAAAAGATGCCGGTTTATATTGTAACGGTCATTTTTGTGCCAGTTTCGAGTGCGCTTGTGGTCCAATCCTTGAAGCCAGGATTCAAAACTTTCTGGAAGTCCATGTTGTTGACATTTGATGATTAATAATTACACACAGTTTAGACATAAAAACCTGGTTGTCTATATATGTTTACATGAACTTTTCTTGTACTTTTCATTGTATTGAATATTTTTTGTAGCATTTATATTCATTTTAATAGAAGGAATGGTTAGAGAGTGCTCCACAGGAAATTAAGTTAAATGGTGTCATTGATGCTTCTTTTTATACAAAGTACATTGAGTTTATGTGTAATGAAGTGTGCTTATATTTTATAATTAAGTAATTACTCTATAATTAATCAATCAAACTGCAACTCGCAATGTCACAAATACTTAAAGGATAATAGCAAAACACGTGGTTAGGGAAAGATGCTCCTTTGTGCTAAAATACTGCCAAATAATAAAGAGTAAAACTAATGAATTGCTTCTAAGTATGCTGAGTGTTTTCTTACATTCTTAAAGCCTCTGTAAAGCGACTGCAGCTCCTTCCTGGTGAACTGCGTCTGGGCTTGGAGCTGTTCGAGACCCTCAGGTTGGTGACGCACCATGGAGAGTTCAAGGTCACTGTCACTGCTGTCTGTCACACGAAAAGAGACAAAAAGGGGAAACGAGAGGGTGGAAGGAAAGGGGGAAGAAACAGCAGTAAGACTAGAAAGACAGAAAAAGGAAATCATAGAGGCAAAACATTTACATTTACATCCTATAACTCAAAATGCTCACCATCTTCACAGAAACAGCACAAACATGGAGAGGTTTAAGAGGGAGAGGGACGACAAATAAATGGGTGGAAGCAACGGCGTAAGAAGAATGTTCAACATCGTACAAGTAAAAAAATAAGAAGATGAAACAGAAAGAAAGACGTGGGAGTTGTTTTGAGAGAAAGAGAGAAACTTGTAGCATTGAAGTATTATGCTAAAGTAACACAGCGAGCTCTTCCAGTTCTAGTTGAGCTATTTGGTGCAGTGCTACATTTTTATGAACATTGCATGAAGGAATATTTTTTGCTAAAGGCGTAACAGAAATAATCTTGATAGAAAAAGCTTTTTCTTCTTCATAATTTTGTTTATGAAGAATAACCAGGCAGAAAGTACATGCTGCCATGCTTTTTTTTGGGGCATTTTCAAGGTCGCTGTTGGCATCCTGACGCTTAAATGAAAAGATATTAGACAAGGGTGATTTAAAGCACATTTTTAGGGTTGCAAAAGCAAAAGGAGTTGCACATTTTTAGACAGCCACTGGCATTTAATGCAGTTACACCTGTGTTTGACAAGCTTAAATGCCAACTGTGAGAAAAAAAGCTTGCTTCGTCAGCCTTAAGGACCAAAAAATGTACATACTGCGATTACCAAAAACCAAGAATTTCCAAGAACAGCTGGAATGCAATTACAGTCACATGTAATAATGTGCAGAGGAATACCATTGTAGGTACTCACCATCTTCATGAGAATGCCACAGATATAGCAAGTTGAAGAGGTTGAGAAACAGGGAAGGAGAAATTGATATGACTGTTAAAAAATATTTAGATAGACCAAAATTTTTACCGATACAGAAAATTAAAAGGTAGGTTCAGGGTCGCTGTAAAAACAACACTGTAAGAATTTGTTCATGAAGAGGCCTCATGGTGTCTTTCAAAGTTACTCTTTTTTCATGGATGGACTTCGAGTTTTGTTCAAAAGTCCATGAATTTGTCCCAATAAACACAATAAGTTTTGTCATGAAAAGAGTTACAAGGGGATTAATTAACTGTCAGTACAGGAAAATTCAACTTACTGCATGTGCATGACTATTGTTAACTTTTCCATTTCTATTACGTATATAAAGAAAACCCTGTGAGATATTAAAGGCTATCCTACAAAGATCAATGTTTAATTTCTCTCTTTCTCTGTCTTACCTTCCAGTGACAAAGGGTCGCAAATCCCAAACTGTTTGAGGACAACAATACATAGTCCAATAACAACAATGATAGCAATTATTTCCATGCCCTCCAAAGCCATCGTTGCAATTCATTAGATATAGCTTCTGCAAAAGCCCTTTAAAAAAAAACCCTTTAAAATAACAACTGACATATAACACTTGCTATGGTGCAAGCTCCGCTAGTTGTTAGTTTTCATATGCAAATGGCCAGTGAATGGGGGAAAGAAATAAAAGTGACTGCAGAGCCTTCTTCATTAAAGAAACGGGTTCAAAGTCCATTTTTGCTCCTGCAGGTAGATAAAAAATTCACTGAATCTGAGTTCCCCCAAATTATCCAAAGTTATCCCCAGTTGCAGATGATTCAGTTCTGCTGCGGCTCAGCAGCGTTTCGCATCCTGCTGGATCTTTCCAACTGTCCCATCAACTCAGGGCTCCACCTCCACTTACACTGTCTTGAGCTGTGTGTTTGAGGTTGTGGGCGGGTGGGTGGATCACTGTTACTGAAGGGATTCCTCTGCTAATAGTTTCTGATTGGCAGTCTGCAATGTCTAAATATGCCCGGTCATGATAAAGATGCAAAATGATATACCAAGCATTGATTCACATCTTCTGATGTTTGGGATATTAACAGCACTCATAAAGAAAACTATTGTGTCCTGTGTGGTGCTGCCTGTGTCTACAGGACTGCTCAGCGATGCACGCACTCAATAATACAGATGAATTCACTCTGATCTCAAAAGCAGTTAGACCACTGTGATTGTAAAAACTGTCTTTTATGACATTGCAAAAAACAAAACAAAAGCTGAAATGAACTATTGCTATCCTGCAAAGCTAAACTGACAACACAGATATATATATTTTATAAATAATGTATGTAACAGTATTTATATATACTTTTTGAGTTTTTTATGATTATGCTCTATTGTAAAGATCATTGGGATAGTTCACAACTGATGAGTCTGCACAACATAATGGACTCAATGTAAGTAGGAAAGAGGGGTGGAAAGCAAATCAATTGTGCAGAGGAACAATATTGGTCTGTGAGCAGGCAGAGGATGTATGCCAGATATGCATTTCGATGGTCAGGGAGGGTTTATGTAAGTTAGAGAGTTTAAATGGACCTAATGAACGGGGATAGTTCCCTGCCAAAAATACAAGAAATATCAATAGTAGAGCTGCCGAGCTCCTCAAATGTACATTTGGAGGATGTAATTTAGACTGAGACCTGATGTCGTTGTGCATTATGAAAATGTATGGGTTTTTTGTAAAAAGGTGTCTATCAGCTCATTTTCTGAAAAAAAGGCTTCTGTTTATTTGATTAGGACATTATATATGGCATAATCAAATACATTGTATTCATTTATTTTAGTAAATTTAGACCTACTTCATAATATGTGTCTACACTGAAACAAATTGCTGTAAAAATACAATATATTTTGTACAGCAATACACCACTTTTTGTAAATACAGCCATATACTGCAAATGCTGATGTAGAAAATATTAACAGCAGTCATTTCTATTATTGTAGCAGCTCAAGAAGATGGTCTATGAAGGCAAACTTTTATGAGTTCAAACTGTGATTCCAAATTGAGTTCACACATGATGATTCCTATATTGGTCACCAGCATGACCTGTATTTTTTCCATAATTTTTTGGCTTTTTGCAGTGAAGAGTAACTAGGAAAGTGGGTAAACATGCCCATCAAAGGGCCTCAGGTCAGAGTCAAACCTGCGCTGTTGCATTTAGCTTTGAAGCATATGGTTGCCTGCTTAAACTATTAGCTAGGTTTTGCATCTTTTTTTGTTTACATTATTATCATCAAAAATAATATCTATGTTTAGCACAACAGCTCATTAAAACTTTAATTCTGATTGCCAATTGGGGTCTGTGTGATCCTTGCTGTTATTATTTTTTATTTCATAATAAAAGTCTCATGGTTGTGACACCCTGACATTTGAGAAGATACAAATTTCTGGACATTGACAAAAAAATAGTACTTTAAAATACTCTGCAGTATACTAAAAAGTGTATATTTTATACATTATAGCACTGTTATAGTTACTGTTACTGTTTTTCACAGTAAGAAACTGTTATTGTAGAGTACAGATGTAAAATGACCGTTTAATCCTGTAAAATCTCAGTGATTGTAGTTTCCTGTCATTTAACAATGAAATTTACTACATTGTGAGCTCAACTTGGGCTTTTAGTCAGCACTGTAAACTGTAACGTAGAGCAGATGTACTGCCCAGCTAACAAAATGCAGGAACTTGTTATTTCTTTTATGTGGATTTTTTGCAACCTGTCTTTTTTGTGAGATGGACTCAGCCATTATATAAAACATGCAAGATGCATGAGCTCATGAGGGAACCTTCCATAAAAATAATGCATCATTACATTGTTTAATGCACCTTAAGTGCTGATGTATTCCTGTTCTTCTATTAAATACAGACAAGAGTGAGGTGGCTTAAGCTCGCAGAGATGCCGACAGTGCAGCCATCAGTCCCATCATCAGGCTTTAATGACTACACTGAAAGCTACATTACAGCCTGGAGTCTAAGCCATCAATCAAAACTTCTTGTCAAACAATTTTAAATTAGCTAGCTAGGACATTTTTCCTTGATGCAGGCATGGAGGTCTGGTTTAAGGCACAGGTCTTAATATCTACGCATTCAAATGGTACATTTGGGCTTTCCATTCAGGTTACAGTTGTGTTGCTTTTGAAACTTAAGAGGTCACTTCTATGAATCAGCAGTTCCCAACCCCCGGGCCATGGGCCGGTACCGGTCCGTGAGTCGTTTGGTACTGGGCCGTGAGAGTTGGGGCTTGGGTGTGAAATTGATGGTTTTCAGGGTTTTAATCGGTTGTTAACGTTAATTTTTTTAAATCGTTTTTAGCGTTAACTCGGTTTCCCTGGGTCTTTTCTAGCGTGTTATGAATGAATCTTCTTTTTCTGGTACCGGTACTGGTTTTATTTTGTTGTATTTATCCATGACACCTTAAAGGCCAGTCTGTGAAAATATTGTGGGACATAAACCGGTCTGTGGTGCAAAAAAGGTTGGAGACCGCTGCTATGAATCACCAAAGAAAACATGAACTATAAAGCTATCATTGTTAGTTCTGTATTTCCATAGTAGGGTATTTTAAGATGTCCTTACCTCATCCTTTTAGAGATGCTATGATTTGGAAAAAGAATAAATGCGTTCACTATTTATTGAGTTATAATGAAATTTGCTAGTTGCCCAATTTAGTTATTAAGCAGAAACAGGGCCAGCAACAGCAACAACGTGAACTATTTTAACTGTATTTTAAGAGTTTCTTCAGATCTTGTGTTTTCATTTTCTTTATTAACATCAAATACAGCAACAAGGAAAGAAAACTCTATACAGATACAGAATATCTGTATTATAAAGTAATGATTTCCAAGATATAATTGAGGGCATTTTTTATTTTAGACTAACAGATTTGTCCCCTCTGGATGGGTGTGATGTACAAGCTGGCCAAGAGCAGGAACAGTGAGCTTGCTGTAGAGTCTTTTCTAAAGGAACTTTCAGCTACTCCCTTATTCTGCAAGTGGATCTACGTGTTTGATTTGGCACAGATCCGCTTCCTGACACAATCCTCCCATTTATCAGGGATTTACACCACTACTAGGCGTACACTAGCTTGGCTGTCGTTTGTATTTCCTCCCAGAATTGAACTGAGGATCTTTCACATGTTGGGGCAGGTGTGTAAAGCTTTATACCATGGAGCCACTAAACTGAGCCTTGTCTAAATGTGACAAGTTATGATTTCATATAGATTTTACCCTGAGCATCATCAAAGTGGAAGACCTTCCAAGTCAGTGTTGCATTTGAAGTGCTCCCACTATAGCACAACAACAACAACAAGACAAACAAAGTCACAATCTCCAGGTTTTTAGTTGCTTTGGAGTTTTTTTGAATTCTTATTTTGAGTTTTCTTTTCATTTCCAATGTTATCCTAACACATTGAACCCTTAAGTGTATCATTTTTGATTTATTTTGACATTTTTTCTGGCTGTTATTTCATCGTTTAGGCTTTAAAGAGTTAAGTCTTTAATTACTGTTGAGATTTTGAGTCCTGTTTAGAGTTGATTATCATATATAGTAATTACTGGTTTTTATATACCTTCAGTTTCTATTGTGAGTTTCTTTCTAATGTGTTTAGTTCCCAAAGGCTTTCCTAGTTGTTCCTTTGTCTGTCTCGCCTTCTGTGTTTTCCCTTGAGTAAGCTAATTTGTGTTTCATTGTTTTCAGTACATTCCCTGTTTTATTCCTATAGTTAGCTTCGTGAGGTGGGTTTTACTTCCTGAATGTCTGCACTGATGTCTCATTCCAACTTTTGTCTAATCAGCCCTTTAATATGTGCAAAAACAGTCCAGTCTTCCCTGTGTCCTTTGTTAAGAGGTCTGCTATCCTCTGTACTTGTCCTCTTTCCTTGTATCCATTTAGATTTTGTTTTTGTTTTTTTCCTTCTGTTGATGTTTCACTATTTGTTTTATCATCAACCTAAAGAAAGTGTCTCCCCTTTTGTAAGTCAGCTTGCCTCCCGTGTTTGGGTCCTAACTTTACACAATATGACAAACAGACAAATTATAGATAATGCAAACATTAATTAAACATTAATTTAATGAAATACTTAATGACAGAATGATATCGATAAGTCTGTTAACTCACAGTTTGCATTTTTTCCAGCTTTCTTTCCGGTCTTCAAATAGGCTCAGTTTCATTAATATAGCAGCTCTGTTCCAGTCTTACAGGAAAATGTTTAAAGTGGACACACTTTATACTAAAAGTGTTGTTGAAGTGTGCACACTGCTTTTCCTCTCACACATGCTGCTTTGTCAGCAGTAGCTGTATTGCTTTCAGTCTGTATAATGTTTTCAACCGCTTCATATTTTCCCGGTGCTCAGTTCTATTATCTTTTGTGAAATCAACCACACTGCTGCCAGTTCACTTATCCTTAACTGTGATTCATTGGATGCTGCCAGGGACACTCCTTTCATGTAAGCATGCAGGGAAAACCCTGGAATAGGCTGATAACCAGTGTCCTGTTACTGCTTATCCTGATCGTCAGTCTTAAGGTAAGTGAGTCCAGATTACAGAAAGATTCCCTGGGTGGTGAATTGGCTGTGTAGTACAGACCTACATCGCATCTGTTTTTTAGTTCATTTTAATGCATTTCATTTGATGCAGATGAATCTCCTCTTTCATAGACTCTTCCATTCACTGTACAACCGCACAGTATGAATGTCAGTGCAGCCCATCAGCTACTGTAGACAGAGAGTGGTGTGTGTGAAATTCAGGTGCTGTAATCTCCACACGCCAGTAGATGGTGATAGTGTTGTAATAAAGTGCAGAGATTGTGGAGGAGCTTTAACAAACCTTTAAATTTCTCTGTATAACCGTTCAAAAAGCTAAAAATAATCTAATTCTAATTTTTGCTGTTCTCTGCTTTAGGTGCAAAATAGTGCTACCAGAAATATACTGGATGAGTTAAGATTAGCACACACATTCCCTTTCTGGTGTTAAACATGAGATGGAATGCATTATTATAGATAAAAACAATATTTACACAATAATGGTACTCTTATAAGTGCAAAATATTGTGTTTGCCAAAAAGTATTTGCCCTCTTGTCTTCCTGTCCAAGACATATTGCCATCTGTCTGCTGGCAGAGAGACAAGTCAGCAGAAAATGAGTCTGGATGACAGGAGCGGGTCGTTTCTAGAAACCGCAGAGGACAATTTCCATTAACCTCATTCTATATTTCTTCCGCTAAAACAAGTGAAATGTGAGAAATGGAAAGAAAATCAAGACAGAATGTGAAATTGTTCGGATGGATTGGGAAAAAAAATGTCTGCACTGAAGGTATATGTCAATAATTTACATAAACCAAGAAAAGAGGGCAGATGCTGGAAGACTCTGTGGCATTCATTTTTAAAAACGTGCCACTTTTCACTTCTCAGGGAGTCAGACAAAGAATGGCAACAGTCTGTCTGTGTGTGTTTGAGAGAGAACGAATGACAAAGGAGGGTAAAAATATAAAAACTCAAGAGTGAAAGCCTCCACAATGCACTCATTGACTGGTTTTTAGCTGAAAAAAGGTTTACATAATAAAGAATGTAATACTTATAAGGTAAATCTATACTGCACATATGAATATGTTTAAAATCAATGTATTGTGTAATACATGACAGCGGACATGCACTCTTCCTATATTAATCCTGCGTTTCTCTTCCTCCACCCTGCTGTCACAGACAATCAACAATTTCCACTGAGGGTATTAGCGTGGTGCTGCAGCCTTCTTTGTGCTTCTACCTGGGCCCTGCTGTGTGGTGCTGGCAATTATCCACTTCACAAGGCAGCACTTCATCAGAGATTTACGCGAGAGCCGTGGTCTCTGCCACTTTGAGCCCTCCGTCTGACCGCCCGGGTTTGGCTCTTTCCCATTGGCATCCGGCAGCAGACCGCCATCGACCGCCTTCTCATCTGCCTGAAGACAGAAAGAAACTGTCCTCTGAGAGAGAAAAGAGAAGCAGACACACCTGATTTTAAAGAACTAGCCACGCTTTAAATCAGGGGAATAAAACAAAAGCCCCTCTCTGTAAGTGGATGTAAATATACCAGGTGTAATTATTTCAGGCTGTAAAACAGAGTCACTGCTAACTGTGGCGTGTCTCTTTACACTGAATTAATTCTTTAATATTTTGGTATTTTAGTCACAAATTAGATTTTAGAGAAGGTATTTCTCATTGTTAATAAAATTACAGTTCTGCAGATCTTTTTTTTTTTTTGATGTTGCATTGTTTAGCTCAGTAAGGCTGATTTAGTTCTCTTCAATGCCATTAACAGCTGAAAATGACTAAATCCATACAAACACAGTCAGCAATTAGCCAGTGAGAAATAGCTGAACATTTACCAGCTAACAAACCAGATTTTCCCCGTGGAGATGAACACCAAAGATTTTAAACAAAAATCAATATCTGACCCACATTTATCAAGTGGAGACAAATGAATGTTAATGTGTTGCTTAAAGCAGGTTTAATGATTTTATCCACTTCACCAGAGCCTAAAAAACCTCACCAATATACTCAGAGCTCTTCTCTTTTGGAGTGTATTGTCTCGATGTCTAGGATGTTGTCTACAATGGTTAATATAGAAGCTGTAACCTAGAGAAATAACAAGCTGGGACTGGCACGTGGCTGAACAGACTTTGGCACACATAAGCAAAGAACTGCGCTGCAGAGAGTGAACAGTGTTAACGAGGAGTAGAACTGATGTGGATGTTTAATAGAATAATGGTGTAGAAATCACAAGCTGCATCCATATTTATATTGTGAAATGAGTCAAAGCAACATTTAGACATTGATTTAATTTGTAATTGATGATCATTTAGTCATTTTAGTCATCAATTAAAAAGACTATTAAAAAGTATTTCTTTATTTATCTGTCCTGTTGTGTGACCCATTTTCGGCCAAGCTTTAGCTATCAGACAGATTACCTCATTTGACTCTACAATGCTTTGGTATACAAAGGAGTTAATGGTCCACTCAATGTCTGCAAGGCGCCGAAATTCTTGTGGGTGCAAAGCAAGCCTGAATCATCATCCCTCCACCATCGTGCTTATAGCTGGTACGAGGTGTTTGTGCTGATGTGCATTATGGCCAAACATCGCCACTTGTTTCAGAAGTCTGGGGATTTGTTTTCAACTTCTCCTGGGAACCCTCTCAAACAAGCAAGACTTGTTCAGTCTTTTCCAAACTGTCAAGGTTAATATAGTAAGCAAAACTAAAACTAAATGTGAAAAAAAAAAAACACTTTTGGTTAACTAAAATAAAAACTAGACTTTGAAAAAAAAAACTATTTTGTGAACTTGGAAAACCAACTAAAATAAAAATAGAGTGGAAATGCCCTCACTTTTAGTACCTGCTAATTTGACCAAAATGTTATTATAACTTGCCTGATGAGGCTTTAATGGACGTGGTTATTGAGATTTTGGTTATTGAGATGTCTTTAAAAGTGTTTTTATTCTAATACCTGCACTGATTTTTCCTAAATCTGACCTCTGACATGTGCCCGCCATACAATAATAATTAAAATGTAACACAGAAACCAATAAAAACTGAACTGAAAACAAAAAGTCAAAAAGAAATAAAAAAAGAACAATTATATAGAAATTATAACATTATAATAACTCTGTTATCTGCACTCTCATGAACTTTTCACATGCTAAGTCCTGTAGAATCTGGGCGTCATGTCCAGATTTGATTCTTTTTTGCAGTTTCTTTGAGCATTGCACAGTCTGACCTGTCATCTTGAATGTTTTTCACTTGTGAATAATCTTTTTCACTGTATAAAGTTGGAATTCTGTGTTAATGGCCCCATAAGTCTTCCCAGATTGATGAGCAGTGACAGTTGCTTCTCCAAGGTCATAGCTGATGCACTGACATTAACACACCTGAATGCTTCAGGCCAGCAAACTGCAGACAATTTCTATGTTTTTAGAAGTGACCTTAACTTTTTTTCACATGATGGATTTAGAAATGTGCTTTCTGAAAGAAATGAAAAAGGTCTCCGGTGACAGGAGCGCTTCTGGGAACAATAGCACAAAAGCTCTCATGTTACCACCACATTATATCATCACGACTCACATATTCAGTGTTTCTGTATCAGCAATGTAATTCACATCTCTGATTTTAAGCAGCACAAATGATGTACTGTGAAACAATATAAGAGTAGTGCTTTTTTTTGGCTTTGTCTCTTTTGTTGCTTTTTATTCTGAATGAGGTCTTTGGGCACAATCTCCCAACCTATCAGTGCTACTGTACCACGTGATGTTTAGAAGTTTCTTCTCCTTTCCTTTTAACTCTCTGCACACTGCATGAATAATGCAGCCATTAGATCTTATTGTTTAGAGGATATTTAGATGAAAGTATTAAGAGTGTTGTAGGAAACAACTGTCTGGGGAGTTCCTCTGTCCCCTATTTGAATATGGAAGGATGCTAAATCATCTTAGCATCAATGCTGTTGCTCAATAATTCACACTGCTTAAAACTTCATCAATAAAAGATCAGAGTGGACAGCCGTGGTGAGGTGAAGGATGACTAAGAATATAAGGAGTGATAGTAGAATACACACATAGCCTACATACACACAGGCATGTTGTATGCATCTGTGCCAGTCACACGCTCACATTTAAAAATGCATGACTACACATTTAGCAGTCTCATACATAAATGCAGCGTATAGCCTTCAGGCGCGTCTAAAACGGTCTCCTCTGACCTGAAATCTGATTTTACTTCACCCGAATCAAAATAAATTCAACAATCAAATAGATGTCATTGGAATTTATACATTTATTTACCTTTAAAGGGTAAATAAAACAAAATTAGACAAAATGATGTGTAAAGAACTCACATGCTGCTCTAGCAGATCCAAAAGGAGGTTATTTTGGGTCTTCACATGCGGGGAGCTGCATTATTAAAAGAGAGATGCTCCGTGCGATCTACCGCGTCGTGAACTCTCTGGGCACCCGACCCCCACTGAGCGTCACATATGTTACCTTTTTGCATGCACACACACCTGCATGCAGGCATGAGCTCACACATAGTGTTGTGTCGTGTTTTTGGTATCTTCAAGACTGCCTTGCAGTTCTGCTGCATGCATATGTTTTTGCCCTGTGTTTGAGCTCAGTCATGAACAACAAAGGAGTATTCCTGTTAGCATTCTCCTTGAGGGCAGGATAGTAAGCTTCTAAGTTTTAAATAGCCAGTTGGCGGAAGGAAACAAATCTCATTTAGAATGTACTTAAATAATGAAAGGTACTCTTTTCTAGTAAATTTACAATTCTAGGTGAACTACTTCGGGTTTTGCTCCACCAGAGTACTCCAAATCTCTAGATATAAAAATGATTAATAAATAAACAATAAGGAGCAAAAAAATAACATATAATCAGCTGCAACATGTTTGAGGAAACATAAAACATCTATAACTGAAGAAAAAACTTACATCTGCATAGTCTTATAATGCAGATGTGTTATAAGTTATGGTCGGTTACAGTTTCAAAGGGCTTATTTCACCTTTAATACTTCATGTGTGGTTTTCAGATAATACCAAGGTATTAGTTACTCCATAAGTTGGAATATTGATTTTGGAGTACTGTAAAAGGAGCATTGATGGATCTCTGTATCGTTAAAATATCACAAAATCATATGGTCCAGTCCTCTTTCTTTCAAATGTTCAGTTGTGAGACTTTTTAGCGCTGATAAATAACCAGAAGGTCAGAGCATGTGCGCTAGGGCAGGTAAGACACTGCAGGAGCGTTATTGTGATTAATCGTCTGTATTCTGGGTAAATCGTATTCAGCAATGACAGAAAGTAACAGTCAAAGTGATAAATGCTCATCCTACCTGCATTGCGTCTGGATTTCACTTGCTGTTTTGAGGAAAAAAAATCGCTGCAACCTTCGTCTGCGCTCCTCAGATGAGACCCCGGGCGAGCTGCAGCCGCTTGCAGACACAGAGAGACATCAGCTATTTAGAGGAGGAGGAGCAGAGCTGCTCAGAGTCCTGCGCTCACAAGCTGAGCCGAACATAAACACTATACAGTTGTGATCATCACATCCAGCGTCGCAGGACAACACCTCTGAAGAAAAATGACAGAGTCATTGATCTAAGGGAAGAGTCGTGATCTTCAGCAGATACTGAAAAGTGCCAGTGCTCGTCTCAACAAGTGAACAATTTATAGAGCTGCAGAGGCAGGGAGGTGTGGATGAGCTGTTTACATTGTGACAAATGTTATTAGAAGTACCAGACACATTATAACCTGCAGCACTGGCGTGCGAGTCCCGGCCCAGTCTGCGTGCCTCTCTGAGGAAATTAAAAAAATATTGCTGTGTTGTCTGTAAGCTCCTGCTCAGATATCATAATGAAAAGATTATTATATACAGACATTCATCTATAAGGGCTTCTAAGGATTTCTCACTTGTAATTAGAGTTTGGTTTTGGGGGAAATGTCTGCTGTATGAGGAAAAATATTTCACATTCAGTTTCAGAGGATGAAAGGAATCATAATGCACTATGTAGAAAAGAGCATCTACATCTGACATTGAATAATTATAATTTTAGTTACTTGGAGGGATCATTTTGATCATTCTAGACCTGTAAATAGAAATATTATGATATTTGAGTGCTCATTGATTACATTTCTTCTTGTCAAATGATGTCAGGTCATAGAAAAAAAGGCTGCAGACATTAATGCTCAGTGTGCAGGTTTCTAGCTGAAAACACATTATGGTAAAACATTCCTTAATTTTGACATTGAAATGTAAAATGATAGCTCCGTTCCCTGCACGAGTTTCTATCTATGGCATGGTATGAACTTGAAAGGTAAATGAATACAAGTACAGGAAGCTTCCTAAAATATACTCTGATACCGCATCTGTTAAAGTACTTCATCTGAAATTCTCTGAAAGTCAGACTGATGAACACACACACATGCACGCACGCACACACACACACACACACACACACGCACACACACACGCACGCACACATCTGCTGTTGTTTTTGGGGATTGCCTTATGCGCACCACCTTAAATTTTAAACTGAACAATTATTATGTGATTTAACTATGCGTGGAAATATATCATTGTCAAGGTCTACTATCAAGAAATGCCTTACATTTGCACAATGACGGGAACTAGCCCACTGAATCAATGAGCTTTGATTAGTGATTGTTGATCAGTGGTCATGACAATTTGCATGTTAATGATCAAGGAACTGACCTCCCAGCCCATTGTTCACTGGGCTTCATTGGACACATATGGCTGCCAGTGGAACTCGGTCACTAGTGTTTATTGATGACACAATTGCTGATAGAAGTAACAGGATGAAGTCTGAAGTGTACTCTGCTATAAGCGGCTCAGATTCAACCAAATGTTGCAACAGCGACCCAAACCAACCCAAGAGTTTCTCAAGGCAATGATCAGGTGGCAACCACCTGATCTCAACATGGTTTAACCTACCTTTTAGTTACTGAAGACAAAACTGAGGGCAGCAAGACCCGCAAAGAAGCAGCGACTGAAAGTGGCCTGGCAGAAGGTGACAAGGCCAGAAACACGGCAGTTGGTGATGTCCATGAGTTCTGGGTAGAATTCTGGTATTCCCTACACCCTGGAGATAAAGGAAGGGAAAGGCGGAGAGAGCAAGAGCAAAAAAGAGAAGACAATGACAGATTAGCCGGTTAGCTTTACAAATAACTGTTCATTCAGAACTGGAAGGTATGTTGATTTTAATGACACATGTCTTTGTTGTTGCAATTGAAGATAGAGCTGGTCAGTAATATTACAAACTGGAAACCACTAGCATTTAGTGGCGAGTGGGCAGGCGGGTGAGGGAAGGGCCTTTTGTCTTACAGGAAAACATCCCAGCCTGCATCCACACAGTTCATCACTCTGCAGGTAAGGAAAGGGGGAGAGACAGTGAGAGTGGAGAGAGACAGAAAGACAAGGCTAAAAGACAAGGCGTCTGGCAGCACCATAACATTTTTATACAGAGAATTAATGTTTTTAGAAGTCGGAGATTGTTCTCATGGTATCCAAAAACAATAAAAAAGTAAGTATACACCATGCGTCAAAGAAACACAGTTTATCAACGCACAGTGGGAAAACTATCTCATAAATCGTTTTGAACGCAGTGATTCTGTGGCTGCTGTTTCACGTTTTACATGCACACGTAGTGATACGTCCAGTGAAGTAAACCCTGCAAAGAAAAACCCAGGTCGCATATGCTGCATGTGCTGCATTAGTTATGATGTTCAATGGCTGGAAAGAGAAGAAAGCCAGTATGATATGAAACTTTTATCTGCTCTATTCCACATTCATGATGAGGCTTTGGTGGAAAAAATAATAAAATGATGGCACTGAGTGTAATTAACCTTCAGGAGTCACTAATAAAAAAAATGTCCATGACAACATCTTTCAAGCTGCTCGGGGATGCCGGCACATAATTAACACAGGGGAGGGGTTAAGGGTTGTTGAGTTAATTAAGATGTTGAAATGCCTCAACGTTACGGTTCCTGGAAGACTCGTGGGTCAAAAAATTTGAGTGGGGTGAATGAAGAAGTTCTATACGGTGGCCCCTAGAGACAAAGCACGTACAAACTCCAAAACACTTGCAAACTCCAAAACACATGCAAATTCCAAAACACATGCAAACTCCAAAACACTTGCAAACTAAAGAACACATGAAAACTCCAAAACACGTGCAAACTCCAAAACACTTGCAAACTAAAAAACACATGCAAATTCCAAAACACGTACAAAATCCAAAACACATGCAAACTAAAAAACACATGCAAATTCCAAAACACGTACAAATTCCAAAACACTTGCAAACTCGAAAACACATGCAAATTCCAAAACACAACGGACGCTAGGGGCAGTGTTGAGCTCGATTTGCAAAATAAACGGCAAGTTTGTCTGTATGGGACGGTCTAGTCTCCGTCGCGCTTCCCAGGTTGCCTAGCAACCATGATACTAACCGCTGGAAACGTGTCATACAACTTGGTTTGACAGAAATGAGGGAGAACATATTTTGTTCATTTGTTTGTTTGTTTCTACAAGAGCTTTGTGTGATTTGATAAGTATCTGAGGCTGAGGCCACAGGACAGTAAAACATGATTTTTGGGCTTCATTTCTGTACTGAACAGTCATTTAAGATTAGTTAGTAAATAAGAATTAGCTGATGTTGTTCATGAGACTAAAGTCATATCACTTTGGTAATGTAAATATAATATGGCCAATATTATAGTTATTATATTAATCATTATTAGCTATTACAGCAGTGAACATGAACTCTGTGTCAAATACTGAGCTTCAGTACAGATTCAGTTATTTATATGTCTTATCACCTTAAATCTTCACTCAAAGACAAGTATCTTTGACAGTGCATATATAGGTGTATCATATATAAGAGACAAATGTTGTTCCTTCAGTATGCTGGCATTACTAAATTTGGCTCATTGCTTACATATATTTATAAAAAGAAAATGTACAAGCTGTGATAACTGTTTCTGATAAAATGAAGAGTAGACTGATATATGAAATATTCCTTTATTGGGTGAGAAAATCAGACCATGTCATAACTGCTTTCAGTCATACAGAATAGATATCAGAGCCTTAAACAGGCTGGCTTCTACTAAATGGGTCAAACTGGGCAGAAAGTCTACAAACACATAACATCCTTATAGAATATGATGTAACACTATAGATCAACTTACCTCAGAATATATAAAGCATATAAACAATTACAGCAATATGATGCAACAAACACAGCAGTGCTACTAATCCAAAATACTCAAAGCTTCATAGAACTGGAACAAACATTTATTTTTAGGTCCATTCTGCTGCTGATACATACTTTAGGTTTCTGAACATTAAACTTGTTGCTGCCTTTCATAGTGTGTAACTTGAAGGCCCTGAGTACTTTCTCCCACACTGAAAACACTGGAATGATAAAATTATTTGAACATTACCTAATAAGACTGATTCAGGACAGACAGTTATGTTAAACTTTTCTAGCAGTTCTTCACAAACAGGGAACGGTCTGTCTATTCTCTCCATCTGTCAGCTGCTGCTGGCTCTTCCTCCTCCTCTTCCTCACACACTGCTGAGTTTGTCCTGGTGGATCATCAGATGACGTGCAGCAGTGGGTCCCTCAGTCTGTCCTCACTCTGGACACTTGCAGTTGTCACACATGGAAATCAAATGTGTGATAAGCTGCAGGATTCAAACACAAGTGTGACTTATAAACACATGTTCATACTTTTATTCCACAATCAGAGAGAAAGAAACAGAGAGCGAGTGCAGGACAGACAGACAGGTGAAAGTCTCAGGTGTATACACTGCTACACAACAGCACAAAAGAAGGAGGATTTAGTGTTTGTGTTATTACGAAACAAGAGGAGTTCCCAGATGGTACAGTGGACACATGTGTGACTCCTGCGATTAAAGCATCTTTCTTTCAGCTTCACGAGTGAACCGTCAGCTCATTCAAACACACGTTAAAGTCCGTTTGGCTCGACACCACCGAACAGAGGCAGCAATATAACATAGCTAACATTAACAGTGCAGTGAATCCTGCTTGTGCCGTGATATTCAGGACTGCAAACCGAGCAGCATCACTGACTTTCAGCTTGTTGTGTTTGTGGATATATGACTGACTTTAATTATCCATAAAATCATCACATTCTCTGTAAGATTAAGGTCGCCTATATATATATTTTTTAAAGTAAAGGCTTTAAAACCAAGTTAATTCTGAAAGTACAGACATCACTAATGTCACATAACTTTCCCGACATGTGGCCAACAATAATGGTTTAATGTTCTTCATTATAAAAACATTTGCGCATAAATAAGTGACATAATATTCAGTACTTACTTCTGAAAGTTTACTCTTCCTCCGCTCCGCTTCCACCGTTTTTTTTCGGCAAAATTATCCACACCACCACCGCACTATGAAGTCTGGGATATGTTGGGCCATGAAGGCTACACCGACCCATCCTTAAAATTCAGGGAAATTATGGACGCATTTGAGGGCCGCATTTCGAGCAGCCTTTGAATTGGGAAAGCCTTCTCTTGTCGCTGTGACGTAATCGGCCTTAAAATGCGGCCTTTAAGGCTGCAGACCCCAAATCCGGTCATTGGTACTTCCTGGCTTGTGTAGTTACTAGGTAACAAAAGCTCAACACTGCCCCTAGCGTCCTGGAGCACTTCCGTTGTGTTTTGGAGTTTGCATGTGTTTTTTGAGTTTGCAAGTGTTTTGGAGATTGTACGTGCTTTGTCTCTAGGGGCCACCGTAGGGTTCTAGTCTGACACGTCGCACTTGTTAAAAGCCATACAGCCATGCTGCAAAACTCCAGCGGCAATTTTGGTATTTCACTTAATAAAAGACAAATCAACAGAGAGGCTGTGGAAGTAAAAGGCAGAGGGGAAGAGGACAAAGACATCGTGGTGGAAGAAATCTTTGTATTCCTGGAAATGTTCCTCCTGCTGCTTAAAAAAAAAACAAAAAAACACAGTGCAGCGTCCAACATGGCCAAGATCCTGTGTCTAAACAGACACTGAAGAAAAACATGCCTGCAGCTTTTTAATAATAATGATAATAATAGCTTTTACAGGTTGTTTTGAACAGAATACTTGTGATTTATAAGTTGTTTATTATATGTATTAGCGCAAAAGACAGTATAAAGCAAGTCTTCAAAGGACAAGTATAATTTTTCTTTCAAAGGCTGTGATGATTTTAATATTGGTTCCTCTGTATTTTCATCCTGTTGAACCTTTGGGGAGAGTGTTTGAATGTGCTCATTCCTATGAGGCTGTAAACCTTATGCGCATCATGTGCACGTGTTTATCCTTTGATAGTCCATCTAAAGCTTTGGATATATGGTGTTGGCCAGAGGGGCCGATGGCAGCCTCACTTCTGTCAGTCTGCCCCAGGGCAGCTGTGGCTACAACTGCAGTTTGCCTCCACCAGTGTGTGAATGTGAGAGTGAATGAATAGTGGAATTGTAAAGCGCTATAAGGGTCTCGAAAAGCGCTATATAAATGCAATCCATTATTATTATATATTTTAATAATATTGCAGAAACAGGTAGGCTTGCCTCTTATGATATTTACAGACGAGTATCAGCAGATATTTGTGGCAGAGCTTGAGAACAAAAGGGCGGATATGTGCATAAATGCGTGCAGCCATGCATGTGAGTGTTTGTGGCAAATTTAGAGGGGACAAAAAATGCAACATTCATGAGGCGAGATAGAAAATAAAAGAAACTCCCACACGCACACATGAAGCACGTCCGCACTGAGCACACACCCTCAATTAAACTCGGAGCTCATGTGTAAGGCACCAGGGAAACTGGAGGCTCTCTGGAACTTGTGCTGCTAAAATTAACTTAAGTGTCTGCAGCAGTGAGGCAAACCTGTAGGAAGATAAGAGGCGCAAGGACAGCCGGTGTAAAAATACAGAGGAGAAGAAAGATGTGATATCATTTTACTTTAATTGGGATTCCTGACAATTACCTGACAACATTCATAAGGAAATGAAATATAACAAATTCATAAATAAATATTCGTAGCCTAGTATGACCTTGCTCGTACTAGGCTGGACTCTTTTTGGCTTCAGAGCTGCCTTAATTCTTTATGGTAAAGACGAAGTCTCTCTGGTTCCACCAGTAGTCATAAAGGGATGGACATGGTCAGCAACAACACCAACAATACTCAGGTAGATTGTAGCTTTTAACTTCTGTTCAGATGCTACTAATGGGCCCAGTGTGCCAAGAAAATATCCTGCACACCATCACTTCACCCCCATCTTCTGCTGCTTTAGCACATTTGCTTGAAAATCTAGTGTGTTCACAGATGCTCTTCTGCACACCTTGGTTGTAATTAGTGGTTATTTGTGTCACTGTTCCTATCAACTCGAAGCAGCCTGGCCATTCTCAACAAGGCGTTTTCACCAGAGAACTGAAGCTCACTGGGTATTTTCTCTTTTTTGGATGATTCTCTGAAAACCCTACAGATGGCTTTGTGGGAAAATCCCAGAATATCACTTAAGTCACCCTTTTCCATTCTGATGGTCAGTTTGAAGTCCAGCGGGTTTTCTTGATGTCTACATGATTAAGTGCATGTGATGCTGATACGAGCAGTGAAATAGATGTACTTAATAAGTTTCCATGAGTGTATTGCGATGCCTTTAATTTGCAGCACACTGATTTTACACTGTAATATTCCTACTTTGCAAGCACTTTGTTCACCTGTAAAACTCTGATTCAATGCAAAACAATTTTCTGAAATCCTTTAGGTGTTGGTTCCTGCTTTCCACCCTCAACTGGTACTACATTAAAAAAATGGGTTTACTTAATCATAGCTGTTGTTTACCCAGTTATATTATCAATTTGATGTTCATCATATTGATCTGTAATAAGTTTAGTTCTAGTTAAAGTTTCACTTTGGACACCAGATGTCCCTATTGCTCATAACACAGAGTACAGGCAGAGAAAAGGCAGAGAAACTGACTGAAAGGTTTTCTAAAAGAAAACAAGAACGTCTTCAGGTATATTCATGTCATTCATCATAGGAAAACACGGTTCTAAGTGTTATTTACAGAGAGTGCAGCAATCAGAATATTGGCACACACAAGACAGGCTGATTAAAACAAACAAACAGGCAAACAAATAAAACCTCTCACTCAGTATAAACATTTATGCAGTACTGCTGTGCTTTTACTCACCCGACCTGTGATTATGCACTAAATAATCACAGCATGCCTACATTTACAGTGTCATCAGCCTGATGTAACATCCTGTAATATTTAGTCGGCCCATGTGGTGCTGCTGATAGTCTTGGCAAGTGAAACACAAATTTCTCACTCAGCTTGGATTTTTAAATAAGCTTTACTGGACGTTATGTCTGGATAAAGAGTACTCTGTCTGTTGTGGAGCTTTCTATGCATACAGTTTTGAATGATACCCTTCTACCTTTTACTTACTTGGCAGAGATCGTGGCCATAATTAGAATGATGAAATCGCTATCTACTACTCACAGATGTTTTCCTGCTTTCTCCCTCTAACACACACTCACGGCAAGAGCTCACACAGTCACATCCACTGGATTTACATTTTTCTTTAATTATTCTTAGAGCAGATTAAGAGTTTAGTGAAGTCGGACTTTACTTGCGCAGACTTTACTAAACAAACATGCAAAGGAAAGAATATCCATGGTCCGCCTCAATTTCCTGACTGACGTCAGTCTAAGGGGGAAAGGGGGGCCTCTGAGATCCCCTCACTATCTGATCTGCATGTGAGAGGCTCATGCTGCCTCTGCACCACCCCCTTGTTTTCCCCACAGCAACAGGAAAGCTGGAGGCCAAAGAGAGCGGCCACACTCTGTAGGAGAGGAAGGACTCAGAAGTCCAGCAGTACAGTAAGAACAAAGAAGGACACTAAAGGCAAAGGAATGAGCAAGAATCAGAAAGAAGTGAAGAAAATCCAGTCAGTCTATCTGCAGAACCTGGAGAAAGTGAACCAGGGGATAAAGCCGGACAAAAAAAGTTGGAAACCTAAAGAAGGAGACTTTGCTGTGCAAACAGCAATGGAAAAGCCGCGGCAGCCTCCCATAGCTGGAAAAGTGGCTAAAAGCTCGGCTCACAGAATCAGCAGAGACCTGACTTGCTCCATCTGTTTGGATCTTTTCAAGCAGCCGGTATCCTTGCCCTGTGATCACACCTTTTGCCAGGGTTGCATTGAGGGTTACTGGGCAGGGCCACGGGGCACCGGGCAAGGTGGAGCCGGCTCCTGCCCTCAGTGCAGGAAGGTGTATCCCGGACCGAGCTACAGACCCAACCGTATAGTGGCCAACATAGTGGAGAGTTACTGTCAGGGTCTGGAGGAGAGCGGGACTGGACCCTGCCTGCCAGATGCCGGGGTGCCAGAGAGGGCTCCTGCACCGGTTGCACGCTGTAGCCGACACAGGGAGGAGCTGAAACTGTACTGTGAGGAGGACCAGGAGCTGGTGTGTCTGGTGTGTGGCATCTCCCAGGAGCACAGAAGTCACACCATGGTGTGTGTCCAGGAGGCAGAACAGAAGTATAGGGTGAGTTAAGCTTTAATGAAGTGCCTGTCAGCAGTTAAACGTTCAGCAGGGAAGTCAATATCACTGTTAATGGGGTTTAAACTGTTTTTGCTTTTATAGTTTTAGACTTGGCTGCATATTTTCCAAAAACAACTTCTTCTGGTATTGCAAACATGGATCCTCTTGTGTTGTTCATCAGTGTGGAGTCTCCCAGGTTAGGCTTAAAGCAAAAGTAAGCTCAAATTTATCACGCTTCCCATTGTGTTTTCAACAAATCACCCTGGACAAGACATTGACTTTGAGGGAGTCAGTATGTTTTGACGGGCTGCACAGTGGTGAGGCGGTTAGCACTGGTGCCTCAGAGTGAGAAGGTCTGGGGTTTGAATCCACCATCGTTTGCATGTTCTCCCTTTGAATGCGTGAATTCTCTCAAAGTACTGCCTTCCTGCCACAGTCCAAAGACATAGACAGGTGTGAATGTGAGTGTGAATGGTTGTCTCTGTGTTAGCTCTGCAGCAGATTGGCCATCTGTCCAGGGTGTACCCCGCCTCTCGCAGCTGGGATAGGCTAAAGCCCCCTGTGACCCTGAATTGGCTAAGCAGAAGAGAATGGATGGTTAAACAAAATGCTTTGATTTTGTGTTTCTGCCCTGACAGGCATCTCTGCACAGCTCAATGGACTCTTTAAAAGCTGAGCTCAACATAGCGCTGCAGTGTGACAGAGAAGCTGAAGACGAGGTCAAGAAGCTGAAGGTGAGAGGAAACACATCGGAATCAAAACCTCGCCACTGCGCATGCTACAATCACTATAAATATCCAGACTGACCCACTCGACCCACAGTTTCCTGTCTCATTCCCCTCATGGATTTCTAATGCTTTTGTGTATGTGCGCACAGACTGTTGTGCTTTTTGAAATAGACCGTCGCTCCCAGTAACAATGTGCATCTCCCACTCAGGAGCACACCGCTGATCTGAAGCAGCGCATCGAAGCCCAGTTCAGCGACCTGCACCAGTTCCTCTACCAGGAGGAGAAACTGCTGCAGGTGAAGCTGAAGACGGAGGAGCGAAGAGAGCTGATTCGCCTGGACGAGCACAAGGCCCTGCTGTGCGTGGAGATCTCGCGTCTGCAGAGGGCCGTCCATGAGATAGAGGACAAACTAAAAGAGCAGGACCCATTCACTCTGCTCCGGGTACGCTTAGCCTGTTTGTACATACAGCACAGTTCATCTGGAAGTTATTACCAGGATGATGAGTCAGCTCTGGGGATGATTAAGCCAAAAAATGCTGAACTCTTGATTTTAAATATGTTTTCAAAACATTTGTATCACTGTTTTAAAAGAAATGGAATCAGAAGCACAATATTTGGGAAGAAAATGAGGTGTTTTTCAATCTATTATGTAGCAGACATACATTTTTGTGCCAACAGGTTAAACAGGGTCCAACGTCAACATTCAAGATATAACTGAGCTGGGTGTGACCGCCTCGGCTTTCCTGTTAAGTCTGCAGAGTGGTCTTAGCAAGACGGTCGATTTGATTACATCATTATGAAAAAACTTCAAGGGTAAAGCGTGATAAATAACAACAACACTGTTGTAGTTTTTTGCCCAAACAAATATTTATGAGCTTAGACAGGATTCATGCCAACGACCTCAGTCGCTGAGCTCTAGAAAAATGAGTTCAGTTCAGGCACCGGGCCATACTCAGGCCAAGGCAGTGGGAATTTCCCCCGGCCACAGGGAGATCCCGCAGGGTGGGATAATGTGAGGTCAGACACTGATGTAATGTGGAAAAAGCTCTCTCTTCTTTCAAATACAGCAAAACTAATTACAGTCTTTTTGTCTCTTTTCCTGTGTTTATTCCCATGTCTCATTTCAGAGCATCAAAGCACTTCTCCAGAGGTGAGCGTGGGAAAGAGGCCGAATATTTTGTCCTTGAAAGGCTCTGTTTTTGTTCTTTGGTTTCATTGTTTGACTTTGCTTTCGTTGACAGGCCTCCACTTAAGTTTGAGAAACCCGTGTTTACACCGCCCAGTCTGTGTGAGGGCCGGTTTGCAGGGCCCCTACAGTACAGAGTGTGGAAATCTATGAAAGGAAGCATCTATCCAGGTACTTAAAAGTGACACTCAGACTCCTGAATCACTGCACTGCTCAGAAACCATCATCAAAATATCCAGCAAAGAAACATCTTTAGCCTTAAACTTCCTCTCTTGCCTTTGCTTTCTCCTCTTTTTAGTTCCAGCTTCCATTACATTTAACTCCAGCACGGCCAACCCCTGGCTCAGTCTGACTTCCTCCCTCACCTGCGTTCGATACCAGAACTTTAACCACACTGTGGAGGACAATCCCAACAGGTTTAATGCCGCCCTGTCACTGCTGGGTAGCCAGGGCTTCACCCATGGGCGTCACTACTGGGAGATTGAGGTCTACAGCAGCACAGTCTGGACTGTGGGGGTAGCCCGGGAGTCGGTACCCAGAAAGGGAGTCATCAAAGCCCTTCCAGCTAACGGCTTCTGGACTATCTCTCTCTCTTATGGGATTCAGTACATGGCAGGTACGTCCCCTCCAACTGTCCTGTCACTGGAGGAGCCACTGGCCAGGATCGGTGTGTACGTGGACTACAAGAGGGGCCTGGTGTCCTTCTACAATGCAGAGAGCATGACACACCTGTACACCTTCAGGGAGACCTTCACTGAAACACTGTATCCTTATTTCAACTTGGGCTTCCTGGACAAAGTGCATGAAAATGAGCCTCTCAAAGTTTTCTTGCCAAAGATTTAACTGCTGTGAAAAAAAAAGAAGACAAAGGGTCAAACAGTTACCGAAAATGACTAGATATGCAAAAAAACACATGTGAATAAAAATGGTTCCTACTGTACAGATTTGAAACTGTGCAAATGCACTGTGCAGTTTATCTCATCAGAAATCAGAAACACGTGCATCTAAGCTTTGCTGAGTTTGCAGACTATGAATCTACTGTCAACCATTTCATTTCAGAGAAGCTGTGCTTCGGTGAAGAATGTGAAACTGTCTGGTTATCTGACTGTAGTGACATTATTGTAATGTGCTGTTATGTAATCTTCTTTATGCATGATTCATTAATTCATTCAGTACTTTGTTTTTTACTCTGTAAATAACTGACATCCTGAATTATACTGGAGTCACAAGACTTGATGATGTGATGCATTCAAGGACCATGGAGAAACTTTTTATTTCATCATAGCAAACATTAGGTTTGCACATACTTAAATAAAAATCAATTTAAATCGCCTTTTTGTATGTGTGCACATTTTTGTAACTGAGAAATCTTTGCACATATTGATCAAAAGCCTGCTACACTAAATGTGTGGTACCAAAGACGTAAAAAGATGTCCGTAATTATATGCACAAGTGTGTTATTTCCAGTATTAAAATGAACAGAACACCTCCATGATCAAACTCCTTAATTCTGCTTTCTATGACTACCTTATGGTACCCTTAAGAGTTCATTAATTAATTTATTCAACCACTTGCAGCGCTATGAATAAATGTTTTACACTAGGGGGTCACAAGCAAAGAACTGAAATGAACACGTTTGCAGCCTGGAACAAAAAACTGTCCCTTTAATGATGATTGATTGTGCAGGGGGGACAAAATGAAAATAAATAAATAAATAAATAAACAAATAACTAAAACATGGCCATTGTCACTGCCAGGTTACCCATTTGCTTTAGGCTTCATTTTGAAACCATAATGTTAGCATTATGTTAATGGCCATGTTGCTGTTTTGGAGCAAGAATGTCATATTTGGATTAGTAGGTGGATGCTTGGTTAACAAACTGGATTCATAGATTGTACATGTGCAATCCACACATATATTTCCAAATAAGTTCTAAGTAACTTCAGCACCAATTTGGCCTCTGTGCTGTAAACATGATTCTTGCTTTTGGATGCAGCTTCAAGTGGCTGGTCGAAGAACTGCAGTGTCTTGCTCTTTCAAGTAGGTTTAATTTTATGTGACTGTGTGTCTCTGCAATACACTCAGTTCACCCAATTAGCGAGATTAGATCTGGCTCAGAAAACAAAAGGGGGGCATTAAGTCCCAAATAATCAGAGCAAAGCAGAGAAAGATTGTAGCCAAGAGAAAAATATGTGAAATCGATTTTGATTTAAAAGATGTCAGGCATGGCACAGGTGTGCAGAGGGTTTTTCGTACTAAACTACAAACAAAGCTGGATGCTACTTGTGAAAACATCTTTGCAGTCATAGATGGGAAACCATGAAAAGGCTCATCAAGGTGCAGACGTACACACATCTCTCAGTAATTTGAAATTGGGAAAGAAAGTTAGTTGGTTGATTCACCATCAGCTTTCATAAACGGAACTTTGTTCACAACAAAAATCAAACATTTGTCCAAGACATTAGCGTCCTCTCCGCACGCTCAGCATCAGTGATAATGCAGCTGTAACCACACGCAGCAGGTGATAATTTGTATGCATTTATGCCAAGTTCAGCAAAGGAAAAACTTCCCAATTAACAAGTAGTCCAGGAGTTTAAGGAATCGTTTTTGATCGGGTGAAAAAAACCTTAACTGCTGTGAAGCAACAACAAGAAGCTGTAGAGGATGGCTGACATACAAACTCAAAAACTAAACTAATTTAAAGCAAAGCCAGATAAGAATATAATCTTAAATAAGAGATTAGGTATGATTCAAGAATACAGTTTTGCTGATTTCCATACATATTAAGTTAATTTATCAAGTAATATAATACACGAAACTGCACTACATCCAACAGAAGTGATGAAGGTTTCAACCTCAGAGAGAAAAAAGTGACACAGTGGAAATTATGATTAAAATAAAAAGGCAAACTATTATCACAATATATACATTTTACATTTTAAAACAGCGCTCCAATCAGCTCATTACAAGTGGTGCGATTGTATATTTATATATGAAATCATTCAAACTGTTAGGGTACAGGGCTATATGATGATGAAGAGTGAAGATGTAATGTCTCTGCATGGCTTCAGTCTGTCTAACAGAAGTCAATGTAAAGCGTTTGGGCTGTTGTTTGTGGTATCAACCCGTGCATTCACTCCTCGCCAGGAAATGGGTGTGACCAACCAAATGCTAGGGGTGAAGTCTCCATTTAGGTTTGGGGAAGGTTTGGAAAGTCACTTGCTTACGTGTAATGTGTCCTGGAACTTTGTGCTTATGTAGCGTACATGAAAGCCTTTTTTATTGATGCTGTCATCCGAGTGAAATTTTAGAACAATGGAGTCTCCAGCTGAGTACACGTCCTCTGGGGCCTGAGGAAAAGCAACCGATACAGACAAGTAAATAAACAAATAAATAAAAAATAGAAATTAGTGAGCGAGACTGATTTTATTCAGCCCTACCCCAGATCCGCAGTATCGTCCCAGCCTGGGAGACTTGGTGTCAGCGCCGTCATATAGCTCCACATAATCGTACCCGCAGTCAGCCTCCTCTTCAATTTCAAACACTTGGAAGATGATCTCGACACCGTAACCCTTCTCAGCAGTTACCACCCACAAACAGTCAGAGCCTCCAGGGTAGTTGTTATCTCCAAACTGGGCATGGGAGTACAGATCTTTTGTCTTGACCTCTGCTTTAAAGCTTCCTCCACATTCTGAGAATCCACAACCACAAAATTAGAGGGTCAAAAAGAGGAACTCATAAAAGTTAGGAAGGAATGCAGCTGAATTGTGACATTTTTGAGCTTTTATTCTGTCTTCAAAACACCATTTTACTCTATTTTTGCTTGGGGTTTTTTCTTCTTTTTCAGCAGAGCAGTATTTTATAGTCTGTTTACTACAGTGGCCCTGAGATGCAAAACAACTTAAGAAAACACAGACAAACAGAAAACACTGTAAAAGCAATCAAAACACAAAATAAGTTGAAGAAAATCTTACAAAACATAAGGTGAATTGAATAAAATACAAAGGAAACTGAACAAAGCAAAATAGAAGCTGAATAAAACACAATAGAAGTTGACTAGAACACAAAGACAACTGAAAAAAACAAAATCTCTCAAAACACAATGGAAGTTGGAAATGGAAACTGAATCCAACACAAAGGATTCAAAGATTCAAGTGTTTTTGAGGAGACATTAACAGCTGTGGAGCTGATGGAGACCAAAACATGGGAAGGCTTTCACTGAGACGTGTTCAAAGGATTCATGGAGTGTTATGATTCATATAACACGTACACACATGTTTGCTGTTAGCAAAGCAACTGTTAGCTTGTCACTTCTGCAGCTGTTCACTCACATTGGTGTTTTTCCAAAAACGCGTTTGTGTTTGTTATCGTGTTTTTTCTGTTGTCCTTTATTTAACCTTTGTTGTGTTTTCAGTGCTTTTGTAGCATTTTTCTATTTGCGTTTTGTGCCACTGTAGTTTGCTCACCTGCTCTGTACGAAGCCTCAAACCCTCTCTTCTGCACAGAGTTGTCGGAGAAGAAACGCAGGAACATTTTGTTGGCGCTGGAGATGACCGGAGAAGGTTTTTTGGTGCCACAAAAGCGTCCCAGAGTCGCGGCGCGATTGTCTCTTCCGTCATAAATCTCCAGATGATCATAAGCGCACTCCAGATGAGCCTCCATGTCGACCTCATTAAAAATCTGGAAATTGTTTCGAGTTAAACTTAAAACGATATAAATGGTTTTGAACAGTTTTAATTTTGGCATCGTGACATACGAGTTTGATTCGATGGCCCGGGGTTGTAGAAAGAGACCAGGTGCAAGCCTTCTTGCTGGGATATTTGTCAGGCCAGTTGGGGCTGGCGATGGTGCCGGACACACTGTTTATCACATGATCACATCCCGCTGTAAAAAAAATAAACAAAAACAAAGCAGGATGCAAAACAATGACAGCTGCACATCATTTCCTTTTCTCCAGCACAAGCATCCTCTGAGGTCATGCTGTGGAAAACAGGCCGAACATATTAACTGTCAAAATGAAAGCAAAACTAAAGCTGCCCTTAAGCAATCCTACTTTCCCACTCAGGCTATTAATAAATAGTCCTAAGGTCAAACTTTTGTCTGTAAATATGCAGCAGCTGGTAAAGGGTGTGTTCCCTCTAGGAGACTACTTCATCTTTAGATAGTAAGTGAATCACAAACGATAGCTTCATGTGTCCACTAGAGAAAAGTAAGGATATATAAGGCCATACATCACACTGATGAGTGAAGAGTGGACATACTGCACCTTCCTTGCAGTCATGCCTGTTGTCGTGCAGCATGAAGCCCCTGCGGCACTGACAGCTGTAGCTCCCGAAGGTGTTAACACATTCATGCTGGCAGCCTCCATTACCTTTGGAGCACTCATCTATATCTGCGGACATAGAATAGAGTAGAATAGAATACAATAGAAACTTTATTGTCACTAGCAACAAATTCCAGTGACAAACAGTAACATTGAGATATTGTAGAAGTAATTTGTAATTTTGCTTTTTATTTTGACACTACTACACATAGTATATATCATTTATAAGGATTTGACTGATGTAAAAATAATTCCCAAAAGTTATATAGAGCTTGCTGATCCTGGTACTCTAGGCAGTTTACATAATACATTTCAGAATAATCTGAAATAATCAGAATAGAATTTTTCCCACACTCTAATGTGTGAAAGCAGGCATCAGAACTTATTGGGTCAGACTGAGATTAAGCCTTTCCTCAAGAAGGAAATGTCTGCTACATTAGGCACAGGATTTTAGGATTACATGGCTGCTAGAAATCATACATTGTCGTACTGTACAGAGTTTTAACGTGCTTTTTAGTGTTGCTGAGGAAAAGTAAATAACTTCAGGTAGCTGTTTATCTGATGATATTGCATAAAAACATGTAATCTGATCATTAGCCAGACTTTAAAAGGGGAACTATTATGATCATTTTCAGTTCCATATTCTGGAAAATCTTTAGATTTTGATTGTATTATGATTTAAGCCGTACAGTCCAATGGTGAGTAAATGCACCAAATGTTTTTTTCTAATGTGCACAAACTTGTCTGTGTTCTGAATCACAATAAAGTAGCTATTCTATTCTGTTCTATTGAAATTTTGTGCTTTGATTTTATTGTTATATTATTTGACTAGCTTGATTAAAGGGGCAAAAATAAAGAACTGTAAAAGAAGAGAAAATCCTCAGATTTTGATGTGAATAATAAAAATACACAAGAGGAAGAATGTGTTTACACACGAAGACTAAGCATTCTGGGTAAGGTTGTGTAAGATTATATCTCTGTGATACATTATATCTCATTGTGAAGTCAGCGGACTGCATCTTTCTGGTTTTGCCGTTTTCCCTGCACCATACTGTTATTGTCACCGTCCAGCAGATCCGCCTGAGAAATTCTGTGTTGTTTTCTCTTTTTTCTCTCTCCCTCTGTCGCCTGGGCAGAGTTCATTGTGGGCTCCCGCCTTTGGCCTACATACCTGTGAGATGAACACCTGCGTCTCATTAACTGGCCTCTACTAAAGGGAAGAAGCAAGACTGCTCTTCGCTGGCTCGATGCTTGACCTGTGTTAGTGAAATCCTGGCTAGGACACTGCAGTCTAGTTCCTGTGGTTTTGCTTCTTGCATTAACGCATTGTTTCCTGTGTACAGACACCGTGGACCTGCCCTTGTTGCCTACAGAGATTCTGGTGCGAGAGAGGAGTGAGAGACTGGTGAGACACCAAGAGAGACTGAAGAGGAGTGAGAGTGTTCCCCTGCTTTTCCCTGTGGATTCCCTGGAGCCCTGATCCCCGCACCCTTGTATATAGCACTTTGTCACTGTTGCACATTTCACCTGGTGTTTGTGAATAAACCCTCTGTTCTTCCTTTGAGCCAAGGAGTCCTGTGTTTGAGTCCCTCCAGTTACCATAACAGATACATTTACTCTGCAGTTCCTTCTATGCTTCCTAAATCATCAGTCAACTCACCAGAGAAGAAATGAGCCTTGAAGCCTCTCTTGGAGACGGTGTTATCAGACTTAAACTCAATTCTCATGTTGTTCTGCTGGGAGGTGATGACCTCTGGTTTCTCTGCTCCACAGAATTTGCCGTGAAGCTTTGAGTCTGAGCTCAACCCACTGCGCACTTCCACAAAGTCATATTTACACACCTGATGGGAAACACACAGAAATGATCCCTGTTAATAAATGTATTGATGTACATCATTCACTTGATGTATTTTTTACAGATATATTTTAGCACGAGAGATTTTTATCAGGTATTTATTCCTGCTGAATGCTCTTTACCCATGTGTACAAGCACTTTCCTAGCAAATCACAAAAACCCCACTAACATCATTTCCTTCGGTTTCAAACACATCAAACACCAGGGTGATGCGATACTGAATGGGTGCCACTAGCTGCCAGACACAGTTCTTGTTGGGTGGGTATTCTTTGGGCCAGCCGGGGGTGATGATGGAGCCATTCAGCATGGTGATGAATCCACCACAGGCAGCTGCTGGTGGGGCAAAAACACAGATTTAAGTGGTAAAAGTAAAAAAAACAAAAAACAAAACAAAACCCCAAATTCCCAGAAACAACAAAAGAAAACAAAAACAAAATTTGAAACTGAATGTTATTTTAAAAATAATCTAAATAATTAAACTGATGGATTTGAAATTGTGGTACTGGAAATAGAAAAAGACATCCTTAAATTTAACACCATTAGTTAGATTATTTGTTATTTTTTTTAAAATGAGAGTAAACGTCAGCTCCTACTGCTATTTGTGTCTGCAAACACTTTTAAAACGATGAATCAAGATCTAAGTTCTTTGTGAAGATACAACAGGGGAGCGCTGCCCTCATGTGGTAGAAACAGGACGCTTCCTTGGAATCAAGACTCAACAAGGTAAAAATCTCATTCTAGTAACACCTGCGAGTCCCAAATACTCAGGATTATTATCAGAAATCATATATATATGGCCTATATAACTTTAGGTTTACATCTATCTATTTATAGCACAGGGAAAAAGCTGTGGGATTTAACTGTAGGCATAATAGAGCTGACAGCTTAGGCGCACTACTGTAAAATTAAGCATGACATGGCAGAAATTCTAAACTACAGAATTTACAAACAGATTTGTCAGCTGCACAATAACAATGTGAATCTGCCGTTTCACCACATCTGAAAGGTGGTGTATTGGACCGGTCACTGTGAAGGCCATTTGAGTACAGTGAAGTCACTGTCCTGGCCAAGAAGCCGTTCTGAGATCATCTGAGCTTTGTGACATTATACTGTTGGAAGCAGTCATCACACACTGGACTCATTTGTTAACCAGAGACTGTTTTACGAGGTGGTTTAAATATCTTTTATTTTGAAAATCTGAAACCTTACCTAAACTCAACTTTATTATGTGTCTTGATTCTCCCTCTAAAGTCAGTACCTGCAGGGATTATGGAATTATTATTGTGCACATGTGTGTTTCCCATAGTGAGTGGGGCCTCTCTAAACATCAGTATCCAAGAAAATATGACATGAGGTAGCTCCATAAATAATGAATTTCTCATATAAACTATTAGAATTATTATTATTATGCTGTGGGGCTTTAGGTTTTACAAAATACAAAAAGGTCTCAGCCGCTGAGCTCTTTAAAGGGCCACTTTATCCAAAAGACCAGAGCTACATATACAAGAGATGCTGTCAGGCTTCAAATTTATGCATCATTCCCCTCCAAAGCTAACGACCCAGTGTTTTAACCCCTAAGACACCTCATCAACCTCATCAGTGCAGGTTGGAATTTCCATCTTTCTTTTCTGAATCATCAGTCACCATTTGTATTAATTTTTCACAGCAGTGAACTAGGGAAGCTATAGCCTAGTATATTTATATACATATTAATATACTACACTATAATAATAAATAAAGTATAGAATAGTGTAGTGTAAAATAAATAAATAGTGTTTAGTTTACAACATGAAACTTGCATGAAGTGTTTCCATGGTGACCTGCAGAGACATACAGCAACAACACTTCAGCAGAGTCACTGATGGAGGCAGAGGAATCTGCAAAGTTTTTGTTTTTTCTATAGTTTAAGGATTTCAAGAAGTTGGTGTATTTTAAAAGCTTAGAAACTGAGAGTCAAGTTAGTCAAGAGTAAATTCTTATTTCTTCGACAAGTGTCGGGCAACTACACGGCCATGCACATCTGCTACCATCTTCAAGGCTACAAGACTCAGATAAGACCCACTATTCATCCAAGCCAAAGCTAACATTAAATATCTGGTAAATTCTGATAAACCGAGAGTGGTCATGCTTAAATGTTAAATGCTTGCTGCTTGCTGGTTATTTTTACTTATTTGGACCATTCTCTGTAAATACTAAAGATGGATGTGTGGGAAAATCACAGAAAATCACTAGGAACAGTCCGTCTGATAAGTTCAGCGTCACATTTCTTCCCAATTCTGATGCTCAAGTTTGAACTTCAGCAGATCATTTGACCATTTCTTCATGCCTAAATATACTGTCTTGCTGACATGTTTCGATGATTTGATATTTGGTTAATGAGCAGTTAAAGGTGTACATAGTGAGTATATATCATGTAGAGGGAATATACTCGTCAGAGTGTACTTCATATCGTGAAGCAGTGGCATTCTGAAGTTGACAGTAATTTAATATGAGCAGTCAGGCTGTAAACTCACTCTCACAGGTGTGTTTGTCAGCTGCCAGCTCATACCCCGGGTCACAAGCACATCTGTAGCTACCCAGTGTGTTCAGACAGCGCTGCTTGCAATTACCATTGTCAGGTCTGGAGCACTCATCCATCTCTAACAAAAGGAAATGGCAATTACTAGTTTTCTGTGCCAGACAAATGCATCAAACAGGTCTCACTGCCGCCAGATTGTTTGCTGCTAAAATGACCTTCTGACCTTTAAAAAAGTTGGCCGCAAACCCAGCTTTGTTGACCGATCCGTCAGATGCAAACTTGAGCCAGAGCTGGTTGGAGGTGCTTTTGATGTCGTCTGGTTTGTCGTACCCGCAGAAACGTCCGAGCAGCGGGCTGCTCTCTGAAGCGCCGTCTCTCACTTCCACGTAGTCGTAGGTACAACTGTCGTGTTTCTCAATCTGCACAGCGCGGACACAAAAGTCTGCTAATAGACATTACAGCAGAGGATTGTGAAGTCTGTCCAAAGCGTCATCCTCGCCATCCACAAACAATAAAAGTGAGATGTTTTTTTTCTGCTGACACTCTGTAGACTTTTCAAAGTTTAAAAAAGTTGCTATAGTACTATAGTATAGTAGGTAATTATTTAACAAGTTTAATAAAACAAGTTCCAACATAGCAGCACATTAAAATCTTTGCAAATTAGCTAAGACTGTTTTAAATCTTTCCAGGTTGGCCATTCCTCTCTATATGCCAACTGCACCATTCACTGCAGGGACCACCTTTTAATTTTATTTGCTAGCACGTTGCCAGAATGCAGGAATAACAACAAAAGAGGTAATTTTACCTCAAATGACTGAAAGGAGAGGCCAACATTAAACCCCTCTGCCACTGTGATTTTCCACACACACTCTTTGTTGGACTGGTATTCATCAGGATAATTAGGCGACTGGATCTGGCCGCTCTCCCGCTTCACCTCTCCTCCACAGATGGCTGCACAGGAGGTGAGAAGTGACATAAGCACCAGTTGATTACAGTCACAGACTTGCTTTCATATGGCCAAATTCACATCTGTACCAAAGGAGATGCATGGGAAAACTGAGCATTGTACCTTCATAAACAGCTGAAAATCCTTTGCCCACCCAGCTGCTGCTGCTCCTGAATTCAATCCACAGTCGGCTGTCGGTCGAGATAATCTGAGCTGGAAGTGTGTCTCCACAAAAGCGCCCTGCAAAAGTGCAAAAAAACCCCAAACTGTCATTTCTTCTCGGTAAGAACTTCACATTAGAGACGCAAGTAAAACAGACCTTTTAGAGGAGCCTTCCTCCAGAAGCCGTCCCGGACTTCGACATGGTCGTACCAGCACAAGTGACTCCTGAAGAGGTCCATGGACGTAAAATTGAGAACAATCTAAGATGCAGAGGAGACAGAAGGACACCAGGGTGTTAGCAAATGATCTGGCATCAAGATTCGACATCTGTGTCGTCCCAAAAGAGGTAAAAAAGGTGGAAGGTGATACAAATTCATTTGGGTTGTGCTAGAAAAAATCTGCCAAATCAAAATGTGTAATCCGATTACTTTTTTCAGGTAACAAGTAAAGTAAAGGATTACTATTGCAAAAAGGTCATTAGATTACTGTTACTAAAGCACGCTGCATTACTGTGTTACTAAAACCGTGATTTTTTTGCGAGAGTGTCTCATGACAATGATGTAAGTGAGTGCAGATCAACAATGGATAATATATCGAGTGCGGGAGAGAGTATGAGCGTGTAGGGTTTAAAGCGTGGAAGTACTGACCTTACTTTGAGTTTGATTCCGTAAAAAGTGACAAAAACATTAGCGTCTGCTGCACACTACATGGGAAGAAAACTTATTTTTAGAGCAAAAAAACCCCTAAACTTCAGAGTAAGCACCGAGTGCGCTACGACGGGAATGTGAAACTCCCAGATCCTTCCACTGACCGCTACGACACACCTGCACCAGGGCAAACCTCCGCCTGCCCCACTCCTGCTTTACGGTGAAAATAGAGCAACAGGACCGCTGAGTCTTTGATTTTATTTATTTTCTGCTGTCTTATACGTGCATCTATTTGAAAGACTGAGTGTAAACACAACAAACTTTTAATTTATGTGCTGGAATGTGCAGAAAATAGGTTTAAATGTTAAACAATTTTCTTCCAGTCAGAGAATGTTGCATATAATTTAACTTTTGCTTCATGCGTAAAGTTAAAATATTAAAACTAAAAAAACTACTTTCAAAATGAGACTTTTTCATTTGATTACATTTTATATGATGGATTATGCAGAAACAATAGAACTGGGCTGAAAGATCTCTCGCTTTATCACCTATTCAGGTTGTAAATCATCTTTTAAAAAAGTAACTAAGTTACTAATTACTTTTGAAAATAAGTAACCAGTAAAGTAAACTAGCAAGATTACTTTTGGGGGGAAGTAATCAGTAACTAATTACTGATTACTTTTTTCAAGTAACTTGACTAACACTGGTGTTGGCCCTGAGAGGCCAAACGGACTGCAGCTTAAGAAAACACCAGCAATAAGAAAAACGCTGCAAAAGTACACAAAACACAACGTATATATGAAAAATGACAACAGAAATAGGAAAAAACAAAACAGAAATGGAGAAAAACAGATTTCCAAAAGCACAAGGGAAGTGTTTCTGGGGAGACAATAACCCGACGGACCAGTTGCAGGAGCCCAAAACATGGTAGGCATATTTTATCATGATTCATTTAATACTGATGACGGATTTTCAGGCTAATAGTTAGGCTAACACACTTAACTCTCATCTTTTCCTTTCTCACAAAACCGATAGATCCTCCACTTCTTTTAAGTGTCTCCCAGCAAAATTCTTAGCATATTTTGGTTGCAACTGGTCCGTCGGGTTATTGTCCCCCCAGAAACACTTCCCTTGTGCTTTTGGAAATCTGTTTCTTCCTGTTTCTGTTTTTGTTTTTCCTATTTCTGTTTCGTTTTTTCCTATTTCCGTTGTTGTTTTTCCTATTTCCGTTGTGTTTCGTGTGCTTTTGCAGCATTTTTCTTATTGCTGGTGTTTTCTTAAGTTGCAGTACGTTTGGCCTCTCAGGGCCACCGTAGTACGACTCATTGTGGTGACGCCTTGTGAATAAGAGCAACCAAAAGTAGCTATTATATGAATGAAATAACTAGACTGACTTAGCCATATTCACCTCCGCATCCATGTGGCTAAATTAGAAACACCAATCAGCCCAAACAAATGAGAAAAAAACAAAAACATATGTCTTGGTCACTAATTTATTTGAGAAAATTCTTTCAATATTATACATCTGCGATTGGGAAACTTGTTAACTTAGCAGAAGAAGTAAAGATGATGGTTGCAGTCCATGTGCTATGAATGCTTGCTAACTAATATGGAGCATTAATACAACACTTAATGGACCTCATTTGAACTTTACTCAAGTCCTCCTTGCAGAACAGCTTCGACTGTAATGCGTGCGTTATAGTTTCTGCATCTGCTGAAGTTCAAGTGGCATGAATTTCTTCTTCAGATGGCGAGGCTCCGCGCAGATGTCTGCATGCCTGCCAAGTTTTCCCACGCTAAGTTTTTCCTTATGACTTGAGGAGTCACTTGAAGAAACTACATAACAATCCACTAACTACTCATGGGCTCTTATGCATAAATAAGCATAAATAAGAATGACTGCTCGTTTGTGGTATCTGCAGCTATCTGTGTCTGTATTCCCTGGAAAGATGTTAGTGGATTTCCTCACATTAACTGCTAACATCAGGGCTTTGAATTGGCAGTTTGAAAATAAATTATGATTCTATGATGTGTTTAAGATCATTATCTTGTTGCACTACCACTTTATCTTTTGATTTAGCTCATGATCACTATGGATAAAGACTTTATAAATTCATTAGGTGAGTAACCATGCTGATCATGCCCTTATGGAGCTAATGCATCCACATATTGAGTACCTTTTCTCCAGGAGTGACAGAAATCCTCCAGACACAGTGGGTGTATGCCGAGTATCCGTTAGGGAAACCAGGGGAAGAGAAGTTTCCACAACTGTCCTGCAGACTTTCCCCACATTCTGTCACAATAGGAGATTATTTAAAATATATTTAACTAAGAACTGAAAACAGAAAGATGTGAGGAAAGAAACATTGCAAAGCCTTGACTGATCATCTGATTGGTGTTCAGGTAAAAAAAAAACAGTTCACAAAGGACTTCATTTTAGGGAGAAATAATATCATTTTTTAATCAATTTATTTAAACCAGTGATGATTAACTCTCAGTCATGAGTGCCTCACAAGCACAGAATTAGTAGAAATGATAAGTGAGTTCCATGTCTTGCTTCAAATAGGGTGTACAATGGGGATAAAAACATATAGTCTCCTCTGATTTTTAACACATCTTGAATCTATGCAAGACGATTAGGGCCACTGATGAAAAAAGTGGACACACCTTTTTTTTTCTTTTCCAGAATTCTGAGAAAAAAAGTCAGAATTCTGACTGTAACTGCAATCGAGAAATGGAAAGCTGCTCACTCTTCAGGGGAAAAAAGTCGGAATTCTGACTTTTTTTCCTGAGATTAAAGTCTGAATTCTGGAAAAGAAAAGAAAAAGATGTGCCCACTTTTTGTTCCAGTGACTCTAATCATCTTCTGTATGAAACAGTCCATGGTGCATATAATAATAAAAGCACTTTTACTTTTAACCTGTGACAGTAGAGATGAGACTTTTCATTATGCTGCCATCAGGTTGAAACTGCTGTTTCAACTTGAAAACTACCACTAACTAAATAAAACAGAAATGAAAAGGATCCAGGAGTGTTAGAGTTTTTAGGAGTCTTAAACCACATGCCTTACCTATATCAGAATTGCCTAAAGAGTGAGCAGCTTTTCATTTCTCGATTGCAGTTACAGTACGCAACACAGTTGCTGTCTGCACTGTCCTGCAGTTAGAAACCATCAGTGTGAAGAGCGTCTCTAAACAAAACATAAAAGCTACTCTCCAGACTATCCAGCTACGTGGATAGTCTGTTGGCTTTGCAAGTAGCAGCTGCTATAATTGGTTCGATAGAGACGAGGAGCGACACTCCTGTGTGTCTAAAGATCAACCTTAACCTGACCATCGTTCACTGCGTCATTCTCGGCTAGAACATGAGGCCCACGAGTCTGTGAAACATATTAGTGAGCCGAGTATTTTTCACATATTCATTGACGCAGGAACTCCAAAGGTCTGCTGTTGATCTCAGTAAATGGATCAACAGCAGACGTCTGCCTGGAAATGTGGGTAAATGAGTGTGACGCACTCCAGAAGACACTCTGCAAGAAAGCAGATAAAATACGGCATCAAGACTGTTTTCTTAGAAATGTACTGCAGTGAAATATTTATTTATTCTTTCTTTAAACTGACAGCATTTGGTGTTGCTGTATTTTGACAAGATTTCATATTAGATATTGAAGTCGGCACAGCTGTCCAAATAGCATGAAGCGAACGGGGGATTTAATTTTGGCATCTTAAACCGTTTGTGTTGTTGTGTTTGATCGTAGAAGAATTTTATCAAAGAGTAAAATTTTATTATTTCTCCTGAATATGGAGGTTTTTGTTCCATGGTTTTCTGCTCTATTTAATATCAAGCAAGAATTCCTGAACCTTTTTTGTTAACCCTTTGTTTTGTTTGACAAGGGTAGAGGAGTTTTATCTTCAGTTAGACCAGTTACTTTTAAATTAATGAATAATAAAAGTATAAAGGCCACATTATATAGTTTGGTGAGTAGCCTCTCTACATCAAATGTAGCTTACTTGCGCATTTGTAGAGTTTGCAGGCCTGTGCAATGTCTCCTTTACTGAGCTTGGTCCTCTGCCCAATAGACGGCCTGACTCCATTGACATCATAACGGGGCAAGATTGTGTCTAAGAAGATGCCTCTGTTTCAAAAAAACCACAGCAAAGAATCCAGTGACAACACTTAAAGCCTGAAGAGAAAAAAAACATCTTCTAACTTCTAACTTTTACTGATGTGCAAGAAGATCTGAGTTTCAGAGGTTTTAAACTGAAGGATCGATGAAATCTACATGATTTTTCTGATGTACCTCCTGTTCAGGACCTTGATTTATTGATTGTGATAATCTTTCACTGAGTTCGGAGCTCCCACCCTGCAGTTCCCATGGTGATGCACCCATGAATGACAAGCATGTGCAAACAGAGCGCTCTGAATGGGGCCTTTCGCCGGTGCCAGCCGGCTCAGTGGAGCCCGCTCCTGAATGCCAGAGTAAAAGGCCACTCCACCCCAAATTGTTTGACAAAGACTGAACTGCCGGGCCTTTTTTTAGCTTGGCATGCCTCCATGACCCAGACCTGCAATGTGGTTATGGGGGTAAAAAACCAAAACACCGAGAAACTGAAAGGGGCAACGACATGCATGGGAGAGAAACAAAAAAGGAGACTAGTGTGGAATCACTTCTGTAACAATACAGGACAAATCCCCCAGAGGTTTCCTGTGAGGCATGCTAAGCAGAGCTGACTCAAGGGACAAACACCAGGTCAGGGTATAGCCCTGTTAGATAATCAGAAACAAGCTTGGTAACGATGACACGTGGGGCTAGTCAGGCTAGTGTGTTCGCAGTTTGGAGGTAGGCAGAGAAAATCATGAATTTAAGAGATATTTAACTTCCGTAAGAAAGGTTTTTAATTGCCTGTTAATGTAAATATGGTAAAGCTAAAAGTGTAAATGTTCAGAAAAAAACACAAAAACAAAAGAAAAAAACCTTACATTTCTGTTGAGAATATACTAACATGAAGCAAAAAAAGATGCCAACCTGGAAAATGTATTCCTTGCATAATGCATGATGCTGCCAAAGTCGTATACCTCTCCCAGTGAGTCGACCTCCCCTGGTTCCATCTTCAGGAAGTTATACTCCTGCCCTTTTGATGGACAAACAGACAAAGAACTAAATGCAGAGACAAACATCTGCAGCATCAGTATCCATTCCCACATATTTATTTCATCCTCAACGCACGCATGCAGTAAGAGTACCTTGTTGAATGTTGTCTCTGATGATGCTTACATGCTCATCACGGTCCGGACGTGTGTGTTCATGCCAGAAGCCAATCACGTGGCCGAGTTCATGCACAACGATGCCAAACTTATCACAGTTTTTTCCTATAGAGATGGCCTGAGGGCCGCCACCTCTCCTCCCCACATAGGAGCAACACCTGCCGGTCAGCGACACTATTCAGGTCCACATCCTGCTTTTATTCCCCCCCCCCCCATGTTTTTAACAGGTTAACTATAAAGAGAGGTATATGCCCACTTTTAAAGAAAATATTCAGTCTGAGCTTTCCATCTTTTATATACAGTCTATGGTTTCTGAATAGAAAACAGTGGAAACAATAAATCTGGTCAAATAAATAAATAAATGAATGAATAAGAGCTCCAATAATTTTAGTTTAGATCATTGTGCGGTTTTTTTTCTAAGCCAATAAGCTGAGACAAACACTTCTGTTAAAAAACCGATGACATCATAAAAATGTTGACATGCTCCCAACTTACCCACAAGGTCTGTAAGTGAAAACAATGTAGCTTTCTTCAGTCGCCCTCTCTGTGAACGTTACACAAATGTGTTTCTCCCAGTGACGCATCGCCTGACGGAAAATGGCTCGCTGACTGCCTGAAAGGAAACTCTGAATTAGACGTTGACAGTTTCAGGATGTCCAAGCTGCACATGGCAACAAAGACTCCTTAAAGCAGTGGTTTTTAAATGTTTTTGTGCCCAATGCACACTACAGGGCAAGCCGAAGAGTTCGAGGCCCAGCAAGTCTGCAGAAAATAACCTCTATGCCGTCTGGTATGTTGTCAGTTCTTTTTGGTTGAATTGTCAGGTGGATGCACTGTTAAGCATTACACCTAAAATTCATTTGCTTTTTGATATCCTGCAACCATCCTATCATGGTGAAATCAGATGTAAGACTTATTGTTGTCCACCAAAGCTCACCACTGAAATTTCCGCTGATCACGTAGGGGATGATACCATCAGGCCATACTCGCTCAGGTCTGGCGGTGGCTGCTCTCCTCTGTCGACGGAGGCTGTGTCTGTCAGCAGCCCTCTCACTCCTTCTGTTTTCACTGGAAGTGGAACTGTTAGCTGTAAAAGGTAGATAGGACGTTCAGGGGAGTTTGTTTTGATTATGATCCCCTTATTTGCACATTCAGTTTGAATTCCTAACATATTAGTTGGGTTTTCTCTGTTTTGACACCTGAGTTTGTGTGGTTGCTCTGGACAGCGTGCTGTGCATCATCAGCTCCTTTGAATAAGCGGAGGTCGTCTTCATCCAGTGCGATGTCTCCCAAAAAGGCAGCTATGAGGATAAAAGTTCTCCGATAAATTGAAGATATATAACTTTGTGTTAAAGTGACAGGGAGGAGAATTTTAGAAAGCACCTCTTAAAGAGCAGTCGCACAACAACATGAGCATAAAGTCGCTGATATCAAAAGTCTCTGTGTTTTTGTCCTCATTCGATTACATGTTTTTTTAGAGCTGCTATTTCTTCTTGTGGTTTGCTCATGTTCACCTCTTCCTGCTGCCTTATTTTGTCTTTTATGTTTTGACTCTTCTTATTAGTTTGTCCTTCAGTGGGACTTTTATTGGATTGTCTCATCTACTTTAACAAGCTTATTAAAGTCATCTCTTTTTGCAACCTGCCCTTGGCTCACAAACTAAAACATATCTGAGGACTGTTTGTGTCCTTTTAAAGGAAGGAAGGAAGATGTGAACTGAATACATTATAGGACTGTGACCGTGCTGATGCACCATGTCTAACTAAACTAAGTAAACTGCACAAGTGGAAGAAAAACAAAGAGTGGAAGGCCAAAAACCTATCTACAACAGATGAACAGCAACTGAAAGTCATGTCCTTAAGAAATAGGAAAAAACGTCTAGAAAGGCCCTGACAGAGGATCTGAGAGACGCATCTGGCTCATCTACTGTTCACTGAAGCTTCATCAGAAATGGTCTCAGTGGAAGGACGGCTGTCAATAAGCCATTATTAGGAAAGAGAAACAGAAAGGAAAAACTGAGGTATACCAAATTACACAAGAACTAGACTGATGGAGTGATGAATCCAAATTGTTGATTTAAATCATTATCAAGATATATGGAGGAGGTCAGAAGGCGAGGGAACGGTGTGTCCACAGCTGTCTGTAAAACACAGTGGACGCTCTGTCATGGTTTGGAGTTGCATTTTAGTCAGTGGTGATGGAGATCTTGTCAAAATTTGTGGAATTATGAACATAGAAAAATACCACTAGATTCTGATCCGCTATGCAGTATCACCTGTAAAGTGTTTGATAAATTTTTATTAAGGAGACCAATCCACGAGTCTCATGGATTGGTCTCCCCAAAGCCTGGACCTCAACATTACTGATGCAGTGTGGGATCATATTTGATAGAACAGAACAAAGAGCAGCCAAAGAAGAGCTTTGAATGTCCTTCAAGAAGCCTCTAGAACTATTCCTGAAGACTACATAAAGACATTACAAAAAACCTGACTCAGACTCAGACTGTGTTAAAGAATAAAGATGGTCAGAGCAAATATTGAAATTCAAACTTATTAAAATTGCACTCATTTTTTTTTTACCTTATATACTGGCTCTCCATGTATTCTTGCTTCAATAAACCACTACACATATTTTCTATACCACAACATAAAGAAATGAGCATTGGCTCTTTCATCCAGGTCTGTATATAAAATGCTAACAGCAGATAAAATGGACTGAATTTGCACTTTGACACAGAAAACGAGTAAACTCCACAAATTCACAGAGGTAAATGCCCCAGAGGTAGATTTGTAAAGGTCTCATCAACTTTTCTGCAATACCTTAAAAAAAAAAACAAAAAAGAAAAAAACAAGTTGCGTCACTACAGGATTTCTTACAAAGTCAGCAGTGCAGCAAACACAGTAGAAGACAAAAGTGGTGAAACAGCTTCAAGATATGGCATAGCTCAGTGTCAGCTGCAGAGAACTGTTACAGAAGAGTCTGACAGAAAACTGGGCTCTAATAGGCCGTGGGGAAGTGAACAAAGAAACCATAAACTTCTATGCTGAACTACAAGATTAGCTACACAACATCTTCCAGTGGCCAACAAAGGTGAGAGTGAGAAACACAATTAAGGGTTGTAGATAACTTTCAAAACTCAAGGATGACATGAAACGCTCTTTGAAAAATAATATCCGTCATATTGGCCAAGCAGAGCTGCTCACTTGAGTCTTTCCCTCTAAATACCTCATTTAACAGTGTGTGTAACAACCGTTGAAAGTACAAACGAAAAGAGGTAGTGGGCCCTGTGTCAGCCTTTGAAGTAAACTCACTCAAGCAAAGGGTGACTGTAAATGACTGTCACCCCTGCAGTGTGCACCCCATGCTCTGGAGCTTGAGGGATTTCACCACAGTCCAGCTGAGGGTTGTGCTGGCACGGCCTCAGTGACCTCAAGTCTCCAGGCAACTCCCTCAGAGTGGAAGAGTGGTCTGTTTTGAAAGCTTCAGAAGTCACAAGTGAAAAAGGAACCCCAACCTGCTGGAGGCCCAGGATAACCGCAGTGAACTGTTTGTTTTATATATATATATATATATATATATATATATATATATATATATATATATACACTGCCTGGATGTCGGCTTCTGTGGTAAATCCTGATTGATGACCAACCATTCCTAGCTTGTCAGTGCACCAAGTTGATCACAACGATGATCATAATCACATTCATGCATGATGGAGCGCCATGTCACAAGCCAAAAGCGAGTCGAAAGTGCCTCGATAATCATCAAATTAACATTTTCGATCCAATACCAGGAAACTCTCCAGACCAAGAGTTTATGCCTTAGCGAGACCTTAAAAAAGTGGATGGACAAGCAGAAGCTCATATACTGGGGACATCGTGGAGTTTGGATCACCATCAAACAGGATTTTGAGGCTGATATCCAACACGTCGTGGAGAATTGCAGAAGTTATGAAGAAGGGTCAGCATTGTAAATACAGACTCTTTGTAAAAATGTATTTTGTTTAACAATAAAAGTCTTTGAAATTCATAAAATGCTTATGATTGTTCTTCATCATCAAAAGAAGTAAAAATGTAACAAAAAAAACTGAAACGCAAAATCTGTGCCATTGCCTAAACTTTTAGTTATGACAGTACAACCTATTTATATTAAAAACACAGACATGTACCATGTACCACTGCACTTATGTTGATTGAAAGTTATGGTATTGTCTTGACTGCAGGTATTTAAAGTTACTCTTCATTGCATTTAAAAAACAACTACTGTACTTTAACACATTAATTTCAACAGATGCAGTTTCTTGCATCTTGCTCACAATACTCTGTCATTATATTAAGGAAATATGACATTACTTTATTTTGGAGCATGTATTTATTTTAACTCTACCAGAGTGCTAATGTTAATATTACTGTTATTTTACATGACAGACCTTTGAAGTGTAACAAAATTTACACTGTTAAACACTAAAATTGAAAAAATTGAAAATACAGTAATAGTTTTTTTTTAAAGTATAACATGACTAAAAGAACAATTATTTCACTAAATAAATTAATTTGGGGTACATACTGTGCTGTGTCTATAGCATCACTGTCACCTCTACATCTCTTTCTTACAACTGAGTAAAGATAAAAACATGCTTGCTTTACTTTGAAAAAACCCCCACATATTAATAAGTGTAAACAAAAAAATAATTGGTTGAACTTTTTCAGTACAGAAAGTCTACATTTGACTTTAAAATTAGTCCTTTTTGTAAATACCACTGCAGTTTGCAATGGCACAATCGTTTTGTTTGTCTTTTAAAACTGCATTTACACCATTTTCATGTCGTTTAACAGTTTTTTTTCTTCTTATTAAACTTGATTTAATAGCTTTAGGTTAAAAAAAAATCACTTTTAGTTCCAGAGGATGTGAAACATTTACACTTTTTGTATTTAAACATATTGTGTAACATCCTCACAATCGATTAGCTGCTATTCTACATATTTTCAAACAACAATAAAATGTAAAAAATAAAAATATGTAAATATTATTTTTGGACTGAAAATATTTTCCCTGGTTTAAAGTTTATTTACATCCAGTCTTCACACCTATTAAGCTGAGAGCATCATTTTTTCTTCTTTTAAAGGGTTATCCTTTAATAAACATCTAGCTCTTCTCACAGGGATTGGAGCCTTCAAGACTTCGAGCTGTTAGCCAAAAATACACCAATAACACACAACAAGAGAAGGAGGTATCATGTACAGTAATATGGACAGTACCTGCTTTACATGGATCCTTGTAGTCGATTTCGTCCCCGAGGTCAGTAAAAGTTGCGTCCACAGTCTCCCAATCAGCCGCCAGAGGAACGCAAAGACAAACAAACAAAAATCTAGGGACGACTTCCATTGCTTTTGATCAAATATGCAGAGGAGGTAAAGTTTGTAATTGTGCTGCAGTAAGAGAAAAAGGCGCTGAAAAGACTCTCCTGCCCAGCGGCGCTGTTTCCTCACGTCTCCATGCTGCTGCAGTGATTTCGCTGGCATCCAGCCCCGAGCGCACAGCAACGCACACACCCATGCCTCTGAAGCCAGAGAGGTGCTTCACCTGCTGTCAGGTGACTTAGGGGGCTTTACATCGGACGTAAGCGCGGGTAAAATCCGTGTCATTTCTTTCTGTGTTAATAAACATGTTAGAAAGATTTAAAATTAAAGGGCAAAAACACCTATAGCAGGAACACAAAGCTGACATGTAGCCCATCCTGTATTTGTGCACTACAACTGTTTCTCGACAACCTACATCTGTTAAATAAGAGAGACTGGGTCTTGTTTGTGTAACAGAATCCCGATACTGTTTATGCCTCAGAGACTATCACAGGGTGCTGATTCCTGACCCGCTACACCACCTGCAGGCTACAAGGTCCACTCACACGTTAGCTCTGAAATGCGGGAATACTGACTCAGCAGTTAAGAGAGGAGCTGACTCATAACTGAAGCTAAGGGAAATAAAAAAATAAAAAAAAGAAAGAAAGAAAAAAGAAAAAGAAAAAAACGTTTATTTAATTATTTTTTGCCAAAAGACTTACTATCCGTCTTATCTAATTTCCAAAAACAAACGAAAGAACTGTTTATTTATCTATATTTATTTACATAACATACAGTAAGATTTCCCATCAAAAGAAATTATGAAAGTAATGTGTGATGAGGTTTTGAAACTTTCTGAAAGGTTTACTGTAGTGATACTGATAGAAGGGGACTTCTATCGTGAGTGATTTAACATAAAATAATAATAATAATAATAATAATAATAATAATAATAATAATAATAATAATAATAATAATAGTAATAATAGTAATAATAATAATCTGGCACATTAATCCTGTAAGACACTTAGGAGCAGCTGGAAAAGGCATCCACCTGCTCCAGAAGACTGAGGGATGAGACTGGAAATCAGACCAAGGGCACCTGGTGGAAAGGTGGGAGATGAAATACACTCAAGAAAGCATGTGAAATGATATAAACCAGAGCTTACTAAATATAATAAAATCCAGCAATCATGTTTTTGAAATTCCTACATAACAGAAATATAAAATTCGTTTTTTATTGTTAATGACTGCTAATTGTTGAGTGTGGAGCATTAAATTGATTTGGCTTCTGAAGTGGAACATACAGTATCAGACAGCATGTGACTCATCCTGTGTTATTCTTTAACCATTTGGTTTACTGATTGTTAATCAGCTAAAAGAGTTCATTTCAGTTCAGTTCCACTGAGGTTTATTTATATAGACCAAATCAAAGCAACACTATACAAGCGGCACTTAGTGAGCAAGCAGTTTGTGACAGTGGGAAGGAAAAACTCCCTTTTACCAGGAAGAAGCCTCGAGCAAGGAAATGAGTAATGAAAAGAGGTGAGTGGAGGAGTGCTCAGTGCATCACAGTGTATTGCAGGGTTCCCTGCAGCAGTCTCAGCCTATAGCAGCATAACCAAGAAATGGTTCAGCCTCAAAGAGAAAATCCTTCATGTGGACACTTTATATTAACCCTGTATAGTATTTATCTTGTGAATCATCTGGCATTCAGTTCCACTAAAATATTAAAAGCAGTGTGGAAAAAAAGTGTTTAATGTTTATTTGCAGTAACAGCTTTGCACAGTGCATATGTTTACCACTGAGTGGCACTGATGGGTAAGTTGTAGATTCAAGTGAACTACCAAAAGAAGTCAAGGAAAAAAAGAAGAAAAAACAAAACAAGGAAAAGTATGAGTGAAAACAAATACCTGGACAAAGCTGTGGAGTCATTCAGAGAAACACTCTGAGAAGAGAGGAAGCACCTATGCGTGAGAGTTTTGTTTTGTTGTGCAAACTCTTAGCAAAGTTTTCTACAAGTGTGATGTGAGTGGGAGTCAAAGACTCAGTCCCACAAGCCTCACTCCTCCTCTGCCACCACACATCTGCTCCTGAGGAGATGGGACCCTGATCAGGAGGAGAGCTCTCTTCATCCCTCAGTCTGTATGGCTGAAACCTCCAGAGCACTGTAAGGAGAGGAGCCACCAGGAAAAGAAAAATCCTTCATCCTGAGACAATATTTATGTTTACCATCTCCCAGGCTGATTGCTCTCCTAAATTTGGAGTGATGCCCCAGTGCTGGTGCAGGCGGGTCGTGCTTTGTGTGGAACTGGGTGTACTGGTGGCAGTCCTGGCGGCTGGCAGCACAGCTCAGCTATTTGAGAGGAGACAAGCCGGGTCATCGTGCTATGGAGGATTTGACCTCTACTTTGTTTTGGACAAGTGAGTGCTTTTATTTTTACTTGATCACAGAAGAGATCTGTGTGACTCATCGGTGCTTTTTGAAGGCACAGGTGCACGCATCATTCAAGGTGTCATCCAGTGGCAATGATGGGCTGCTAATTGCCTGACAAAAATATGCTAATAGGATGTAACTAGCATGTTTTAGCCTACTGAAATATTAAGGCCTTTATAAAGCTGAAGGTAGGGTCTGGATTCCAAATAGAAACTGAATCGAATGTGACCGTAAGTGACATGCATATAATGCATTTTTAATTTTGAAATGTCACCAGCTTGAGAATTTCTGATCACACCAGTAGAAGCCTGATTTAAAAAGAACAGACTCAGTCATCAGATTTGCTAATTTCCTAACGATGTACCTGCCACAACAGTTCAAAACTCCAAGTCATGATATGGCATTTGCATTGTGAGATACAAACTCATTGCTGCTGTGACCTACACCATCAACTTAAAACTGAATGAGTTATCAACTGATTTTCTAGGTGATCAGTAGCTTTGAATCACTGTGCAAACAGCTTAGGAGGTAAAGTGGCCCCTGTTGCCACAATCTGTGTCAGTATGTTTGACGTATGCATTGAAGAAAAAGCACTATATGAATATCTGTGAATGAATGAGTGTGGGTTGCAGGGTAAAGAGCATTCAGTGGTTAATAAGATTAGAAATGCTGTATATAAAGGCCAACATGGTGAAAAACACCAATTGGAGTTTTGGAGTCTAAAATAAAGCCTTTAAATGTGTTATTTTGTACAATGTGAAACCCCAAAATATTTCTATTCATATAAAAAATGTTGTTTTTTGTCTTAAATGGCTTAAGTGATATTATAGTACTTATCTTAGAATACTTATTGTTCTCAGCTGCTATTGCGGTATCGTCCCATTTTATTCAAGGAAACAGTCGCAGGTTATAAGAGACTCAAATGCCATAAGCTCACATAAGGGTTCAATTAAATGTCATGAGGCTAACATGACACTGTTGAACAGGTCAAGTCACATCAGTGTGCTGTTTCATAAATTCTCTCTTAAAAGAGCCGTGCATACATAAATCAAAAACACGCATATCGTTTTCTTTTTGCAAATCACCTCAAAGTTGTAAGAACTGACATGAAGTATGTTTACACGGTGACATCTTCATGCATTCATCAGCGGATGATAAACTGCCCTGCAGGGATTCCTGTTTTCCAAAAGCGGCCGCTCTTCGCTGACAGGCGCTGCCCACATCCAGACCCAATTTCATCTCTCTGCGCTTCGGTCTGCAGAACCCTTTCTCCATTAGAGCCAGATGTTCCAAAGATCCCGAGTGTTTGGCTGTCTCTGCACTGCGACTCACATCACAGGATAAATGAAAACATAAGGGAGGAGGTGAAGGGAGAGTGCAGAGAGAGAAAGGGGCCACAAGAAGTTGTGCATATTTGCTCCACGAGTCTCTTTAATTACAGCCTTCCACTTAGAGAAATCAGCTGGTTGTTTGTGTTGGTCTGCACCTGTTGCAAAACCTGGACCCAGGAGGAAGCCATGTAAGGATCAAGTGGAACTATAACTTTGGCTTGGAGTAAAAGTGGGCAATAAAGTCACATAAAAAAGTGAGATTTTTTTTATGAATAATATACCAAGAATAGCATACCAGTCCCATCCAACCTTATTTAGCATAACAACATAGCTGAACAAAGTGCTTTCTAGTTAAAAAAAAAAAAAAAAAAAGAGCAATAAAAAACTAAAACAAACATATACTAAAAGGAAAATAAATAACAGCAAGACATACAAAATGGAAATAAATAGACAATAAAATGTATAAGAAATAAAATGGAAAAAAATGAATAAAAAAATAAGGAGGTTAAAAAATGATTGAAACTGGCAAGACCTCTGGTACTAAACTTAAAATGTCTTGGAGAATATTTATGATTCTAGAAGCTGTTTAAAAATATCAGTTGTTCACACTGATTCCATAATTTGGTGTCCACAACAGCTAAAGCTCAGTTGAGTGGACAGGGGACAAGCGGACAGGGGACTGTCCCCACTACAGGTTAAATACCTGGACTCTTAGACAGCTGTTTTAGAACTGAAGAAGCCTTATGGATGAAAAGTTTAAAACATCTTCACGAGCCAAAAAGAAGTCCAGTCACCTTCTTTTAAAGCACTCAACACCAGTAATTTCCTCTTTTTTCTAAAATATTTTTACACAAAAAGATTCAGGTGATAGCCGATAATCACAATAAGAATACTCTTTAACTAAAACTCCTTTAATAAGTGTCCACAGTGTTCTCCATCACTGCTGCTCACTGTCAGTGAGAATAGACTCCAGTCCTTCTTTCTGCCATTATATTGTATGCAGTGCAAAAACAATCTTTAATTACATCACATTACAGGGTTATAAGGAGATCTAGACTTTAAAGGCAGTTTCCACAATTTCACAGATATTCAGTGTTTCTGTCTTTCAGCTTTTAATGTCACGCTTTTCTTGTCTGTTTTGATGACTCCCTTTTTATTCTTCCTAATTCTGGAAGCGAAGAAGCTAAACAACAGTATAACAGCATTAAGTTGTTCACTATTAGAGTATTTCTAAGTTCTTTCTTAGTCAATTGTGTTGCATGTCTTTTTCAGTCAATTGTGAATTGACTTTTTTGTGCCAAAGCTCCTGTGTGTCACTGAAACCGCTGAATCTTTGTTTCAGGTCTGGCAGTGTGCAGCATTACTGGAATGAGATCTATTACTTTGTCGATCATCTGGCTCACAAGTTTATCAGGTACAGTTACGCACAAGCCGTGGCACTATAAGAGTAAAGGGGGGGAAGAGAACATAAAAACATGTAACAATCATCTCCGGTGTTTTTGTTTTCCCAGTCCTCAGCTGCGGATGTCTTTTATTGTATTTTCAACAGAAGGAAGGATTCTCATGCCTCTAACAGAAGACAGGTGGCACATATACTAACACACCTAAATTTAATAATTCTTTTTATTTTTGTTGTATCATCCCCTTCTGATCAGTAGTTTTTGTCCTTTTTCACGTGTCAATAATAAGAGATCAGATTCGGGCGGGACTGGAGGAGTTACGTATGGTGCAGCCAGGCGGAGACACCTTCATGCACAGAGGATTTCAAAGGGTAAGTCATCTGTAAAGTCAATGAAAAACTGACCCTACCCAACAGTATGGCATCTGAGCCTTTAAATGAGGCCTTTTTAAAGTTTATAGCCACTGACGCCTCAAAACTTCCCTCTCAGGCCAGCGAGCAAATATACTACGGGACTGGAGATGGTAAGTAGATTTTTTCTTTCTTTTCTTTTTTTTAACACTTAATCATAGTAAAGTCTTTGATCCAAACATTAAAATTAATTTCACTCCTAATTCAGAAACGTTAGAATCACTCTATAAGGAAACAATAGAAACACAGCTGCTCTTCACATCACAAATATGTTCAAAATACTTAGAGATTGTGCTCTCAAAGATTTTTTTTTCTTTTTAGCGTTTTAACAGCGCTTCCTTCTGTGCTGTAGGTTACCGGACAGCCAGTGTCATCATTGCCCTGACGGACGGTGAACTGAGAGAAAATCAGTTTGACCTGGCTCAAAGAGAGGTAGAAGAATCCGTGTGAAAAGAAACTTACTAACACTTAATTAAGAAGTTTATGAACAACTATTAACTTAAATAGAAATTTAAAGCCTGTTTTAGTACAAAGCATAAGATAATGTAAATACAGCGTACTGCGTATTTTCTTCTCACTATATTGCTCAAAACACTATTAGAACATTAGAGAACCTAAAGTGTGAATGCATGCTGAACTACTGTACAGGGAGTGCAGAATTATTAGGCAAGTTGTATTTTTGAGGAATAATTTTATTATTGAACAACAACCATGTTCTCAATGAACCCAAAAAACTCATTAATATCAAAGCTGAATGTTTTTGGAAGTAGTTTTTAGTTTGAGCTATTTTAGGGGGATATCTGTGTGTGCAGGTGACTATTACTGTGCAGAATTATTAGGCAACTTAACAAAAAACAAATATATACCCATTTCAATTATTTATTTTTACCAGTGAAACCAATATAACATCTCCACATTCACAAATATACATTTCTGACATTCAAAAACAAAACAAAAACAAATCAGCGACCAATATAGCCACCTTTCTTTGCAAGGACACTCAAAAGCCTGCCATCCATGGATTCTGTCAGTGTTTTGATCTGTTCACCATCAACATTGCGTGCAGCAGCAACCACAGCCTCCCAGACACTGTTCAGAGAGGTGTACTGTTTTCCCTCCTTGTAAATCTCACATTTGATGATGGACCACAGGTTCTCAATGGGGTTCAGATCAGGTGAACAAGGAGGCCATGTCATTAGTTTTTCTTCTTTTATACCCTTTCTTGCCAGCCACGCTGTGGAGTACTTGGACGCGTGTGATGGAGCATTGTCCTGCATGGAAATCATGTTTTTCTTGAAGGATGCAGACTTCTTCCTGTACCACTGCTTGAAGAAGGTGTCTTCCAGAAACTGGCAGTAGGACTGGGAGTTGAGCTTGTCTCCATCCTCAACCCGAAAAGGCCCCACAAGCTCATCTTTGATGATACCAGCCCAAACCAGTACTCCACCTCCACCTTGCTGGCGTCTGAGTCGGACTGGAGCTCTCTGCCCTTTACCAATCCAGCCACGGGCCCATCCATCTGGCCCATCAAGACTCACTCTCATTTCATCAGTCCATAAAACCTTAGAAAAACCAGTCTTGAGATATTTCTTGGCCCAGTCTTGACGTTTCAGCTTGTGTGTCTTGTTCAGTGGTGGTCGTCTTTCAGCCTTTCTTACCTTGGCCATGTCTCTGAGTATTGCACACCTTGTGCTTTTGGGCACTCCAGTGATGTTGCAGCTCTGAAATATGGCCAAACTGGTGGCAAGTGGCATCTTGGCAGCTGCACGCTTGACTTCTCTCAGTTCATGGGCAGTTATTTGGCGCCTTGGTTTTTCCACACGCTTCTTGCGACCCTGTTGACTATTTTGAATGAAACGCTTGATTGTTCGATGATCACGCTTCAGAAGCTTTGCAATTTTGAGACTGCTGCATCCCTCTGCAAGATATCTCACTATTTTTGACTTTTCTGAGCCTGTCAAGTCCTTCTTTTGACCCATTTTGTCAAAGGAAAGGACGTTGCCTAATAATTATGCACACCTGATATAGGGTGTTGATGTCATTAGACCACACCCCTTCTCATTACAGAGATGCACATCACCTAATATGCTTAATTGTTAGTAGGCTTTCGAGCCTATACAGCTTGGAGTAAGACAACATGCATGAAGAGGATGATGTGGACAAAATACTCATTTGCCTAATAATTCTGCACTCCCTGCAGCAATAGCCACGGGTGATGTCACAGTGGCTATGTACATCTTTCATATACTGTCGATAACAGAAACCTCTTGTGCATTACTTCCAGATGTTCCCAGCAGTTGTCAGTGACATGAGAATAACTTCAATATAGCTGATGGAGCTTTTAAGTTTCAGCCCAACCAAATTCTAATGTGATTCAGTGAGCGTTCACCATTTCACTGTAGCTTGTTTATTCTGTTTAATGTCTCACTTTCTCTCAGGCTGGCAGAGCACGGCAACTGGGTGCCACTGTGTACTGTGTGGGAGTAAAAGACTTTAATGAAACCCAGGTAAATCTAACAGTTAACCCTTTAAAGCCGGTCGGAGCGGGCGCGCTCTGTTTTGCTTAACTATTTTTAAATCCCAGTAGCACTGCAACCACGTGAGCTAGCGCAATAATTTTTTTTGCATATGAAACCGGAGGAGTTGGACTTACATCTTATGCCATCAGCTTGTCCTAGGTCACAGTTTCCTTCCACATATAGCTTTGCAAAAACTTCATAAAAAGCACTTGCAGGAACAAAAACACAATATTCCAGAAACACGCTTTGCTGATCCAATCAGCTGTTTGTAACACTTCCTACGTCCATCAGCGCGAACTATCACATGTCCACCATGACCTGCCCGAAGCTGGAAGTGACGCCATTTTGCGGAAATGTAGTTTTTTACCATCAGGGCCTAGCGAGCCTGTACTGGTGTTTTTAAAAGTTATGTTTGACTTTATGACTTTCTGTGTCATTTCTGGGATGCTTAGGACTCATATTGCACTGCTGGAAATAGTTTACTTTGATGCATGTGCTGTTTTTTTGCAAATTTGCAGTATAATATTTATTTTAGTTTTTCCTGCATTATATAAAAATTGGTGTATTTCAAAAATAAAACTATGAAGACACTCAAAATAAATTTCCTGTGGTGAGAAACTATTTTGTGCAACTTTTTTGTATTTACAGTTTTGAGGGATAAGCCTCTTAAATTTCTCTAACTAGAAATATATGTTAAAAAAAACAAAAACGATCTTCAATTGTTTTGTAGTTTATTGCACTTTTTTGCAATTTATGTAATTACTATAAATGTACTGCATACATATTATTAAAATTTGGGCTATAATGGTTGTATTGATGTATATCAACTATGATATGATATAAGCACTGGCGGACTTGGTTCTATGGTAGGTCTTAAAGGGTTAACAGTTAGAAGATCAATTAATCAGTCAGCTAAAGAACAATTTAACCATGTAGACATTTTTCTCCACAGCTTTCAACGATAGCTGACAGCAAGGATCACGTCTTCCCTGTGAATGATGGATTTCAAGCACTGCAAGGCGTCATAGACTCGGTACTAAAACACAATAAGATCGCATTATATCAGTGGAAGGTCCTGCACTAAGTTAAGCTTCTGATATTATTTTCTCTTTCAGATCCTAAAGAGATCATGTATTGAAATCCTAGCTGTCGAGCCCTCCAGCATCTGTGAAGGAGGTGAAGAAACTTGAACTCAAAATACTGTCTCAAAATGCAAAAGCTTGATGTATACATACACCTTTCTACTTACACTTGATCGTTACTTTTGATATATACTCCAAATTATACACAGACAATTACTAAAATCACAGTTTAGCAACCAAACTTGGCACACAGGTACATCTTAGGCCCATAAAAGTTTTCATCATCTATATCAGATATTATGACATTATACTATGACATAACAGTACTGTAGCATCGGTATGGACCAGTAGTCCTACTGAGAGCACTTCCCTCCCTAAAACTCACTCTATAGTATTCCAAATTTACCACAAAGACAAAAGTTGATTAAATGATCAATTTAATCCCACTTCAGAATCCTTCCAGGTGGTGGTGAGTGGAAATGGTTTCCTTCATGCCCGAGATGTACAGAAAGTTCTCTGCAGCTTCTGGATCAACGACACTGTTACTTTGAGTAAGTACCACTTGCAAAGTTTTTCATTTTAATTCATTCTTAGCTGTAATTTCACCTCTCCCATGCAGACTTTATTTATTTAAACCATCACACCATTATGTTACCCAGCTCTCCAGCCCTCTCATTTTTCATAGAGCTTCATTGCAGCTTTCTCTCTCATTGATTTGTTTTGACTAATTACTAATGTTACTGAGGCAGTGATACATGCTGAGGGCTAAACAGCAGACTGGCAAGACTGGCAACCAGTTGGTGAATGTGATGAGGCTACAGAGCCAAATACTTCTATGAGTAGTTGCTAAAGACCAAAACACAAAGCAAAACTAGAGTGAATATAGGCTTACTGATCTTACTTTGTGCCTGTAACTATTTGCTAAAACTTTTGCGAAATCATATTTTGAAGTGTATAATATCTTACACGTGTGAGCTAATTATGGAGCTCTGCCCCAACAAGACTAAAACTCTTCTGTTTATATTCAGTCATTGCTTTGGACAATGAAATCCACCTCCACCCAGTCAGTGTGCACAAACTCAAACAGATGCCTTCTATAACTTCTTTATTAATGCTGTAAAAACACAAGTGATGAGGGTTATAACTATATCTTGATGCTTGCATCTGGATGTAGCAATGCTATGTTTTCAGAAATCCACTTTTTTGGGTTATAACTATACCTAAATGAATAGTTTCTCACTTTGAAATATTCTTTCAAAGACACACTTTGTTGCAGAAAGTCAGACACTCTGATGTATTTAACTATTTGAATCAGGAGAGATCATTTGGCAGTATTAAGCATGCTTATTGAAGTCAATAAACAGAATCCATTGCAATTAGAACAGGATTTCCTGAAGTTGAGATGCTGGTGTGATGAAGACAGAGGCTTGGGTGGAGGTCTGAGTGACCAGGCTGAAGTGGTTATGGAGAGAAGGCAGATGCACAAATGAGATCCAAAAGGCAGAAGGACAGAAGAGCACCGAGATATAAAGAAAATGATTGGACTACAGCAATGATGTCAGCATGGAGTTTGACAGTGTGAGAAAGTGGAATTGACGTAAAGAATAGCCGAGCAGTCAAGCACCCAGGAAAGCAGCTAGATGAGGGATTAGAGATTCTCCTTATTGAACTAAAACATAAGCTTCTTAACGTAGAGTGGAGTTAGCTTTGCTCTTTATATAGATTGGAAACAGAGGAAGAAAATGAGTTTGTTTAAAGTTTGCAGGTAAAATACTTTTATTGCAGGATAGCATGTTTCTGCTTTTTGCCCCTCAGCACTCAGGGACCCTGCTCTGTAATTTTACACCACCACTTACAGCTGAATAGTCAGGGGGAAGAAATTGGAAACTGGAACCATTTTTTATCTTAATTTTTTATTTAGCATGTTTTGAAACTAGTGATTGATGATTGAGGAGATAAAATTATTAGGAAAATGTTTACTGGGGCAAATGAGCAATACAATCATTTACCTGTCGAGAGTTGTCAGAGTGGTCTCTGATACCCAGAGGGGTCTGGTTATTAGGATTAATACAGAGTCAAGGACCTTCTGCAAATACTTCACTTTCCAGAGCTGGGAGTAACAGCCATCTTTTATATACAGTTTGTGGTTGGTGTTTGCAGAAAGAAAAATGTGTGAATCGGTTCAGCCAACAATTATCCTTTAAATGATCAGCAGAATGTATTATTTAGGGATTGCCCTCAGCATTTTCTTCATTGTGCTAAATTTACTTTGGCCAGCGTGGGAGTACGATGGGTGGGGGACAGCAGCTCTTTGTTGGCGATGTAAATCCTCGCCCTCATGAAAAGCCATCAGCGCACTCTTCCTCTCCTTTTAATCAGCTGGTATAGCGCTTTACGCATCTCAGATGTCTAAAGGGGAATGTGGATCTCATCAGAGACGAGCACTGTCTTTGCACACTCCAGACACTCGCTCAGCCAGGGTAAATAAACCACAGCCCTCCCTCATTTGCTTCATTTTCCATAAGAGCAGGAAGTCCAGGAATTCAAAAAAAAAGAAGATATTTTGAGGTTTGAATCTCCTAAAGTTACAGGACTGCAAGAGGAAAGTGAAGTAAATTTTTCCTTTGCATCACTCACAGCTTTCTCTTTCATCATGGATACTCACGTAATGTGTAGTTTACTTTGTTGTGTGCAGTGCTAAATATAAATTTTCACATTATTTCATTTTGCACAGTGAAAAGACCTTTGGTGGTGAGAGATACCTACCTTTTGTGCCCAGCTCCTGTTCTGGAAAAACAGGGAACGTAAGTAATTGCTGCTGCAGGAAACTTTAATGAGCTTCATTACTTCTTATCAAAGTGTAAGCAGTATACACAGCTTGACAGCATGAAAGTGTTTTCATCTGTATCGCTATTTATAATTGCAGTAAACATCTATGAGCACTAAGTATGCAAACCGAGTCCTAGTTACGCTCTTACCTTTTCTACAGGTCTGCCACTCTCCACGTCAGCATGAATAATGGCCTGAGCTTCATATCAAGCTCTGTCACAATCACTGCAGTAGCTTGTGTAAGTATAATGGAAACCAGGAGGGGACAAAAACAATCCCCACACATTACCTCATGGCTAAAAGTATGTGAGGAACTTTATTGACTTAGAAGGAGAATTTGCACATAATGACATAACGTCACAGAAATTTGTCATCTCGCACGCACATTATGCAGGTTAAGAAGTGTGTACATTATTGTACATTATTGTACTTTATTGAGCCCCGTGGGGAAATTGCTCTCTGCATTTAACCCATTCACTCAGTGAAGCAGTGGGCAGCCATTGGGTGCCCGGGGAGCAGTGTGTAGGGACGGTACCTTGCTCAGGGGTACCTCAGGGTAGCTGTTAAGGGGAATCGAACCCCCGACCTTCCGATCATGGGGCAACCACTCTACCTACTGAGCTATCCCTGCCCTAAACCGCTAAACCGTTAAACCGCTCGACCCACTGCCACAGTGTTCTGCAGTTCATTAGTGGATGAATATAAATAGTGTATCTATGAGCAACATATCCTCAATATGTCCTTTTGTTTGTAGTCTAACGGGACCTTTGTGGCCATCGCGCTTCTGATCCTGCTGCTCCTGTTGACCATCGCTCTGCTGTGGTGGTTTTGGCCTCTCTGCTGCACCGTGGTATGATCATGAAAAACTTACATCCCAACTAAATTAGCGATGCTTATTTTCACAATTACATGATTCCGGTTGTTGCTCTTTGGTGCGATAACAAAAATCAGGCACTGTCTTTTTGGTTTGCAGGTCATCCATGAGGCACCTCCACCAGTAATAGAGGACATTTCTGTAAGTGGAGTGTTTCTTTTTTCTATTCTTTTTTTTAAAGTTCCTTCCTAAATTTCCCTTTCTTAGAAATAACGTATGCTTATTTTTTTCTTTAGGATGATGAAGATGGTTTTCCAAAGAAGAGGTGGCCCACGGTAGATGCGTCATACTACGGAGGCCGTGGAGTCGGGGGTATCAAGAGAATGGAGGTAATCCAGAAAGCAAACTGTAAATAGATCAGTACTGCATATGTATAATAACTATCGTGCATATTTCCCATTAACAACAAGTATCGACCAGTTGCTCATGCTGGCTAATAGAAATCAAATTCTTGGCTGTACAGTTTAAATTAATCAACCAGCCAAAAAATGTGATTTTCTTTGTTTTCTTTTATTTAACTGAATTATCTCCAGGATTAAACTCTATTTATTTAATGCGATTAAACTCTATCATGGAGCTATGTCCTAATGGGGATTGTTGAGAGGAGATTTAGGATCCAAAAGTGTGGGAAGCAGAAGAACGAATGTTTAACGAGGGGTGATCCGTTTCATTGTAGCTTATTCCAGAATCCAAAATAAACAGTCCAAACGGAGGATACAAAGAGGAATATGAGGAATACTAAAGAATCTAAGGAGTGCAGCCAGAGGTCTGTACTGCGGAGCAGGATCTGGGCTTATCTCTGTAATTGTTAACCCTGGGTTTTCTGGACTACAAATACAGATCACTTCTTTATTGGGTTGTATCACCATGGTAACTTCTACTGTAGAAGCACCATGAAGTCACGACCTACTGACCAATCAGTTCTCTGGAAAATAGCATCAGTATTCCTGGAAGAGCCCTCACACCCTCTGTTTTTCAGTAGCATTTAAAGTTTCAAATCTGACTCATTGACTTTCCTTGTTGGTTGCAAAGAATTGTTTCTGTTTATAAGCATTATTATATAATACAGGACATCTGTTTGCATTTGTGGATTTTAAGTCAAACTGTCATCATTTAGCATAAACGGGGCTGCAGCTGAAAGAATTGAAACTTGAACTGTCTGTATTGTATGTTTAACATCGTCATATTTTTCTAATATTATAGTTTCATTTTCACTGGTAAAATCAGCTGCTTGTCACGCTGTACACTACACTGTTTGTGATTAGTCAGATGCTCCTTTAATGTGTACCATTTGGTTAAATTAACAAGCTGATAATCAGCTTCCTGTGACCGCTCATCCTGAGTGCCGACATTAGGGTAAGCAAACAGAAGATGATGGAAAGATATTGTTTCTTCACAGTATGAGGGCAATATGTAGATGCACACATAAACGAAGGGCTGACTGGGGTTTAGACGCAGGAGGAGAATGAGGTGGAAACAAAGAGGGAAACAGGAAGTCATACAGGAAGCAAAATTAACACAGAAAACAAAAAAAACTCACGTTGAAAGTAAAACAGGACCAAAAAAACCCAGACAAGAATACTAAGACTTAACAAGGCAACACAGAGGGGCATGAGAACATGAAAATATGAAAGCACTCGGGCGACTATTACAACTAATACTACTATGTCGGTCAAAAACCCTGTGACTATATACTTATATAGTTACCAGTCTGCTTGTGTGCTAGATTGACTGCTATTTGAGTTTTTAAGTTGCTTGGCAACCTAAAAACATCGGGCTCTTGTTGAATCTTACACAAGTGAAAATGAAATTAAAATGTTCTAATGTGATTGTACATTTTATTTGGTGCTGCTGACTAGGGCTGGGCCATATCATACCGTTCACGGTAATACCGGTGTAATGTTGGGCAACGATAAGAAAATGAAATATCGCTATAGAATATGGGTAAAACGCGCATGCGCAGTGCCTTTGTTTACATACGCACATGGCGGCGACGCAGAATGAGAAGAGCGAAAGTGGATCGTTGAATGAAACCGATGAACCAGAATTGGTTTGTAAAAATGCTGCAACTTCAGTGGTGTGGCACTGGTTTAGCTTTCGTCCGTCAGATACACAACAAAGCACTATTTTTGGTAGCGCATGCTAGCGGGCCGTCGTTATTACCGTGTTTTTTGGAAAATACGGCACACTTAAAATCAATCCTTTGATTTTTCTGAAAATCGACAGTGCCCCTTATAATCCCGTGTGCCTTATGTTTGAATTCTGGTTGTGTTTACTGACCTCGAAATGATTTTATGTCGTACACGGCGCTCGAAAATTTGTCAAATGTTTTAGTACGACTTTGCTAAGCTACGAAGCCGCACCGCTTGATGGATTGTCGGAGCATCGTAGGCAGGAGCCTCACGGAGTGATACATACTGTGCTTCAACATAATGTTACCGTATTGTGTGTGTATAACCTCTTTTTAAGTTTTGTGGATATTATACATGGTTATGCTGAGGATATGTCGGCCAATTTCCACTGGAAATGCCTTTTGGTTTAACTGTTAGCAAGGAATTTGCATTTGCACTGTAAAATTTTTATATAACTTTAATGCACACAAAAAACAGCTGCTTGTTTAAGTGAAAATACATTGATGTTTGTTTGTTTTTTGCACGTTGGGGAGTTGTAAAGTATTTTGTCTACTTTCAATTATATCGTCAGTTATATCGTTATTGCAAATTTTCAAATGTATATCGTGATAAATATTTTTGGTCATATCGCCCTGCTCTACTGCTGACTGGTTTCAGCCTCACTGATATACACGTGGCAAGCTTCACTCTGGCATTCAGCTGAAAGTAAATGCTCAAAGACGGGAATGAGATCAAACAGTAGTACAGCAAGCATACACAAGAAAACAGGAAGCAAGTCAGCCTTTGAAAGAGATGAGTATGCGACTCTGTGCTGGACGGCACTGAGTCACTTTGTTGTCGTAATTAGCTCTGAGAAACAGAAAGAGTTAAGATGAGGCCCTGTGCACAATAAACTGCGAAGTCGGCATAAGTGCTCCAAAGAGTGGAGCAGTTTGGTTCATGGTGTTGAGATAAGAGCAAGCAAGCTGTTCCCAGTGTACGCTGAAATGCGAGAGGAGGAGGAGGAAGGCAACAGAATCTTCAGACCAGAGAGGACCAGATGTGTGCGTGGTTTGGGGTGATAAGGTCAAGGAGACAGTTGTCACCCAGTCAGTGTGAAGTTTTGGGTTTTTTTTTTAACAGACTGGTTGTGAAGTCTGAAGAGTCTTTGCTGTGAACACTTCCAAAACCAGCTACGGAAAGTATGCACAGCTTCATTTATGTGCCTTTTCTGCCAAGTTAAAGCCTTGGTGGCTTGTCTGGTGCAGCTGAAAGGGAGTGAATTTGAGTAATGAACTTTCAAGGCTGCTTTGACAGAAATGCTTTCACTCTTACTGTGCCGGGTTCCTTTTTTAGCTTTATTGGTGACTCTGAGAATCGAGATATTTGCGTTAGAGAAAAACCCAGTCGGGCTCTTGTTGAATCTTAAGATTTCTTAGTGAATATGGTTTGAGACTTAATGCTCTATATCCTCTTGAAGGTTTAGAAATAAAACCTAAATGTAAAACTTGTGTCGCAAATTGAAACAATTCAAGTCAGAGCCAAAGGAGCTACTTTTGTGTGTGTGTGTTTTGAGATCTTGTGGACTTCAGTGGACTGGCTTTAATTAAAACCCACACAGGAATGCTTCAAAACATGTTAACGTACAAGGAAAGAGATTTTTTTGTTTCTTTGAGTAAAAGGAAATGCGGCACATTGTGTCAAACACAAACCTCATTTACAGCAGTCACATTCAGGCACCCTGACACACGTGCAGAGGCAGTGGTAAAACTAGAACCCACTGGATGTGATTTTATTGGCTCAGATCTTGTCAGTTCTCCAGAATCACAACTTTGGTCCAACTTTTCACTTTTTTCTGGCTTCATATTTTTCCTCTTGGACTCTACTAGAGAAGCTTTGCATGACTGATGACAAAATCCTTATTTATCTTCTATCACCCCTTCATCCATTCTCTGTCTGAGTTGTGGAGCTTTTTTACCACCGTTGGAGACCACTGGAGGCTCCATACTAACGTGGCTGTCTGAAACACAAAGCTTTTCTTTCTTTTCAGGTTCGATGGGGAGATAAAGGATCGACTGAAGAAGGAGCCAAACTGGAAAAGGCTAAAAACGCTCGCGTTGTGATGCCCGCGCAGGAGTACGATCCTGCTCCACTGCGGCATTACTACAACTCACACAAATCTTCCCAACCCCACAAGTGGTACTCGCCCATCAAGGTGCTCCAGTATTTCACTTTTCATGTCCATCTGTTTGGCAGTTTGTTCATGGCCCTTCTGTGCACTGTGTTCTACAGTAGACTTGCTTGCCATAAATAAAACGTGCTATTTTGGTCTAATACACTCTCCCGACAGAGATTCTTAATATCAAGAGTTACACTTTCTGGTTAAATAAGGGTTAAATAAATCCAAAGTATTACTGTAGCTTTCCTGTTTTGAAAAAAAATTTCATCTCAGCTCTACTTGCTGGCTTTTCCTAGAGTTTTAAATCTCATGGCCATGACACAGAAATGTATTACTGCCATAAAATGTATTCTAAGGCATGGATCACATATGTAATATATAGATAATAGTGTTTCCAGATGCTCTTCTTTGACATGTAGGACCCTTCCTTACATATGTCTTCCAACACAGAAAAAAAAGACTTTATGTATGACCAGGAAACAGTTAATACAATTGGTTTCCTCACATATTAGTCAGCTGGATGGATGGTAATAGGAACCAGACATGCACTGAGCTAACCCCTGAATATGGAATTTGTTGCGCGGGTGTTATTTCAAACAAAATACATTCTTTGTTTATCTGTCTCTTTGTCATATTAAAGCCTCCTGAGATACATCTGGAGCAAAAGTGCTCCAGAGCCAGGCTGGCAATTAACTGTGGATAAGGGATTGTTGGTATTTTTATTTATTTATGCTGTTTTGTTTTTTTTATTCGTCCTCCTTTAGGGCAAACTGGATGCTCTGTGTGTATTTCTGAGAAAAGGCTACGACAGAGTGTCTGTAATGCGACCTTATCCCGGAGACAAGGTGAGGCATGAGAAAATAAAAGGTAACATTTTAACCTCCTCTGCAAGGTAACACAACTGGATATTTCACGCTTGTAAGATGAGCACACGTTGAAATAATAAAAGGATTGCGAACCAGCTATTTCAGCTTGTGGCAGGAAGACATTTAAGAGTCTGAATTTATTATCTTTGGAAAATAGGAATGTTTGAAGTTCAGGATCAAACAAGGAAAAAAAGAAAAGTGGAGTGGATGGAAAATAACCTTGAATCTTATCTGCATGACATTAACTTCACTTATCCAATAAACTAAACATTTTTAAGTCAAAGCCGCTTCAAATCCCAGGAGTATTTACTTCAAGGAAACCCTCAAGTGGCACAGCGAGTAGACAAAAGTGAAAACAACTGCAGCATTGTCTGGAGCATTGCTTTCACCATCTGCAGAAATCATTAAGAGTAGATGTTGCCTGCCTTCCTAAACTCCCAGCATCAGCACGGCTGGCCTGTCAGGAATGCTGTTTTCTTCCACAGCACAAAGTAATGGTGGAATTTTCTCTTTCCATCTGAGAGCTGTATCTCTCCAAACCTGCTAACTGCTGTGCCACAGGAGATGTTGGACTTTTCTTGTCTTAATTGCCCTTTTTCTTCATGTCTCTCACTGTACAGTTGAAGTACTTAACAAAAGCAAACTTCTGTATTGAGCCGTGAACACTTCCTGTGCTCTAATTACAGGGCAGGTGCATAAACTTCACCCGGAGTAAATCCTATCCTGCTCCTCGCTACCCCATCTACAAACACCCCGCCACACCTGTCTACACTTTGCCCCACAGCTACCAGCGCCGTCTGTCGGAGGGCAACGAGCTCTCCCACTTGCCCCCCTCTCCAACTTCAACCCTTCCTCCTCTGCCATCCACTCCTCCGCCATCCTCCTCCAGCTCGCCCATGTACACGCCACCTCCAAACAGAGCCCTGCCCTCAACCAGCAACAGCTCTCTCTCTGCTCCTCCGTCTCCTACCGGCTCTCTGCCGCCTCCACCTCAGGGTCCACCTCCGTGTAGAGCACCACCTCCATCGCGGCCCCCTCCACGCCCCAATCATGACAACCACTGATAACTAAAAACTGAAATACTGGAGGATCCCAGCTCCGAACGGGAACCTAAAAAAGGGCTTTTCACTGTGTCTTTTCACCTGGTGATCACCCACTCGTGGCCCACACCTGCCATGATATGAACTGTGACTTTGTTTTTTTAAGTTTAAAAAGTGAAATTTTTTGGTGTAAATGAGCACAGCTTTGGCTAATGGAGTTAGCATTCATTTCTTTTTTTTAAAGAAGTTTTGCTCTTCAAATCAGATAATTTGGTCAAACATTTCAAATTACCAATGAAAATTGTAACCTTTGTCTTTAAACTGTCACGAGTTTGAACAGCAGAAAACCCAGTGCTTCATCAAAGGTATCATGTGTTTTATACATGAGAGTTGGTCCAGGAAGCAATATTTTGTGAATGAATGTTCTTTGAATCACAAAAACATACATGTACACACATTGTATTTAATGGAAGTTGATTGTTTTTAATACTATGAGTATTTTTGAGGTTTTTTGGGTTAATTTTTTTTAAAGTAAGCAGAGCTGGGCAAGCTGTTTTGCTACAAGTGTTTATGCTAAGCTAAGCTAACTGCACCCTAGCTTCACATTCATCGTACAGGCACGAGAGTGGCTTTGATATCCTCACCTAGCTTTTGGCAAGAAAACAAATAAGCATATTTACCACAGTTAAGATTTACACATTGCTGACACAAACATTGTTTGCTGCAGAGAAACTGATCCACTCGCCTCATCAGTGTGGAAATAAATTCTTTCGCAGACCGGAGATGTTCGAGTATTCAGACACTGAGTTTGGCAGCGTGTGACGCTGTTTAAGTTCTGTCACAAATGTGACCTCTGGAAAGTCACTGTGCGACTGATTCAGCTGGCAGAACGGCAGACTCAGATTTATGTTACGTCTGATTTGTTCACACCACTATGATGTGCAATAAATCATTTTAAAGATAACTTTCCTTTCCTTCTTTTGCCCTGTGTCAGAGATTTTTATCAGAAATTTGTACACTACAGGCACCTCTGCAAATGTTTCCGTTCATTTTGAATGAATAAACTCCTCTCAAGTGTGTAGTAGATGTGTGTAATGTTCAGTATCACCACGTAACCCGATAAATGTGTGCACTTGTTAAGCCTAAACAGATTTTGGCTTGTCACAGTGGAGAGAAGACAGCTACTAGTATCATAGCATATATATATTAAAAGAAAGTCATCTTATGAATCGCTTGTTATGACTCAGCGAGATCCCCAAATCCACACCTGAAATATGTGCCTTCAAAACTACCTGTATATTACATGCAATTTTATTAGGGACACTCGAATAAAAAACAAAAATGAATTAAAAATATCAATTATCTTTTATCTACTGTCACTTCAGAGGACAAAACTATACTCATTTGCTCAGGACTGCAAGACTGAAAAAGTGGAAAAGATCAAAATAAGGTTTCTTTTCTGAGTGGCTCCATGAGCTTTGAAGCGGAGGAAGTGAGCTGCCTGAAGTGATTCTTAATCCTTGTAAAAAAAAAGAAAAAAGAAATAAAGAAAGAAAAAAAAAGAAAATGCCCAATTTTTCCATGTATGGAAGTCAGTGGGAATGGGGAAGTAAAAGAGGCAGATGGACTTTACTGCTGTGCTTCAGTGGGAAAACACCTACAGCTGAAATGTGGACATATACATACATGCATATATAAGTTACTGAAAGGATTTATAATAAACTACAAAACCAGAACATATAATCACAACCACTTTATTAGGGTACAGCTTGCTAGTACTGGGTTGGACCCCCATTAATTCTTTCTGGCATAGATTCATAAGCTGCTGGAAACACTCCTCATGATTTTGGTCCATACTGACACGATAGCATCACACGGCTTGTTGACTGCACATCCACCTTATTGGAAGAAGCCATCAGAAGATGGATATACTGTGATCATAAAGGGATGGAGTCAGCAGCATTACTCAAAAAGGCTGTGGTGTTTTTTAAATATGCCTGATTTTTACTACGGTGCCCAACGTGGTCCAAGAAAATATTACCAACACCATCACATCACCACCACCAGCTTGAAGTAATGATACAGGCAGGATGCACGGATGCATTGATGCACGCGTTCATGTTATTTACATAAACCTCTAACCCTACCATATGAATGTTGCAGAAGAAATGAAGACTCGTCAGGGTGGCAACATTTTGCTGTCCAATTTTGGTGAATTTTTGTGGTTAGTGTGAACTGTATAGCCTCAGTTTCCTGTTCTTAGTTGACAGGAGTGGCACGCAGTGTGTTCAGAGGTGCTCTTCTGCATACCTTGATTCTAAAGTGATTATTTGAGTTATAGTGGCGGGGAACTGCTAGATATTTAGTCTTTTTTGGACTGTTCTCTGTAAACCCTAGAGATGGTTGTGTGGGAAAATCCCAGCAGATCAGCACTTTCTGAAATACTCAGACCAGCCTGTCTGGAACCAACAACCATGCCACGTTCAAAGTCACTTACATCACTCTGCTCTGCTCACTTTGAACATCAGCAGATCATCTTAATCATGTCTACGTGCCTAAATGCGTTGGGCTGCTGCCACGTGATTGGCTGACTTTTGTGCTAACAAGCCGTTTATTCAGTGTGCCTAATAAAATGGCAAGTTCATGTATATCGTTGCGATAGGTTAAACCATATTACAACACATTTTCAGCGATATGCTTTTCGGGTGAGATGTGGCTCTCTATAACAAAAGACAGGGGAAAATGCATTATGTAACAATCCAGAGCAGCCGGTCAGCTGATTTTCATTAAACTCAGATCTCCTAAAATAAATCCTAACTTTGTAACTTTTCCATGTGTTTTTGTTCAGTTTTTTTCACCAGTAGGAAATGCTTTCGCAGACACGCGCAGGCAGACTTGCAGTCCTGTGAGCGGTGAGCTCATGGAGGCGTGTCAAAGAAAACTTCCAGAAGCAGAGGCAGCAGTGGGATTAAAGGCAGCAAACTGCCGAAGTGAAAGCAAAATATAACCATTATGACCTGGAGATGTGGAAGAAGGTGTTTATGTATCCTAATGCTGGCAAAGAATTCACATGAAAGCAAGAAAAAGATTCATTCAGTTTGCAGCTATACAGGAGAGAGTGTTTGTCTTCTTTTATTAACCTACGCCATCAATGCGAGAAGGAGCAGCAGTGTGTGTGCAGCTCTTTCTCCCCCATACCTTTAAAAACAGTCAAAATAAATGGAGTACTATGCTTTTGCTGAGGTTTGCTAGTGCTACTGTTTACCTTGGCTGCACAAACAATGGCAGTGAGTGTCTTCAGGCAGCTTAATCACCCCCAGTCATGCAGATTTATGAGCCACGGTGCAGCTTACACACAGCCTTGAGCTAATTTATAATAAATCTCTCGTGCTTATCTATTTCCCTTCAGCTATATAAATCTTTAGAGGTTAATCTTCAAAATCTGGACGATCCAAACAGAGTCAGACAAAAAACTTAATAGTTTCAGCTTATGTCTCTTACAACACATTCAGAACAGAAATGTGACCATTGTTTGTCAAAGCAGTGAATAAAAAGATCTCCATTGTGTTCATAATTCATTTATTTTCACTGGTGATATTTCCTAAAGTCCAGTATTAATAATCAGATAGTATAGATTCAAAAAAATACTACGCATGAACAAAATACTTTTCCAGCAAAGGCAGTATGGTTTATAAAAAAGTCCACATCTTTGCCAAAGTGTGAAGCAAAACTGGAAACAAATTCTTGTAAACCATAAAAAAAAAACTCACTGAAGTAGCAGTTTATTGGAAATGAACTTGGTTTTTCTAAGAGTTTCTACAAACACATAAAACGCCAATGATTTAAACTAACAGATATGATATATAACTTCTTTAAAGATTATTATAAGGAGCTTGTAAAATTGGCTGTGCTATAATGACAGCAGTTAGTGGGAACTAACTGGGAACAACAGGGGTAGCTTGTGAGTAATCAATTCATTCTTTGGGAACTTTATTCTGAATAACGTACAGCTGCAGGTTTAGTAAATCTACAATGCTTTAACTCGGTTCATTTGAAAGCAGCAAATATGAAGAAACATTTAGTTTTGTAGAATTTCTTTGGTTTATAGCAAAAGATTTGGTGTCAGTGGGAACACTAAGTCAGTTTGTCGACCAGCTTTGAGTCATTTTGGAAAACAAAGGCACAATCTGTATTCTAAATGTGAACTAAGGAGGAAACCGCAACAACATTATAAACACAACTACTCACAATTACAGCACCTACTGTATTAGATGGAAGTTGTTTGTGTTTTCTATAATGCTAGAATGCTCATGATTTTCTTTCCTTTCAAAATGTGACACATGGAGGGATTTCCTTAAAAAACTTAAATTAACTTTTGTCAGTGACAGATCCATGAACGATGACCATTTTAGCCAAAGCTCAAACTATTTGTAAAGTGCTGATGTGATGCACTGCGGTTCTCAGACTGAAGACGGATCTCATGGCTGAGGTAGAACATCAAGTTTTAACATGAACTGGTTTAAGGATTACTTCAATTATTTTAAATAGCCAACAATAATCTCAAAAGTAAAATTACACCAGAGATTTAAGTAATACTGCCACTGAACTATATGTTGGCTTCTTCATTACTTGCAAAAAAAAAAAAAAGCTCCTAATTGTTTTTTTTGTTTTTTTTAAAGATGATTATATAATCAGGGTTTCTCCTGAGAACATCTTGGTTGAAATGGTGCAGCGGTAAACGGGTCATCGAGAGCTCTACCCCCTATGGTCCAGGAATGTAACGGCCCCACAGCTACTGAGCCTACGGCGGCTTGCTGACCGATCCTGGAGACGACCCGGTGCACGGCCACCGGCTGCTGAAGCAAAGGCGTCTCTGGAGCCGCTCGTCTACTCTGAAAAACGTGAGAAAATGGCGTTCTAGCTGAATGACGCGGTTTGCTGGCTTGGATTTGCTGTGCACCAGACTTAAATACACAAGTGTTGATAGGAACTTCTTTGGTGGTTTCCTGCCTCTTTCCAAACGGGGCCTGGAGGAAAACATCAGACACCTCAACAGGTTTATGAGACGCCACCTTAGTTTCTTTTGCTGGAGTCTTAAAAGGGGCCAGCTGGAAGACATCAGAGGTAAACTGGCTGTCTGGAGGCTGGAATTGGGATTCTTGGTCTAATAGTGTGAAATGAAGACTGGTGCGAGGAGTTTGTCTGGTATGGTGTTGACTGTACCATTCATCTGTCAGCAACATGTGTTTATCATAGACACATGATGCAGTCCTCTGCTGGACTCTCAGCTTTTGTTTTTCCTCTGCGAGCTGCACAGAAGCTGCTGTCCAGGCGGCTCGCAGCTCATTGCTGTTCGGCTCCCTCTGCAGGTCTGTATGAGGAAGAGACACGAGAAAGGTCACCTAGGGAGAATGATGCACGAGAGCTTTTCAACACAGTGACATTTCTTTTCTTATTATTTTTATATTGAAAAGAAATTGATGCTTAATTTAAAAAGAATCAAGTAAACTGCTCCTTGTGACAAAAATCATAGTATTGTCAAAATGGTGCAACATACACTGAGAAAAAAAAAAAAAAAATCAAGGAAACGGTTGATCATTAGTTTAACACAAACTTTAGTTAAACTTCAAGGATATCTTTTCACCTGCTTTGGTGCAAATCACAGTGGCCAGGCATTCATAAAATGAATTCTAATTCAAAGTTTTTTTTATTAAATGAATGTACACTGAGTTATCTGATGCATGTTAAAAGTCAAAAACTTGTTAGGAAAATGTGCTGGGGCACAAAAATGTTCAGCTATGTCAGCGTGATCTGTCAGACCTGTATCACGAATAACTGGAATTATGTAATACAGTGTATGAAGGAGTAACTGTTGCTGTTTAATTGCTCCTTTAAAATTCATTATTGATTAAAGATGGATGATTACATTAATAATTATGTAATTGAAAACCTCCATGATGATGTTAGACTAAAAAAAAAAAAAAAAAAAGTTTCCTTTAAAAGCATGCATATAAAAATATTAACTGAAAAAACAAATAATGGAGCTATTAAACTGCCTCAATACCAACACAGAAAACGTGGCGTAAGAAAAAAAAAATAAAAAAAAAATAGACAAATTAAATTAAATTAGAATTAAATCGAGCATGAAGCTGCTGTTTCGTCTTACCTGAGTAGAGGTAAGGTGTTTCCCAGGGAGATTCTTATTAATGCTTTAAACCTATCCTCCTACATAATAACATCACATTTAATAGATTATTTACATACAAAATCCTATTCGAAGCCTTTACTTCAGGTAGATATCATTATAGCAAACAAAAAAAAGTTGAGCATAAATAGAAATATCAGGATAAATAAACAATGTAGTCTTTATAAACCACTTACACAATTAGCATAGAATCAATACTCGACAAGCTGACATTCACATTTGTACTTTATTTGCCATCCCTTTATAATTCTTTAGTTATCTCACAAAAATAGAAGGAGCACACAATATCACAGCTCTGACGCGGGATTGGGCCCTAATGACAGGAGGCGTCTCAAAACACTCAGTAATATCAGGTAATGGGCAGTGGCCACTTTTGGCAAAAACAAGAGAGGAGAAAACAAACAAATGACCAAAAAAAGAAGAACAAAATAAAAGAGGGGCTTCTGTTTCACATCAAGGAATCGTCTTGATTGGCTTTTTTTTGTGTCTTCCCACTGATTTCAACGGCACACTGGCAGCTACAGGGAGAAAGCTCGGGAGTTGCATAGGTTCAAACAGTGACTGCAAAAGACTGAGCTGTTCAGTGGAAGGATCGTAAAGAGGATGCTCAAAAACACAAGCTGACCTGCAGTCATTACGCCTGCTTTTAAAACAGCTTCCTCCACCTCTTTTTTCCTGCAGATTTATGAGGACCAAAAATTTGATGTACTCAAAACACTTCCAATTTTGGGGGCAGAGACAGATAAACTGAAATAACACAGGAGCCGATATAGTGTACGTAATTAAACCTGCTAGCATGAAACTTCTGGTCTTCTTATTAGATCTTGCACAAACATATCAGGACATTTAGAGTGTCCTTTACAAAATAACTTTTTAACGAGTAAAAGGTACACGGAAGCAAGTATCTTCATCGGATCCTACGGACACATCAATATTGCTGACTACAGAGCTGATCCTTTCTAACTCATGACAGCGATGCTGTCTGATAATTGAACCACAGCTACAGCAGGAGTGCAGTATGTTCACTGAAAGACTGGCAGACTGGCAGAGTAGACCTCTCCACACTTCACAGAGCCCCTCACACGTTTCACATCTGTAATTCAATAACTGCAATACGGAGAGCAGACCTCGAGAGGACAACGAGACAGGGAGCAGTAAGCCAATACTGTACATTTCCAGCTCTCGGAGAGAGCAATGTAGCTCTGACTACCTGAGAGAATTTAGAATGGGAGGAGGGTCGGGGCCTGTGCTTTCAGAGGAGACGTGACCGTCGTCATATTTGCAGCAAACATCAACACAAACAGGCTACTGGAAAAAACACAGCCAACAATTTGGACTCCACGCACACACACACGTCATAACACTGTATACCAACACACATGAACGTAACATTCAACAACACTGCCATGCTTTTTGATATGAATCCTGTGACCACTAAAACCGGCTAAGCAACAAAAACAAAAAGAAAAAAAGAAAAGAAAAAGAAACGACTTTAAAAGCACAATTTCAAATGAAGCGCATCAACTCCCGCTCTGAAGAAGACTGTTCTGAATAAAAATATAATCCTTCATCAGTTCATGTAAACAAACAGAACACAGGCTCACTTTCATTTCACGAAGATAGAATAAGACATAGGATTCAGTCTGGCCTTTCAGACTGAACAGACTAGGGTTATCATCTATACATTTTCAATGTACTGACAATTATTGAGTAGATAGAACCAAGAAAGAAAGAAAAAAACTTCCTTAACACATAATTCCACAAAGAGGAATGAGATATTTATATATATTCTTCAATATTATTGAATGATTATGGTGTTAAGAATCATAGATATATTTTGTATTATAGACTAATATTTATTTCTTACATTCATTCTCTAACACGCTATAATATTAACATGTATTAACAGGGAGAGAGAGATTTCACAAGTAAAGCAATATGTTTTCCACAAGTAAAGCTTTATGACAATGACTTCATATAATATACGGTCTGGATAGGAGCCTGCAGGGAGTTGCAGATATCTATTTACACAAATTAGGAGTAAACAAACATAAGGAATGCAGAAGGAATTGCACAATGTGGAATGAATATGCTAATGTGAAAATAATTTGTGAAATGATGCGTTAGTGCCAAGAAATGATATGAATAGTCATGTATGCTCTGCCTATATATAACTGCTACTTTATATCCTATTACTGCTGATTTTTCAAATTATTGTCATGCATTACTATCGATATGGCACGCTGCTATTAACACAGATAAATGACCCCGTTTCATCATTTTTAATTCCAACCCTATCTATTGCCTGCCTTGAGGACGAAAGTAAAAAAAAAAAGAAATACGAAGAAGCTCAAAATAAGAGCATAAAAGAAAGCGTGCTGGCTCTCACTGCGTGGTTGGACATACTGTATTTTGCTAGTAGTTCAGTTTTGTGGTGACGTTGTCATTTTGCTTTCAGAAATCCAGCAGTTTGCTTCTTTTATTATTATTATTATTATTATTATATGGCACTTCACTGAGGTTATGGCTGTCTGGTTTCCAGATTGTAACACCGTTTAATGTTTCTCAGCCTAATCTATAGCAGCTTTAAATTTTTAAGCTATTCCTTCCTACAGCTCTGACAGAGGTAACGTTTCTGCAACTGTGCAAATCAGGCTACATGACTAAGTTTCAAAGAAGTTTGGCTTTTACAGGAATAAACCTCATTTGAATAAATGGTCACTCAATTTTTTTTCTGCATGTTTTTTTTCATTAAAATGTGCAAATAAATCTGGGGAGGAGAATTTAAAAAGGCAAACGACGACAAATTCACTTGCGCACGATTATAACTACAACCACTTAGAACTATGCTTATTATACATTACAACAATGATCTTCTATAGTTTGCTATAAGGAATAATGCAGTGTTTTTCAGACAAACTGGACAGCTGTATTATATCCTGATTGACAGAAATGGTGTAATGGTTCATCTTTAGAAAGTATGATGATGATACGTTTGCGTATTGGCCACTCTTCCAGAATGCACAATACATGATGCAAGGAGATAAAACATGACGGTGAAGGTGAGAGATGAGAAGTCAAGATAGGCCAGATGATTGGATCGATATGGTGGAAAGGACAGGAATGGAAAAAAGCACTGAAAGGTGATTTCTACTGCAGCAACTACAATGCTGATGACAGCCAAGGGGTGCAGGAAGCTAGCTATGACAACAGTGTTGATCGCTGTTATGCTATGCCAGTCTATAATCCAGTGTTACAGCTTCTATGGGGTGGGGGAGTGCCTACAAGTCGATGAGCTGGTCCACCAGCAGCAGGGAGCGGGCCAAGCTGGGAAGGCTGGATTCAGAGCCGCCACTGTTACTGCGCGAGTGGCCTCCTGAAACTGGCCGAGAGACAAAAAAGGAGGGGAGGGAGGCAAAGGGGTCGAGACGGATACAAGCAAACAGAGGTGAGGAGGGGCGCAGGAGCGGGAGTCACATAAAGCAATCAAAGCAAGGGGGAGAGAGGTCAAGAAAGAGAAAAGAGAAAGAGAGGGCTGAATTTACCCATTTCCTTCTACAGGTTTTCAAACATTACTTTGACTGAGCATGTAGAATAATACAGCTAGCTGGTCTGCGTCTCAGTAAATATCACTGCGATTCATTTTTTTCTGGAACCATCTTTCCCATCCAGTGCTTCCTAGAGGAGAGTGTAAAGACATACCTTGGGAATTCTTTCGGCCTGTGACGGGAATAGGGTCAAACTCATCCTCTGTACCAGCCTCTGCGCTGGGTTGCTGGGACTCAAAGTCTGAGATCAGGAGAGACGAGTCTGCACAAAATAAAAGCCAAATAATCCCAAAAAAGAAAACCTTTGAAGTGAAACTAGACGTAGCTCTAAGGAAAACAATTTTATAAGGGCTTTATAGTGTAGCTGCTTCTTCCACATATAATTTAAGACATTAGTGATAATACGAGCCATTATTGTTCCTCATTACAATAAAAATGTTCTAAAAAAGACAAAAAAACCCAGCCATTACTCCAAAAACGTATCTGCTGCACAAAGCCTGTTTGATAAGATGCTATGAGGAGAGGCCTGTAGTTATTGTTTTCATGCAGCTGGTGCACAGTCAGGCTGTGATTTGAAGCTGGCACTGTCAACGACAGTCAAAGGCTTTTGTTCACCAGCCGAGAAGCGAAAAACTAAACCACAGCTGTACAGCTCTCACTTTGTGACATAGAGAACACTTCCACAGATTAATTACTTTGCCTTCATTTTTAACTTTTAAAGATTAAGTGAAACACAAGACACACAAACAGGAAAAAAACTAAACAAAACAAAAAACACATGAGGCCAGTCGAGAACATTTTGAATGAAAATGGTTTTGTTAAGCCGTGCTTCTGATGCCACTCAGTGGTGAAAATGTCTTTTTTCTGAATGGTGAATCAGAAAACCAACTCCACTTGGTGAGGATTTCTTTGATCATTTGGTTTCAATGCCTCCCCTTTTTCCACACAGAGGCACAGCAGAAGGCTACATGGAGCCAGACAACAGCCTGCTGCAACATCCACATTAGCTTTTCTGCTAAAGTGTCATTCTTAATTAGCCAACAAAAATAAGACCAAACATGCACCTTTGTGGTAATTCCAAAGCTTGCAGGATAATTAACTGAAGAGGCTGCAGCACTGAACTACAACTGCACATCTCACTTTCACTGGTTAGGTGCTGATATTGTCTTCAGTCTTCAAAACTGTAGCTGACAACAGATGTCGGTTTCTGCTCCCCAGCTAGTGTTCGACAGCAGAGCTCAGTCTGCTGCATGACTGAGATGGTAAAGAACATCGTTGGTGCTATGTCTCTAAGGAAAACACCGCTACCCACAATACAGGAAAGTTTCTGTCAAAGATCACGGTAGGCAGGTCATAGGTAATGCTGCTTTCAGTTCAGCCCTGGCAGAGTTCCTTACCTGCTTTAGGCTGTATGGAGTCTCCAGACAACAGGCTGAAATCATCCAAAGCAGAGGCAGCAGAAGTGGGAGCAGAAGACACAGAGGAAGTTGCACTGCTTGCTGCCAGGGGGGCAGATGGACCAGAGATCAGAGAGCAGCCCAGGAGAGAGTCGTCTGCCGTGAGAGGATCTGAGACAAGTCAGGACAGGTGGACAAAGGAAGAGGTCTTCTTATGGTTGAATTTTCACTGACAACAAGTAAACAGATGAATGCACAGCCTGTCAGTGAGGTTTCTTCTACTACTTTCAAACATTAAAAGAGCCAAGTGTGAAGTTATACACAAAGGTAAATATAAATAAACTTCTCTCTTCTTATTTATAGGGTTTTTTAAATAATGGAAAGGAAAACTATAAATAGCGTTACACTATAATATCTGAAACACCTTAATTGCTTTTTTTTTTTTTTTTTTTTTTTTTTTTTTTTTTTAAACCTTTCCATGTATTTGATGCATTTTTAAACACAGAAACTTGAATACACACACACACACACACACACACACACACACACACACACACACCTTTTGCAGACTCTTCCACATTCCCACCAAAAGGATCGGATAATGACAGGAGGTCAGGAAGCATGAGTGAAGATGTGTCTGGAGATTTGAGTCCTTCAATCAGTTTCTCTAAAACCCAGTGGAAAGATAAGAGGGAGACAAATGAGACATATTTAAGCACAACTGTGTCAAAAATGTAAAGATGTTAAGTCACAGGCATTCACACAAAGCTCAAAACATTGCCCGGAGTTCAATGTTGTCTAAACTGAAGAATTTACTGATAAAAGAAGCTTGCATACCTTCACCAAGTAGCCTGCTCGAACTTAAAACTTTCAAGGATTCCATTCAGTTCCAGTTTGTAATTTCTGTCTGGGGGTATAGCTCTGTTCTGCAACCTTCTTACCCTGTCCTTACATTCAAAAGCAGTAGGTTGGGCTAACAACAGTCGGAGTCCAGTACAGGCCTAAGCAGGCAGGCTAGAAATCGCTGCCCTAAGTAAATAACTGTAATTTGGCATCTTAATCAAAAAATAATAATGGACTATTTTTTTCTCTTTTTGTGTAAAACAATAAATTTGTAAATTCATACTGACATCAATAAATACATTTAGGCATATATTAGTGAGCTTGTATATATACTGGTGTAACTATTACAGAAACATAAAAGATGATTTGGTAATTACCAATACTGCTAATTTAGGGCAGCTGGGGCATAAACCTTTCCTGTGGTGGTGGTCTAATAATTTTGTTAAACAATATATTTGGATAATATAATGCTAAAGTGTTTTGTTGTGCAAAAATTAAAAACCATTTCCTGTTACTGGGTTCAGGAGAAGGGCATAGATGGACACACAACCTGAGAACATCATGCCTAGCAAGAACTATTGCTGGAACGTACGCTACCAGGTAAGCCTGATGCTGATCTGATTTTCTTTAATATTGCAAAAGGCATCGGCATGTGTGGCGAAGAATGGGCTCGCTACTTAAAACAAATCAGGAAATTTAGAAATAACAGTTCACACATATGCAAGCAGTATACTAATCCACAAAGACAGGCATTTACCTGGTGCATCTGACAGCTCAAGGGTATGGAAAGGATCAGGGACAGCCAGCAGCGAGGCTCCTGATTCCACATCAAGAATGGATGTTGGTCTTTCAACTAGAAAGCAGAGGAGGTGTAGAGAGGTGTCATAAAGGAAAGATTTATAATCCATGACATAAGGTTGGAAAATTACACTAAAAATACAAAAGGAAAACAGCCTGATTATGCTCCAGTGCAAATTTGATTCAAAAGCAGATCCAACAACCATGCTTTAAAACTGAGGCTAATGAACTTACCTAACCTCACTAAGTGCAATACCTGTTTATTCGTTTCACAATTAAAAAACAATTGACTTGTCTCATGAAGTAAAAGTGTCCTTTAGATGATCAGCGGTGCTTTAGAAAACTATTTCATAATAAAATAAATATTTGTTTCAGGTCAGGTCTGAACATCTCATCGATGAATGAGTCGTCTTTACATCGTTTTGATTCTGTTATTTTGTTGTTTATCCCATAATGAAGGACATGTGGAAATCATGACAGTTGTTGGTGATATTAATTCACAGCTATTTCTCTTTCATAAATACCACCTGACTAATCAGTTATCTAATCTGTGATGTTTATTTTCAAACATAGTTTGCAACAGACTTTCAGACAAAATACAACAACACTTATACATTTTCCACATCATCAGCTGAACGCTTTCCCGTAGCGAAGTGACAGTTACACAGTTCATGTAACTGTAACGGCCAAGGTATTTATATACAACATATTCTATCAGCTGGAAATCTATATAAAAGAAAAAAAAAAGAATATCACCAGGGACGATTTAGTGAAGACGTTGAAATAAAATGAGCACAGCTGATTTTAAAAACCAAAACTCTGCACTGGAGCTGGTCAGGTTTGCAGGATAGTTAACTACAGTGATTGAGCCAAGTTAAAAGAGAGCCAGCATAGCTTAGTTAACAGTTTAACACACACTACAGTGCAGCCCTGTTGTTTTCCAAAGCTCATTAAAGCTATCAGATTATAGGATTAGGCGCATTAAGAGGTTTACTTTTAAAGTTTCTCCTCCAGATTTTATAGTGCAGAGCTTCATGTGGAACAAAAGGAGGGAAAAAAACATAGTATAGATAACAGTAAATATCATCTACAGCGGTCTTAATAAACTCATGCTAGTGTTAGATGATATGATGACAATCATAAGATTAATTATCAAGATTCATTTATTCACACTAGCTCTTCTCCACAGTGTCTCTTTTGTCCTGTCTCCCTCCCCTCACCCCTTACTGAGTGGCAGTAGATGGCTGCCTCTCCCTGAGGCTGGCTCTGCTGGAGGTTTCTTCCTGTTAAAAGGAAGTTTTTCCTTCCCACTGTCTCTAAGTTAAGGCTTATATGGGGTTTTCTCTGTATTATTGTAGAGTCTCTTGTTCCTAAACTTCCTGATACTGTTATATTTATTAAGGATAGCATTAAAGTACAATGAGATCATTTTAGTTTGACAAGATCACCTTCATATTTTGTATCTACTTGTTTCATTAGTTTATTACATGCTTATATTTTTTGCATTTTTATAATCACAGTTTCGATTATAATAGTAAATGTAATCAATCAAGGATCACTTAGACCAGCGGTCCCCAACCCCCCGGGTCACGGACCAGTACCGGCTGCGAGAGTTGAGGCTCGGGTATGAAATTCATGGTTTTCAGGCGTTAATTTTTTTTTATTGTTTTTATCGTTAACTTGGTTTCCCTGGGTCTTTTCCCGTGTGTTATGAATAAATCTTTTTTTTTTGGTACCGGCATTGGTTTTATTTTGTTGTATCTATCCGCGACACCTTAAAGACCAGTCCATGAAAATATTGTCGGACATAAACCAGTCAGTGGCGCAAAAAAGGTTGGGGACCGTTGACTTAGACCACACAGAAGAAAAACTATGTGAATTATCCTATCCTATGTGTAAAAACTCACATACCAGTTTCCTGTGGGGTGGTATCAACAGCTGAGGCCTGAAGGCCTGGTATCAACTCTTCTGAAGCAGTTGTTTCAGTATCTGGGGTTAGGTCTGATAAAAGGAGAGTCTCTGTCATTCACTGTTTATCCTATTTTAAAAATACTGCACATGAACATTAGCATGCAGATGTTACCATTAGCCTTTTTGGCATCACTTGTAAACTCCTCAGCAGTGAGATTGGAGAAGTTGTCATCATCAAAGGGGTTCCACGCTGGCTGTGTAGGGGTGTTTGTGGTGGCACCAGAAGCAGGAACATTTTTACTTTGGTCCTGTACTGCATCACTAAGATTTGGCTGAGACGGAAGTGATCTGAAAGTAAACATCAACAACAGCAGCAAAACCTCATAAATAAACCAAATAGGAGAAGCTGTAGTTGAATATTATTGAAGAAAATGTGACACTTACTGATTGAGAGCTGCTTCTTCATTAGCTCCCTGTGGCTGCTGTGAGGAGTCGCTCTCTGGAACTGCAGAAACAGCAGGAGCTGTGGCGTCACTCGGTGTGCGTTGGTGGTTTAGTTCTTCAGTTGTCTTTGGAGTAGCAGGTGGGGTCTGATCAAAAGAGGCAAAGGAAGCCAAAATATCAAAAATCAACAACTATTTAATTTAGAAAGACAGCTAATTGTGTTCACAAGAGGAAGAATATAAAAAAACAACACATTTGTTCACATTTTGAACTGACTCTGGTTGATGAGACAGAGAAACACTTTAGATCAGGACATGCCACACGTAGATTAAGGGGAAAAGGATGACGTTGACAGCTCTGCAGTGCTGGTATTTAGGCATTGTTTGAAGCTAGATGTTTGCCAGCAAGCCACTTACTGTCTCAGCTGGTTTTTGGCTGCTCTCAGTAGCGCCAGGCTGAGCCTGGGTAGCTGACGGTTGAGTTATCTGCTGCTGAGATACTGCAGGCTTGCTGGGGGAAGGCTGCGCCTCTGGCTGTTGAGCCAGGCTGGCCTGCTTACGACGAGCTGGGCGCTGAGGCGGGGCTGGGCTGGATGGGGTCTGTGCTCCTTGTTGGGAGGCTGAGCTCACAACAGAGGTGGGTGTAGTCTGTTGCTGTACTGTTGGCTGTGCTTGTGGTTGGATGTCAGCTTTGGTCACCGGTGATGCCACTGCTGCTGGTGCTGCTGTCTCTGCAGCTGGAGCTGGCTGCACAGCCTAACATGCAAAGATTTTAACATTTGAAAGGAACTGTCACTCAAAAACAGTAGATCTGCAAATAAAAGCAACTTATAATCTGTTTTGTTAAAGAAGACACAATGGTCAGTGAACCTGCTTCTGTAGAGCTGCAGTCTGATTTGAATTATTTTGTGACTGAATGAGAGGCAGAGCTGAAGCCTGAGCCTTCTGTGACTGAAGAGCTGCAGCTGGCTGAGAGAGATCTAAACTGACTCCTGCAGACAAAAACACAAAAGAGCGCATTACTCTACAGTCAGTGGAGACAATTTGATCTGAATACTTGCACAGATGCTCAAAAGACCTAATGTGAAGCAACACAAACAAGTTTATTTGAATTTAAAAACAACAACAACAAAAAAACGATATAACGCTCATCAAAATGCATTAAAGTGAATTAAACAGTCTATTAAACGCAAACACATCAAAGTGATTCATCACACAAAAAAGAACCTACAGTACCTGAAGCATTGTTATAAGTGAAAGCAGAGAAATTCATTTCATAATCACTTTGGGGTTTTGGTTAGATAACTTTAATTTGCATGAGTCTTCACCTGTTTATTTGAGCTGTTCTTGTTGAGAATTGAGGTATTCAACGTGCACACAAAGGATTAGAGACATCCCTGTATTTATTCTCATCCTTATTCAAAAGACTGGTTTTCTTTTCCTGTGACAGACAGGAAAATAAGGACAGAGTGCTGTACGTACCCACAGGCTGTGCTGCACCAACAGGGAGATTAGCCCGCTTGCGAGGGGTCAGAGCAGCAGGCTGGATGGGTAAGATGCCAGCAGCAGGCTGGGTGTGGACTGCTTTGGGCCTCTGGCGAGGGGTGATGGAGGTTTCAGTGGTGGGAATTGGATCTGTCAGTCTGGCAACAAAGGGAGGATGTTGGCCTTCTTGTTAATCATGGCAAACAGTGTTAACATAATTATTTAATGAGTATCAGAATACAGATGATACCTAATTACTTCTACGTTACTACAGCTTTAATGGTAACACAGTGAAAGCAGGTCATGCTTGCCTGGGCTTAGCCTGGCTCTTCTTTGCTGCCGCAGCCTCGCTAGCTTTGACTGGCTCAGGAAGTTTGGAAGGAATCGGAGAATTCTTGTTTATGAAAAAAAAGGAAAGGCTTTACAATGAAGTCTGCACAGATTTTACAAAGAGATCTGCAATGAGAAAATCAATGTTTCACACACAAAAAAGTTTTTTTTAACTAAAATATCATCAGGACTAACAAGTATTTTACACTCTATGAAAATAAAGAATCCAAGCTTATCTTCCTCCCACAGCGTGACAACTGGCCTGTATCCATATGTAGGTCAGGCAGAGAACCCATAGCAGAGTCTCGATGAGACAAAGTCAAGCAAATCCAAATATTTTGACTACTTCTGGTGCCAAGAGGCACTGACCTTCACATTTTGAACAGGGCACGTCCGCTGAGCTAGTTTGAAAGCAAAATAGGACACCTGGTAGATATCTGGTCTCTTGTCTGGATCTGGCTCCAGCGTGTACCCTGAAACATACCGTGTACATAAAAATGAAAGTCTCAACAAGGTAGACACCAGTCTGTTAGTAGATATGAAATTTATGCTTCTGAAATGTAAGCGGTACTAACGAATGAGGCAGTGAAGATCATAAGAGTAACGGGAATTATCTGGAATAGTGAAACTGCCATCACAGATGGCCACCTGGCTTTCACCAAAGGGCAAAGTGAAGAAGCACAGCTTGTACAGCAAACAGCCCAGTGCCTGGAGAAGACAACCACATGCATGCCCGAGAAGAGAGGAGGATAATTCATCAAATATGGTGATAAGAAAGTATTTCCCATCCAAACACCAGTTGAGATAGCACTATAAATTTGTGTATTAACATCATAGCTATTTCACAAACCTAGAGATTTTACATTTTTGTTTTTAAGACGTGTTTAATCTTTGGCTATAATGTCAAACTTGCAGTACTGTGCAAAGGTCTTGAGCACCCCTTTATTTCTTTAAAATTTTGCTAGGAAAATGAGAAATATGTGCGATGCTTTATTGAAACTGCAAACATACACAGAAATATAGTATATAAGGAAAAAACACAAGCCTCAAACCAAAGCTGGTCATATTTGGTATGACCAGCTTTACACTTGAACACAGTCTGAAGTCAAGTTCTTTAAGTAATCTTCAGGAACAGTTCTCCAGGCTTCTTGAAGGACATTCAAAGCTCTTCTTTGGATGCTGGCTGCCTTTTTTTTTGTTCTCTGTCAGATAGATCTCACATTGCTTCAATTATGTTGAGGTCTGTGATCTGGGGAGGCCAATCCATGACTGATAGTGTTGCATTGTGTTTTTAACCAGATATGCTTTTACTACGTTGGCAGTGAGGTTGGAATCACTGTCATGCTGAGAAACTTAAGCAGTTGAAATTGGACTAAACTCAGATGGTATTGAAAATATGATGGTATTTTTCTGCATTTTACAATTCCATCAATTTTGACAAGATCTCCATCACCACTGGCAGAAATTCAACCCCAAACACATTCTCCACTGTGCTTTACGGATGGCTGTAGACATTCACTGTTGTACCTCTCTCTTGACCTCTTCCATACTTTTTGTAAATAATTTCAACTAAAACTTTTTTCCCTATTTCTTAAGAACACGTCTTTCAGATACTGTTCCTCTTCTCTAGTTAGTTTTTTAGACCTGCAGGAATCATAAACTACTCTTTTATGCCTGTGAAACTGCGTTATTTTCGGTAGTTTTGCAAACAAACGTGTTTTCTGTGACAGGCTGCTAGTAAAAAAACGATTAAATGATTCACACACAAAGAAAAAAGTCTGGCTCCTTGGAAGCAAAATAGAAATAAATGAGAGGTTGGCTCAAGACTTTTGCACAATATTGTAGTTTAAGCCAAACATTACATTTAAGTTGAGATTTATACCAGGTACCAGTATATGCTGCATGTATTAACTCATCACGACTACCATGCATCATGAATATCACAGCAGTCTGCAATCTTCACTCACCCAGATGTCTGCCTTCGTGGTGATGATCTTATTGTTGTAGAGGTTCACCATTTCTGGAGCACGATATGATAAGGTGGTATACCTGCAATAAGGGACAGCTACAGATTTTTAGTGAGGTATTGAAAAAAGATAACTTGCTTAGCACAATGTGCTTATAAATGCAAACAAATGAGTTTTGCTTTCAGATATCACAAATTAAACCTAAAAACAGAACCTTTCAATTCCACACAACGGTGAAATATTGAGAAAGTTCAAAAACATAATAAAATAAAGAAAAAAACAAAACAATGAAGCTGCTTAGGAATTTAAAAATGCAGTCAGTTTCTGTGCCACATTACCTAGAAAATGTGCAAATGAATGAAAGTTGAGGATGAAAAGAGGCACAAACTTTTTGATCTCTTCCTCCACAGCAGCCACTCCTTCAGTCTGAGGGCTCTGGAACTTGTCAGTGGCGCTACCAAAGTCGCACAGCACATAATGACCCTTATCGTGCAGGAGGATGTTCTCCACCTGCAGACATACAAGACGTAACTCACACAGTGACGTGCAGGGCTGCTTGCTTTGAGGACAATACAGGGTTTTTATCGTGAAAGGAATAATTTTGGCAGTAAGCGATGAGCCACACTGCCAAGTCAAATAACGGCCTTTGTTTCTTGCAAGATCTGAGATTGAAATAATAATAAAGGTGCACTGCATCTATAATCTACACCTTCACATTATGACTTTCAGATTGTAGCCACATTCAAAACTTGCACGTTCCTCTCGATATGCTCTAAAGACTCTGTCACACATTATTTTTGAGGTTTTATCACTAAAAAACAACAACAACAACAAAAAAAATAAATCAAAAGCAAATCTGTAATACACTGAAGTCCATATAATTCTATATAATTACTGAGTGACAGTAACCAGAGACTAATGAGACAGCTGCTGACTGAGTGGAAGTTATTTGAAGTATTTTTAAAACTACCTTTTTCTTCTCTTTATCAATCAACTCACAGCATAGTGCTTAAAAACGGAGTAAAATATTAATAGCTCTATATATTTGTGCATGTTCTCTTGTGTACCAATGATTGAATCAATCAATATTTGTATTAAAACAAACAGCCACTTTGAAATCTTTTATACTTTGTTCTAGGCCATTTTCTCACATTAATGCCAAATTCTTTTGAGTCAGGGAACATTTTCCACATTTTCCTCTGACATGTTGCACACTCCACAAAATAATCTGCCTGCACTAGTGTGGTTTATATAAGGACGGTGCCAGGATGGGAGTATCTTGACAGTAGGTGTTGGCCAACTGTTCTTTCTTAAAGCAGAGGGTACATAGCAGTGAATTACTGGCTGTTCACATATGACTTCAAAAAGCTGGGACAGAGCCTAAACTGACTTTGCTTCTGTGCACCCAACCCTGAGCTTTAAAGGTTCAAAAACTTAAAGGTTAAAAAAACTGCATAAAACTTTATGCAAAAGCCAATAGCAGTTATCCTGACTCCAGTTGAGACTGGAAGTTGTTAATTTGTGGAAAAAAAATATCAAACAAACCAGAGAAAAAGATAACTGCTGCAGTTTTAGAGTGAGTGTCAGTGGCAAAATGTGTCACCTTAAGGTCTCTGTGGATGATAGGTGTCTTGCGTTGGTGCAAACGAGAAACAGCGTCACAGGTGTCACAGAAGATCTGCAGCACCTCAGCTTCAGTGAAACCAGTCTGCAGCCTCTGATTCATCAAATTGACCACCTGACCTCCTGCAAAATACCATCCAATTAGGCAGCACATTGAAAAACAGAGGAAATTAACTAAAGAAGTATTTGATTTTACCTTAACTTCTGCATGTTCTATCACAATTTTTTTCAGACTTATCGTGTAATCGTGTTTTGATTCATTTAATAGCACAACTGCACTTTAACAAATCCATCCTGAAATTGAAAGGCCAACAGAAATTTAAATTCTTTCAATAATCAAGGCATGAGGTTTCACTTCGCTTTCAGCACTCACCCTTGCAGTAATCCATTAGTATAAGCACCTCCCATACGTCCCTCGATCCCATAGCTGTGATACTGGAGTCCAGATAACCAACAATATTCTTGTGACCAACTAGATCTTTCTGCAAGAACACAAACACAAAATGTTTCCATTTCTTTCTATAAAAGAAAGTAACCCATTCATTCGATAAGGTCAGCGTTTTGAGATGTAGTATGAGACGTTCATCTGCAGGGGCAGTGTCAATGGAGAGCTGAAATCTAAACTCTATTATGTAATAAAAAAAAATGTCAAGTAGTACAGCCCAGGTGAAGCACCATCTGCTTGTGTATGAGTGTGTTTGTGTGTCTCAATGAGAGTGTGCGAGACACAAAGCGAGAAAGACTGAGATGTGACGAAATCCCTGAATGCTGGGGAAGCCCCATCTTCACAGCGAATACTGGAGTCAGTTAATTGATTAATTGATTGATCGATCATACTTTATTCATCCCGAAGGAAATTGGATTAAGGCTGCCAGCCGTGCCAGCGCCGTCTTACCCTTCCGACCATACATGCATTACACAAACATCACATGGGGAAGACAGGTCAGTTGGCTTCAGAAGCAAAATAAAGCCAACGATGAAAATAATTCTATGAAGTGTTTGTTTAATTATACAATCTGCCATGTTTTAATAATTTGAACACCTGTTGCCATATATTTCTTCCTTGGTTCTTTCTGGAGTGCTGCCTTGAACGGAAAACTATACAGATTCTAACATCAAAGACAAATACAGGATAGCCATCAAAAATGCTGTCAAACTTTCCAAGACCCATAATAGACTATTCATATTTTGTGGTAGGCTACCATGGCATTAATATCTGTTTATATACTAAATATATATATTCCCTAGAAATCTTTACTTTAGAGTAATGTAAACATCTTTATGTATAACATATTTATAGCAGATATATGCAGATCAATGTTATTTCATGTGATCAGAGATGTGTCAAACACCCATCCTTTTTTTAATATACCTTACCAATAATAAATGCTTAGAAAATAACAATTCATTAAGGAATAAACAGCCCATTAATCTGGTTATTTATATCAAACCATGAAAGGCAAATGAAAAACAGCACACTAAGTACTAGGCTGGCAAATGTGGTAGAACAATCCAAACAAGCCTGCTGCAGGGTGTGCATTGCTCTTACTTATTCTGGACAGAATGAGGCATCTGTGGATTTCTTCTGAAGGACTTTTTTGTGCTTGCCTTACGTGATTTTACCCAGCATGCCAAACCACGACAGCTTAAAGGGAAAGTCTGTGGAGAAATGTTTAGTCTCAGTCACTCACCATTATTTGAATCTCACGCTTGCAGACCTGGAGATCGTGTTCGTTGTTGACGTACATCCTCTTCAGAGCACAACGAACCCCTTGGTTTGTCTTCACGAGGAACACGATTGCAAAGCCACCTGCATGATGCAGAGAAACGACACATTTAAAATGTGCATTCAAAATAAAATCAAAACATCAATCTTATGAACCTTATCAGGATACCATGATTTTGAACATTTAGCAGACGTGCTCATTTTTAAGCCTCAATTCTTCAGCAACTGTCGAGCTTTCTATCCATGTATATTCTCACATCAAAAAGCACAATCAGCACCAAATGGCACCGCCTTATAGCATAATATCTATTAGTCATGTCATTGCTGCGGGGTTTACGTAGAGGCCTACATTGAGGCCTAACCATCTGGTATAGCTCAGACCACAAATTTGCTGTGCAGAGTTTAGCTGTGGAGTCATCAATTTCAGGCAGACATCACAGCTTACATTGCATCCTTCGCTCATCATGTGTAATGGCAGTATGGTACTATACATCTGCAAGAGCATCAGTCTAGTTTGAGGGTTTAGAGCCACGTCTGGAGCGTCTATGTGGCTACAGTAAAAGCTGACATCGCGATGAGCTGTCCTGCACTGTTTTCTTGTATTATATGCAGACTGGGCACTCGCCGTGTAGCTGGCAGCCTAACAGAACTGATTAAAAGCATAGATACTGTGCAGTCTTTGGTTCAGAGAGCTCCTGGTAGAATAAAGGGGTGTCTAAGTTAGACAAGAGACTTTAAGAATAGATTAATGCAAGCATTACAACAGAATATACACAGCTAATGTTCACACAAGCCTATTCACTTGCTACTGGACATTAGAAATGCACACTCAGACTAAATGTATTGGTTTAACATAACTGTTAAAACTACTTTTTAGTGGTCAGGTTTCAGGCTTCTTATACAGCACCCATTATATTATCCTGATGTTCCACGTTTTCCTGCCAATGGCTGTTCTTACAAAAACCTTGAATACAGAATCTCTTTGACAGTAAACCTTTCATTTCAAAGAAATCACACATATGCCTGACATCAGGTACATCTCCACCTGCTTGAATCACTCATCTGATTCACAAGAGCTAAAAGAAAATTGTATGCATGTGTGTTAGTCAGAGTACAGTTTGGATGAAGTAGCTTGCCTATGTTTAGCATTTATGTACCTGAAATACATAGATTCACAATTCCATTATCCCTGTGGGAATGATACAAGGTTGCATCTCTGTTATGCGACCCATGCACTGGGCATGCAGGACACATATCATATATCAGGAGACAAGAGAACGGGCAAAAACAAACAAACAAATGGCATCATCTGGTCTTTGCAACTCTTTCTTACCTTCAGCAATTATCTCTTCAACAGTGACTTGGTGTCGCCCGACAGTAAAGGCTCGTCCAATGAAATTGCCGCCTGCGTGGCTGGACCCCGAGCTGCTCCCTCCTCCTCCAGAACCAGGCCCGGAGCTGACTAACTCCCGACGGGAATCAAAGAACTTCCTCATAGTGTCAAAATGACAGGGGTATTTGCGGCTTCAGATGAGCTGTAGGTCCTTGTATGCACAATTATTGCAGTGATATAGATAATAAAGCAGCTCAGACTGTAACCCTAACGAGTCTATGTGGAGCCTGTAGTGATGCCTTTATGATATATAATATTGTGAGAACTCAGGTTTCTGGTGGCAAATTTCCCATTTGCTTGCCAGATCAAGACAGTTGGTGATAGCTAGAGCCGTTGCGACTAACTGTTATGTAAGTGAATTACACCACCCAGGAGGCTAAAGCATCTCCGGAGAAAGTATTTCTTTAGCTATCAATCCAGCTGTTCACGGTCGGCTGCTGCTGACGGCGATAACATTCGGTCCATCTCCATCTCGTCCAGCCATTTTTAGGCTAGCTCAATGCTAGCTACTTACGCGCTATGACATTTCGTGTACGTTAAGGTTATCCAGGTTATCCTCTGAAGATAATGTCTTCGGGTGCGATGTAACCGACGTGTAACTTGTCTGACAGCGTTGCCAGCAAAAATATTTCCATCCTCAGCCAAGTGGAGCGACCGTTTGTTGCCACATAGCTAGCTGACCGTGTCGCTATTTAATTGCTTCCATTTACAATAAATAAATAAATAAAAACTATGATTTTAGTTGGCTAACGCATTAGCGCGATGAAGCCTCTCATCAACACAAACAAGCGTCGAATCGACAGTAGACTGAAGACTCCGCCTGTCGCAGTTATAGCTGCGAATATGTAATCACAGACTCTGACATCTACCAAAACAGTAGACAGAGGTTTCAGCCCAGCGGTATAATCTCTGCAACCACAGCAATCTTTGGCTTCCACCGTTATCGCAACATCCTAGCTGTTGCTGTTGACGAGCGGACGGAATTATGGGTATTGTAGTTCAGAGCGCAGCTGCAGCCTCCCCCTAGCTTATGTGATCATGTGACGCGATTACGTCACGTCGCTCGCACGCGTGCATCCAAATGATAAAATAAAATTCAATTATATAAAGACATATTCTGCATTTATGTTTTACTTTCGATTTTATAGGTTTAATTAAAAAACAATGGAGACAAAAATAATGTCATTTTATGTTACAATTTACGTTGTGTATGTTCAATTTCATGGAATAAAGTGATTGAAAATAAAAAAAAACATTAGAATATATTTATAATTTACAATAGATTTTACAAGACATAAAATGTACCTGCATATCTCAAAATTTTGACTCTGAGTTATAAGGTAATTTTTTTTTCTGCAGTGGAACAAAGCAATGCCTTGGCCGACATTCCGCGAACGCACCTCAAAACGCGAACGACCCTGCAAAAAACTGACATCCGTGGGAGGCGCAAGAAAAACAGCTGGTAGTTATAAGCTGTAGAGTTCGCTGTACTGTGACGATCTACCTTCGTGTCTGACTTCAGGCTCAGTAGTTTTGTCTCCGGGACAGGTAAGCTATACTTTAGCACCGGTCAGTCATTTATTTACGCTGTTTTGCGGTGTGACTTTGTCAGCGTGGAGATTAGGCGGGAGCTCCTCTGTCTATCTGTCTGTAGGGTGTGCCCACTGAGTTTAAGACAAGTTAACTGTAAAGTCTTCTGTTTCCTGACTTTTTAATCGACGCGATGTACTCTTTATATTTCGTATCTAACCACGTCTGAACCATAGATCTATAAGGCATCGATCAATAAGTTTCAGTTTCAAGAATGTCTTTGGCACTATGAGTCGATTTCGTTTTTGAGCTTCAGCTTTTAGTTTATCCTTGTATGTGAATTCCCTGACAATTCGCTTGCTCGCTTTCGGAGAATCAGAATGAGCGTGAGCAGCCCAAACAGGTTTACTAACAGGAAAACTATAATCCAGCAGTTGTTAGAACTTTTCCCCTCCATGCACGATCAAGTGCAAGAGTTTACCCTGAAAAGCAAGGCATTGGTTTGTTCACGCAAATGAGGATTTCTACATTAGGTTGCACTATTGCGCTTTGGCAACAGCAAGAATCGCATGCCTCATATTTACATTACACACCGCTAAGGTGTGGCCCTAACCCTAAGTGCAGAGTTTAGGCTCCCGTGTTTGAATATCAAATATCTCCACAGACAAATACTGGGAGATTAGTCATGTTATGTATAATTTATGGTAAAAACATTTAATGTGCCGGATCATAAGTGGATGGAAGTGAACAGGGTAAGTTGATCTCCACAGGGATAAAACCAGGTGGGAGTGTACTAGGTTTCCTCTCAGTGAAGTAATTACAGGTGTATCCAAACAAACACGTTTAATGAGATAAGCTCCCGGGAAACCACCACAGATGTAGGACACATGAGAACCTGTGACGAAACGTCGTGTGGTGGAAACCCTCTGTGAGATGATGACCTGTATACAATATTGATCAAAGGTTAACGAAGGCCACATTAAAACCTGTAACATCTTCCTGCCCCTGCAACGTAATAAAGTACTCATTGTGCATTTTTTAAATCTGTTCTTTTGTAGCTTTCAGGACTTCCAGTTTGAAAATCTACACTCTTCCTACAATGGCAGCAGTAAGTCTCTCTCAGCTGCACGTTCATGTGTGAATTTGCATCACCGGTAGGGAGTCACTGCACTTTCGACACAGCATTCAAATTAAAGACAAGTTAAAGGTTCAGCAACCCGTGATAAAGGTAGTTTATTAAATAGTTTTGTTTTGCTTAATTTTTTTGTTTTTATGTTCAATGCAAGTCCCCTAAACAAGATTATAGAGCCCTTACAATTCAATCCTGCTTTTTAAAACTGTAAAATAATCTAACACTCATGAATAGAAGAATAATTATGCATTGTAGCACATATGCCTTTGACTTTAGCATAAATGATCAATAATCAGACATACTTTGTTACACACATATTTTTAATTAATTCTGTAAAATGTTTACAAATGCTCATCTGCATATCTTTATTTTTCTACTTATAGAAAAAGATAAAATTTGCGATAGGCAGATAAGCTTCTGAGAAATGGATTCTGGCTTTAAAATTGGCTCTTACACAGATGTGTTAAACTAGTTCAAACAAATTGATGTCAAACCCTTCACGTGTACATAGTGAGATTATTTAAAAATGGCATGAATGGGAAAAATGATTGAGTTGTACTTTAAGCTTTGTGTTTACTTATTTAATTTCTGTTTAATAGATTAATAATTGTATTTTTGTCATTTGTAATCAGATCGGAAACCGTGGAACCGTGACTGAAGCTGCTAATTTTAATCCCGACGCAGATGCCCAGAAGCTTAGAGAATCCATGAAAGGAGCTGGTGAGTGATCCAACACCATTGTCACCCACTGACCATCAGCTGAAGATATCCTTAGCCCTCTATGGAGAAAATAAATTCTCCTTGGTCTCGCCCTTCTTCTGAAGGAAAGTTTGAAAACGAATTTCAACATTGCGCAGTGCTCACGCAGTCATGGGGTATCATAGTGTTTCCTTTATAGTCCATTTGATTGGTAATCTTTTACTCTGACAGTGACTAATCTTTAACCTTTGTGTTTTGCAACATTTTCACTCCTGATAAGGAAGGAAATGAGTCTTGCTTATCATGCAGGTTGTAGTAGTAGACTAGCTTTGTCATGGATTATGCTGTTTTAAAGCCAAGCAGGGAGATACTGTGTAGGTGCTATGTAGATCCCCTCTAACATTCAGCATTTGGTAGTGTTAACAAATTCAGCAAATTCATGGAGAGGAATGTTCAAGCTGTTCGGGTTTGATACTCTAATAATCTTCTCCTGACTCTTGTTTGAGCTCCATTGGAAACAGATGGTTTCTATGGCCATGGGAACAAACAACCTTGTGTTAGGATAATCTCCAGGCCTGCAGCAGTGTCGCCCGACTCTACGGCCTACATAAAATGACCAAACCTATGCTTTTAAATGCATTTCCAGCAAAAGAAATAAATATGGTCCTTTTATTTCAAGATTGACAGCAGTTAAGATTACATAACCTGAGTCTATGAAATTTCTTTCAGGCACTAATGAGGCAGCTATCACTGAGATCCTGGCCCACCGTACTATTGCCCAGAGGCAGCGCATCAAAATTGCCTACAAACAAACAGTGGGGAAGGTGAGATGCAGCAAAAGTAGTCCATTCATAACTGAAGATGTGCCTTTGCATCTTAAATACAGTAATATATAAATGAGTTTGATGAATGCTGTTGGCAATAACAGCAGATGTGTTGCCTCTTACTCCGCTGTGTACTCTCACTGTCCTTATTTTAGGTGGGGTAAAGTGATAAGGTGCAAGTTAACCTTTAACTGCAAAGCAGAAATGAATAACACTTGCAAATAAAGGCTAATACGGAGAGGGGCTTGTGAGTTTTCTAGAAGAGGAAGGTCTGAGTCAATAAAAAACACAGACTGAACCCACATAGGTGTGTTACCCACTGTCACTTCGGTTGTTTCCTGATTATGGGGCTCAATATATTAACAAAACGGGAAGCTTGAGATCTTTATTGTATTGACATATTAAGATAATATTTATCTCCCTGCACACTGTACACACTGCACATCTGGTACAAAGTCATTAAAAGCAACTGAAAGTTCACTGAGGGGAGCTATGGGAACAGCAGAGTGAGCAGAGTTGTTGCAGTCAGGAAAAGTGAGTCATGTTGCACACGCGGACACCCACACGGGGAGGGGGTGGGGCTGAGTGGAACAAGCTCCTCTTTTCACCAAAACTCTTTCCAAGAACCACACCCTCTAGCGGAGACCCAAATGCTGTTGGAATGAGTGAAGTCATGGTCAACATAAATCCATTTCACTCAAGTGAATGTTGTAGAGAGTCGGTGTTTGTTACACTGACACAGCCTAATAAATTCACTTAAATGGCCTGCATTTGTATAGCGCTTTTCTAGTCCATACACTACATTTACACATTCACCCATTCACACACTGGCGATAGCAAGCTACATTGTAGCCACAGCTGCCCTGCCCTCTGCGCTGACAGAGGTGAGGCTGCCAGATACAGGCGCCACCGGGCCCTCTGACCACCACCAGTATGCAAACATAGGGTTAGTATCTTGCCCAAGGATATTTGGCATGCAGCCAGGATGCAGCCTGGGATCGAACCACCGACCTTCTGATTAGTGGCTGACCTGCTCTGCCACCCGAGCTACAGCCACCCCAAATATTCAACTTGAGTTTTTTTATATCACGACAAATCACAACAACAGTCATCTCAAGGTGATTTATATTCTACTTCCATAGTCAAAGCCCCTATAATAATATGGAGAAAACCTGAGCAATTAGGCGACCCCCTATGAGCAACCACTTGGCAACAGTGGGAAGGGAAAACTCCCTTTTAACAGGAAGAAACCTCGGGCAGAACCAGGTTTAGGGAGGGGCAGCCATCTGCCATGACCGGTTTGGGGTGAGGGGAGGGACAAAAAGACAAAAACACACTGTGGAGGGCAAGAGATTAATAATACCTAAGGATTAAACAGAGAGTGAAAAGAGGTGTGTAAAGCTGTCCAGCAGCCTAGTCCTATTGCAGGATAACTAAGGAAGGATTAGATTCACCTGTTCCAACATAACTACATGCTTTATCAAAAAGGAGGTTTTTAACCTAATCTTAAAAGTAGAGACGCTGTAGAGACCTGCATCCAAACTGGAAGCTGGTTCCACAGAAGCAAGACCTGAAAGCTTAAAGCTCTGCCTCCCGGTTTACTTTAAATATCCTGAGAGTGAAGTGCTCTATCGGGATGATACAGTACATAAGCTAGACTCTAATTATTCAACACATTGTATGTGAGGAGAAGGATTTTAAAGTTGATTCTGGATTTAACAGGGAGCCAATGACAAGGAGCCAATATGGGAGAAATGTGCTCTCTTTGTAGACTGTCAGTATTCTTGCTGCAGCATTTTCAATCATTTGAAGGCTTTTCAGAGGGTTTTTAGGACATCATGACAATACTGAATTACAGTAGTCCAGGCTAGAAGTAATAAATGCAGGACTAACTTTAAAACAATAAGAACATTCATCTGTTTCCATCCCCCTTCAGGACCTGGCTGATGATCTGTCCTCAGAGCTGAGTGGGAACTTCAGGAGTGTTGTTCTGGGTCTGCTGATGCTGGCGCCTGTATACGATGCCTACGAGCTGAGAAATGCAATGAAGGTGATTGAAGAGGTTTTTGATAGAGCTGCTAGTCTTTTAGTAATGCGCCTGTATATTTTCCTATTGTCCCCAAGGTCAACATGTATTATCTGTGTATGCCAAGTCTGTTATTTTTATGTCACACAAATTATCATTTATGTTCACAGTCTTTGAATGACACACCTCGGTTGCTGTTATTTACATACTGTAGTTTATTTTGAGCTAATCCTGCACACAGTATCAGCCCTCTGCTGTTTTACAAATATGTATTAATCCGTAGCTCAACTTATATACATGTATACTTAAACAGTTGCACTGTTTATAACAGTGTGAAGTGATTTGGGGAAAATATTGAAGAAATTTGCTTGGGACTGGCAACCTCAGGAAGTGGTATTATGTGACAATAACAAATATATTGAATACCGCCAGCCTTTTCCTTTAATTCCCAATGTGCAGCTTACGGAATACTGATTTATTACAGGGGGCTGGAACCGAAGAGGCTTGTCTCATCGATATCCTCGCCTCAAGGTCAAACGAGGAAGTAAAAGTCATCAACGACGTCTACAAGAAAGGTAACAGTGTCACCTCGTCAGGTCTCCCTACCAGCTGGTACCAATGATATATGATATTATGTAGCACCAACAAAACTCTGTGTTTTGTTAGGAGTTGCAATGACCTCCTTTATTAGAAAACACTGGATGCTGTAAATTATTCATAAAAGCCACTGCTGCTCTCTGTGTGGCGGTTTATTGTTGCTGAATTGTTCCTCTGTGGGTGAAATGAGAGTAGCTGGAAAGTATTTATAAAGTGGTTTTCAGTAACCTTGCCTTGAGTGATTTGTCTGCTTTGTTGTGTTTTTCTATAGAGCATAACCGTTGGAAATTTTAGATTAAAAAGAATGAATATTAACTGAACGTGAATGTCAATATTTGGCTTCCGAATCTGTTTTTTATTTTTGTTTTGTTTGAATCTCATAGAAATCTGGATTATGGCTCCCTTTTAAGCCTGCAGTAAATATTATTCTTCCCACGAGCTGTTGTTCATAATGTAGAAATCTGAGAATCTACTATATTACTTATGTCTAACACGCCTCCTGCGGTATAAGCCATCGACAAGAATCCTCCAGAGTGCTCAGTCTTGATCTACTGTATGGCTAATATTTACATGAGAAGCTGTTATTAGTGCTGACGGTAGTTTGACACATTTAATGACTGACTGAACTAGTTGAGCAAGTAGCAACTTAACAGCATCTTTCCTACGAGTACTAACAACCAACAGAGCCTAATGTACATTTAGTGAACTGCATGTTTAGTGGTAAGTGTAATTTTAAAATAAAAACTAAAAGAGTACAATGTCACATGATTTTATGTCTTTTTTTTATTAATGGCAGAATATGAGAAGAAACTGGAAGATGCTGTAACTGGGGATACATCTGGAATGTTTCAAAGGGTTTTGGTCTCTTTACTCACGGTGAGCAAACTTTGACCCACAACCTTTTTTATAGTGTTATTCAGTGTGCGAAACACTGGCCAGAGACGCAAAAGTAGACAAGCAATTATACCGTCCAGACCAACTGAAGTTTCTAATATTTCTAATGCTTATCTGAACTTCACTGTATCTCCAAACCGTGTTACAAAAAAACAAAACAAAAAAAAAGTCATTTGTTGAACATTTTCTGATGTAAGTGCCCTAAATCCTCATCCAGCAAACCGCTGTTCTATTCCAGTTTGTTTACAAAGCTTTAATCAGACGTCTGATCATTTACAAAGCTGACATAAGTGAATATTTATCTATTTTGCATTTTTATTAAACTGTGTTAATCCAAAGAACGGACACTGTTTGACAGCTTTAAGTTAAAATTCATAGAAAATAAACAACAGAAAAATAAATTCGGCTTGTTTTAAAATTTAGAACCTTTAGCATCTTAGCAATCAAAAAAGTAAGGAAACCCAAACATTTTGGACTTTAGTGTGATATTTGCATGCAGCATCGCAAATACTACCATTGTCAAATGGAACAAAGTCAAGCTGTGTAGATTATAAGTATGAAGTATTAACCTCCTGGTATTTACTAGCAGGTTCAGCTGTACTTGTAAAATGTCAGTTGGACCTTTATCGAATATCTATTCTTCAGGGAAGAGGAAGAATGAGCCACTTCTGCATAATAAAATAACCAGTTAATATTACTTTTTTCTGTTGCTTAATCTTGTACGCACGTTCTCTTGAGCTGACGCATCTCCTGTTTTGCAGGCTGGACGGGATGAAAGCACCAATGTGGACGAGGCCCAGGCTATTCAAGATGCCAAGGTAAAGGTTCAGGTCATAAGGGAAAAATGGTGTATTTAACTCGCCTGTTACACAGGCGTAGAGACTGGTTGATAAACAATTTTATGTCTGTGATTATAGGAAATCTATGAGGCTGGTGAGGCTCGATGGGGCACAGATGAGGTTAAATTCCTCACAGTGCTTTGTGTGAGGAACCGAAACCATCTGCTGCGAGGTACTATAAGTGCTTGGTGTCATGTGAAAATACTAAACATTGCCTTACTTCCTTAAATTGGCCACCAAAGGAATTTCAGTTAATGATTATATCAAATTTATGACCAAAATCACTTGTTAAATCACATAATCTTTTAATTAGTGAGTCATCAGGTCACTATTGGCAACTTCCTTATGAATCACGTTATGTCCCACTCCAGTGTTTCAGGAGTATCAGAAGATTTCTGGGAGAGACATTGAGGAGAGCATCAAGAGGGAGATGTCTGGCTGCCTGGAAGACGTCTTTCTGGCTATAGGTGTGTCTTTTCAGTTACGTGATCCTTCAGATGAAGTCTAAGATACACGTGGGTTCAAATTAGCACAGAAAATAAATAAATAAGCAAGCTTACAATATTTGCTGCTGATTTACCAGGTGGTCTGTATAAAGTTTATTGCAGAAACACAAAAATACACTGATCAGTTGACACTAAATATTTAAAAATGCACAAAATGAGGAATTGCAGGTCGACTTAAGGCCTACTCTTCAGTCACAAGAGATCAAATAAATGCTGCTGTTCACAATATTTTTTTAATATATTAACCAAGTAGAATAAATTGTTTTTCTGCATCATACACTACGATTTGCATCTCATGTGCAGTGATTTGTTTTCTACTTTGCAGTGAAATGCATCAGGAACAAGCCGGCTTTTTTTGCTGAGCGATTATACAAATCAATGAAGGTAAATATTTCATGCAGTAATACATAGCTACTTTTCTTTCTTCCACTTCCAGTTCTATCATAAAACAACCACAAATATAAAGAATTACTTCCATTAAGTGCTACTGTATGCAAAAGCCTCCTGTCACCCCTCATTTCTGTATATTTTGCTAGGAAAATGGGAAATGGATTCAGAGATTTATTCAAATGTGTTCAAACATACATGGAAATACAGCATATAAGGCAAAAACAGAGCTTGTGCAATTATAATGAGCCTGCAAATTCAATATTTGGTATGACAACCTTTATGCTTCAACACAGCCTGAACTCTCTCAGACAGTTTTTCTTGTAATTTCTTTAAAAAGTCTGCAAGTATAGTTCAACTCTGGATGTTGGCTGTCTTTTTTCCTGTTCTCTGCTTCATTAATGTTGAAGTTGGACCTCACCATTAATGGCTTCTTGACAGCTATTGAGCTCATTTCTGATGAGGGTATGGCAGACAATAGATTGATCAGCTGAAGGGCGGGATGTATCTTTCAGGTCCTGTGGCACATGGCCCACTATGGTATATAAAACACTTTTGTTTACCTATGTACCTATGTTTTTCCTTCTTCAAACAGCACTTGTCTAACATTCACACACTCTAAAGAATGCATCAGGGGAAACTTGGAGTTCAATATCTTTCCCAAAAATATTTAGCCATACAGACATGCATCAAACCACCGACCACTCAGTTGGTAGACGACACCCTCTACTTCCTGAGATGCAGCCAGCCTTGCATCAGGTCTTTGTTGGATTTTTTTTTTTTAATTTCTTAAGGACATGACTTTCAGATACTGTTGATCTGATGTAGATGGTTTCTTAAGCCTGCCACTTTTTCTTTTGTTCTCACAGTTTCTTCCAAATTTTTAAGGACACGCTGCACGGCATGCTGAGATTTGCCCAGGTTTCAGCTAATAGCACCTTGTTGGTCCAAAAATACAATTTCACGCCTGTCAAACGTTGTTATTTTTGACATTACTATTATTATTATGTTTTTGTAGGTTCAAATAAAAGAAAAGGAGCAAATTGTGTTTTTTGGAACAAACACATTTTTTGTGACAGGCTGTTACTGTAGCCTGTCACAAAATGCCTAAAGACAACAATTTAAACTTGGTTCTTTGCTAAGCTTCCCTTAGATTTTTTTTATGCTTCTATAATTCATAATTTAGTGTTAAATGGTTTGAACAAACAAGCAAACAAAAAACATCCCTGTGAAAGTGGAAATGAGTGGAAAAATCAACCATTGTCCAAAGGAAAAAATCTGAAAGACCTTCAGAGAGCCTGAATAATGATTGCTCAAAACTACTTTGTACAAGGAAGTCAGGCTTCTTGTAGGTAGATATAAAAATAAAAGTGGCTCAAGATTGTTGCACAGCACTGTATGCCATAATATATTATGAATTAGGCCAAAAAGAAATCAGTCCGAGGCTGTTATAGTCTGCAGCAGAGTCTAGTGCAGTACAAATACAGTTTTTGTTTCTCTCTTTCCAGGGCCTGGGCACTACAGACAGTGTCCTTATCCGGATAATGGTAGCCAGGGCTGAGATTGACATGTTGGACATTAAAGCACAGTTCCTGAAGATGTATGGAAAAACTCTACACTCCTTCATCAAGGTGAGGCACCAAAGAAAGGAGACGGTAACGCCCTTTCGTCAGCAAAAGCTTTGCAATACATCAGCTGGGGTGTAATATATGCACTTCTGACTTTATGTAATGTCCTTATGTTGTTTTGAAATGTTGCAAGACAATATTTAAGATAATTTTGGGGGGGTTCAGAAGCCTTGAAGTTGTAAAAATATGTTCTAATTTTTTCCTTTTTACCCCCCACCCCCCCGTAGGGAGACACATCTGGTGACTACCGCAAAATCCTGCTCGAGCTCTGTGGAGGCGAGTAAAGAAAATCTCACTCCAACATTCAGCCATGCGTTTACTCTGGAATCTACAATATTGGCTTTTTTCTATTACAGTTTGTTCATCTGTGCTTTTTACATTTCACTGTGCCTTATTTGACGCTTTCTAAAAACAATTAAACCAAAGATCAGTGACCTGTGCAGAGATTTCTGTTTTTTCTTTTCCTTGTTGTTGATGCTGTGTTAAGGATTTATTAATTGCATTATAGAGGGTGAAATTTATATGCTTTCCACATAAAAGCAACACAAAGATGGATGTTGTTGGCATCTAGCTGTTTTTACAGTGCAGCATTTTCATTACTATCTAGTCAATGAAGTCCATTTGTTTAATTGGTAGCAGTTCCTCATTTGCTAAGTCAGCCCTTTATCATTTGATTCAATTACTTAACAAGATGCTATCTTGATTTGGGAGGCAGTACATGCTCTAATCAGGTTATCGGGAATGTCACATAAAGTATAAACTTACAGCTCAGTGTCTGAACAATAGGCCCAGGTAATGCTGTAGTGTGCAGTGGTCAAGGTGAACACTAGGTGGAACCAAAACAACTCCAAATAGGAGCTGTGGGCCCATAAAAGTCAAGCCAATGAAGAGGCCTCTTTAAACTTCCATTCTCAGCTGCAAAAAGAAAAATGCCTGAAAAATGCCCCATTGCTTACTTCATTTATGACCTCATGGTCTCAGTCACTAGTTTCAGTTCTTCTTCAGTGAAGCAAGACGTTCATTTTCTTACATTTTGGTCACTTCTAATGCAAAATGGATGAAAAAGCAGAGTATGCTTTATGGCGGTCCTAGTGAGTGATCAGTGTACAAAACGAGAATGCACTGGTCTCCAGATCCATGACATCCTGACATCCATATTTTCTGTAATGTTTGTTTGCTCCCTGGACAATCTGGTGGCATGTTCAACCGTATAAGTGGGCTCCTTGCTATTTTATCTGGCCTGTTTTTATAGCTTGAAACCATTTAAGAAGGAATAAACAAGGCGTTTTCAAGGCTGTCTTGAAGTTTTAGAGGCCCCAAAAGGCTGCTGTGTTGTTTAGCCCTGCATAGGTATCGTGCAGTTATCGAGTTTGTGCCCCTTTATTGATCTCGGTCTTATTACAGGTGTGTAAATTCTTTAAAACATTTTAAATTTGTAATGTCATTTTCTGCCTTATCGCATTGTTATATATATTGTGATGCAAAAGCTTTCAAAGAAATCATTTTGTTTTATTGCGTTCAGTTTAATCCTTTTTACAAGCACCTTTGGTAAATTCTATTCACAAGACAGAAAGAGGATTTGGTATTTCACTGTGTACTGTAATATATGAGCTAATCAAGTAAACATTATAAAAGACCTCTTAGAAAGAATGACTCGACAGGACATATGTTACTACAGCAAAAAACAACTAGACAAGGTGACAATAAGTCGATACAGCAAACACAAGCGACGACATTTTATATCTCGAGGAATGCACCGATAGCAAGGTCACACACGGAGGTCATTTCTTTATATTTACTTCAACACATTAAGAATTATCCTTAAATAGTCCTGTGTAAGGTGAATGAACACAGCACTGCAGATGTACCAGACAGCACAAGAGAAATAGCAGCAAAGCAAGAAAACCTCCAGCAAACCGTATGTAATGCATACTGTGCACTCAGCCCTCTGCTGACATAAGTGGGCGGTAAGCTGAGACAGAAGATCATTATCAACAATATGGATTTGCCAACAAGTAAAAAGGTATGGTGCTTTGGCTTCAGGACCAATGTGGCTGTCATGTTACCGTAAAAGGTGGAAATATAGAAAAGTGTTTCAAGTTCACAGTAACTTATGCAAGACTGGGAAAATGAATGTATATGTGTGTTTCTTAAGGTGAATTGGCATCACAAACCACAACTTTTTTTTTCTTTTTTTCTTTACATTCAGTTTTAGATTTGCTTTGTTTGTGATTCAAGCCTCATTCAGTACACATGCAGGAAGTAAAAGACAGCACTGGTTTAAAGAGGACTTGACTTACATGTACATGAGCTTAAACTACCAACATGCCACTGCAGTCAACAACATGCTGAATGAAAGAAGTGGATGAGTAAACAAATATGCATAATGTTCTCCTTGATTCCTGCTGTGGCATGACAGTTCAGTGGCACGGTGGTTAGCCCTGTTACCTCACAGCAAGAAGGTCCTGATTTCAAATCTACTAACTGCCTGGGGCCTTTTCTGTGTTGTTCTCTCTGGGTCCTCAGCCTTCCTCCCACAATCCAATTAACTGATGATTAACTGAGGCAACAAGTCAGGTTTTTGCAGTGTACTTGTTTCATTGTTTCCTGAAAAAACCTGACTAGTTGCTCGGAAAATGCACAGAAGTACAGGGTACTTACAGTGTAATTGTTTCATTGTTTTGAGGGTCTTGCATGTGACTCTATAATATGGCTCGCATTCCAGAAAACCTGATCTGTGGCCTGCAAAATGCACATAAGTACAGGGTACTTGCGCCTTATTTGCTAGTCGTGTTATAATGTTTTACCAAACAAAATATAATAAATGACTTTATATTAGCATTAAATACTTTGTTATACTAACGTAATTTGCGTGGGTTGGATTAACTCAATTAAATCAAGTTGATTAGTCATTAATTACGTTGGTCCAACTCAAATAAGTGAAGTTGAAATAACAGAATTGCCTAATGCTAAAATAAAGCAATTTAATAACATGGAAATCCTTTCCATGATTTTTTTCATGGCCTTTCAAAATAGCCAAGCAAAAATGTACTGACCCTCACCAAGTGCTTACAGCATCATTGTTGTACAAAGATAAAACAGAAGTGACTGCAGAAACTCACATCAGCCACAGGTCACTAATGGGCTGCAGAGTGAGGGTCAAACACCTGAGCCGCCCAATGGTGGGTGTATACAATAGAGAGAGTGTTGTTAATATATTTTTTACATATATAATCTATTTCTGTTTAACTTTTAATTTGGCTTAGTTTCCCGAAGGCCACATTACCCACCTTCTTCTGCTTCTAACAAAATTGTACTTCAAAAATGGCAGGGCAAAATTATGCAGGAAATATGTTATATGTTGCTTGGTGCTGATGTGCAGCTGCATTTTTTTTACAAGATTTTCACACATGGCCACCTGCTGGGACAAAGAAATGACACTAAATACCTCTTTCCAGCAGTGTGCCAGTGCAAAGCCAGTTCTGTGTTTCTGTTTGAGCACCAGCCCAGATATCAGTGGATCTGAGAACTACTTATTATTATGTATAGTATTATAATTTCCCTCGGGATGAATAAAGTATTCTGATTCTGATTCTGATTACCAGCAGAAGCTGGGGTCAGCTGAATTTTTTTGACTTTCAAAGTTAAGGTTCACAGCTGAAATCTGAAGCTATTTGTTTAGGTTTTTATTTATTATTTATAAAGCTAAACAGATATTCATCCCTCATTTTTGCTTTACTTCAAAGGGACACCTTAATTACCTTTAAAGAAATACAGATTTAAATATTTTCAGTGACATGAAAGCTGAGCAAATGGGCCCATTAATGAATTTCACAGAAATTCATTAAGCAAAAATAGAGGGTATTATGTGATCTGAAATTTGCTCCATAACATGATCATTATTCATTGCTTTCCTGCTCAGTATTGATCCATTACTTCATTCTCATCTAGTGGGATTAAAGTAATTTATTACCATCGAAAGGAGCCAGCTGAGGTGGTTCGGGCATCTGACAAGGATGCCCCCTGGGCGCCTCCTGGGTGAGGTGTTCCAGGCATGTCCCACCGGGAGGAGGCCCCGGGGCAGACCCAGGACACGCTGGAGAGATTATATCTCTCGGCTGGCCTGGGAACGCCTTGGTATTCCCCCGGATAAGCTGGAGGAGGTGGCTGGGGAGAGGGAGGTCTGGGCCTCTTTGCTTAGGCTGCTGCCCCCGCGACCCGGCCCCGGACAAAGCGGATGAAGATGGATGGATGGATGGATATTACCATTCCTCGGTGAAAATCCTGAGCACATATACTTAGTCTGACCAACTTTGTGCTCTTTTACTTGAAACATTTGCTTGCTTCATGAGGGAAAAACACATTACGCAAATGTGTTCGCATACACAAACATGTTGTGTAAATTAAAGCAAATGCCGGAGGAGCAGGCGAGATGCAAATGCTTGCAGCGTAATTTAGCTCCCAATTTACACAAGCAAACAAACAAAATGCTCACCGTGTTCAATCGCTGAGAGATTAGGAAGAAATTTGCATAACACAAATCAGTTTCTATGTAAATAAGTTCATGTCTGTGGATCAAATCTGATCCTCATTTGCAAAATAATGGACATTTCACATCATCTTCAGCCTGATTGTCGATACTGAGTGCATAAAAAATGCAAATTGATAAAAATATTTATTCACATTTACTTCTTATAAGTCAGATGATAATTTAGTGCACAGTCATTAGGTGGTCCATTGTGAAGGCTGTGAGTGCAGTAGATGGGCAATGCAGAAAATCTTAATTAATTAAGGTCATTTCCTTCAGGGAATAAAACGAAAACTGATGTACAGCTGCTCTGCTCGTGACTGACTGAGGACCACCAAAGTTCTGATAATACACACACACACACACACACACACACACACACACACACACACACACACACACACACACAGTCACACAAGCATTAATATGGACTAAATTCTGGCAAAGTCACAGGGGAAGACTTAAGCTGTTGTTGTGGTTGAATGCATTGAAAACAAATGTGTTATTTGCACACGTAGCTGCAGGTGCAATGAACTGGAATTTAACACATCAAATATTAGGTTTTTCCAGACAACCAGAATATGAAGGAGATTTGTTCAAAATCCGACAAATCCACACAGATCTTTTTAGAGACTGCACCAAATCTAAGGCACATGAAAGCCATTATACATTTGCATACACGTTCTTTTGTCCTACACTGATTTTTGTGTTTTGTTGTTCGTTGTTTTTACTGAAAGCTTCAGATACCCGTCACAATGATCTCTCTGTGTTATCCAGAAAGTCAAACGCACAGACAGCCAAGTAGCTACAATTTTCTCCTTATTTTTCTTTTAAGCCTCGGATCCTTGGATTGTAGACTTGTGCTGTATAACACCACTTAAAAAAACCAACTATGTGTGTTCCCTGTTAATTAAATAGTAAATATATAAAGATAAAGATAAAAGATTCAATCTGCTTGTTAAAAAAATTCCCAGGGTATTATTTGGATTGACGTCTTGGATTCCTGCTTTGATTTCATTATTATTCCAGTCATGTTACGCTTCAGTTCTTTGGTTCAGTTCTCATTCGTATTTTTGATTTACTTGCCACTGTAGTGCTAGTTTTATTTTTTGTGATTCTGAGTCTTTGTTCTTGTGAAATTGATTTCTGGTTTCTATTCATTTTGTTATTCCAGCCTCGTTGGGGCCTCGCTGTCTGCGCTCTTAACACACTCAGGCCCAAATTAAGTTTTTTGTTGCTAATGCACAACCAAGTCCTGCAGTGGTACTTCTGAGTAAAAAAAAAAAAAACAACTCATAAAATATGTATGTGGGGTAATCATGTTGTTAGTTCTTAACTGTTGCAAATCTGCAACGTCTGCCTGGAGAGGGTTAATGTCACGTTCATGTACTTGTGCCCTTTGTGCTTCACTGTCTTTTGTTTGTTTACTGATGACTAATGACCCACACCCTTTTTCACACCTTGGCTCATGTGATAAGGCACATGATCAATGGTGGGTCAACAACCCTCTTAACTCCCACTTAAATACACCTGACTGGAGGTCTCTCACATTCAGCATTTTTGATTTATGGCCCAAACTGTCTTAAAAATGTATCTTTACATCCATGATACAAACAGTGGCGTGGAAATCCCAGTACATCAGCAATCCATCTGACAAAAACAACTTATCACCTTTCCCATTCTGATGCTCAGTTTGAACTTTAGCAGGTGGTCTTGATGACGTCTACATGCCTAAATGCACTGAGCTGCTGAAATGTGATGGGATGACTTCAACACGTGTACCTAATAACCAACTGGCTACTTATCTTCTGCATATTTGGACACAAAATCTTTAATATGAGCCTTTTTAATCAGAAGCAGGAACATTTGTTGGGATTTTTTAATGAGTGCTAAAAATCATCGCCAAAAAACTTTTCTTTCTTTTTTTTTTTTTAAATTATAGCATAATTAAAGGCTTTAATTTAGCTTCTCTCAATGTTATAAATCTGTGTTCACTTTAATTTTCATTAACTTTGTGTTCCCATGTCTATCCAGAATTCAAAATGGTTTAATGTTGCCTAATTGCAAATACTGCTCTAACAATGAGAACAATAATGTTCAACTCTGGTCCTGGAAGGAACTAAAATATCATCAACACAGCACCCATGTCTCTGCGGGACCAGCTGAAACTTAGAGCGACTTGTGGTCCTTTATTTGGACAAGTTAAAGCACAGATTAATGTTTTACTCTGCATCATTATTTATTATACAAGTCCTAGAACTGCAGCCATGAGTAGGTTTTGCATCATTAGCCTCCCTAAAAACTGTGTTTTGATAGTAAGTAAGGAAGTTGTATATTAATTATGATCTTTCTGGCATTAATTGAGTTGAAAACCAGATGTTTATTAGGCATTTCACATTTATTATACTTGCTAATTAGTTGAACACATCTGTTGCTGGGAGGCACAATAACTAAATCATACAGTACTGTATGGTATTTTACAGTCCTATTAATCAGTATGTTCATAAAAATTAATGGTTTCAGAGAAAATTCAAAGATAATGCTGCCTATTTTGAAAGGGCAGAGAGAAGACTGAAGTACTGTAGCAGTCTAAGGGTCCATACAAAAAGCTTTCCATGCCACAGATGGTAAAAATTAATATAATTTAGATATAGTCTACAAAATTAAGCAGCAACAACTATGGTAAGAAGTGGCATCAACCCCTGGCGGTGCCAAACAGCTACATTAGGTTGAGGCGTCACCCCAAAACAGCAGCACTCGCCTCTGTAATGCTCTGGCTTCTGGAGGGAGCCAGTGGTGCCGCAGCTAGCTGCTGCTGCTGTGATTTAAGCCCCTGCTATTGTAACCGGTGTGATTCTGCGTTGTGTCTGATAAAAAAGGTAAAAGAAAGAAAGACCTCCAAGTAAATAATTTGCCCACTCCAGCTCCTCTCCCACAGGGGAATTGTAGAAAAAGGGCTGGCATTTATTTTTACATTAAACATAAAATATGCATTTACACGTAACATATTTGACATAAGATAAAACAAAAACAACATGAAATCTGACATACCTGATAAAAAAGGTAAAAGAAAGAAAGACCTCCAAGTAAATAATTTGCCCACTCCAGCTCCTACGACCAAATACAGACAGTGGGGAAGAGGATTAGCTCAACCCACCACAGCTCCCAAGCTAGCAAGGAATACATATTCATGCTATCATTTATGGCGCCTAAAACACATTTATGACACACACATACTACACACTTATAACATCTTACAAAAACAGGCTCAATAATGACAATAACTGAACTAAAATCGCAATCATAAACATCAGGGTGGTTAAATATGAATTATGTGTGCTTTAAGGTGCTGGAAAGAAATGACACCCACCTCTCCCACAGGGGAATTGTAGAAAAAGGGGAGAGGCAAAAGGGGTACACTGTATTTATAGTATTGCACCAAAGAAGAAGAAAAGAATGAGGAGGGGCTCTAACTGATAATGAACACAACTACAGGCTTGGAGGTCCTAAAAGTCAGGTATAAAAGGAGAAGTTTGGGGGTTTAGAACACATTTTGTGTAATTATAACAATGTTATTTATGACTCTGTTACATTCACCCCCCAAGAATTACACAAAATCCTAAAGGGTACACCAAAAAAAAAAATATAAACCCACAATAACAGATACAGTGGCCTCAAACAAATTCACATCACATATACAATGAATTAGATCAGCAACATAGCTTCCTCCAAGGAGGATAAGAGACCTGAGACCTGCTCGGCGCCTAGCAAGATCCCAGGACTTTCTATAGATAAAATGAGGTGCCATTTACACCACACAAAACAGGCCATAATATCTATGGGCGTCACCATCAGACTGCACAGACTGACAAAATACAATGAACTCTGTGCCTGTATTATTCTTTTCCAAAAACAATAGCAATGAAAAACATACAGAAATAAGCAAATTCACACATCAATAACCGCTGCTTGAACAGGTTCAACACCAAGGAGTGTTTCAAGTTGAGCCATTGATTCAATCAAGCGACGAACTGGTTTAATGATTCTACCAAAACGTGTGGTAAGTCCTTGATCCACGTCCACATTTTTGGGTTCAAGAGAATGAAAAGTGTGGGACGGGAAAGCAGCAGGGGAGCCTGGGGAGGCTCCATCACCAGCCAGCCCACCAAGATCAGAAACACCCATTATGGGAGGGGTCCCATGAACGCCATCTTCGACCGGGTCAGCGGCAGATTGCTGATGGATCCATGATAGTGTGCGGTCATCACACTCGCCAATGCTGGAGACGGAATCCACAGTCCAGGTGGCAGGAGGTACAGCTCCTGTGCCCCCAAAAGATGTCACAGACCCATCCAGGTCAGACTCAGCGGGGCCACTGACAACGCTCACAGCAGGATGTGCAGCATCGTCATTCAGTGTTGTGTCCAAGGGCAAAAAGTTAACTTGAAGGAGCAGGTTGCGATGCACCACACGCTCATGACCTTCTTTGTCTCTGATACGGCAGATGTGAAGAGCAGGATCCAAGTCAACTACCGTGTACACAACAGGTTCCCATTTGTCAGAGAGCTTCCTTTTTCCTCTGACTCCCTTGTTTGCCAACAACACCTGGTCCCCTAGTGAAAGAGGCAGACCCTTCACTTTTCTGTTGTACTGGTCAGACTGGTGTCTCTGCTCCATTGTGCTGTGTTCCTGGGCTCGGAGCATGGCAGAGCGCAGGTCATCCATCAGTGACTTGACATAGGTATCATAGTCACAAATGGTGTCATCATGAAGGACATCCCGAAACATGAGGTCAACTGGCAACCTTGGCACCCTCCCAAACATCAGGTAGAATGGCGCAAAGCCGGTGGTCTCGTGTGCCGTACAGTTATACACAAACGTCATGGACTGTATCATCTGCGGCCATTTCTGCTTACATCTGGGGGGGAGGGACCGTAACATGTTTCCAAGGGTGCGATTAAATCTCTCTGTGGTACCATTACCCATGGGGTGGTATGGTGAAGTGTGGGATTTGGCAACGCCACCCAAAACCAGAAGCTCTGCAAGCAGCTCACTCTCAAAACTAGCTCCCTGGTCAGAGTGAATGCGCTGAGGGAAGCCATACACACAGAAGAATCCATCCCAGAGCTTTTTAGCGACTCTCTTAGCTGTCTGATCCTGGCATTGGAATGCATGTGCTAATTTTGTGAAGTGGTCAGTAATCACAAGGACATCCACAGACTTGTTGTTGCTGTCCTCAGCTGACCAGAAGTCAATGCACACAAGTTCCAGTGGAGCACAGGTCTTAATGCTTTCCAACGGGGCCCTAGCTGCTGGCTCTGGGGTCTTGCTGAGAACACACCTGCGGCAATTTCTCACATGACCGCGCACATCCTTCTCCATATCATACCAGAAAAAACGCTGACGAGCCAAGGAGAGTGTGCGAGGTTGACCTTGATGACCAGCATTGTCGTGTATGCCAGACAGCACCACTTGTTTTAGGGAGTCAGGTACCACAAACTGGAATCTCTTGTGTTTGGTCAGTGGGTCCCTCACGACTCTGTAGAGGACACCATTGAGGAATGTGAGCTTATCCCATTGTTTCAGGAGCCGCAACGTATGTTGGTTCTCATGACAGCGCTCACGTCTGGAGGGTCTGCGCTTACGCTCAACATAGCGGGCTACTCTGGAGATCACAGGATCCCCTGTTTGATGAGACAGGAGATCAGCACGGGACAGCGCATGAGTAACATCACAGTCAGGTGGACTGATGGAGGTTAGGTGACCAGCGAGGGATGTTGCACGCTGGCGAGAAGCAGACTCCCACTCACAGAGCGAAGACATGAGAGAAGACACGTCATCAGTTGACAGAGACACATCAAGCACAGCAGAGGGTGGAGCACTGCGTATCGATTGAGGTTGACAGGTCAAACGGAAGGCATCTTGGACACTGGCATCTTTCACACCACTGACTTGCTCTAGCAGCTCAAAGTAGGGCTCCGACAGGAGCCGCTGGGCCAACGGCCTCACAAACGGTTCCCTGCTCAGGGTGTCTGCCACAATGTTCAGCTTTCCAGGAACATATTTGATCTCAAAGCAGTATGGTGCAAGCTTAGAGACCCAACGCTGTTCACAGGCATCCAGTTTTGGCTTAGTCAGAATGTATGTGAGAGGATTGTTATCAGTCCAGACAGTGAACCGATGACCCTTGAGCCAGTGGCTGAACTTATCGCACACAGCCCACTTCAGAGCCAAAAATTCGAGCCGGTGTGCTGGGTATTTGGCCTGACTGCGGCTGAGAGACTTACTAGCAAAGGCTATAGGTCTTGCTCTCTCCTCACCAGCTGGCACCTGGGATAAGACAGCACCCAGCCCATCCATGGAAGCGTCAGTTGAAAGGATGAATGGCCTCTCAAAATCAGGATGTGCCAGCACCGCACAGCTGAGGAGTGCACCTTTGAGTCCCTCAAATGCTTTCTCACAAGCAGGAGTCCAATCTTGAGGGGTGAGCTTGCGAAAAGTTCCAGGTTTCCGACTCCCATGGCAGCCTTTAGTCCTCTTCTGACCGGCAGTTAGAGCAAAGAGTGGCTTCGCAATACGAGAGCACCCTGGAATAAAATGCTGGTAAAACATCACCATGCCAAGGAAGGATCTCACTTTCCTCTGAGAAGGGGTGCAACCGTCACCATCCATAAGGTCAGTCTTCTGAAAATTGGCGATAACCCTCACTTTATCCTGATCAACCGAGACACCACCAGCATCCACGACATGACCCAAAAACCTCACAGAGCGTCTGAGAAAGTGACATTTTTTCTGCGCCAGCTTCAGATTGCTGGTCCTCAGGCGAGAGAAAACAATCTCAAGACGTCTTAGGGCCTCCTCTTCTGAAGGCGCAAACACCAGCAGGTCATCAAGATAACACAGGAGGCTGGAAAAGTTCAAATCACCAAAGATGCTGAGCATCATCCGCATGAAAGATGCTGGGCTGTTGCATAGACCCTGGGGAAGTCTGTTGTACTCATACAGGCCAAGAGGTGTAGTGAAAGCAGTGTACCGTCTGTCAGACTCATGGAGGGGAACGTTGTAGAACCCAGATGTGAGGTCCATGGTGCTGAAGAAAGCATTCCCACCAAGGGCAGCAAGACAGTCAGCCTGATGGGGCAGTGGGTGAGCATCCTTAATGGTTTTGGCATTGAGCCAGCGGAAGTCAGTGCATATCCTCAAGTCACCTGACTTCTTCCAAACCATTACCAGTGGCGAGGCGTATTCGCTGGTGGACTTACTGATGATGCCTTTCATCTCCATGTCCGACAGCACCTCTCGCAACTTGTGATAGTGAGCCGGGGGTACTCTGCGATAGGGAAGCCTGAAAGGGCGGTCGTCAGTGAGGTGGATACGATGGACAAAGTCTTTCACCTCACCACAGTCCAGTTTGTCTCTAGAGAACACATCTTGGTAAGTCAACACAAGCTCCACCAATTTCCTCTTCCACCCATCTGACACTTCACAGCCCTCAACATCAATGTCAGCCAACCCAGCATCTTTGAGTAGCTGTGCAGAGTCAGGCACAGAGTCTGATGAGGGGGGAAAACTGGTATGCTGGTCAGTCAGAGTCTCGCAGAGACCTTGAGTGATGGGCAGGTCCTCCACAGCAATACAAGGAAAGACATCCGCAATCTTAGCATTGCGACGAAGTGTCACAGGGCTCTCTGTTGGGTTAAGGACTTTCATAGGGACCCAACGATCTCCCCACATGGGTGTTATAATGCGCCCCACCATTATGTTCTTTGGAGTGGAACGGGCTGACGTGGGTTCCACAACGACAGTACTTCCTGGAGACACGAGGGCAGAAGGTGGCAGCTTTCCCCAAACTACATATTCTTTTTGTGGCAGGAGAGTGACACTCTTCCGCAACCTGACTGTACCTACTTTATCTGGCAACACAGGAGCAGACCACCGTGAGATACAGCTCAGCAACTGCAGGAAGTCTTCACAATCAGTGCCAGTGTAATTGGAGTTAATAAGCTCCCAGTACTTTGTATCAGCCTTCATCTTCTGAATGATGGGCCGGATCACATTGCTCCCCACGATGAGCTCATCTTTTTGCCCAGGAACCACAAATGTTGGTACAAGAAACCTAGTCCCATATACTTCAATGTCCAAATCATAGATGCATTTCGGTTGTGTGAGAAGGCCACCGCAACCAACCAGCACCACATTTTCAGGGATATGCTGCGGAATCAGAGCAACACCAGCGGCTCTTAGCTTGCTATCAGCCTCTTCACTTAGTGTGCATGACATACTTCCTGAATCAAGCATGCTTGTCAGGGAACACCGGCCACTGACCGACACTGGAGTGTAAAACAACTCACTAGCCCTGCCAACTCTTTGTGAACCCATAATAACAGTCTTCTCATCAGAGAGGCTACTACAGCAGTTAACATATATGGCTTCTGGGTCTGTTGCATTTCCGAGGGTTTCATCAACACTGCCCATGCTACCCCTCTCGTTACATGGGCTGGCTAGTTTAAAGCAGCATCGGTGGGAGGAGGGACTGAAACGCTTGGTTTCTGGTGCAACTGTGGGCATTCACGCCTCATGTGTCCAGGGTCAAAGCAGCTGTGGCATAGCTTGTACAGCCTACAATGCACATGGGTTGTGTGTTCATGTGAGCCACACACTCTGCACGAAGCACGATGAGCATTGCGGTGCCCATGGGAATGACCTGTGGGTTGTGGGCACCTAGGACCAGTGGCTAGTGATGCAGTGCACATGGACAGAACCTTGTCAAACAGTGCTACCATCTGTTGAACACCTGGCTCAGCTGGAGGAGGGCCAGAAACTGGCAAAGATGGGGGCATGACATGTAGAGTCAAAGGAGGACAAGCAGAGGGCTGCTGCACACTTACCATGCCATCAGAAGAGAGAGGCTGACATGTGGCTGCAGAGGGAACAGAGGGCATAGGATACGAGGCTGGCTCACGTGTTACTGGGACTGCTTGAGCACCGCTGGAGTGGGGCTGGCTGTTAACAGCGACAGGGCTCTGATGCGGGATGGACAGACTTGCTGTATTATGAGACAAAACACTAGACTGTCTCATTTTCCTCACATAGTTGTCCAGACGGCTCTGAACCTCAGCTGCAGTCCACTCCTCAGGGGCCTTCAGTTGAAAAGACAACGTAAGACTGTGGTCAGGACAGTGATTAATGAACATCGAAACAACCTCACTACTGGGGTCCTCTACCATCTTGCCGCGCCTGCGGAGACACTCATCAGCAGCATCAATAGACTTGTTCAACCGGATCCAGTAATCCATGGCGTTCTCACCTGGACGTGGCACAGTACTGTAGAAATCTTTCATGGGCAGGCTGGAATATGTCAAGTCGCTGAAGTTAGACCTCAGTATGTCGAACACAGCAGTAATAGGATCATTCCGATTCAACTCAGGGCGGCAACGAAGTGACACCTTGACCACATCTCTGGCTTTGCCAGTTAGTCTAGACATTAATATGGCAAACATTTCTTCATCTGTGTCACAGCTGATTCTGTGCAGATAACATCTCATCATGTCCTCCCATTCACCGATGGGAAATAGATCTGTGTTGTCACCCTTGAAGTATGGTGGAGCTTTGGTGTCTGACTGAACAACAACCTTCAGCTGGGACTGGTCATTGCAGCTCGAGGGCACATTCTGGGGAGACTGTGGCTGGGTGGGGGCTGGCTGGTGCATAGAGTCAAGAGAGGATGTGATATTTTCCCCAATTTGCTTTGCTAAGTCAGTGATCAAGCTGCTCAACATGTCACTAGTGACAGCCTGGGTGTGTGTTTGGCGTTCGCAAGCAGCTGGTGTGGAGCTAGCTGCTGGCATTAATGGTGAGTGCATCACTGGCTGGTCTACAGTGTGGGCACCAATACCCGGGACTACTGGCCTACCCCTCCCAAAAAACTTTGGAGCAATCTGATGACCCCTCCCCAAACCAAAGGTCATATTACTCCCCGCAGAGAACAGATCAGGCAAAGCGCTATCCACAGTTTCCTCACTTAACATGTTGGCCCAAGTGAGATATCACTGTTCAACAGCAAAAAAAAACGAGCCTAACCCCCACACACAATTATGCAAAACTTCACAAAACAATGAAATGTGGGGAGAAGAAAAAAAACATCAAAGAATCAAAACACCATAGAAAATAAAATGTTGTTTTCTCCTCTCAATTAAAACAGGCTGTAAAAGCCAATATCAATAGAGAAAAAAAAATTACAATCCGTGCCTGTATAATTTGAGGCAACAATATGAAACAGTGACAGAAATGATCACCTACGTATTTGCCCTTTAAGTTCACACGTGACAGAGATGCCTGCAAGCCAAATTACGGGGCATCGATCACACACGCGATATAAAAACCTGTGAGTCAAAGCGCAGGGCACAGGATTCTGGCACACAGCTGCAGAGAGGAGGCGGGAAAACAGCGGCAGCAGAAGGAGGAGGGGTGGATCGCGGATTGGCGATGTGACGGGTCACGGCACCAAGTGTAACCGGTGTGATTCTGCGTTGTGTCTGATAAAAAAGGTAAAAGAAAGAAAGACCTCCAAGTAAATAATTTGCCCACTCCAGCTCCTCTCCCACAGGGGAATTGTAGAAAAAGGGCTGGCATTTATTTTTACATTAAACATAAAATATGCATTTACACGTAACATATTTGACATAAGATAAAACAAAAACAACATGAAATCTGACATACCTGATAAAAAAGGTAAAAGAAAGAAAGACCTCCAAGTAAATAATTTGCCCACTCCAGCTCCTACGACCAAATACAGACAGTGGGGAAGAGGATTAGCTCAACCCACCACAGCTCCCAAGCTAGCAAGGAATACATATTCATGCTATCATTTATGGCGCCTAAAACACATTTATGACACACACATACTACACACTTATAACATCTTACAAAAACAGGCTCAATAATGACAATAACTGAACTAAAATCGCAATCATAAACATCAGGGTGGTTAAATATGAATTATGTGTGCTTTAAGGTGCTGGAAAGAAATGACACCCACCTCTCCCACAGGGGAATTGTAGAAAAAGGGGAGAGGCAAAAGGGGTACACTGTATTTATAGTATTGCACCAAAGAAGAAGAAAAGAATGAGGAGGGGCTCTAACTGATAATGAACACAACTACAGGCTTGGAGGTCCTAAAAGTCAGGTATAAAAGGAGAAGTTTGGGGGTTTAGAACACATTTTGTGTAATTATAACAATGTTATTTATGACTCTGTTACACTATGATTATTCTACATTCACCAGCTGTCGTTTATCTGTCATTTGGTGATGGGCAAGAAACGGCTTTTTAAACCCTTTTCTCTCCCCCCCCTTTTTAAAACCTCAAACAGCTGCCTCCTATTGCCAAAAAGGCATAAGTTTGATGAGAGGGATGAAAAATCACTTTGAGTGAACCCTTTCTCATCCAAGTAGGCATGTGCTCCATTGTCAGAATGAAATTATTGATCACCGTTGCTTTAAGTCACCAGCTGAAGCTGAGCTACCCTGAAGAGATCATTATGGTTATTTTGTCGAAGCTATGAGAGCTCCTTCAAGAGCCACAGTACGATCATGTCTTAAAAAAGTGCATCGCCCCTTTAACATTGAGCAGATTCCATGGAAGGCAAAGAAAGAAAATGTGGTGATAAAATCCTTCAAATAAAAGAAATAAACCTCTCATTTAATATTTTCTTCTTTACTACACCAGTATTCTTCCACATGTCCCTCACAAACTGTGCGGGTTGTTTACATCAGTTGTTGCAGTATATTAATGACTAACCTCGCATTGTGGATGGATTATCTCAGTTGTTCTCCTGACTGAAGTTTGGTCCGTTTACAGCATCCTGCCATGCGATTGCATTTGTCTCTAACCATGAGGAACCTTCACGTTAACTTTTATAAGTGGAAAAGTGTTAGTGTTCGTCCTCCAGCTTCACTGTTTATGTTATGCTAACATAGCTGTGCCGCTAGCGATCACGTAGCACATCATTATATACCAGCTAGCCCAACTTCAGTAACCCTACAAACGTCAATGCTGTTTAGTTTCCTGTCTTCATTTATGTTGGAAGTGATAGCAGAGCTGTACGTTTGATTTTTTTCAGAACTCTCTCAGTCAGAACATGCAATAGCATGCTTGGGTAACTAGCGAAACTAGCGAGCTAACTTCCGCTAGCTTCCTGCTAACTTCTAACTCCGTTAAATGTAATACATTTTGTTTTCATGGATGCCTGGGAGTTAAACTTCATAGTTACACCTGGTAAAGCAGCAATGCTGATCGTTTTATTAAAGATGAAAGAATTTAGACAGTTTTTACGTCTCAGTGATGCTGCAGTGTTCGTTTGACCTGAAGCTTACGGAGTTTAGGACCCAGATTACTCCCAGATTTAAGGGCATCTTAGTCCGACGGCCGCTTGCATGTTCTGCAAAAAAATGTGCTTTGTCGTGTATCTGACGGACAAACACCAAAGCAGTTCCACATCACTGAAGTTGCACCATTTTTACAAACCAATTCTGGTTCATCTGTTTCACTCAACAATCGGCCATGTGCGTACGAAAACAAAGGCACTGCGCATGCGCGTTTTACTCATCCCGATATTTCATTTTCCTATCGTTGCCTAACATTATACCGGTATTACCGTGAACGTTATAATATGGCCCAGCCCTAATTGCAATATAAAGAACCTTGAGATGACTGCTATTGTAATTTGGGGATCATTAAATAAATCTGACTTGAATTGATTTGGTCACTCTAATCTGACATCTGGCATCAACAAGGTATTTTCTCCCAGAGTTTCTGAAATGCTGTGAAATACTGAACGTAAACCTGTGTGGTACCAACAGCATTCAAAGTCACTTAAATTGTTTCCCCATTTTGATGCTCAGTTTGAACTTCATCAGGTGAGCTTGACAATGTCTACGTTGGCAGACAGCCACTGTGGCGCCATGACCAGGTTCTTATGGCAGTGGCTAGACTTATCTATTAATAGCAGCAAACAGCATCATGATTCAAAGAAGACAATATCAACTGTCAAAGCCTCAGAGAAACCAACAAACAAATATAGGCCATTTCACACAGCCTTGGACTGGCAGTTGGAAGTATATCGTGAAAAGCAGTTCCCAGAGCTCACTGTTAAAACTTCAGTCAGACCATACTTGATAATTACCTCTGAAGTTTCAAAACATTTGATCACAATGGAACTCACGGTGCCTTGGAAAGAGTATTTCAAACAATACCTTGAGAAGAAAACGCACAAGGTACCAAGACCTGCAGGAAAAGTGTAGGAACAGGGACAGGAGGACTTTCTGTGAGCCAAGAGAAGGAGGATGCAGAAGCTTTGCAGGATGCTCATTTTGCAAAGTTGAACATTACAGGAGCTGCTGGAGGGCCATTCAATCTTTGACTGAAGCTGCAAGGAAAGCCCATCCATGGGCTGCCGGTGGGTCACAACTTTCCTACATTTAAGCAACAAAACTTGCAGCTAAAACCTAAGTTAACATTAACAACACGCAAGCAATACTAATTTATTAATGTTTATAATTTCTTAATAAACCTGTAACAACTAATTTCGGCCGCGTAGGTGTAGGATTACAAACTGCAACCTCATTATAGTCACTTGAGGTCAAAATAAATGCATTGGCATTGTTTTGTCCCTTTTGTGTTTCCAAATTGTGTGAACACTGCTTGCAGTCTATAATTCCTGAGAGAAAATGTCTTGCCCTTTAGGTGCTTTATGTTCTGTGTGTTTAGAAAAGCAGAGGCAGACTCAGATAATGATGGTCTGTCGGTTTGTCACTGACAACACTGAGTGGGTCTCTTGCTATATAAAAATATTGATTATAGCTGCTTTAATAAAATTTGGATTCAGCTCTGCAGCTGTTTCCAAGAAAGTCAGGGCTTAAATGCTCCATTGGAGCTTTTTTCAAATGAAGAAAAAAGTAATCATGTGGTTGGACTGACTCCAGCAAAAGAGACTTTTCAAAACTACACACTCAGAAATTAAAGTACAGAAATGTACCTATAGGGGTACAATGGCTTGTCACTGGGGTGGTACCCTCTAAGGTACCGTTCTGTACCCTAAACTGTGGGTACTGATTGTACCCTTGTAATTTGTACCTTTTACACGTCAAACCTGTACTTTAAAGGGCAAAATTGTACCCTTAGTATAAAGTACAAAAAAGAACCCTTAAAAGGAGTACAAAAATGTCTTTCTAAAGGTTCAGTATCTACACACAGATTTCCTATATTTTTCCTCTCAAGATTTGAAAAATTGAAGATACAAAGTCAAAAATACTTGTCACATTTATTACCTTCTTAAATACATTGCTTAACTGTTACATACAAACTGTTATCAACAGAGTATGTGTCATAAGCTGCAACATCAATTTCCTGTCCAGGTTTTAGCAACGTCCATTCACTATCAACTCTAACACTGTATGAATGAAAATGGTTGTCATATAACAGAGGAATGAGAATTTTTCCACAAAAGACCCACATTGTGTCAATATTAACACAACACCTGTTCTCTGTGTTTCCTATACACATGTCGTCTGAAAGATTCATATTTTTTGAAGGAAGAACAGCAGTCACTGAGTCCACAGGTTATATCAAAATTGGCATCATGGGAATGAATAAGTCCTATGTGCTGCATAAGCTTTGTCAAACTAAAGGTTCTTCTGCCACATTTGGAGCACTGATATGGCTGAGGCATGGTGGTCAATACAGAAGATTTATTTGTCTGGTGACTGTGATTGGCAGAGGCCGGTCCTCACCCTCATCTATTTTCACAATGTACTTTTGGAGAAAAATCAGGGTGTTCTTCAGATGTTTTGGATAAGCAAGGTTGAAGACAAAATACAAGCAGAAAGAAGAGATGATTCCTTCAAAAATACACGAGCTTCTGCACACTTCACTGCCATCCAACTTCACAATGTTTGGAGCGCTTCTGGAGAACACTGGTTTCCAGTCTTCATGAAGTAGCTGAACAGTTGGATAGGGGGTTTTAGGATGAACCTTTGAAGTCAAAAAAGAAGGTAGAGGAAAGCAATATATTAGTCTCTTAACAAAAGATACATTTGTTTTCCTTTTATATAGACTAAATATTTTAATACACACACCTCTCCAAGTATGACAAAGAGATCCAGTTTCTCCTTGAAGACGTATGGCAGGAATAAAAGTGCAGCCCTTGTGTCAAGATCTGCCAAAAAACAACAAAACACAAGATCACCCATGCATTTTATCTGGCATTTCCAGTTACCTATAAAAATTATATAAAATGGAAGCCTTGAAGTTAAAAAAAAAAAAAAAAAAAAAGCAAATACCCGGTAGGTCATCAGTGAGAGCCTCCTCTCTTGCATCAAGGTAGAGCTGGTAGAGTGGGGTTTTCCCTTGTGTAAGGTCAATCACCTTTGCCGCAACACATGAGAGCCCTTCACGAAATCGCTGGCTTACATTACCCGTTGTTGGTTGGATCCACCCGAGTTCGTTGCACAGCTACAAGTAAAAAATTCATTTTCAGTACAAAATAACAGTGTATGAAAATGAAATAATCTAAAGTTGATATTAATTATGTATGGTGCTGCATAATTATTTTTTTTATAGAATTTAACAACAATACTGTAAGAAGTTACATGAACATACAAAAAAAGGAAAGAGGGACAGATGAAGAAAACAAGGTCAAGGGCAAATAAAATTTACTACTATAAACATGTTAAATGTGACAGCTATTTCCAAGTTCAATTCAGCTTTCTGACTTACACCAGTAGGCATCCCTAAGAAGGGGTACTTCTTCAACACATCCTCCACAGGCATACCATTTGCAATTTCTTTCTGCCGCCAAGCAAACGTTTGCTGCACACGGTTATGAACCACCATGGTATCTGGTTGCATCTTCTGATATTGGCACTGTAAGACCTTTAAGTGGGCGTCTATGGATAATAAATCCTCTCCTTGGACGCATGGTCCCTTGAAAGAAAGCAAGAGTGAGAAGAGAAAGTCAAAACAGATTAGAAACCCAACATAAGACTAAATATACAATTAGAGCTGACACGATCTGTGCATCACAAAGAACTCGTATCGGTTAAAGTTAACCGATACCATGACCAATATTTAAAATATGGAAACTCTGAAATAATTTCACATAAAATCTTAATTGTTAACTTGAAATTTTAGTTTTGGAGTCATATTTAAAAATTTTTGTTTTTTTTTAAATCTAGTTCACCCTCTTTTAGCGCCTTCTAATTAATAATATTTTGTGAGGTAGAAGTATTAGCATTGGTACTTTGTATTAGCAAGTGCTCTAATCCAAGTATTGGTATTGTTTCGGTTTGAAAAAAAAGGGGTACAGTTGCATCCCTAATCCTTAGTTTTAGATGTAATAACAGAGGCAAGAACATTTTATAGCTCAAGATGTCCCTCACACCAACCTGACAAACATTTCTCTGACTTGTTCATTGACATTTATTAGGCTGCCCTCTCCTCATAGAACCAAACTTCTCCTTACAACGCCTCACTGCCTCACTGTCGACTAGTGGTGCCCGCTCTGATTTGAATTTACGTCTCAAAGACATATGCCATGTGTGCTTGTTGAACAGAAACATAAGTTACTGTAAAAACAATCTACACAAAATACACCCAACAAAGAATCAGTAAACATACTTCATACAAACCTACTGAAAGGCTACAGATTGTCTTACTAACAAAACAAGATTGAAAAAAGCTTCACTTTTACTTTGTAATCTTGAAGGAACCTTATGCAAATTTTAAATTTAACTTACATAACCATTTCCCTCACGATCCTTGAGGAAAGGATACTTCATTACCAGCGTCTTCACAGCTTGCACATATTCAGAATTTGTGGGATACCTGTAATATCAGAAGAAACATAAGTGTTAGAGCAACTGCTGACAAACAAACTTTATCAAGTGTCAGTTATTGTTTCTTAGTAATGTAGCGTTTATTTTCAATATGACAGATTCAGCTTTTTCTAAAGCAACAAGCTAACATTACCCTGATTAACTTACATAGTATACTGTGCCACAGCTTCATATAGAACTCTGATTATTGTGTGTCTGTCCCTTGGATTTTTATGGCACGGTTCTTTGTTGTCCAGTTTTAGTTGGAGATTTTTGGGAAATCTTGGAATTTCAAAAGAGGCTGGTAGTCTCAAAGTATTTTCATTGCTGTGAAAACAGTTAAGCGTTTGTTTTTATTGCATGAATTGAAGTATAAAACACTACAGTAACAATACATATGGTAGAAACAATGATCATATTAACTAAATCCTAAAAGTGCATAACGGCCAACATGTATGTTTCAGACATACTAACTTCATTATAAATAAGAAAATACCTTATTGAAGTTGACGAAGTAGATGGTTGCCAGTCTTCTGGAGAGACAGTCTGTAGAGTCAGCGTCACTGAAGATTCCTTCATCCTTGACACAAATTGGTTGAATTTAACCTGCTTTTTGAAGGATCCTTGGAAAAGGTATGCAACCATAGTCTCAGTAAGACCGCAGTCAACTGTGTCACCATCAACCTCATTGTCTGCAAGATAAATGGTAGTACAACCTCTAAATTGCATGTAAGAATATTTATCACCACATTTTTACATGGGTAAAAACCGTATATCACACACATTAAAACCTTTTGTACAACTTCTTTCAGTTCAAAGAAATATTCATTTAAAAAAATCAGTAAATTAAATAAAATAAAGCAAATCTTTAGAGTGAATCCTCTTGATATGCAAAGTTTTCATTTTTAAATTTAGATGTTTGTTTGGGACTACTGGACACAGGAGAGCAGAGTCTGAGCATGCTTTTGTGCCCTTTCAAGTTTGGAAGAAAAAAAAAGACTAGAATGCTGTAATTTGTTAATATTCACTACTAAGGTGACTCCTTTCTCCAGATTTCCGACAGTTTCTGCCGTCTGTTCTTTCAGACCGATTACTTATAGCGATAACACCCGCAGGACCGTATTACAAGCTCAGATTACATGCTGAAAAAGTTCCCACATTGCTTAAAACGCGACTATCAAACCCCAGCTGCGACACCCTTGTTATATTTTAAACAAGTGCGGTGTTAAGATATTTCCTTTAGACGTTATATTCAGCCGCCCATGTGTGTTGACGGCCTTGGAATGGATGTAAAAACGTGATTTTATTAAACCATTAATTAGAGCTGGGCGATAGAACGATAACGATATGTATCGCGATATAACTTTTACTCGATAGAGAAATTAAGCTATCGCGATAGACCTCGCCGCTCTTGTCCTCTTAAAAAAAAAAAAAAAAAAAGATCAGCCAATCCAAATTAAGTAGCGCAGAGCCGAACCAATCACAGCCGCAGCGTCACGTCGCGTGACTTGTAACGTACAGCACAAGTGCCAAGCCGCACGTGTGTTTGTTTGGGAAGCAGCCAGCGGGTAATGGAGGAAATGAGTGTGCAGACTAGAAAAATCAACCGAGCGTGACCGAAGAGAAAACAGATGATGGTTCCAACGCCGAAGAGATTGTCGAACGGAAGAGCCATAGAAGTTCCGTAGTGTGAAGGTATTTCGGCTATTTCAAGTCTGACAAAAAACAGAGTAGCGTGCACTGTAAATTGTGCCGAAAGCAAGTCTGGAAATACAATGAACTGGTGCATGCGTCACACTGTGCGCCACGTTATTGTTTCGGTGAAATGAATTTCTACAATACTGTTAATTCTACTCTCTGCAGTGTTTAAATGCTTACATATACACACAGTTACTGTCCCTCCACACATACGACTCGGTTCTGCTTCTATGCCCCAGCTTTGTTTACTTTTTCCCACCGAGGCTTCTAGACTTCTGATTGGCCAATATTTCTGCACGGTTAGGAATCTAGCGCCACCTGCTGCTTTGGCATGTTCATAGCAGCGTTTTCCTTTATTTCTGCCTTTATGTGTGGACGGGATTATTTTTTAAAACGAAAACGGAAAATCTCCGTTTTCAAAAATACCCGTGTACGTGTGGACGTAGCCTCAGTCTCTGACTGGAAGCGCTAATTCGTCATTCGGCTTTTGTCAGACTAAAGTAACTGTTACAACTGTTTGAAAAGCTCAGCTATACAACAAGGAGAGATTGAGAATTTCCTTTTAGTTCTCAGTTTATTTGATATTGACAAAAGTTAGTCAGTTTTGTCTGTTCTTCTGTAAAACAAACTAAGATTTATTTTTAGAATTAATATTTTGTTTCTAAGTGGAATTGACAATTTAGTAGTCTGTTTTGTTTGTTCTATTTTGAAACTTAAACGCTTTAGCGGCTGCCTTTTGTGTAGTTTGCAATATTTGCCTTTATTTATCTGAAAAAGTCTCATGTTCCTTAAGTACATCTACCCTGTTGAACTTATTATGGGAAATAAATATTTAAATAAAAACAAGCTGCTGATTATTTCACATTTTACTTGTGAGCAACGGCACATTTAAATCTTACAAATATAGTTATTTGGCTTATATCGTGATAGATATCGTTATCGCCTGAAATGAAAAAAACATATCGTGATATGAAAAAATCTCATATTGCCCAGCTCTACCATTAATACACTAACGGTAAACTGCATTCAGCTACCAGGGAATCAAATTTCGCGCCATTCCGCTGCGCAGGGGTTACCGAACCCATAGACTGTGGCCGAACCACATACATAAGTTCAAACTTATACAAATACTATGTGTACACATTTTTCATTTTTCAGAACTGTGACCTCAACTTTACACATGAAACGTTTGTAAAAACGTTTGTAAAAAGACATAATTTGAGCTAAGAGAGTGCCGAAACTAGCTAAATTGCTAATATACGTTAAGCTAGGCTAAACCAATAATTAGTAATTACGCTACATTTTTCTTTAAATAAAACTTACCTCTGAAATGCTGAGCTTCAGCTTCGGTGACATCTAAGCCCCACTCTTGTATTTTTGTTAAGAGTTCCTCGGTTGAAAGTGAACAGAGCACACCAGGACTTGCAAGTTCATAATCCATCTCCCTCCGTTGATAAAACAAAATGGCACCTGCTGCATTTACAGAAAATTCTAGAATCCACCAGCTATTCGTTGAGTTTCTTCTTCTACTTTTTGTTTGATGTTGTGAGGATGGGCTCAACTCGCACTCCGAGTTCAATAAGGGTGCTTTTTTGCAATTCATCCAAAGAGTTATACTTTAAAAAAAACACTCTCTTAAAAAAAATTTTAAATGCATTTTTACTTTTTTTTCTTTCAAATAAATTCATTGTTCTTAAAGCAGCTTAAAAATAAGGGGGGGGGGGGGGTTCAGGGAATACAAAAACAACAACAGCAATGAAAATAATAAAAAATAAAAACACTAAAATATATGCTTATATCAATACAGTTGCAAATAAATTACTGTCAAAAAGAATAAAAAACAAAAAACCTCTAATCAAAAAGAGCTTAATCAACCTGTACTTTATCTTTTGAAAGAATGGGTACAAATAAGTACTTTTCACAATTAAGGAACATGTATGTACCTTTCAGACGCTAAAAAAGGTACAGATAGTTACCCCGAGGTCCAATATTTGTCCTTAGACTGTATTAATGTCATTTTTGTACCTTGGGGCACAGTAATGTACCCCTTCCGTACCCCTATTTCTGACTGTGTAAGAAACCCAAAACGTGCAACTTTTAAAGGTGTATGAGTGATAAATCCAATACTCTAATGAAGCCTTAATTAACTGCCGCTTATGTATCAGCCATAACAGTGTTTGAACAAAGTTCCTGTGGAAACATCTGTCAGCAGACTTGAACTCAAATTTAATGAGCTGCACATTCGATTAGTTGCACTCTCTAAATATGTAATTTCCTTCCTGCTAAAGGGACAAGAGCTCTTCTACTAAGTTAAGTTCAAGACGATTACAGGAAAACACTAAAGGTCACACAATTAATCGTAATCTGTTTTGTGAAATCACTCTGAGAGATATATTGAGCATTTTTGAAAATATTTTAATATTATTTATAATAAAGGAACCTTGTTGGGGGACCTGACACCAGATGGTTCATCGATTCGCACGGGATTCATTTGCATCAACATCACAGCAACACATTTTTGCATCATTAAATGGGCACTTTCATCTTTTCTTTAAAAAAATGCTTCTGCTTATACAGAATAAACATGATTTGCATATGTTATGAACTTTGCAGCCACAGGCCCGCCCTTTCCTGTGAGTCCTTACAACACCAGGTAAAAATTCCTTCCTACAGTACTAGACCTCTAAATCTGCGAAAATGACATGAAAAGATAGACTTCTAGCATCTGGGGATCAAACTAATTCAGTTTATTTTTGTTTTTTCTGTCTATGCCAGTAATATCATTATTATGTGTATATGCAGTGTGATATACAGTTTATGTATTTATTTTCTTTTTCTTTTTTTTAATGAGAAATGGCACAAGACACTGTGTCTTGCTAGCCTTGTTTATGTCTTTTACAAAGATTCATGCTTTCATATGTGGCTTCCTCTGAAATTTGGAGCAAATTTCTGCCTCATACACAAAGGTAAGGCAAGGCAAGGCAAGTTTATTTATATAGCACAATTCAACAACAAGGTGATTCAAAGTGCTTTACAGAGACATTAGAAACAAAAACAAATAAAAAGCATGATTTAAAATTGATTAAAACAAACAAACAAACAAACAAATTAACAAACAAACAAAACAGTATATAAAATCAAAACAGATAAAATCAGAACAATAGATAAAATCAGTAGTTAAAATGTACGTTTTGAAATTTAAGCTTAAAAGTGTGGATTTGGTGCTTTATTCAAATGCAGCTGAGAATAGGTGAGTCTTCAGCCTGGATTTAAATAAACTGAGTGTTTCAGCTGATCTGAGGCTTTCTGGAAGTTTGTTCCAGATATAAGGAGCATAAAAGCTGAATGCAGCTTCTCCATGTCTGGTTCTGACTCTGGGAACTGATAAAAAAAACGGATCCAGATGACCTGAGGGATCTGGAAGGTTCAGGAGGTCACTGATGTGTTTTGGTCCTAAACCATTCAGAGCTTTATAGGCCAGCATCAGAACTTTAAAGTCTATCCTCTGACAGACAGGCAGCCAGTGTAAAGACCTCAGAGCTGGACTGATGTGGTCAACTTTTTTGGTCTTAGTGAGGACTCGAGCAGCAGAGTTCTGAATGAGCTGTAGTTGTCTGACTGATGTTTTAGGTAGACTTGTAAAGATGCTACAGTAATCAAGCCTACTAAAGATGAATGCATGGACTAGTTTTTCCAGGTCCTGTTGAGACATCAGATCTTTTATCCATGAAATATTCTTGAGGTGATAGGAAGCTGATTTTGTTATTGTCTTAATGTGTTTTTCCAAGTTTAGGTCTGCATCCATCACTACACCCAAATTTCTCGCCTGGTTTTTAGGTGTATAGATTGAAGTTCTCTGGTCACCTGTAATCGTTTTTCTTTGGCACCAAAGACTATTACCTCAGTTTTGTTTTTGTTTAGCTGGAGAAAATTGTGGCACAGCCAGTCATTAATTTCCTCAATGCATTTACCAAGAGCCTGTACAGGGCCTCGGTCTCCTGGTGACATTGTGATATATATTTGTGTGTCATCTGCATAGCTATGATAGTTAATTTTGTTGTTCTTTATAATCTGTGCCAGTGGGCGCATGTAAATGTTAAACAGAAGGGGTCCCAAGATGGAACCTTGGGGAACTCCACATGTGATACTTGTCTGCTCAGATGTGAAGTTGCCTATTGATACAAAGTATTTCCTGTTTTCTAAGTATGTTTTGAACCAGTTTAGTACAGTTCCTGAAAGACCTGCCCAGTTCTCCAGTCGTTTGAGTAATATGTTGTGGTCAACTGTATCAAATGCTGCACTGAGATCCAGCAAAACCAAGACTGACATTTTTCCACTGTCTGTATTCAGACATATGTCATTAAACACTTTGGTCAGAGCGGTTTCAGTGCTGGGGTTCTGTCTAAAACCTGACTGGAAGGCATCATAGCAGTTATTCTGTTTTAAGAAGTAATTGAGCTGTTGAGAAACTGCTTTTTCAATGATCTTACTTAAAAATGGGAGATTTGAGATCGGCCTGTAGTTCATTTGTGTCATGTCAAGATTGTCCTTTTTCAGTATAGGTTTGATTACAGCTTTATTATTACAGTTTTTAGTGGTTCTGGAAACACACCTGATATTAAAGAACAGTTGACGATCTGTAACAGGTCTGACTCCAAAGTCTTTGAGACCTTTTTGAAAAAACTTGTTGGCAGGACATCTAAACAGCAGAGGAGGAGTTCAGTGACCTAAGATGTCCTCCAGGTCTTTGCTGTTAATAGGGGGAAACTGTTTCATGGTGTTTAAACAGTTTTTCAGTGGACACAGTATATATCCTGAATATGCTGTTTATGTACCAATTGCTTGTCTAATCTTTTGGATTTTGTCTGTGAAGAATTTGGCGAAGTCATTGCAGGCCATGGTAGAATGACGTTAAGCTGCCACTGACACAGGAGGGTTTGTTAGCCTGTCAACTGTAGAAATTAAGACCCGAGCATTATGACTGTTTTTGGTGATGATGTCAGAGAAGTAGGACCTCCTTGCACTCTTCAGTTGTAAATTATAATTGTGAAGTTTCTCTTTATGATGTCATAATGAACCTGGAGGTTTGTTTTTCTCCATCTGCGCTCAGCTTTCCTACACTCTCTTTTTTCATTTTTCACCAGTTTGGAGTTTCTCCATGGAGACTTTTTCCTTCCAGAGATAACCTTCACCTTAATGGGAGCAATAGTGTCCATTACATTTAACATGCTAGCATTGAAGCTATTGACGAGTTCATTGACTGACCCTCTGGACAGGTCAGGTGTTAATGGGAAGACCTGGTTAAATATCTCACTAATGTATTCAGTTATACACCGTTTTGTGATCACTGCTGTTGATATATTTGTGTGAGCTGAAATTTTACTTTCAAAGAAAACACAGTAATGGTCAGACAGGCCCACATCAGACATAGTAACCTTCAAAATGCTCAGGCCCTTGGAGATCAGTAGGTCAAGAGTGTGTCCTCTATCATGTGTGGCCTCTGTTACATGCTGAGTCAGCCCAACGTTGCCCAGAGTGTTACTCAGGTCTTTAGTCCCTTTGCCCTGAGGGTTGTCCACATGGATGTTAAAATCCCCGACAATAATTACACAGTCGAAATCAACACAGATCACAGACAACAGTTCACTGAGATCATTAAAAAAAGTCTGTGCAGTATTTGGGAGGCCTGTAAACATTAAGAACACAACACAAAGGGGCGCTGCTCTTGTGGCGACCTGCAGCAGGTGTTTACTGGTGTTCTTTTTGTTTTTAACTTTGTTTTAACTCTGTTCTTAACTGTGGTTTTAACTTTTTATGAAGTTTTTTTTTTTGCCGAGATGGAGATCTTCTACACCTTAGTTTTATTGTTGGCGATATTCACCTGGAGTAATTCACTCTCACTGACAATCACTTATACATGCAAGGAACTACTTGGATTACAGTGGTCCTGTTTGTCTATGTACGACTCTTCTAATGCTCGGACAGATGTGATTCTTGGTGAGGATTTATTTGCCCGGTCAAAGACTAATTTTGGAAAGCCCCGCCGCTTGAGAAAACGCAGAAAGAAAGGCGGCGTGGGTCAGCATGTAAGAAAACTTCGGAGGAAGAATCGTGTTCCTCTGCCTTCTATGATTCTGGCCAATGTCCAATCTCTTAGGAACAAAACGGATGAATTACAAGGAAATGTGCTTCATCTACGGGAATACAGGGAGGATTGTCTGATGGCACTTACCGAGACGTGGCTAACTTGTCCTACAAGGCATAACAAAACGCTGGATTTGTGTTATGGACCAATTAAGGGGGCATATAAGTCTGTGGCCGGACCTGCGCTAGGTTCTTCGGATCACAATGTTATTCATCTCCTCCCTGCTTACAGATCTGTGATTAGGAGGGAGAAGGCCTGTGTGAAGCGGACTAATGTCTGGACAAAAGACAGTTGTGTTGCCCTTCTGGGGTGTTTTGATTGCACTGATTGGTCCTTGTTTCAAAAGAGCACTTCTGATTTGGATGAACTCACTGATGTGGTGTGTAGCAAAGACTCTGTGATTCCAGTCAGAGAATTTAAGACTTTCCCTAATAACAAACCGTGGCTCTCTAAAGATATTAAGGATCTGATTCTTAAAAGGAAAATTGCTTTTAACGAGGGAGACGTTCCCACTATGAGAATATTGAGGAAGGAGGTGAGGGCTGCAATAAAGATTGCCAAGATGAGGTATAGAAGTAAGATTGAGACAGAACTCAGCAGTAAAAACCTCAAAAGAGCTTGGCTTGGTATGAAAACAATGGCAGGGCTACAGACGAAAGGTAAAAGTAATATTACCTTAGAGGGGTTTACCTCTGACAAACATCTGGCAGACAGTCTTAACAGTTTTTACCTTCATTTTGAGAACTTTGACTGTTCTAGGCAGACCAGCACACTGAGGGAAAAGACTGTCACTCCCCCATCAATTTGTATTGATGAGAGGGGGCTAGCTAATCTTTTTAGACACACTAAAAGCAAGAGTCTGGACCTGACAACATCTGTGGACAGGTACTGATCAGCTGAGTGGGATTTTTCACCATATCTTCTCACTTTCTTTAGAGCTACAGACAGTACCTAAGATTTGGAAACATGCTGTCATTGTTCCTGTTGCTAAGGGCAGTTCTCCTAAGGTGCTGAATGATTATAGGCCTGTGGCTCTAACTTCTTTAGTGATGAAGTCATTTGAGAAGATAATTAAGAAGGAGATTTTAATGCATGTTGAACACCATCTTGACCCCTTGCAGTTCGCCTATAGAGCAGGGAGAGGTGTGGAGGACGCTGTTGTCACACTCCTGCATCTCTTGTATAAGCATCTTGAGGCCCCCCACACCCATGCAAGATTATTATTTGCTGACTTTCATTCAATACAATTCAACCCTTCTTACTTGCTGACAGGCTTTACAATCATTTCAAGCTTGACACTAGTCTGGTCGGCTGGGTGACAGACTTTCTGACTAATAGGTCACAATGCGTGAGGGTGAATCATGTATTTTCTGATGTGCTCACCTCCTCTATGGATCACCCCAGGGTTGCTGCCTCTCTCCCCTTCTGTCCATTCTGTACACGAATGAGTGTCGCAGCAATTTCACGAACAGACACATCCTGAAGTTTGCTGACGACACACTGATTGTCAGTCTTCTAGTGGGGGACGAGTCAGGCCATGGACAGGTTGTAGATGATTTTGTGAATTAGTGTGATGAGTCCTTCCTTTCACTTAATGCAGGGGTGTCAAACTCAAATACACAGTGGGCCAAAATTCAAAACTGGAACAAAGTCGCGGGCTAACGTTAATATTTATTGAAAAAAAATCTTGCTCCAGATTTAAGAATGAATCTTTTCTTATGGACTCAAATAACTTTTGCTGGAAAACTGAATATGAAACAAGCAATGCTTAATACTAAACAATATATATATTAGCTGTATAATACTAGTAGGCCAGCTCTAATAGTAATTTGGTATGGCTTCGCGGGCCAAATGTAATTAGGCTGCGGGCCAAATTTGGCCCGCGGGCCAGAGTTTGACACCTATGACTTAATGTGTCAAAAACTAAAGACATGATTACTGATTTTAGGAAGTCCTTTTATAGCTCATCACCCACTATCATTAAAACTGCTGATATTGGGATCGTTGAGAGTTATAAATATCTAGGTGTGGTACTTGACCATAAACTGTGTTTTGAATCTCATGCTGATGCCACTACTAAAAAAGTTCAACAAAGACTGTTCTTTTTAAGGAAAATGAGATCTTTTAATGTCTCATCTGAGATGTTGTCTTTGTTTTATAGAAGTTTTATCGAATCTGTGATGTCCTTTTGTATCGCTGCCTGGTTTGGTAACCTGACGGTGAAGAATAAGAATCGGTTGGGCTTCTGGTAAAAACTGCTAGCAAAATTTCAGGGCGCTGGCAAGATGGACTTTTGGCCATTTACAATAGAAATGTGCTTAGAAAGGCTCATTCTATTATTAATTGTTTGAACCATTCACTTCACAGTGAGTTTGAGTTGTTGCCTTCCGGCCGCCGTTTTAGCGTACCTGTGAGGAAGACTAAAAGACTCCAGGTCTGTCCTTGGACTTTCTATCACTATTATTGTCATTATTATTTTATAGTATTGTTCTGTTTATTTATATCCTGCTGCTAAACTAATTTCCCCTTGTGGGACAATAAAGAAATTGAATTGAATTGAATTGAACTTTGGATGGGGCCTTCAGCTGTAAAGCCACATATTCAAAAGACTGAAAACTTCCAGGAGATAGCTGCTTACATTGAAATGATTCATTAAATAAGACAGCAACCCCTCCTCCTCTCCTGCTCACCCTGGCCTCACTGATAAAACTGTAGTTAGGAAGGGTCGTCTCAATGAGAACAGCTCCACTATTACTTTGGTCCAACCAAGTTTCTGTTAAAAACATAAAATCAGTGATTAAATCATTAATTAAAAATGTTTTCCCAGCTAAAGATCTAACGTTTAATAAAGCCAACTTAAGTGTTTTAGAGGTATTATTTGCCCCCTCGTGTTTGGGAGCAGTCTGTGGCACACAAGGTATGTTTACTATATTTAAAGATCATTTAGAGTGCAGCTCTCTGTGTTTTGACCAGGCCACATGTCTCCTTCTGTCACCCAAAAGTACAGAAATTTTAAAACCTTCTAGTAAACAGGGTCCCAGCTGTAAACAGGGTCCCAGCTGTCACAAAACTGAAATGACAGCCTTGTTTTCCTCTAAAAAGTCAAAAAATTTATAGCAGAAGAATTGCTGAGGCATAACTGCTGCTGGATTTACATCATTCATCTGTGCAGGCTCTGGGAGCTGTGTTCTGTAAGCAAGCACTTGTACAGGCTTTAGCGGGACAATGCTCTAAATGGAAACATTTGAAAAGCAATTCTTCTTTAAAAACAGGAAGCTTTGTTGACCATCTCATCGCCCTAAGTCAGTTTCCGTCATGATGAATCCCTCAGTGAGAGAAGTGCAGTTAATTCAATTTCCTTTTTGCCTGGCATCGGCGTTCATTCATTTTCAGTGGATCCATTCATTACATCTGAGCAATCCACAGTTTTTCTTTTGACTATATTAATGTAGTGTATGGGATTCCTTAGTGGGTGTGCTAGTGGGAGGTGCTTGGGCAACAAGCGACCATGCATCAGGTGTAACAGTCACTTTTTTTGTTGCCCAAACAAAAACTCAACACGGCCCTCCAAGATTGATGTGTTTCCCCAAGAAAGACTCATTTTAAAGACGTTCCAAAACATGTAGGTGCCTGGACTATGCGGACTTGTCATTAATTGTTATCCAGTTGCGTTTTAATTATCCTGTAATTTTAATACATAGATTGTTTTATGTCTTTTGGCATTGAAAGATACTGTGCTGGTGATTGTACCACACTCTTCTTCGGTGTGCACACTTGGGGCGGTGTAGTTTAAGTTTGCATCTGGATTTGTAGTGGAACTGTGGTGTGATCGCTTAGTTAGCGTGAGTGGTAAATTAAATTGAGCCCCACACCGTGCTGCAGCCTCTGGCTGTTCTCGCTTTTCCTAACTTGACCTTTTGCGGGTCCATTGGGTATGTTTTGTTTTTTTTTATTAACATATTTGCATTTTCCAGCCATCCACCCATCTATTTCCTTCTGCTTATTCAATGCAGGGTAGCAGTTGAATGGGATCCTCTCTCAGCTGTCACAGGAGGAGGGGGGGTTACTCCCTGGACAGGTTGCCAGTCTACTGCAGTGCTAACCATTCACACTAGCATTCACAACCAATTTAGAATCACCAGTTAACCCACATGCATTTTTTTGATAGGACGCACCCACACACACACACACACACTGAAAGAACATGTAAACTCCACACAGAAAGCCCATGGCCAGCTTTTGGATTTTAATCCCAGACCTTTTTGCCAAGAGGTAATGGTAGTAGCCACTATTAACCATCTGCATTTTTACATATATAATTATGATATATCTCTAATTATATATATATATATATATATATATATATATATATATATATATATATATATATATATATATATATATATATATATATATACTGTGTATATATACTGTGTGTATATGTATATATATATATATAAAAACTGCAACAGCACTTGTGCAGTGTTTACTTAATTTCAGTACAGTGGTAACCCTTCTCGTGAGCCACATTAATATGAGTGTAAGTCACGATCTTCATTCCTCTATTTCACCCTTAACTGTTCATTCATATATTTCATGGTAATTAATAACTCATTTTTACATGAGATACTTCATATACTGCTGACATGCAGACCTTCATGTGTAGCAGCCAACATGCGTTGCTGTTGTCTTACGTGGGCTTTTGTAGACCCCTTTCCAGCAGGATTGGAAGGAATCCAGCTTCAGCTTCCATTTTTCTGATCTTTTTGACAATCAGCACTTTGATTGTGTGTTAAGTCAGAAGGTTACTGGCAACGCAACTGTGTAAACAAACAGTTCAGCAAGCAATTAATTAAACTACTGTCATAGCGAGTCCTGCACATGCCTGTGAACACAGCTCTAATTATCTTAACTGTCACCATTCCCAGATCTCTCAGTCAGACCGCTAACTAACGTGTTGAAGATCAAAAGTCTGTGGCAAGTCCAACCTAGACTTGGAACTAAACTATCTTATTGGCATTTCTCTCACCCACTCTCTCTCCCCCCGTTTTCTCCTCCTCTCTCGCGCACTCTCTCTTCCTGTCTTTATAAAACTGCATTCAGCCCGAGCTCACTCACCGTGGAGAAGCACACAAGGAAGGTCTGCTCTTCACACTCCTCACACACTCAACTCGTCATTGCACTGAGAAACAGCAGCACAGGTAGGTTATCAGCTGATTGTTTTTTAAGGAATTTTCATGTTATTGTATTCTTTTTTATTTTATTTTATTTTCAGCTGCACCTTAAGCAGTAGTAGTAACATTTTTCTTTTTCCAAGTGCATAAAAATATGTAATTAGAACAGAAACGAGTGTTTCCTGTTTTTCAAGCTTTTCCAGTCACATGTAACACAAGCCTCACAGGTAGGGGCTTATGTTAGGTAATTTCAGAATATTATATATATATATGGCAATTGCATGCTTATCCACATTTTTTTTTTCAATTAATGCATATAAAGGTATACATTGTTGTGAGCTAATAGCTTTGCATGCCAGACCTCTTTTATGATGCTTCTTGGCATTTTCATCCAAGGGCCTACAGCTGGATTTCTAACATAAAATCAGATTGCAAATAAGTGCTGGCATGGACATGTGAAGCTTTGTATTGTTGAAGGGTGAGTGTGTGAACACAAAGGAACCAAAAAGACCTGTGTATGTCATCTAACGCTAAAAAAAAGTATATTGGAACAGTGATATGAAATATCTATTAGTCTGTCAAAAAGTTTAGATTTGTAATCATGTAAATTGCAAATATCTGAATGAGAAGAAATTGGCATCTTTTTAGATAGCGAGTGAGATAGTTAGATAAATAGAAATCATATATATATATATATATATATATATATATATATATATATATATATATATATATTTTTTTTTTTTTTTTTTTTTTTTTAAATTATCATTTTTTTTAAATTAATTTTTTTAAAATAAATAACAAAACACTAGTAAATGAGAAGTGCTGGAAGGGTGTACAAACCTGTATCTGGGATGGACATATGAGAAAGATGAGGCTGCTGGAGAGCTGGCGGGTTATCTGAAATCTTACACAATGAAAAACATCAGCATAGCAACAGGACACAAGGTGGTGGTCACCCTGCATTAGCGAAGACTCTCACGGGCAGAAATTCTGCAGCAGGCAGATGTTTCTAGATATCAGAATCAGAATCAGAAAGGGTTTTATTGCCAAATGCAACATTAGGAAATTGCTGCGGTGCTTCAGTGCAAACATACTGTTATAAATTAATCTTAAATAGACATGAAAATAAAAATGAGAATAAGAATTAAAAGTGCTAAGTAGACAGATAGATATATACATGATATATACACGAGTGCAGGTGGTGATCAGTGCCAAACATGGAATGATGCAGTGAACACAGCGTAGGGTCATGTGTTAGTGGTGGGAACAGTCATACGGTTATTGTTATATTGTTATATCCGGGCTCTTCTGCAGATGTACAACATAATGAGCTTTGGACACGAAACAAAAATAGGTAGCAGATGAAAGAGACATAAAGCCTTATTTTGAGAAGTATTTGGAAGAACTCCAACAGCATCATCAGCTGAGAATCACCAAAAACCTGTGAAACCCTGATACCCCTATGTACAGTACAATACACAGAATTCTGTCAGAAGTGATCTTTCTGAAAGATGAGAGCTTATTTGCCCGTCTGTAAAGCAAGACAAGCTCCTCACCTGAGATCAGAGCTTTGTAGGAACCCTGCAGCAGGTTCTGGGTTCCTACAAAGCTCTGATGTAAAATAAACCCAAACAAATCAATGCATTAATATTGGGTTAGATATAGAGACAATAACATTAAACCTTCATCCACATAAGAGCTGTTGAAAGTTCTCTAAAATGCTTTTATTAAACATAAAAAAATGCATATAATAGCAGTTTAATTTGTTGTTGTTTACCTTTTTTCACTTATACAACGTTTATTGATAGCACTTTATATTTTGTCCCTTTGGAGCTCTTTTGGTGCACAAGACTCCATCATTTTTTCTCCTTATTCACATTCAGGTTACTATGTCATTTGGTTTGAGCCTCATTTGTGTGGAAAGTAATTTGGGGGAGCAAAGTACTTTTTATTTGTGCAGATCTGGGCCCGTATCCCTAAAGAATCTTTGTGCAAAAAGTGGCTCCTAGCGGCCAAATTCTAAGAAAATTCTCAGAGTCATGACGTTTTCTTAGAATTTCCCCTAAAAGTGACACGACAATCCCAGTTAATATAAAAGCTATTCCTCAAGATTCCTAGCGCTTAAAAGGGCTCCTAAGGCGAGATCTGCTAAGAGCAGGGAAGAGGACTTTTAGTGGCTTAGGAGTTCCCCTAAGCAGCTGCACAAAATGGCCAACAGAAGAGGCAGGAGAGATGTCCTGCAAACACTGGATGACAGGGAATTATTGAGATGCTACAGATTGGATCGTGCAGGAATCATGTTTGTGGTGGATCTCCTTAGAGATGCAATTACTTCACCAACTCGATGCCACAACGCTATTACACCGGAGACGAAAGTAATCACAACCCTGAGGTATTTGGCAACCGGGAAAATGCAACAATGCAGCAGTGATGACTTGGGTCTGCAATCACAGACATTGCTAAAAGCTGAGCCATGTTACCCTCGTTAAGACCACACTGGACTTGTAACGTTGTGATTTCTACTTCATTAAGGACAGCCTCTTGAGATAGGCCATCTCGTTTTCAACGGGGTCCATATGGGAGTGAAAGTACAAAATATGCCAGCTAGGATATTAATATGAGCAAATAAGACACGAATCATTATTTGAACAGGGTGTAATGAGTTTAAGTTTTCACATATTTTAGATTCTAATGGCTATAACCCCTACAGCTTACTATTCATTTTCCAGATATTTTCTTGAATGTGAAATATTATTTACAATTACAGTCCGCATAAGATTAGAGTGTATAATATGTTTATTGATTTGAGGGTACATCCTTTGCTCATTATCACCAAAAGCTCATTTCCATCAAACTTGTAGGATCAACCAATCACGGCTTTTGAAATGATGACTCATACCTAGCAACGGGGTCAACCACACCTCCTCACTAAGATAGGATTTTCCATCCATTCCTTGCTCAGAGTTCACTGAAAATGTTCTGGAATCACTTCTAAGCTAAAACTCCTGGCAAGGAATTTTTAGGTTAAGTTAGGAGCTCTCTGAGAGGATTCTCAGAATCTTTAGGGATACGGGCCCTGATCTTTTTAACCACATTTAAAGCACCAGGGTCAGTCTTTTAGACCTGTCAACATCCATTTGGCAAATCGTCACTGAAAGAAAATGCACTCTACAAGCATGAAAAAGCCCTGTGATACATACAAATTATGGAGTGCATAATTTCTTCACTGCCGAAATCTGTAAGAGGTTCAAAGGAGAGACTTGTATTCAATTGTACCTGAAAAGAACAAAATCCTGAACAAGTACCAGCAAACTATGGAGGAAATCTGATCAAATTTTACAATCTTTTCATTTGTTCACACTCTTGGTGAACATTAGGATAAGCTGTCAGAATCAGTCCTTTGCATCAATGGCAGAATTGAATGAAAAAAAAAGGCCTTGACAAGGTACAGTTCAGTCCTTAGTTATTCGGTGTACTGCTACACTAAAGAGCAGTATAAGTGTCAAGTGTAAAAAGAACAGAATGAGTACAGAAAGTCACAGTCTGTGCTGCAGCTGCAAATGATGCAATCTGGTGAGGTAAAAAGGACAGAAATATTTTCATGAAATTATGTGCAAAAACAAAACAACCACAATAATAAACCTCATCGATTCTGACTGCGCTCCTTTTAGACTTCATTTCAAAACACTACTGCTTTGCAGAGGGGCTTCTGTTTCATCATCTATTTGCAAATTACTACATTTAGATAATTACACGACACATTGCATCAGCAAGCTGGCTTCAAAATCAGGCTGTGAAGTTATTTTGCACAGGAGATTTAATATGTAGAAATTCAGAAATTTTCATCCATATAATGGCAGCCCATTGCAATTTTGAGGAGGTTACCAGCCTTGTAAACTCAACATGATGCCTAGAAGAGCTAGTTTGATTGATAAATTAGTGTACATTTGTTTTCCTTCGTTTCTTTTTCATTCCATCTGGTGGTGTTCCAGTTGTCAGCTTCAAGGACAGGTTTAACATCGATGATGATAAATCAGCGAGTTTTGGCTCGCTGATTTAAAACAGTTTTTTACTAGTTAAATATCTGTAGTTCTTTTAAGTCTTCCACAAGTCTTCGAACCACGGAGCAAAGAGGTGTTCGGTCCCACCTTACACATGTGAAGCTGTTCCTGGTTCCACTTTTCAGGCACACAAAAACAAGGAAGTCGTTAATTTAATTTTACGCTTAAATGTTTCCTCCCGTTAATTAATTAACTTGCAATTCCTTCTCTGCTAGATGGCATGTGACAATAACCGGAAAGGGAAGCAACATTTTAATCAATTAATATAATGCATAAAAATGGAGCTTGGATTGACTGGATAAAATTGAGATTTTACCTTTGGAAAAGTTAGAATGTCGTGTCGTTTCACTGCTTTTTGTTTTTTGTTTTTATAGTGCAGTTACTGGCAGACTGATTCTGCTCCCATGGAGGGTAATCACAGTGGTTTGACTGGAAGCACACAACCATCTTTGCTAGAAAGACAGACTGATGGGCACATTTATGAAGTTGCAGTACAAACCAACTCCACCAACCGCAGCTCCCAGTTTGCAGACGTGGCCTTGCTGCAAACTTTCAAACCTCTCATCATCCCCTTTTACGTTCTAGTCGTGGTGGTGGGTGTCTTTGGGAATTACCTGCTTCTTTATGTCATCTGCCGAACCCGAAAGATGCACAACGTCACCAACTTTTTCATTGGAAATCTGGCCTTCTCTGACATGCTCATGTGTGTCACCTGCGTCCCCTTTACTCTCGCCTACGCCTTCAACCCTCATGGTTGGGTTTTCGGGCGCACCATGTGCTATCTGGTGTTTCTCGTCCAACCTGTCACAGTGTATGTTTCAGTCTTCACACTCACTGCTATTGCTGTGGACAGGTAAGTGCTCCTTGTGGCATATGAGATCTTCTTTAGATCAAAATTGAAGATTTGAATTATTTGAATTGTTTTAAATGTTTTTCCCTTTGTCTTTCCCTCTTTCTCTCTCTTGCTCTGTACATATATATGTATATATCTCACAGACAATTAGAAAGGCTTGAAAACGCATCACATCTCAATGGCAAAAAAACCCCTCTTAGATATCTACACTGATATGGACTGGGTAATGTGTTTGGTACAAAAGGCTGCCGCATCATTTGATGGAAATAAAAATGATCAGACCCTGAAAACACCCCAAATATCAAAATGAGAAATTGATGCAGCAGGTCAGATCATTTTGTCGAAATTTCATTGCAGCAACTTAAAATAGTGTTTAGCAGTTTGTACAGATCCCACGCTTGTATGCATGTCTGAAAATGTCGAGGGATCCTCCGAATGAGAAGATGGCTGAAGTCCTGATTTCCTCCTAGATCCTGGACAGTTTGAGGTGTAGCCTGGCAGAATCAGATGGACTGAAACATAATGTCCCAGAGGTGTTCTATTGAATTTAAGTTAGTCAAGCCTGGGGGACAGTCAGTGGTATCAATTGCTTCATCCTTCAGGAGCTGCCTACATACTGTCATCACATGACGTGGATTGTCATTGTCATGCACCACGAGGAACCCAGGACCCACTGCACCAATGTAGGGTCTGACAATGGGTCCAAGGATTTCATCCTGATACCTAATAGCACACAAGTTGCTCTTGGCCAGCCTACAGAGGTCTGTGCATCCCTCCCCAGACCATCACTGACTCACCATCAAACAGGCCATGTTAAACGAGGTTATAGGCCACATAACCTTCTCCACAGCTTCTCCAGACACCTTTCACGTCTGTCACATGTACTCAGGGTGAACCCGCTCTCATCTGTTGTAAGCACGGGATGCGAGTGGTGGATCTGCCAGTTCAGATATTCTATGGCCAATGTAAATTGGGCTCCACGGTGCCAGGCAGTAAATACTGTGGAGGATGTCGGATCCTAAGGGCATCTCTGTGAAGTCTGTTTCTGATTGTTGGAACATTCACACTGGTGTTCTGCTGGAGTTCATTTTGTAGGGCTTTGGCTCTGGCAGTGCTCATCCTGTTCCTCCTTGCACAAAGGACCAGATATTGGTCCTGCTGATGGTTTAAGTGCTTTCTACAGCCCCATCCAGCTCTACTAGAGTATGTGCCTGACTCCTGAAGTCTCCTCCATGATTTTCAGACTGCTGGAAGACACAGTAAAGCTTCTGGCATGGCACAAATTGATGAGTCATCCTGGAGGAGCTGGACTACCTGTGCTACCTCTGTTGGGTCCAGGTATCGCCTTGGGCTACCAGCAGTGAAACTGATCCTAAATGTGAGAAAAGATGTAAAACCAGTCCTGTTTTGGGGATTGTCTCACTTTTGCTCTTCTAGTGTGACAATTGTTAATTTCATTAACAGCAAAAGCGCTGAAACTCATGAAGAACTGCATTTTTTTGTTGTTGTTTCATGATCTGAAACATGGACAAAGTGTGACAAATATGTAAAAAAAAAAAGTAAAAAAAGAATAGAAAGACATCAGGAAAGGAACAAATACTTCACAGTATATATGAGAGAACTGTAAATTTGATTATAAATTGCAATTATAACTCATTATGATTACTTGGAAATGAGACATTAGTTTAGAAATTAGGCAGATATGAAGGGAGACTGATTACTGAGTGTTTTCTTTTCATTGAGGTGACACTTAAACAATAAAGATTTTCCACTGAATGCATTAATTCATTTACATGAGCTCCAGACCCAGACATAACATAATTATTGAGCTGTATAGAGTGTTCATCATTAAACCCCTGAGACATGCAACAGACCTCAGGTTTGAACAGGTCTGCTCACTGGACCCATGAAAAATTCATTGATCTTTAGTTAAGTTTTCAATTGTACTTTGCATTCTGCAATGTCTCCTCCTTCTAAGGGGAAGACATTAACATGAAATGAAAAGTCCCTTTACTTTTACAGAGAATATAATGCTGCTGTCATTTTGTGATGCACAACTGAGTTCAGTTTTAAAGTGTAAAATATAAATAATTCACTCTTTTTCCTCGTGGACTGTGCAGATCACGGAGTCCACTCTGTCTTTTCTAACAAATTTGATTGTCCTTCAGTGAAGCACGTCGAATGCAAAGTAACTGGTTATGAGAAAATGATTCAACTTAACATTTATAGCCAATATTAAGTAACGCCACTGCCAATGAGCTTGAGTATTATAATTGTAGGAGTTCACGACTGCATTAATAGCCATTCATTAATTAAGCATGAGCACCTTCCCTTTCTTTTTTATAAAGTACTATTCCTTATTCATTGCAGATATTATGCAACAGTTCACCCCCTGAAGAAGCGGACCTCTGTGGCGACCTGTGCCTCTGTCCTTACTGGGATCTGGCTTCTGTCTTGTGGCCTGGTAGCTCCAGCAGTGACCCACACCTATCATGTTGAATTCAAAGAGGAAGGCTTCACTATCTGTGAGGAGTTCTGGTTGGGTCAGGAAAAAGAAAGACGTGCTTATGCGTACAGCACCCTGCTGGTTACTTACGTCCTCCCGCTTTCGGCTGTTTTTGTCTCTTATCTCTGCATCACTGTCAAACTGAGGAACTGCGTTGCTCCAGGCCACAGGACGCAGGACCAGGCAGGCGCTCAGCAGGCTCGCAAAAGAAAGATCTTTCGCCTGGTCGCTCTCCTGGTGTCTGCCTTTGCGGTGTGCTGGCTTCCTATTCACGTGTTCAACGTGCTGAGAGACATTGACATTCACCTCATTAACAAGCGTTACTTTTTGCTCATCCAATTGCTGTGCCACCTGTGCGCCATGAGCTCCTCCTGCTGTAACCCCTTCCTGTACGCCTGGCTTCACGACCGCTTCCGCACCGAGCTGCGGAAGATGTTCAAGTGCCATCATCGCATTGGAGTGCCTGCCAATCACTGTGCCGCCAGCGTGGTATTGTAATTGACTAGTGAAGAGCATCCTCTGTCGTTAATTTAGTGTCACTTACTGACTCATCCTGAGCGCAAGTGGAAACACAGGTCTCAGCAGCAAACCATTCCACCTAAACATTCGTGGTAATGCAGTCATTGGTTATAAAACGGGATGGGGGTGAATCTCAGGTGATTTATTTCCTGGGTAGCATGAAAATGTGCATTCATTTTCTTAGGAATCACATCTGTTAAATGGCACGATCAGTCGTGTTTAGGTGGGAGTAGCACCTGTTTATTTGTGTAAAAGGCTGATCATTTAAGCTAAGAGCGGCGAAAACTCAGAGGACCCAAACCAGGCTAAGGCAAGCATGAGTGCATGCAGCTACTTTTGTGGCTACTTAGATCCGCACATTTCCTTTCTATGGGTTGCCATGTGCCACGAGCTGAAAGATAAGAATCTCTGCTAACACGGGGGGAGGGGGCATATCAGCAGCAGATTTCATAAATATCAGACGGTTAGACTACTCTGTCATGGACCACAGTGCTGTTTGAAAAGAAATGTTAATATTTAAAAAAAATGTTTGTAATTATTTGTTTAATAGTAATATTTCCAGTGAATTACAGGAGATAAGATCAGAAGGGTTTCAGCTTTTAATCAAAAATGACAGAGAACATGTCAGACGGGTGCAGCTTTACTGGATATGAATAGCACATTAACCTTCCTGCCTTCTTGGGACCTTTTTGTGCCACTGCTATGTGTTAAATGGCTGCCATTTCCACTGTGTTCAGTGGAATATAACCAAACTTGCCACAGGATAGTTTTTACCTGTCAATGTTAATATTCCAGTGTGAATTCCTTAAATCAGCCTAAAATGGCTGAGCAGCAGAAATCCCCACACCCATCACCCTGGGGACCATTTTCTGCCCATTGACTTCCATTATAAACGCTATTTTTCAACCCCAAATTATCATCATATGATTTTATTTTTTCTTCTTGTCTTGGATGTCAATGAAGACTCAGGGCCTTGAAGTTTTAATTTTTAAATTGCAAAAAAAATGCAAAAAAAATAATGGCAGGTCAAAATGTATGTTGGTGCCAATCTTTGGTCCATCTAAAGGCCTACTTATAATGACAATCACATATTACTTCAACTGGTTTTTTGTGGAAATATTTAGTTTCGTTTTTTGGTTTTTGGGGCTTATAACACAGGGCGCTCATGTAATAACACTGGGATTTGAAGGGTTAAAACAACGACAATATAATTAAAACTTTACATGAATATTTCAGGGAGAAGTAGTTTTACAAGGTTGGCTAATTTAAAGTGGAATAAAATATGGATATGTGGTCTTTTTATGGCGTGGCTGAGAATGGTCCCTAGGGTGATGGGTGTGAGTTTTTTAAAGGATGGCAGGAGGGTTAAACCATGAGTTCAAATTGCATTTGGAAACCACAAAGGTGGTTGTTTGCACCAGGAGGGCTGGTGTCAGAGCTAATCTTTGTGTAGTGCAAAATTAAATTCATCAGCTTGGTCCCTAAGGCCCACATTTCCTGTATTTGATGAATATGCGGCTTAAGTCATCAAATTATTTTTGATAGCATAATATAATTACTGCAGAAAAATAATCATACTGTGGCAGTTGGCTCGATGTTGCTTTTTCTGTGCTGTGGTTTCTCTTGCTTCCACTGGCTTTTGGAAATTTGCACATAATGGGAAAGACTGGTTATCCAGGCAGAAAATGTGGAAAGAAAGAAAGAAAGAAAGAAAGAAAGAAAGAAAGAAAGAAAGAAAGAAAGAAAGAAAGAAAGAAAGAAAGAAAGAAGTCATGTTAATGCAGCTTTCTAATAAAACTGTCTACTGCATTTACCAACATGTTACACTGAACTGATAACAGATGAGCTGCCTGTTGTTTACACCGTCTTTAATCCAGTTTTATTTAGTTTGCACAGCAGATGTTATGCTTCTTGCTTTGTGTTCTCTGTGTGCACATCTGTGCCTCTGCAGCAGAGTCAACACATTTCAAATGTTACAGCGTGCTCTCTCTTTTTGTTGTTGCTTTTTTCCCTATCATATTCTTATATTAAAGGACACAGTATAAATACTTTGCAAAAAAAAGTGTTATAATGATCACACAATGTTTAAAATGATATAAATAATGTGGTGTGGCATGTAACAACAGTATACTGTAATGTGTAGCATGGAAAATCTGAGATTAAATCCAGAGATGAAATGACCTTGCTGTTTCTGACCGGCCTGTGTGATGGCAGTAACGGGAAGCAAATTATATCCAACTTGGTCAGAGTGCAGCTGCACAGCTGAATTTACTAATTAAATGGAAGAGGAGGATGAAAAGTGTTGTCTGCATATCAATTAGGCCTGTTAGGACACTGAAAAATGTGATAATTTATTGATCTCCCCAATCACGTCAGAGAACTTGCTACTTGCCAACAAAGATGTTCGCTTCCTGCAGTGGTTGTTTTTCAGCACGACAACACCCAGTTAAGTAGGTGAAAATTTTATCATCAACTCATTCAGTCATGTATGATTTTGTTTATTTAATTTTTGTGTTTTACTTTTAACCTGCAAGCTGATGAATTTTTTTTTCAATATTATCTGTGTTTTTTCTTGTTTGTTTTGTTTTTAACAGAGAAGGGAAATCATCATTTTGGGCTGTCTTTTTAAGTGGATTATTAGAAAATGTTGGCAAGTGTGATTATCAAAATGGATTTATAAACCACACAGGATCAACACACAGCACATGTCTGATGTTAAAAACATTAAGCTGCAAAAGTCTTCATTTTTTTTATTTTCCAGCCAGACTTTCTTTTCATTTTGTGAGGTGGTCTTGAGCACTAAGACTTTTTTGTTTGGACATTTGTTGCTATTTTGCTCATTTTCAGTCCAGTCCTTACCTTTATAGGAATGTCGCATTTGCTAATACACTTAAAAGGCACCTAACTCGAGGGATGAATCAGTAATGTGTCTGTACATAGCAGATAACTTAACGAAGAATTCACTTAATAAGTGTATGTTGTAGTTCTTTGTCACTAGCAGCATGTTGCAAAGCTCATAGTCATTTCTTTAAATTTCTTCCCTTCAGTCTTTGAAAAATGCCAAAGATAGCACAGTTTTACGGGCATAAAATAATATTTTTACACCAACATTGTGATTCCCAAAGAGCTAACACCTGAAAACCTGCTAAATCTCCACATGGTGTGCAATGTGTCCTTAAAATATGAAGTAATTAGACTAGTGGAAGATAAAAGAAAATAGTTAGGCCAAGAAACCCCCCTCAGGTGAACAGTATCTGAAAGTCATGTCCTTAAGAAAAAAGACAAGGGAAAATCCAGCAAAGACCGGATACAAGACCCGAGAGATGCATCTGGCCCTTTATTTGGCTGCCACAAAGCCATTCTTAAGGACAGCAAACAGGGTGAAAAGGCTGAGATATGCCAAATTACACAAGAGCTGGATTGAAAATCAGTGACAACAGGTTTTATGAACTGATGAATACGAATTTGACATTTTTAGTTCAAAATAAGCATTAGTAAGTACAAAGGTCAGGAGAGAAGAACAACAGTGAGTGTCTACAGCCATCTGTAAAACACACTAGAAGCTGTGTCATGGTTTCGACTGCATTTCATCCAGTGGTGGAAAGCATCTATCTGAAAAGTATCTGATTGGCAACAGCTTCATTTTTCAGCATGACAGTGATCCTAAATACACTGCCAATGCGGTAAAACCATACCTGGATAGAAACATACGCAATGGTACTAATTATCAGTCATGGATTGGCCTCCCCAAAGTTCAAACCTAAACATAACTGAAGCAGTGTGGGATCATATTTGACAGTAAACAGAACAAAAGACAGCCAACATCCGAAGAAGAGCTTTAAATATCCATGAAGAACTACTCCTAAAGACTACTTAAAGAAATTACAAGAAATCTTCAGGCGGTGTTGAAGAACAAAGGTGGTACCTAATATGCTGTATTTCCATGTATGTTTATGTTTCAATAAATCACTGCACATATATCCATTTTCCTAACAAAACATAAGGAAATGAGAGGTAGCTCCAGAATTTTGCAAAGTGCTCTAACAAATAAACACTAAAGTATACACTTTAACTTCATTTACCAAAACTTTAAAACAAAGGCTTTGAAGTGCAACAGCAGGACATGTAATTTGTCAGATAATTAAAATGCTGCAAAAGGCAACAAAGGTGCAAACACACCAGAGAGGTTGAGTTCAATGACTCCAGTTAAGAGGAAAATTATCCACAGAGACCAAAAACTTGCACCAGTAAACATGCTTTTTGATCAAGGGTTTAAACGGGATGTGATAGGTGGGGTTAGGCTAAGATCCAGTGTAGCATGATGATTTGGATTGTGAGCCCCAGTAGAGTTTTCTTTGTGTGCACGCTGTGATCAGCTGACCTGTTTTTTTGGGGGGGGTTTTTGGATTTAGACAATTTATTCAACAACATTTAAGAATATTACACGAGCTATCATGGCAGCATTCTCACCAAGTACAAAATTAATACAAAAGATAGCATTTTACGAGTGAAAATAAAAAGCATGACCAGCATAAATTTAAATTGATAACCGCTACGGTTGCTGAAATTGATCAATCATTAATAATAAAAAATAATCTATAATGAATTTCACTTAAAGGTGCCTGTCATCAACAGACAACAGCAAACTCTTCTTTGATTGTTTTCCTTTAAAGAAAAGCCACATTTATGCTTGTTGTTGTGGGAGTTTTCCATTTAAATAAAGCCTGCAGACGAGCAGTGAGCGGTAGCTAACATTCTTTAATCCAAACACACAAAGAACAGAAAACCAAGCTTGTGGAGAGCATGACCGTGGGGCAGACGGTCAGCAGAGTCTCTCTGAGCCTAGCATGGCTCTCAGTTAAAATCCAGTGGCACCAAGGCATCATACAATAAAATAATGTGATTAATACATAAGTAAAAGAAAATCTATACATGCTCTTTTACCTTTTTTACTTGGTTGTCTGCACCCTACCACTAGCTCTACCAATCCATCTCAGTGCTCACTGCCAAGTAAGCTGTTTAGCATTCACTAAACAGCTTAAAATTTTCATACTTGGAATAACACAAGTTGATTATAATTCAATTTGTTTTTCCAAGTGTTTTCACAACATAAATTAACTCTCATCTTCCTCTCCTGTCCTCTAACATCAGTTCTTTATATTATCACACATTAGGCTTTCTCTCAATGGAAAATACACATTTCTTTTATCGCGCTCCCATTTTTCAGGACTTGTTAGATGGCTATAATACAGAATTTCCACAACATCAGCTGTGACATCTGTGTGCATGAAAGCATGAAGGGGATAAGAAGGAAAACAGGATGCGCAGAGGGTGCAAGCAGGACCGTGGGATGCCACTTTTTAATTTGAGCAAGTACCTCAGTGCGATCAGCTGAAAAGACTGCCAGGCTGCAGCACAGGAAAAATAATGGTGCTTTGTATTATTATGTATTTAACCACACAATCAGATTTAAGTCATAATTAGCAGAAAATGCCAGAACGTCATTCCAGATCACTCTGTCCCACTTCAACACCAGTTTTTTAAGCTGTAAAGCTGGATTATTTCTTTATACATCTATGAGGACTGACTGAGTTTTGAAGTCACACTACAAGAGGAACCCCAGTTTTGGGCACTTATTTTGTGGGTTTGATTTTTAAGTTCTCAGGTTTGCCACTTATGTGAATCTTTTATTATGTATTGTGGGAATTTTGAGTTTTAAGACGCATTGTGTTCAATAACAATAATTTTCAAACAGATATTTCCTGTTTCAACAAACTTTTTCACTGAAGTGAAACGAAAATTGGACGTTTACTCAACACAATGTAGCCTCAGGACAACAGGCTTTTTCCACAGCAGATTCCTCATAGTTGGAAATGCTCATATTAGTGGTAACCTTAAAGCGTCCCTTTATTGTATTAAGGAAATCCTTGTAGTTCATACAACAAAGAGACAGGACACACACAACCTGAATGTACTTCAATATGTCAACATGACTTCAGCAAAAAGGGCTTATTATACTTCACAGGTCTCATATCTCAGGTAGAATTTGTGATGTTGTCACAAAAATGGTCTGTCAGGGGAAAAAAATTAATTGAAATTTATGGTTTTGATGTTCGGGCGAGTTTCTTTCCATGTCCATCTGATATATGAGGCATTTCATACATAATATGCAGAAGAAAGCTCTTTCAAATGGTGTCCATTAGTGTGAGAAATTTGATCTTATTAAACTGGATCACATGTTAGGAACTACCAGAGTCATACTCAAACCTTAAACCCAATGCCTGTTCAGCTGCTCTTTAAACTTTAAACTGGGCATTGGAATGAAGAAGTGAGGTGACTTAAGTGACTTTAAATGTAGCATTAATACTAGTGCTGCTATTTCAGAGTATATCAGAAACTACTGACCTACTGGGATTTTCACACACTGCCATCTCTGGGGTTTAGAGACTATTGGTCGGAAAAAGAGAAAATACCCAGTGAGTGGCAGTTCTCTCGGTTGACACCAGAAGTCAGAGGTGGACAGTTAAACCAATTCAACTTAATAAACATGAATGGAAAGTTTATAGGAAGAACTTGTTACAACCAACATATGCAGAAGAGCATCTTGAAACAGATGTACTACAACAGCAGAAGACCACACGGTGCCACTCCTGACAGCTAAGGTCAGAAAACCGAGGCTACAATTCAAACAGGACATGACAAGACTGGAAAAATGTGCTACCTCATCTGATCTCTCATCATAATAAACATGCCTCTACCATGCCTTGTACCAGTGCTTCAACCTTTTGGTGGTGCTGTAATGGTGTGGGGATCCCTTAATATCAATTGAGCATCATTTAAACTCCACAACCCACCTCAGTGTTGTTGCTGACCATGTCTAGCCCTTTAGGACCACAGTCTTCTTGAACATGACGATAAGCTTTTAAATAGCCTCCAAAATTTGAGAAATGTTTCCAGCATCTTGTTGAATCTATGCCACAAAGCATTAGGGAGGTTCTGAAGGCAAAAGGTTCACCTGGGTGCCAGCAACGTGTAACTAATGAAGTGGCCAGTTGCTGTTCTAAAGCTTCTAATTAGGGCAATGAGGAATAGACAGTTTTCATACAGAACAAAAATTACCAGTATTAGTTTTAAAACCTGACTATTTTTCTTTGTTATTTACAGCGTCCTTAAACAATGCACCAAATAAAGCAGCAAGTAAAGAGGATGCAGTGTCCTGTGCAAAAGCACCATTAGAGGTCTATCTTCATCATTACAAATGTTGAAGAGGAAGTAAATACTTAATGAAATCCAACAGAGGTTGAGAATGCAAATGCATGTCTGCTACTTCTATACTTTTGAACTTTCTCTCAATATAGCAACAAAGCCGATTGTTTTGGGAAGTTCAACTGCAGGTAATCCCCTCGTGGATTAACCCAAATAGGACCTTTGAAATGGAAACTGCTATCAAAGATAGAAGAATGTACAAACAAGTTCCAATAAAAAGTATTTCAAACATTTTCCTCTTACACAAAACCGTTGAGCTCTGCTTTAATAAATCTGACATTTGAGTGGATCAATCCAGTACTAGCAAGGTGTAAGTAAAGAAATAGCTGGTGAGTGTATATTTGACTAATTACCAGAGCTCTACTCAAACACATCCTTAGATTTCACTTACATTTGTTTATTACTTTCTTTATGTTTGTTTGCTGTGGACTCAGCAGTAATTGCTCTATTTATAGCCATGTGTTATTTCACTGATAAGAGCTCTAATATAAAAGAACAAACAGAAAAGCCATCCAAAAATCATAAAATGTACACGGTGAAGTTCGTGCATCCTTTTAATCAGGCCTTTGCTTTAATCACATTTCCATTAAAACAAAATATTTACACACATTAACTTCCTCATGCTACACTTTCAAGTGCTGAGTGAAGCTTTTTAAAGTACAAACACAAAAGACATAGCCCCTTATGTAGACTGTACAAAATTAGATGAATAGGTTATATAATCAAGCCAACGAAAATGTCTGCATCCTGAGTTCAACAGTCATAAAAAAAAAAAAGAAAGTGCACATAAACTTAAATATGCCAGCCATCTCTGAAGAACCAGTCACTGGGCTCGGTTATGATTTAGCACTGTCAGACAAAGACAGCATGTGCTGCATTAAAGCGAAGTCTCGAGCCTCCTGAGGTGTGCGAATGTATGAGTCAATTTCACTGTCAGAGATTTCCTCATCACCAGTCACATCCGTGTGTTCAGGCTGCACCGCTCTCCTTTTCTTAGCATTAATGACACATGGGGGAGCAAACAGAACTCTTTTACCCCAGTTTGGAGGTGGATTTTGACTCTCCTGAGTGTCGCTGTGCTCTGGCAGTACACGTGGATTATAGTCTACATCTCCTGGCTTCTCTTTCCCGTCAGAATTCGACCCATTTTGTTTCACAAAAGACGTAATTGGAGTCTGATCTGCACACTCAGAGATTTGGGAGGAAGCAGTCCCCTCAGGCGGAGCCTCAGCACAGCTGGCTTGACTCTCCTCCAGCAGAGCGTCCTCGTGGGTTCTCATAGCCCTTCTTAGCAGGGCGTACCTGTTCTGCAGAATGCATTCAACCAGCTGAATAACATTATCCGGTGTCACTGTTTCCCTGACCCAGGGTATTTCCTTGCCTAGCTTACACAACACCTCTTTGATTTCAGCTACTCTCTTCATAGCAGACTTGAGCTTTTTCACTTTGGCAACCTGACAGAACTTGTCCAGGGAGAATTTCAGGCGATGCTTGTTGGGTTTTAAGGATTGCCAGGCCAAATACGTCGCTGCCATCATTATGGGGATGGGCTTACGGCCAGTCACAATCCAGGAATCTGCTGCCAGCTCTACCAGGGCCACAGCTCGTTTGGTCAGGTCCCTCGAATTCTCAGCCAATTCTTCAGGAACATCAAGTGAGCTAATTTTGTATCTGTCAAAGAGAAATGCTCCCAGTAAATCTGAGATAAAGACTGAGCTGGTAAATCATCTAGAGCACTGACAGTTTTATATTTTAACAATCAGCTTTTCAGATAAACACAGTTAACCTCAAGTAACTCCAATGAAATGGGTTTTAAAATTTAATCGAGGTTTAACGCTGAAACAAGAAACTCCTTTAAAACCAGGGCAGGCCAAGAGAGAAATGAATGTTAAACAAGTGGAAAAACAAAATCAGCTTTTTAAGTTAACTAAAGTAGTAAAAAACTATGTAAGCCAAAAATGTTTTTAAAATAAAAGCAAATAACTACATATTCTATAACTAAGGATAACTTACCACTAAATTATCGGTATGACTGAACAAAAAACGACTCAACATGCCGTATTTGGAACAGAAATGCTGAGTATGACCCAAAGAACACCATCCCCACAGTCAAGCACGGAGGTGGAAACATTAAGCTTTGGGTCAGTTTTTCCTGCTAAGGGTTACAGGACGACACAACGAGGGGCCAATGGACAGGGCCATGCACCACGAAATTTCAGAATCTCCTTCCCTTGGCCAAAACTTTAAATATGGCAACTTATTGCCAAGGCAACGAAGAAGTGGCTAAAGGTAAAGCACACTAAAGTCATGGAGTGGCCTTGCCAGTCTCCAGACCTCAGTCCTACAGATAAATCTGTGGAGGGAGCTGAGGCTTCGAGCTAACAGGCAGCAGCCAAGAAACTTAAAAGTTTCTGTAAAGAGGAGTGAACTAAAATACTAACTACAAGAAATGTCTTCCTGCTGTTCTTGTCAACAAAGCTATGAAGTCCTGTTTTGCTCTGGGATCAAATGCTTATTTCACTCAATGACCTGCAAATCATTTTCTACCTTTTATGTAATGTGTTTTTCAGGATTTTTGGTTCATATTCTGTCTCCTTTAAAAAAGTAAAGATGGTTAATTTCTTTGGAAGTGAGCAAACTAACAAATTCATCAGGGAATCAAATAATTACATCACCACTGTAGGTCTCAGTTAGAAGACCTACAACTGCAATAAATTAGTTGTTTTGAAATACCTACTTAGCATTTTAGGACTGAAAGCTGCAGTAAGTTCTTCACTTACTCATGACAGTGAGCTTCTATTACATCAGTGACGTTGATGATCGGGGCCTCGATGCTGAGGTTCTTGACCATTTCTTGATAAATCGCTCCCACCGCCATCGAGTCGGCATCCAGCAGGCAGCTGATGGTTCCCACAGTAATGGGCCAATTGAGCTGCCTGCAGCTTAGAAGCACACAGCAACCAGTAAGAATCTCTTTCTTCTGAAGGCTCACTTTGAGGAAAGCTTTATGCTCATAGGCCATCTTGTAATACGTCTGTGAGAGATCCTCAATCTCCCTGTTGACCATGAGAATCCGACATATGGCTTTCACACGCTGCTGACCTGTAGGTGTAAAACAAATCCATTTGAGGAAATGCACAAGCAACAGGACTGAATTACACTGAAGTAACAAGGAAAAGCTTCTTTTGGAGGGCAAGAGCTCACCTTTTATCAGGTTTGTGCACGGCCTTTTGGCAACAGCAGTGGTTCGACTGAAGCTGACATCTGCAAGAGGGGAAAATAATCAAGGCAAAGTCCAAAAGTGATTAAATGTAAAGAGAGAGATCTACCATTCCTTCAGCAGTAGAGGGTCATAAATTTCATTCATATGGACTTACTTTACATGCTTTACAATCTTCAAGTGCCCTTCTAGTCATTGCCCTGTACTGAAGTTAGTAGTCAATGTCAGCAGCAAAAAAAAAAAAAAAAAAAATCTACATTTATTGACATTACATAACCTTTTACATAACCTCCCCAGTAGAACAAATTTATTAAACCGGCCTGACTAATGCTAAGAAATTTCAAATTATGTATCTACACTTACCTGACACTTTTTTTAGCCATACATGTCCAACTGCTCATAAACATCATTATCAATTCAACCAATCACATGGTAGCCCCTCAATGCATTTAGGCATGCAGACATGGTCAAATGACCTGCTGAAGTCATGAGAATGAGTAAGAAATGTGATTTAAAGGATTTCAGAAATGTCTGATCTCCTGGGATTTTCCCACACAACCATGTCTAGGGTTTTACAGAAAATTTTCTGAAAGACAGAAAATACCAGTGAACAACAGAGCAGCAGCGGTCGAAAATGCCCTGTTTGACCCCAGTGGTCACAGGAGAAAGACCAGGCTGCTTCAAACTGATAGGAAGGAAACAGAACCTCAACTTCAAGATATGCAGATGAGCATCTTTGGAAACTCTGGAACAGGTAAGTGAGGCTAAAATTCACTGTGATGGTGGTGTGGGGGCATGTTTTCTTTGCACACTAGTACAAGCTTAGCATCATTTAAACACCACAGTCTACCTGAGTATTGTTGCTGACCATGTCCCGTCCCTTTATAACCACAGTGTAACACTGGTTTGAAAATGAGTTCACTGTACTCACAGATCTCAGTCCGGTAGAGCACCTTTGAACATTTGAGATGATAATTATGAAGTACAGATGATAAATCTGCAGCAACTGTATGATGCTTTCACATCAATATAGACCAAAAATCTATGATGAATGTTTCCAGAACCTTATTGAATCTATATCTAAGAAATCTCTAACTGTGAGGAAATTAAGCCTCGTCATTACATAATTTCTCCACTAGGGAGCACATACAGGTCCCGCTTACTATCAGTACTTTGTCTCGGTGAGCTCAGCAAACAAAATTATGAAAAGAAACAAAAAAAAAAACAAACTACTCATATTTAACACGGTCTTTTAACGGGACAGACTTGACTTCAGTCTCATTTTCGTACCTGAACCTCCCACTGGATCATTAGCCAGGACTCCCTCGGACACCACAGAGCCGCAGTCCACACACACCAGCTGAGCCTGAGAGTACAGGTCATCGTCTACAATGTTTGTGGAACCGCAGGCCGGACAGCGCATACCAGCAGCAGACATTATCCTTAGTGAAGCTGCTGCCGCCGCCTGAGGGACAGCTAAAGGTATGAAACGGGTACTAAACTGATAGGAACACCTGCAACACACACACACAACATCCTGTTACTAACCTGGAACTGTCAACAACCAATGAACGTCGCTTAAGCGACCGGTCGCGAGAAAGGAGCCCAATAATATGTGTCCGGATAGAAACAAGGTTCGGATTCTACAAGGTTCCGTTCGGCCAATTCGTCATTTTTGTAAGCGATTAAAAAAATCACAAGGCCGAGCCTCCGGGGTGAGTTATTCATAACAGAAACACTGTTGAAACCAATGATGGTTGAAACACAAACAACGGGTTTTACGACCCCGGAAATTTTGGATAAGTGCTCATTAAAACGCATCGCCACACAGCCTAGTACGAAAATATAACATCACGTTTACAACTTACCTATATACAGTCTTTAAAAAGAAAAAAATTAAATTAAATTAAATGCTGTTACTAACAGACCATCCTACGGGTGCATCGTGGCCTCTGTCTATAAACCACTCAAGCAGTGGGTGTAAGTCACTGTAGCCAAACAGACATAAACTTTCAGTTAAGCTTAACTGCAGGGATTTCTTCAGCTATTTCAGTATCCCCGAATCAGCTTGATAACATTCTTATATGTAGGTAACGTTTTCTTTGTATGATTTAATCTTTTTTGTCGATATTTGAAATTAAATTTGACTGAATGTCAGCTCCCAAGACATTTAAAATAATTAAATGGCGTCATGAGGGGCACGAATTTCTGTGGAACGGGAATTGTGACTACCTGTTTTTCGGTATGCATTCATATATGTTTCAGGATTGTTTGTGTTGAATTTCAAACTGTAGCTTCATACATTTGCTCATCTTTTGTATTGCAAAATTTGTTTACCAGAATTTTTTTTTTTATCTTGATAAGAGCCTAGCTTCCCCTGCCATCTTCTTTAAGGTCTGATGTAAGATGTAGACATTTGGTAGAGACAAAGAACAAGGCACATGTCCAAAGGGTGGCCAGCTGAATGAAAGCTTTGATCAGAATAACAAAGAGTGTTAAGAGTACAAACAGAGATTATCATCAGGAATCTGAATTTTGAAAATAACCCTTTTTAATCAAGGTCATGATAATAATAATAATAATAATAATAATAATAATAATAATAATAATAATAATAATAATAATAATGACAGTAATAGATTTAATTTAAGTACACATGTACTTTTACATGTACATCTGATAGTATCATCAGATGCAATTCTATCAGTGCAAAGGCAAAAAAGGTTTAGAATGTGTCCATAAATATATGTATAAAAAGTTTATAAATGAGCAACCTCTATACTTGCTAACTCTCTACTCAACTTAAAAGGAAGATAAAACACGCATCATACTTCACACATCACACAAGACATTTTGCATTCTCCAGGCATTCAGCTTGCATAGCTCTCTGTCTTCACAAAATTGCAAAGTTCCAGCAGCATTTTTTGCTGTTAAAGCTTTTGCATAAAAGCTATTTTTAAATCTTTTTGTCCTTGTTTTTAATGTCCTGAAACATCTGCTCGAGGGCAGCAGTTCAAACAGAAAGTGTCCGAGGTGGGATGGATGTTTCAGGATGCTCTTTCCTTCTATGAGGTACCGGGAACTGTAAAGCTCTTCCAGGGAGGAGAGAGGTGATCTTCTGTGATCACCCTCTGAAAGCGCTTTTCTCTCTTCTACTGTGCAGCTGGGAAACCACTCTCTACTTCTCTGAGCAGTGATAGAAGGACATAAGCAGATTTTTGAGTGAGGCAAAGTCTCTGCTTTGCCTTCTTCCAGGTCAGCTCCTCTTCTGCTTGGATGCCCAGGAATCAGTCCAATAATTTATCCACACATGAAATGAAAATGGTCTGAATATCCATTTTCTACCTCTTGTAGTCAATAATCAACACCTTGGTCTTGGTGGTGTTAATGATCAGGTTGTTATCACTACGACAACCAGATAAATACTCCACCTCCACCTAATAAGCAGACTCATCACTCCCTTAGATGAGCCCCATTAAAGTGGTGTCATCTGGAAATTTAATGAGGTTGTTGCTGGAATGGGTGGGGGTGCAGTTGTGAGTATAGAGGATGAAGAGTAGGGACTCAGCACACATCCCTGTGAAGAGCCGGTGCTGAGACTGAGGGCTGAGAACTTGTAGCAGCCTACTCTCACCTTTTGGGAGTCAAAGAGACAGAAAGTCAGACCAGAAGTGACTGGACACTCTGTCAGTTTTGTCACCAGTTTGTGAGGGAGGTTGAAATCTACAAAGAGCAGCCTCGTGTAGCTCAGGACAACAGTAAGGAGTGTTGTGGTTATGGTGTCCTCTGTAGGCCTGGTAGCTCTGTAAACCTCATTCCTCAGCATGGACCAGAAATTCAAAATGGTGTGAGAGAGTTGAGTAATAAATGAAAAGGAAAGTCATGAAATGAGTAAGGGATTCTGATGATGTTGCAAGACTAAAAAGACTGAGGAAGAAAGAAATGTTAGAGAGGGAATTTAGGCTACTCATCACAGCAGGATAAACTACTTACCCAAGAACGACTCACAGCATGAAATCGGAATGACTTGAGGGCAACATGGAGAATGGAGCAGTAATAAATAACAGAAAATGTCAGTGCAGAGAGAAGTTCCAGTGAAAGAACAGGCATCAAAGAACAAAAAGAATGATGGAGAAGCAAAGCAACCCCAAAAAGCCATGAAAAAGTGGACTTCAAGTAGTGTGAGTATTCACGAAGAAGACTCACAAAAGAATCAGGAGGCCAAATGCGTCATCACAGACGTCATCACAATCAAAATGAAGACTCACACAAGATGAACAACAGAGGATGCAATTACAGGCTGGAATGAACACAAAAAGACAGGAACAAAAAAACAATACCAAAAATTACCAGTGGTTATAAAAGTAGTTCAAAAGAAAAATCCCTGTTTCACTCTTTTCTTCAAGAGCCAACATATCATAATATCTCAGTTAGATCCATCCATGCAGTGCAAAATATGTGCATTTGAAAGGCAAATAGGGCCAGCGAAAGACACTGAGGTCAATACATTTGTGCTACAATAAAGAAAAAATTAAGACCAGACTAGAACTCTACATAAAGTAGGGAGGTAACCTTTCTATAGTAAACCTAAAGAGACCAGCCCTCCTTGAAATTATTTCAGGAATCAGTCCAACTCTAATCTGAATAAAAAAGTGATGCAACTAAGCTTGTTGACCCATACTGGGAAAACAATAAGCATAGTTGTGCAACACATGAGAAAGAAGACCAAAAAAACCCCAAAAACATATCTACAGCAGATAATGCACATAATGTTTCCTCTGAGAGTGTAAAAGCTCATTTGACAAATGCATCTGTTTAAAATGTGCGGTCTTCCCAGTCTGTAAAATGCTAACAAATGCAAAGTGCCACACTACACAAATCTACACTAGGATAACAGCTGGTCACCACTATATAATGCAAATAAGAGAAATCACTGTCAGCTACTTAGAAAGGGAAGGTAGAAAAGGATATCACAATGCGTTACACGCACACAAAAACTCAAAGACACTGCCGATTGCTGAATTTCCTGAATGAGAGAACAAGTGAAGCAGTATCAGAAGCATGCAGGAGTCCTAAACAATCAAGCACACTGTAGGGGCTGTAAAGACTGGGGGCAGGTATAATGGAGTCATGCAGGTGTCCAGAGCAGGGAAATGGACTAAAACAGGCTTGGTACTCTAAGACTGGAACCAGAGCCAGCAAGGCTGCAGGGCAATGAGGTAAGCAAATAATTCCCAGAAATAATCTTACAGGTTGCAAAACTCAGTGACTCCTTCACCTAAAATTGTCTACTCACTCGGACACTGTGTTAATATGGAAACCCAACACCAACAATGTCCTGGTTTAACTCAAGGCAGTATAGAAGAAAAACAATCTAAGATTCCCAACATGAAAGAGACAGAAAAAGGTAGATACTGAAGAAAGAAGAAATACTGACACAAATGTTGGCTGGACTCCTTTCACATTTATGTAATTATGGAAGGTTTTGAGAGAGTTACAGGGATAGTTGGGAGAGAATAATATAGACACTTGCGCACAGACTACTGATCAGGAGTTTTGATAACCTTTTGCTATTAGGAGTCATTTTTCCCATTCTGAGGGAATTTGGTAAGATATATGACTGATGGTCCATGTAAGCCGTGGGAGGGACGCCATTTTCTGTGTAGATTGAAACTGTGGACCCACTCACTCATTTACTAACCCACCCACCCATTCATTCACCCATCTATCCATCCATCGTAGGAGCAGCAGCCTAAACAGAGAGACCCAGACCTCTCCCTCCCCAGCTATATTCTCCAAATTATCTGGTGGAACACTGAGGCGTTCCCAGGCCAGCCAAGAGATATAATCTCTCCAGCACGTCCCGAGTCTACCCTGGGGTCTCTTCTCAGTCACGCATGCCTGGAACACCCAGGAGGCACCTTTGTAAGATGCTCGAACCACCCCCCTTTGACGTGGATTAGTAGCTCTAACATTTTAACCCATCTTTGAGAAGTTACTGTTGAATTATTAAACTATAAATTCTGAGAAGGTAGACGCAACGGAGATCAGGGACCTTTTTTAGGACAACGTTTGTCTCTCTGCATCATGAAGGCTGGGCAAACACTGTCAGTAACAAATTTTGCACTTACAAAACCCGAACATTCATTCATGATTAATGCTAATTAAAATGAAGTCTTCTTACAGTCTGAAACTACTAAGCACTTCCCAGTGCAACAAAAATATTTGAAAGGAAGAATTAAGAAACACTGAGGGGGGTGGGGGTGCAGTCAGAGTATTTAACAGCTTAAAATAGAGTGATTTTCTCAAATGCCTCAGTGATTACAGTTTTATTGTTCATAATCTTAATCTTGTTGAGCAATGCCCTTTGCACATGCAGATCAACTGAATATGTTGTGGTTGCTGGAAGACTTGCTGAATAGAGGCTGATTAGAGGCTGATTTCCACCCTGTGGTACACAGAACTTCACAGTTTGAGACCTTGAGAACTCATCACAGCCAAGGCAAGTTTCCCATTAGTACTCATATTACCGGATTGTTTATCTCAAATTACTCCATCTGTTCATGACCAGTTCTTGAAGAAATATCCAAGAACATCATGTTTTGTACAGCATAAAAGGATATCCAAGCAGACTGTCTTCAGACAAACTTTAGACTAAGCAATCTTAGGGTCATGTTGACGATATGATTAAACACGATTTTCAACCTTAGCCTCTGCATTACTAGAAATTTTCATATGATTATTGTTTTTATTTTTCCAAAAGGAGATCAAATGTTAAATCAGAGTAATCCTCAGTTTTATAAATACTGCTAGGTGACCTAACCATGTGATTCTCGTACAGGTACACCGTGTTGGTACCGGGCTGGGCCCCTTTTGTCTTGAGAAATGCTTTAATTCATAATGACACACATTCAGCAACATGCTGGAAACGTTCCTCACAGATTCTGGTCCATATTGACCTGACAGCATCACACAGTTGATGCAGATTTGTTGGCTACACATTAACGATGCAGGTCTCACATTCCACCACATCACAAAGGTGCTCTGTTGGACTGAGGTCAGATTCCTGTTTACATCTGACAGGAATGGCCCCCGGTGTGGTCTTCTGCTGCAGTAGCCCATCTGCTTTAAGCTTTAATATGCTGTTCATTCAGAGATGCTCTTCTGCACACCTTGGTTATAATGAGTGGTTATCTGACTTCCTGTTGGCTTCCTATCAGCTTAAAGCAGTCTGGCCATTCTCCTTTGACATCACCAAAAGCAAATGTTTTAAACAAGCTTTAGTAAATTAATGTCAAGATTAATTTTAAGATGATGAAGAAGACCATGTACACTTAAATTTCAGTACTGCGTACAGACATTAGATGAAATTAAGCCTACAGAAAAATATTCCAGGATATAAATTAAGATTTAAAAAACAAGAACAACTGTTTCTTCAGGAAAGGAAAACTAATCTTTAAAACGCGCTATAATCTGATCAGAAACTAAATAAGGTAGCAGACAGTGTTTGTATTAATTCATGGTTTTATTTTATTTTTCAAATTTATTTAAGCAGTAAAAATACTCAGTACAGTGTTCAGTGTCTTAACAGTTAATAGTGTGAGCTACTTAAAGTGCACATGGGAATTAGCAGTAAACTTTGACAGTAAGCTCTACAGAGAGAAATCAACTCGAGTTTCACCATGAAATGCAACAAGTCTGGTATGCTGGCAGGATTACACATTTATCAAAGTTATTTCCAGAAGAAAGATGACAGGCATGACCAGATATATACAAGATATCCTTTAAACTCACATGAAACAAATGTCTAAATTTATCGATCATCTAAAAACTACAAAGTCTTTCCAAACTGAATCCTTTAGCTGAGAGAGCTAAATATTTCAAAGATTTCAAAGATTTTCTTTCCCTCAAATCATTAATTTTATTGGGTGATGAAATATTTGAAATCTAAAGTGTTCCTCCACACTTTACAGCAAAAGTATTCCAGTTGCATTAACGTAACCAATACATCTATAAAGTGATATTTCTAATGTGGACGAGCTGTGAATAAACAGGTCTGATTAAGTGCAGCAAGAATACAGTGATGCCTGCAAAGCTACCTAAGCAGCTTTCTTCATAGCGGTCAAGGACATGAGGATACTTGGCTTCTCTTCTATGACTCGCACAAGTAAATTATCAATGTACTGCTCCAGCTCCGATATCTTATAATCTCTCTCCGAGAGCTGGTTCTCCTGTTTCAAGATCAGAGAGATCAGTTCCTCCCGGGTCAGCTGGGAGTAAGGCCCTTTCATCCCACTGTCATCCACCTGTGGAGCGACAAAGCATGCTTTAAAAGTGCCAGGATATAAGAAACTTAAATTCCATCGGCCTATTTCTTGTTGAAAATCTTAAAAAGGGAGAGAGAGAGAGAGAGAGGGAGTTAGAAACAAATACCGTTGTTTTGTCCTGAAGTCCACTGGGGATTCCTGTGGATTTGTTTTCATTTTCCTCTTGAACAACTGAGGCACCCTGCTGCTCAAGAGGATTAAGAGGTCTTACCGGCTGAAGCCTGAAATGATGAAAACAAAGCATAAAAGACAGACGTAAGCACCTGTTGAATGGGAGTAAAGGAAACCGTATAACCAAGTACACTGCGCAGTAATCCATTCAACAATTAAACTGAACATAATACCCAATAATAAAACTCAGTTCACCCATATCAAGCTTACTATACTGTACAGAATACATTGAACATTTGTGTAAGTGAAAGCTAATAAGATTGAATGTTGCAAATTACACAAATGAAACGTGCGTACAGATAAAAATATAAATATAGTAACATTTGACCTATAAAAGTTATTCTTTAGCAACCAAACCATCTCACCTGCGTGAAGGTGTAGGGGCCCAGTCTTTCTTCACATCTGTCTCCACTATATTCTGGACTTTAAGGGACTGGGACTCTTGGAGTGGACTCACTGGGACATGCCCAGGACTTGTGGACTCATAATACGGGTCGCATGCTTGGAGTGCATCGTTATCGGGCGCAGTTGCACTTCGATCACCTGTAGCATGGCTTCTTTCCGTGCCCGGGTTCGTTAAAGTGTTCGAGCTGATGTCATTCTTTGCAGGAGGTGGGGGAGCGTGGGCCGTCTTTGAGGATTTGATTTTTGGTTGAGAGGCAGCATCTTTATCTGCACTTTGTGACACAGCTGCAGGCCAGTGTATTGAACCAGTATTACTAGAGACTGCTGTGTCATCTTGAGCTGTGAGCTCACTTTCATCTTCATCATCCTCAAAAGGATTTAAGCCACAAACAACTTTAACTTGTTTGGTCTCTGCGCCGCCTAGATTAGAGCTCGTTTTTGGTTCTGATGACTGCTTTTCTCCCACAGGAGGAGGTACGGACGGCGCAGGACGTTTGCTGTGTTTGGCTTCGTTTGTTGTTCCATTAGCGTTATTGCTTTGCATCAGGCTCTGGGAGTTCTTTGAATCTGTGGGAGACCTACACAGCGGAGCGATCATTTGCACCGAGCGCTGTGGGGGAACACTGACAGTTTTGACATCTTTGTCTTTGCTTTGCTTGTTAATTTGTGCCAGATGTCGTGCCGGCACATCCTGCTCCCTGTGAGGCTGCTTGCCAGCTTGACTCCTTACTGGCGGCTGAGGAGCTGCTCGCTTCTCCCGTTGAGTACTAATCAGGTCCTTTTCATCCACAGAACCAGTCTTACTTCTCACCGATGACATGGCAGAGTGACACCTGGAAATGAGACAGACTATATAACATTTGGGCATACGTCAGCATTTAATTACAGGAATTCAACTGAGGGTTGGTAGGCGTGGGGGGCTAAACACACTAATGATGCAAGTAATATAGATTGATATAATAGGACTTTATTTTTCACAATATTAAAGATACCTTGTCCCAAATTCTCTTGCAATGTTATAGGACAACCAAAAGAAAGTGAAAAGGTAACATAAGATATTGAGATACTATTATAAAAGGAAATGTATTTTAATGTGCTGAGCACATCTGAAGTTTCTTTCCATCTACTTCTTCTGTCAAACTGACTTCTTCACAAAGTTTCTAGTATTTTTCACTTCACATAATGAGGTAAAACTATGCAGTGAGCTCAATCTTTCAGCCCAGTCTGCAAAATTATATAAACTGTAACGCACACATAGCTGTGCAACAGTCACATGTGTCACTTATGTTCCCATTACTCTGCCTCCTGACATCTGACCCATGTTCACACACACACACACACACACACACACACACACAGAACCACCACTCACAACCACTAGCACTTTATATAGCCTCTTAACTGCACTACTGTATAGTTCTGTGTAAATAATCATACGATAACTTTTAATTCTACAACTGTTTACAACTTGCATAGTTCCCATTTCTGTATAGCTGTATATCTCATATTTCTGTATAGTTCTTTATTTCATATTCTGTGTAGTTTTTTTTTTTTCATATTTATATCCTGTTCATAGCCTGTACATACTTATAGTTATAGCATATTCATAACATATTACATACCGTAATAGACCCATTCTGTAATATACTTACATATCTATATTATTGCTAATATATATTGTAATATAGCTATATCATGGCTAAAGCACTTCTGGATGGATGCAAACTGCATTTCGTTGCCCTGTACCTGTGACATGTGCAATGACAATAAAGTTGAATTCTATTCTATTCTATTAAATAGAGAAGTACTGAGAAGAACTGCTGCTGACCTGTGACGGAGCAAAAGCACAAAAGGTAACTTCAGATAAAACATTCCCTGCATGTACATCATCGTTGTGTTGTTTTTAAATCAACCATTATAATTCAGCTCCACTACCTCCTTTTCTCTTCTGCTCCTGATGCTGTCCTGTTCTGCTTTTAAGCCTGGTCAACCATGCACATTATGTAATGCTTAACAATGTCAGGCGGTCTAACACTTTAGTTGAGGAAAGGTCTACAGAGGTTCAATGTAACTACCTTGGGGTGATCACCAAGCCTTTTAAGCGTTACCAGCACAGGGCAGTTTCTCTTAAAAGGAAAAGCATTTTAACGTCTGAATTAATTTGCACAAACTTTTTTTGTCGAAGTGTTAATATTCCCGGAGGACACTACAAAGATTTCAATTTTCCTTTGACATTTCCTCCAGCCTTGCCTGAAACCTGTGGTTCTAATTTGTTTTACAACAGCTTTGGAAGGACTTTAATGCACCACTTTGAAAAGGAAAAAAATAAATAAATAAATGAATTGGAAAGAGTGACCTGAATCGCTAAAATCAGGTTTGATTTGCCAACTTTTTACATTCGTGACCAGAAAAAAAACAAACAAAAAAAAAAAAATTCCATTGTCTTTATCCACAATTGTACTTGGTACTGAGTACTATGGAGAAAATGCTAAACAAAGACTGAGAACCTTAAAATTCCATCCACCTTGAGCTGTTGTCTGGTCGTTTTAAAATTACATTAACAAAATTGTTTAAATGCACTGTAAATAAACTCCCTCTGTAAAGTCAGAGGTTCTCGAGAGCTAAGGAGGTTGTATGTATACATGTATGAATGAATTCAAGTATTTCAAGGTAAGACTATTAAATCACACTTTTACTGCAGTGCTTGTGATTGACGTAGCGTATAGCTTTAACTAACCGTTGCTGAACCGTTGGCTCGTCAGCTGTGCTGCTGTCGAGGGACTTGGGAATCTCCTCAAAGGGGTTGGAAGAGAAGGTTTCATCAAAAGGATTAGTGGAAGTGATTGCAGGACTGCTCACTTTGGGTTTCTTCCCTGCAGCCCTAACTTCATCTGTTGTTTTGTTTCCCCTCTTCTCTTGCTCTTCTGCATTCCTCAACTTCTCCAGCTTCCTTGCCTCCTCTTCCTTCTTCTCACTCCTAATCCTCTCCTCTTCCTCAATCCTCCACTTTTCTTGTTCCTGCAGTCTTCTCTCTTCCTCCAGCCTCTCCATTTCTTCCTTTTCCTTTCTAGTCCTCTCTTCTTCCTCTTTTCTCCTCTTCATCTCTTCCTCCATCCTAACCCTTTCCTCTTCTTCCCTTCTAATTCTTTCCTCTTCCTCAAGTCTTCTTTGTTCTTCTTGTTGCATTTTTTCCTCTAACAGTCTTTCATATTCTTCTCTTTGCTTCCTAGCCCTCTCCTCATCCTCCCGTCTCTTCTCCTCCTCTTTCCTAAGTCTTTCCTCTTCAGCTCTTTGATTTTCTTGTTCTTCTAGTCTCCTTTTTTCCTCTTTTTCCATCCTGATCCTTTCTTGTCGTCTAATTTTCTCCTCTGCCTCAATCTGTTTCCTCTCCTCCTCTAATCTCTCATGTTCTTCCCTTTCTTTCTTAGCCCGTTCCTCCTCTTCTTGCCTTTTCTTCTCTTCCTCTTTCTTAACCCTCTCTTCTTCCTCCCTTTGCTTCCTTTCCTGCTCCAACTGTATCCTTTTTTTCTTTTGCTCTTCTTCTAGTTTTTTCAGCAGCTCCTCCTCCTCTTTTTGTCTCCTCTCTTCCTCCTCATTTTCCTTTCTAATCCTCTCTTCTTCCTCAGCTATTTTTGCCTCTTCTAGCCTTCTCCTCTCTTCTTGTGCCCTCTTCTCTTCCTCAAGTCTCTTTTCCTCTGCCACTTTTTGCTCTTCTTGCCTTCTCTTTTCCTCCATCTTAACCCTCTCCTCCTCTTCTAGTCTCTTCTTCTCTTCCTCAATTCTAATCCTTTGCTCTTCATCTCTTTGCTTTCTTCTTTCCTCCTCAAGTTTCCTTCTCTCTACTTCTTTCAGTCTCTTTTCCTCAGCTATTTTTGCCTCTTCTTGCCGTCTCCTCTCTTCCTGTGCCCTCATCTCTTCCTCAAGTCTCTTTTCCTCTGCCAGTTTTTGCTCTTCTTGCCTTCTCTCTTCCATCTTAACCCTCTCCTCTTCTTCTAACCTCTTCTTCTCTGCCTCAATTCTAATCCTTTCCTCTTCGTCTCTTTTCTTCTTTTCTTCCTCCTCTATTTTCCTTCTCTCTAGGACTTGTAGTCTCTTTTCCTCTGCCAATCTTTCACGCTCTTCTTCCATCCTAACCCTTTCCTCTTGCTCTTGTCTTCTCTTTTCTTCCTCACTTCTAATATTTTCCTCTTCTTTACTCCTTGTCTCCTCTTCCTCTTGTTTTTCTCTGTCCTCAGCTAAACTTTCAAGCCTCTCTTGTTGCCTTTTAACCTTCTCTTCTTTTGTCTCCTCCTCTATTATAGTCCTTTCTAAATCACTCACATTCGCTTTAACGTTTTCAACTTCAGGAGTGTCTTCCTCCTCCTTCTCATCCTCTTCCCAAGGTGAACACTGCCTCGCTGCCTTTTGTTGCTCAGGTGGTGGAGAGTTTTCAGGGACATCCTCCATTGATCCATGACCTGAACTGGCCAGACTGAAGTTTGAGCTGATGCGAGAAGTCCGAGATGGCGGCTCCTCACAGTATACGTGACTGCCATTGATGCATAAATTACTCTGTTCTACAGAAACCTGTTTTTCACGACCAGATGATGAATCCTTGCTGCCTGAGCTGCCCGAGCGTTTATGTATCATGAACTTGAACTTCTTTTTACCTGAAAAGAAGATGAGAGCGTTAACACAACATAATGAAAGAGGAAAGCATTAATGGTGAAAAAGTACATTCCTGACCCTCTGAGGAATCGACATTCAGACCAGATGATTGGCTGCCGGTGAGCGTGGAGTTCTTCCCAGGCAGAACAGACATAGACTGAGACATGCTCTTCTGCAAGTTGGACTTTGGAGAAAACAAAGACTTAATCTTGTGTTTCTTCTGTTTTCCATCCTTGCCCGTCGCCGCTTCACCATCCCCGGTGCCCTCCTCCTCGCTGTCCGTCAGGACCTGACTGAAAGACGGCGCCACGCTGGTCACAGAATCTGACTCCTTTTTCTTGCCACGAACTTTGTCCTTGAACTTGCCCAGACGAGACCGAGATTTGCCAGCAGCAGAAAGGTCGAACATGCTGGCAGTCATGTTGTTTCTCATGAACTGGATATCCAGAAGCACCTCTCCTCTGTCTTTGTCTGGCTTACCAGTCTTATCAAGAAGTTTAAACCATCTGTTGAAGAGACACAAATTATTAGCGTTTTGTACTTATTTACACATCCACTGTATAAAAGTGCAAATCAAATATCTAGAAATATGTGGTCGTTTTAGAGGTGGGGTGCAATCACAAAATCAAGCTACTTGTGACCAAAATCTATCACTCAATCTATAAGTCAAGTGAGGCCTGTCTGAAGGTCCAAACTGAATGTCTCTGTAATGATTATAAAGATCAAATGCACCACAAACCCCTTGTAACAAAAGAAATTAATACTGATCACGATCTAAATGATTTAAACAAATGAGAGTCACCAAGACTTGGACTCATTTATAGTAATGTGAATGTCTAGTCCTGCTCATTTTTCCTCTTTGCAGAAATCATGACCCATCTCACTGCAAATGGAAAGTGGCAGCGTGAATGTTTTTGGAAAGTCTGTGATGATCTAAGCTCAACCAGCGAACTGACCATAAAGGAAAGTCTTAAAAATATAAATTCTGTCAAGTCTACAGCAGCCCTGCAGAATTTATGAAAGCTTGTACTGTGTGTACCCTCAGCAGTTGACAACCTTTATTAAATCCTGTTCCCTTGTTGCTTGTCTCACATGATCAAATCTTCAGAGCATGGTAGGTGTACGGTGCTGATGTTCACTGTCAAAATGTTTTATGCCAGTTTTCCTAAATAATGCAACCAACCCTGCAGGGAGTTAACAAGCCAACTGCCCCTTTGAAAGAGAAAGCTTTCATCCGAGATTTAGTCGGATCCTTGCGAAACTTAGCCTGCCAGGTTCAAGGGAATTTATTCTGTTATTACCCCCCTCTATCCCCCCCCTTCATCCTTTAAATATACAACACATGCACACCAAAGAGAATTTTGATACAGCTGGATAATAACAACACACCAAGATGACAATAAAGTAACCAATTATAAATGCTGGTTACGCCCTATAAATTCATTCATAAAATTAAAGTCTCATGTTTAAAATGCTGAAAAATCCTAAACAGACATCCTAAAAATGCCAAGCAAGACCAGACAGGGCCAGCTTTCCAGTGTTTCTGCACCTTCGCCATCCAGTACTGACAGAAGGGTCTCAGAACAGGCAGAAGAAATCTAACACAATAGGAAAAAGGAAAAAGGAAAAAAAAAAAAAAAAGTCAGTCAGCATAAAAAGTGCCCATCAGGCAAAAATCTGAGGTCAGCTCACCACTGAGCAAACAAGTCCCACTGAAGTCTGGATTCCTAGGGAAATGAGGAAATGAGGACGAGGCCATGCATTTGTTGTTGTGCTGCAGGCTTCTGTCTCTTTCTCTGCATTACACATTATTGTCCAAAGATGCTTTGTGCATGCACGCGTTTGTGTGCCATAAATAGACTTTTCCCTCCAACTTCAGCCCTGACAAAACACAGCCCACTGAAATTCCACACACACACACATATATATATATATATATATATATATATATATATATATATATATATATATATATATATATATATATATATATATATATATATATATATATATATATATATATATATATATATATATATATATATATATATATATATATATATATATATATACACACACACACACACACACACACACACACACACACACACACACACACACACTAAAAGAACTGAATACAGCGCTTCCTTTGGATGATCCAGAGTTAGATATGGTGAGATTTTAATCATCCTAGGAATGCTTCAGATGTCATGCAAACAAATTAAGAAGCTGGGGAAAACGCCTTTTCCTGGAAGTTTTGAAATGGCTTACTGCTGTCAACGATCCACAGCCTCCTACTTGCTGATGAGTAATTGGTTGTGATTTGCAGATTTCAGGCCTTGACATAACTGTGTCATGTGTGGCTTCTTCATGCTTGCCTGATAAATGCCATTCAACAGAACGCGTCTATGGGATGGGGACACATCTACAAGTGATATAAAGTTATGAAAAATAATATTTCATTCAATACAAGTAAAAAACAAAACAAAAAATTCCACTTTTTCAGTCATATCATTGCCAGAATAACTTGACTGTCTGTCCCGTTCTTTGTGTGTACTGAGATAAATTAGGATAGTTCATCATCTACATGCAATCTAGTACAAGAAGGTTAATTGTTGGATTAAAACTGATTAACTATTTATTCTTAATTTTATGAATTTAAAATGCACATACAGCAGTCAATCAGCAATTTAATGTAAACATGGTCAGACTGAACTGCTGAAGTACAAAGACGAAATATGATAAGTGAATTTGAATGTTGCATACTGTAGTTTCTGTTGCCATTATATTTCAGAAATTGCTAGTAATTGCCTAAACAACCATCTCTAGAGTTTACAGAAGAAAAAGAAAATATCCAGTGGTTAGCAGTTCTCTAAATGCAAAAACACCTTTTTAAGTCAGAGGAGGGGGCAGAATGCAGACAAAGTAACACAAATGACTGTTAAAACCATGGAGGCATGCAGAAGAGCATCTGACTGTGTCAAACCTTGAAGCAGATGGGCTACAGCAGAAGAAAACCACACCAGGCTCCACTTCTGTCAGCCAAGAACAGAAAACTGAAGGTACATTTTCTAATGTCTGACCAAAATTAAACAATAGTCATTATTCTCCTTCAACAGTCTCATATTTAGATGATCAGAGTTGTGCACAACCAATATGAGAGCATGGATCCATCATTCTTCGTACACATCCAGCAAAATCTCTGAGAAATGTTTGTTGAATCTATGCTACAAAGAATTAAGTCCATTCTGATGGCAAAAGAGGGCTCTCACCCAGTACTAGCAAGGTGACACTGAGGTGTCCAGTGACAGCACAGACTAATGACAATGGCCCATTTGTAGTCTAAGGAGCTCATCATTTGTACTTCAAACCTCTCGGGGCCTACTAAACAGATGAAGAGATTTCTTCCAAAAGATATCCATTTGGCATTTCTGGTGTTAAAGTCTGCTGTCTAGCATGTGGATCAGCAGTCACTTAGGCCTTCTGGATAGCTACAGTCTCGCCCTTTGAGAAACCACTCCACTGAGTGCTTAAATATTCAGAATATGCAGCATTAAACTCACCAGAACCCCTCACTGTAAGTTGACAATTTGTCAAACCTCTTTATACCAAATGTAAAATCTTTATAATTATATTAAATGTACACAATAACAGCCGTATATATGCATAACATACTTATATAAAAACAAATAGACAAAAACACATGCAGATGAGTACTTTGACAGTACAAAATAGTACTGCATTGCAACACAGTTGCATCCCACATGAACAAGAAAAAAATTAAATAAAAAGAGCAGAAGTAGTAAGTCACTTCAGTTAAATGAGAAGGGAAGTTGCAAAAATGTTTGGGCGTTAGCTGGCTGAATGTAGTAAGTGCTGTGCAGGAGTTACAGCTGCTTTGATGGCTTTCATACAAGACATCCTGGGTGATGATGAGGCCATTTGACTAATCTCACATCTCTGTAAGTAGCAGAAAGATTGCAGCTCTGCTGGACAGGCAGAGCCAGGGGAGGATAATGCATGACTCAACATTTTGTAAAGCTATTTTACTTCGTGTGCACACACGCACTTCCTTGTGAACTACTGATAAGACAATGCCCTGTCTTCTTATCACAGAACCCAGCTGTGAGTGGGAGAAGAGCTGAGTGAGTTAAACAGCTCAACAGTGATAATGTTCAAGGCTTATTGGTATCCACGAGTCAGAGAAAGAAAATGAAGGTCAGTGCAAAGAAAAGAAACTCACTTTCCCATTGTTTTGCCAAAACAGAGAATGAAATTGGTGCCTTTTAAAACTGGAAAAACTGTATAACATATGCTAGATCACACAGTGACTTGAAGAAGTCAGAAATGATGAACAGAAGTTATACTTGAGATCCGTCCTTACTAGATTAGCTCGTTACACCGTTTCATGACAAGTGTATAATTATTCCTTTAATCATGTTTCACATCTTAAAGTCTTCATAATATTTTGCTCTCAGACTGCTGGCTTACTTGTGGTTCCTGGAGTTTCTACAAGTTTAATGGGAATCATTGCCTTCAGCTATCAGGCCTCTACTATGGAACTAGATCCCAGTTAGGCTTTTGGAGACACACAGTCTCCACTTTTAAGATTAGGCTTAAGACCTTTTTTTGATATAGTTGAGAGTCAGGTGTGTATCAGCTGACCCTGAACCATCATTTATTTATAGTGCTATAGGCTCAAATGGCTCAGGGACTTCCCCTTTATACACTGAGCAGTTCACACAGTTTGTATTTCCACCACTTCCCATCGCCCTCCAACCAGTCGCATCAGATGTTTGTCCCTCCCTGACCTGGTGCTATATTAATAAAACTGAATTAAGTTGGCTGCTTGATAGCACCTTTAATTTAACGCTTCTCGCTAAGACGGCTGCTGTAATGCCCTTGTACAACTCCATGTGTATGTCATGCAAATACCCCATATATTTGTGTAACTGTAGCACAAATGAGACATTGCACAAATTGAAACTCCTTTTTAATAGGTTTAAAAAAAAAAAAAAAAAAAAAAAAAAAAAAAAAAAATGTTGGCAACAAAAGACAATCTCCCAAACCCAATGTTTAAAAATAGTTAATGGTAGACCAAAAAAAAAAACGAAAAAAAAAAAAGAAAAAAAAAAAACAAACAAACAAACAAACAAACAAACAAACAAAAACAACACACACACCTAGATGACTTAGCATGATTGTGCATAAAAAGCACATCCCAGAGAGCCTCTTCCAGAAGTAAAATAAATAAATAAAAGTATGAATAACATTTTGAAATTTACAATGGAAAAGACATTTGGAATCTAGCAAAGAAAAAAAAAAAAAAAAAAAAAAAAGAGGGGGGTGGGAAGCTAAATCGATATTGAACTGTCCTGATCTCCCGGCCCTCAGGTGGCACAGCATTAAAAACAGACTATGCTCTGTAGTGGAAATCAATGAAAGCCAATGAAGACCACTGTTGGTCCTCAAATTCAAGTCATAACCCTACAAAAGGACAGGAGAGGGAAGAAAAAAAAAAAGCCACAAGATGGAAGAAAAGCACTGTTGCTCAAAGTCTTTTTAAGACTGATTGAGGCAAAGTGTAAAACAGTCCTGTGGACTGGCAAGCAAAACATTCAAAATTCTTTTAAAAATTGGTTCTTCCTACACTCTGAAAAAAAAAAAAGACTATGAGGGAATATCTGGCTGGTTATTGACACTTGTTATTAGTTGAAAAGTGAGAATACATACATCTAAGAGGAAATGCATTTCCTCTTAGATATTCCACAATCAACTGTAGGCTGTAATATTGCAAAATGGAAGTGTTTAGGAACCACAGCACTTGGCCACAAAAAGGCACACCACATAAAATGTTACAGAGCAGGTTGCCAAGTGCAAATAGTGCATCAAAGTCCAAAACACTGATGATTGAATAAGTTAGAACCTCCTCTGGTATTAACATCAGCATAAACACGGTGTGCAAAAGCTTCATGGCGTGGGTTTCCATGGATAAGTAGCTCCTGTAGGTATAATGTATAGATGGTGTAATATGTGTGTCCACACAGTATATATTTAGGATATTGGACCATACTGTGTATGTTTCGGAGCAACATGCTGGTCCACCCAGGTCATGCTTTTTAAAGGGAAAGCCTGGCATACAGGACTGTGCAAACCCTCATCTCTTTATATTTTTTCTTGGAAAACTGGAAAGGGTGAAGTTATTTACTGAAACATGGGCAAACATGCATGGAAAACAGGATATGAGGTAAAACCATTGAAATGAGCTTGAAAGTCAGTATTTGGCATGACCACCTTTATAAACTCTGTGACAAGCTTTCTTGTAATTTCTTTAAGTAGTCTTCCGGAATAGTTCTCCAGGCTTCTTGAAGGACATTTAAAGCATCTTTGGATGTTGGCTGCCTTTTGCTCTGTTCTCTGTCAAGATGATCCCCACACCCTCCTCCCCCCGCCCCTATCTCCCTTCCCAGTTTCTTAAAAACATGACTTTCAGATACTGTTCATCTGCTGCAGATAGTTATGCTAGTTAGGCTAACGTTTAGCAAAGAAAGAGAAATTGCTCAGATCTGGACTGAAGTGAAAGTGATTGAAAAAGCAGCCACTGTCCACAGAAAACCTTTGAAATGGAAAACGATCGCACAGGACCACACTCAGATATTAGAAGAAAGTTTGGCTCCTTGGAAGCAAAACATAAAGAAATGAGGGGTGGTTCAAAACTTTTGCACATTACTACATTTCAGCAAGAAACTGCCAATTCAAATCATCCAGGTATTAAACATTACGGTTCATAGCAAACAAGCCTGGATGCAAACTGGCCCACCTGCGGTCCAGACTTGTTGCCAACTGAAAATATGTGGGACATTATGGAACAAAAATGTGACAGAGGAGCTCGAAAAATGCTGAACAGAAGTCCTACATCAAGCCTGAAAGGCTTTTCTGCATAAATAACTATATATTAGTGTCCTCAGTCTTCAAATACCCAATACTGCCAAAAGAAGAGATGATGTAACGCAGAAGTAAACATGCCCCTACCTGACTTGGAACTTTCTGCTAGCTTCAAATTAAAAATATTGAAGACATGTCTAAGTTTCAACATTTGCTGTGTGCTCTTTGTACAGCTTTCAGTAAACTAAATGATTTCAGTGATTTGAAAATAATTAAAATAATTTAACTTTGCAGATTTTCCCCAACTTTTCTGGAGACAGGGTTGCAGCCCATAAATTTTATATAACAAAACTCACGAGTCTGTTTATACAATGAGTGGGTTTTTATTTTAATGTGCATGTAATTAAAAGTGTATTTTTATTGGTGTGACAGACATTTTTTAATAAGTGAAATTAAAAAGAAAATGTCCATGACAGCTGGGAAAACCATACTACGGGAAGACCACAAGCGCACCAGAGCAGCTACCACTGCACCTCATAGTGGGATTGTTTTTTTTTTTAAATAATCAGTTTTGTTTGCTAAAAATGGAAGATTTCCTTGTTAATTATTAACAAACAAACACACACAGCTGCACAAACTATAGTTCCTCATAATAAAATACCAATGTCTATTGCAAGCAACAAGCAAAAAGTGCTAAACATGGTCGAATTCTTGATTTCCAGAGTTCACAAACACATCGTGCACATTTAACAGTAGCACTGTTGTGCTAGCAGCATGACACATGTAACCCTGCTTGTGTGATAAAGCTTGGTACTACCACAGTGGTCTTACTCAGACAAACTGACCTTGCATGACCATTGCTGTTGCCATCACTGTTTGTTTTTCCTTGATAAGGTGTTCAGGAATGTAAGGCAGCAGCCAGAATGAAACCTCGGAGGCAACGTGCATTCGCAGAGCTCACATAAAAATCAACAGAGATCGAACTTAGTGTTTACACAGCACCAGCTTCTGACTTCACACATAATAAAAATACTGCAGAAATGCAGATTTCTGCAGTTTTGCTTGAGGAAAACTTAAATATTAAATCAGCCATGATCAGATAGTCCAACCTGCAAGCAGGTGGAGTTCACATTTGCATACTCGAGCATCCTCTTTCCAGAGCATAATAGAGCTGGGCACTAGCCAAACAGGCAGAGCGGTATAAAAAATTAATTGTGACCAAATGCCTTTCAGTCACAGCTCATTTCAGTCAAAAAACACAATGCCAGAGTATGGCTAGACCTCTTTGCTTCCTCATGGCGGAGGAAATATGAAAATTAATGAATCACAACATCAAATCCAGCCTTCTTGTTGATGCAGTTATCCAAAGACCTTTAACAAAGCGGAACCAAAAAAAAAAAAAAAAACCCAAATAAAACAAAAACAACAAGAAAACCTTTCAACAGGTAGGAGAACAAGTGTGTGTGTTTGAGTTAAGATTAACAGGCTAGATTGTTGTGTGCTTTTGTATAATACCAGCTACACATCGGGGGGAATAAATCACTCAGGAACAGCTTACAAAGAAAATGTTTTCCATTCTTACAGAGATACAGATGTCTCACTGTGGACCTGGACAGGTTTGTCTTGGATAATAAATAAAACTTCAGCACTAATACACTTAACAGAGTAAAGAGCATTTTCTGCTTAAAGGAGCAGATATAAAAGTACCAGCAAGGCCAGTAAAACATGTTCACTTACATTATTACTGCACACTAATAGATGGGTGTGGATGTTTTCACATAGTTAATTATATTTAGCAGTTTTGTTAAATTAAACATTTAAGTTTTTAATTTTCTGAAACAAAGAAAAAATTGAACAGAAGCTTGGGTTTTCTTGATGCAATTTCCCTCTTGTTGACACCTTCAGTCAATGAAAGTAAATCATCTAGCTCACTTCATTTGCCTGGGTAAATAATGCTGCTTGGCATTCTTAAAGGCTGCTTTAGTGGGAACAAATCCCTTAAGCTCTACTGGAGCAAGTAGGCGGCACTCTTAAGTCGAACCCACCAGAGCAGGTCTGGGCACTGATGCATAAACAGTGCACAGCGTGCATCCTCCAATAGCACACATCACAACAACTTTAAGGGAAAAAAAAAAAAAGTCCAAATATAACAGATAAATATTGGAGTCATGCCCAGTGAGGCTTGCAAACACATAAAAACACTCATAGGGCAACCATTAGCCAGTTTTCACAAATTATACCACGTTTATTGATTCTGACCATACTGGTTATTTAATGGGGTGTTATGAAGATCGAGAAACTACAGCATGACTGACAGAAGGAGCTACCGAGGGTTCCCTCCCCTTGTGTCACAGATGAAAATCAGAGGTGCTTATTATTCACTTGGCCTCCCGTAATGTCCCCATTTACATGCAAGTAGAAACCAACAAATCCTCATTTGATTTCTTTTGACGTGTCCGTCTTTAGAGAGGTCAAGGAGGCTGGCTGCATAGCAAGAGTGATTGATCAGAGAAACTCCAAGGGGACGGTTTTGCAGGCAAAGCGATGCTTCCTTTGAAGTAACTTTAATGTGATCTGGTATTTGTCAAAAAGGGATTGCCCATATTTAAAATGCTATAAATAATTTTTTGGCCTATAATATGTCACATGTCATATGAATCCCTCATGAATTATATCAAGTCATCTTGAGTCACAAACAACATTCCTATCACAAGGTAGAAGCCCCAATCTGTTTTTGGCAAAGTGACTTCTATATAGCTTTTATTTATCCATTTAAAAAGTATTTTTAAGAGTAATCAGGCCAAGAGGATAGCAGAAATTGCAACAAATATAACAATAGGTCTCTAAAGATATTTTAGATGACCAGAAAGAACTGCAATGGTTATGATGTACAATAACACAGAGTCATAAAGATACTTTTAAAATAACCCCTTGGTAAATACTGTTCACTAAAGTCTATTTACCAATATAAGTAAAGACATTACATAGAAAAAAAAAACAAAACAAAACAAAACATGGAAACAGTGGAAATCAGTTTTGGCAGACGGTCACTCTTTGACACAACATCGATAACCGTTTAAAGACAGTTATAGCCGAATAATTAAGTGAAATCATTTTAAAGGAGGGGAAAAAATTTGCAGCTTGTGAAAAGCCCCCACCCATTTTAATAAATGCTGTTATCATCGGCAACTGCATGACAGAGTTATATGAAATCATCGATAATTATAGTTCTGTTTCCCCTTGCTACTGTGAAATGAGTCACTCTGTGTAGTTTTGTTTTATTTTTAGTACTGTGACTACATTTTGAATACTTTTTACGTCAGATAACACCGACTTCGGGGCTGTACTCGAAAACTTACTCGGTTTTGTTGCGTGTTTTGTCCTCACTGAGCTGTGACAGATTAATGACCGCCTGTCCCAGCAGTTTGTCCGGGCCCACCAGAGCCCGGTGAAGGACGTGGACGTGCAGCGTGCTGCCTCCTCCTCCCTGGTTCAGCTGCGGGAGGTCGAAAGAGGCCTCCTCCTTCCACACCGGAGCCACGCATTTCTCCACCACTGAAGTCTGGTACTTCTCTTTGCCCACTTGTATGACCGCGTACGCATCGTTGGTGCCACTTTTCCCCTTTATCCTAAGGCTCCTGGCTTGGAGTACCGTTACCTGGACGCTTGTGGGACACCACTGCTGATCCGTCAAGGACATGCTGACACGGCTCAGAGTCGTTAAAAATGTAATCCTCCAAAACAAAACACAGTGGTGGCTACCATCGGCTCACCAAGAGACCGCACAGAAGCGAGGGAAAGTTTTTTTTTTCCTCCTCAGGCTCGCTGAACTTCAGGAACCAGCTGATTGGGCGTGGTTACACGGAGAAAGGGGCCTTGGTTGTATAAAGCACGCCCTCAGATTAACAGGTTACACGTTTTCTCCAACGAAACTCGCGACACAGCAATCAATTAGATGACAGAGAACACCTGATGCTTGTTTGTACCTGTCAGACTGCATCAGCGTCATCGCATACTGAATGAGCCCAAATAACACCAGGACTGAATGAAAGATTTTATTATTCCTCGATGTATTTACGGTGCATGCATTTAAATAATAATCTGGCTCTATATGTTTGTATTTTTAGACTAGCTCCAAATTGTGTCATAATTTAAAACTAAAAAATCCTCCTTCCATAGCAGCTATGCCACTGATGTCTAAAATCTGATACCTCTGCTCTAATGATTCTGTCACTTGGAGAGGGGATGGGATACCCGACAAGCCACATTTGGCTGGATTCAGTGTCACCTTCAGCTCTGCTGAATTGTAATTAAATTGAAGTGCCAGTGTCTTCATGGATTACATCAAACCTGCAGATCAAGGTTGTAAGTCTCCGAAAAACCACGAATGTGAGATGATATTTCTCAGGTCTGTTTTCCCCCAGTTTCAGAGCTGGTTCCTTGCAGGCTTTTTCCTCTATACATATGACCTTGAATACACTTGCATAGGCACGGTAAATTTATTTATTTATTTTTGTCACTGCTATCTAAACGAGTCCATAGAGCAATTTAGTTTGTTGATGAAGGTAAATGGATTGCCATGTCACAAATTGCTGCTCAAATACTGACTCCTGCTGTTTGAGGAAGGGAACAAACTTTAAAGAAAAATGTGGCTAATTTGCTTTGTAGAGGAAAGTCTGCTGTAAGAGTCAAGGACAAGTAAACTGAAGCTCTTCATTATTAAGGCTTAAACGGTGGAGCAGCCCTGAAAAAGTGTGATCTCGCTTTCCTTTTCATGGACAAAATTCAGCAAAGATCAAAGTCACATATAGACACTTGAGCCGATTAGTACATTAGCTAGCACTGCCAAAGTGTCTGGCTGTGATGTAACAGCTTTAGTAGTAAACACTTGTTGCAGTCAGAGGAAAATGTTTTAATCAGATACTACAACAACAAGCTCACATGCCCACAAAACGGTTGCAGAGATGTTCAGCTTTTGGCCTTAATGCAAACAGTTAAAAAAGAGAAGTTAATAAAGTACAACTTTAAATACATTTAGACTGACCTTGGATACAAAGCAATATAGATAGTTAGATGCATAAAATCATTTTCTTTGGTCTACAGCCTGGTAGAAATAACAGTGTAACTCATTGTTACAGCAAATATCTAATCATCTAGTCACAGGGCAACAATCCTATGCATTTAGTAATATGTACATGGTCTATGTACAAGATCTGCTGAAGTTTGAAATGAGTATCAGAATGAGGAAGGAAGACGATATAAGTGACTCTGATTGTGGCATGGAGAAGAGTGTCCCTGAGTGCACAGCAAAATTGTAAAACAGAAGATTGGAAAACATTGCCTGTTTGAGTCTCGGTTTCTGCTGATGGCACAGTCATAATTTGGTGTAAACAATATCAAAGCATGGATCCATATTGCGTTTTACCAGCAGTTCAGGCTGATGGTGATGGTGTAACAGTGTGGGGAATATTTTCTTGGCACATTTTGGACCAAAATGAAAGAGGGTCCAGCCCAGTACTAGAAAGTTGTACCCAACAAAGCAGCTATTGTACAAATTGCTGCCTGTGGTATTTTACATTCACCTTATGTAAAATGTTCTTTAAGAAGTAAAACTCTGCAGTGATAACATACATTCACTGTGTCCTCATTGTCTTGTGGTTGAATCTTTTTTTTTTCTGGGTTTCCATCCTTTCACTTTGGTCTTCATGGTCACCTACAAGAACTTTGCTGTAAAGTTTCTGCAGCCCTTCTTTAAAAGCATTGTTCACTTTGGCTCGTTTCAGTCCACCATCCCTGAGAGAACATACATTGAGGGGTATTACTCATTGAATCGTCAGCGGTTACAAGTGCAAAGTCGGCATTTGTTAATTCTTCCGTAAAGCTTGAAGGAAACAAGTAAAATTGGGCAACTATAACACTGCACAGTTTCTAAGTCCCAGTTGCACCACTGTTCACATTTCCCTTTTCCAACAATGAACACGTCATTGTTCGGAAATATAAATTATATATAAATATAAACGTGTCTCACCAGATGAGATCTACTAATCCGCCTCGGGCAGCTATGGCGGCTTTCACTCTATTGGCAAACTGTACTGCATCCTCTCCTTCCTGCATATGAACAATAAGAAAAATCGGGCTCTTAAAAAGATGAATTAAACATTATATGATTTAAATTGTTTAAATTAAGGCAGGGCTTTACCTCTCTGTTCATAGGTGGCAGGTACCAAACGCTGCATACGATGGCCCAGCTGCTCATCATACTGAGAAGATACCACACCAGGCCACACTTACTGCTGTTCCAGAAAGCATCACCGAAGCGAGGGTCATACTGCAAGATGACCATAAACGGCCCGTCAGCAGTGAGTAAGAGCAGTATGAGGAGATAGGAGGAAATGGACTGAAGCTCCTACCTTAATGGCAACGGGATAAATAGTACAGCCAATTTCAAAGCTGCCCTTTTTGAACATCATCACTGATGTGTTGTTAATACAAGTACCTGAAAATTACACAGTGTGAGGATCTTAACAATACTAACGAGGCTGTTTCGGCTGCTTTCTGCTTAGATTACACCCATTATGATACGCACCCTCAGGGAAGATGAGGATGGGCTGTTTGGTTTTATCAGCCACATGATCACTAAGCCTGAAATGAAAAACCAGAACAAACAGATTAAAATATTTGTATTGAAATCTAACCACTTTAAATCTAGTCTTACCTACTGCAATTATACAAATAGCCGAAACCAATGTATTACACTGACTGCTGAATACTTCACTTTTAATCACGTGAACCAAATTTAGTGAAACTCACAGTGGGAATCATGCAGTGGTAAATGCCTGACACACAGTATTTTGGCTGTGATATGATGCATACATGCATATGCAAATACACACACATAACTATATACACCCCCTTATTGCATCTACTGTACAAAGGTCTTGAGTCACCCCTCATTTATGCTTTATGCTTTGCTTCCAAGCTTCTAGACTTTCTTATAGTTTCTTCAAGTGCTCTTAAGCAATAGTTTTCCAGGCTTTCTGAAGATCTTCCGAAATTTGTCTTTTGCACATTGGCTGCCTTTTCACTCATTCTGAGTCCGGTTCTTGTCCCTGACTATTTTCACAATAATGTTTTTTTAAGCCACTTAATAATGCCCTGTGGATCATTTAAGCATAAAAAACACACCTATAACACAATAGACGAACCAATGTTGTGTCTACACGTAATGTAGATGTGAAGCATGTTGTTAAAAAGTTTGAGGAAAAGAGAAGAAATGGCAGACCTAAAAAGCTATCCAAAGCACATGAACAGTATCTGAAATTAATGTCCTTAAGATATAGGAAAAAAATCAGCAAAGATCTGACACAGAACACGTGAGATGCATCTGGGCCTTCAGCTGATCCAGCTACTGTTCACTGAAGCCTCATCAGAAATGGTCTCAGTGGAAGGACGGCTGTCAAGAAGCCAATCTTCAGAAAGGGAAACAGGGAGAAAAGGCTGAGGGATGCCAAAATACACAAGAACTGAAATGAAAATCAGTGGATACATGTCTTTTATGGAGTGATGAATTCAAGTTTGAAGCTTGTGGTTAAAATCTTTGCCACTGTGTACAAATAAGTTCAGAAGGGAGGGACAACAGTGAGCATCGACAGCCATCTGTAAGCAAGGTGGAGGCTCTTTCATGCTTTGTGGCTGCATTTAAGCCAGTGCTGTTGATGATCTTGTCAAAATCAACAAAATTATGAAAGTGGGAAAGTAGCTTCAGATTTAAATAAACCATGCAATACAATCTGGAAAGTATCTGACTAACTTCATTGTTTTGCATGACAATGATCCCAAACACACTGCCAATCCAGAATAGCACCTGATTAAAAACAAAAACACAATGCAATACTATCAGTGATGCACTGGCCTTCCCAGACCCCAACATTATTGAACCCATGTGAAGCAACAACATCATCCAAAGAAGAGCTTTGAATGTGCTTTAAGACGCCTAGAAAACTGTTTGTGACGACTGCTTAAATAAAACAAAGCTGACAGTTTTTTCTTATGTGCTGTATTGTCATGTATGTTTTCAATAAATCGCTGCACCTATTTCCCATTTTCCTTGAAAAATATTTTTAAAAATGACAGTGGATCAAGACTTTTGCACAGTATTGTATTTATCCAGCCATGCCTCCTATCCGTTGCTAACCACATTAACATCCTAAGTGGTTACATCCCCCAAAAAAGGAATCCTCCTGATGAAACACAAGAACACAACTCCAGTGCAGTTCCCAAGCACATTTAGTCGGCGAGGGCACTGGGTGTGAAATCTAAGCTCAGTGAAATATGAGGACCAATCTGTTGTGGTGACCTCTTGAAGAACAGGGAGCAGCCAAAGACAGCACACTTATTTGCATACTGAAGCAGAAATTAAAACAGAAAAATGCATGAATGAATCTGCAAAGAAAAATACACTTTACATAAAGTCAGTCAATAAACGGGGTCTAAAATGATGGGAAATAGTAAAGATATAAATGTAAACATCAAAAAAGAACATCAAAAAATACCAAATAAATGAAATATGAAAACAAATCTGAACATAAATAGCAATATATGATATATTTAGTGAATTAATGAATTCTCCTATTTGTCTTCAAAGTAAATTTTAATATTAACTTAATATTATTAGCAATCACTCATTGAATAAATGAGTGATTGCTTTCTTTCTTTATATGTTCTGTTGGCAGTTTTGATCCTTCCTATCCCGGGTCACCCACACTGATTTACTTTTTGTCTCTCATGAGGAAAGGGGATTTATATATAAAGACGATGCAATTTTACCTCTTGGCCACTAGGTGTCTGTCTTTGACTTCTGATCTGTCAAACCAGATGTGCGGGGAGGATTTGACCATTCCTCTTTGGATCATCCCCAGCAACCCACGATGCATCTGTCCAACCTGAGAGCCAAGTTCAAAAACAAAAACTCTGCTCATCTCAAATACTCTGATAAATGCTGATGTACACAAGCTCAGAGAAACAAAATGTTGTACCAAAGAGTAGCAGCGATCACTGGCCAAGATGATCACGTCAATGGGTGTCGTGTGATTGGCCACACATATACCACCATTCTTTGGTTTGTTTTCTCTGCAGATAAGACACATAGACACAGTACAAAATAGTGAAAATCTGCCATGTTTGTTGTTAAAAAGTCACCCGATTAGTCTCTAGGATATCTTAAATCGAGACATTACGTTAAAGCTGTTTTCCTGTCAAACAACGTGATGCTGCCATGGGTTTGAATAAGGCTGATGTTTGTTTGGTTTTTTTTTTACTGTACCTGTTATGATAGGTGATGATTGCCGTGAGAGAGCTTACACACATGCGATAGCCCATCATGTGAACCTTCTCACTGAGGTAGGATCTTAACCTGAAGACATACAGCATGTAGCCACAGAGTCACTTTATATCTCTTCAGGCTGGTGCTCACAACACTGGAGACTTTAGGTGTTGTGCAAACTTACGCTGCGTTTGGTAAAAACCCCACTAAGGTGGTCAGGAATAGGAAGAGACTAATGCCAGTGACTGCAAGAGTAACCCTGCAGAAAAAAGAACAAATAGTTTCCTCAGCAGTCACCCAGCCAATCACAGTTCTTTTAATGACACAAGTCATACCTGAGAGGCAGCAGGATGCCATAGCGGGTGAGAAGTCCCAGCCCCCACAGGAGTGTAAGTCTCATATTTATGTGATGGAAGTTGTAGTTGCTCCGAGTCAGCAGATTCCAGCTCTCAAGTTCCTGGGCTGAAAATCGCTTGGTCACTTCATCATCCACTATGCTCTCCACGCCCCTTCGGCAAAAGTAGAAGATATCAGCCATATCAAACTCATGATCTGAGCACAGACAGCTGGCAGAACCCCGGATCTCCTGCTGCAAAGATGCTGGTGATTCTTTGGCTATGATACCTGCAGAGAGCGTGCAGAGAAAAATGAATGATTTCATTGTTTAAAACTCATACAAGTCAAATAAACATTTATGACTGACTGTCAGGTTCAGTTGTGTGAGGTGTTGTGGAGTATCCAAATACAGGATGCAGTAGATAAAGGTTCAGTTTAAACCTGCGCATTTGAACCAATAAAAGAACAAGTAACAGGCAGTCCAGAAATAGGTGACAAAATCCACAAGGAAAAAGGACTGGGACTAAGGACCGCACAGCTAGTGGGACTACCCCACAAAGGACGAGGGGAGACGCAATTACAATAAATACACCAATAAATACACAAGGTACTTGAGGCAGACAGTGACAGGAGGGGAGCACTAATTATGGGAAACTAGACAAGTAAATTAATTACCAAAACACAGAAGACACTGGTTACCCAAATAAAACAGGAAATAACCAAACAAGGGTAAACATGACCGATGGAGATTTGACACAAAAGGGCAGAACAGTAAGGAAAGTATAATATACAAAACTATGACCAAGGACAGAACTAATGTACTGCAGGGAAAAGATACATGAATATAAAAACCCAAAGAAAACCAAGAAAACCAGATTACATAAGGAAAACTAAATAGTAAAAAAAACCCACTTCAAAATGACTAAGATACACGTCCCAGAATCATAACACTGATCAATATATGAAAAAAAGGTTTACCATTTGTATGTGTTTTGTAGAGTTGCTGATTTTTTTCTTTTGCTCTCATTTCCATTCGTAAGGTTGCCCACTAATTTAGGACAAAAAAAAAACAAAAAAAAACAAGTATATAAAAAAGAGGCTGAACAATTTACCGCTGCATTCATTCTTCTGTTGACAAGCAGCTGTGAATGGACTGATTCTTATATAGGGCTTTTCTATTCTATTTGAGCTCTCAAAGGTTGTTCTTGTGGCATTAGATAAGCATTAGTAACAACCCTTATAGGTCTCCAAAATACCTTCAAGTTCACAGATTCAAAGAGAAAATGGAAAGCACAGACAAAAATATGATCAAAGTAATGAAACTGGGCAAGATGCTCCCTGGAGACTAAAGCTCTGCTGAGGAAAAGGATGGGAAACCAAGTTTGGCTCAGAAGCCTGCAGCTAAGAAAACAAAGCATAGAAACTCGAGAAACAGTTCTGATATTGTGATCCAATTTACCTCCAATCCAACCTTTTTCCAAAAATTAAAAAAAAACTGTTTTAAAGAAACCAAACAGTTTTGAGGAACATGATGTTTGCACCAGAGAAGACATTTAAAAAAAACACTATATCATCGTCACAGTATCATAATGGCATGTACTGCAAATAAAACATCACTGTACATCCAAGCAGGGTGACCATGTTGTAACCTGGTCCTCCAGCCCGTAAACCAAAACAAAACAAAAAACAGTTGCAATCCTCGTGCATGTTCCTTAAGCTTTAATTACGATTACATTTCTCCTGAGTAGTAGAATTTATCACATGGGTAAATGCTTGCTTCTTCTTAGGGTGGAGTCACTAAGCCTTACTCCCCGAAGAAGCAGCAGCAACATCCCCTGTGCTTCTAACAGTCCCTCTGAGCCTTAAGAACAAAGGCCTCCATCCTCTTTGCGCCTTTTGTTGTTGCAATGCATTTTTCAAATCAACATGATTAAATGTACTTTGCTAAAAACTCAGGGGTTACAATAAATGATCATTAAGTAATCCAGATTTTATCATTTAGAAAGTCTTTGAATGAAACACATATGAACTTAAAGGATTTTGATTTTGTACCTTTTTAGTGATATTAGGCACCCAAATCAAGCTCACCTCAAATATCTTGAGAAGTGTCCTCAAATACAAGCTGCGGATACTAAAACAGCCTCCGAGTACAGCTGGCACAATGATAAAGAGACACAGAAGAGTGAACCACGCAGAGATGGGGATGCTGAGACACCTGCACAGCAGGTTGTGAACAGCCCATGTAAATGGAGGCATGCTGTTATCGCACGGAGAACAACTGAAACACTCAGCTTCAGGGAAAGTCGTCTGTGCTGTTTAAAGCCATGCTGTCTGAAATCAGAATGGAGTAAGTCATTAAGTCATTGGCACCATTTGGCAAACACAGCACAAAATACCATGATAAGAGATGCAATAGCACACTTGGGGCTCCCTTTCAGGTGACTTATCATTAAATTAATTAAGAAAAAACATCTGATTTTTCAAATAAACAATGACTTTTCTCTGAGAGCCTTTGTAAGCCAAAAGTTTCTTCCATCCTTTGAAGACTGGCTTAGTGGCTGCTGCTCACAGCTGTAGGCTGATTGTCTTCAAACACTGGAACATGTTTGATTGCTGTCAGAATCAATGTGTAGATGCACAGAATAATTTTAATAACAGAATCATTTGAGGTTCCCTCACTATAGTATCACTAGAGCAGGTGACTGGCTAGAAGCTTGTACAGCTGCACAAATATGAAAAATAATGGAAAGGTTTATCTGTTTACTGTGATGACAGCAAATGCATCTTAGGATAACTAAGACTAAATATTCAACCCCAGGTTTTAGATAGGGGAGATATTATCACCCTCATCTGAGATTGGGTACCAAGCCCCAAGTGTGGCAGAGCACTGAGTGCAAGAGTAGCTAACCTGAATCTGGAAACTGGTTACAAAAGCTACGTGAGCAATACTGTCAAGGGGGCCCGAGGGCCTGTACAGAACTGAACTCAAGTGAAAGACAGGCGTGCAGAGTTCAAAGTTCTCAAATGCTTTATTTAACTAAGGCACAAGGTATTATTTAATGTGGTGTACAAGAATTAGAAACTTGTGGTGAAAGATACACTCAATACTATACTTGACGTGAGGCTGAAGCTAGAAACTTGTCTTGACTAAACATACAACACAATACGTGGCATGATGTTCAACATGACGACAAGAGGGGTGCTACACAAGGCTTGTCAAGAATGAATGACCTAAGATCCTGTGGGACTTCCAGCAGACATAGTAGTTGTGGACAAGCAGAGGCAGGTGGTCGTAGTGATAGATGTAGCTGTACCAAGTGATAGCTACATCAGGAAGAAGGAACACGAGAAGCTGGAGAAATATCAAGGGCTGAGAGAAGAACTCGAGAAGATGTGGAAAGTAGTCCATATTTGGTCCATATTAACATGACAGCATCACACAGTTGTTGCAGATTTGTGAGCTGCACATGTACAATGTGACTCCTGTTCCATCCCATCCCAAAGGTGCTCTATTGGATCGAGATCTGGTGACTGTGGAGGTCATTTGAGACATTGTCATTCAGGATGGATCTCTGTTTCCATGCTGTTTACACCAAGACTCATCATATCAGTCAACATGTTTCTAATTTTTCTGTCGTCCACTTTGGAGAACCCTGTGAAACAGCTCAATTTTCTACTCTTAGCTGCCAGGAGTGTCTCCTTATGTGGTCCTCTTCTGCTCCTTTTGGACCATTCTGTATAAATCCTAGAGACGATTGTGCAGAAACTCCCCAGTAGAACAGTTAAATCGCCTTTCACCATGTGAACATACCTAAATGCATTGAGTTGCTGTGTGATTGACTGATAGATAATGAGCTAAGATTTTGAGCCTGGTGCACCCGATTGTATAACTGGGAAGGGAAGGCAATGTCAAGAACAGGAAATTCGTTACGAAATAAACATAAACTATTTTAACGTTTTACCTTAAATGCTTTTATATTTTATTAACAAAAGTTGTGTTGAAAAGGTAGCAGGGGAGAAGAGTCTGATCTTTCACAGGAAAAAAAGGATATGATGTTCTTATACATAATATAAATGATAAATGTTGTATCAAAACACACAAATGTGCTTGATGAATAATAGCCAGGGATATTTTAGGTGGTCATTCGCGAAGATACAAACAGGAACAGTCATTTAATGTTACTTTAGCAGACTTAGCAGTGTTACTTCTTTCTTTCAATTTTTTCAAACCTATCTGTTATGAGTTTTAACAAGTTTACTTTATGTTTTATAATCATCGCCCCTTAATTTAAATAATGAACTTTTTAGCCATTGAAGTCTAAAACTACTAAAGGTAGTTCTTACCGGCCATTGGATTTACCGCCGCGTCAACAAGGATTGAGATGGCAGGTGGTGTTCCATCTGGACAGTCCGGACTGAAGAACGGGGATTTCTGACACTGTGCTGCCTGTGCAGCCTCTCAGCAGCATGCTGTGGCTGCAGATCACAGGCAGACAGAGCTGTATAGAGTTAACAAGGCAACAGGTGGCCAATGAGGGCTGCTGTCACTGCACTGTGGATTGAACGTGGTATTAATCTGATTACAGTAAGTATGCCAGAAAACACTGTAGATGACATGAAGTCAGGTTCTTACAGCTTTGTATTCCCACCTGGAAAACCAAAACAGATGACAATGTTATGAGGAGCTACTGTTATTTACATCAGTTTTATGCTTTATATTCTGACTATGTTAAATTACATTGTCCCTTTTAAATAAATAAATGAAACAAATGAAGTTAATCTGCACCAATGAGCAAAATGTAATATAGAGCACCCTTGCGCTTCTAAACCACCCATTTAAAATAACATGTATACGACTGGCTGCATTGTTACACCTGCATCAGTTATCACTGATATTTGCAGTTTATTATTTTCCATCTATATTAGAAATATCAAAGCTATCTGATCATTTGGTGTTGTGTCCTGGGTGTTTTTATTGTGATATTTCTGAAGTTAAAAAAGCAAATAGTGTAGATTTGCCAAGTATTTGCAACTCATTAATTTTAAAATGCCCTGTATTATATAGCCAACTGCAAAGACAAGGATGAAGCTGGACAGATGTGCAAACTGCATTGGAGCACTGGAGGCATGGAGAAACTTTGGGCTCATGTACTGAGCATAAGTTTAATTTTCCAAAATTACTGAAGGTGTAAGGAAAGCAAAACACAAGTTCAGCTACAGGCCACTTGAAATGTCAAAACACCATTTTGTGTGTTTCCATTTTATTTTGTATGAAAGTGTGTATAAAACAAAACATAGGAAAGAGAAACACAGCTTACAGTGTGTTTGTTTCTACTATATGAAGTCAGTTTTGAGCAGATTTTAAACTACTAGCACCTTGTTTTCCATCTTATCTTCATTTCTTACCTTATTCCATACTTCCACGGCTCATTTATAAACTTTCCTGAAATGTTTGGTGATGCTTTTTTAACTTTTGAACCTGAGTTTTGGTAACAGATTTTACTGACTTTGAACATGGTATGGTTGTTGGTGCCAAACAGGCTGGTCTGAGTATTTCAGAAAATGTTGATCAGATGGGATTTTCCCATAAAACCATCTCTAGGTTTTACAGAGAATGAAAAAGAAGAACTGGTGGGAGCTGATATAAAAGCAACGCTATCAAATTACCGCTTGTTTAAACCCAGGTATGCATGTGAGCATCTGAACACACGGCATGTCAAATCTTGAAGCAAGAAGTAACAGTTCGAGCTGGAAATGTTATATGATAGTGTTGGGGGTATTTTCATGGCACACTTAGTACCAACTGTGTATTGTTTACACACTATAGCCTAGCTGAGTATTGTTGCTGGACATGTCCATCCCCTTTCGATCACAGTGTATCCATTTTCTGATTCTTTTCTCAGCAAGGTAATGCACCATGACACAAAGCTCAAATCATATCATTCTGGTATCTTCAATATAACGGTGAGTTCACTGTTCACACAGAGCACATTTGTGGGATATGGTAGAACAGGAGATTCTCATCATGGATGAGCAGCAATTGTGTGATGCTATCATGTCAGTACGGACCAAAATCTCTGAGGAAAGTTTCCAGCACCATTCAATGGGTCAAAAAGAAGTTCTGAAGGCATTTGGGGATCAAGGCTAGTACTAGCAAGGTGTACCCAATAAAATGTCCATTGAGCATATTTCCAAATCATTTCTAAGTTTTTTTATAGTATTAAGTATTTCTGTCTCACCATTTTTAGACTGAACATGCAACTTCAGATTTCCAAGTAGTGCACTCTCACTCCTCACAGATTGTATCACTCTATCTCCACCTCAGCATTTATCTGTTGACTCTGACTATTTGTATAAAGGAGCTATTTTGCACATATCCTCCAGTCTCTGCTTCTGAATAAACTCCACATAAGAGGAGAAATGTCCCTTTTTGGTTTCTCTAGAGTCCGGAAGCAGTGGATGGAAGTGAAAGATAATGAGGCATCCAACAAGGGTTTCTTTTTTGTTATGTGAAGATGTGAGCAGATGCTAGTATGGAGTGCAAATACTACAGTAGGTCTGATGAGAGTCAAGTCTCAATATTTTCAAAGTTTCTTTAAACAAGAATCTTATTGTCCAATAAAAATGTGAATTCTGTGACACGACTCCAGTCAAAAGAAAGAAAGGAAACATCCCCATCACAGTGTTTGAGGTTAAGAAGAAACACACATTCACACATGGCCTAATCTCAATTTGGAATAAAAATCTTTATTTCTTTTAGATTCTGCTACAAATTGCAGTAGTTTATTAGCATGCATAGTTTCACACAGTTAAAACAAGTAAAATCACAACTCTTTCTTCTTCTTTTTTTAAACAGCATGCATATACCCTCACATCCATTCATGAACAGTCTACAAATAATTTAGCTGTCCCAACAACTAAAGCGCATTTCACGCAGTCGTTTTGAAAAGGTAATTCAGTGCATCAAATTTCTGAAAAATATTGCATCTACTTACCAAACTGGATTAGACTCACAAATAATGTTTGTAAACTTTCTTTGGCTTTTTATTTTACCATAAAGAAGCTTCCACTGCTTCCTTGGAAATAATAATGACGGTAAGGAAGCTGGTACACTACATGGACAAAAATATTGGACCGCCCATAGCTTCATCTTAACAAGACATATTAGACAATTCTCCAACGTAGTGGGGACCGTTTGGGTAAGGCCCCCTTTTTTTTGTTCCAGCATCAATGTACTCGAAGCAAGGTCCATAAAGGCATAGCTGGTGTGGGAGAACTTGCAGAGCTCTGACCTCAACCCCGACAAACACCTTTGGGTTGAAGTGGAATAGAGATCGCGACCAATCACACACAAAAAATGATTCTTCACCCTCATAAACACGAAACAATAATTTTGAGCAAAGTGCAACTGAACTATATAAAATCAAAGGTCAATTTATTCAAATAAGTCATTATTAAAGAAAATATATTTTGTATAATCTAAATATATGCCAATCAAGTGCATTTAATTCAATTAGATTCAGTTAAATTTATCATTTGACTTTGTAACACTGTAGCAAAATTAGACAGAGAACTTACCTATCACTTATAGTCAGCATTTCAAACAGAGTTAGAGTGGGAATTAAGAAATGGGATTTAGGTGTAGTGTATAGGTGGCCCAATAGCTTTGTCCGTGCAGTGTATTAAAAATAAGCGTGTGCCAGGAGGGAGTTCGAGAGTGAGGTTGGTCGTTTGACTGATTTTGAGGTATTAAAGGTAAAAGTGTAAATGTTGCACCAAGTGAGATTTTTTTTAACTTCACAAATATTTTGTTCACTCAGCAAAACTCACAAAGAAACTCAAAATTATCAAAGCTCGCTGATGATAATAAAAGCACTAACCCCATCTCTTTACCACCTATAATTTACCTCTTTGTTGATCCCACGCTTGCACAGTCAGGCGTGGATGATTTCTCAGTGTCAAAACATGTTTTGTGTATTCTGAATATACTCGCGGAAGTAATTCAGAAATAGCAAAACACAGCATATATATAAAAAGTAAGGCCTATCTTCAAGATTAGCAAGTTGCAGTTGAAAGAGTCCGTCAGTCTTATGCACAGTGGCAATGACACACACATAAATATATATGTATAGTCTATATATCACAGTAAAATAGGTATAATGTTATTAAAGTCATGAGAACTGTATCGGTGCTACATAACATATACCGAACAAATACTGGGTCACGATAGTCTCCAGTGACATAACACATGTACAGCACAAGGTGGAAAGAAACAACAGTATGCACAAAACACAAACACGCTGCTTGACAGGGGTCACGTAACATGTTTCTATGTTGCCATTTGTATTTGTGCTTCAGATACGCTCGGCATTAAAAAAAGGAATGTGCTGTATGAGTTCGGGTGTTTGCTGGCATACTGCTGCTTCTTCTTAATTGCTACAATTATTAAAGTGTAATAGCATGTAGTTTGTAGGTGAGCAAAACAGCTTCACCCATTGAGTCAGGAGAAAAAAGCACATCAACATTAGAAATGTTGTCGTTAAAGGAAAATACGTTTGTAAAAACTACTTTGCAAAAGTCAGAAATGCAGCTATTGGTTTTGTTTATGCTCTTGGAAACAGCAGCAGCATATTATTCTTAACAGTGTTGCTCCCGACTGTAGTCGTCAGCATTTGTGCTTCAGCGTGGCAGTTTCAGGGCAGGGTTTGATATGTTTTCTTGTTTTGTTTTTTTTGCTGTCTTCTTCATTGACAGATTCAGAAGTTCAAGCTTCATCAGTATTCTGTGCTACTTGCACTTCTTTTCCTCCAAAACCCAACAGAGAATCCAGGCTGTCGTTTTAGCTCTCAGCCAGGAACTCACCGAGACATCATCCGCACAAATTCTGAAAATTAAACAAAGGAGAGATTATTCACACAGTGCAGGGACCTCCTGTGGTGGCCAAAACGGAGCAGAACTACGGTATGGTTGTTGGAGATACTGGAGCACAAGCTGACCTTGCTCAGTAGCAGCAGAATATGAGAAAGCCTGTATTTGCTTCAAAGTGCTGAATATATTTATATTGCTTCCAAAAAAAATGTCTTAATGATATCGCCAGAGATCGTGTGCTGCTAAATGAGCATGACTTGATCTCTAGGCCATGCATTAACTTGGGTATTATTACTGCCAATCTATCTCTGTCAACAAAGAAAATATGCAAGTTAAATAGTCAATGACACATCGGCTCATGAGTTTACGTAAGAGAAACTCGGTTTTTGCCCTTTATTTTGTACTGATGATGTCATGGGGCTAATAATATGTTAGTCTGAAGATAGTTGGGTAAATTTTGGGCTCAAACAAGATAATGATCACTGGATTTCACACAGCTATGTTTAGCATTTCTGTGCTTTTTAGCTCATTGTTTTGGCTACACAGACTAGCACTTTGATTTTTCTTCCTCTAAAAGCTGAATGAGAGGAACCCTTGAAGGTCTTTTTTTTTTAACTGAGTGGTTTCTTGTATATTTCATGACCTTCTTTACAAGATATGTCTTTATTGATATATACTGAGGTGTCAAAACTGGTGTATACAGGTGATACCTTTAAACTTTATGGAATAACAAACTGCTGTGAGCCACTCTCACATCTCCAGTAGCATTGTTTCCAGATGCAGCAGGCAGCTGTTTTCAGTGGTAAAGCGCCAAATGCTAGCCACAACACTGAGATGATGGAGCGTTAAGCAACTAAACAGACAGTATTTGTTATGTCTCCAGATTTATTCCCTGATCTCCGTTTGGTTCTTACGTGTAGTTATGGTTTAGGTTTTGATTTTTCATTTATTTTAAAGTGTGATAAGCCTCCAGCTTTTTGTTATTTGTGGAGTTATTAGTCAGGTATGCACGTTCTGTGTGTCCGTGTTTTACTGTGGCTGTTGCCCAGCTCCGTGATTAGCCTTGTGTATATAAATAGTCCTGTGTCCCCTTTCCTTTGCCGAGTTGTGTGTTATCACATGGTATTTATTTTTTCTTGCGTTTCGACTTGTTTGGCACTTTGCAACAGCCAAAATAAGTCCTTGTTTATTAGAGTTCTGCCTCTCTGAGCTTTGTGTTTGTGTCCAGTACACGTCACATTTACCCTTGATATCAGTTTGCTGTGCTATATTAAAAGCTTAAAAAAAAGCTATAAAGTTCCCAGTAAAAGACAAAAAAATCAATTAAAGTTTAATAAAGATATCAAAAAGCAAAACTACACATCAGGTTGAATCAGTCTGCAGGTGTTACCAGGGCTTATAAAAGTCATAATCGCTGATCCACTTGCATGCACACGATATTAAATAAGTACTGGATACATACTAATACTACAGGATCCTAAAACAGAGCTGAACTTGAGGTTTCAAGTAGATCTGAGTAGACCCCAATTCATACCGTCTATGAGAGCAATTTCTAAACCTCATTTCTTTTTCTACCCAATTATATTTGCTTCCATATCTATTTTTAGCTTTAAAACAATTACCGAGGCACTCGAGCGCATAACCAAGTGCTGAGTATTCATATTTATTCTCTCGTCAGCCTCATTAGCAACCTGATGGTTCTCTCCTGCCTCACATCTTCTTGTACGTTCTTTTCTGATCTTCACCCAAAAACCTGAAATTATGTATCTCTAAGTTTAGTAACACTGCTGAGAACAGCAAAACAGCCTTAAATTTTCATCCCCGGCATCCTGCTGTATACATCTTTCTCTCTGTGGGTAATCTATGAGGTGACATAAACCTTTGGCAAGGAGATTATCTGAGACAGACCTACTGCTTCATCCCCTCACCTCACTCTCAGCATGGTATTGGTATATAAGGCAGACACATAGTGGGATTTTGCTTATATGTGAAATAGCTGTGTGCGTGTGTGTTTCAGAGATAGACTGAAGGTTGAGAGAGAAGGACAAAAGCAGAAAAAAAGGTTATACTGTGTTCCCAGACATACTTCACAGTATTTTCTACCTTCAAAGTCTACACGTCCATCTCCGTTGATGTCAATGTCTCGCAGTATTTCCTCCAGTTCTCTGTGTCCAACCTAGAAAAGTCAGGTTGGTGTGATAGTGTGAGCTTCTGTGGCACAAAGGTTTAAAAGCAGACAGGCTGGACAGTGATGGATGGAAAGCTACAGGCACGAGAGCAGCTCTGTACCTGCTGTCCCAGAAGTTTTTTCATGGCCTCTCTGAGTTCTGCAGTGCTAATCTCGCCGTCACCATTAGTATCGAACTGAAAATGGGAAATAAACACATTACTAAAAACAAAAAATATTTATTGGTATTAAATGAAAATATAGCATTGAAAAAAATCCCGCCTTTCCTTACCTCTTTGAAGGCATCCCTCAGCTCCTTCACCCCTATCATGTCTGCTGTTTCAGCCAGAAGTTTGGGCCCCATGAGTTCAACAAAGTCTTCAAAGTCAACATGTCCTCCCACTGACGGATAAAATGTCAGCTTTTATGAGCAAAAACTGGCAGAATTTTGTTTTCTTCATTTCAACATTATCATATGAATAGTAATGGTGAAGAGTAAACTCTAATTTTAAAGGGTCAGTTTACCCCAAAATCCTGGCAGCTAGCACTATTTATCAATCTTCAATGTTCTGATTGGCCGTAAAGCTGCTTATTTTACCTTTAATATAGCGGTATTAGATGGCAATATGTAGTGATGACCAGAGACCAAGGAAGTGGGAATTTCATGAGTTAAAATGTCCTGATTCTTTTTGTGAAGAACACTAGGATGTCAAATGGCAACCTTTTAAACTTCCAAATAAAGGTTTGGGTAATCCGGTTGTGGCTGTGCAAATCTTGTAGCCAGAACACACAAGCTGAGTGTCACGTTCAGTTTGCATCCACCATAAGGTAAGTGCATTTGGTTCCTTTACATAAAAGAGAAGACTGATATCTCTACAGTCAATCTCTCCAAAACTGGGCGGCTCTTATCAGAACAATCTAGATGGATAAGCAGCGCTACAGGATAAAAGAAGTGAATGCATATTAGGGAGAAATCTCTCTTTCAATTTTTAAGCATATTTGGCAATGAATCAAGCACACAGGCACACTTCTAACTTACAGTTCATGTTGATCTGCTGGCTCAGTTCTATTAGCTCCATCTCTGTTGGCATGTATCCCATAGTTCTCATGCAGTTCCCCAGGTCTTTACAGCCAATGAACCCATCTTTGTCTTTGTCAAACTCCTTGAAGGCCTCGCGCAGCTCTGAGACCAAATGAAATTAAGTGTAAATGTGACAAAGATGTGTTGAAAACTACTTCAGAATACTGTAAAATTCACTCTTTATTTTTTACTAACAACATAGCATACCATCCATTTCTTCTGGCCTCAGCTCTCGATCCTGTGGAGGATCATATTGCAAGTTAGTACCCAAACACTGCTGATATCTTAAAAAATCAGGCCAATTCCCAGCATACAAAATGACACTGTAAAAAAGTAAATTGGCAACCACAGTGCCACAGAGTGCCACGAGCTTTCAGTTTTCACTCCAGCTATAGAGAGAAAGAAATTATTAGTGGGATCACACAGTTAATAAAACATTGAGTCTTCTATTTATAATTAGGCAGTGGGATCAAAGTGAAATACCAGAAACAAAATGTATGGCCTTTGTTGCAGCAGAAAAGAATCAGAACCATTTACTGTGTCTTTAGAACGAATGTGTGCGCAATGAGTGAAAATTGTTAGTATTTAGGGTAAATACAGAGACTAAAGGAAGATGTTAATACAAAATAATATGTGTCAGTCCATTGAATTAGAATAACTAGTCTCGACCACTGTATCCTTTAAGAAGTCCCATATGAGAGCTCATCATCAGAAGAGTCGTCCGCACTGAGGATTTCAGCATTGCTCCTGGCTTTAATAACAAGACCTTGAGTCGTGTTGTCAGCTGCTGGGAATAGATGAAGAGAAATAATCACCATGTGAGTAGCATTTCTGCTGCTGCCATAACCTGTCCTAATAATCCTCCATCCAGCTACAAAATGCATCCATCCTCATGCATAACAGATGCTCACATGCCCTTTCAGCATTCAACTTAAATTATCCAACAAAAAAAACCCATCTTCTAAGCCCGACCACTCTTCAATACATGCAGGAAGTGCTGACATTACAGTAGAAGGTGATTGCTACACACATGGGATTTGGTTGTTGTGCATGTACTGCATTGTGTGCTATAATCTCTCTTGGCATGCATGCACATGATATTTTCTGGACTTACGTACAGCCTGCCGGCTCTCAGCGAAGCCCTTGCGTAGAAAGATGCATGCAGGCCCCAGTATGTTGTGCATGTTGGCTCCATTCTGGGCCAGGGCTACTAGTGGCTCAAGATAGGCCCCCCCAGATCCCCCCTCCTCACAGGATTGCACTGCTTTGTAGTTCTTCTTCTGGTCCTGAAGAAGCATCCGGTGGGTAGCCGGATATGGATGAAGAGGCAAAGACAGGGGTAGAGAGTGTGACTCAGTTTGTTGAGGTATTGTTTCAACAAGGAGCCAACATGGAGATGGGAAGGAGGGAGGGTTCAGAGGAGGATCATAGATGACAGACATATGTCTGTCAGTCATTGGAAAGTGTGGAGTCAGGTGAGTCATGACAGAGGAAAGGATCTCAGTGACAGATAAGTGGGTGTAAAATATAGTGACAGAGCAACTGATGCCATCTACGTATAAATCCATCCAGCAAAAACCATCCTGCACAGCAGAACACTGCAGAGCAGGATGCAGGCCTCTTTTCATGTCACAAAGCAATAGCCTAATGTAAATAGTGCCTATCATTTTTTAATGGTCCTCACAGGTTATTGTGATCATTTTGATTCATTACACAATGTGGTTTGACTTGAGTAGCTTTGGCCATTGTTTCCAGTGATTACGATAACACTGCACTCACCACAATTGCTGAGATGTGGGGAAACAACAAGTCCAACTCCACACACTGGTCACACTTAACTCTGATATCAGTTTTTTTGCTCTACAGGGATGAATTGTAATAATAATAATAATAGTAGTAGAAAGCAGTTGCATGATTGCTCCCCAGATCTTATCACAGAAAATGGAGGGTGCAATATTATCTAAGCAATGGCCAGAACTAACAAAATAAGACCCAAGCTCTACTAAAATCAAAGAATTTCTTAATATTTTTTTTCTACAAGAGTGCTTGTGCTTTGGACTGACACAATTTATTTTTAGATTGCAAATCTGTAAGCAGTAGTACGGTTTTCTTTTAGTTCAGCACGAGGTCAAATAAGGGCATTTAGAGTGTTATAGTGAGTCCATGCAAGTCAGCTACAGCACTATTGCTGGGATTGTTACTTAAAATTACCCAGAAGTGGCTAGTTTTCTGTTTTTTTGTTTTGTTTTTGGGGGGGTTGTGCACATTATAAAACAGTTTTCCTGAAGGTGATGCTGACGTTCAGCCAGCCATTTAATTATAATCACCAATTAGCCAATCAACCAGGGGGCGAATGTTGTTCTCTCACATCAGTCATTGTGATTACCGAGAGGGCTACAAGTTAATTAAAACAGTTTTTCTAAGCCAAATAAGGTCCAGAAGGTCCAGCTGCAGACCAACACAGCTCAGATTGCTATTTAAAAAACAGAGTCTAATGTGCATTTTGGTCAAGATGAGATTAACTAATTTTAATGCACCAATATCTCTTATAAAACATGTCACATTGATCTAGTTTTGAATTACTGCACTTTAACATCCAACTCAATGCAGGAATTTAAAGCTAAAAGGTAGAGAAGTAGACATTATATCACAACGAGTTACCAGCGGACCATTTTGCTGTTGTTTGAAATCTTTCTGACATGAATTTGTACAACGTTCAGATGCTTTATACTGTCAGCACAAGACATCTGCATGCATATGCAATGAAAAATTAATATGCATGCTTGTGCAATATGCACAAACACACACTATTATGCGCTCTACAAATGACCTTCACACTCCATCTGTTACCATGCCAGTCGTCCTGCCAGTTCGTGCATTCCTACAGTTTTCACCACAGGAGCGGATGCCCACTGGGTAATCTGACCAAGTGATGCATGGAGCGGGGCTGTCTGTGGCTATATCGTGCCAGAAAAGTACTATGAACACATGCGCTAGCTTTTATATAACTAAAAAAGAAAATACACGTACACACGCACACACACGCACATACAAGACCAAAGAAAAATCTGAGAGGTTGTCAAAGAAACGCTGAAGTCAAGCAAGAACTTCTTCAGCACTCCAACCAATTTTTGCACAGATGGCATCAACAGTTGCTTGTCATATTGTTCTTCCTCAAGGATGTGCAGCTGGCGCAATAAAGGAAATTCTATTCGTGGGTCTGTCTCCCTGCTACACTGACGGTCTATTCAAGCATACGCTGATACGTGAAAGATGTAATCCAAAATTAGATGTATTAATAAGCCCAAAGACTCTGAGCCAGTGAAAACAGCACACCTGTTTGCAACATTTCCACTGCCTGATCGCATCCTGCAGGTGCTGTTCAACAAGGTAGCATCTTCACCTGGCTGATAAGGTGGTGTGCAGCCTGACTGACCTTAAGTGATGTGATCCTAATTCACAGATGCAGTCGACAGGTCAACCGAGAGGACTGACCAGCCCCTTGAACCTCTATGTGAATACATGCACTGATAAGGAAAGAGAAATCTTTCTGAAGTCCTTAAAAATGTCAACGTGTAAATGCAGACTGAGTTTTAAAGATCAAAACTAAAAGCTCCTGACTTGGCTAAAAGTACATAAGAGACGAGCTTTAATCTTAAATTATTCTGCTGTTATTCTCCACACAGCCTGAATGTAAAATATCTAACAGTACGCCAGCTCAGTCAGTGCAGATCCAGTCAAATAGCCATCGGTCAGGTTGGGGACAAACCATTAGAAAAACATGCACCAGGAAGGAGGAGATTCAAGGAGAATGAAAAACCTCAAAGCGGACCTTACCTTCTTGGTGAAAATTTTAAGCGACTTTACAGAGTTGCCCATTGCAAAAACAAACAAACCAAAAAAAAAAAAAAATCTTCCTGTCTTATGTTTTCTCTCTAACTGTGGCTGTGTTAGTGAGCCTGCATGTAAGTGCACGTGTATGCATGTGTGTTTGCAAGTGTTTCCAGGCATGCATGGGAATAAGAGTGATTAGAAAGCGAAAGAGGGTTCAGTGGGTCATTGACTAATAAAGGAAGACATTTGGGAGAAGGCAGGGAGAAGAGCAGGGATATAATAGGAGGTACGAGGGGAATAGGACGGAGAGGAGTGTGCAGGGAGGACCTGGAGGCAAGGACACTGGAACGAGGGGGAGGGACACTGAGACAAAGGGAGGGAAATATGTAAACAAGAATGACGGACAGGTCAGAAAAAACACAAAGATGCGCGAAAGAGAGGAAGCATGCATGTAATCAGCTCGAGATGCAAATGCCAGAAGTAGAAAAGAAAGACTGCTTATTCATTCTATCCTCTCTCCTACTGTGTCTTCCCTCCCTCTACCCTTTCTCTCTTCTCTCTCTGTCTCTGTTATCTCTCCCCCTCTCTCTCTCTTCTCTCTCTGTCCGTCAGTCTGTCTCATGCTCTTTTCCCCCTCAATTGCTCCCCCAAGTCCTGCTCACCCCACAGTTCTAAACCATCTATACGAATGTGACAGAAGAAGCTCGTTCGGACAAGCATATTACCTTCCCCTGAGCAAGATGCTGGAGACACTAATCCAAACATGCACACACGCACATGCACACACAGACACATCTCTCTCTCTCCCTCTCTCTCTCTCTCACTCGTACACACGCTCGATTAGACACTCTTGGATGTGGGGCTGTGGAGCTAAAAATATAACACACGCTCTCTCTTCCCCCCTATTCCCACCACTCTACCCCCAGCATCCATCCCTGCTCTCTCTCCCTCTCCCTGTATGTGTCGACCACACACATACACACAAAGACGTAGAAGCATCACAAAGTCACGTTAAGCTTGAAGGGCTCGGATTCAGATCAAAGCTAAAATGTGCAAGAAATGACACATGGATTCTGAACCACCGCGCTGGAGGATTCAAATCAGTGTGTGCAAATGCAAACACACACAGACGGAAAATAAATGCTCTCTCTCAGCCTCACACACACACACACACACACACACACACACACACACACACACACACACACAAGCATACATTTGTTGTCAGGCACAATGACCAAAAATGTGGCTTTCTAAAAATGAAGCCTCTATAAAAACAGTAGTGAAAAGGATAATGCATGCAAATGCAAATGTGGGCTAATTGACTGATCAACACTTTGTCCTACTAGGCTTCACATTTAAAGTAAATGCTGTACCTTTTATTCCAGGGTGCAATAAAAACTTAACAAACAAAAATATGAGCTTAAAGTTAATTCACTCATTTCATTTTGTCTCACTATATGTGTTTCCATACCATTCTGGTTCTCTTCCACAGTGTTTCTTTTGTCCCATCTTCCTCCCCTCACCCCTAACAGCTCACGGGAGATGGCCGCCCCTCCCTGAGCCTGGTTCTGCCGGAGGTGTCTACCTCTTAAAAGGGAGTTATTCCTTCCCACTGTCACCAAGTGCTTAGGGGGGCCATCTAATTGTTAGTGTGTCCTCTATTTTTTGTAGCATCTTTACCTTAAAATATAAAGTGCCTTAAAGGGACTATTGTTGTGATTTGGTGATACATACTGTACATATATTGCATGACTTTAAAATGCACAGCGTGTTTATTGCAGGAGTTTTAAGTGAGAATTCAGACATGTTCTTATTGACATGTCCCTCTTAAGTAAAAGCCCTTCCCTCTGAGGCATATTTTAAGGTATGTCAACAAGTTCTGCCTTAAACATTTATTATTTATGACCAGTTTGGGTTTTTTGCATATGATAAAATGAATGATTATTTCTTACAACCAAGCTGTTGTTTGATAGAAAATCTAATTATGTTGGTAATGTTTAAAAAGAAAACTGAGGAGAAGCTTTTAGGATTTTGGTAGTCGTCATTTTATGCAGGAAAAGTTCTTCTTTCTGTCATAAACATCCACCTAGTGGTAACTTAACAGTCGGTTGCTGCGGCACTGACGTGCATCAATATTTCCCCCTCCTGTCCGACCTTGTCTATTCACTGATGTTCTAATAAACACATTCACGCCCAAGTTGCTTCACATCTATCTCCCATTCAATATCTGAGCGGCTCTTCTGCGTTGTTCCTTGGGTGATTCATCCAGCCTCTCACCACAGGCTCATTGTGAACTTCAGAACACATCAGACGTCAGACACAGGAGCCGTCAGCTCTTATAATGTCACACCGTAGTGTGCACGGGCATGAGATCCATCCCTCTCTCTCTCTTTTTGCTGTATCCTTTCCCTTTTCCATCATACTCACTCTCGGATACTTTACCCACTAAGAAGCATGTCATTTACTTTCGTTGATATTAGTATCAGATGGTTATGGGGTGACCATTTCTCAAGAGTCTACATACGCGCACAAGGCAGGAATCTAAATCAAACAGGAATATTAATCGTTTCCTTTGCGATTTATTTGAGATTTGAGGTCAAACATAATCCTGTTTCATCCATCCTCGGCCATCAGCTGTGTTAAATGAGCTGAGAGAAGTAGGAGGGTGAGGGAGGGGACTGATGCAATAATAAGCTCACATGAGTTCACCAGCCGTTGTCCTCTAAAGCCACCGAGTTAATATTACACAAACAAGGAGACTGTGACCACAGAATTCATGTGGTTTGTTTGTGAGTTCGTCATCAAAGGACATCCGAGCGGTGAAAAGACACGCAGTGCGCACTTGCGTCATCTTCTTGTGTTTGGGTTGAGACGTCACAGTTTTTATCCTGCAGCTGATTCATTCATTGGAGTCAGATTATAGTCAGTATTTAAGTATTTTTCTTTCAAACATCTGCTTTTATGTGAGAGGAGTTAAACATCCAGTGTGTCAGCAGGGGAAAAATATTCATGTGTCTTTTTATTGCATGTCAGTTATTGCTGATTTTTTTTTTCTCTCCCTCTGAGTCATTTATCCCTTCTAGTCTGTCTCGCAGTCTCTCACACTGATTTTCCCTTTCAGCCTCAGGTCTGCATCAATATTTAGCATCATCACATGGGCACACATGCACTCACACACACACACACTTCATAATGTAGCATGTGCATGTGTGTGCACGGGCCTCTAATCCTCATCTCAAAAAAGGGGTTTACCTCCTTCTTGGAGATATAAATATACCTACCATATGTCTAAAAATAGTTTTGTATGTTCTAGATATGTTCTTCTTATTTTCACCCTGATCTTTCTCCTCATATTACTCATTTGTGCTCCCCCCCCTGTAGGCACTCTCCTTTTATCCCCTCTCAAACGTCACTATGACCCAGGTCAAAAAAGGAAAAAGGAAAAAGGAAAGGAAGAGAAGGAAACATCAGTGCGTGCGAGTACAAGACGAGTAACAGGAAGTGGACTTAATCTGTGTTTTAAGACCTTTTCCTTAGATTGTCTTTTCAGGTGGGAGCGAGGAAGTGAGAGGTGATGAGCGTTTGCTGGTATAACAATCATCAGGTCTGCCAGTAAAGGCGCTCACTATTCCTATTTTACATCCTTTGTCCCCCTCATTTATGCGATTCCTCCCCGCTCCCTTCACTTTCTTTTCCGGCCCTTTCGCTTCTCCTGGCTCCCTGATGTGACATTCTCCCCCCACTCCACCCCCTCTATCCCTCACCCGCACACTGGCAGCTCAAAAACCTTGGTACAAATGATACTTGCTCCCTCTGCTGGTCAATGCACATCCTTCAACTATTATTTTAGAAAAAAAATAAGAGATTTCTCTTCATAATAATTTCTCATCACACATCTTTCAATAACAGTTCTCTACTACATTTCCACATTTCCTGCGAGAGTGTGCAGAACAAGGTCACAAAAACCGAGAGCTGTAGTTGGGCTTTTAAAATAGAAACAAATTTTCTACTGGGACGTAAAAGTGCTCTGTCCTCGATCAAGGTGTCCTTTTAAACCCGAATGGTTCAAAGGCCAGAATGTGCTGGGATAATGGGAGCTAATTACGGTGCATGGATGCTCTAAGGATAGAAAATTTGAGTGAATCACAGTGCCACAATCTCCCTATAACAAACAATCGGCAAAATGCAAGCGGCAAAACACATTTGTCCTTATTCTAACCCCCACACTTGCCTCTGTGGTCATCGTGAGTCATCATGATTCACGTATTAAAATGTGAATTTTAAGATGACGGCTTGAAAAAACATTCACCGTCTTTCTCAATCAGGAAGCGCACTTGCAGAAGCCTGAATATTTTTGCCAAGACAAAACAAAAAGTAATAAAAAGAGGAAAAAAACACCCTGCCCTCCTCCAGTCTCTCATAATCAGGTCTTGTTGGGCTATTTTTAGCCTTCTCTACATGCAGCGAGTGTGTTCTGTTAGGATTGTGTGCAGATCTTGATGTTACATAAGAAAATATGAAAAGAAAGAGTTTGCAGGGAGTTTAATGCCTCATTGCTGGACCCGGTGTCAAGCTGCCACATCCCGATTTAAGAAGTACTAAAGGGCATACTATGACGATTGTGTTGTCAAATAAATAAAACAGCTTAGGTAAGACGCTGAGCAGGTGCAAAAGAAGAAATAAATAAATAAGAAAGCATGCCTGCATAAGCCTTCTCAGCTTTCTTCACTTTTTGTCCTCACACATGCATCATTCGCTTGCTGGCTCCCTCACACAAACACTGATGCACACAGACTCACAACTAGCTCGCGTCCACTCACAAATTCATTTTAGCTTTTGACGGCCGTGTTTGGTATGACTGAACTTCCGGGCGATATCACAAAACAAAGCACTTTGAGAATTTGATTATTTTCGTCCAAAATCAGAATTAATTACAGTAGGTTTGCTGGTTTGGTAAGCCTGCATTTTCAAATTACATTTGTAGCTTTTTATACTTTTTCTAGCTTTCACAAATGTAATTCTTCCTCACTGTTCCCCTGAATCAAAAATCTGAATTTTTCCCATGTGGGATCTAGGCAGAAAATATCAGATCTCCTTATTCTATGCACATCAGCAGCTCTGGAGACTTTATATAGCACACCGCTGGAATGGATTTTGCCTCACTGGAACCCCTAAGACTGATTGAAGCTCTGGCCTGGATTGAGGAGTTATTTCTAGAACACATTAGCACACTGAGAGGTAATTGTCTCCTCTTTAGCTTTTTATCATCCAAAGATGATGAAGAAGGATTTTAAGTGAAATGAGAAAAAAAAGATGGGGTGGAGGGGGTTGAAAAATCTCATGTGCAGCTTCCTGATCTGTCTGAGTAACAGGAGGAATTTGGCACCCTTTGTAGAAAACTAGTTTATTTGGAAGTGAACAGGTGGTGAAGTGATGCAGCCTGCATTTGTCACTCACCACGTTATTGGCAAATGTTACGAATGATATCTCTACAAACGCTTCACTTACCGTTGTGTGTGTGCGTGAGACACACGGGCTCTCATCACTGAAACATTTTCCACACAGGGGGGTAAGCTGATCCCCCTGCTGTCACTCAGGTGACAGCAACAATGAAAGTGACTGCATTCATATCGGGATGCATGAAAGACTACAGAGAGCGTGAAAGTAATGGACACCCAAAACAAACAGGAGCCAGATTCGGACTGAAAAGATGCATTCATTTTTAATCTGCCCAGAACGGGTGACACCCTGTCAGTCCAGCCTCACCTTCATCTCACCTGTGAAACCTGCTGCTGAATTTCAGCAGCTCTTATGAAAAGCATGTATGCTGCAGTTAATGGACCAAACCTTTGCAGCAACGAACAGGAACCCACAAGTAAAAAGCTGAATATCTAATGAGCAATATTTATTTTATTCATTTAGGATTGTTTTATTTATGTCCTTTTATACTGAAAGATCTGCTTTGACCCTGAATTGGATAAGAAAAAGACAATGGATGGATGGATGGATGGATGGATGGATGGATGGATGGATGGATGGACTTTCAAAACATTTTCTTTTTTATCTGTGAATGGAGATGGTCTGAATGTGATGTCCACACAGAACATGAAGATCCAGTAGTGCAATCCAGTAAGGACCTCAAAGTGAGCAAGCCGCATCACTTTGTAAATAGACGCAATTTTGATCTTTGTGGGGGAATAACAACGTTTTTCTCTTTAGTGCAAATAATTAAAAAAAAAAAAAAAAAAACGAGTGTTCCAGTTTCTTCTGGTTAATGAGTCTGCTTTTTTTTTTTTATTCATGCTGCTACTGAGCAGTAATACAGCTTGATATTTTGCCCTTTGCATTATGCTACAACAAAACTCTGCAGACTTAATGTCGAAACAAGACATTGTTTAATTTAACTTAAAAAGATTTAGAAAACTTAAAGAAGGTCAATCTATAAATTAATTATGACATTCAATTTTTCCCACTTTGATCAACTTTCGAACACTTTCGAAGTTTAAATGTTCTCCCCTCCCCACAAACCTCCTTACCTGCCCAAAAACTGATTTCACTATTGGATGAAGACTGGAGTCATACTCAGAGGATGCTGCGTTTAGTCTTTTGGTTTTGCGGCTGGCCGCTGGCCGGACAGGTGCGCTTGTCGCAGGTGGGTCTGAGCTGAGGCTGGGTGATGACCCGGTGACGACTCTCTCGCTGGACTCGAAGAAGAAAGCTGCATCGTCCTGGTGTTTTGGATAAGATGGGGTTGGTGAGGTTCTCCTGTCGTGTCTGGATCCGACCTGCGGATGCACAGCGGGAGGCACCTCACCTCGAGTGGAGTCGTGGTGGTGATGATGATGATGATGATGAGACTGTTTGGATCTCGAGGACCCGATGTGCTGTTTCTGATGCCTGTTCATCCTGTGCCCCACATCCTCCTGAGTGTATTCTTCATCATCTTCATCATCAGCCAGGGTGGTCGGCTGCCGGTGAGTATGACTTTTCGGCGTCCGATGATGGTCACTTAAATGTCGAGAGTCGGCATGTCTTGGTTGGCAGAGAGGTCTCCGCACACTGGTCTCGCAGTCTTCCCTCCAGACCGCGTCCTCGCTGCCTCCAGCTCCGGCGGGATGATTGTGGTGAGAGCGCTGGCTCCTGTGACCGTGGGGACCGCGATCCCCGTGGGCAGACCTGCGGTGGGGCCCCGATGTTCTAAGAAGAGAGGTGGTCGACTCGCTTTTGGGAAGAGATGAGCTCATCGTCCGCGCTCGTTTGACAGGCGAAGTGAAGCTGAGGAAGGATGAAGGTCAAGCAAAGGAAAAGAAGGCAGTCCTCCTCCACGTGCAGGTGTTCAGCCTCAGACGGTGGGACCCCGCTCTTTAATCCACATCCACGCGCTCGATCAACACTTGACAGAGCGCAGAGAGGAAGTTGGAGCACCTGAGCGAGAGAGTGGCAGCAGAAAAATGTAGAAGTTGAGCTCTGTCAGCTACGGTCACGGGGGCTCCGCTAAGTTTGGATGACAGCACTGTGTTGCGCTGCCGCGTGTCACATGCGGCAGCAAGTTCACTCCGCTCCACGTAACTACACATAATTTCACACGTAATGAGCAGCTCGATTAATTTTGCCCCCCCCCCCCCCCTTTTTTTTATTTTATTTTTATTTTTAACGAGCAGTCGCTTGGACGTTTCTGCTCACGTTCATGTTTTACATACAGTGGATGATGTATCAAAATCACAAACATCGACAGAGAAATGGTATTAGACCAGACAGCAGTCAGGACTAACAAGTGGCTTCAGTGACATTAACGCGAGTGGACGGTGGTCATTGTTTTCAAGGACGGGCAAGGTAGATCCCCTGTGTCCTGCAAATCTGGAACTTTTATCAAACACTTCACGAGTTAGAAGGACTTTTAAGTTGGAATTAACGCTGATCACCCTTGAGATATACAACACAAAGCAACAGTAAAACATGATGTCACAAAAGGTCAAATAAAATGACAGCTTTGGGGGGGAAATACTTTAAGTGATTCTTAAATGATTTTTTCTCCAATCCTTCAAATCAATTTGCAGATTTAGGAAAAGACTGGTTAAATCTCTACTATCTCGCTATAAAAAATAATACACCGAAAGGGTGTTAACTTGGGATTTTCTCTTTTTTTTCACTAACATTTTATGTATGTTTTATAATGTGAATTATCTATAGGCTGCACATGTGTAGGGGAGATAAATATGCATATGCAGTGAATCAATTTTCATCGCTTGCTAACAACAAACAAACAAACAATATGCTTGCATAATCTGGGTGTGATGGTGTCAACAGCATAATGGAAAATCTGACTGTGGGTTACTCAAAATAGTAACAGCAAAGTTCAAATGAAAAAAATGGTGAAAACAAAAATAATTAATTAAATAAATAAATAAAATTAAAAGCACATAAGAGCGTCAGTCTTGCCCCATCTGCACATCCAGGGTCATAATTCTCACAGCAGATGTCTGGGGATGCAGGGCAAAAGTAATGATGTTAATATACGCAGCCAATTAGACACTCGGGCTCTCACGAACTGTGCTCACAGAGCAAAGCTGAGATTTTGCCCTACTCTCTCAGGGGAATTTTTGTTCTACAACATCTGTGTCCCTGTCTCCACAGCTCTAGGGAGAAGCAAAGTGTCTTCACTCTGCTGCAACCATCCCCCCGACACACACACACTTCAACATGGGCTCGCTTTAACTCCTCTGATACCTTTTCGTTTCAACTGTGCATCTTAGCAAGCGTGGGTCGATGTCACCGTGTGCTGAGCCATTATTGTATCGTTCTGTAAAAATCAGCAGCATCTTTAGTCTAGTGAGATGACACTCTGAAGTATGAGCTTAGCTTTTAGAAACATTTCTATCAGAGCATTTCTGGAAGAGGTGTGAATCATGTTGCTTTCATCTTACCCCCTCCTGCTCTTTTTTGCTCTCCCCTTCTGTAGACACTGAGCTGCAGCAGGGGACATTCAGGCCTCAGGCTGCAATATGGCCCATTTATTGTACAAAACAGGAGGGCAAGATGTGCAGCACAAAAACAAAAATAAACACATATTGCAACAGAGACAACACCACAAATAAAAAATAATTTTTTTTAAGTACATCGATGAAGTTATATAAAAGCAAAATTACGTGTTTTTTAGACTTTTTGAGGGCACGTCACTTTCTATTTTTACATACCCCCCCAACCCAACCCAGTGGAGTCCAGCATCAACTCTCACAGGGGTTAGATGACCAAACTTTCATGGCAAGTGCTGCAGTGCACACAGCTGCGGCCCTGTGTTCATAAACTGCAAATTCATAATAATATATATTCACAATATTCTAATATTCATAATATTCTATCATTTTCTGGTGGAAGTACATCAGTGTAGCACTCTTTTGCAAAATAAATCTCATTTTAAGGCTAATTTTTTGGCTTATTATGGAGCTTTATAGTTAAATTAAATGAACATTAAGATTGAGATGCACAGTGCAGTCAAAAAGTATTTTTCCCATGTTCTTTGTTTTCACATATTAAAAAGCTATCCCAAAAGCAAGAACTGCAATCAAGTGTTTGTGATGACTGGTGAATAGTCGTTCATGTGACTGTGGAGGGAATTTGGATCACTCTTCTTTGCTGTTTTAATTCAGGCACATTGGAGGGTTTTCGACATGAATGGCCGGTTTAAGATCATTCCAAAGCATCTCAATTGGATTTAAGTCTGCAGTTTGACTAGGCCGCTCCAAAATCTTCATTTTGTTATTTTAGCTTTCTTTTTAAAGAGGCAGACTTGCTTGCATGTTTTTGCTCATTTTCTTGCTGCATAACTCAAGTGTGCTTGAGCTTCAGGGTATGAATGATGGCCGAACATCCTCCTTCATGATTTTCTGGTACAGATCAGAATTCATGTTTCAACCAATTGCTATACAACAGATCGTCCCCAGATCATCACACTATCACTACCATGTTTTACTGTTGGTGTGATGATCTATTTGTGAAATGCTGTGTTAGTTGAAGATGTAACGGGACTCAAACTTTCCAAAAATTTCAACTTTTTTCTCATCAATTCAGGAATATTTTCTCAAAAGCGATCGGGATCATCAAGACCTTTAAACTCACCCGTGGATGCTATTTTTGCCCAGTCACTTTCTGTTGAATTATGATCACTGACCTTAACTGAGGAAATTGGGAGTTCTTTTGTGACCTCCTGGACGAGTTGTTGATGTGCTCTTGGAGTAAGTTTGGTAGGCAGGGCACTCCTGGGAAGGTTCACCACTGTTCCAAGGTTTCTCTGTTTGTAAATAAAGGCTCTCACTGTGGTTCATTAGAGTCCCAAAGCCTTAGAAATGGTTTTGTAAACCTTTCCAGACTGATAGATGTAAATGACTTTGTTGTTCATCTGTTGTTCAGTTTCTTTTTCTTTTTTGCTTTTTGAAGTCCTTTAGCCTGCTTCACTCTGTCAGACAGCTTCTATTTAAGTGATTTATTGATTCAACAGGTCTGTGCGTACTCTGGCCTGGCTGTGATTGGTGAAGTTGAAGTCAGCTTTAGAAAAAATTGATTATTCACAGTTTATTCACGATTTCAAATAGGAGATTTACTTTTCCACACAAGGCCAGGCAGGTTTGTATAACCGTTTCCCCCTATTAAGTGAAATAAATTTTTTTAAAAATGCATTTCAAATTTGTTTTGATGAAAAGTGTGTGCGTGTGACAAAAATGTAAAATAATAATAAATCAGGAAAGGCACAAACACTTGTTAAAAACACTGTATCTGTTTGCCAAATAGATACGGGGACTGCCAGGCACTAGAGGTGAAAAGTAGCCTTTTGGCTAACTCCGAAATATTTACATTGATAGTAATATAATTAATATACACTGTCCATTTTAAATAAATAAATTCAAATTGGAATAAGATTTAGAAAGTCAAGAAATTAACAGACTAACTGAATCTCTAAAGGGGATAACAATCTTACTGCATCCTCTGCAGTAAAAAAAAAAATTCAACTATACTTTTCTAAACATTTTTTAAAGGATTTCTTTCCCCCTGAATTGTTCCCCCTTATTCAATATTATCACATCAGGCATCCTCATTAACATCACCCCTTGGCGCATGTTCATATTACTGAAAGATTAATCAGCTGGGTAAATAATTCACCAAACTGCAGCTTGGGGCCTACGATACGAACAAAGAGTTCCTTGATCTCAGTCATCAAAACATTTCATCCAGGGAACAGCCCGAGGAAACGTAATATCAACACTAAAACAATACAATCGGGGACATCAGGCAGCCTCGTAGAACCCAGGAACTGATAATGTGACAAAACTTAAAGTCATTTTTAAGGTGGAATTATGTTTGTCCAAACTGTTCATCAGACTCCATTGTTGTTACTTGTCAGCAAATATTCACGTCAATTCCCACTCACTTGTACTCAAGCCCATCTTGGAGACAATTGCAAGCATATTTCCTCTGTTTCATTGTCATATCCAGTTTGTGTTTGGCATGTGTTTGAGTCAATAAATAGAAGCCAATATGAGAGAAATATTCTACTGGGCAATAGAGAATTGGTCAGAATTTGACATATGAAACATGAAAGCATGTATCCAACCTGCCTTGTATCAACAATTCAGTCTGCTAATGGTGGCCTAGTGATGTGGGGGATATTTTCATAGCACACCTTTACCTCATTAATACCAACTGAGCATAATTTAAATGCCACAACCTATCGGAGTATTGTTACTGACCGTGTCCATGACCATCTGTACCCATATTCTGATGGCTCTTTTCAGCAGTATAATGCACCATGACACGAAGCTCAAATGTCATGTTATTTTAACATGACAATGAGTTCACTGCACTCAAATGGCCTCCACAGCCACCAGATATCAATCCAGTAGAACATGAGAGGACAAGCGCTTCATGGCTGACAGATCTGCAGCACCTGTGTGATGCTGTCACATCAATATGAATCAAAATCTCTGAGGAATGTTTCCAGCACATTGTTGAATCTGTGCCATGAAGAATTAAGGTAGTTTTGAAGACAAAAAGGGCTTCAGCCTATTACCAGCGAGGTGTGTCTAAAAAAGAGGATGTTGGGTGTATGATGTCATATTTCCCTCAAGCCTTACTACGTACTAGTTAGTTAATTATCCTTTAATAATCCCCATAGGAAATTTTCTTGTCTGCCTTTAAGCCATAATAAGTATTAAGAACAGTGGGCAACTGTGCGTATCGTCCACACACAGCTGCCCACACACAGAGCTCAGGGACTAACTTCAGCTTTGTGCTTTGGTCAAGGGAACTCTGAAGACAAATTAAGCTTTCATATTTTTCAAAGCAGGAAGAGATGATGTACAGTCCTTGCTGTGAGGCAATAGTGCTAATTACTAACTGCCACTGTTGATAACTTTTTGTACATGTGCATTTTGAAAAAGACGCTTTGTTAAAGTCCAATGTCCTCCAACAGTAGAGTCTGTTGTTCTTATTGGTTGCAACTTGTTTCCAACTATTGGAAGGGTGGGGGTGTGGGGTACCCCCACCCTTACATATGGTCCCAATTTGTGATCTGGATATTTAAGGCAAATGCTTTCACTTTCTTTCATGCTTGGCAATGGCAGTTTGTTACTGACTCATTAAATCAATGAGAACATTCAGCATGAGAACCAGACGCTCAGTCATACATCTGACGAGGTAAAATATTTAGTTCCTGGAAGGGTTTTGTTCCCCACAAGTGAAGCATTTCATGAGCATCACCACTAATATGAACTGTGTTTGTTTGTGTCTGTTTTACTTATGCATTTCTAGCAGACTGCTTGACAAATTTTATATTAGTCAGACAATTAGTTATCCAGTTTCTGGTGCCAAAACTAAACCAGAAAGAAGTTTTGAGAGAAAGAAGAATGAAAGTGACACCCTCTATGGTAGGAAAGTAGAAATCTGTTCTACTCCTGAAGTTTAATTTTTTATTTTAATGTTGTACCATTTTTTTTGTTGTACGCCACCGTCGAACTAAAACACAAAATAAAATTCAATGAAATAGGAGGACGGGTGAAATAGAGACAAATAAATGATCTACATAACAAACAAAACATACCTTGCTGCCTGACCCCTGCTTTGAGGCAGAAATAAACACCTTACAGATACTTTTAAGAACATTTAAACATCCTCTGACTTAAATTGGCCTCTCCTGCTTCACTTCCATCCTTCAACATGGGTGTACATCTCACTCAGGTGCACCAGCGGAACCAACATGCAGTACAATAGTTCCTACGTGAGAATTTCCACAATAAATGACCTAATGACATATAAAATATGCGTAGTGTAAAAAAAAAATACATTAACTAAAAATATGGCAGTAAAAATAATAATGGTGCGCTGTTGTGAAAATAATCAGTGTGCTCTGGCTCTTTCTGTTTGCTGTTCTCAAGTTGAGGCGTATTGTGTGAGGATCGCAAATGACAGAAGATTTCTAAAGAAGGTAATTGAGCTAACACTGGATTTCAGATCATGTCTATGATAACAGTAATCCAATAGCAGGAACAAACACATGTTGTACCATTTTTTTGTTGTGAACTACTTTGCGATATTTAACTTGAAAGGTACAATATAAATAACATTGTACTATTTTTTATACATTAAGTATATCAGGTCTGCTAGAGAAGATAAACCTCCGAAATAAGGCCCCAGGTTCGGACTAAACCCCAAGGGCAGTTTAAACATAACCATAAATTAGGCTTTCCAGCTCCAGAAACCTAGCCAAAGTCATGCTTGTACTTGCACAAAAAACTGTTCACAGTGCCAACATCATATCTGGTTTCCCTTTTCACTCATAAACTGAATCCCATCTGAAAGTATGTGACTAGGTAATTCATACCAAGGTGGAGTGGCTCAGGGAAGCGTATCTGAAGCGTATCTGTAACCGGAAGGTCGCCAGTTCGATCCCCGGGCTCTCTGTCCTGGTCGTTGTGTCCTTGGGCAAGACACTTCACCTACCGCCTGGTGTTGGCCAGAGGGGCCGATGGCGCGATATGGCAGCCTCACTTCTCTCAGTCTGCCGCAGGGCAGCTGTGGCTACAACTGTAGCTGCCTCCACCAGTGAGTGAATGAATAGTGGCATTGTAAACGCTTTGGGTGCCTTGAAAAGCGCTATATAAATCCAATCCATTATTATTAATACCAATTAAGCATGACACATTTAGTTCATAATAAGAATTTTTCTGACACAGTTACATTTTACTTTCCATAAGTATTTATAGACCCTTGGACTGAATATCAGGTGATTCTTGGAGGCAGGATGAACAACAGGAAATAAGCACACTGAGCATCATTCGTCCTGACCTCACTGTTTCACCAGTATTTTTCAGGTGACTTTGATCTTTGAAATGGATTCATTTGGTTTTTGCAGTCTTTCTAACCACATACTCACCACATCCATTACATCTGACATCTGGATTTCATGGATTTTACTATCAAACACAGTTTTGCAGTTTCCTTGAAATTACTTGTTGGGTGAGTGGAAATAAGGACATGTGCGTGTGTGCTCATTTCCAGTCAGCCACAACTATATGAGAGAGGTGTTAATTCCTTTTCTTTCTTTCTTTCTTCTTTTTTTTTAGCTTAAACTGCTTAATTTCCACCCACTCCGAAAACAGTTTCATCACAGTAAATGGAGGACTGGTGCAGTTCAATCAGTTTTTCCGTTAGCACGCTCAGCAAGTGGTTTTTGCTCTGAAGGTGAAAGTGGGATAAAACGTAAACCAACTCAGTGGGGATTTTTTTAAACCAATGAAATATAAACAAATGCACAAACTGTAGCAGCAGTTCAGTGAAATGTGAAGATTTTATGACCACGTTCTAAATTTTTATAAAATGGGAACATCAGAAAAGAATCCAAAATGAATGGTTTTAATGGCTATTGTTGGCTTTTATTACTTCAAAAAAAAATATTTCAGACATAAAAACAGCAGCACATAATGTATCTTGACTTCATGCCTTTCACATTTATTTTATTCCTTCGGCAGGATGGAGAAGTTTTATCGGTATCATTTTGCATGTTAGTGCTTCAGCTGTGAACTGCAGCAAAGCATAGTTGCATAAACGTGTTGGCTTAAAAGAAACAGATATTTTGGGGGTTATGCAATAGCTGTGAATTCAGAACACACTCCAAGTGATCTTGAATGTGCTTGTGCATCTTTTTCATGCTCCTCTGTTTCATTTCATCCTGGCTAGTTCCCAAAGAAATGTACTTGTCTGAATAGAAGAAAACATCAATTTTAGTTATGATCTGCCAGCCTATAAGTGCACTCTAAAACATAAAGATATTAAGAAAAGTGATGCTAATTCTCTCCTGGAAAATGAAAAGTAAGACTCTGCAAAAGGATGATTTAAAAAAATATCCCTTGAACTAAAAGCTGTGAAGGTGCAGTGGCGATGATGGCGGATGTGATTGACTAGAGGCTGGCATGGTGAATTTGGGAGGTGGGGGTAGTTATGACGCATCAAGGACATAATAATAACCACGAGCGATTTATAGGAACACAGCGACCTACAGTATGATATCCTTCATACACATTCTCTGTGTGCTTACATAAGTGGAAATCATGACACACTTATTTGCATTTTGTAAAGATTAATTACTGGAGCGCAGCAGAAAATAAAGTGATTCAGCTCCTTTTCAGCGCTGTAGGCACTCAAACCCAGCTCAGATTTTATTACGTTTGTGGTTATAACAAAGCCAACGCGGCCTTAAAGAACTTTAGCATGCATGTGGTTTTGTTTTTTGGAGGCGCATTACTTTTGATTATTGCTGTTTTTCACATAGCACAGTCCAAATACTTTAATGTGTAACACCAGACATTACGGCTAAACTGGAGTATTATACTGGGACGTTCGTGGCCCAAGAGTTGGCAGTTCGTCTTGCAATCGGAAGGTTGCCGGTTTGAGCCCCGGCTCCGACAGTCTTGGTCGTTGTGTCCTTGGGGAAGACAGTTCACCCGTCGCCTACTGGTGGTGGTCAGAGGGCCCGGTGGCGCCAGTGTCCGGCAGCCTCGCCTCTGTCAGTGCGCCCCAGGGCAGCTGTGGCTACAATGTAGCTTGCCGTGAATGTGTGTGTGATGTGTGGGTAGATGACTGGTCCATAGGGACTAAGTAAAGCGCTATACAAATACAAGCCATTTACCATTTATCATACAATTGTATGTGCTTTTCTTAATTATGAAAATGTATTCTACATCTAAAACCCCAATTCCAAAGAAGTTGGGATGCAAAAACCTGAAAACGTAAAATGAGACATTTTACTATTTTGTGAATTCAAAAAAGAGCTAATAGCTCATTTGAAATTTGATTGCAGCAACATGTCTCAAAGGTTGGAAACAAAAGACTGTAAAACATTATACTAAGAAGAAACAGCTGGAGGAACATTTAGGTTAATTGACAACAGGTCAGTAACATGTTTCTCAGAGTTTCTCAGAAGTAAAGATGGGAAGAGGTTAAAGAAAACCAAACTGTGTCTTCAAACTGTGGGGCATTTTTTTAAAAACTTTGATTATCCCACCAACTACAGTACACAATATTATCAAGAGATCCAGAGAACCTGGAGGAGACTGTGCACAGGGGACAAAGCTGCAAATCAGTACTGGATGTCCACGATCCTGAAGCAGGACTTCATTAAAAACAGGCATCATCCTGTCACGGAAACCACTGCAGGGGTCACAGTTCACAGACATGTTTCCTGAAAAAGAGATCCACACCTCAACAGCAACATGAATGTGAACTTGCCAACATCATCACTATAATCTCATGTGCATTTGACCAAACTAATGCCTGAATGAAAATGTAAAAGTAAATAAATAAATGAAATGTATGAAAATGTGTGAATGTGTCATCTTCGCTCAGTCATAGGAGTCTGGAGTTTCATCTCTGAAAGCGTGCACACTATTTCCCCCTTGTTTTGAATGATAGCTGGCCCTTTGCTGCAGTGGCCATAATCATATGAGTGCTCTCTCAAACCATACAATGTTCTGACCATGTCATATAAGACATACAAATATCTGCATACGTATTGCTCATTATAATTATCACTTGCACCTCTTCTTAAAGTCAATAAAGATTTATTTTTACTGAGTTGGCTTTTATGTGAGTCATAAAATCTTGGGGTTGATATTGTTACAGCATCACCTTGATCACAAACTACGCCACCGTCGAACTAAAACACAAAATGAAAAAAATTCAATGAAATAGGAGGACGGGTGAAATAGAGACAAATAAATGATCTATATAAAAAACAAAACATACCTTGCTGCCTGACCCCTGCTTTGAGGCAGAAATAAACACCTTACAGATACTTTTAAGAACATTTAAAAATCCTCTGACTTAAATTGGCCTCTCCTGCTTCACTTCCATCCTTCAACATGGGTGTACATCTCACTCAGGTGCACCAGCGGAACCAACATGCAGTACAATAGTTCCTACATGAGAATTTCCACAATAAATGACCTAATGACATATAAAATATGTGTAGTGCAAAAAAAATACATTAACTAAAAGTATAGCAGTAAAAATAATAATGATAACAGCAATCCAATAGCAGGAGCAAACACACTCTCTCTTGGCTTGGGACTCATGGCTCCTGTGGTGCAGTGGCTCTTGCTCCACCTAAGAGTCAACACACAAGGCGGCGACAGTCGATGTCAGATTTTTTAAAATGTTGAGCCGTAATGAGTGACCGTCTCACCTGAGGTCACTAAACATACTGGAATCTGGTGACCCTCTTGCCATAATTTTTATTATACTGTTACGGCTGTGGCCATAAGAACACTGTGTGGGCTGTTTGTTCTGTGTCTCTTTACTGTGTTTAAGACTCTTTACAGGTCCCTCCCCTAATGAAGAGTAGTGAGCAGCTGATTGGACCATGGAACAGGTGACCACATTCAAAAAGCCGCTCTGACAGCTCCAGGGAGAGAGAGAGAGAGAGAGAGTGTGGAACGAGCGAGTAGCCTGACAGCCGTCGCAGTCCTGACCCTGGTTTTCCCAGCCTGTGTTTATCTTGTGTATTTGTGGGAGTGTGAATTGTAAAAGCCGCTCCTAGTGCATTAGCTGAGAGCTTAGGCACTCGTGGGCTGAAGCGGAAGGGGTGAGCTGCCTTTTCTTTTGGAATCGTTTTCTCCTGTTTTCTTGGTCAGGGAGCGAGGGATAGCTCTGTCATTTGTTTGTTCTTTTTTCTTTCTTAGGGTTTAGTTAGTCTTTTCTGGTGGGACTTAGTTGGTTTTGTTTATTATTTTGGCCTGGGCTCACCCTGGAGCTATGCTTCTTGTCCTTAAATAAAATCACTTTTTTTACTCACAACTGGTTTGGATGTTTGGCTTGGGAACCAGGGCGGGGATTTGTCTCTCTCTCCTCCAACCTTATGTGCGTCCCTACCCGCCTAGACTAGGGGCATAACATATACGCTTGTGTCTTTGTTTGCTATTGTTGGACTTCACATCTGACTTCAGCTGATTATATCCCTGAACACACCAGCCCTCACTCCACTGTTGGCTCTTCTTCTTGACTTTACAGTAACACTATCCACTCAACCAGACAGCTGACTATAGTTACACATTTCATCAAGATTTGTGTTACAGTTTCTGTAAACATGGTGTTTCACTTTCACTGTAACTGAGGCCTATGATTACTGATACTGCGGGTCTAAAGGAGGAAGGAGAGCTAACAAAGGAACTGGGCTGGAAAAAAACTCACAAACCGGTCTGATAGCTGTCTTGTAAAATATGAAAGAGAGCTTTATATGGGACCTTGTTTCTGCCACTGGAAAAAAAAAACCTAGCATACCTAAGTCAATACATTTGGGTTACTATCTCAAAATTTCAACTTAATAACTTGAGACTTAAAGTTATTTTCTCAGTCTTGAGTTGTTTTGTCAGAAGTTTGAGTTAGTAAGTCAAACTTCTGACAGAAACAAGGTTCCATACCTTTATGTATGTGTACTACTTTAAATATATCACATGACTTTGCCTGTTCCCTCCAAAGAGGGATCATGTGCAGTCATCTCATGGATTATCAGGCTGAGCATGTGGTCGTCTGGTAGATTACCAGGTCTGCTCGGCAGACAGGAAGAAATCCAGTCTTGTTCCTCGCTTCCACGGTGGCCAGCATGGTAGAAATGCAGTGATCCAGGGTGGAGTTTATACATCAGGTTTGTGAACAGACTGTCTGGGATGTTGGACAAACCACATGTTCCCTGTCTGGGTTTTTTCCACTTTTCACAGTTTAAGAATAGACTGGCCATCTGGTCATTTCATGTGCTGAAACAGCAAAAATATAAACAATGAAATCCCTGTTTACCTTTTCTGTAGAATGATGGAACCATGTAAGAAGCTAAGAATTAATCACATCTTGTCACTCGTTCTCTTTCACTTCAGAGACTTGGCTCTGGTAATTCTGATTCACATGTGCTGCAGGCTAGCTACGGTGCACTTCTACAACATTTCAAAAAGAGGGGAAAAAAACCTTAAGATGTTTTGGAGTTTGAATGGGTAGCTATGCATGCATGAACAAAGAAATGAGACAACATTCAGAGCTTCACAATGACTCACAATAACTGTCAAAGTGAAATGACAATAAACGCTAATCCATGTCCTCTTGTTGTTTCTGTCTCAGTCCACTGAGCAATGACTTTGTCATTGCCACAAGTTTAGCCTACTACAGGAAAAAAGTAAAAGGTACTCTATATTTCCAAAAGTATTTGCTTGTCTGCCTTTACATGATTATGAATTTGAGTGACATCCCATTCTTAATCCACAGGGTTTTATATGACATCGGCCCACCCTTTACAAACAGCTTCAACTCTTAAGAGGAGGCTTTCTAAAAGGTTTAGGAGTTTGTTTATAGGAATTTTTGACGATTCTTCAAGAAGCCCATTTGTGAGGTCAGACAGTGATGTTGAACAAGAAGACCTAAATCATAGTTTCCACTGTAATTCAACACAAAGGTTGAATTAGATTTGATTGAGGTCAGGACTGTGTGCACGCTAGTCAAGTTCTCCCACAACAGACGCACTCATTCATGTCTTTACGGACCCTGCTTTTTGTGCACTGGTGTGCACGTTGGAACAAGATGAGACCATCCCCAAACTGTTTGCACGAAGTTAAGAGTTTTAACTTGTCCAGAATCTCTTGGTATTCTGAAGCAGTAAGAGTTCCTTTCACTGGAACTAGGGGTTGAGCCCATGTCCTGAAAAACACCTGAAAAAACTACACCAAACTAACAAACTAATCCCCCCTCCACCAAACTTGACACTTGGCACACGGCAGCCAGACAATTAGTGTTCACCCAGCAACTGCCAGGTTCATCCATTTGATTGCAGGACAGAGAAGCTTGATTCATTGCTGCAGAGAACACATCTCAACTTCTCTAGAGTCCAGTGGTAGGATGGTTTACACCATTGCATCCAACACTTTGCATTACATAAGGCTTGTATGCAGCTGCTCACTATGGAAACCTGTTTCATGAAGCTCTCCACAAACTATTCTTGAGCTGATCTGACGGCCACATAAAGTTTGGATGTTTGTAGCAATTGACTCTGCAGAAAGTTGGACCTGTGCATATTATGTGCCTCAACACCTGCTGACTGTGATTTTACATGCCATACCCTCCCACACAGTTGCTATTGTTCCCAATCACATCCACTGTGTTACAATACCACAAAAAACTAATATAAAAATATTAAGTAAAAAGGAAATTTCATGACTTGTTGCATGGCTGGCATCCTATCATGGGATTACGCTGGAATTCCTGAGAGCGACCCATTCTTTCTCAACCATTTGTAGAAGCAGTCTGCATGCCTATGCACTTCATTCCACGCCCCTGCGTCAGTCGAATTGATTGGAACACCTGAACTCAATCATTTGGATGGATGAGTGAATATTTTTGGCAATATGGTGTATGTGGATTTGTCCTGACATATCAGTTTAAATGTTTTAAAGACATCTATTGGTAAAAAGTGGAAATCAAGGACAGTATTAGTGTTGGACACTTGTGAAATGTATAAATGTGTTTTTTCACCTACCTCTGCAAATAATTTGAAAAACTTGTAAGTGGACATTTACTGGAAATTGATGTGGACAGGCTTGGGGATAGTGCATATTATTTTACATACATAATTAAAGGTTTTAGTGTTGAAGTCAGCAAGCCTGCTGGTGACTCACCATGAATCACTGATTCCCAGACTGGATTGGCTCTCACTGCAGAGCTCACTTCTCTCTCACTGTAGCTGTTGTGACTGCTTGCAGGAGTTGGAGACAGGTGTGATGGTGTGAGAGCAGAGCTTCCCAACCTGGAGATCAATCCTGTCTTCTTCTTTTTGTAGTTCTGTCTGCTCTAGCGACCCTTGAGCCTCCCTTCCTTCAGTAATGTATAACTCTTTAACACATTCACCAAATAAAAGATTATTGTATCTGGACCATCTTACGTCAGTGGAAGATGGCCATTAAGAAGAAGGCTGCAATCATGCTGCAGACATCAGCACTCAGAACTCTCCGTCTTCTCTCCTCCCACTTTCTGTCTCTTACTTTCTGACTGGATTCCTTCTCTCTCTCTGTGTGACTGTCTTTCTCTATCTCTGCTCCAGCCCTTGACCTCAGGCTCAAATCAATCAACCATGCCCATGCCAGTGTCACCAGGTGGAGGTGTTTTTAGTGGACTCCAACACACTGTCAGACCACCAGTTTTGCTCTGTGCATTGATCTTTTTGTTTGTTTGTTTTTTCCTTTCTTTTTGGGTTTGTTTTTGACTTTTATTGTATTTATTTGAAGTTAAAGTACAGACTTTCTTTACTTAAGTAGAAATACAGATACCTGTTGATGGGTCCGTCTAGCACAACCCTTCGCTGGAACAAAACAATCCTACTACAACAGCAAAAGCAAGATGCAAGTCATCAAAGTTATTTCTATTACTCGTGCACGAGGAAGAGAACTGTGACAAGCATGTTCCTGTCGCTCACCCCAGTCGATCTGCTCCCTCGTAACACTGCTCTTTATTGAGTTTACATGAATATGCATAAGTTCATTAACATATGGCATCTCAAAGAGTACCAGTCTGTGCATAGTGTAGGTATGTGTGTGTGTTGGGGGGGGGCGACTCCCCAAAGCTGGTGCTAGGAGCGCCGCGGTCCACCTAAACAAAGGGCTCTTATACTTAACCAGATGACAATCAACAATATAAACCTAACACCTGTGTTTAAAAAAAGTACTCCAGTAAATCTTGAAGTACTGACTCCACTTTACTCAAGTGAAAGTGAAAAAGTACAGACTCTGAAATATACTCAAACTAAGTAACTAAAAACTAGCTCTCTTTGAAGTAAAATTCTACTCTCCATTTTTATACAAAGGTAACTGAACTTTGTGCTATATTAATGCAATAATAAAACAAAGATATATTTTGAAAAGTCGAAAGTCCACATATTTGTGTAAAGACGTAGGGAGCCAGGGCAAAAGGTTGTTTGAAGAATAAATATGTAAGTACAGAAACCTGAAAATTCTAAAGCATTACAGAGTAATGAAGTATTTGTACTTACTTCCCACCTTTACATGAGAACTATTGCAGACACCTATAATAAAATGAAATCAATAAAAAGACAATAAAATATCGAAAACTATCTAATGTTTGAGCAATGAAAATGAAAACAAGAACAGATTCCCAGTGATTATTTTTTTATTTAAAAAAAATGTTTATACGTCTTTTAAACTCTGTAAACAACTGAGAGAGCTTTCGTAACGTCTCTCATGATGAGCCTTCTCTAAACGAACTGATAGATAAGGTGGAGGAAATGACGTCATGAGAAAGTAAACTATGAATAAACTGTTTACCTAACATGTAATCTGATAAATAGGTGTTAGAGTTTTACTAATCTGAATGCTGTGGACTCCTTGAAAGTCATCCGTGTTTTGTTTTGTTGTTGTTGTGGTTTTGTTTATTTGTTTGGTTGGTTGGTTTTTGTTTTGTTTTGGGGGGTTTTGTGTGTTTTTTGGTGCAGGGTTTTTCTTACTAATCTATTTTTCTTATTAATCTATGTGTCCTATTTCCTGTCTCACAGTCTGTGCGCCCCTCGGTTCACTTTTTCTTGTAGACTCCTCTTGCGTAAAACCATTACAGATTTTACGCACGGAGTTGTTCTGTGTTGCTGTTTAATTTGTCTTACAATGTCTTACCATCCAGAGGTCAGTTACGATGGCGCAATTAAAATAACAAGTGGGAGCCTGCTGTGGTCTTAATGCAGATGAGTTCAGCATCTGCGATATCTCTCTTTAAATACCCCAGTGTCACAGCTGGGTCGCTGACACAGAGTTCACATCAGACAGTGTGGTGGATGTCTGACAGCAGGAAACTAGTTTTTCACACACTGAGGGTCAGGGTGGGATGCTTTAGAGAGTGAGAGGGTACAAATTTATTTTTAACGTCGCATCTTTAGATCATTTATCGACATTGACGTCAATGAGTCGAATGGAAATCACCCTGGAAATCACAGCTAAGTCCCTCGTGAGATTTTAACATGATATAAGAAGGACAATTAAGGTTTAGTGGCATGCTGTAGTCATTGTACTACTCATCCGGTCCTATCTTCAGTTTCAGTTTAGCCATTTCTTTAAAAGAGGCTGGTGGAGGCAGGGAGGGAGGTAATCCACGTCTGGATCATTGGGCAGACCTCGCGCACACTTAGTGGCAGCAAGAACAAGTTCCTTCGGCGCAAGGTTTTCCCCTCAGAAAGTCAAAATGGCCAAATATAAGCCCTGGGTGCTGTGGTGCTTTATTTTGATCGGTTTTATTTGCATCGTTACGCTCTTGTGCCTGTGCTTCACCTCGTTTCTGGGCGTAAGATGTTCCAGCGGCAGCTTCAAGCAAGCGGCGGTGGCCGCAGACTCTCAGATTTGCTCGGAGATTGGCAGGTACGTTTTTGTCTATTAAAGTCCTCTCTATAGTGGAAAGCTAAAGCTGGAAGAAAAAGAAAGTATTGAATTCGACTGGATTTTGTCTTTTATACTAATTCTTTTTAGAAATAGTAAGGAGGTTTTTAATTATGATTTTATTGTGTGTGTGTGTGTGTGTGTGTGTGTGTGTGTGTGTGTGTGTGTGTGTTTATAGATCTTAGATACAGTATTTTCATTTTAAGCATGCTTTCGTTCATGTTATATTCAGTAAGACTGTGCATGCTTCCTTCTGAACCCAGCTGGCACTCCATGAGGAGCCAGTGTGCACCTTGTCCCACTCAGCAATCTGTCAGCCAACAGTAAAGAAAATAAATAAATAAATAAAAATTTTAAAAAATAGACTGTACAACTTGGAGGAGATGGTTAAACAGAAGAAAAACACCTCTATCGCCAAACCAAAACTACTCACTAGTAGCAGCAAAACAACTCCAGCCTCACAGTCAGAAGCTCAAGCAATGCATACCACTGCAACTTTCTACCCTCAGGGTGCTTCACAAATTAACTGACCTGTAGCGCTTACCCAGTGCTGCATGGCAACAATTCACAATACTGTTTGACAGAACTATTAGACTGGACCTTCCAACTCTAAAGAAAAAAGCTGAACTGAGCAATGTGATAAGCTGTTTAAGAGATTTAATAGGCAGTGAAGAACAGAGATAAGACCTGCAGATCAGTAAGCATGCAGCACACTGTACCTCAGTACTTGTGCTTGTAACTGTAAAAGAAAAACTCAGTAACTGATATTAGCTTTTCTGACTGGGCAGTGAAGGTCTGAGCTGTTTCTCTAATGCACTCTGTGGTTGAGTTATTTGTTCTGCAGTGAGCAAGCCATTAATCAATCAACACAGTAACTGCAAATAAAGCTCAGCAGATTATTTTATTGTCCCCCCCATCCCACCCGACTAGATGTGAGCATACCCTTTCCTGCTTCCTGCAGATAGATATATCTCTGTCTGTTCTCTGCCAAAGTTTAAAGAGGGTTCATTTCCCACTTCAAAGCCAACACACTAAATTTGTTCAGGCAGGTAAAACCACCGGGCACTGTGCCAACAGGACACAACTTCAAGTAATCAAAGAAACCTGAAACACATCAGCTTTTTGTTGTTTAATCATACTGACCTTGTTCTTCTACAGTAGATGGGCAGCAAATAGAGCTCTTTATATGTCTGTGTGTGCACCAACACTCACTGCGGACAGATGAGCTATCAAGTTTCAGTTTGAGTTTTCAAACCTCCAAAATTCTTTCAGCTCCCCCACCCCGTGAACATCCCCAATTTTTCCCAACTCATGTTTCATTGTAAAGCTCCTTTGGTTGCCTGCTCTGTGTTACTTATGCTCACAGATTTGTAAGATAATCACTCATTCGGTCAGACCTTATTCACTGACCATCAGAAGCAAAACATTCCCAACAGTGCTTCCTCTTGTAGCTCAGTGACTACACTTGATCCCACGCCAGGCTACTGGTGAAAGGGCCCATTCAGGGCTATTCAAATACGGTCCAGTCAGGATTAAGTTGTTTATGTCACAGCTAACTTAGATAATCCGAGTGAGAAATGTGAGTTACATTTCTTTTTTTAGAGCCAGGTTACCTTATGAGTCAAATAAAAAAAAGAAGAGAAAGAAAAGAAAGAACACCACTATGGTCAGCGACTTCCTGGTATGTCACCTGAGTTCAACCTCAAACAGCAGGATGTGGTTCGAACATGCCCACTGGCAGCCGTCACCGTACTGTGGCATCTTCAAGTACTCAAACACCAGGTTCAATAATTAAAGCCACGTGTAAGTCGGAGCGTGTGCAATGAGTGTTTACACATTTCCCATAAATAAAATTAAACCCTCTTCCAGGAATATGCTTCAGCAGGGTGGATCAGCAGTAGATGGCGCCATTGCAGCTCTTCTGTGCACATCTGTGGTCAATCCTCAGAGCATGGGGATTGGAGGGGGCTCTATAATAACTATAAGAGATAAGAAAGGTAAGTCCTCTACTGATACGTGTTTCGTAAATTGTATTTCTCCACAGCAGTGATTGATTAGACCAACCAATTGGATTTCTCATCTATTTTAAGGCAACATTAAAGTCTACAACTTCAGAGAAACTGTCCCACAGTCATTCAGACAGAACCTGTTAAAGGAGTGTCCCACTTTCTTCAGTTTTTCCACAGGTAGGTAGATTTACAGCACTTATCAATATCCAGTTACAGATTTTGTCCTTGTGGTTTCTCACTTTACAGAAATTCATTTATTTAATTTTAAAAGATGCCGTTTTTATCCACTTATGTACTTAGTATCACTATGTATTGTTTATACAGTGATTGTAGCTTAAGTTGTTAGTGCTCTAGTTGTGCTGGTAAGGTTAGATCTTCCTTATCAATTAACATTTTGTCATATTTTGCAAACAGTTTTCCACCATTAGTCTAATTTACCTGCACTACTTTTTTCATTTTTACATTGAAGGCAGCCAGTGGGTCGGCGTTCCCGGAGAGCTGCGAGGCTATGAGGCAATTCACGAACAGTACGGGAAGCTGCCCTGGGCCAGGCTTTTTGAACCAACAATTAAACTGGCTAGGGAGGGCATCCCTCTGTCACCCTATCTGGGAAAAATCGTGTCCTTTGTGAAAAGAAACATACAAACATCGTCTCTCTGGTACAGCTTTTCAATTACTCCTCTGTGACTTAAGATATTTTTTTTTATTAATAATGCTTGCAAAGAAAAAATTGTGTTTTAAATCACATGTTTGATGGCACCAATGAACTAAAAGCATTTGTAATCCTAGCTGGAGCCTATTTCATGCAGCTGTCACTGCAGAAATCCTGGAGCGAAGGCCTCTCCTGTAAATCCCTGGTTATACTAATTTTGTGATAGTTTTATGTAACATCTCAAAGAGAATTTAACTTTACACATTGCGTAATAGTTTAGGCCAGGCACCACGCTCATTGTTCTCAGTGAAGCATTGTTATTTTTAATGACATAAGAGTGCACATTGTTTTTCTTAACGTGACTCAGGACCAGGATTTACCAGCTCAGAGACAAAGGTAGCATTAACCTTCATCCAAAAAATGTTTGTGAGACGCAGCCAGGACTCAGGTATCATGGGGAATACCTGAAAGATTGCATTTCCTTTTTGGATGCCGGGCCAAAAGTGTGTGCACAAACAGAGTTTTTTAATGTTTACGATAGCGAAGGGAATCAAAGGAAAATAAGTGGTGATTAGAAAACCTATTGCACTTGGATCTTTAAAAAGTGCATCACTGTCAGGTGCAAATCTGGATTCCTGTGAGATTGAAGATAAAAAAAAAATTGTAGTAAACACCAAGTGACCCAATTCTACTGTAAGGTAATCTCAGAAAGCTTTTAAACTAATAGGTAAAATTATGGAGCACTGCTTAGATGATCAGAGGCAAACCTGCTTCGACTCACTGCCCTCGGGGTAGATTTTAGCTGAGTCAGTCATTTAAAAAGGTGTGTTTGCTGAAAGGGAATGATTATCTTTGTGTTTGTCAGTGTCTCAATCTGTAAGAGGGTTGATGGATTGAGTACAATTTTGTGCGTGTGGGTGGTTGAGGCACACACTCGGCTCTAGGGTCAATGACGAGTCTTGTTTATCCAGAGTTTCTTTTGATTTGGGTCTCAGTGATATATGCTGCCTCAGCAGTGCTTTCAGGGCATTCACGTCAGCGCCATTTGATCAGCATGTTGCATTCCTAATGCATTCAAGATCTAATGTGGTAACAAATATGGTGATTAGCCATTTTTCTGGAGCTCTCTTTTCAGAGTTAGAAATGCCTCGTCTAATCAGCTTTTAAACTGAAAATGTTTTTCTAATCAAGACCAGTGAAAAGGACATTTTGGGTGCAAGAATGAAAATGGCTGCTTCTAATGCCAAAGTGCAATCAGTTCTTCCAAACAGAGCCACCGACTTTATGATCCAGTTTTGTTTTTGTTTTCTTTTAATTATCAGCTTTGTGCTGTGTCCTTCAGTTTACTTCCTGTTTAAAGTTAAAGTGTGGTTTCTGTAATTTTGTTTCAATCCCATATTCCGTGTTATGTATTTAGTGAGTTTTTGTCTGGTCTTGTCTGAATCTCCCTCAACTTCCTGGCTCCTCTGTTGTGCTTGGATTGTTGTTTTTTTTATTTAGTTTAATATTCTGAATTTTCTGAGACCTAAGAGCACAAGAAAAATAACTAAAAGGGACTTGATAAACTGTCAGCTATCAGTTCCACTGAAGAATATTTCCCTGAACTGTGACTGCGCTGTGTTAATTTCCTATTCAATCAATGCAGCGTGCCACTAATCAACCTGGCTTCAGTTTATACTGCAGTGAGTCTAACAAACCGTCTTCTCTGTCTGCCCAAAAATTAGATGGTCTCCATTTTTGTCACAAGTTTAAACAAGCACTTCATCTCAGTGGACTAAGAAGTAATTTTTTTAAAATTTCCATCTTTATATCTGAACATTTATAATCCTGGTAGGATTAGGTAATAAATAAGAAGTAGAAAAAGAGTTACTTAGTCCTAAAGCAAAGATTTCTAATAGCTGCAGATCCCACACAGGGCGATCTCGATCCATTCTTCTTTGCAGAAGTGGTTTAGCTGTGCAATGTTGTTAGGATGCACGGGGTGTAGTGCTTTGACCCTTCATCAGTTTTTGGTTTTGACAGCTCTCTGTCTCTTTTTCTCTGCTCTCCTTTTTGCTTAGTTTGTGTTTTCTTTTCTTTTTTACAGTGAAATTTTTTGCCACAAGAACAAAACTGTTCTGAGCACAGGCGAAATCGTAAAGTTTTCCAAACTTGCAGAAACCATGGAAACCATTGCAGAGAAAGGAGCAGAGGATTTCTACACTGGCAAGATAGGGCATGACTTAATCCAAGACATAACAGCTGCAGGTTGGTGCAATGTCAGCATTAGCAGCCTGAGGGTTTGTGTTTGAAAAGGAATTAAATGGAATGGAAAAATGACTTTTACTCAGTGTTATGAAAAAAATTTAATCTAATTTAGGGCAAAGTTTGTTATATACGTTCTGTGTGTCTGTCTCAGGTGGGACCTTGACTATAGAGGATTTGAGGTCATTCCAGGTGCAGGTCCAAGATGCTTGGACTGTTCCTTTGGGAGATGCTAAACTCTACATCCCTCCACCCCCTGCTGGAGGCGCCCTGCTTGCCTTCATTCTCAAACTCATGGAAGGTGTCGTGTTTTGTGTGATTTTCTTTTTCCGCTGTAACAGCTGGATGAAATTTCAATTGAAAGAAACAGTTAAACAGTTCTTAGCTCACAAAAGCTTAAAAACATTATCACTGTCTTTTCTGCAGGGTTCTCGCTGACGCCAAACTCTCTGGTTGGTGACAAGAAGATTGAGATGTACCATCATTTTATAGAGGCAGTTAAATTTGCTAATGGACAGAAGAAGAGCATTTGTGATCCAAAGTTTAATAACGGCAAGGTTGGGATCTGAAATATCTTTTTTCTTATTGGAACTGGGGACATTTTTAATACAAGGGCAAGAAATTGAATTCTAAAGTCTAGGTATATATTATGTATTGTTTCATGTATTTTATATTTTATTATATTATTTATATTCACTGCTCAAAAAACTCAAGATGAATATCTATAATATGTTAAGAATGAAGGGACTTTGCATTGATTGATGGAAATGAAAACAATCCATCTACAGAAGGTACAGATGAACTGAGGAGCCCAGCAGCTGGTCTCCTCAGTTCCAGATGTTTGCAGACTGTTGATAAAAGAAGAAGTGGTAAACACGGCCCTCTCTCAACGTTTTTGAGACGTGTTGCTGACATCAATTTCTAAATTACCTCTTTCTTTTTTTTAATAATAGTAGATTTTCTCACTTTAAACATTTGACATGTGTTCTGCTGTGAACAAAATGTGGGTTTATGACACTTTCAATGTGTCTTTCGAAACATTTTATAAAGCATCCCAACTTTTAGGATGGGGTTTCTACATCTCAAACCAGTAATATCTGGGATATCTTGGAAATGTTTAATGATGCTCTCCTTTTAGTGTGCAGAGCACTTGATTGATCCCACCTTCATTGATCGCATCAGGAAGATGATTTCTTCAAACATGACCCATGACAACTCTTACTACAACGTCGCACCTTCTTCAGATCACATTGGGACGACACACGTGTCTGTCCTGGATGAAGATGGCCTGGCCGTCTCTGCCACAAGCACCATAAACCAAGTGTGAGCAGGAAGAGTTGTGTTATAGGAAACATACTAATGTTGGGTGTATCCATCATCCCCTCAGCTGACTGAGTACCCTTTGTTCTGTAGATTTGGAGGAATGATTTACTCTCCACGTACAGGCATCATCCTCAACAATGAGCTGGCTGACTTTTGCGGGAGAGCAGACACACTGAGGGCAGGTGAAGTTATATACGACAACTAAATTACAGACGTTTCACGATCTCATCACCGAGTCTGATTTCCATCTGATGTTTTATTTTTACGTAGGCGAACGACCTCCATCCTCAATGAGTCCAGTGATACTGGAGTCAAAGTCTGGAGGTCTTCTTATAATTGGTGGATCGGGAGGAAGCCTGATTACGCCGGCAATGGCCTTGGTAATTCAATAATTAAAAACTCTATTTGTTTCCTTGTTTGTATACTTCTTTGTTTGTTTACTCACAGTTCTTTTATCCTTGCAGTCTATAATAAATCACCAGTGGCTGGGGATGAGCTTGAAAGATGCCATTACTGAGCGCATAATCTTCATCGACTCAAAGAACGACGTAAATTTTGAACCTGGTTTTGATGAGGTGAAGTACTTCCCTTTATCCTTGCTATCCATTAATGATATTCAAATTCACTAGACTGTCTATCAGAAAAAAATCATCTGTAATAATGGATTCTGAAGAAGATTAGCGGTCCATAATCCTACAAAGGCAGATTTTATTTTTCTGTAATCTCTTAAGGATAAGTAGTATTAATGTTTTGTCTGTGTGTGTGTTGTGTACCCTCAGTCTGTGTCAAAAAGCTTAAAGGAACAGCTTAAACACAAAACCGGGAACTGGCAATACTTTCTCAATGTGGTCAATGCTGTGGAAAAGGAGAACAACTGCATTGCTGCTGTGTCTGACAGCAGGAAGATGGGAATGTCAGCTGGATACTGACCACAAGGATGCGTGACCTTTCCACTTATCTCTGCCCTTTAGACTAACTGACCCTTCAGCATTAAAAGTAACCATATGTGCGGAAACACTGACAAATAAAAGGTGAACAAAAGGTGCTGTGGCTCCATCCAACTGGACCAATCAGGAAACTACTCACCTTAGAGGATAACTCCAATTTATAATTGCTTCAAATCCAATCACTCCAGGCTATAGAAACCCAATTTATGTTGAGGTGAAATCTGCACTAAATATATAAATATAAGGGTGTTTAAATTTCTATTCATCAACTACATCTATGTAGATATTAGGAAATAGGCACACACAGGTGGAGTTTGTTTCCAGTCGAGCACCATTGAGCTATTGCAGGAAAGTGCCCTGAGATGATGTAATATATGTGACACACCGTTTCCAGTGAACTTTGCTTTCATCCATGTGTCAACCTTTCTACCTTCAGCGGGCGTTGACAAGTTTCTGTATGTTTCTTTTTTTATGCAGTCATTGAGAATTCCCATAAAAACAATGAGATAAGAAAATACAGTCGCTGTGTGTACCGGGAGCATGCACAGCTACAGAAAGTTCAGGACAATGTTCAGCTAGGAAAGCGGTCTCTGAAGTGTTGTGAATGTTTGAAATGCTCCGTCTTAAGTACATACGCACTTGTTCGTTTTTATGGCACTAGCCTTGACGACAGTAGTCAAAGAGGACGATGACTTTTATTGGTTTGTCAAAAACCAATGTCACAAAATGTCAGCCGGCCACACTGACTGTTTGAAAACTGCTTTTGGTCGACCGCGCGGGCCGCCTGCCTCGTCACAGCTACTTTTAGTTTTGCCTACGTGTGCTCAGCAAGAGTAGGGAGCTAAACTGAAATGTTAATATCTGACCAACGGATACACAAATGATCACTCCAGCCACAAAGGTGCTCGTATTTGATTTCATGCACTGTTGGAGAAATGTGCACTGAGTGTGTCTGCTAAATCAGTTATTGAAACATGTAATTCTTTGTAAGAAATATTAACTCAAGATGAGCCATATAACCTTTTTAAAGTGACATCCTGGCAGCTTCCTCAACAAGGAACTTTTACTGTGACCTTAAATGTGTTACTCTATGTGAAATAACCTAATCCAAAAAAAAGCCTCCCCCAAAAATGTACTTTATATATTTTAACACACCTTGAATATTTTGGTTTTTTATGTTTTATGAACATATTTTGTATTGTTTGTAATAAAAATCCTTCTAAACCACAAACTCTTTCTTTAAACACATATTCCTGGTTGTTAGTACAGTATGATGGGAATAATTCTATTTGGTGCTTTCCCCTTTTGCCTTGTGCGTTTATACAGAGCAGCAGTGGAACAAAGAAAGCAGTAATGAGATACATTTCAGCAGAGAAACTTATGAATTAGTAATGATTTCTTAAGTGGATTCTGCTCCGTTCTCCTTTGAGGCTCTAGATGAGAGTTATGAGAACATGCAAATTTTACTCCGTGTGAAGCACCACTGTCTTTTGTTGTATGACAAATGAGTTAATCTGGATAAGTTGCAACTTCACGACTTTAGTGCCACGATCTTGCCCTCTTTGTATAAATAACAACCACTTAAAGTGAGCCATCACTTTAAAGGGTGCAGAAATAGTCTTTCTCTCTCAGAGCGGAGCGGTTAAATAATCCTGTGATGATTCAGCACACTTTCGCTCACAAAGTCCTTTGATGAGGCAAATTATCTTAACAGTAGTTTGATGCTTTTATTATGTCAGTTTCTGTGTCATTATATGCATTTGTCACAATGCCATTCGAGGCAATGAGTCAAATTAAAACTACACGTAGACTCTGATATACACAGAGAATTGGGATTTTTTTCTTTCCTAGCCTAGAGGGTTAGTCAATTGGTCTGAGTTGCATAACTTTGAATTTAATCATATGTGGAAGTGAGACTTTGCTTAATTGGGCCCTGAAGGAAAATTTTTAGATTTTTTATTTATTTTTAATTTTTTGCAGCTTCTTCTCAGAGCAGCTGTAAGCACAGGAGGTAGCAGCTCAGGATAATAAAAATAAAATAATTGTGAATTCAAATAAAATTGTGGTATGTTAAATGTAATATTGGCACACATGGTGGGATTGCACTTTCCCCCCAATTACTGTAACTCTACACCTGCTCCTGCCACTACTGGCAAAACCGCCAATGGATGGTAATGGTTCACAGGTGAGAGAGTGCCCAAACACCAGATAACAGAGAGCAATAAAAGTCAAAAATACACATCTCAAATCTCAGGCGAGAGGTCATTACATCATAACATTATATAACAATCAAGACCAACTGTTCAGGTAAAACATAAAATGTACGTGGAATATCTGGAGTGGAAAAAACGAAACAAAAAACCGTAGCACTGTCTTACTCGCCACAGTACAGTCATCTACACATTTTTTATAGTTCTTCTATTTTTGTTCTTTTCTTCTTTTCTTTTAAAATATGTAAAAACAAAAAAAAACATAAATTAGGTCAGGTTCAGTAAGAGCCTGTATGTGTAGGAAGATATCTTTGTGAAAAATGATCTTCTCTCTGAGGCTTACATCAAAGAATTCGAGCATCAACATGGATTTTGCAATGCGAATGAGTCTCACTTTAATAACTACGCGCACGCAGACATTAAATCATACCTCTCGGCAGGTAGTTCTCCCCCTATTTCCCCCTGCAGGAGACATTTGGCTTTATTTATGTAAAATAAAACCACTGGCTTTTATCCAGCCTTGAGCAACGTTGTGAAAAATAGCACTGCGTCCGAGGTTTGTTCCAGGAGCGGGAATATTTCAGCGGCCAAACATTTTTTCTGATGTAACTGTAACTGTCAGAATGGGTATATTAGCCTGCTTTGTGTGCCCATTGTAGTTTAATGAAAGTTAAAGACCTCACCTCCGCTGTACTGAAGCTGTAAGCTAGTGGTAGTCAATATGTTTGCATGCAGAGAAACAAGTACAAGCAAGTTACAGTTACAGGCAAGGACTTCAAACGGCCTCTTGAGGCTGGCTCCAAAAGCAGTTTTCACTTATACAAGTTGGCAAGTTTTGGTCCCTTTGTGAGAAGAGAGGATAGAGATGAATTTGTCTTTTAAATGTTTGAAGCTATGTGTTACCTTACAGGAGTATAGGCCCTTTGAACTTGTTCAGTGTCCTCATAAGTCATCCTAAAGACATCAGTATACCTGCCACGTTGGTCACGTTGTGTGCTGCCGCTAACGTCATGGCACACTCGCATCCATGTATGCTCACCAATACACTACAGGTAGCACTTGCAGTATTCTCCTGAAGGATAGGTGCCGCAACTCAGACAGTACCTCAGAATGTCCTTGGGCAAGATGCTAGCCCCAAGTTCCTCTCCGATGGATCCATCAGCATATGAGTGTGTTTGAATGTTAGATAGAAAGCACTTATGTAGATAAAGCATAGAAAGAAGTGCTTGTATGAGTCGGCAAGTCATGTAAAGTGGTCAGTTGGAGTACAAAGGTGTCATTTGCCATTACTAATCATTTACCCTGTCGACACAGAGGCGCAGCAGCTCTACTCTGAGCCCCTTTCAAATGTCTAAACTCTTCAGCCTATCACTAAGAAAGATGTCAGCCACACTTCAGAGAAAGCTCATTTACACCACTTCTATCTGCAGTCTCGTTCTTTCAGTCACTGTCCAGAGCTCGTGACTATAAGGTAGGGACGTAAATCGACATGCTCCTCTCTCTTTTTACCACGATGGACCAGTACAGTGCGTGCATCACTGCAGATGCCGCCCCAGTCCGTCTGTCAATCACTTGCTCCCCTCTCCCCTCACTTGTGGCAGCATCTCATCACTGACCCAGAGTGAGCACTCCACCCTTCCCTGGCTGAGGACCATGGCATCAGACTTGGAGGTGCTAATTCTTGTTCCCGCCGCATCACTCTTGGCCGCCAACTGCTCCAGTGCGTGTGAACTGCTGAACTACATCATCTGCAATAAGCAGAGATGAAATTCTGGGAAGAAGAAAAAAGCAAAGATTTCCACTGCCAGTGTCACAGCTGGGGTCATGTTTACTGTAACTGTCTGTAAGTAGATCATGACAAAAGTGATTTATTCCTCTGGGGGTGAAAAGTGAAAAAGAGAAAAACAGAGGAAGGAAAAAAGTAGCAGAAAAAGGATGTTTCCATGAGTAATTACAGTCTGGTATCATAAACACTCACTGACCGTGATGTTAGTTAAATAGAGGCATGAAAGTGGCCTTCATTTCACTCAGTGCATGACGAGGTTAGTTTACGTTGTGTGGAAACCACAGAAATCATGGCTGGAAACTTTATCTTTAGCTCACTAGTCTGTTCACAGCCTTACAAACAGATCTGGTCATCACGTCTGATGTTGCTGAATAACATTCATCGTTATATGAATGGTACTCGCACCATCGAGGCACCTCAATATTTGATGCAAGGAAATGAGCACTAATTTGGGAGTGGTTTTGTGTTTCACAATGGCTGCAATTGGGTTGGGTTCATTGATGACAGGTGTATTTGATTGCACTCACATGCAGAAAATTGTCTTGCTGAGCCTGGAGTGGTTGCTGGACTACTCTGTACAGGATGGGAGAACAACAGCTGATCCCTGTTGAGGTTATCAGCCTGTGGGGTGTAGCTGATTTGTGGCATAGCTATCCCTGGCCTTGGACTATATTGTTTATCCCTTTTGAAAGTGGGAGATTCAACTTTAATATGATAAATATTGTAGCTGCCGGGATTGTTTCCCATTAATCTCATTGATTTGACTAATGAATTATGTTTTAGATTTAGTCTGAGATGGTCAGAGTTAGACTCTTGCTACACAAGTTAAACTGTAAATATGACTTGTTACTGATTAGGCTGAAACGTTGCCATGGCTGTCTGAACTAAGGAAGTGCTAGTCACATATTAATGGGCTATCCTGTATTGACAGGTTGTCTCATTTTGTTTGTGGCTTGCATTGCCTCATTTTGAACGCATCACATTAAGTTTTCCTACATACGTTTGTATTAAACTTGGTTGTTTTTTGCCCTTGTTTTTTATGTAATAAAAAATATTTAGGCTTATGTTCAATTGTAATTGTTTTGCCCTTTTGTACAAAGTCAATAAAAATTGTTAACTTTATTTGTGTAACTTTTGTCTGCTGGTTTATTTTACTGCTTTCCTGCACGGTAGTACACCATGGTAATGGTTGTCTTAGATGCACAATTAACAATTCAATGAGGAGAATGGTTAATAATTAATGGTGCCATGTGGGGGGTAGGTGATGTGTTCAGGCACCTAATAAAATTCTGCTTAGGGCCCCATAACACCTTGACCTGGCCCTGCACTTGATTTATGACCTCAGAAAACACTTGATGGTGTCAGTCGCTAGATTCACAACCTAAATTCAATACAGGATTATGTTCATTTGGTAAATTATGGTCCCAGCTCTAGTCTGATAAACTATATAACAGGGTAAGCTACTGGGCTGAATGTTGTGCAACGAGTTGTTGAGTGACAAGAGTGCACAGTCTTTGTCAGTTCCATCCTTCACTTATTAGATCTGGTGTCAAAACACCAAGATGGAGTCATGGTTTAACGTTGTAAACATAGTTAATGATCCAAGTAGTGATATAAAAAAAATTAAAAGAGAGAACAAGATGGAAATAGCCAAACTACACAGCTCTGCGCTTCAAAAGTTGCAATTTATTTATTTTTCAATAAATATATGGTAGGTCCAGAGAACAAGTCCCAGCTTTGTTTTGAAACATTGGTTCTATTACATGTGATCCAGTCACTCACAGCAAATCTATTTATTTCTATATATCTAATCTAACACTGTTATGTATTTAACTTATTATGTAACTTTAGCTGAATGAAAGGTGAAGATGGACGGCAACAGCTGTAATGTTTTTATGAGGTCATTAAAAGCCGATGAACTTGGGATTCCTGGATGTTGTTATGTGCAGTGTTTGAAAATGTTTGATCCCGAGGTGTTGCAGTTTCTTATGACAGTAGCAGATCTCAGTTTTGTGGATGCCATGTGTCAAAACAATCGCAGGAAACTGCTTTACACATCTACTAATCTGTGCTTCACAAATACCAAAAGATATATTTTTTAAAAGATTTTATTCACTAGATTGATGTGATCATTAGAATGATGTGAAGTTAAGAAGGTTCAGCCAAGGCACTCAGTGTTAAAGTATAGCTTGTAATGGTTAAAGGCTTGTTCAGCTGGTACTAGTTGTTTTGTACAATCAGTACAAAACAACTGGTGCCCAAGACAAACGCCCATGTTGGCTGAATCTTTATCAACTTTCTAATCTTTGAGGTTGTCCCACTGGTGTCAAGGTTCACAAAACTACAGTATCTCTCCATAATCATAGGTGTGTTTATAACTTCAGTATCCTGCTGCATACCCCCCCTTGCGTGGATCGGACTGAGCATACACCTTGTCATCATGACACAGTACTGCCTGCACCACGGCTCCCGTCGATGTGAGGAGTTCTGTCTCATGGTTCTTCCTTGCCAAACCATCCAGGACATCCTGGAAACCAAAGCATGAGTGAAGACAGACTCTAAGCACAAAAACATGACTGACTAGGCGTGCCATGTAAACATGTGGGGAGGGGTTGTCTGTTCAGTGTTTGTCCATTAACACTGCTGTTTTTGCATGAGAGTAGAGAGGATTATTTTAATACTTTTTGCATTGCACAGTACTTGTAAACTGTACTTGTAAAGAGCACTTTTAATAAGAGAACTGGAGTGCTGGTCAGCAATCACCCCACATGTAATGGTGCAACCAAGTTAACTATGTAAGAATAAGAATATAAAACATGAACGATCTTTGGACCAGGAAGTCAGTGTCTGCTGTTAGAAAAAAACAGATGCAGAATTTAAAGGGGGTGGAAGTTTGAAATGAACCAAGCATAAAACTCTATTACTGAAACATTTTTTTCTTTTCAGGTATGGAAATTCATAATTGTAAACTGGTGCCAATAAAAAAAAAAGTGTGCTACATTTTCTTTTTTTCTTTTTTTTTGCTTTTTAGTCAAACTGAATTAGAAAATTCAGAACAGCAATACTTATATTTTTGCATTAAAATATCGTTATGATTGGTGGATTAACTGTAACAGAAACAGAGAAATTTTGTAATTACCAATACTGCTAATTCAGAGTAGCTGTGGTAGTAAATTTACACCAGAAAAACATAAATTTGTCAAGCATTGTATTTGTGATGTACAAATATATCACCTAAAACTGTTCTTGTTTTCAGTTTTCTCTTTCTCTCTCCCTTCTTCTCCTCTCTGTGTAACCTGATTACAGAAGTATGGATCTAGAATCATGAAATCATCTGTAATTGTTTCTGCTTGCAGTCCAGTTTTCAGCTCCACCACATCCCCAGATTATAAACTCAGTAAATATCAGCTTTGTTCCAGCCTTTTATAATTGTTCTAGTCTGCTCCAGCCTAGCCTCTAAACTTCTCACCATGAATTAACACACATGTTATGAACACTCAGAGAGTCCTGGTCTGGTGTCTTGTTCAATTTTGTGAACAGAGGTGAAATGCCACAAATTAGACCATTAGCATAACCCTAGTACAACCATTTCCTCCCTTATTGTTACGCTGTTTTTACCCATGAAGCTAAAGATGAAACAGTGTTCCCAGTTCTAGTCATGACTTTGGTTTATACAGTGTTTCTTAGGGTTGTGAATAAAACATAGTTTCCCTGCACACCACACCACCGCCCAGTTGTTGTTTACTGCTTGTGACACTCACTTTGTCAAAGCCAGGCTCCGCTACAGTGATGTTAGGACTCAGCTGGTTGTGGACCCTTGGATCTAACACAGCTTCTTTCAGATCATAGTTGAAGAACAGGGTGTTTAGAATCACCTAATAAGTATTAAATAGAAACCAAGTTATTAATTAGTTTCTACATTTAACGAGTAGAAATGAGTGTTTTACATAGGTATCGGTACGCATTTTACCTGAGCAACAGAGGTGGTGATTTTTGTTCCTCCTGAACCTCCGACCACCATCTTCACTTTGTTGCTTTTGTCAAAAAGGATTGTTGGACACATTGAAGACATTGGCCGTTTCCCTTTTTAAAATGATATGTTGATAATAATTACTTTCTGAATGTCTGAGTCAGAGCAGATTCATGTGCATGCACACAAGATATTATTCAGTAACCGTCAATAACCAGGCTGACATCTGCATGACTTTTAATCACTCTGTCATTAAAAAGCTCATCTGTCTTGCAGAGTCGCTGGTTTTAAGGCCCTCTTATGTGTGTTCTCAGTCTGTACGAGCGTGGTGGCCATAACCTTACCTGGCCTGATGAAGTTGTTCGGTGAAGGAGGCACACCGAAGCTGTTTGTGATATCAGGCGAGCTGAAGTCGTCCATCTCATTGTTGAGAATGATCCCTGTTGATGCTGACATAACTTTGGAGCCCAAACTGCAAAAAACAAACCCAATAACCAGTAAGAAATCACATAAGTTGTACACACATGAGTGATTAACTTCATGAAGTGTCAGTTAGGAAGTCGTACTATAGGTTGATAGTGCTGGTGGCAGCCACAGCACTTCCATCTTCAGCTACTACCGAGAGGTGCGAGGTCCCGTAGTTTTCAGGCAGATAAAACTCTGGCTCGTAGTAGTTCATGTGATGTGTGGTTTCATCGGTAATCTTTTCACGGAGGGCATCGGCATACAATTGTGAAGTCATATTCTGGATGAGCTTTGGGGGAGAAATATTATAATTATACACATGCAAAACCTAAAAAGGTTTCCTATTATTCTGTCCTCAGGTTTTAAAGATTCTAGCCTAATCAGAATATGCAGGGTAATTTTGTTTTTCTCTTTTCAAACAGTGTCGAACAATGACTCTCATGGAGGACTAACATCAAATTTGGATTAATTTCAATTGTTTTTTTAAAATTTGTTTGATTTGTTTCATTATAGAAGTGATGTCAAAAACTCCTTTAATAATTGTATAATCTATAACCTTACACCTGTGATGTTGAGAAACTTCCGATCTCCGAGCATGGTTCTCTTTGCGTAAGCGAAACGATAGGCCTCCACCATGCGGTGGTAGGTTAGGATCTTTTTCTCAGTGCTTGCCACGCTATCTGAGGTGAAGTTGTAGCCTGCAGAAAATACAACAATAAGTACCATTTCATTTAAAGCACAGCCTTACCCACAAATGGTTGTTCAGGTAGGAAATGAGACACAAAATGCAGGCTGTTCCTGTGCTTTTCATTTAGTCTAAAAGGGAGCTGCAATCAGACCAGAGCTGACAGCCACATGAGGAAACAGGGAGATGGCTGAGAGAGCCAGAGTCTGGGTCTGATGGGTTTCAGCTGACAGCGGCAGGAGTCACAGTGTGTGTGTGTGTGTGCGCGAAGCCTCCACCATTCAACTCTGTCCAATTAGAGATGAAATAGTGAGATTAATGTGAGTGTGTGGGAGGCAGGGCGGAAATAGTGAGGAAAGGAAAGGAAAGGAAAGGAAAGGAAAGGAAAGGAAAGGAAAGGAAAGGAAAGGAAAGGAAAGGAAAGGAAAGGAAAGGAAAGGAAAGGAAAGGAAAGATTACTATCTTTAAAGGAAGATTTGGGATCTAATCGTTAGAAGAAGAGACTGTCTCTGACCTAAAAAGTTACTGAAGCAGGGAGACAGTGTCCTCCCAGGCAAATATTTTAGATAGTATAGCATTCCCCAACCAACAAGGTCAAGGTCAACTTTATTTATATATCACATTGCCAACAGTCCATGCTGCACAAAGTGGAGCATGGAAATAGCATCACAGATGTAAAACAGACAATTATCTTTGGATCTTCACTACTTCAATAAAATTAAAGCTCTTTTAATCCAAATGGGCCCCACACTTTCAACCTGGAGCACTAATTTAATTTTGGCATAGTTATCCCATATCTATATGATAGTTCACTGAAAATCATCCCAAAGGTAGATCTGTGCTTTATCCCATCATTCCAGCTGCTCTTAGGTAGCAATAAGTCAAAGGTGCTTTTTATTGAAGTGAGACTGAAGAGATTTAGTGCACAGTAGATCAGCTTGTTGAGTCTTTTCTGAAAGACTGACTGGTAGTGTGAAGGCAGCTCACATAAAAGCTTATTCTCTCCCACTCGGGATGTTTTTTTGGACAAAGCATCAAGGCTTACCATTCAAGATGTTTAATATCAGCGAGAGCACAGGGCCGCTAGCGGGGGCATTGGGAACAACCATGGTGTACTCCCCCACGTTCACCCTTAGAGGGTTCTCATCCAAGACAGGCGTATAATCCTGCAGATCCTCCATTGTGATGATGCCGCCTAAACAGATTGACAAACACTGTGAACGCACACTTGGACAGAACTGCTGCGTTGCACAAATCCTCTTTATCGTGAAAATTAGATGTGCATAGAGGTGTATGTAGCTATTTAAAGACTAAATATAAAGACTTTTTATGGAAACTGCGTATATGGGGTTTTCTAAGTACAGAAACATGATTTTAATTGCAGAAACTGCTGTTCTCATAAGTCTAACCCTTTGACTGTAAATCTCAAAACTGGGAAGATAGCTGCGACTATCAGCACAGGAGAACTGAACGTTTGCTGCCAGACTCAAATCAGTTCAGTCCTGATGTTAAGTGCTGGTGAATTTCTATATATGTGACTCCAACTCATCTGTTTTCCCGTTCAATTAAAATGTCTGCTTATTAGTGTTAAAAACTATACTTTGTAAAATAAAAATAGTACCTGCTGCCTGGATATCTGCCACAAGCTTCTGAGCCAATTCTCCCTTGTAAAAAGCATCAGGACCCTCTTCGGCTATTTTTCTATAGGTTTCCGCGAGCTTTGTAAATTTAACAGTTTCATTTTCTTTTAGGACGTCGCTTTTCTCCCCGCAAAAAACTTGACTGAAAGAAGAGAAGATGATTTACAATGGATTTAGTCACTGTCTAAATAATGTCACAGTTTTTATAGGGATAGTTCCCTTCTTCTCACCACAAGGTTGGGTCCTGCATGATGGTTTGCTTATTACTAGACAAAGCTGAGGCAAGTGCCTTTCCCAAAGGAAATCCTTTCTCTGCAAGTTCAATGCTTGGCATAAACAAGTCTTTCCAAGGCAGTTTTCCATGTCGCTGGTGTGCCATCTGGTAACCTCGAATCTCCCCTGGCACAGCAATCGCCAACCCTCCTAATAACAATGAGGATCAGGCACAAGGAAGTCTTAAAGATTTTATTTTGGTGCACTGAAGTTCTTTAGAGGTTTTTTAAAATAATTTTTAATCTAAATGATTGTTTAATTATTTATTTCACAAGCAAATCTTTAAGAAATTACACTCTCTGACACTGATCACCCTTTTCTCCATCACAATCACAAAGTCATCAGCTTCCCTCAGTTTGTTGCCATGTCAGATAGTGCTGGTTAAACATTACCTTTCTGGGATAGATCTGTACTGTTCCCAAACATGTTTTCTGTTGCGTTGCGTGGTGCCGTCTCCCTGGCATCAATGGTCTCAACTCTCCCTGTGCAGGTCAGGAAAAGCATTTAGGGGCCCAATGAAGTGGAAGCTTTATGGGTTTGTTGTGTTAGTGGGAAAGTATAAGAACAGAGTATTTGAAGTAAAATGCATTTAAGACGGCAGGTGTACCAGTCATTGCATTATAGATGGTGAAGAAAAGTCCTCCTCCGATACCCATACTATGAGCATTCATCAGTCCAACACACAAAAAAGCAGCTATAGCAGCATCTACTGCAGAGCCCCCTCTCTTCAGCATGTCCCTGAGGTTTGAAATAAAAAGGAGACAAAGTGGGAAGGGAAGGTGCTGGAAGTTTTACAGTTAAGATCCTCCGAAGTATCTTGTGGACAGATCTTACCTGCCGATCTCTGAACATGGTCCAGCGTCTGTTGCCACAGCTGCCTTAGAGTACCCCCTCTCACTTTTTGTCTCCCTTCTCCCCACACCAAAGTAGACGCCCACAAAAGTAGCAGCTGCTGCCAGCAGCAGTATTGTCAGTGCCACAATTATTGTCTTCTTTTTCATTTTTATACCTCAAACACAACAAATAATTTCTTTAATACCTCAGAAGACTTGGCTTGTATTTTAAAAGTTGCAATGTTGAGCTAAAACAAAGCAGCAGGAACATGCAAAACACTGAGATTATACATCCTCTGACAGACATACAATACATGTTTAAATACTTTGTGCAATGTGAAACCAAACACGACTGCTCGCACCTGTACCAGCTACATAAAGAGGTTGTAGATGAAATTAATTCAGCAGAGAGAAAACTAAAAATATATATCATGTCCAGTGGCTTGGGTAAATAATTTAGAAATTTAGTCATCATTATACAGCTACGCTCATCATGTATTCCCATTTGATCCAGGTCAGCAATGCCAGTTTGAGGAAAAGATTTGTAGATTTGATAAGTCTGAGGCACAAGATTTCCAACGTTGTGTAATATTAACATAACCACAGTAAGAGCCCTAAGAGAATCCATTTCTAATACTTCCCTGAAAAAACGTCTTGGAAATTGTAGCCTGCAAAGCTTCACTACACGAATAAAACCAGAGAATGTGACGGGAAAGCAAATTAATAGCTGCGCAGCACATTTAATATTAGTGCACATCAGTATAAACTGACTAGTTATACAAAGCTGTCGTCTGTTTTCACACCTCACACACAAAATAACTTCAATAAACTGAAAACGGCCCCTTTCTTCAATTTAAATTGAACATTTTGCTTTCACAGATATGAATCAATGACCTCTCTTACTTCAGTTCCTCTCGGGGTCTCAGCAGCAGGCTGCACGCTGTGCCACGGTCTGCAGGAGTTGAACGGTAAAAGGCTCACTCAAGGTCTCGATGTGTGATTGTTACAGAGTAGTTAAACTTTAAACCATCCCACCATAAAACACCATACTTGTGTTTTTGATTGGGGTGAAAGATGCAGGCAGACGAAAGTATAGAAAATGAAAGAAAAAAAAAAACCTTAGACAGCTGCTTTCAAATAATTAGTTTTCTGTATTCAAGCAACTTTCTAATATCCACAGACAACTGCACAACCCTGGAGCTGAGAGTAAGAAATAATCGCCAGATGAAAGGCTCTTTATCTGTGGTAATACTTTATCTGTGAAAAAGATTAACCAGCAGTAGCCTCAGTTTGCTGATGGTTCACTTTAAATAAATGCCAAACGTTTTATAGTTAACACAGGACCTGTTTCCTTCTCTTAAGTAACGCAGCGCCTGCAGGAATGTCATTGAGTTTTTTTTCTTTCTATGACTTCACACAAAACCTAATATTTAGGTTTTTAAATAAAGTGCCTTCTCATCGGAAAAGTGAAGGCTTTCTCGGCTGCGAGGGAGAAGATCTGCCATGAGGCGAGGAAACAAACTCTCTGAACAAACTGCAGGAGAACCATGTGAACGAGTGCAAAGCTGACTGAGGAAGGTCAGTTACAGTTTTTTCTGATTGCTTAAGCACATTTTTTGTAACTATTGGCTAATTTTGTAAAACTCTTCACACAAATAAGAAAACCTGTCACCCAATCATCAAAACATTGTAGTTCTCTTGCAAAAGCAAACACAGCTAGACTAACTCTTCACACCTTCGTAAAAATGGTCTTTCCGTATCAAACAGTACACACAAGCCATCATCTACTAAGCACACAATGCGCCAACTGCACACTGATGGTATGAATACAAAACACATCTGGCTTTTGCTTTCTCTGTGCACAAGGTAGGCTATGTCAGTTTGAGCTCATACTTCTGTCATAGATCCATAAGCATAGAGGGATCCAAACTTCAAGTACATCAAAATAAACACAAGTGTTTATTTCCAAGTATAGGATTATTTGCAATCGCCATAATGACTATATGGGTTACTTGGTCTGCAGTGAACATGCTTCCTCTGCCCCCAGCATCTGGTCATCTAGCAATTCTGTAAAGTAACAATTTCAGTATTTTTACATCAATGGTATTGGTGTGTTTCTCATTGGCATATGGCAGTGCTACAAATCTTTGTGCGAAGTGACTGTACTAACCGATTCTCATTTCAAGATGTCCTTATGGTGCTTGCTACAGTGTAGCGGCTCGAGTTAGGCTGGACCCGTTGGCCAGCTACCCTCAGGGTCATTCCACGGTTGATTACATGGTCCACTATTGTAGCTCTGATGTCATCAGCAATTCTATTTCTTACTCTTCCTACCCTTCCTCTCCCCCCTCCTCATCTTCCTCTCCCTCCTCCTCGTCTTCCTCTTGCTCCTCCTTGTCCTTGTCGTCCTCTTCATCCTACTTCTTCACCTCCACGTCCTCTTCCTCGGCCTCCTCTACTTCTCACTCTTTCTGCTCCCTCCATTGTACTCCGCACACACAGCTTACCTGTATTATAGTGCTTAGGCTGATTGCAAAGTGAACTAATTATCTAAAAAAGTTTTCACATGTGAAAGTGTGCCAGACAGTTGGCAAGTTAGTGTTAATGATAGCCATACATGTGTATACTTTTGCTAGGAGTGTGTTGGAAATTTGGTAATTGAGTGTTGTGCAGTGAATTGTGCCTACAGTTTTGCAAAGTGTGTGTTACAAAATTGCAAACTGAGTGCAAAGCAGTTTTTGTGCTTTTAGTTTTGCAAACTCAGTGAGTGGTTTTGCTATAAGTCTGAATAGTTTCAGAGATTGTGCTACAGGAATCACAGTTAGGGTTTAAGCATTCAGAAAAAACTGTAAGTAAGCATTCAGGCCGAAAGCAGCAGGGACACGATGGATTACCTTCTTATGTAAGAAAAATTGTGTATGTTTCTGTTCTGTGTCCTGTGTACTGTTTGTTTGTATATGTGTGTTTTTGGCTGCTGTTACAACCAAATTTCCCTTTGTGGGACAATTAAAGGATTATTCTATTCTATTCTATTCTATTCTTATTTTTGACTGATTTGAACCTCAAAACTTGAATGAATCCAGGAACATCTTTACTTTAGCAAAGACACTTCTAATAACTGAATTAAAATATGGTGCACCTGGTGTTGAATTATGCTAAACTATGGATTTTACATTCAAATACGTCCTTGTTTAAAAACCAAGGATTTTTTGTTAGAAAAACTACCCACATACATGGGTTTTTGCAGTTTTTATGTGAGCAATAAACTGCATGATTGCCAGGTGTAGCTAAAAAGATAGGATTTTTAATTTATGATAAAATGACAAACTCATATATGCAAATTGATATATTTTTTATATATGTATTTATATTTCGGATGTCTATTTAGTATATTTGTGTGGATTTCTTAAATAAGCACTCCCGTTTTTTGTTTTTTGCTTTTTTAATTGAATTTTCTGGTAATTATTTAATGGTTCGGGCTTCACTGGGTTAAATTCTGTGTAAGCTTTCAGTGTAGCTCATCACAGAAAACACACACAGGTGGAAATGAGTGATGTAGCAGCTCCAACCTATTATAGAATAGAATCAAACAGAATGTGCTTTTTACTGATAAGAGGCTGATTCGTTTAAACTGCTGAATTTGATTAATCTGAATCTTTCCCCAGAGAGCAGGGCAAAGAATCAGTGATGTCCGGGTGGGTGTGATCCATTATTATACACCTGGCTTTCCACTGGAGTCAGGGTGTCGCGCTGACCACCACCTGCCCTCACCAGCTATGCAGCTGGCGAACCACACCACGCAGCAGAGGGTCCGAAGGCTCTCTGCTGTTGAATGATAGAAGCTGCTCAGCAGGTAGCAAGGGAGGTGAACGTGTCTTAGCTTCCTCAGGAAGCAAACGCCTCAGCTGGGCCTTCCCCACCTGACAGGAGATCCGTGGTTCAAATGAGGTCAACCTAAATGTGAACACCAAGGTAACTAAAACTATCTACCTGCTCTACTTCTTGAAGTCCACAATCATTTCCTTGGTTTTTGTAGTGTTTAAATCCAAATGATTGTGATAGCAATAACCTGTGAGAGGCCTGACCTGCTCCCTGTAGGTGGTTTTGTTATTATGTAGAGTTGTTCACCTCAACTAAAATAATGTTTCATTCCATCCTAATGCTGGGGTTTGTTTTTAAGGATATCAGAGGCCAGATTGAGATGGTTTGCAGGATGGCTCTGGTCATTTAGCTGTATTTTCCCTATGTGTGTTTTAAATTCTGGATCCCTTGTCCCATGTGGCCGGTGCACATGGGACAAGGTGCAGGTCCCGTCCCATCCCAGTGACGAACTATTTCGACTTCTGCAATCAGGCAGAAGTTTCCACACTATCAGGGCAAAAACAGAGAGACTCAAGAGGAGCTCCCACTCCCACTTCCCTCATAACATCACCCAAAGTGACGGAAACAGGACATTATATCATATTCTTGTCACGTCCCAGAACTTTTACTGTCATGTTTCATATCATATCTGATTTATTATTACATCACACACTGATTCACTGATCATACTGCTTCACTACTATTTATATTACTCTGGTTACTCTGTTTAATTATCCTGTTAAAATACTCTGCTTACATTACTCTGGTCACTTTGTTTTCTCTGCTTTCATTGCTCTGTCAATACATTGTTGTGCTAATATGGCACAAAGCACTTTAACATTAAGTTCGCACATTGTACTTTTTTCAGATTTAAATTTAAAATTTCCAGATTTAATTTAAATTTAAATGTACTTGTTTTTAATATAATGTCTTGCACAGTCAAAGGAGCAGTTCAGGACACATTTGACTGTGTGTTGTACTTGTATCACTATGCATGTGACGAATAACGAATCTTGAATCTGTGGAGCCGCAGCTATCAAAGCACTCAAAAATCCAATTTAGGCATTTAAGGAACACAGACCTTTGACCTTTGAATTGCCAAACAAAACAATTATAGTCTTCTTCTTCTTTACTAATTTGTCCCCATCACTTTGCTCCTGCTGTGACATCACCAACAGACAGCATTGATGTTTTCATAGCTGTAACCCTCAGGCTGTACTAAATATTCAGAGTTAGGTGCATTGCTCCATGTCAGACGAAAGAGAACAGCAGGAAAATGGTGCCTTCATAATGCAACAAAACACAGAAGAGATGGGATATTGTTCTTTCCTTTTCACAAGAACAATGAAGCTGTAGATTTCTCCTCAGGCTCCACCCAACTGACAGCCATCCGCCAGACAGATTTTTTTTTAAAGTTTGGTTTAATGGCGTCTTTAATAAAAGATGTTATTGCAGAACTGTGGGTGAGTCAGATTACTCTAAAATACAAATTGCACTCCAAGTTTTCTAGTTTGGTTCCACCAGACTGGTTGTGGAGTTTCTGTTATGGACTTTGCATTGTTCAACCTGTGGCCTGCATGGGTTTTATTAGCATGATTAAAGTTCAAGGAGTAATTTCAATATACAGTGGAACATAATCAGAATCAATCTGAATCTAACCACGTAATCAGGGATTAATCAAGCAGTTCTTGTCAATCTAAATGTCATTATTTTTTCTGATTGTGTAACTTAGATGACATTTTATTAGTTATTACCCAGCCCTGTGAGGATGAAGACTAGATATGGAGTCTTCATTCATATAGTGTGTAATTTTTATCTAAAGGCAGCTATGTCTGTGTCATGGTCAGTTTTGAGTTTGTCGGAGGTTTGGGGATTTTTTTTTTTACATTCTTTTTTGGGGATTTTTAAATTATTGTGGAGTTTAGTTCTGCCTGAGAGTCTTACATCTGGGTCCTTTTCTGTCTTGCCTCACACACCATTTTATGACAGTCTGGCATACAAAAGCATATAAGGAGCTCATGGCAAAGCCTGACCCCAAACCATCTATGTGGTGGTGGTGCAACACAGGTTGGTAAATCAGTTCCTATGTTGCATGCAGGTATGTTGAACCACTGAGACACGTCAGCTAAGAAGCATGAGTGTGGCTGGGAAGGTAAAGGAATGCCTCACTCCACCGCCATAAAGAGCAGTGAGCAAAGTGAGCCACACGCTAATGATTCTCCTTGAATTTAAATGTTAGCCCACGTCTCATAAACCACACGGTGACTGTGGTGTCCCTCAAGCAGAACAGAGAGAATGAGGAATCCAGGAGATGGAGCTGCAGATCATTAAAGATTTTTTTCCGTACACCTGCTGCTCCTGGAGTAGGCCTCCGCCTGTGAGCGCCGACACATCCTGCAGCACAGCATCCCAAAGGCTCTGCATCAGTTTGGAGACACAAGGGCAGATGAAAGGTGAGATCCACAGTAAACAAAGAGTTCGATTTCGTTCTAAAAGTCCACTTGCGTCTCTCTTCAAGGATCTGTATAAGATTAGTATGACTCTTCAGTACTGCTACAGTAAGTCAGAAATTATAAGCTTTCTCATTATCCACTTCAGTTTTAGAAAAAAGGCCTAGATTAATAAACTAATTTCTGTGTTGTTGTTAATCTTGTGTTTAGAGAAAGTGGCTGTTACCTGCTGCCATAGGCCATAATGATGGTGTCAAGGCAGAATTAAATGCAAGATGAAGGGGGGACAACCCCTCTAAATTAGATGCTTGACAGGGGTTATACTAGGTTTCCATACAAGGAAAGAAAACATGTATGTAGGTTCTCAGTCATCCAGGTCATGGTAATCTAAGGAGCTGACGTTCCCTGACATTGTTCCCTGACATTCAAACACAGCTGTTCAAACTACATGTCAGTGAAAAAGGATTTTTCCAATCTCCTGTTGTCCAATTTTGGTGAACCTGTGCAGATTATGACATTTATTTTACTGTTTTTAGCTTATAGAAGTGCTGATCAGTGTGGTCTTCTGCTGTTTTAGCTCATCTGCTACAAGATCCAGTGTGCATTTAGAGATGCACTTCTGCGTACCTTTGTCATAATGAGTATGTATTTGACCGACTGTTGCTTTCCTATCAGCTCAAAGCAGTGTGACAATTTTCCTCTGACCTCTGACATCAGCAAGGCATTTTCACCCACAAAACGGCTGATCACTGGATATATTGTTTTTCAGACCATTCTCTGTGAAGGAAACGGTTTCCAGGGCCTACTCCGTGGATCGGCTTCCTCCGAGGCGTGGACGTCTATCAGCAGAGAATGTACCTTCACCTATCAGCAGAGAATGTACCTTCACCTATCAGCAGAGAATGTCCCTTAGTCTGTAACACAGTCAAATATATTCTCAAGTAATATTCAAGCATGCCATTCAGCGTGTTAGTACGAGCTCGGGAGCAGCTTGGGAGAACAAGAAAACAGAGACTGTTTCAGGTTGTCTTCCCAAATTGACTCAACTTTATTCACAAGTATAACAGTTTATATAGAGGGTAAAATTCATGAGACAGCAGATTATCAGTTTAAACCAGTACAGACCAAGATAAGGCAGCGTCTTCCTGCCCATGGGTGAAGAAGCATCCTTTGTGTAGTTTATCAGTTCAGCTACAATTGTGATTATCTCAGCGACATATTTTCAAGGCACAAAACAAAGAGTTCTTACATTAGTGAAATCTGAAACAAACCATTTGGCCTTCAACAGGCGTCTAAAAGATTAAGAAACTAATGTAGCTGAGGGAGTGATCTCTGTGGTATTTCAACCTTGTACCAGCCTGTGATTCTCACACATCAATTCTTGGGTCAAAGAGAAAAATAACTAAAACAAAGGGGCCTTATTGAATGACAGAGTTTTCCTGCATAATGTCACTATAAAACAATATCCAGTAAATGCTCCCATGGTACTAAAATACCTAACACTCTGTAAACCCTATTGATGACTGAGTGGGAAAATCCCAGTATGACAGTCTGACTGACACCAACAGCCATGACACGTTCAGTCAAGTCACGTAGGTCACATTTCTGGCCCACTCTGATGCTCACTTTGAACATTAACAGGTCGTGATTGTATATTTAAGTTGAACATGTGTACCTAACAAAGTGGCCAGTGAGTGTAAATACCACTGAAGGCAGGTGACCCATACAGACGCCCCAAATCTCAATAAACAGACGCATCAAAGCATCATGTTGTGATAACAAATTTCACCAAACTGACAAAAACTCAAACTAAACATATTTTCTGGATGCTTTTATTTTTATTCACTTTATTCGCACCCAGTTTCAGATTGTAGTTCAGCTTTAGCCAACTCTAATAGCTATGCAAGAAAACTCAGCTGAGTGTTTTCCTGCACTCTCAAGCTGTGCAGCGAGTACCGATCTGATTGGCTGAGAAGAAACACCATCCCCGAGTAAAGCGAGGGATGCCAGAGTGCTTAGGCAGTGCATGGACAGATGCAGACTGAGAGAAGACGGCGGCGAAACCAGCCGCACATTTACGGTGGCGATGCTGTGCGGTTGGTTAGTAGCCTTCAAACTTTGAGGCACTATTTTATGCATCTCCTCACATTTCAAGTTAAGTGTGATGTTTTGGCTGCACGCTGAAAATTCGCTCTCCGCACCAACAGTGACACATCCTCCCAGGAGTGATGGGCTCTAAGTTGACCAGACAGAGAAGTCTCGATTTTGATAGCAAATTGTCAAAAAGGAGACGCCAGAGGAATGATATTCCTGGAGAGAGCGAGAGGAGTGGCGGCAGGAGCGGAGACTTCTTGTTTACCTCCCTGATGCTCAAGTCCGACAAGCTTCCAGGGATGCTGCGGAAAACCAACCACAGCCCATATGTCAGGCGGGTGGCTTGGGTCCGGGAAATCCAGAGGCTTCTCCGAGAGCAGAAGATGGAGCAAGCGGCCGAAGTGCTGAAAGTGCTGAGAAAGGCAAGAGACCGAGCTTATTTTAATCATGCATGCGCTTACTGTGGAAGCTTGGGGGAGGGGGGACTACTTTATTCCTAGTGTACCTGAAACTTTCTGACTAAAGAATGGAAGGTGGTTTTTAAGCAACTGGCCTTCTTAAATCGCTAGGAAGCTGGTTTTGCGTGAAACTGTGTGCTTAATGTTTGAACCATCCACAAGTGCATTTGTAAAATTCTGTAGTTCAGTTTTTGCATGTCTGCTAAAACCTGGTCACGTCTAACAGAACATTCACTAAAAGCAGAAGTTCAGCATAATGATCACACCCCAGCTAGTAATAGCCTTTGGCCATCAGCATTTCTGATTTCTAAAATCCTGTGCAACTTCTCCTCAAATGAAGGCATGCTGAATAGTTCCATAAAGTCTGTTTCTTTGGTTACATTCTGGTCCAATCAAACATTATTATACTATGAATAATGATTTTATTTTGTTGTTGTTGTACGGCATTTCTTAACACATTGTTGCAGAGCTCTTCACAATTACAAAAAAACACATTAAAGATAAGTATACACAATCCATCATGCAAACACACAGGCACACACAATCTTTTGATTGTGTTTTTTCATAAAGGCATAGTTCTGTGCATCCATTCGGTTTGAGTTATATCACAAAAATACTGGATGAAAGATTAGAGAAACATATGAAACCACAGAAATTAGTTCTCAGTAGTTATTTAAAACACACCCACTTATTCAGCTTACCTGATAAACTGAGGGGGCTGATGTACTACAACCTCAAAGGAGTTTACAATAAAGTCAAAAAGATTTCAAATTAGAGCTTGGGTCAGTATATAAAGACTGCTCAGATGACCGGAGCCTGGAGCCTGGCCATACAAGGCTATAAAGGCTTTATATGAAATTAGTAACACTTTGAAATGAATTCACAAATTTCACTGGATGTCAGTGAAAGGGAAGCCAGGATAAGAAGGGTGGTGGCCATGTTTTTTGTGAGCAGCTGCAATTCTGGATGAGCTGATGATGGGCTAAGCGGGACTGAGGGACGCACATAAAATGTGAGAGATGAGAGAAAATTAAAGTGCGTACTAAAAGCTCTAAATTATGGGTGGGTCTAAATGATCTGTGTTTGATTTATGCATTGTTTTTTGGTTGAACGAAATAGGTTTGAATGAGCTTAGAAATGTGAGATTAAAAATTCAGATGCTGGTGAAATATTAAGATTCAGATGATGAAGATAGAGATGATAAACTCAGGCTCAATATTTTTATCAGCCTTTTATATTAACACTGAAAGTGTGAGTAGGCAGACTTAAGAACCTGGGGTGACTCTGTTTACCAGTCAAGTTTATAGAGTATACAAAGCCTGTATATAATGTAAATGAATGGCATGTCTGTTCACTGTTTTCATTGTTAAGAAGGCTTAAGAAGCAGTTTATCCAAAAGTCTTGGAGGTTATAATACACCATTGTTAAAAATAGCTCTAATCAGTCCCCGATCGAAACACCTTTCTTTCCCCAGCTTCATAGCTCTGAAATAATATACAGGTCTAGGGTAAGGGAAGCCTTTCTTCTCTCATCTGTTACACATTGCTGTGTGTTGCCATCTCTGGGTTAATCCTTGCTCTAGATTTATACAAACTAGAGAAATAAGAAAAAATAAATATTTTTCAAGCTTGAAGCCTGAGCTTCCTGCTGCCTTCTGTTAGCTGTGATCAAAGGGAACAGTTCTGAAGTTCAGACAAAAGCAGTTTTGATCAAGAGGGCCTCCTGTCATGAAAAGTCCCTGCCCATCTGTAGGGTGCTGTAGAATAAATTATACAGATGTGTGCAGATTAAAGCAGGAAACAATGCCGATGGGAAGCTCTCAAAAGTCTGAATTAAAGACAGATTTATGGGTATCCTTCTGCTAAAACCAATAGCAGAGCACAAAATAGGATGAATTGTTAAGCTTCATACACTATTTGCATGAAGCAGGAGGGAAGTGACTCATACATATTCCTTTAAGACTTCAAAGTGTCTATGTTTATTAAAGCAGACCTACAGTCACTCATTTCTTTTTATTTTTTTAAAGGATTTTAAAGATCAACATGTAGATTTGTTGGTCGTGTGCAGGGGCTGCTTTCTCCATAGCTCGGCATTTAAACTGCTCACGAAGCACGAATAGTCTCTCCATCACTCAGTGAGGTGAAGCCAGAGCACTGCTACGTTGTTGGGGCTGAAGCCAAGTGTCTGACTAATAATACTTCAAGACTGGAGGGGAAAAAAAACTGCCAGTTGATCTCCTGTTGTTGTTCTCTAGCAGTAAAGCAGCTTTTCCTCTCAGGGACGGATGGTTTTGGAGATAATCACCTCGAAGTGATGGATGCTGGAACAAGTGTCTTTCACATCGAGGAAGTCGTTTCAAAGAGGAACGAATAACATCGGCCCCCACATGATATCTCTGTGGTAGATCTGCCTTCTGGGCCATTAAGTTAATTAGTTTGGGATCTTCTAGATATTTATTAGCAAACAAAGAATCAGCAAATACTGATATTAATTACCAATATGTAGCTATGGAGAAAACAGTAATTAAACTGCTCCACATTATTGTATGTGACCTTTTTAAAGATTAAGATTAGTTGTCAGAAGCACACTCATTTTATTAACTGGAAAAACATCCTAAATAACAGTGGGCTAGAAATGGATATAAAAAAAATACATGGAAATGCGGCATATAAAGCAAAAACATAATTTGTACAATTCTAACAAGCTTGAAAATCGATATTTGGTATGGCCACCTTTAATTTTTCAACACAGCCTAAACTCTCTTAGACAAGTTTTCTTGTCATTTGTTTAAGTTGTCTTCAGGAATAGTTCTCCAGGCTTCTTGAAGGATATTCAAAGCTCTTATTTGGATGTTGGCGGACTTTTGTTTCGCTCTCTGTCAAGATGATCCCACACTGCTTCAGTAATAATCAGACTCGGGGAAGCCAATCTATGACTGATAACATTCTGCTGTTTGTTCTTCATTGGCAGTGTGCTTCAGATCACTGCTGATAAATGCACCGGACGCTTTCCCAGTCGTATTGCATGAAGAGTCAAAATATGACTCTAGTTTTCTACATTCAAAATTGATCAATTTTGACAAGATCTCTGACACCACTGGTTGAAATCCAGCCCCAAAATATGACAGAGCCTCCGCTGTGTTGCACAGATGGCTGTAGACACATCACTGTTGTACCTCAATGTAAACTGACGATGATTTAAACCAGAAATTTAACATTTGGATTCATCGTTTCATAAAACATCTTGCCACCAATTTTTAGTCCAGTTTTTGTCATTTTCATCCCGTTCTTTAAGAATGGCTTGTTGACAGCCAGCCTTCCACTAAAACCGTTTTGATGCGGGTTCAGTGAGCAGTAGATGGATCAGCTGAAGGGTCAGATGCATCTCTCGGGTCCTGTGTCTGATCTCTACAGGATTTTTCCTATTTCTTAATTAGATGACTTTCAGATCTTTTTTAGACCTGCCACTTCTTCTTTTGTTCACCACTTGTCCGGTTTCCTTTTTTAAGACACGCTACGTCAAGTTTTTGGCTCTTTGGGAATCACCTTGTTGGTCTAAAAAAGCTATTTTATGCCTGCTAACTGTGTTATCTTTGGCAATTTTTGGATATCCAAGTAAAGAAGTGGAGACGTGTGTTTTGCTGCTGGTAAGAAAATTTGGCTCTTTGCTAAGTTGTCTGTTATGCGTAGACACAATACCAGTTATTCAGTTGACTTAAAAGCCTTTTAATGATTGAATAAGTCAGAGGTTGGTGGTCAGTGGCTTAAAAGGAAAAAAAACTCTGAAATTGGTCAGGTGAAAGGACTGGACTGAAAATGAGTGAAAACGTAGTCAGTGTCCACTGTTAAAGTTTAAAATGTCCTGAGAAAGCTTGGAAAACTATTCCTCAAGACCACTTAAAAATTACAACAGCCTGGCTCCTTGGAATTAAAATACAAAAGAAAATCAACTTGCCTTAAGTTTGTTAATATGGTAATAACAGTATAGCTGGATTGCAGCCAAGATGCAACCCTCTTAATGGCAGCATTCTTGCTTATGTACATGCGAGGTAATGTTTTAATAGTCTAAATAAAAGCTTCACACTGAATCACGTCGGGGGGCTGCTTTGAATGGATTTTACAGTGTGACTGGTCCTAACGCTGATGAGTTAGCAGCTAACAGAGCTCTGATTAGAAAATCAATTATTTACATGTGTAGGCTATTTATTGCTAATCATTTTCAGTCAGCCAAATTAGATAGATAAGATAGATAACTCTTTATTGTCATTACACAGTCATACCTAGTACAGTAGTACAACGAAATTGGTGCCACGTCAGCACTTAATAAATAAAAGAATAAGTGAATGCTTATTGTACATTATTTTTATTGCACACCAAAAAAGTCAAGGGAGGTAGCCATTCAGGTCAGCTGTTAGCACTGATTAATATCTAACTGTTACTGTAACTGTTGTAAAAGCTGTCCTTGAGTGTGTTTGTTTGTGACCTCAGCAACCTAAATCTCCTGCCAGACGGCAGCAGCTTAAACACCCGGTGTCCTGGGTGTGTGAATCCCGTAGGATGCTGCGTGCCCTCTTGAGACAGCGAGTGCTGTACGGGTCCTTCAGGGAGGGAAGAGGATGTCCAATGATTTTTTGGGCCATGTTGATGACCCTCTGAAGTGCCTTTTTGTGTGCTGAAGAATTATACAGAGATGCAGTATCTCAGCACACTTTAACTTGAGCAACAGTAGAAGACGATCAGCAGCTCCCTCTTCAGGTCCATTTTTCTGAGGATTCTCACAAAAATGGAGACGCTGTTGGGCCTTCTTTACAACCGTCGAAGTGTTTGAGCTCCATTGGATGTCTGTGTCTATGTGCATACCCATTAACCTGAAACTGGACACCCTTTCTACACACTTCCCGTTGATGCTGAAGGGCTGCAGCAGGGACTTCCTCCTTCTGAAGTCGACTACCAGTTCTTTTGTCTTGGTGATATTGAGGTCCAAGTTATTGTCTACACACCAATCCGACAGCCTCTGAACCTCAGCTCTGTATGCTGTCTCGTCGCCCCCAGAGATGAGCTCCACCATCGTATCATCTGCGAACTTAATAACTGCGTTGACTGGGTGCTGATACAGTCATGTGTGTACAGAGTGCACTGTAGGGGACTTAGTACACAGACTTGTGGAGAGCCGGGGTTAAGGCTGAGGGCTGAGGAAAGAAGGGGACCCACTCTAACTCTCTGTACACGGTCTGACAGGAACTCTCTGATCCAGCAGCAGGTGGTAGAAGGAAATCTGATATCGAGCAGTTTAACTATTAGTCCGTCCAGGAGTTTCGTATTAAAAGCAGCAGCCTGGCATAACACCCCTGTTGTTCCAGGTGAGAGATGGCATTTTGGACAATGGCATCTTCAGTTGATCTGTTAGCTCTGTATGCAACCTGGAGCGTGTCGAGTGTGAGTGGCAGGCAGGACATGATGTGGCATCGGACCAGTTTCTCGAAAAACTTCAGTATAACAGGTGTTAGAGCAACTGGTCGGTAGTTGTTGAGGCTGCTAATGTTGGTACACTTTGGCAGTAGGACAATTGTGACCGACTTTAGGCATGGCAGGATGCAGGACTGGGACAGTGACGTGTTGAAGATCAAAGTGAAGACCCCAGCCAGCTGGTCTGCACATTCTTTTAGGACACTCCCACTCACCCTGTCTGGACCGGCGGCCTTCCTGGGGTTCACTGCCCTCAGTGTGCACCTCACCTCATATACCTGCACCATGAGGCTTGGGCTGCTGCTGTTGTCCGATGTTTGAGCTGCGGCTGCCTGTTGTCCCTTCACCGTGAAGCGTGCAAAGACGTGGTTCAGTTTCTCCGCAAGCGCCTCGTTGCCCTCAGCCATCGTGGTATTTCCAGGCTTGTACTTGGTTAGGTGCTGAACTCCCTCTACATTTTGTTTATTTGACTGTGGGGGTATGATAGATCTGAGCACAGTGAATAACATTTAACCTCCTAGTACAGGGGAGGGCAACTAGTACCTGGCTTCCACATATGTGAACATCACATTTTGTGTTGTCTAGACCAACATACTTAATTTTTGCTCTACAAGGGCTTGATAATTTAAAATGAATGTCCTCATATGTGGATCTCATTTTTCTCAGAAAAAATCTGGTAAAAAAAAAAAAGGTAATTCTTTGTTTTTCCATTCATCAGGTCCCAATCAGCCCAAATAACAAAGAGAAATTAAAAATGCATGTCATGAAAGAGTTCAGGTCTTAGGAGGTTAATGTTTCTTCCAAATGGGTTAGGGTTAGGGATGTGCAGCTATAATGCTAGAAATGCAGCACCAAGCTAATGCAGGGAAAAGCCTGGCTTTGTCGAATTTGCTTCATAATACAGCCACCGAGGGAAGGACTTAGCTCAACTCTGTCTGAGAGAAACAAAGTATATCAGCAAGTGTCTTTAAAGCTTGCTTGCTAATTAGCATGTGTTATAAATGTTACAAATAAGTTAGAACTTCCTGAAGTTTCAGGTGACTAACAGGGCGCAAGAAGTTTTTTGTTTGTGTAACAGAACCACAGAAGACCCGTCCACGTTTGCATACTTTTCAGCATCTTTATTCACGGCTTTTGAAATGTACAAAACAGCTGCAGCTCTTCAGCAACAACAGTCAGAGAGCACAGACTTTAAGCCGGCGAGTCATGATTGCGGATGCCGTGCAGGTGCGTCTGCCTCCCCTGCAGCAGCACCGCAGACTACACCCCGCCACACTTTGTATCTAGAAACAGTTTGGTTTCTATACACAGGCTAATGAACAAGCTAGTTTCAGAAATACTTGACTTTTTGTAAAGCCAGCACTGGATGCAAGTGTCTACTTCAAAACCAATATGTAGTGACTCATATTAGCGTTCCCATGTATCAACGTGACAGCGAAAAGCAACAACCAAAATATCATAAAATACAGAAATAGTCATCTTACTGTGTCCTGACACCTGTGACCAAACATACAGACTCCATCCTACCCTTACCAAAGTGTTGTTTAAGTCTTTACAGCTTTCATTTTCATATTACAGCCATGATATTTTGAATTTAGTCCAGTCAGTGAAGAAAAAAAAGGGGTTAGCATAACTGGAGTTGGAGCATCCTTCACCTGACAGCTCTGGCATGTTTCTTCCTACATAAAATGGTGGGACTGGATTTGTTGCACTCTGCAATATATTTAATTGGATTCTAATGAACTGCATGTGTGGGATGATGTTCTGCGGTTTGGAGCTCATCGCTCGATTCAGACTTTTTTGTGACAAAGCACACACCAGATTAGATATGCAGCTTTCACAGGGGACATTTGTCGTGGGATCTGAAGGCACACAAGCGTATGCACAGGCATCGTCTCAGTGAGAAATAGCAAAACATTTCATGCTTTTATAATTAGGAATCGGTCGGATTAATCCACGGGATCAGATCTTGTTTTGCGTAGTTGAAATGTCTTTCGATTTAGCTGTGAATGCTCCACAAAGAAAAAAAAATCATATCTGATGCCGCAGCTGCGCTATGGTTAACACGCATCATGATCATAATCTCCAAAATCCTCTATGCCTCCACTTTTAGACGCATGTGGCACCTTCTGTCTCCAATTAATGAGGTTTATTGAAAGGAGAGCTGGTCTGGAGGATAGCCCGGCGTCAGGGAATCCCACAGATCTCTGCTGTAATAAATCAACACAAAAGCTGGAGGAGGAGAAAATGCTGATGGGAGTTTTCCTCTTTGCCTCCACTGTGCCCCGCAGTGTTATGGCTGTCAGCACATATAGAGCACGTCTTACACAGTTTCAACCTCCAGCCTGCAGTTTGAAAAGCTTTTCAGTTCATATAGAGCTGACAGTATTTATTTTTAAGCTCCACGGCCTCTTGTTGCATGCTTACATAAAACTGCCATCACAGTAAACTGTTAAAGGAAGATCGGCCAGTGAAACACGATTTTATATTCTTTTCGTATTTAAAAAAAAGGGTCTGTAGTCTGTTGATATATCTGAGTAGGGAAACTCTTTAATTTGTCTTGAACTAGGAAAAGACGTTGATGCTTTATGCCTTTAAAGACCAGATTTCCTTTGACTTCCTTTCCTTTTGCTGCCAGCCTTTAATCTTCGGATTATTTGGTCTCCTCCGCTTCGTTCATATCTTCTCCGCCGTTTGTTGTTTCTTTTTTTAAATATGGCTTGTTGTGTGTTTACGTGTCGGCGTCTTCATCGAAAAGGTGGCTGACACTGCGTGCTGCTGGGGTTATTCAGCGCGTCTGAAAACATTACATCTCAAACACTCAAACTTCAATATACTCTATTTACATTGTCGCCACAAACGAAAATAAAGCCCGGTCAAAAAATATCATCAGCCACCCCACTGGGGATGTGACCTGTTTTATGGTTTTATTAAAATCTTCTGCACATCACACAGTCTTCTGGTTATGAACTATCAAGATTAAAAAAAAGCAACGTTAGATTGAATCAAAAAGCATTATCCTCAAATGGATTAGAGGTCTTACATTTTTTCCCATTTCAACTGGTTAATGTAAGTATCCAGCTCCAAATATCACACTGATTGCCCATTTTAGCATCCCTGCATTCAGCCCTTTAGTGGTGCACCTGTGACAGAGGATCTGTTGTCTTCACAGCATTTTTTTTTTTTTTTTTTTTTGGGGGGGGGGGATTATTATACATGTGACGTCTGATGCATCAAACAGTTGAGAGGAGATGCAGTTCACAGCCTCACACCATTTCCTACAGTTTCAGGGAAACATCTCAAACCAGCAACAAAAACCATCCTCTTAGTTGTGACTGAACATGCTACAAGTTTTATCCATGTTGCAAAAGTTCTTTTTCGGTGTCTGTAGCTTTACCTTTGTTTAATGAAATAACCCTGGCCTGAGAACCAGGCAAAATAAACTTGTGTTCTTGCAGGTTGCACAAGTATAGCTATAGTCCTCTCACATGTTAACTGAACCCTGGAGTTTACCTGTGCGTGTTTTGATTAAAAACCCACATGAAACTCTGGCAGAAATTGCTACATTACGCACAATGTTGTCGGATGTGGTGGCATTACTACTAGATCTTCATTTCTCAGATGCCTGGGGGGAGTGAAGACTCTCGCATGTACTTGTGCAGGCAGAAACAGTTAAAGTTAGCAGTCTGACAGGTTTGTCTCTGCAAACAAAAAAAGGTTGCACTGTGGATCCCGGTGGGCTGTACTGAAAGCCTGAATGAGGACAATTGTACATTGTTATATGTATGTTTACAAAGCTGAACAAATTTTTAAGGTCCATAATCTCTTGTTGTGTCCTTATGTAAATCTGCCATCACTGTAAACTGTAAGAGGATGGGCCAGAGGAACATGTTTTTCTATTCTTTTCATGCTATAAAAATGCCAGTAATCTCTTAATATGTCTGAGTAGATCAACTTCAATTAGTAAAAGATTGTGATGCTTTATGCTTGTGTGCACGTCTCTGTAGATCAAGCTTTTTTAACATTTGCAAAGCAGATACAGGGCAACAGAAGTTTCATTTTCTCCACCACTGTGTTGCTATAATATGACAATGGTGCTCCCCACCCGTAGCACCACTCCACAAAATCTGCTCACGAACAGCTTGAGCAACATGACAATGAGGCACTGATCTACCCTGCAAACTGTCTAGCGCTCAGTCCAAATGAGCATCTGCAGGATGGATTGAAAAAAGCCCAATCAGCAGAGGCACTAACCAATAACGATCTGCTTGCCAGTGTCTAGATTGAAGGTTTAGCTTCAGCAACATTATGTGCCCAAAACTGAGTTTGGCTGACTACCTAAACATACTGAATGACCAGGTTTGTCCATCAGGTGATATTTTCTCCCCTGATGGCAGAGTCATAGTCCAAGATTCACTGAGCTCAAAATGTGCAAGAGTGGTTCAGGGAGCATGAGTGGTCAGATTCTTCCATCATTAACACAAGATGTTGGCAAAGAAGTAATGAAACCGTGGACAGAAATACATTTTGTGACACTGGATAAGTGTTTGACTTTTTGGGGTTTTCAGGCCAGAAGGTAGAAAGTCTTGAAAGAGTGACCAGACCCTAAAAAATAATGAGTCATTTCTGTTTTGTAGTCTTTCATGTGGAGAGTATTAGATTTCCTGGTACCAAATGGTAACACTTGGCAAAGAAGCTTTGATCCAGTTGTGTAAAATACACTTTTTGGCAATTAAAAGAAGCTTCTCCAGAAGTCTGTAGTGTAAATGGTAAATGGCCTGTATTTGTATAGAGCTTTACTAGTCCCTAAGGACCCCAAAGCCCTTTACACATCCAGTCATCCACCCATTCACACACTGGTGATGGTAAGCTACATTGTAGCCACAGCCACCCTGGGGCGCACTGACAGAGGCAAGGCTGCCAGACACTGGCGCCACCGGGCCCTCTGACCACCACCAGTAGGCAACGGGTGAAGTGTCTTGCCCAAGGACACAACGACCGAGACTGTCCAAGCCGGGGCTCAAACCGGCAATCTTCCGATTACAAAGCGAACTCCCAATTCTTGAGCTATGACTGCTAGCTACTGCTAGATGCAACTCTCTAAAGGATAGGCCTAAGAGGAAAACACCAGGATCATTTTAAATTTTCATTTTAAATATTCTACTATGTTCCGTAGATATAAATGACCACAAGCTGGAAATTAATTTACTCCCAGAAGCAATGAAAATATGTTCCCCAATCAGAAGAGAACAGAGAAGGGAGAGAGCAGTTGATCTTGTACAAAACAACAGGGGTGATATGCAATCTGTGAAGAATCTTATACTGAGTCGCTCTGTCTATTGCATATGAGGGCAGATTTTATAATGCTCCCTGCCAGTCATCCTCTATATATTCTGTGCCTGAATCCTTTTCCCACTTATGAGCAATATTAGGCAGCTCATATTCATCAGAGGAACAGAGAAGGGAGTAGAATAGCGAAATAAAAGACTTCCCAGATTAAGGCTCTAAGACAAACCGCTCTATGATGCTATAGGTAGGTAACTGAACCCTGTAGGTAGGTAGGTTAATAGAAGTAGAGGTGAGATTAGAAGATAAAAAGTGCCTAACTTTCAAATATCCAAAGAATTGTTCCTTTGGACACATTATCTCCCCGTCCCACAATAAGGAGAAAGCAGATGAGCCAGTGCCAGCAGGAAAGTCAGCATTTTGGACAATAAGGGACAGCAAGGATTTCATATTATTCCTTCCAAGGTATTTAGTAATATAGTGCCAGTCTTTAATACTGTTATATAAAATAAGATGGTGCTTTACCACTGGGCTTATATTACTGACATAACGTGACCAGACTCCATAGGAAGCGTGGAGAACTCCAAGAAGCAATACATGATTCCAATTTAAGATTTGCATTAGCCAAGACCAAAGATGTGAGCATGGCAAGTCTGGTTGTAGAACAGTAATTTAGGCATGGAAAGGCCACCCATGTCTGTATGTAACTGTAAAGGTATAAGCCTCTGTCTAGGTTTTTTGCCATGACAGATTCATTTAGAGAAGGCCTTTTGTATATCCTGAATATTCTTCTGGGCAATTACAGAGGAAGCATCTACAAAGTTTATAAAATATGAGGGAGGATATTCATTTTAATGAAACTAATGTGGCCTATCAGAGAAAGTGGTACGTCATGCCAAGGTCAATGTCTTTTCTTTTTATTGAGGAATAAACTGGAAGAAAATTAGGTTTCCACAGGTCCTTTAGGTTTGGCAATGTTTTGATTCCCAAGTAAGTAAAACCAAATACAGACCATTTGAAAGGAAAAATTTTTCATTATAGTTTAGTCCACAAATTTTACCAACCTCCAACAGCTGGTATAGTTCTTTCGTTTGAAAGCCTCAGTTTTACTCCTCTTTTATAATTGTTCCTATTCCCACTCAGTATTGATAAATCAATTGAATCATGTCAAACAAACTTTTTGAACGCAAAGAGAAACTACAAATTGCAGTCGATCATGATCACCAACTTGAAAATATTAGGTCTTGTTTTTCATCTTTTTATCTTCTTTTTTTCTCTTGTTTTTTAAAGTCATCAAAGATGTATGCTGTATAATTATATTACAGTGGGAAAAGAACAGTTCAGAGAGCTCATTAAATGCTCACAATTACAAAGACATTTGGCAATGATGAGTGGATGTTAACTACAACTGTATATTCTGTACACTGCCCAGCACACCCTAATCAGCTACGTTGGGTGGAGAAACACAGCTATGATGGGAAACACTCATCAGCTGACCTTGTGTTAAGGAGCCGTGATGAAAGGGAATAATGAACATAGCTGACAATACTGAAAGTCTATTTTCAGTTAACTAGCTATGAAATCTCAGTTTAATATTTAAAGTGTGGTTCAGTTGAATCAAATTCTGTTTTTGAAATTCTAATCCATGGGTTAGAAAGAGTAAATTGAATCACTCACATCCTTTTTCTTGTCTCTCCTTTAGGATTTGGGACTTCAGGGAACGTCACTCAATGACATTTTGTACAAAAATGCAGCGTTTCTAAACCTGGTGGACCCCATTTCCCACGAGTTGCTGCTCAGCCTTGCCCGGGACCTGCAGTGTCCAAAAAGGGTATGAATAAAACAGTTTTATTCATAGTGAACATTCAAAGCAGCTGTTTGTTTACAGACTTGACACCAGTAAAAAGGACAAGCAGTACATTTCACACAGAGGCTACACGCACGCCTTCATTAGCCACGCTTAGATGCTTGTGTCATATTCATTGTCATGCTATTGCAATAACAATGAACCATCGGTTTGCTTTGTGCAGGCACAAATGCAGAAGACAGGAAGAATGGAAAATATTGTAAGCGCTGACTCATTAGCATGAAAGGTTAGGGATGAATATCAGGGCCAAACAGAACCAGGGTATGACTCTTCATTGTTACTCTGCGCTCGGTTAGCCCAGTTGCAAGTGGGAAGCAGCTATGCACCAGGTGTATTAAAATACCTGCTCTGGTTGGGTTATACTGGAAAGCACGGTCAGGTGCCAGGCAGCCAGAGGTCAACAGAGCTCTTAACCTCTAGCTGCCTGGCTTTAGGGGGCTCATTACCCTGGCACTAACAGTGAGGGAAGTTTGAGGGCTTTGATAAATAGCCAGAAAAATCAAACTGGGGAAGGTAATGCTTTCCTCTTGGAACTGGGAAATCTAGGAAAGAGCAAAGAGAGATTTTCCAACACAAAATTTGAATTCTGCCCAAAAATCAAAGCCACTTTTTTTTTTCTTTGTCCAAACTGGCAGTCGGCTCGTTTACTTGCAGCACAGCATACAAATCAGACACGTTGAAATTCAAAGTACATTTCAATCTAAGGTAAGAGGCTGAAGACATTACAGAATCTACTCAGAGTGGCTGTAAAACATGAACCCAGAAGCTATTACGGATACAGTTATGAAAGAATGGCTGCCACAGGGGGAAAAAAACGTCCTTGTGGTGTAGTTATTACTTACTGAGTTCAGATGATAATCACCTGGAAGAAACTCTAATCTTATCTTTGTTTACTTCAGCGAGGAAAGCCCTGGAGGTAGGGAAGAAAAGTGAGAAGCTGGCAGCAATGTTCTCCTGACTGGCTGGCGACCCGTGGCAGGATACTGTGTTAAACGTGACAAGGGTGTATAGCGGCAATGTGGTGGATATAGGGCCCCGCAGGTGCTTCTGTGGCCAGTATTTTCCACCTTAGATTTATTTAGGCTGAGCATTCAAGGGCATACCGTGGGTTAAAACATACATCATATGCCAGTGTCTTGTTTTAATGCAGACCCATTATTAATGCTTAGCATTGCTTATAGAGTTACAGTACTGCACTCTGTCAATAACTCTGGAGCACGCATTTTTCTAAGAACACTTTTGCTCTGTAAATCAGCATGCGCTGCTTAACATCGTGCTCATTCATCCAAGTGGCTGAAAGAGAAGCACTGAATGTTTTGAAGCGCGTGACATGTTTGTTTGTCACCCAAGAAAAGAAGAGGCAGCGGGAACGGTTAATCGCCTTAAGGTAAATTGGCCCTGTCTTTTTTCCTCTCTCGCCGCATTGCCTCTTTCTAGTTGTCGTGTTGTACCATTAATTAGATTTAGCCTGCCCAGCGCAACCCGTTCCAGTGTTTGACGGAGGAGGGAGAGCGAAGAAAAAGAATGTAAAGAGGTGCCGGAGAATCAGGAAGGAACAGGAACGCAAAAGAGAAGCTGAATTACTGAGTCATGTGGAAAATGTTTAAAGCAAGACAAAGAAATACTTTGTAAACATGTAAAATTTGGTAGTTTCACAAGTATTTTTTTTTCAGCAGTAATAAAGGAAGAAAATATATGCTAATTACTGACTTTTAGTATATCTAACATCTGGAAAAGCTGTCCAGTATCACATTGTTTGCTTAGTTCCCTGTTTCAGGTGTGCTCATGCATGAGGAACAGTTTGTTTATAGATTTGTGGCTTGCTTTTCTGTCCCTCATTCGCCCCTTTTGTGTGTTGCAGGAGACTGACTCGTTTAAGTCTACTAACAAGATATGTCGCCAGCTGATTTACCACCTGACCCCTCACTCCAAGTGGACAAGACAGAGCGTGCCCAGGAGAAAGTCCCAGGCCTGGTGAGTGTGTTCTCTTGGCTACCGCCTGAAACTGTGCCATCACACAGTAAATATATCCTCACCGTGTGTGTCAGTGTGATTCACAACCCTCCGGAGCATCTGTGGAATAAAGCAAGTGTGGAACAATCTCTGTGTCTAGGAATATGTTCCTTGACTTCTTGCTAAGCCCTGCTCCTCTTAGCTCATGCAGCTAATCTATCTCCAACTTACCAGGAGAACAGTGCAGATTTAAGATCCAGTCAGATCCCCTGGCAACCACCAGTCACTAGAGGAAAATGTAAAGTCCTCAACCAGCTTGCAAGTGGAGGTTGCAAGGATTTGGGGTTGCTTGGGGTTCACTGACCAAGCTCTAGATTTTCCAACATAAGGAGCCCAGACAGGAGAAGAGAAAAATCAGCGTCTCATTTGTAGAGATAAGCTGCTGAATTTGATGGCTGGAATGATTGTGTGCAACAGATTTTATATCAATTTGCGCACTAATAAAGCTACACAGCTAAGATAACTGCTCCAGTTAGCAGAAAGGGGTTTCTTTGGCTCAATTTTAAATTGTTCTTGCTGTTTTGTCTTAAAATAAGTCTTAAATATGCTACTAATTAGACAAAGTAAGGTTCTTTCTCAGTGCAGAGTGAATTTAACAATATGGGCTTTAAACTATTCAAGATCTGTATCATCAGAGCTGATCGGATCATTATCATTTATCATGTCATTTCAACAACAATCTGTAGAGCTCATCCTCTGACTGTGAATACATTTGACCTGCCCTGTCTGGATTTGTTTTCCATTTGGTTATTAGGTTATGATGTGAAAACTGGCAGTTGGAGTGGGATTTATGTTTCCTGCATGCTGCTCTTCTTAAAAACATTATTTCCTTGCTTACATTAGCCAGTCAGGGTTGCATTAGTAATACAACCAAGGGTACCATGACCACAAGGCGTAGCTTGCACTTCTAACCCACAACCAATCACAGGGGAACACTAAATGACAGGTTTCATTTTTTCTTTTAAAAAAATTGTTTACCTGATGTTTTTTCTTCTACCTAAATAACATTAGAGCTGATATGCCCTTACAAATCCTTGTGTGTAGCCAGTAATGATGTTTTTGTATCATTAATCAACACAAAACATAAAGACAAAAAATGTAGTATTCCACTGTTAAGGACATTTCTGTGCTTTTTAAGTGTTTCTTATATTCATTCACATAGTTTTGCTTCAGTTATGAAGCGATATGGTAAACTACCCACGCTGACATCGGCTCAGGTGGCAGAATGCAGACTTTTAAAGGTCGTCAGTTCATTACATGCAGCAGAAGGACCGATGAGCTTATGCCACAGAGAGGCGTCCCCCATCAATAATTCACAAAAATCGCTGCTCCCCCTACGTGTTGGTCAGAATTTGATCAAACTTGCATACAGAAATTACTTGATGGGTCTTCATCTGTGCAAACTGTGCTCAAGGTCAAAATCACATATGTTCAAAAACCTGTGAATTGTAATGGCTCGTGAGTCAAATGAGCATCACTATGGTTCTGGTCTTTACCACTTATCCTATTCATGGCTGTTGGTGGACTGCGAGCCTATCCCAGCTGTGATAATAACACTGGGATAGGCCGATGAACCGCTCTTTAATTTTTAATTTGTACTGACATTTATCTGATCACACCCCTGACCAAGATCCTTCCTAAGAAAAATAGAAGACGCATCTTTAACGCAGTTCTTTTCATCTGAACTTAAGTCCTCAGGTTACAGTTTTCCACCTTGTGCCCTGTATTTGTTTACATGGACATGTTTGTGATCCAAATCAACTTTCAGTGCATAGTCAGTCAGTCTAACACCACCACTAGCCTGCCTGTGCTCTCTTGCTTCATTTACAGTACATTTCTTAAACATCACTATAAGACTGGACTCTCACACACGTCACCACACATTTCCTATAATCCTATAATTCCTATAATTTATAATCCTTATCTTTATAATCTCTTCTGCTATTTGCACATTCTTTACTGTAAATTCCTAAGTTAATTTGTAAATTTTTGTAGTAAACTGTAAATTGTAAATATTGTAAAACTTTTCTTCTGTCATTTAATGGTCGGGCATTGTACAGCTACAAGCATTTCACCCCCATGTCATACTGTGTATGGTTGTGTGTGTGTGACAAATAAAATTTGAATTTGAATTTGATTGACGTTTTAAATACAGCATATTATATCTGTGCATATGTACAGGTATAAGGTTGTATTATCTGCAAAATAACAAAGTCAAGAATGAATAAAGTAATTGTGAATCTTTTACTTTTGTTGTTTTACTTACTTTAGTTATGAAAAGTGGAGTTTTTCCTGGTAAATGTAATTTTTCTTGTTGTAAAATAACACATCACAATGTGTGCTTACTGGGATGTGTCCGTTTTCTCACTGGCCTCTCAACAGCAATGCTTCTTTTTTCTCTCTCTCTCATCCAATACTGCTGTGACTGAAACACTGCCAGTGACAAGTTTGACAAACCCAGAGCGTTAGTCGCCCTCTCGTTCCCTCAGTAGTAAAATCTGCTACAAACCTGTCCCGTGTCACTTCATACACTGTTTTGAGTTTTATAAATAATTACTACAACAGTTCCCTGTTGTATTATTTTTATGTCTCTAGGTTAGTTGTAAATCGCTTTTCATTAGTTCCCTTCCTGTAACCTTAGTCATCTCTTTGTGCTTCGTCCTTTTGTGTCTCCCTGAAGTCTGCCGTGCCTCCCGGTTTGTTTACCTTTTGTCTATGTCAAGTTCATGTGTATTAGTCTCTGTCTGTGTTTGTGCTTCCTGTTTTATTTTGGTGATCTCTTGTTCATGTGCGCCGTCTTGAGTTTTGCTTCCTTTGTGTCGTCTGTTATGATTCTGCTCGTCAATGCCTCGTTCTCCCCAGCTGTCTCCACTTCCCCTAATCACCCTCCTGTGTGTGTTGTCTGTCTCTCTGTTCTTTGTCAGCATCTGTTTAGTTCCTGTTTCGTCTTGTGCTTAGTGTTTTCTCAGTCCTAGTAACTCCGGTGTATTTCTTAGCAGTTTATAGTTTTCTGTTTTCCCCTTTTGGACGTTTGCTGCTTTTGTTCATCTTTTGCCATCAGTTGAATAAAGAGTTTGCTTTCTGTTAAACCCCGCCTGCTCGTGTCCGCATTTGAGTACAACTCAGCTTCCAGTCTGCACATCCTGCAGATTATGACACAGATCCCAAAGGTGCTCTAATGGATTTGAATCTGGTGACTGTGGAGGCCATTTGAGCACAGTGAACTCATTATCGTGTTCAAGAAACTAGTTTGAGATCATTTGAGCTTTATGACCTGTTGTGTTATTCTGCTGAAAGAAGCCATCAGAAAACAGCTACACTGTGATAATAAAGGGATAGATGGTCAGCAACAATAATCAGGCAGGCTGTGGTGTTTAAATGATGTTGGTACTAAGGGGCCAGAAGAGTGCCAAGAAAATATCCCCCACACCGTTACACTACAGTGTCATCACCAGACAATGTTTTTCCAATTTTCTGTTGTCCAACTGAGGCTATAATTTACAGGGGAGCCCCTGTATATTGTAGCCTCTGTTTCCTGTTCTCGGCTGACAGGAGTTGAATCTAGTGTTGTCTTCTGCTGCTGTAGCCCATCTGCCTATTGTAATGAATGGTTATTTGCATTACTCTGTCCTTCCAGTCAGCTTGAGGCAGTCTCGCCATTCTCCATGACATCAACAAGGCATTTTCACCCAGAAAACCGCTGCTCACTAGATGTTTTCTCTCTTAAACTAGAGATGGCTCTGTGGAAAAATCAGTTTCTGACATACTCAGTCCTGCCTGTCTGGCACCAACAACCACATAAATCAAATTTCTTCCCCAGGCTGGTGCTCAGTTTGACTTTGACCATGTCTGCATGTCTAAATTGAGTTGCTTCTTTGACTGGATGATATTTTAACCAACCCCTAAACTGATGTACTTTGTGAAGTGTGCTTTAAGTGTGTTATCAATGCTTGAGAGGTAGAGAGAGAGCGAGATAAAGGATGTAAAGGAGTAAACAAAGGACACTGATTTGATCAGCTCGAGAAAAATCCGTGTAAACAAATAAAAATGCTCAAACTCAGTTAAGTAACAGTTACATTTGAGGAAACATTATGGGGGGAAAAAGAAAAGAAAAACAGTGCTAATCATAATAATACGGCACTCTCCCCGAACAATTAACCCAGATCGAAAGATGGTTTGACAGCTAGAGTTGCCTTCCCGCCCGAGTCTCTTGGTTGCAATGTTTCGAAATAACACTCAACAAAACAACAAGGCAGACACTCCCAGTGTGCTCATTAGCAAGCTCTGTCTCTCTCACAGCTTCGGCTGCAAACATCCACACAGCAGCACTTTACTGTCGCTGTCTCTTTACTCGCTGCAGAAAACGTGGCTGCCTTTGGATTAGATTAAGCATCAGTTTACTTGATTTCAGATGCTTTTCATTACAGCTCAATCTTCTCTTTCTCAATCCCTCACTCCTTTCTTTGGCAATCTTCTCGCCCACCTTTAAGCTCTTCTCTTTCAGTAACCCCCCGACCTTCAGTTCAACCTATTTGAAAATCCCCTTCTTGCATCGATTTTCTCCCTCTCCCCCTTTCCTGTGGGATTTTTTTCTCTCCTCCTTGTGAGAGTCCATTTTGTTCAACAGTTGCCACACCGAGCGCTTCTGCAGTTTGAGTCGAGGCTCTGGGGAAACGCTCTGGGGGAAAGGCCTGTCAGTGAGAGAGAGGGAGAGAGAAAATCTGGAATCAGTGCAAGGTAGCAGATTAAAAGTCACACGCAGCCCCCGCCTGCCCTCCCCTTCTTCCAGACTCACTTTGAATCGATCAACAATTTGATCTTTTTATAAAATGAAAAGGCGATAGCTATTACGTAAGCTGCATTGTACCCTCGCAATCTTATTTTCTCCATTAATTGATAATGAGAACCCATCTGTCGAAGTGTCCCCGTGGCACACGGGAGATTACTTTCATGAAATATATGCAAGTGGTTCCAAATGTTCAACAGATGACATATAAACTATAATTCAAGCTTTATTACAGAGTCTTGTTTTTTTTTTTTCTCTAACACTGTAAGTGCAAAGCAAGTGTGTCGCGCATAATATATTATCGAGGCAGTTTCATTCTTACTCTGCAGCTGCTTGTGCCAGCTTTCTACAGTATTGCCAAACATCCAGTGGAGTTTTTAATGTTACCGTAATTGGTATTGAATTTCAGATTAATCAAGCTCATGCTTCATATTGCACTAAAATTGCACCTCCAGCACATTTTGAAGAGATTGGAATCCAATTGCAGATTGCTATTTCATTACTCGTCTTTACTGCAGGGCAATAATTGATGCGATGCTCTGGCAGCAGATATTAGAGGCGTCTTCAGGTAAAATTACTATAGCTCAAGAAGAGCACTCATTCTAATAGGGTAGAGAGAAAACCATCCAAGTATTGGAAAAATATCTGTGGAGCTGTTTTTTTGGTTGTTGTTGTTGTTGGTGTATTTGAGTCAAGATTTAACTGAAGCTCATCTTCAGTTTTGTTTGTCATGCTGTCCAATGCTGAAACCAGGCGCGGCTGTGACAGCTGTTTTGAGCAGGTGGGAACAGCTGCGGATGAGTGTTGATAACCCAAGTCCTGATATTTGACCCAGACCTCACACTGCTCAAACTAAACTGCTTTTCCACCCACATTTCACACTGTGAAGGATGTCCAGATGCCAGTTTCATCACTTTCATTTTGGCTTCAAGTTTTAACAACTGACATCTTCCAAGGTCTTGTTCGTCTGTAAGTACTCACGCTTTCATAGTGATGTAGCAGTGATTTAGATGTGTTTAGTGTGTTATGAAATAGTCAGAAAGAAAGCATCTGGAAACATCTGATAACATTTAACATCTGAGATCACTTTACTGTTGCACAACTCAAATATTTTGTAATAACACAAATTTACAACAAAGATTAAAAATGCCACGTGTTCATCGGGAATTTCAGTGGAAACCAGCAGAGTAAAGGGAAAAGAAACAAGAGGCAGATATCTATAATCTTGAGCTTCTGTCATGTATGAAGTATTCATGGCTGGACCATCGGTTATGCTTTGTTTTGCTCATTTTCAGCCTGATTTCTGGTCATACCTCAACTGAAGTCCAAGCACAACATGTGAAATGTGCACCTGTCTTCCAGCACATACCGAGCAGCCTACTGGATCATAGACAGTATGGGACTATATTTTAATGAGTTGTTAGTTGGCTGTTTTTGCATAAACAATTTCGACATAAACATTAGATCTCAACTCAAGAAACAAGTACACTAATAGCCATGATCTGCCTAAATCTTGCATCTACTGCACAAAGCTCACAAATGTGTCATTCTCCTTTCTACCAGAGTTGAAATGCCCTTCCTACTTTAACAAGATCACCTTTTCCATGCCTTTGCTCATAGGCTGCACTTGCACAAGTGGCACTTCATGTCATGTTGTCACTTCGGAATCACACCCCTGCAGCACTAACGAGTGAAAAGCCATCCAGGCATCTTCACTATACAACTAATTTTGGTTGAGTAGTGAAAATTCTCTAGACATCTCTTTAACAGTTTGGATGCCCATGACCACTTTTACAGCTTCAGCCCCGAATCTGTGACAGCTTTTCACTAATCACAAGGGAAAAAAGCTCAGTGGGATTTTCTAACTAGCTTTTTTCTGCTCTCCTCAGCCTCATTTGCTCTAATCTTTAAAGAACTCCCGTCTTCCTCGTTTCCTTGCTGTTATTTCGAGAATTCCCCTTTTGCACAATCCTTCCAGAGCCACAGCAATATTTGACTCAGAGCTTACCTCAAGACAACATTTACACTGATGTGGTTTTAAAAAATGTCTGTCTTTAATTTATCTTTCTGGGAAAGTCAGACCAGATGGGATATTTATGGTGTTTTTAAGGTGAAGTTCTGAAAGGACACCATGATGGAAGCAGAGCTACTCTAAGTGTTAATTTTAAGAAACGCAATAACAAAACGCTGCTTTGACTCATTGGCTTTAAAAAGGCTGAAATACACCACTCAGATCAAATAGACAGCAGTGAGAAATGCACAGTGAGGCGCTCATAAATTAAACCAGACAGTGATGAGAAGAACAAAGGCACATGAGGACACATTCAAGTTATTTCTATTTATTATTATCTTAAATGTTTAACTTAACTCAAAATTTCAAGTTGTTTTTCAATTTTGATTTAATTATTCAGAAGTCGAATCTGTAAGTCAACATTTTCAGCTAATAAATCGATATTTTGGCTTAAGAATGGTGAGAAATCTTTTTTAATGGCAGAGACTTCCTTAACACACATCCTGTGAGATACAGGGAAAAGAGGGGGAAACTGCTAACATGAGCAAAGGCAAAGAAATAAAGAAATTTCAGTAATCTTAAACACACTGACCATGAAAGTTTCTTGGCTCCCTGACGATGTATTCTACTCACTTTCATGTCATGATGTCCTGACTTTACCTCTGCTGCTGTGATAATTTGCTGGGAACACCAAGTGGGTCTCAACTTGGAAGTGATGTAACTCAAATATGCACCAGGGGATGGAATAATAATGCTTACCGACATTGGATGGCGTGGGAAACGTTAACACCGAAAAGAGAAAGCAAATAAAAGCAAAGAAAGCTGGATCTGTTCACTTCAGCCCAACTGTGACAATGAGAAACTTGTTTTAATTGTGGACAGGACTTTAGTTACCGGCCAGGTTTTTTAAACACTGCAGGAGGAAGTTCTTGGTCTTTGTGCACAAGGTCTGTCAGACTGTCAGAGTTCTTATTTATATATTCATACTTTGTGGTATCCAGTGTTAAGGAAAGATATTTCAAAAATGTATGCAAACATAATCTGTTTGAAAATAAGTGAATGAGAGGGAGATGGGTGGAAATGCAAACTGGGGCCAATCATCCAAAGCAAGAGAAGAGCATGCGGGCAGGGTGGAGCGGTTGAAGACAAGTGTCGGATTTCATGTGTGACAGAAAGAGTGAGAGAGAAGGTTAACAAGATGGTAGTGAGACCTAGTCTATTGTTTGGAGACAGTGGCACTGACAAAAAGACTGGAGGTCGAGCTGGCGATGGCAGAATTGAAGATGCTCAGGCTGTCATTGGGAGTGAGCATGATGGATAGGATTACAAATGAGTATATGAGAGGGACAGCTCAGGTTGAGCAGTTTGGAGACAAAGTCAAATATTCAAGAGTGAGATGCTTTGGTCGCATGCAGAGGAGGGATAGTGGATATATTGAACAAAGGATGTTGAAGAATGAGCTGCCAGGCAAGAGGAAAAAGGGAAGATCTCATAGGAGGTTCATGGATGTAATGAAAGACATCCAGAGTCTTGGCGTGACAGGAAAGTATGCTAGGGTGAGATGTGGTGACCCCTAAAAAAAGAAACCAAAACAACACGATGATGTAAACACGATCTGTGGAGACAATCAAACAACAGTGTTACTTTAAGCTTTGTTAAAGTTTTTACGTCTGTATAAGGAAATACAACACAATGTCAACCGAGCAAGGCAAACTGGTCCTCAGCTCACATCCTTGGCCTTTCCGTGAAGGGAAACTGAAGAAGCTGACTGGAAACATGTGAACATATGTTTCATGCAGTGTAATGGTGTTATAGCGACAGTATAGCACTACACATTTCAACCCTGCTTTCTGGTTGAAACGTTGCCTTTCTCAACACAATACACAGGACACTGTTTGTATAGTAGTAGCAGCAGCTATACTAGTAATCCAATCATGTGTGTGTACTAAGTGGTGCAAATACACGGAAGAAAAAGCCTTTAAAGGTGTGTCGTTGATGGGACAGCACCCGATTAGGCATTTAGTCCCAGACAGTTCCTCTAACTCTGGTCTGAAAGCACCTTTTGGTTACTTTCTGACTTTAGCTGTTGTGCTTCCTTGACCTATTAAAACCATGAAACTGTGGACAGACATTTTTTTGTTCTTCTTTAAGCCATCAACAGTTGAAACTTACATCTGTCCAACACTTTAGCGTAGAGCTAAATATTAAGCTGTTACCAATAATGTGCACATCTGCTGCTGGTAAAATTAACTATCTAGTTCTTCTTTAATGTTTTTACTGTACTTGTGACATCTGCAAACTAAGTTTTGTGTCATCTGCCTTTAAAGCATGCGTGACCTATTTGTCTGGAGCCAAATTACCCCCCTGAAGTGTACTCTGGCAGTCCAAACAGGCTCTGACACAGCGTGCCTGACCTCTGACTACGCCTCAAGGTCAACGCATAACTGAGGAGGGGAAAGAGTTTGTGGGAAAATATGAACTACAGATGTCTGTTTTTTGTAAAATGTGACCGTCCCTGTTTTTATTTCCCTTCGGCGATGGAGTACTCTACTTGAATGCACGCCACATTCAGTCTCCTCGATCTCCTGTCTCTCTGACCTCCACTTTTAATACAGCCTTAAAGATCCATCCACCATCCTTGTCCATGAATAATTGAGGGCTTCCCGTGGAGATCCTGCAGAGTGAGGCGGAGGGAGGAGGAGGCGCTCAGTGACTTCAGGGCACGGGGTGACAATTAAATAATTAGAATGATTAAATGTGTTGATCTTTGAACTGAAGATCGCTGGTGTAGTTCGTTTAACTGAGATAAAATCCTCTTTATGCATTTCAAGAGCTTCTTTCTGATGGTTTCTCCTCTCCTAACCGTTCATGTTTTTAACTGTGAATCAGAGATAAGGCTGCTTCACTAAAACATAAATAAGGATTGTTGTGTTTTTGATGATCTGCGGGGTCTCCTTCCTTGAAGGCTGACACAGATCACTCCACACGATCAAGCCCCCGGGCCTGTGTTTGGAGCCCTGCATTTTAATGCTGGTTTCATAACTGCGCCGTGACACGGTGTAGCAGAGACAGGCACACTCCTCCATGATATACAGTTATGTAATGCAAACTGTTTCTATGTGTTCTGTCGCAGCGCTCTTTCCTCCCAATCATCTAGTTTGTCACATGAAATCAAATCATGGGTGAATTTATAGCTCACCCGAGAAGCACGTGTTGCTTCTGCCACACTGCGCAGTTGAATTGTGGTACATCCTGTACCGAGAGGTTTAAGTATCATCGGCACAAAGGCAACGATATGCTTTTGGTTTGAATTTACATGTCATTAGAAGAGATCCGCGTCATTGCGTCGCTGGGCCGTTTGTGTTATTTTTGGTGTAAAATGAACATAACAGGGCGTTAATGTTAGTGGTATTTACATGGGAGTCAAAGACATTTGGTTTCTTTTGCGCTGTACTGTACATTACTTACATTTTTTGGTGGGAAATTTTTTTTTTTATGAGAAAAAATGTCACAGCAGGTTGTGCAGTCTGACGTGTTTTCCACATCGATGTGTGAAGAGACCTCTGAGAGTTGTGTGATGGAGTAGCTTATAGTTGTGGTTTATAGAAACTCGACAGACCCTGGAGTCTTTTTTGTTCCTGTTTTTCTTTGTGCTAATTAAAACTCCACCTTCAGACGCGTACGAAAGGCGGATGGTGACTAATGGCGCTGCATCTTTAAGGGTGGGACTGTAAGTTGGAGACTGTTCGACCTGTGTTTTCCATGATTTGTGTCTTTCGGTGAGATGAGACAAAAAAACAAAACAAAAAAATAGCGAGAGCTTTTCTCATTTTAAGGGCACACGCTGTCACTTCTTTCTCAGTCAACACCGACGTTTCCCCGAAACTTCGAATTCAAAGTTTCCAAGAACCAAGTGAATGATTTGAGATGTCAAAACACTGCACAGCCTCAAGCTGCTGCATTGACAGTGTACAATAGAGGCAGCCTTAATCAGCCCATCCGCTAAATTTTTCACTGAAATTTAATCCAAATCCAAATGAGCTTTGAGGCTATTTTTTCCTTCCCAGAAAATGTGCCATTATCCCCATGAAACTGGAGGACTCTGGATGGTGTATGTAATCACCACTTTCATGTTTCCTAGTGCATTTTCTGCAGGAACCGTAGTATCAGTATGACAGTTGCATAGTTGTGCAAATTCAACTCCATTTTTAGAGTCGCTGTAAAGAATCCTCATTAACACGGGCCAAAGTAGCCTGAGGCGTAAGAGTGACACATAGCCGATGCTATAACTGAGTCAAGCTCCACAAGCTGGTGGAGAAAATGTTGAGCCTGCAGTCAAAAGGCCTGAAGTGACATCTGCAGAGAACTGAAGGATCGGCCCTTTAGCAGCTCACTTTTCAGCGATGAGTTTGTACAGTACATTGGACCCTTGTAAGGCCCTCCCTGACTGAGACAGACTACCACGCATGTATTATACAAATGCCCGGAGGCAAAACAGTTCAGATCGATCTGAGGTATAAACAAGTCAAGACCAAAGCGTTGATGAAGCAGACATTGATCTGGTCGTCCCACGGGTCTGTGGTACAGCATCCACATCCAGTGTTTCTTAAGTGCTTTTATTTTATTGCCCTGAAATGAATCTGGTGTATCTCTGCATGCTCAGCGGGAAAAAATTCAAATCAAATTTGTAGTTCAGAGAAGTTTCTCCTCACAGCTGAGATACTGCTCGTTATTCTCTCTGATGTGATCACGGACATGCTGAACTTGGTCAGAGCTGTGCAAATGGACCACAGACCTTTTCTAATAACATGTTCTAATGAGACAGATTATATAATATAAATGATTTATTAATGGGTTATAATTTGTAATAAAGTATTCAGCTTTCATGCTTTTAAGAGACTGGAGAGAATATGGATAATGCCACCATCAAATCACCCACAAACTTCAGCTGTATGGCCCACACAGACATATCTGCTTAATAATGCTTCAAACCAAGAAATTAATATATTTCATAACAGAGACTGGAGACTTCTTGGATGGGCTGTTAGTGTAATCGATTGCACAGCAAGACCTTATTTGTCAAAAGAAAATTAAATAAAATAACGCTATGAAAACACTACTCAGAGGTGCTGTTAGAGGATTATAGAGGTTAGGGTTATAGGTTAGGGTAAGAGTTTTTTATAATTAAAGAAAAAAGTGAGAAAAGTAAGAATTATCACATTAAAATTATGAGGGGGGAAAAAGTCAGAAATCTACGGTGGCCCCAAGGGGTCAAATATACTGTAATTTAAGAAGACGCTTGTAAATTAACAATAAAAATTGCTGCAAAAGCACACAAAACACAATGGAAATTGAATAAAAACACAATAGAAAAAAGAAAACATCTGAGGGACCGGAACAAACTTAAGAGAAGCAGAGAATTCTTCAGTGTTGGGAGGGAGAAAAGGGGTAGTGTGTGTTTAAATCGCATAATTCATACAAAACCAGCGCATGTTTGCTATTAGCAGTAAAATGTTAGCTTGTCATTTCTACCGTCTCCACAAAAACACTTCCATTGTGTTTTGTGAGTTTTGCTTTGTTTTGGAGGGGTTTTTTATAGATTTTTTTTGTTCTGTTTTATTTGAGGTCAGAATTTTGACTTTCGCCTCAGAATTATAATTTTTTTCATCATTGTGAAAAAATAAAAACCCAAATTCTGTGATTAAAGTCAGAATTTCTCACTTGAGGAAGTTACTTGGAAACAAAACTCCCTTTTAACAGGAATAAAAATGCAGTAGAAACAGGCTCAGGGAGGGGCAGCCATCTGCCGTGACCAGTTGGGGGTCATTTTAATAACTTATAATGACAGTGAGGCATATTTAATATCATACATCTCATTATTGTTAGCAAGCTTTTTTAATTTTAAAAAATAACTGCTTAACAGTAATAGTTCTTTACAGAAACTATATGCAACTGCATGAGTGAAAAGATGAATCGAGATGTCAGCCATGCAGTTAGCATCTCAAGAAACAGATTAATGATTTTTCCCAGGTTCTCCGCTTTCCTCCCACAGTACAAAGACATGCATGTGAGGTTAACTGGTCAGTCTAAATTGGCCGTAGGTGTGAATATAAGCATTGTCTTTCTCTTTACGTTTGCCCTGTGATGGACCCGTGACCTATGCAAGAATACCCCGCCTCTCATTCTATGCCCAGATAGGGTTGGCTCTAGCTCCCCAGGATAAAAAGAGATCCATGTAGTCCACGAGTCATGAAGTCTGCAGATAAGATTTTCCCCACATTTCTCACCCTATCAGCTCTTTTTAAATGTGTTCATCTCCTCAGCCTTCCATCTCTGCCTGGTTCAGTGCTGAGAAAGTGTTTGGTTGCATTCAAGCAAAAATTGATTAGTACATTGGTGAAGGAGGGAAGCTGCAGACTAATGATGGGCACTTAACTTTTTGAGACAGCTAGACTGAGTGGAGACTAACGGGGAACAGAAAATGAGTGTGAATGCAGAAATCAATGGACCTGCTACGACCGAGCCTTAATGGAGAGGCTTTAATGCTGTCTGGGGATGTATAGAACAAAATTACAACTCCTGCATGTATCTGGTAAATGTTTCAGTGAAAATGGGAAAAAAGCCAAAGTTGTATATTTTACATCTGGAAATAAAAGTTGCAAATTGAATATGAATATTTTTCTATTCATTTTTGTTTAAAAAAAAAAAAAAAAAAAATCAGCTGTTATGTATTCAAAAGGCACAGAAGTCGCCGGGCAGCCTAGACTGAATAAATCTCTGTCTCAACAGCAGCAGATTGTGCAATAGATCAAGCCACTGTAGGTTTTTTAATCAGCGCTAACTCCATTGCAGTCTGAAACACGCTGAATCACTCGTGTAGCTCCTAAACCGAATTCTCAAAAATGTTTCATTAAGTCATTATTCTTTCAATTTGTTCTGACCCTTTTTGTGCACTCCACTCTCTTTGCCTGCACTCATTTTTAACGTCACAAACCCCAGATGTTTTAGTCTCCACCTCTGGGGTTTACATAACTACAAATCAACAAGGACCCTGGTTCAGTGGATAAAAGTTAACAACATCCCAGAGGAAAGACGGCATATGAAAAGCAATTAGACAGCCTGTGTGAACCCACATTTAAGCAGCCAATAGTTTGACACATGAGACTCAGCCATTATTGGATTCCTGCGCTGTTGTATCAGTTGCTCCTGAAGATGTCAATAGATGGATTTTCCTCAGTTATTTGCTTTTAAATTGGTCCCAAAGCTGGGGACGCTCTCGTTCACATCATATTTATGGGGACGTGCTAGCCTTTGAAGTTGTTTGTGACTGAGCTAGTCCAAGAGGAAACGCACCACTGCCTACAAGTGTGCAACCACATCAGAAAGAGCAAAATAAGACATTTTGTTGTTTATGTTGTTATCATTTTCATGCTGATGGACAGTTGCATACACTGTGGCTTTAGAAATCCTCCTTATGCCCCCTGGGCCTGCAGCTAACTAAGGAGCCCGTGGGTGGAACTGAGCTCACGGAGCTGGGAGGAAGCACATTTTGGGGGATGGGGGGGGTCTTTACTCTGTCTCATTAAAATCATATTAGAGCCCCACCTCCCCGTGCACCACCTACTCAGTTGCAGCACCTACTGTGCCTGTCTCATGAAATAGCTCTTTCTACATGAATGCAAAGGCACCACAGGTGAGAGGGAAAGGTTCTAGCAGAAGGAGGAAAACCTCCTATAAATAAGTCAGAGAGAACAATAGTCACTTAGATGACAGTAAAGAGCAGAAGCTGCACAGTGGAACAGAAAACCTGTGGTTGATTAACCCAAGAAGACTTCTCCTGCTTTTTAAGTTGCTTCTTAGCAATGTGCAAACCTCATTCATCATTTTCTGTTTTCTGTATTATTAAACTGAGAAAAAATTATTGAATAGTAATTTAATTGTTAACATATAAGAGATCACAGAATTTGCCGAGAAACTAACGTCAAATATGAGGAGCGATCCCCAAACTAGGTGTAACAGGGGGACAATGAGAACGAATCAGAGGGGGACCATGGAAAATTAAAAAAATATATATTACAAATTAAGCAATGAAAATTAGCATAGAAGACTTTGGACAGTTTTCAGGCTCCTGTGCTGTGTCACATGCACTGGTACAGGTAGAACATAAAAATTACATGAAAAGTAGCACTGAAAAAAAAACCTTTGTTTAACTGAATCTCTGCAAATTAGCTTCTTGAAGGTCAGACATACTTGCACATCAATTGCCCTGGTTAGGATTTTATGTTGTTATTATGTTAGGTTCACTAACGTTCACTGTTATCAGCCAATCACATGGCAGCAACTCAAGGCATGCAGACGAGATCAAAATAACCTGCTGAAGTTCAAACCAAACATCAAAATGGAGAAGAAAGATGAATATCACTTTGAATGCTGCAAGACTGCTGGTGCCAGACGGGCCAGTTTGAGTATTTTAGAAACTGCTGATTCTGGATTTTTCACACACAGCCATCAGTTTACAGAAAATGCATTAAAAAGGCGAAAATATCTTGTGAGCAGCAGGTCTCATGGTGAAAATGCTTTGTTGATGCCAGAGGTAAGAGATGAATGTCAAGACTCCTTTGAGCTAATAGGAAGGCTAAAAAAACATTACAACCAGGGTATGCAGAAGAGCATCTCTGAACACACAGCATATTGAACCTGCAGCAGCAGAAGACCACAATCGGTGCCACTCTTGTCAGCAAAACTTTTGTATGGGCTGAACAAGAAGATTGGTGTTGCCAGGTCTGATGACTCTCAATTTCTGCTGTGATTTCCAGATGATAGGGTTAAAATAAAAATAAAAACATGACAGCATGGATGTGTTGTAGTACAACCCCAACCTTTTTTGCACCACGGACCAGTTTATGCCCAACAATATTTTCACATGTTGCGGAATAATACAACAAAATAAAACCAGTACCGGTACCAGAAAAAAGAAGATTTATTTATAAGACACGGGAAAAGACCCAGGGAAACCAAGTTAACGATAAAAACAATTAAAAAAATAATGTTAAAAACCCTGAGAACCATCAATTTCACACCCGAGCCTCAACTCTCGCAGCCCAGAGCAAACAACTCGCGGACCGACACCAGTCTGTGGCCCGGGGGTTGGGTACCGCTGTTGTGGTATAATGATGTGGCTATATTTTCTTTCTTAGCATTGTTTAAATGTCACAGCTTACCTGAGTATTGTCCGTGACTATGCCCGTCCTTTTATGACCACAGTGTTGTGATGACCGTCTTCTGATTGCTGCTTCCACCACAATAACTCGCTGTGTCATTATCTCAAACTGGTTTCTTGAACATGGCATTGAGCCACTGTAATCAAATGACACAGTCAGCAGACATCAATCCAGTTGAGCATTTTACCCTCAGCAGTACAAGACTGATGGGGTATTGTCATCACCCCGCCGGGTGGGCGGCCAGGCAAGTGGCGTGCACACCTACGTTTGTGAATGCGATAACTCGAGGAAGAGGAGAGGTAGGCGTTTAAAATCAATAGCATAAGTGTATCTACTAGAGATGGACCGATCCGATATTACGTATCGGTCCGATACTGACCTAAATTACTGGATCGGATATCGGAGAAAAATAAAAAATGTAATCCGATCCATTAAATATCACGAAAGCACCTCACAAAACTTGCAACACGCCGTAACTCACCTCAGAACGTTAGCAGTCGGAGCAGTATGCATCACGTGATAGAGCGGCTGTGGCATGCGGGACCTGTCGGTGGTCTGGATAGCATGTGGAGCTTCGCTAGCAACCTGGCATTTCATCTCCGACAAAGTTATCCCGAGAGAAGTAAAGCAAGTGTGTAAGTCCATCTCTGAATGTTTGTAAAGCATTCCCACGTTAAGCTTAACGAGCGACTGCCTCTCGCTCTCCGGCTGCTACTTCAATCGTGAAACTGCTTAAATGATCAGCTGATCGGCTTTTCTGTCGCGAGTCCGTGACTCTAGTTTGCTTTTGGCCCACTTTGCACCAGAACGAGGAAACCAGCGGCTGAACAACAGCAGCACGTTTAAGCTTGATCAGCTGTTGTTAGAATGTATTTAATATTACTTTCTACACCAGGATCTTTTTCTACGTAGCTGACGCTGGTAACTGTGCAGGGGCGGATCTAGCAAAGTTTAGCCAGGGGGGCCGATAGGGCATTAACAGGGAAAAGGGGGCACAAAGACATACTTTTCTTTCTTATTCTCATTTAAAATGTCTAGCTTTTAATAAATAATTATCTGACACCCAAAGTTTTAATTTGATGCAAAATGAATAGAAGTCCATTACTGTATATAGTAACTATTAAGTCTAATATATATACCCTAGTAAGCTATAGTACTTTTTCCTTTGGGAAGGTACCATCTGTGCAGTCTGCAATTTTGTTGAAGAAAGATGTTGAATCTATTTAATATTTCTTGAAAAATAATTGATTTCTATTTTTTTTCACACTGCATCAAATTAAGGTTGATTACGTCGATTAAGCATCATGAGGTGGAGCGTGAGGGGTGGTTCCCTATTTTTTATTTATTTATTTTTGTTGTTGCTGGGAGTTGGAACCCTATTAGTTAGGTTGCTTAATATTTACGCTAAGTACTCTTTAAAATACCAGAATAGGGAGGATGGTGTAGGTCTAAGTTTATTAGATTGATCAGTATTGCTGAACTATGAAACATTTTTTTTGTATACAGGTATAACAGAATAGCTTTAGTGTAGTTGTTGTTTTAAACTTGAGTATGAACTTGCAGACTTGCAAAATGCAGCAAGATATTTTAAAAAACAGTTTTGTTGATTAAAAAACACTATATCGGATTCATATCGGTATCGGCAGATATCCAAATTTATGATATCGGTATCGGTATCGGACATAAAAAAGTGGTATCGTGCCATCTCTAGTATCTACTAAAAATATTGGACGAGTTCGAGTCTGACCTCAAGGTCAGAGGTCATGTTTTCTGAAAATCTTGTGAATGCGATAACTGGAGAACGAGGCGATGTAGGACTTTGAAATTTATACCATGCATGTATCTACTAGGAGGCTGCAGTGTAGCACTTGCAGCTGCCAGTATTTTTAGGATGTGATGGAACAGGAGATTCACTTTGTGGATGTCCCCTATAATACATAACCCAAAAATACGGTTTTCATTCTCATATGAAAACTGTTCTAGGTCTTTTAATCTGTTAATTATTAGAGGTTTAGGTGTACCTGGTGCGTGCAATTCAATAACCTTTTGAAGGGAGCCATTCAAAAATGAGAGAATGAAGGGGTGAATATGTTTGCTTCAGCAGATCAGATTTAGAACAGGAGAGACTGTGAGGCTGTGAACAAAACAAACCGAAGAGGCCAAGAAAATAGAAAAGAGCAAGAAAGTGAGAGGCAGTGAGCAGGAGTGAGGATATGAGGGAGGGAGAGATGAATTATAGCCTACTCCTCAAATCAATAATCTTGCGAATCGCAGCCCCGGTGTGCTACAGATCTTCTTCTTTCCCTTAACCGAGCAGAGAGGGTGACAGATGTAAAGAGCACAGCCTGCCAATTTATGAGGCTCCCAGACAGACCAGAGAGCAGAGAGAGATGTAGGGATAATCCTTTATGCTGGCCTAGATCGTTCCTGTCTACATCACCTTCAACTGGTGCAGAACGCTGCCGCTCGCCTGTTGACCGGTTCAAAAAAAAGAGAACACATCACTCCGGTTCTCTGCTCTCTCCACTGGCTCCCAGTTGCCTTTAGGATTGATTTTAAAATCTTATTGCTGGCTTTTAAGGTTTTAAATGGCACTGCACCTTCTTACCTGTCAGAACTCCTTAGTACTCATCGCCCCAGGAGATCTTTGAGGTCAGCCGACCTGATGCTTTTAGATGTTCCCAGGTATAAATTAAAGACAAAGGGAGAGAGGGCGTTTGCTGTGGCTGCACCCAGACTGTGGAACAGTTTACCTCCTCACGTCAGACTCTCCAAAAGCCTAGAAACTTTTAAAACCGCTCTTAAAACTCACCTCTTTTCATTGGCTTTTAGAAAGGTTTAATTTATTTGTTTTATATATTTTTATTTTATTTTTATCAGCGAGGTGTTATTACGAAATTGTGTTCTATTGTATTTTTATCTGTATTTACTGTACAGCACTTTGGTCAGCCTTGGTTGTTTTTAAATGTGCTCTATAAATAAACTTGACTTGACTTGACTTGACTTTACTGCGCCTGAGGAGGCAGAGGGGCGAGGAAAAGCAAACAGGACTAAGACAAAAACAGAATGAACCTCTGGTCGCTCAAACAGAGCGTTTTTCTGCTGTTTGTTGATTTTCTTTAACTAATTCTCCATTTGTTTGGCATATCTGTTTCCTCTGACTTCTTCAAAAAAAAACAGTGTTCTGCAGCAGGCTCTGTCTACACACTCCTGTACCGCCCTAACATGTATGTTTCCTCCTTTTAGCTCAGCTATCCATATTCAACCAAGTTCTTTTATAAAGCAAATGTTTTGTTGAGCAATTCCATGACAGATCTGGAAGTCTGATAGTTACCGATAGTAGTATTTCACCTTTCACTGTGTTCCTGCTAAATGGAGAGATTCCGTAGTATCCATTCTGTTGTGGCGGGTGTGGTTTGTGGTGACCTGCAGTGGAGACTGACACCTGAGTTTGTTGTTGTTGTGCCGTATGTGTGGCTGGCAGCTGGGAAGCTGCAGCCAGAGTTAAAAGAGCAGCAACCGGGAATAGTGTTACAAAGTGCAAATATGTGGTCGGGTCCGTCCTTACTGCCACAAACTTGTTCTTATAAATGATGCTGTACTTCCTCTTATTCTTATAACATGCAGATTGCATGGGGTCCTAAATCAGGAGATGTAAACACAGAGGGTGCAAGGTGCAAACCACTGGTTACAGTCAAGAACAAGAATGCCAGATTAGACTGCCAGAAAAAAACCTAATAGAGCCTGCACATATATTTGGATGAAACCAAGATGAACTGATGCATACTGCAAACATGTGGAGGTAATGTTGGGCATGTGTGACTGCCAGTGGAACTGGGTCACTAGTTTTTATGGATGATGTAAGTGCTGAGAGAAGAAGCAGTGCTGCAAAACCGATCAGATGGCACTTCCCAGCGCACAGGGATAATGACCCAAAGCAAAGTACAAAAAAAACCAAGAGTTTCTCAATTCAAAGAAATTGGATATTCTTCAGTGGCCAAGTCTGTAAACTGATCTCAACCTAGTGGGGCAGGTTTTTAAAAAACTGAAGACAAACCTAAAGAAACCCACAAACAAGCAGGAGGAAACCGCGTTTGGTAACATCCACGGGTTCTACACTCCAGGGAGTCAAAGGCATTTCCTCCAACTATCAAAAACATATATTATATATTTAAAATTGTGTTTGTTTGTCCAGTTACTTTGGATAAACATTCTTGAAATGTTAACATTTATAAAAAAAGATTGTAAACAGTTAATGCGAGGCTTTTGTAAAACCCCTTAAATTAAAGCTGAATGTCGGCACTTCAATCACATCTTGACTGCTCTGGTCCAACGTGGCAATCTACAGAAGCAAAACCACAAGAATTGAGTCTTTGTCCAAAAAGTTATGGACCTATCTGCGTAGGAGTTTCCTTTCAGATGGTTTCACCCTAACATCTGTTATCCACAGTTTGACTGACATAGATGGTGACGTGTTGCTTTTATCACTTGTGTGTCTTGCCTTTTCGAGACTGTTTGTACGTGCATCATCGACTCTTTTATCCTCCTGTCTGTTCTACACAATATCCTAACAGCCATTTATCAAATCCTGACAGGGAAAAGTTCAGGGAAGTACATGTATTTGCCTTCTTGCTGACAGTTTGTGGAGAGGAATCATGCATCTCTCAAGTGTATACATTAAATTTAAAGCTAACGCCAGTTTCTGGCTAAATTAACTTAATAGGGAGTCAGTCCAATGGTAATCATCGCCTCTAACGCCCAACTTTACACTGTCTGTATTCTTATAAAGCGTACTGCAAAATGTGGCGCATCCTAATGCTCCTGGCATAAAGACTCAACTGCGAATACTCTCATCTCTAAACTGCATTCATCTCAACTCCAGTGGCTTATTAACCTGTCACTCACAATATTTCAAACACAAGTGGCCCGATTTTCTTTTTTCTAACCCCCAAAAAACCCAAACTTTCCACTGAATCCCTGTTTTCAAAATAATCCGTGTCCCAGGAGTGACGCTACAGTCCCAGATCATAGCAAGGAGACTCATTTGTCAGGGTAACATGTTTACTTTTGCTTTGTTTGCTCGGTTTGCTTAATCACAAATATTTTAATTTTCTTGTCTCTGTGGGGTTTATTTTATGGATTTTTTATTTACTAGTAGAACTGGAGGTGACACAGAGGTGAAAAAAACAGATGACACTCAAAGCTGAAAACACCTGGCGCCTTTCTACGCCGCACATTCAGCACCGGAGACAAAATTTGTTGTTTGAGAGCCTCGGGACGAAACATAAATGCAAATTCTCTTCTGTGTGTTATTGTGGGCTGAACTCAGCCTAATGCTGTTTCTTTTTTTGCAGTCTTTTTTGCAGCAGTGGAACATTTAGAGTCTACATTATGGAGCCCTTAAATCAATAATGTCTGTATCAATAAGTAACACCTACTTGTGTTTGCATAACTAAGCATTTTCTTGCACATTTAATGTCTGCAGCAAATCACCATTTTGTACCTCGGAGACCAAACTTTTGAACATCGTGATAATGATTTGTTTTTCTTTTAAACAGCCTGAAGACCACGTTGAAAAAGAAGCTTTCGGGAGATGTTGTCAACCTGTCGGGAATCCCGCTCTCCGGCCGGGATGTCCACCGCGTGGCCTTCTACCTTCAGAGCAGCAGTGACATGGTGTCCGCCGTAGACCTGAGCTTCACTGAACTGCAGGACGACAGCTTACGCATGCTGCTGCCCTACCTCAGCTGCTTGCCGAAACTCACCATACTTGCTGTTAATGGCAACCGTCTGACAGCGGCCATCCTGAAAGACCTGACAGATGTAATGAAGGAGCCCAAGAAGTTCCCCACGCTGGCCTGGATTGACTTGGGGAACAATGTGGATATCTTCACCATCCCGCAGCCGCTGCTCGTGGCGCTGCGGCGCCGCTTCGGTTTACGCAGCAGCCTCCCCACCATCTACGAGTACAGTGAGGCGCAGGCTTTCGGTAGCTATAACCCGAACATGGAGACCTCTGTGGAGGAGCCTAGTCTGTACGAGGAGGGAGATATAGTAGAAGATGATAGAGAGGAGGAGGAGGAGGAGGAGGACAGACTGGAGCTTCAAGCCTGGGGCTTTGGAGAAGAAAGCATGTCAAAAAATGTGCCGGTGCACTTCTGTGGGAGGTGATCGCCCAGAGCTGCTTTCTTTTTGACTGGCAGCCTTGCATATCCCTCTGTATCACCTTGCTCCTCCTGCGTTAGCCGATGTCAGTGTGGTAGAAGATGCTTACAGTGACCCACACGTTTCTGAAAATAACTTTAAAATAAGTAAATGTGCTGTGTGTCCCTCTGGATGCTCTGACTACTGAAATTAAATGTGAGAATATGTTTGCGGACTGATTTATCCTTCATTTATCCAGGGGAGTCTGAACTGATCCAGCTTCCAGTGCTTCATCTTACTGAAGTTGTGTGCTTGTCCCACTTGGAAGCTGGAGCAGCTGTGGATTAAGTGCCCTCCACGAGGGCACATCAGCAGTAGCTGCTGAGGAAGAGGGGAGTGTTATTAATTCACTTTCTCTAAGCACATCCTTTCTTTTTTCCATTCCTTGCCTGAATATGTCAGGATCTGATATATATGTAAGTAACTATATATTCTGCACATGTGATGTGACAATAAAAGTGATTTGATTTGATTTGATTTTATCCTGCATAGGAAACACTTAAGAAACAGGAACATTTAACTTACTTAGAGAAGAAAGAGTATGGAAAGTATAAGCAACAAGTTGACTGTAATGAGTCGTTCATCAGCACTCCTGATCCAAGACTGTACACTGGGTAATTATTCACTAGAGCCAGCTGGAGGCACTATATTAGTGATTCGTTCATAGTTATCCATAAAGTGAGGGGTTTGATTGAAACACAAAGTGATAGAGTAGTCATGAGTAACAAATATTAAATATTAATTAGATTTTTAGTAATGAATAAGCAGTTATTGTTTTGGGTTGATGAATATTTGGATCAGAGTTGATGAATTTTTGTATGATTATGAACCAGTCCTCCTCTCCCTCCTCCGTCCCACCCAATCCCTAACATCCTGTCACACCAACCCTCTGCAATTACTCCTTCACTACATCTTTGAATCTCTTTTGTGGTTTTCCTCTTTTCCTCCTCCCTGGCAGCTCCATCATTAGCATCCTTTGTCCATTATCTCCACTATCCCTCCTCTGCACATGTCCAAACCGTCTCAGTATTGCCTCTCTAACTTTGTCTCCAAACTATGAGTACCACCATCTCCAAGTCATACACCACCGCAGGTCTCACTACCTTCCTGTAAACTTTCCTTTTGACTCTCGCTGCTATCCTTCTGGCACTCATCATCTCCACCCTGCCTGCACTCTCTTCTTCACATCTCTTGTGCACTACCTCTCTCTTTGGATGGTTACCCCCAGGTGTTTCACCTAATGGCACACTAATATCGTATTTTCCAGCTGGTTCTGTAGGAAGTAATTGTCAGAAGTTCGGGTGGGAGAGCACTGATGAACGACTGATTACATATCGGTTCATTCCTGAGTCATTCCTCTCTTGTTCTAACTAAGCAAGTTTTTTTCTGCCCTTTATTGTAAAATCTTAGAGCTTTTTTGTGATATGTATGTTTTATCTGGAAATAAATTAAAGTAATTCTGTTTTCATTAAATATGATTTCAGTTTTGCTACAGCTGGGACTCTGCATTTCTTCAGGAGTTATTTTTTTTAATCGATCAGTTATGATAAGCTAAAGCATACTGAATGATGCTTCAAGTCCGTGCCGATGTGCCGACAGAAGCCCTGATGCACGCATGGACACATGCTGGCAGGAGCACACAGAGTTTGTGAGCTGCTGATGAACTGGTTACTGCCTCTATCAGGGCTCGTTATGCCCCTTCAGTCAGAGACGGTGTACAGAGGATCTATTTTTTTTCTCAGCAAATAGGACCGTAGCCCCAGATCATTTCGTCCAATGGTGATCATCGAATGATTCCGTTTATGAATCAGACAACAAGAAACGAGAAGGAAACCGCCTATTTTGAAGATGTTCTCACAGTTTTGTAGACTACAAGCAGTTCTGCTTTTTCTTTCCCTTTCTGCTGTTACGCTCCCACGGACAGATCAGATTTTGTTGTGGCATGAGTTTTGTTTGTTTGTTTTTATATATATGGGTGGCTGCCACCCTTTTGTATTGGTTTTAACAAGTGGGCATGACTGTTTACTGTAACACAGCATTTAACCCGCAGACAGATAGCATCTACGTGTGCACTACATTTCCAAATACATTTCAAATTCTTTTGAATGGGGAGCTTGATGATTTCTTTTAAAAAAAAAACTGCTGTCTGTGAATACAGCTCACACTTTATCCTACCAGTATTAATGTGGTCTGTTCTCTTTCAGTGCTGTTATTCATGAAATTCAGAGTATTTGTGTTTACAGGGGGACATTAATGAAATGAATCCTTGGCTTTTGTGTGTCTGTGAGATGGTAATTAGACTGTGTGCATGAGTGTGTTTTGAACATGCAGAGTAAATTACTACCTTTGATCACAGAAATGAAATGTTTACTCATTTGCGCAACTCCGTCCCTGAATTCGCAATCTTTCCTGTTTTTATTGTTAATATAAAAATAAACGAGTGACTCAGCTGCATAGCAGAAATGAAAATCTGTCCACATTCTCGATTTGATAGATAAGACGTTGACCTTCCTGGAAATTCACTGCGGTAAAGTCGTTTGAAAGTTTACTCAAATTTGACTTTGGCTCGCGAGCCTGCTGTTCCTTCAGAAGTAAACACAGTTTGAATAACATTTCCCTTCTGTGGACTTGTTTCTCGCTAAAGTGAGAAATAATTCTGTTTGGTGAAGCATCTGGATCGCTCTGCTTACATAGTTTGTCTCCTTAAGAAGAAGGAGAGCGATCGCCCTTATTTACTCTGATACTAGTCATTCCTTTACCGTGTACCCACATCCATCCACGCTGACTTTGTCAAGCTGCAGTTTTGACAGCTCGCTTGTCTAGTTTAGAACAGGGGTGGAAAATCAAAACAGGGCACTCATGGGAGCGTGTGACCAGTATAATCACTGGTTCGTTAACACAAAGGACCGGTTTCACACCATAAACATTCATTCGTTACTCTGTAGAAACACTAAACAGTCTCTCTTTGTTTTAAGCCTGCCATGGGAAAACATACCCACATTTCTGTTTTTCAGGTTTTACCGGTGCTTTATACTCTGTCAGTCTTATAACTGGGAAATTTACTCATCTGACTGGAAAGATGTGTGTCAGATCTATGGGGGCATAAGGTATATTTGATGTTTGTATTTTTATGTCATGCACGTATATATATATGCTTTAAAGAGATATATTCCTCCCACCACAAGTTGCACCTAAGTCACTCTGCCTGGAAAGCACATGCGTACTCTCATTCATCAGGAATACTTTAAACATTTTCAAGGGGCTCCAATTTCAGCAGCTGGTTTCCATGTTTCATGTTCCATGTTTTTAGTGCTGCGTAGAGATGAGAACGGTTCCTTGTACGGGCCTGTCAGAGGCACCACCATATCAACATCCTGATGGCTAGTTGTGGCTCTGCTTGCAAGGCATTTTTATGTTTGCAGGAGCAGAGCCTGAGGCTGTCCATCTGTGATTCCTGTCTGTCCCTCTAAAGGAAACACGGGAGTGTCAGATAACAGAGGATGTTGTTCTGGTTTGTAGAGGACGCCGAAACACTATGCAGACATTTACAGAAAGAAAGAATGTATACTTTATTGATCCCCGTGTGGAAATTCCTCTCTGCATTTAACCCATTCACTCAGTGAGGCAGTGGGCAGCCATTGGGCACCCCGGGAGCAGTGTGTAGGGATGGTACCTTGCTCAGGGGTACCTCAGGGTAGCTGTTCAGGGGAATCGAACCCCTGACCTTCCGATCATGGGGCCACCACTCTACCTACTAAGCTATCCCTGCCCCTATTTACCTCTGGAGCCTCACATCTGTGCAGTTTGTGACTACTGTCTCAAAAATCAGAGTGGACAATAATAAAGCATATTTACTTATTGTAAATACTTTTACTGGCTGGGTTTAGTTTCTCTGCCTTTCAAAACAAAGATCAGAGGTGTAACACTGCCGTTGGGTGTATAACTATTATATTTCTTCAGGCATTCTCGTTAAGATGAAAATCGAGCACAAAGTTTGAACAAGAAAAAAATGCAGCAGCAAAAACAACACATCACACTAAACAAATAATCATTCAAATGTTTTAGGAGTCCTAAAGTACATCAACGCTCACACACTCCTGTCTCATCGGTCCACTTTTAGCTTTGATGGCAGCGCACATTTGTCATGATGTCGCATCGGTAAGATTATGCAGTGTCACATTTATTTCTGTCCAGAAATTGCATTATGTTTTCACCAAGTGTAAAGTCTTCTCCAGAACAATCCCCAAAATTCTGAATCGGGTCAAAATGCAAACTCTGTGGTGGCCAATGCATGTGTAAAAATGATGTCTCTCACATTTTGAGCCAGATGAAACCCAACATTGTCATCCTGGGATATGGCATCTGGAAGAAGAAAAACCCCTGATGGAAAAACCTGGTTATTCGGTATGTTCAGGTACATGGTTGGCCTCATTTTTGGGCACCTGGTGTTTCTAAACCTAGACCAACAGTCCACTCCAAGCCTCTATTTGTTTAGTTCAAATCCAGTGGGAACACTTTTTTAGCCAAGAAGTATATATAAACATGTATTCTTCCTCTTTCTCTTTCTCTTAGTTTGACGTCATAGGTAAATGTCACAGACATTTTCTACAGAATTTGGAAAGCAGAAGACATCAAAGACTTCCCATTCATCTAAACCGAGGGTAATTCCTCAACAGGTTTTACTATGAATCTGAAGTTCCCTTAAACAAGAGAAATCCACCAGTAAAGCTTTTATGGATTACCTTTGAATTATCAACCATTACATCGTCCACCTAGTATGTGAGCAGCGGGAATAAAATACTGCTTTCGTGTCAGTCCAGGAATCATTTATCACCAAGTTTTAAAATGGAGCTTTTGAATGTACGCCACTGGCATGTGCTGTAGCCCCCTGCTGAATATGATGTACATGTGATAAGGCAACGTGAGAACATAGCTGCAGTTTTATCATCTCAAAGTGTTTGCACATATTTTGGGATAGATTGCACTCCAGGGTTTTCTGAACCAACAGTCCAGTTCATTACTCATTGTTCTGGGTCTTCTCAGGCATGAAATGCATATTAGCAGGTTAGCAAACACACTGCATTACAGCCATGTTTCATGTTGGCAGCAAAGGGAGTTTATTCATTCACTCAACTTTCAAAACAGGGAGTGCTGGATTTTCTCTGGAGCTGAAAGTAACAATAAAACATTTTAAAAGACGTCATAGCTACAGTGTAAAAATCTGTTCGTTTGTGATAAATTATTATTGAGTACAAATAAAAAGTGAAATAAAGTAAAATAAAAAATGATTTTCTTCTATTAATTGCATGAGCTAGAGTATAAGTATAGCACAATTGTATTTCAGTAGATTTGCTCCATTCAAAATATTGTGACTAAAACTGCTTTTTCTGTGTAATAAAAATACAGTACACCAAATACTTGAACATTTGTTTAACTTCTCCTGAGATGTGCATGAACCCAAGCCTTTAGTGAGCAGTGGATTGCTCTTTTCTTGGAAAGCATACATGCTCCATCTAGTGGCGTTTGTTGGCTGCACAGAGCCAGCTCCGGATGTCAGCTGAAAGAAGAGCTTGTTAGTGCAAGCGGTAGTTCAGAGTTTATTCCACTCATCCATGCATTTCTGATCTCACCAGGAGAACAGATGAGAAACTGCGGTAAATGTGTCATTAATAAAGCAAACACACATGGCTTATTTCTTCCCTACCTCAACAAAAAGCGATGGGGGGACCGATCAGTCATTCCCATAGTATGCTTTGTTTCACAATCCTGGAGACTGATAGCTTCTGGACTCTCTCCCAGAGTTTGTAGTCCTTGAGTTTGAACTTGTCATATGGTTCTCATCCAAAGTTAGTTTCTACAGACAAAAGAACACAAACCACCTCCAGAAATGCGGGGGTTCCAAAAGCACTGCTTCGAAAGTGGTCTTTGATTTGGTCTTCCTCATTTGTGGCAGTCAAAGAATACAATTTATTTCTCACGGGAAAGCACCTTGTCCACTAATGTTGATTTCCTATCAGCGACAAGGTCTTCTTTTATAATTTGCATAACTAGCAGCGTAAATCAGTTACTAAATTTGTTCAGATTTGAGTGCAGCTGTGAGAGTAAAAGGCAAATGAGGGGCATGCTAAGAGGAAAAGAAGACAGTGTCCAGTGTGTAAAGATGAAACATTAAGGTGAGAGCTTATTAATCAGTGACAGTCTTAAAAAGTCGGTTAAGGGAAAGCACCAAAGATAATTTGGCTACAGCCTGTGAAATCTGAAGATGTGCTGCTTCTCCTTATTTGGATCTGATAGACCTGAAGATTTATTTCCCTTTCACTCAGAGGTGAGCTTTGCTTTTTGTCACTTTGATATTTTTAAGCTAATTCACTTAAAAAGGATTTTTTAAAACCCGCCATGCAACACTAAACTACTGATATGCATCATCCATGTACCTGAATGACATACAGGAGTGGAAACATGCTAGTTTTTTACTCCTGTGTCCAGTGTGCCATTAAGTTACAAATGGAGTGTGTCCAGATCTGCTGATGTTTATCAAGTACTTAAGATGGGTTGAACAATACACGGCTCAAAAACAATCTCCAAACTTTTCCTCTTCAAGCAGTTTCCCAGACAATCTGAGCACAAAGAGAAGCAGGTAAGTTAAGGTATATGAGCCAGGCTTCACTAAGTGCGGTGATTACAACAATTCCAATCGCTTCCTTAAGAAGAGGAAGTCAACAGCCTCAGGTGCATGATAACCCACAGGTGCAGGGAAGCCAGAAGGCGGGAACACAAAACACCAAAACCAGCACACCCGATGGTTACTGTACTTTACAATGTATCACTTTAATCTAATAATGAATTTGTGTAAAGTTGGAGACTGTAAAGTAATGAAAAGTTATGCCTTGCACAGTCATTGTCCTGGGTCACTTTGACCCAGCGCCCTTGGTTTTCTGAATGCAACTGACACCCTCGTCTCGACGAGAAGCCTGGGTTCGGGAGAGCCCGCTGAAGACATCCACCTTTTTGGTAACAGGGTTCTTGCTGATCGGCGCTGGCTTGTCCCTGGCTTATCGAAGAATAAAGAAAGCGGAAACGGCTGTTCAAATCCCCACAAGGCTGCCCACTATGTTGATTGGAACGATGGAGCGAGCCGTGGCTTCTCAGAATGGGCGCATTAGACGCAGCACGGATGACATCTTGGAGAAGCTTGCAGCTGCGTTGAGTGCTGAGACTCTGACAACGTCTTGGAGAGGCTCACGGCTGTCGTGAACACTCGTGCTCTATGAGCAAACTGGATAACATCTTGGTGTAGCTGGATAACATCGTGGAGAGGCTCACGGCTCTCCAACGGGAATGGTGAGGAACCAGTGATGGACGTTAGATCGACTGTAAAATTGACATGCAGTTTTTCGCATATGCGGCTACCATATCGGCACCAGCTGCGGTCTCAAGGCTGGAGCTGAGCATAACAAACAACTTCTCCCCTGATAACAAACTGTGTTTGGACTCTTCGTTCCAAACGCCCTTGTATGCTTATCTCCAAGGCCGAGTCGGACGGCGGGTCTGGCCCAGCGCTGGATGAATAGTTGCAGGGCAGGATGGCTGTGTCTGGATCGGCTTACTTCTCACCCTTTACCTACCCCTGTTGCTTGTCACGTGCTTCATGATGTTGTGATGTGGACATTTATGTGCTCTTTGTGCAGAGGAGGTTTCTTTTGTTTTCTGTTCTCATGCTGTCCCCCCATTGGAGCCCAGCATGAGTAGAGGTCTCTTTTTTCCCCTCCTGAACTTGCCCATTGTATTGTACATTTCAGTGTTTTTCCATGGTACTACCGGTCTCCTCCCTATGTGATGTCTGTGTTGTGTATGTAAGGTCGGGGGGGGGGGGGGGGGGGGGGGGGTCCCATTTCGCTGCAGGGCAACTTGCATGTGACAAAGGCTTTCTTGACTTGACTTTCTTGTGTTTTTGTATTTTGTTCTTTATTTATCCCATGGTTCCCAGGTTGTTCGGTTAAGTTTATTAGATTTCCCCCATGTCTTTACCCCATGTGCCCCCCCCCCCAATGTATATCTGTGAGTTCCCGTGCCTCGTTTCTCCTCCTTGTGTTTTATTCCATGTTTTCCCCAGCCCGTTATGTCTGTGCTCTTCCCGTGTTCTCTCTCCCTCCAGTCTGCTTCTCTGTGTACTTCCTGTTTTACTTTGATAGTCTCCCGTCAGTATACGTCATGTTGTGTTTGCTCCTGCCCTGTCTCGTTATGATTTGAGCCCTCACACTAGCAGATTTTAGTGCATTACTGTTTTGCATAAAAACATTTAATTTGATGATGTTATCAGGATATCTAGAGAAAACAAGCTGATGCTATGATTTTCAAAGTCATCCTTTATTTCATTTTTAGGTTGTTATAGCAGATAAATCTCACTTAAAGCACAAATTTAGAGAGGTGTCAAAGAGAGAGTCTGTAACTCTAATTGCAGAAGAGCGTAACAGTTGAACAATTACTTTTAACTAATAAAAAAGCAACCACATGAACTGATTTCCACACATCTTCTGTCAGTTACAAGCTAACTGTAACAATGTAAGCCAGGCTCCATCTGTGGTCACCACATCAAAGACTTTATATAAAATCTGTCCTGTTGCACAAGAGTATGCTCTTCCTGTAAAACTCTAGAGTGTACCTCTAGAGTTTTACAGAATAATTTAACAAAAGATTTGTTTAATAGCCAAAAATGAAAGCACACAAAAGGAAACGGGGTCACAAACAATAAAGCAGAACATCACAAAAGGGACCATAAAAAGCAAAGAATTTAACAGCCAGACAAAGATTCGGAAACACATAGGACTACAAATATATAAATATATATCTCAGGGCACTGAGACAGAATGAGGGAGGGGCAAAAAAATCACAAAAGGAAGGAACAGAAAATAAAACTGTGTGACACAACACAGAACAGACATTGGATGTAAAACAGGATATAACTCCCAGAAAAATAACACTGAGACGTGGGAACCGCACTACACTAGAGGACAGAGAGAGGTCAAAGCAATTTAGACATGACCAGATCAGAAGGAGGAAACACAGATGGAAATAAATTAAAACAAGCGATCGTACACAAAGAGAAGAATTCAAACGCTTTAACATCACTGGAACAAAAGAGCCTTTGTTCGTGGTGGCTCTATCAGATCAGAACTTGAACAACTAGAAGCAGCAACCACCAAAAAGTAGTTTAAAGATACGTCGAACATGCTGGATTATATGTCTACCTCTACTTGGTTGCATGTTTTTAAAATGAAAGAAAAAAGTAGAACTCTTCCATCCTGCAGTGCAGCCACACAGTGCAAAAAATATTCAGGTCGAATCTAAAACTCTAAAGTCTGTCACTGCTGGCCTGAAGGGATCCACAAATTTATTTTAACGTGGCTACGTGAAATAAAATCACCATAAGGTCACTGTTTGATGTACTACTGTGGATGACAGTGAATTTAAAGAGAGTCGGCACTGTACTCACTTCACACACAACAATGCGTCTTGTGTAGTTACCTCAGATGCACTTTTTCTCTCCTGCACCACTGCTGCAGCAGCTGCGCGTATTTCAAAGACGCATATTTTCTGTAGGATTTCGTAATATTACACACTAAGAACATCGGGAGCATCCTTCATGCCTGCGGCTTCCTCGTGTCTGAACGATAATAACTCACTGAAGGCTATCTGCTGCCCCCTGCGGGCTTTCAGCAGGTACTGTCTATGTGAAGAAAGAAAACCCCTCTAATCTTCTTACTGCAGACGATATCCTTGTGCGCACACAGACGCACACGCGCGCACACACAGAGAGGGGCTAAATGTGCCTGTAAATAAGACTGTAAACGCATTTAGTTTTGGTACAAACAGACAGAAATAACACAGCGTGTGCTGGTGCGGAAGATAAGCTTAGTTATCACCTCTTCCTGCAGATACGACCCCTTCAAGCTGATGTGTTATATTTTGCGATTTCAAGGAGTTTTCATTGTGAAAGGCACCAAATTTGTGTGAGAGCTGTTCAAGCTGACCACCTTATTATAATGCTTATTGCTGCTAAGTCACCAGAATAAACCAACGCTGAGGAGAGAAAAAATAGCGTGATTCGTCTGGCACGCTCAGATGCGTCCTTACGCACAGGCGTGAACGCCTACTCCGGTGATGTGTCGGGGCGGATTGGCTGCTAAAGATACCAGAGTCCGTGTGCTCTTTGTGATTGGCTGTGGCTGTCTTGGCCATTACGTTATGCTTACTCCATACACACTGGTAGCCGGAGAGAGGGAAGACGTAATGGTTTGATTCCGTGTGCACTTGCAATGGTCGTCGTTCTGACATTACTCGGCAAATTCCTCAGACGAGAGGTGCAATGAAGGTATGTGCCTGTTTCTGCAGCTCGTTTGTGATTTGGATTGTTAACGAGGCTCATGCGGTGCCGTGATGTGCAGGGGGTGCTGCATCGAGAAGCAGGGAATATCCCCATCCTAATGCCAGTTAATTTCATTTGTGTGCAGTTGTATCAACAGGCTTGAACGCTGCAGACACTCTTTAATTTTTTAACTTGCCATCACATTTCATTACTCGCCGCTGTCATTCCAGCGCCTGACAGTCTGGGGTTTGCATTATTTTCCTGTCGAGGGTGCAAGCCTGGAAACGCTTTCCCCACGTCTCCAGCCGTCCTGATAAACACTGGGTACAGTGTGTAGCCTTTTAATGAGCCTGCTTTGACCCCAGAGTGCTAGTTCAGTGGCCAGAGCGACATCCATTCATCGTCAGGCTTTAATCCGCTCTAACGAGATAGAGACACTGCGGCCGGTGAGTGAGAGAGCGTGGGGATGTTCGGGAGACGTCTCGGGATACCGAGAGGGTCACCTCTCAGGTCCAAGCTGTGTCAGGCTGTGCAGGAGTCTCCTTCCTCTCAGTGTGCGCTTGTGTATATGCGTGTGTTTGTTTGTGTGCGCCTGTGCTGTAGCAGCTACAGGCTGCAGCATAGGAAGGAAAGGTGATGAAGCTGTCTGGCAGCTTAGGACAGATAATGATGAAGACTACAACGATGATGTCATTGGTCCTCTGGTGGTGGCAGGTTTCTGGTGGCAGTCGGTGTGAAAGGTGAAGTGAAACAGCAGCAGCATCAAGGAACGTGAGTGTACACAGTACGAAAACTGTGCTGCTGTCGGTGGCAGTTGACACTTAGTCATCTGTTACAGTTAAAGCTGACTGGATGATTTTTTTAAAAGCTCATCGCATGCATCAGTGATTACCTTAAAAGGGAAATGTCCCCCTTTTTATAAATAAAGCCTCTCTTAATTCCAGAGGTGCAAAATAACCAAATACATAGCTTTTTAACTCCTCACTAAAGCACTGCTTTGGATTGGCGTGTCTCTTTTTTTCTGTGAAATCCTTTTCCTACAATTCATAGTGAAATGATATGTTCTTTGTGCCAGGTCAGACTGTTTCTTTAGTCACCCCGAAGTGGCCCAACACACAGCAAACTTATGGAAGCATCATCAGCACTGAAATGCTGCAGGGATTTCAGCAGATGGAACATTTTCTGAAACATGCCACTGAAACATTTAAACAGAAGGGCGTTTTAGCTTCTTGCGTGGTTTGTGTGTATGGTCACATTTTCTCACTTTGCAGCATTTCTTGTAAATGTTGAACATGTGTTGGCCCATCACCCCGTCGTCTGTTTTCCTGCACGTTTTAGGCTGCAGTGTGTTGAGGAGGGTTTTTTTTTTATTTTTAATATTATTTAGGTTTTGCCTGCCAAATTTTTACAGTCAAGTCTCTAAAGATTGCTGGATTGTTATAATATTTGATGTTTATTTGTGTTATGTAGGTTTTCTTTTACTAATCCCCCTTTTTTCTTGTTTTGGAGCTATGCTGCTCTTCTGTTTAGCTTTGGATTCATCAGTGTTATTGTAGCTTCTCATTTGGCTCTTAGTGGGTAAAAAGGGAAATATTTTTTCTATAGTTGCAATTAGTGGTGATGCACCCATCTTGAACTTGTGAGCCAATTCTGATGCTTAAAATAACCATTTGGCTGATTACCAAAGAAGTTGTTTGTTTTTGCAGTTTTCCTCCTGTGTGCTAAGAAAACAAGGGAATAAAACTCCCATCATATCACTATATTCAAACATTAAACAGGCGCAAAATTTATGTGGCACAGCAGAAAAGACATTTTGGCCAGAGTCATCAGTAAATGTCATCCCATTTGCTGGCAGGTTGATGGCAGCGAACAGGGACGATATTGATGTTTGGCTGATATATCGGTGCATTTGTAGCTCTTAATGGTTGCTTTTAACTAACTTGAATTTATGTGCAAGGCCCGTCCTCATAAAATAGAAGCTTTTTTGGAGAATAAGTGAGCTGGGGTTCAGGTTGAAATCACAGAGGACGTGATTTTTGACTGAAAGGCTGTTCTGATAAATTTTTTTTTTTTTTGCTTGCAGATTCAACTAAGACCTTTTTTTCTTTTTTAATGCCTCCCTTCCTCCCCCCCTCCTGTTTATCACAATATTGTGGCAGATAAGAAAACAGACGGCTTAACTCTGTGAAGTTAATTTTCCCGAGGCACATCATCACTCGCTGTGTCCCGGGAAAGCAAAATGGATGTGACGTTTTATTGACTAATCTGGTTTAAATTGAAAAGCAGCTTTTCTGCCCCTGTGGACGGGACGGCGCTGGGTTGTGTAAGCATGCATCTCAAAACGGGAAAGACTGCTGTACAGTCTGTGCTGCCAGTGCCATTTTATTCAGAGTTAAACCTCTGACTTAAGTGGTTGGCTTTTTCTTTTTTTTTCTTTATTTTGCATTTAAAAATTCTCGTTTTCACGGCCATCTTGAAGCCCATACTGGGCATGGTGGGAGTAAATAGTCACAAATCCCCGCTTCCAGTGTATCACACTTTGTTCCAAATGGGACTAAACTGACTGAAGCTATAAAGAATCAAAGGGGTGCACGAGATTCCTGGTGATATTTCATGACAGTTTTTATATTGCAGGACTGCAGGACTCGGCATCTGTTTCCAGGGCTAAATCCAGCCAAGTCGTCCTTTGCCTTCAGAGTAGACTTTGTCAATTTCACATTTTGCACGCACAAATCCAACTTTGCCTGTAGCAGTTTGATTTGCACATGCATATTTCTCCAGACTTTGACATCTGCATCCTCCAGCAGACATCACTGACTGTATTTGTGTCATAATTTAAATGGAAAAATATCACATTTAGCTCCATCATCTTCAGACAAATGTCTAAAGGCGTTAAATCAATTAGTTGTTGTTTTTTTCTGAAACCATTATCTCCGGTATAAACAGGCAGCCAGCTGAATTCACTTTTCACAGTGTGAGTGACATTTGCAGTTGATACAAGAGGGGGGGAAACTGAGAGAGATTCAGGAGAGAGAAAGGAAATGAAAAGGCGGGAGAGAGGTGGTGGATGGTGGAAGATTAGCGTTGAAGGCCCCTTCAATAAAATGTATGACAGTGCACAGTTTTCTCTCAAAAGTCCTCATAATAGACTCTGGTTGGTCCACATGTGCGTGCAGACTTGCAGAAGTCAGCCCCAGGTGTCATTTGTATCATTTAGACAGATGTAGCCAGAGAACTTTGGGTTTTGTTTTTTTTGTTTAGATTTCACTCCTTTAACAGAAGAATAATATCCACTTTTACAGATTTCCCTCTGTTTATCAAAGCCTTATGCTTACATTACCACAAACATCATTCAGAGGTTCACATTGAGTACTGCTACAAGAAGCCAAGACCCAGCCGATGACTTAATTCAACAATGCAACGTGCGTCAGTGCTTTCCGAGTCCTGCAAACACTTAAAATACATCTTAAGTTTTGCAGTTGTGTTTCTTGCAAGGGGGAAAAGGTAAAGGAAGAGGGATGGGGACGTGACATCAACAAAGGTCACCATCGATAATCAAATTATGCTATCGGGGCACTGCAATGCATCAGTAAAGCACTCCCATTTAAAGTATTTAAAGTTTATTTTCCTTCTACGCTGAATTCCATTCTTATTATTCAATTCCTACATTTCCCATAGTGCAACTTGAGTAATTTTATTAGAACCCCATCCTCGTGTTGTTTTTGTAGCTGGCTTGATACATGTTAGTCTATATTCAAAATGTCAGTTATAAGGACAGAAAATAAAAGTAAAAGCAGTGTCAGAGCTCCAAGTAAAACAAAGTCATTTATGTTAATTATATAGTCCAATTCATGTGCACTTATGTAATTTCAGCTCTGCGTGAGAGTCTCTGCTGCCGCTTTGCTGCTCTCCTGTCCTCTCTGTTTCACTGTGGGGTCAGCGTGTTTGCTTACTATTACATATCCACGTCCAGAGAAAGAGAAGATCTTTTGTTTGAGAGACTGTTTCTTCATTTGATGTTTAGTAGTTCAGAAAGTCATGCACAAACGCTATCAAAAGTCACCCAGTACAGTTTGAAGCAAGGTTAAAATCGTCTGTCTCAGTATGTGACTCATTTCTCCAGTTTGCGTCAGTCTGTCAGTGACCCATTTAAGCCTCATCTAGGTTCTCATCCCGGTTACACTTGTGGATGCTTGGGCAGTTTTTAAGTTTTTATCTTCTAGGCTCATTTTATGAGGTCGGCTAGCTGTTTGGCCACACAAGGCTCTCCCCTGTGGGTTTTTCTATTTAAATCCATGCCTCTGTTAGATTTTGCTACTTTCACACTTTAAGCTTGTGTGTAGGGGCTAGTCAGTGTGATGGCTGAACCCCAGCAGCAGTGTGTGAAATGTGACAGGTGACAGGAATGATAAAAATGCACAGTACAGTATCCCCAGAGGTATCATTCAAGTTAAGACTGTTGAGTGAAGATAAAACAAACAAAACAAAGCACAAAAAAATAAATAAATAAAACGCTGCCCTACATGTGATGTTTGCACTTGTCACTTGTTTATTCAGGACTCCCTGCCTACAGAGCTTGCAGTGTGCTAATTGAAGTGACACGGGGAACTCGTGCTGCTGGCTTAAAGCCAAATAAGACTGTTTTCATGGCCAGGCTGCAGTGGCTCCTCATCCTGGAGAATGCAGTAAAATTCCTTTTAGTGGCTTCATTCCCTTATGAGAGAGGTTTTATCTAACCGGAGACTTCTTAGCAGCTAACCACGGGGTCAAGTTTGTGCCACAGGCGAGTAATACAAGATTTAGTGTAACTCTACATAAATATATCTGGATAAAGTGAGCAGCTTGTGGAGGAATGTACCAAGGATAAGCAGCAATCTATAAAAAACAAATAAAACCTATATAATAAAATTAAAAATGTACTTTTATTATATAGCGTTTTTTTTTTTTAATATATATGTTTATAGATATTTATTTCATTAATATAACATAATATACTGGTGGATTGGTAGCCAGGTAGCTACCAATCCACCGATAATGCGTGGTTGTATGGTTTGTTTAAGTATTGAGAAGGAGACAGTGAGTGAGGCATCTGGGGTCATCCTCTACAACAAATTTGACAATCAGAAAAGTTCAAAATCTCTTGTTTATTTTTATTTTACTTTTTTACATTTTTCTACGATATGTAATTCATCCAGTCACCTGACAGCAACTCGGCAGGTTTTGACATGGTCAGGAGGACCTGCTGGAGTTCAAACTGAGCATCAGGATTAGGAAAAAACAGGATTAAAGTGACTGAACGTGGCGTGGTTGTTGGTTCCAGAGTATTGTAGAAACTGCTGATATACAGGGATTTTTCCACACAACTACCTCTCAGGTTTACAGATAAAACTGGTGTGATAAAAGAGAAAATATCCAGTGAGGAAAAAAAACCCAAATAACCTCTTGTTACAATCAAGGTCCACAGAAGACCATCTCTGGACGCACAACAAGTGAAGCGTTGAAGCAGATGGGGTACAGCAGCAGATGACCACGCCGGGTGCCACTGCTGTTAGCTAAGAAAAGGAAAATTGGAGATAATTCGGCATAAACAACTGCGAGCTATGCATTCAAGGATTCGGGCTGGTCCTGGTGTAATGATTAGGGGTGCAACGATACTCGTATCGATATTGAACCGTTCGATACAGTGCTTTCGGTTCGGTACGCATATGTATCGAACAATACAAAATTTGCAATTTATTTTATCAACTTTCCTTCCGACGATGCTGTCTGTGTGGAGCGCTCAGTGAATCTGCGTTCGACTACTCAGCCTAGGCTGCACTGTCAAGCGCAGATCCACTGAGCGCTCAACACAGACAGCATCATCAGAAGGACGAGCGCAGGGCAAGCTAGCGAGACAGAAGTTAAGCTCTCCTTGCAACATGGCAAATTGAACCTCCCCCACCCTCATTCAGATGTGGCGTTTGGAATTATTTTGGTTTTCATGTGACGTATGACTCTGAAGGTAAGCGCGTCATGGACTAAAGTAAAACAGTATGTTGGATGTGCCACGCAATGCTCAATTACATGGGTGGGAACTAGTGTGTTAGCGAGCAGTTAGCTCGTTAACGTGTTAGCCGTCTAGCCCCAAGCAGGGGTAGCTCGTTAACGGAGATTTGCCGCTGACAGCACTAGTGGGAACACAACGAATATGACTGCACATTTACGCCGACATCATCCTAGTGCAAAGACAAGTGGAAGCAGACAAAAACAACAAGCATGCATGCTACAAACTTTACCCGAGTCATTTAGACAGCCGTTAGCACATGATTCTCCTTATGGGGACCTGATATGTTTAATATTGTGGCGAGCTCAGACAAGGAGGAGATGGAGGTGTCGTTTGGTCTTGCTTACCGTGAGCTAGCCAGGGAGCACAGCCGTTTATTGACATCTGCAGAAGAACACTGCCGCTAGCTAACTCCTCAGCGCGGCAACCGCACAGCAACAACAACACACAGGGCGCCCTCTGACCCCGGAAGGACACACCGTCGCAGCGAGAAGGCGTCACCCGTCACTATGGCAACATAAACAAAACATAACTGTACAAACAGAACCCTGAACAGCCCTGACCCGCTACAATATGCTGCTGAGAATATAGCCCAGAAGAAGCGTATAGTATAGCTTTTATTTTGGAAAGAGCCATTTCTCTGTAATAAACTCTTTTCCAAAGATGAGTGATTCCTCAATCAGATATATTTATTTTTTTAATTACTTTTATTTCAGCAATATTAAATTTAAAAACTGTACTTTTGAGTTAAAATATATATTTATAATTTTAATAAATGACAAATTAAAAAGGCATGAACATTTTTTTTGTATCGAAAAAATATCGAACCGTGACACCAAAGTATCGAACCGAACCGTGAATTTTGTGTATCGTTGCACCCCTAGTAATGATGTACTCAAATGGCCTTCCACAGTCATAAGATCTCAATCCAATAGAGCACCTTGGGGATGTGGTGGAACCGAGATTCACATCATGGATGTGCAGCAGCTGCATGATGCTAACATATCATGTCAATAAGGACCATATGGAGCAGAATCTCTGAGGAGCACAGCTCCCTGGAATCTATACCCATGCGGCAATGGGAGGGGGGTGTTTGTATCACTGTAAAAGGAAAACTTCCAGCGTTTTGGAAAGACGAAACGATCTCTTCAAAATATCACCTCGGGCCGAGAGTAATGGAGGAAGACATTTTCCTCCATACTTCATTTTACAGGCTAAACAATTTATCGGTTAACTGAAAAATAATGAACCAGTTGATGCCATGTGAATTAAGTAGTAGCCTCAAAAAATATGAATTGAAATCGGGCAAAATTGTTATTCATTAATTTAATGACAGACAAACAGAAATGCAGGCAGGGAGACAGAAAGATTAATGGTGCCCACCGGAAACAGTCATTCATTCAATTAATGAGATTAGTTAATGATTTGAACTGTGGAGCCGGTGGAAGTGGACTTTTCCCCTCTGTGTCCCGAGTCCACATTTAGTGTGTCTTTTCTAAGATTACATAACGCCATCCTTAAGCAGATGGGTGAAGTCAGATCACAGGGTGTTTGTGACAAGTCGGAGCAGAGGGCCGTCTTAAGAAAAGATGTGGCAGGATCCCGTGAATTCCTTTGTTTTTCCTTTGGAGCCATGAACCAAAGAGGGCTTACATTATGCTCATGTCAGCTATTGATTCAGCAGGCTGGGGAACAACAGAAGACATATTCTCTCCTCGCTGTCCTCCCCCCTCCTTCCTCCCCGCATCAGTATGCTCCAAGGAGCCGTAGCTCCCATCGCACCATCTTTGCTCCCTGTCTCTGGGCCATTTTTGAGATCTGCAGACGCATCCGATTTATTCTTTCTGCGTGGGGCATTTTGCTTTAATTTTACATATACCAACTTAAGTCTGGAAGCTACCTCGGGACGTTTAGAGTATGTATTTACATCCACCTCTTCCCATTTGAGCTACACAAGAATAGCCGTTGGCTTGGACTCTTTTAACGTGGCTCAAAATAAATTAAATTTATAAATTTAAGCCACAGCGCTGTTGGTAAAAATGTCATTAATATATTTTTGAGACGTCTTCTTTCTAATTATCTCTGACCTGCAGGAGCACTCTCAATAATGTGCTTCTCTCTCTTTCCGGTCATTGATCTCCCCTGAGCACAGTATTACTCAAGTGTCGTACTGTAGTTTGATATTTTATATGGGTCTTTATGCAATATTGTACTTTATCTTTATTTGTTTCATAACTTTGTAGGTTCTAATTAACAGTACAGTAATTATAATTAGTAAAGAAATTATGGCGTTATGATGTATTAAGATAAGATCATACTTAATTAATCTTCACAAGCTACCCAGAGGTGTAGTTTTAAAGTAATTAAAGTTGGCTCTACCTTTATCTGCCCCAATGTTAATGATGTTTCTACAACATAGGTTCTATTTTTCAGTCATTTGAAAGTAAGTTAAAAGACCTAAGTGCTGTTCTGCTCTTCCCTAGCTCCATATTTCTGTTTCTATCGGGGGTTTGATTGATTTACAGTTCAAAACAATCCTTATTCACCCTACTGACCTAAGTGCAGCCCCTCATCCAATCCCCAAAACTAACCGTTTTAGCTCCTCTTGTCTTTCATGCGACTCTGCCAACAGAAGGGCACAAACAAAAATGTTTTTATTATTACATCTGCCTGAAAAAGAATTTAAAATGTCATCCTCAAATGTCATTAATTTCATCGATGATAATACTTAAGTACTGCATAAACTTCTGTACTAGATGTCTCTAAAAGTCATATCTAAGTCATGTGGGTGTATTTCTGTCTGTGTTGTTATAGGCAGGAGCATCGTCCATGTGGGCGTCATGCTGCGGGCTGTTGAACGAGGTGATGGGCACGGGCACGGTGCGGGCCCAGCAGCCGGGGTTTGGAGCAGGCGCGGGGCCCTTTCGCTTCGCCCCCAGTGCTGGGTACTCCACCTACCCCCCCACCAGCTCAGGGAGCGCCGGGCAGCTGTGCAAGGCCTGCGGACTGGCCTTCTCGGTCTTCAGACGCAAGGTAAACACGGATGTCAGCGAGTGACATGTGACAAAGCAGTAAGTGGAGCCTATCCCAGCTGTCGTAGGGCGAGAGAGTCACATCATGCCAGTGCTATATAAAAATGAACTCGCAGAGACTGCAAAGGTGCGAAGTAATCCCTCACACTCAACATTTTACACACCTTTTTTCAGCCTTGTAATCATTCTGTGCGGTTGTGAGCAGCGACTTTTCCTTCCTTGTGCATTCAGGAAAACGCACCCTAAAGTTCGGAGTCATCTTTTTTCTTTTCTTTTTTTTCTTTTAAATCTTGCAAAAAATTTAGAAGTTTCTCAACCTTAAAATCCTATTTATTATATTTTAATATAAACCTAATAACTTATAAGATTTATACATACAATATTATATTTAATCCATAATAAATGATGTAATTCTTTACTATTTTTAAAGGGCCTATGTTGCTCTTCTTAATCAGCACAATCATTAATTTGAGATACCTTTTAATTTAAGGAGCAAGGCCAAATTTTCACTCTTCTGTTCTCATTTTCATTTTCTCCTCAGTTCTCATGGCTCTCATTAGTACATGGAGATCTGCCCAGCTCTGAGGTGCCCCCACCAGTCCTCACCGAGGCCTTCCCCAAACCACAGTCGTAGGCATAGATCCATCTTTGTTACAGCAGCCGTTCTCTTACAAGAAACATTGTCAATCTAATTGGTCCCTGTTAGTGAAGAGTAATATTATTCAGACTGGTCTTTGATACTTGTATATATCTATCCCATTTTGGTGCAAGTCAAGAACATTGTTTTGCGCTATTGACAGAAATCCTTTAAAGAAAAGCTCAAGCTGTGCATGATGAGGCAGTTGTATTATTTTCCTACTTTTAAACTTTTCATAATGTGAATATTAGCCTCCACGTAAGCGTAGCCATTGAGAACTCACGGGCTTGTCTCTTTTTGACGTCTCGAAACTCTAAAACTTCAGATTTTTGAACATTTCATAGTATTTATTCCTCTAATGTATATTTATTCGCTGGTTTCTGCAGCAAACGCGCTGTTTTAGAGTAAAACTATTTTTAAGAGGACTCTGCTAAACATCTTACGTGGTTGTGTTAGAATGTGCGCCGTACCTTTCCAGGGTGTCTGCACAGCTCAACATGTTAGCATGGCAGAGTTTTATCTGCCTGGCAGTCAGACGGACTGATTAAAACTCTTCCTCTTTCCACGCAGCTTCACAGATGCCGGGTTGACTTCCATTTCACTGTCAGTGTGGTATTTTTATGGTATCTTTATAAAAAGAAGGGGGGAAAAAAACCTGCTGGGGGATTAACAACAACTGATTGAAGCAAAGTATCTGTTACGGTGCAAATGTGCTTCTTGTGAACCAAGAGCACATTTGTGCACAAGCGATAAGAAAATGTTTACAGCCGTGGCCGACCCGCTTTCCTGCCCATTTGAAGTGTCAATCTACTCAGAGGCTCTGTATCAGGAGACAGTGTTAAGCCTGTTAAATGTCAAACATCACCAGGAGCTACAGATGGTTTACGTCTCTTTTCTGGACTCTCTTTCCTAGAAATGACTGGGCACTGTTTCAGATGGGACTCTGTGTTCGTGGTTATTAAGGTTTCTCTTTGTCAGGGCGATTCAGGCAGAGCCAGGCGACTCCTGCATGCAGTATTTAAATAAGTGGCTATATGGGGACATGGCTGCACTCAGTACTGATTAAAAGGAATGTCTGTCAAAAGCTAAACTTTGCCCATTTTTCAGAGGTCTGATCTGATTAGATTTCTTTCAGAAGGTGTTTCCCTTATTTATTTATTTATTTTTAAAGTGGCATAAATGGTGAAGAGTTTATAAGTTAACAGGCCAAACATCATCACCCTTATGTTGCTGAAAAAGAACAACTTCAAGAACAAGTTTGTTTGCGTCAGTCAGAAGAGAAAGAATAACTGATCACATCACATCTGTCTTTCAATCTCTCCTCCCCCTGCAGCACATCTGCTGTGACTGTAAGAAGAGCTTCTGCGCTCTGTGCTCGGTGCTGCAGGAGAACCTGCGCTGCTGCACGACCTGCCACCTCCTGCGCGGCACGGCCTTCCAGCGGCCTCGGCTCATGCAGCTCAGGGTGAAGGACCTGCGCCAGTACCTGCTGCTGCGCAACATACCGACCGACACATGCAGGGAGAAGGAGGACCTGGTGGACCTGGTGCTCTGTCACCAGGGCGCGAGACAGGGCGCGAGGCAGACCCCGAGACCGGTGATGGAGGAGGATGAGGAGGATGAAGAGGAGGAGGAGGAGGATACACATGAGGAGGAGGAGGAGGAGGAGGAGGAGGAGGAGGAGGAAGATGAAGAGGAGGAAGATGAAGGGGGAGATGACACAGACAGCCTGCACTCGCTCCCGCACTCACGTGCCGCCTCGCCCCCTTCCGCAACGCGCTCCACCTCTGAACAGTCGGTCCTGTCCGCCTCTCAGGGAGACGTGCTCAGCCCAAGTGACAGCTCAGGGACCACCAGCCAGGTCTGTGCTCACAAACACACCGCTTTCATTCAGAGTGTGTCAGCATCCTAACAACGAGCATCCTGGCAGCCGCACGTGCACAAGCATCATTCCCTGATTTACATCCGCCATACTTCCTTCACATCTGTCCTCATTCTGTCCGAGATAATTAATTTCAGAGGTGAAATCAACATATTAAGTTTCAGAGTGGCTGTTTTAACTTCTTCTCTTTTTAACTCGCTAACAAACAAGCACTCTCGTGTGCATAGAGGGCTTAGATGTCTGTTTCATTTGATTTCATGCTTTACTCTTTCCTTTGTGCTGCTTTCTGTGTTTTGTTTTCTGGTCTTGTTGCTTTGTTATGAATGAAAAATCGACTCCATTGAAGGGAAAAAAGGTTAACTCTCCTCCGTGGTACTGGTGCAGTGTTCAGCAAAATATCCACTGTGTTAGCTATGTGGGCTAACTCTGTGTGTAAGTGCAAAACCCTCAGACCAGCCAGCGAGGCAGATTAAGCCCTTTGCCTTTTTTTAGTACTGTTACATGTACTGAGCCTGTTATGTAACAGGAGCACAGGTTGAGAACTCCCCACAGCGTCACAGCTGCAACCAAACAGCAGAAACACCACTGTACACTCCTCCTCTCATCTCTTCATGGGATGGGCACTGTGCAAATTTTAGTTTGTGGCACTTTAAATTTCTTACCACCAAATTTTGACACAAATACTACAAAGACAGTCAGACAAGAAAGCAAAAGTCATCTAAGACATTTGTGCTAACTTCATGAATTATTGAGAAAACAATCTGTCAAAAAATTTGGACGGTCCAACTAGATCACTCCAAACGGCACTCTTAGACTAGACATATGTAGGATATGGGGCTTTTTGGGGGGTGAGATCTGAACTAATCTAACGTATGTACCAGATATATTTGTGCCGTGGTCTTCCTAAAATATACCTCATCATTAAAATTAACTGAGAATTAACAGGCATCATTGCCAGTAAAAGTGTGGTGGCAGACGAAACTTCCACGTATAGTTACAAAAGCTCAGTGAATTAACATAAAGACACAGTCACGTTTTAGGTACATCTGATTTTTGCTGTTTGAATATCAGCAAATCGCATGACAGCAAATCAGTGCATTTAGGCCTTTAGACAAGGTCGGCAGCTCAAGTTCAAACAGAGCATCAGAATGGCGAGCTGAGCATGTCAGAAACTGCTCGGATTTTCCTGCACAATCATTTCTACGGTTTATGGAGAATTGTCTGAAATAAAGAAAATATCCAAGAATCTGCAAACCTCTGGGCAAGAAGATGCCAGAGGTCAGAGTAGAATAGCCTGATACGAAGGCAAATGCAAGTCAAGTAACCACTAGTTAAAACAAAGGTATGCAGAAGAGCATCTCTGAGCATGCAACACATCAAAACTTGAAGCAGATGGGCTACAGTGGAGTCTCTATTTCTGCTCCAGCAGAAGGACCGATGAGTGACAAAGATGCCCGGTGCTGGAGTTGGCACCATTTCAGCAGGACAAGCCACACAGATCCTGCATGTTGCAGATATATATGTTATATGTTGAGATCTGTGGGGTTGTGAAATAATTCCTGATAATGTCCCTAGTGTGGTGTCTGCTTTTGTTTGTTTTGTTTTCTTTTTTTAAATGACAGTGTCCACTTTGCTCAGGGCTCTGCTTTGTGATTGATTAGTGGTTAACATCACTTGTCGTCTATTAGCTTTAGCTTCTGAAACTACACATTGCAGTGAAATACCTTTTTGGGTGATGCAGTTTTTTGTGTGATAATGCAAAGCCACTGCATGAACTGAGTAAGATTTTCATGCTCACTTAGATATTCAAACTCTCGAGTTGATACCACTTCAACCATTTTCACAAAAAAAAGGACCGTACACATCGTTGCTTTTGATGAATAACCCATTTTCTCTGAGGCGATGTTTGGGGGATATTGGTGTCACTTTTCAGACTGGAGCTGGAAAATAGACTGAATATCAAAGAAAGGGGGGGAAATTGGATCAGTTGCTTTGAGATTTAACATTTCAGTGCACAGGATGATTGACAGGATTGTTTTATCACAATATAATGTCAAAACTAGAAGCCTCTTTGTTTGACAAGATGCCGTAATTTCTCTTTTAAATTACCTTGACATTTGTAGCTCTCTGGCATGAGATACGACGATATCGGCATCCGTCCAGGAGGTTATGGCCCTTGAAAATGTCTGGACATTTTTTGCTAACATTTGGTATCAAATCTATGAATCAGTAAGCATGTGATGGAACCTGACACATTTCAAGGAAATCCTTCTGTGCAGAGCCAAAATAAAAACTATCTAGCCCGTGTATGTTTTGTTGTACACAAAAGCCTTCTGAACGTTTTGTTTCTGCTTGTGCTTCTGCAGCCTTGCTGGTTAATTCAAGTGCTTTCTAGTACTTCTATGTCGTTTTGATGGTTGAATAAAATCTAACATCATTCATGTGTTCCACTGAGGTTCGGCTCTCTGTGAGAGTCGAGACTGCAGCTCATGTTTGTGTCTCTGAGGAGTGCTGTCTGAGCAAAAGCACGATGTCTGCACAAAGCGTTAGGCACCTAGCAGCGCTCCTGATGGATTCATTATTAACACGTCTTTATTCAAGAAAGACAATGGTCTGCGGGAATGTGCTGAAGCAGAGAGAGGGAGTTTAGTTTTTATGGTCTAGAAGGAGAGGCGCTGAACTCAGTGGTATCAATTAGAGCTTATTTCAGTGCCTCACGAGTTCGTTTTGTCACACAGATAAAAGAACAAAGAGGGCAATATCAGCAGTGATAGCACAGCTACACAAAACAGAGCCTAAACTCTTCTGTAGCTCCTTTCGTTCTCTTATTAAATACAGCAAATTCCTGACCTCCACCTTCAAAGAGATTAATTAACTGCTGAGCTAAGAGGAGCTGTGACAGTGTTTAAACATCTCTGTTCATTCGTTGGCTTTCTGAGCAGTTAAAGTCACAGATAGCGGTAAAGTAATTTCTTTTATCGTGGCAATGATGAAACCTTGTCACACAGAGCAGGAACAATTTATTTTATTATGCTTTCCATAAAGGTTCCACATTTGTTACTTTGACCAAAAGAGGTCTAAGCCATCAGGTAAAATGGCAAAGTATGTAATGTTTATCTCTGCAGTGTCTTTTTTTTAACTGCAATAACCGAGTGGTTCTTGTATAGAACTTTTTATTGTGATGTAACATTTTATGCATTCATTCAATAGTGTTGTAGCACATGTATTCTGAAAGAATAGGTTGTTCTAACAAAAAGTCGTGTAAATAACTTCAATTCAGGTTTATTTATGTAGCACCAACACAACAGTCGAACTCAAGGCGCTTTATATTGTAAGGTAAAGACCGTACAACAATACTGAGAGAACTCCAGTAATCAGATGGCCCCTTTGAACTAGCTTTTGGCAACAGTGGGAAGGAAAAACTCGCTTATAACAAGAAGAAACCTCCAGTAGAACCAGGCTCAGGGAGGAGCATGAATGTGCATTATATACCTGAGATTTTTAAAGTATTTTTACACAGGGAAAAGAACTAATATGGGATGTGCATTAGATCTTATGAGTTAAACTACGAACTACGAAAATCAGTCATTGTCACACCTGAGAAGTCTTTGGTATTTATCTTAACAAGTTCAAAATCATTGTGACAGTTGGATCTGACTTAAGTTAACCTGACTGTTTGTCTCCACTCACACAGGAGCATGATGATACTCCAACAGCATCCCTCTTGAACCTGGAGCCCACGGAAAGTCTCATAGAGGTGTGAGACCCGCTTTTGTGCACATCTACAGCGTCGAACTGTCCGTATCTTTAAAGTCAAAGGAAATGCTATCCTGTTGCTCTGTAAGTGATTACGGCTCTGCTGCTGTGTGTGGATTGCAGGTCAGTCCGGCGACACAAAGGAGGATCAGAGCCTCGCTGTCGGATCTCGACAACGAAGAGGCGATAGAAAACCTGTCCGTCCGCCAGCTGAAAGAGATTCTCGCCAGGAACTTTGTCAATTACTCTGGCTGCTGCGAGAAGTGGGAGCTGCTGGAGCGAGTGCATCGACTCTACAGAGAAAACGAGCAGAACAGGAAGTCAAGTGAGAGCTTTGAATTTTCATTGTTTCTTACAAATTTCACTATTTTTATTTTTTGCTTGATGAACACTTTTTTTTTCTCCTTGTGCTTTAGTGGAAAATGTCAACATAACTGCAGGTAACTTACATTTAATTATGTCTATTCATCTGTGATTACAACATTGCATTTATGCCGCTGATGTGCTGTAATTATGTGAGGAAGCATTTAATGCAAAACAACCTGCTTATTTGCTGCTTCACTTTTTATATTAATGAGCAAGTTCACGTCCCCCAAACTAATCTTCTTTGTTACTGCCCCTTCTTAACTATATAGTGGTTGCATATCCTCCACCTCTCTGCAACAGTGGAGTTGGAGGTAAGATGTGTTTCTAAAAAAAAAAAGCCACATCACACACTATTTCCATCTCCTCCATGATCGCCATTGTACTGATACTGCATTTGCAACTCATCTGCTAGACCAGTTAAGGCATGCTGCAGCTGCTTTTACTCACCCCGTCCTTTACCATCTTCCTCTTTGTTGTGATCTTGCAAGGGTGCTTTTTATCAAGTCATTATTTCCTGCCTGGTTCGGTGTGTCTGCATTCTGTCACTCGTGCTTCTTCTCCTGTGTACATCATCTCTGTTTATTCTGAAGGACAGCCTCTCATGCCGTCGTTAATGCCCTCTTTAAGGGCTTTTACCTCTTGATGAGCCGTCATGGTGCTTCAGTGGCAGCATGTCTTCAGGTGTAATTGCATTGTCAAGCGTCCTCGTTGACATGAAGGGCTTGCGGATCACATTAGCTCCTCTTATTAGTCAGCTGTGCACAGGCAGCAGACAGGCTGCAGCTGCATTGGTCTTTTCCTGTCACGCTAGATGTGAGCAGCAGGACCCAGATTTAGGCCAGTCAACTGATCAGTCAGAAATCATTTAAGTGTTAGTAAAACCAGAGCACTGATACAATTTGCCACTGTGATTTTAAATGGTTTTGATGGGAGAGGCTGTCTGCCTACCATCAGCATGTGTTGATCATTATGCATGGCTCTGTTCACAAGCTGTCACAGGACGGCTCAGCAGTTTCCTTTTGTTAGTATCGATATTTTATCTCCATCTCAAAAAAATAAAACCCCTTATTTTGCCCTGCACATGGAAACATTTAGCACAGACAGGTTTATGTTGCTCTATTTGGCACTAACACACACATTTCAAAATAGAGCCTAGACTAAAACCAGAGCACAGACCTCTTGACATGTCTGCTAGTTCAGTTAACCATACAGAAGGCCATATTGTTTGCAATATACAGGGCTCCAAAAGGAACCAACACCACAAAGACAGTCAAGCAAGCCTCGTTGGCATCGACATGTCAATCAAAGTTGCCGTACCCCTAATAATGCCTGTCTTTAATCCTTAATCAGATTTAAATGAGATGGCAGCATCTTGTGGCATTTTAGAGCTTCACCCGTTTTTAGTACCTCAGTACTGGCTTCACTGTTTCAGTCCAAGAGGAAGGACCACATGCTTTTAAGTTTTTTAGTTTAGTTTTTTGTTCTTTGTGTTTTTTTACTTTGGCATGGAAAGTGCAGGGATTTAGATTAGTCCGAGAACTAACTTGTCACCAAATAAAATGAATGGTAATATTTTTAATCGCTGGAGATGGAGAGCTTCCACCTCACAAGAAGTGTAGATATAAATATCTGCAATAAAGCTTCAAAGTACTTTATCATTTTAAATAACATCTCAAACCCACAGGGAGTGTAGGGCTGTAGTTTACTGGGCCGAACATTGGTGATGGTGTTTGTGCTTATTATTCTGTCTTGCATCTGCACCTCAACGCTGATCTCCATACACTCTTATGAGCCCACAGCAAAGAAGGATTTCTTATTGAAAATATTTATTTTACATATATATATATATATATTCCCATCCACAGATGGCGTCAAAGCTCAGCTGGCGGCTGATGAAAACCTGTGTCGCATCTGCATGGATGCCATCATTGACTGTGTGTTACTGGAATGTGGTCACATGGTAACTTGCACCAAATGCGGAAAGAGGATGAGCGAGTGCCCCATCTGCAGGCAGTATGTTGTGCGGGCCGTGCATGTCTTCAAGTCTTAAAACTCAGTGTGAGCGTGGGTGAGTGGGTGAATGTCGGCGCGGCTCTCAGGCGTGGCCCGAGCCCTGAATTTATCACTGAGAATGAACTGCTGTGCATGACGTCTCACAGGGCCTAATGCTGCAGCAGGCGTGAGCAACTTCTCGGTCTTGAAAACCAGACTGTTGTATCTGGCCTACCACGGTTTGCCCCCCTGCCCTCCTTACTAACTTATGTTCCAGTCCCCCTTTCTGTACCCTGGTGGACCGGCATCGGCTACATCGGGACTTTCATTTTCTCTGTCTTTGGTCGTAAAACACACAGCAGAAGCCCCTGCCATCACGTTGTACTCGCCAGTGTCTGTATAGATTCGACCCACAAGAGAGGAGTGGGCAGGAGGTGGTCCTGCGGGTACTTGAAGTGGACCGCCTTGTTATTTGTGGGGAAGAGAAGCAGTTAAAATATAAGATCCCAGGGTTTGAGTCAGTATGGTTTACACAGTCATGCCACATGGCATTGTGTCATTCTCCTTCAGTGTTGTTTTGTTTGTTTCTTTGTTTCTTTTTAGGATGTGCAATATCAGAAAAAAGTAAAAAATAAAAAAGAAGTGTTCTTAGAAAATATTTATTATGCACCAGGTCGTCTCACACAGGAGCATGTAGGGTGCCAAAAAAAATCATGCCTTGAGTTGATATTTGGTTAAGTTTCACAGTATATGCATCACATAACCAGCAAGCTTGGTGTGATACCTTATTCTTATTTTTCCATTTACTCAAATGAACTTTGGGGAAACAGAGTGTGTACACGTGAGCCTGTTAACACTTACTGTGTGAAGGATCGTTTCTCCGTTGTCTCATCCAAGACTCCTGCAGTTTGCCGGTTGGTTAAGTCACAGTGTACATTCCTGCTAGATCTACTGTGCGAATGTTTATTAAGACAACGACAACAAAATGAACTCAAGGCCCACTTTCAAGCTTGTTGTAGAGCTTTTTGCTGCATTTTACAGTCTCTGTAATGTGATCGTTCATTGATTTGCCATTGACATGTTCCTTGATGTCGCATGACTTAAGGTGGGAGATCATGTGAAAGGCCTCCTTCTTCTCCTGTGTACATTTTATTTCCCCACGTCCTTTCTCCTACTGGTCCATTTCTCCTCACAGTCATCGTTAAATGTACCTTAGGAGCTAAACTGATTTATAAATCTCACACGTCCACCAGTGATTATAGACAGGATGCACGTGAGACAGTTTTATTCCATCATCTCACAGTAACTCTAACACAGTGGAATATAATTTTACTGCAAAATTGTGTAGCAGTTGTTACCAACTACGTTTCCTGATACAAAAAAGCAGAAGAGATAACATATCACTTATCCATGAAGGACTTAGAAGATGATTAAATCAACAACTGTAACACAGCTATAAATGCACAACTAAGTTAATCAGTTTAAGTCTTCTTGCATTTTACCAGCTTCTAAGGGAATTTTTCTGTGGACAGTAGAACCAGTCGGGCTGACAAATGATCCTGCTGTGCAGCCTATCATAAATAAGTGATGTTGCCTAATAGGTCTGACACAATGGAAGCAAGAGTTTCTCATTTGGCAGCTTCTGTACTCAAATCTCTCTCCCATCTTTGCCGGGAGGAGCTGAGAGGTGAGGACGACACAGGAGCGAATGAAGTGAGCAGCTTCATTTAATGAAAACAAACCCATGACATGCTGCTGGACGTCCCAGTAGGAGGTACTAAGTGGACCTTGAGTTTAGCCCCTATATTTATCTACATTTTAAAGTTGGTTTAGTCTTCTATAGCTTTCACCAAGCAATACCGTTTCATTTCCAAATTGATCACGTGTTTGTGTCATCCTTTTTAATGTCAGATCGTAGGAAGGCAACAGGTGCTACTCTTTTTTTTTTGAGTGAAACTTCCTCACGCAGACGTTTTGCCACGTCGTTTCCAAATATCCATCACACAGTAAGAGGCAGCCTGATTTACTTTAACCTGTTATGCAAATAAAACATTTTGTTCTTGTCACGAGATCCAGTTAACGCGGATGTCACTGAAGTATCTGTGTGTACAGTATGCCTGTGGTAAATAAAATAACTGCAATTTAATCGCTGTTAAGTAAATTGCATAGATAGCTTTTATTGTTGTTTACTGATACTTTATTAAATGTATATTTTTCCATTTACCTTGGAGTTGACAGGATTAAAAATTCTAATCATTACAAAGGTTTAAAAAAAGGAGAATTTACTGTTTTTCAGAATGTATTTCTGCTAGTTATGGTCACATGAGTTTGATCATGTCTCTCACTATTAAAGTTGCATCATAGTCTTGCTTTCTACAACCTTTCTGTTGTCTTCTGCTTCCAATTCACTCGCACCGTGCGATGTAGCAGTCGCTGTTACTCTGTCAGTTTGTTGTTGCTGCTGTCTCTCAAAGATGTCACTCACGGGCAGCTAAGGTATTATCAGAGTGAGAGCACATCATAAGCACTCGTAATCCTGGATCTTTATATTTTTGACTGTTCAACCTTTTTATTTTGGTAATCAAGATATTAAAAAAAGAATTTATTAGATTCAATAAAATGCAGTACTACAAACCAGAATGTAAAACCCTGCTTTTCATTTTATAAAACTGTGATATTCTCACTGATTGATATACTGTTTAAAAGTCTTGAGCCAATCCATGACTGATAGTGTTTTTCTATCCAAGTATGCTTTTACTGCAATGGCGGTGTGTTTGGGATCATTACAATACAAAAAAATTAAGGTAATCAGACACTTTCCAGACAGCATTGCAGCTATAGTGTCAATGGTTTGGGAATCATCCTGTTGAAGTAAAAATACATTTGTATGCCTGTCAAACTGTGTTATATTGGATTTTTTTTTCCAAGAAATGGGAACAAATGATGGATAAAAGAAACTTTTCTGTGAAAATGGTTACAGAGTAGGACTGGACTCAAAATTACTGAAAAAGTAAAATTGTATTTTACAGCACCTTTTAAGAAAAAGATAAGTCCCTCACAAAAAAGGAAATCGTTACCTAAATGCAAATCTAGAAAGTTTTTAATTGCTGGTCCATGTCCATGAAGAGCTGTAAAAGTCAGAACCAGAATCTTGAAATGGACTCTCAATTTAATGGGGAGCCACTGCAGTTGGATCAGCAACATAAACTAGGCATAAATCTCTCAGGGGCTCAAAAAGGGGCTTAATGACGAAAAAATTAAGTTGGACAAGGCTAGGCACTTATTCAGGATATGCAGCTTAGAAACATCTTAGGGCTTAAAAGAGATATACAAGGGAATATATAGCAAATGCCCTCAAAGGTGCTCAAAATGTGCTGAAGAGGGAGCAGATATAATAGAAATATTAAAGGTCCTAGTACAGAACCTTGTGGCACACCATAGCTAAAGGAAGAAGACAAGGACCTGAAGCAGGAAAGCTTCGTTCAGACAGATGATGCGAACCACTCCAGAGCAGATCCAGATATACTCACCCAACATTTTAGCCTATAAAACAAAATGTGGTGGTGAGCAGTATCAAAAGTGGAGATCAGGTCCAATATTAGTAGACCAGAACAGTCTCCAGCCTCAGTCGGCATCAAAATCTCACTGGACACTAAGAAATGCAGTTTCAGTAGAATGAGCTCTAGAAAACCAGATTGAAATTTGCCATGTAAACTGTATTTGTCCAAGTAAGCTGCTTAGCCACAGCCTTTTCTAAAATCTTAGCAATAAATGACATTTTAAAATTGGTCTCTAATTGCTAAGAAGAGAAGGGTCAAGCTTGTTTTTTGTTTTGTAAATGGATGGATGATAGTGTACTTAAAATTAGCAGGGACTTGACCAGAGAACAGCGAGGTGCTGATTATAGTGAGCACAGAGGGGCCAATAGAGTTAAAGACTTTTTTGAAAAAGCAGACAATTTCCAAAATCAAACTTTGAAAGACCTCCAGAAACCCAGGAGAAATATTGTTCAAGACCACTTTTAAAATTCTCAATAAAGTCTGGCTCGTTACAAGTAAAATATAAAGAAATGAGGGGTGGCTCAAGAGTTTTGCACAGTACTGTATAGGAGCCAGCGTGTATTAAACACAGAGGTAAATCTAACATGACCAGCTTTCCAGTATAAGATACAAACCTGTTACTGATTAAACCCAAAGGATGAAACTCACACACTCATCAGTATTTAAAATGAATTTAATATCTCAAAGGTCGACTCTGAAGAGGCTTTGCGTGTACATTATGTACAGATAAATAGATCTGAAGTAATGTACTAAAATATTTCATGGAGACACGGCCTTTTAATAAAAACATAAAATTTTAAATGTAAACCCATCCACTGAACTGTATGGACTGGAGTGCTATTCAAAAATTACGCAAAAGACTTCATTTTAGAAAAATCTGGAGTTTTAAAGAGGAAAACGAAATTCTATTAATCACTAAACTCATGAGTCAGTCAAAACTTCCAACGACTTCTGAATGTCTTAATACAATTATAAAGAGTATAGGTGCACAGTAAGAACATTGCTTATGAATTTGAAACTTTATCACTGAATGACAGGTCACAATGTACTTACATCAGAAGATCAACTCAAAATATCATAAAAAAATAAAAAATAAACCAGTGTTAATGTGTTTTTTGTTTTCAGTGAACTTTCTGGCTAACAAAGAAAAAAAGCCTTTTTTAACTTTTATATTTTACAGAAATCTTTCATACAACCCTCTGCTGACCTTTTCACTTTTCTCCTACACTGGATACAGTGTATTTGGTCTCATGCTGAGTTTCTGGTGAAGGCCTCACATTTTGAGATTGGAATGGCTTCACTGTTATTGGTTTCACTTGTTTTCTCAATGTTGTTGTCAATTTCCTTGGAACATGACACTTTAGGCATATAAAGCCCAAAATAAGAGCGATTTACAAAGTAGAGACACTCAGCTGCATTTTTCATTTGTATGTCTGATCCTCTTTTCTAAATGTAAACCTTATGGGCTTTACAGATTCTTTACTCCTTGCATGATTCAGCACAGTCTCTTCTTTATGGTAACGTGGAGTTCAGCGGGAGTAAACATGGTTATATCGTTTAACTGTTACTAACTCTACTGACAGTGGTGTAAACATGTCTGCATGCAGAGCTAAAACGCTTCCTTCCACAAAGCACCGGGAATACTAAAGAGTAATGGAGATGTTTTTATCTTATAATAGCCCAGTTACCTACAAGCTGTTAGTAAAATTAGCAGAACGTTTTAGTGTTTAAAAAATATGCTTTATACACTGTACACTGTATAGTGTATGTAAGAATGCATTCATGTATTCGTATTGACCACATCAGTGCAAATAACTAGATATTTCATCCAAACGGACATGGAAAACAAAATATACAGTACCTTTATCTAAAAGGAAGCAGAACTCTGGCATATACAATAATAAAATATAAAAACACCCACACAAACAAAAACTACCATCCTACAAGTCTGGCAACAAATCGTTAGACCTTTGTCTCTCGACAATAAAAAGCTTAACAGTAATGCCAACTAATAATCGCTTTCAGTGCTGTGATACTGTACAGTGGTGCATTTAATAAAAGCTACTTTTAGCCACTCCCTTATTGGAAAGGGGTCACCACAGCGGGTAGCTCCGCGTGTTTTAATTTGGCTGTTGTTTTTCTTTTTTTATGTCCGAATGCCCTTCCTGACGCAGTCCTCAAAGGGATTCGTGTCTCCTCCCCGGATACTGGGGGTTCCTTCGCTTATTAGGCGAATTTGAAAACCACTACAGCATGGAGCCACTACAGTGGTCCATTTAATACTGCACATAAATGTATGAAACACTTTCTGATACAAAAATATTCTTCTATAATGCAATAAACTTTGCATTGAAACAAAAAATAGTCTATAAACACCAAAAAGATAACCAGGATACAATACATAAAACAATCAATATAAAGAATAAATAACGTATAAACAGGTGTGACAACAAAAACTTATATATATATATACATATATATATATATATATCTCCATTACAGGACCATTTTTACATTCTTGCTTAGCAGCGCAAACTCCCTTTATATCAGTTTTACAGGAGTCCTTCACGCTCTTTCACACACAAGTAAGCAGTCTTCTGCTGCCTCCATGTGGACGGCACTTTTACTACTTGTGAAAAAAAAAAAAAAAAATCACACCAGAGTTGTCCGTGTGCCTAACTGATCTTCTGCAGCAGTTTATCCTCAATGAGTTCAAACTGCACACTGACGGACATTTCGGCGATGAACTGGTCACATCCTTCCTTGGTCACCTGTTTGCAGTATCGCAGGTCGATATGGCAAATGCTTCCACAGCGCTTGAAATAGGTCAGCGACTGGTCTGTGACCCTGTTACAGACTGCAGGGAGAAATTGGGTTGGGAAAAAAATTAAATGGTGTATAACAGGTCACCTGCGCTGAAACAGACTCTGCACACGCATGGATTAATCAGCCTTTTGGGACAGGAGCTCAAACGGTCTCAGTATGGTGAGGTTTCTAAAATGGCCCTTTGATTTACCGCGTTTACCATTTGATAATATTCTTGGAGGAAAAGTATTGAGTTATTTTTATCAGTTCTGCACAGGCCACTGAACAAGATTTCCTCTCCAAAATTACAGTACTGTGCAAAAGTCTTGACTCACCCCTCATTTCTTTATGCTTTGGATCCAAGGAGCCAGATTTTCTAGGAATTTCTTCATGCGATCTTAAGCAATAGGCTTTGTGAAGGCAATTTTTCTTACACACTGGCTGCTTTTCACTATTTTTCAGTCCAGTCCTTGTACCTGACATTTTCAGAGTAATGTTTTTGTTTGTCTGTTTGTTTGTTAAGCCAAAGCCACTTAAGACTGACCTATGAATCATTTAAGAACCAAAAAGGTACCTAAATCTAGGGATAAACCAGTGTTGTATCAACACATAACAGAAAGCTTAGCAAAAAAGAAATTTAAAAAACATTACTAGTAGCCAGTCAGCTCTGCCTGGTGCGCAATGCAAAACTAAACAAGCACAGGACCAAAGAAGAAGTGGCAGGGCTACAAAAATCTATCTACAACAGATAAACAGTATCTGAAAGCTGGGTCCTGAAGAACTAGAAAAACATCCAAAGACTGAACACAGGACCTGAGACATGCACCTGGCCCCTCAGTTGATCCATCTACTGTTCACTGAAGCCTACTTTGCGGTCTACAAACATCAAGTCAGAATCAGTCTCAGTGGATGGCTGGCTGTCAAGACGCCACTCTTAAGGATTTGAAATCATCAATTATCATCATCGTTCGTTTGTATGGAGATACAACAGTGAGTGTCTACAGCCATCTGGTATTGTGGATCTTGTCAAAATTAATGGAATTATGAACGCAGGAAAGTACCGTCAGATTTTCATTCACCATGTAATACCATCTGGAAAGCATCTGATTGGCAGCGGCTTCATTTTTCAACATGATGCACTGCTAATACAGTAAAAGCATACCTGGATAGACAAACACATGACGAAAACACCATCAGTCATGGATCAGCCTCCTCAGAGCCCAGACCTCAGCATTACTGAAGTAGTGTGGGATCATCTTGACAGAGAGCAGAACAAAAGGCAGCCGACATCCAAAGTAGAGCTTTGAATGTCCTTCAAGAAGCCTAACCCTAAGAGAGTTCAGGCTATGTTAAAGAATAAAGACCGAATATTGACTTTTAATCTCATTAAAACTGCACAAACTGTTTTTGCCGTATATGCTGTACTTCAGTGTATATTTGCACAATTTTTAATAAACTTCTGCACCTAATTTCAATTTTCCCAGCAACATATAAAGGAATGAGGGGTGATGGGAGTTATTTGCACAGTACTATAACTGCATTATTTATTAATATTGGACCCAAGTTTTCTAAAGCACGGTGTTGCTAATGGGGCTAAATATCAAGCTGTTTTATACATTCAATACTCAATACTTGAAATGTGCAATTCACTTGTATTTTTATTTTTTATTCCTATTTATTCTATTTATCCCCTTTGTATATTTTATTTATATTTGTCTCTGTATTTATATATGTGTGTGTGTGTGTGTGTGTATATATATATATATATATATATATATATATATATATATATATATATATATATATATATATATATATATATATATATATATATAACAATTCTGTAACTGTAACTTCGGTCGTTGCTGTGCTTTTTGGAAGTCGAATTTCCCAGAGGAACCCACCCGAGGGATTAATAAAGTTCTATCTTATCTTATCTTATCTTATCTTATCATTCATTGGGATTATCTAAAGGGGACAGAGGTGATAATTCAGTATTCAGGTCTAATACATTTTGATTTCAGCCACAAGTCAGTGCAATGAGTCTAATCCAGGCAGATTTAGAGCCTACAAAGACAGACTCATACCTGACAGATTGATGTCAGTGAGTGAGTCTCTGGTGGTTGTCCCCGCAGCAGTCAGGATGTTAACCGACTGGTCAGTAACGTGGTTGCAGTAGCTGAGGTCCAGCTTAGATAAGAGGGGCATGTAACGAATGATGAGGCGCAGAGACGTGTCAGTGATGTCCAACCCTGCCAGACGCAGGTCCTCTACGTTACGCAGTTTACTCCTGTTGTCCAACTGACCTACAAAATGTGTAAAAACACAGGGGAGGAGATTACCAGAGGGATTAAGTAAAGAGAGATGATTCATGGTATATAGTTAATGAGCATGGAAAAGAAACAAATCCCCCAACAGTGAAGTAATCCTACTAACAACTGCTGTCTCTGGATCTAAAGCCTGACATAACTCATCTCTCTGCCACAAAGCTGCATTGTTGTCTACAAACAACATTAAAGGCACACATCGCACATCTGGGTGACATGTTCCTACAACATGGCTGCTTTAGCCAAGACTCCAATTTTGCATTCATTCATGGCTGATAATTCTGCATTCAACAGAAAATACACCAGTTACAGCAATTTGCTAAATTGGAGAGGCCAGACTTTTTAAATGTATGCAGGTCTTCAACAGGAACCAGTGGGTTGGCTCTCGGTCTGAGTTACAGACCAGGTAAGGAAGTGGCCAATTATTGATAGACTGATTAATTTGATGTTTTATTTTGGTCAGTTATCAGAATTTGTTGACACAGAGCTCTTTTCATTCATTTCTGATACTACTCAAAGGTCTCAATTTAGTTTAGGTCAGGATGCTGCCTGGACAGACCCTGCAGGACCACTTTAAAGTCAAACAATGAATTGCTCTGTCTTCACATGGGTTCAGTAAGAAATCAGACAAACTAAGAACTACTGAGCAGGGAGAGTAAAGTATGTTTAAAATCCTGCCCGAGGCAGTATTTATAGTCTACATATTATTTATGATAAATGCAATTTACACTACTCTTGCTCAATCTCAGTCTTAATTTTTACTCTTCTTTAACTTTGCCTCATTTTTATTTTTATTGGGGGGGGGGGGGGGTTTCAAAGTCACTGTTGTATGCAGATTTTGCACACATCCATCACACAGTAAAGGCCCTTCACTATGCACCTGAAACATTTTAACTTTGTTATTTATCTACAGTACACGGTACTATTGTTATTCTTAATGCTGTAACACAATAATTTCCCTTTTAGGATCAATCAGTTAATCTATGCACCAATCAATCTACTTTTCCTATCTATTATGGCCAAACACCTCCACTTTGGTCTCAAAGTCTTGTGGTTTGCGCAGATGCAAACCTAAGCCTCTTTTTTAGAGAGAAGATACGTTCCCCTGGCAACCCTTTCAAAGAAGTCATACTTGTTCAGTCTTTTTTCCAATTTTGCCGTCACGAGCTTTGACATGCAAAATGCTAACAGAGACTTGTAGTCTCTGAGATGTAGCTCTTGTGTTTTTCTGCACATTGCACAGTCTGACTTTGGGGAGAATTTGCTGGGACATCCATTTTGCCACTGAGGTGCTCACACTTGCTGATGATCACTTAATCAAGTGCTTTTTTTTAGCAGCACCTGGCTGCTACTGACCTTCTTAATCCCTATGAAAGCTGTAACAGTGTATTTGGCTTTCACAGGACTCTATGCATGTGATAGAACTGCCATTTGACTGTGGAGGCTTTTTAAAAACAGTTTTAACAGGTTGAGATAAATTCAGGGGAAGGGCATGTGTGAAAACAGCTCTCAAAGATATTTAGTTTAGTACATAAACTTCATCTGAGCTTGTCTTTAGATGAATTTGTATTCTACCATTGTGAAACGGAGTGACTTGAAGTATAGTGATTCAGAAAAGAAAACACAGACAGAGTCACTATACCAACAATCTCCTTTCCCCTCCTCTGTAATCAAGCTCTCTCACTCAGTCAATAATGTTGTCCTGGTGTTCTGTGACAGAAAAACGGTTGGTACCTGGCCTATTATCTGTGGGAGGCGACAGCAAGTCTCTCATCTGAGCGTCTTTCAGTCCCTCGACCCACTGAACATCCAGAGTTCGCAGGAGAGGACAGCTGGAGGTGCAGAGAGCAGAGACGGCTACCCATGAGCATCCAGAGAGAAGCAGCACACGTAGACCTGCAAGGACACAAAAAACCTTGTTATAGACAGTTCTTAAAGTTTGGTTTGCTGTTTGATTTCATGTGGACAAATGCAACAATGTGGCATCTGCTTCTTCGTTTTCTGTCTCAGATGCAGTATTCTTGGTGTAGCAAAGAAAAAAAAACATCCTCTACAAATGTCAGCACAGAAAAATTACATTTAATCAAATACTCCCCCCGAAAAAATAAATAAATAAATAAAATAAAACGCACATAATGAATGGATTTGAATTAGAAATTCTCTGGAAGATTGAACAGTGACATACCATCCACTCCGATACAGTATTATACATTATAACGTATACAGCTGCTGGCAATGACCACAGGGTGAATCAATGCACCCTCGTGGCTACACAGGTGTAAGTAAAACCTGTTCACACCACTCTTCCAGAAACCTTATGAGATGAGCTGCAGCGACGACTGTGGCTGCGATTTGGGCTGTGTCTGGAAAGGTTTAACACCAACTACATGCACTGGTTGCATTACATTTATGTTGCAGTATTTCTGAACTCTTGGAATGCTAACACATACTAACACGTGAGCTATATAAGGACCACAGATCTAAATAATTTTATTACCACAGAATCAGCCATAAACTCCAAACCATAACCACATTTACCTCCACAACCAGGCAGAGCAGCTGCAGCAGAGCTAACAGGCATTAGCTCCACACTGCGGCCACTCTGCCTGTTGAAACATCCTTTCAATAGACTGCAAATATCCTCTAACAGTACAGCATAAGCCTCAAGAGAAAAGGAAAAATGATTCTGAATGATTCCCAAAAGTAGTTTGAAAATATTTTTTCCCATATGTGACCATTAGGGGGCTCTGTAACATGATGAGCTCACTACATTTGGTTTTGCAGTGAGACAAACGTGCTGACCCCCCCCCAAAAAAAAAAAAAAAATTACATGATATTGCCTTATATCTGGTTTATTTGCCACAATTATGGCCAAAGGGTGGTAAAACTCTCTTGCAGCGAGTCTCTTTCTTTTCATGACTAAGCTGAGAGTGAAGACGTAAGACAATTACAAATTGTCCCAATCCATTTTGAGTCAGTCCTCAATGGACTGACACTACATAATGAGTTAGTCTCAATACATATTGATTGAGATTAACTAGTTTTAAAAATGTCTCTTTCTAAAGCCCGTCAGACCAACTCCCTAAATTGTGTCATGTTTCCGGTGTTAATAAACGGATAAATACACAAAACTGCCACATAAAATCCTTCATCATTACCTGTACATGTCACTAAGGCTGTTTCATACAGACACAAACACACCTGTGTAGATGGGTGGATTTACTTACCTGGAAGTCTGTTGATGAGCCAGCTGAGCTGCTTCTTGGAAATGTTGGTCCAACTGAGGTCTAGGGCTACCGGCTGTCTGCGGATGATCCCGCTCAGCATCAGGGGAGTGATGGACTTGCAGCGGTTCAGATTGATGTGCTTCCAAAGCCTTTTGTCACAGCACCTGATGAGAGAGACAGCGGACGTTTTCGCTGGACTGCTGTGTGATGAAGTGCAGAAGGCACGTTTTTCATCTTCACCATCTTTCTACTCACCATCTGTTCCAGGTCCGGCAGACACGCATGCAGACGCAGAGATCTCTGTGACTGAGGTGACCGAACACCATCATCCAGGTCTCTCGCTGCATCACATGCGCTTCGCCGTCGTTCAGGGGCAGTCTGTCGGGCGGGGGGCTGATGGGAGGGGGCCGGATCACGTGGCGCTCCATTTGGATACACTTCGGTGGCGACCGGCAGGGAAGCGGTCGAGGGCATATTGGTGCGATCGGTGTGTTTCTGTTCCAACTGAGCGGCGAGTAGCCACGCGGCATCCCGTTCATCTCCCGCCCCCGGTGTCGCAGCCAGTCGCCCAAGTCGCTGCTGCCATTATTAAGAGGCCACCTGGGCTTCTGTTCGTCCACTTCACTCTCGGGCTCAGATTTCACTGGCCTTTGATTCTGATTGGTCAAGCTGTCTTCTGTTTTCAGCGGCAGTCTGTTTTGATTGTTTACGCCTTCTTCCATTTTAAGGGCTTTACGACTCGGATTGGCAGGTGGGTCCTCAGTTTTTAGTGGTTTTCGGTTCTGATTGGTCAGGGAGTCTTCGGTCTTAAGTGGTCGACGATTGAGGTTGGCTGGGCTGTCCTCCTCCTTCTTCACTGAGCCCAGCTTCTGGCTGCTCAGACAGTCTTCTATCTTCGGAGTCTCCTGGCAGAACTCTTTGCTCGCCTCCTTGTTGGGGAGCCGCTTACGCTGATGTCGTGCTTTAAGCTGAGCGGAGCTTCTCTCTTGGGCTTCTCCCGACTCACCGCTTGGTCCCGCTCTGGGAGAGTTAGAGGATGTCTGGTCACTTTCTCTGGCTGCAGACGTTCTCAGCAGCGGGCTTAGAAGGACTTTAGCTTTGTCCTCTGCATTATTGTCCCTCTCTTTTTTCACCGTCACCTCTTCCTCAGCGTCCCCATCTTGGTCCTCGTCGTCATACTCATTTTTCTCCCTTAAATGCATCCTCTCCAAGGACAGCCCATCTTCTTCATGATCCTCCTGGTCGTCTTCTTCATCACCGTGATCATTCTCTCTCTTAATATGCTGAAGCAGCTTCGAAGTAAATGAGTCATCCGGTTTTGAAAGCTTCTTCTAAGAAAGAAAAGAGGGAGTGTAATTATGTTTTGAAAGCAGACAGAATTATCAGTTTTTCCACATAAAGATCAGGACTTTCAATTAAGTTCTTGTTTCTTTGACATATTTTAAATATATTCGAGTTTTTAATTAAACATCTGCAGACAAATATTTGAAAACTTTAGTGCCTGTCTGCATTTTATGCAACATCTTAAACCAAAGTTGACAAAAAAATATCGTACTCTGCAAAAGTCTTGAGCCTCATTTATTTAATTTTCACTGGAAAATTACCACCTTAATCTCAAACACAGCCTGAACTCTCTTAGGCAGCTTTCTTGTCATTTCTTCAGGTCTTTAGGAATAGTTCTCCAGGCTTCTTGAAGGACATTCAAAGCTCTTTTTTGGATGTCGGCTGGCCTTCGTTCTCTTCTGAGGAGGCCCATCCATGACTGATAGAGTTGCACTCCGTGTTTTCCATCCTGGTATGCTTTTACTGCGTGCTTTCTACATGAGATTGCATGGTGGATCAAAATCTGACTGTAATTTTCTGCTTTCATAATTCCAACACCACTGGCTGAAATGCAGCCTTAAACCATGACAGAGCCTCCACCATGCTTTACAAACTGCTGTAGACACTCACTGTTGTATCTCTCCTCACCTCCTCCATGTGTATAGTTGTATAGTGTAGTTGTATAGTTAGTAATTATTACCTTTGTATCCCTTAATTTTACCAAAATTTAGCATGTTATTTATTTGTAATTTCTAGTTTTATATCTCTTGGAGATATATCTTTTATATAGTTATAAATGAACCATGGGGGCTTGGGGTGAAACAGAATTTCGGTACACTGTATACTGTGTATACTGCTGTATTGACAATATGAATCTTGAAATATATTGATAACAATTAACTAAAACTAAAAACTTTATCACTGCATAAGGCCCGTTGTCACTGATTTTCAGTCCAGAACTTGTGTAGTTTGTCATACCTCAGTCTGTTTCCCTTCTATAAGAATGGCTTCTTGACAGCCAACCTTCAACTAAGACCCTTTCTGAGGCATCAGTGAAAAGTAGATGGATCAACTGATAGCTCAGATGCTATGCAATGTGTGAAATCTTTGCTAAATGTTTTCCAATTTCTCGAGGACATGACTTTTGTTTTAGGCATGTCACGCCTTCTTTTTGTCCAGCTTCCTCAAATGTTTTAAGGACATATTGCACAGTATGCACTATGCTGTGAATGCATAAGGCATATGGTTTTCAGCTAGTTGCTCTTTGGAAATCACCTTCTGGGTAACGACATAATTACTACTTTATTTTTATCAAACTGTGTTTTCTTTGGCATTTTTCATAGATTCACCAAAATAAATGGGAACAGATTACATGTTTTAGAAACAGCCCGCTAGTAACAAAGTGCCAAAATATAATGGTTTTCGTCTGTATTGTCTATTACATATAGACACGGCATTGGTAGGTGTCTTTTTTTTTAACCTTAAGGATTCATAGATCACCGTTAAGCAGCTTACCTGGCATTGAAAAAACACTGATTTGAAAATGGTCAGATACAAAGACTGCTCTGAAAATGAGTGAAAAAGCAGCCAATGTCCAAAGAAAAACTTTGGAGGGCTGTAACAAAGCCAGGTGAACTATTGCTCAAGATCACTTAAAAAAAAAAAAGACAGTCTGACTTCTTAGAAGCAAAGTATAAAGAAATGAAGGGTGGTTCAAGAATAGTTATATTCTTCCATTTTTGGTTTTCTGCATCTTCATCGTTTGTAACATTTCCGACAACATTAAAAAACTATTTTAAATATATTTTTAAAAAGCCTAAATAAAAAAACTTTACAAAGAGACATGAGTCTTACCTTCTTTTTAACAAAGCTAGGCTCATCATTTGTGTCAAAAAGTTTCCTCTTTTTCCTAAGAGGATTGTCCTCCAATCTCGGCCGGGGCATACCATCTAGAGAAAGCAAGGGGGGGCGTTTTTTAGGAGGCTCCTCGTCATTTTTCTTTGCGATTACATCCCGTTCCACCTTCCTCTTCACAGCAGAAGTGGTAGTCAAGGCAGCAATAGGTGTTGGCGCCACCATGGGTAGGTCTGGCTCTTCCTTTGAATCTCGGTTTAACCTCGGTTCTTTGAGCAGCGAGCCAGGAAGGTTGGATGCATACTTAAACCCTGGGCCTCTTTTTTGCTTTGAGGCCAAAAGGTTAGGAAAAAAGAGAGCACAACTTTATTTTTCTGGTTCTTAGATTCTTAACTAAAACTCGGCTGTTTAACAAATGCATCACACACACACACACACAGAATAAAGTCCATACTGATGCTTACTTTTCCAGTTTTCCCAGCATGGTTACATTTTGGGCACTCCCAGCAGTTTGGCAGCTCATCATTGACTACTCCATTTGAATCTTTAATCTGAATAACAAGAAACACACTGGCTATTAAACAGCGTTTGACATGAAACGAGCAATTATTCAACAGCTGACTGACACTCAGGTCTTCACCTTGAGACAGTTAGGGTGAACGATCTCGTTACAGATGGAACACTCCATGAGCATAAGGTTAAACTTCTCTTCCTCATCCTCCACGGTGTCCTCCTTGCCTGCCTCGCCACAGACGAGACACACTGCTGTGTGGGGTAGGACGGGCTGGAGGAGGGAGAAAAAAAAAACAAAGAAAAGACAGTGCAGAAGATAAAGGCTCTGCATCAGCTCACTCTCGTCTTTTTAAGCAATTCTTTGTCACAACAAAATTTAACCCACACTTTTTCAGAAGGGTGAAACAAAGCAGAGCTGGAACTATTTGCTGCCACGGCTTTCAACAGCCTACTCCTCATATGACTCAACTAAGGACCCAGAAAATTTTAAATCCAATCTGAGTGATGGAAAAATGTAAATTGACTGGCATTTATATAGCTCTTTTCTCGTCTTATCGACCACTCAAAGCACTTTACACTACAAGCAACAGTCGCCCATTTACACACACGTACAGACAGATCGTTTTATTCTATACATCCAATACTTTCTCCATCATAGACACACACAAATCACTCACTGGAGGCAATCTGGAGTTCAGTTCCCAAAGATCACATGGACCAAACGCACAACATCAAGCCATTTGCTTCAGCTCCCAGCTTCCTCTATCTCCTCTGAGCCACAGCAACCTCAAAGTAATAATAATGTAATATTGATGGAAGATTGACTTCACTAATTGCTAAGACAGTAGCTGGTTTATAGAGTTGTATAAGCTACCCTTAATTGTGATCTAAAAGCCTGACAGCTCAAGTTTGCCACCATAGCTTTAAAAAAAATGACCTGATTTATTCATTCATTTATATTCCATATGAATCCAGAGTGTTATAGCCCTAACAGCTAGTTCATCATTTACCGTGAGGTTCCAAACAGATTTACAACAACATTAGCCAACTAATAAATGGGCTAAAGCAACAGAGTGGCTCTTGATGAACTGTGTGTAATCGCTGGCTCTGATGACTGCTCTCTATCTGTGTTAGAGTAAGTTAATATGAAGGGCGAGTTAAGCATGTTTTGCATTATTTAAACACGAGTCACGGTGGCTAAAAAGCCGAAGACCCGACAGCTCTCGCTATCTTTTAACTAGCATGATTAAACATTAAAACACAGTCCTTCTCATCATATAAAAGGCAGAAATAATCAAACTCAGCCTCTCTACAAGTCTCTGTCCTTGGTACTGAAACATTTAGACCAGGCCATTATCACTTTCTCCGTGCGTCTATATAATTGCTACTGTAACAGGTAATATCTGATACTGCTACTTGCATTCTTTTTTATTACACAGCTACAACAAACAGCAACTAAAAAAAAACAAAAAACATTCAGGCAGCTACTCCAGAACCAAACATAATAAATTATAGTTATACTTATATAATAATATAATTACTATTTTCTTATAATAATTATAATAATTATAAGAAAGCCAGGCTTATGAGTTTCTCACTTTCTCAGTCATTGAGGTCATGAGCCATTCGGTCTAGCATTTGAGTCAAAGACAACTGGACTTCTTTCTATAGATTCATGAGGATGTTTCACCTCTTCATCAAGTGGTATCTAATCCTGGGATCTTTATGTTTAAGGTCACATGAATGTGTGAATGACAGCTGAAGCACCTGGAAAAGGACCTCAGGAATTGTCTTAAATGTGGTACCAACATCTGAAACTCTTCAATCAGTTCTGAGAACTCACCACACTCGAGAGGCTTCGTGAAACACCTTCACAAACCTAAAAGGAACTGCAGTTTCCTTCAATGCTTAAGACTACCATGACCTGGATGACTGAGAATCTACACAGAAAATATTGCCTAGGGAGGGAGGAACACCCTTCAATTGGTGCAGGAATATGAAACAGTATCAAGGAAGTTGACTAAAGGAACCACCTCTGCTTTAACCTAATGTGCAGACGCCTTGTGTCCACAGTCGAGGGACATAAAGCTAAGCAGAACCAGATGCTGAGTGAAAGGATAACACTGGTCTATGTCACTACAGATGCACTCAAGGACAATAAAGTGATTGTGACTGAGACTTTTAGTTTAGCTAACAATAGATACAACAAACAGCTATCCTAGCTCTGTAAGTACTTTAAAGCTCACTGAGGCATTAGAAGTTGTTTGTTTAATCTGTAGAGAAACCAAGCTGTCGTTTGATCAGAGGTTAAATACTTGAATTATTTCTTGTCGAGAAGGTTTGACTTCTTCACTGATAGTGACACCAATATGCAAGAGACTTACATTTAAATAACTTCATCATCAAACAAAGAAGATACAGTAAGTTTTAGATAGCTTATGTAGGCGTTTCCATTCATTTTCAGTATTCATCCAAAGTGAATCACCCACTGGGTGTACCTCCTTATTTCACCAAAGGCTTTGAATTTGCCACCAATCAGGGACTTCAGGAAGTTAAAACAGTGAGTACCGTTTATATAAAACAGAAATGGAAATGTGAAACTAACAATTTTGAATATAAGTATATGAAACTCGTGGAGAGTCCTAGTAGATATGTCACCACAGCTGTGCAGACGCCTGCTCAGGCTCTTCAAGGTGCTGGAGGCATGTGGCTCCCAGGAGGCCAATCATTATCACTTGTTGTCGAGCTTCGAGCAGCATCAGTGACTATATCTGATGAGAATTACTTTCAATTGGAAAGAGCTGCTTGTTGGACTCCTATATTTGAAGCAGTGAATACAGCTGCTCTACTGGTATGAGTTTGGTGAACTTTTGTGATGGAAAGGAATCAGCTCTCCCAATTTTATTCTATTTTTTTTACATTAATGTGTGTTATTTATGATGCTTGTTCCCCTGTAGCCAACAAGCATACCACGATTTGTTTGTGCGTTCTCCAATGAGCACAAGAACCAATGTTAATTCGTTAACCAATACTTTTCCTCAAAGATTCTTTTTTTCCTGATGAAATTAAGATAATAACGGAATAAATCAACAACAAATCAAAACAAGTTGAAAGTACTCAGGACAGATGAGATCCAATCAGAAATAATGAAGCTGTGATGAAAGGCAGGACAAGTCGGAAGTGATCCAATGAGAAGTAATCTCCTTGTAATTGTGTAAGGAAGGATTCAGCTAGCATCCATGCTTCCTGTTTCTAATGAAAACGCGACAACATGTCAACGCTTCGGAACAAGAAAAGAGCAGATATGTGGAAGCTCTTCACATTTGATCTCAAAGATGAGAAGCTTTGTAAACCGTGCTGAGCGAACCCTCACAGCCCAACATTTACACTTTATATTTTAATCAACTGAATCAGCTTCAGATTTAGCCTACTATAATGATATTTAGTCTAATAAAACTATAAGAATTTAGATGCCTAACTTATGACTAAAACTAAATGACCTTTTAGTCAACAGACTACAACTACATCGAAATTGCTGTCAAAATTAATGCCCGAACTATACTTCAGCAGGAAATCTACCCTCTTTTAACCCTGCGGCATAACCTTCCACGTACCCTGACATCTATCTTCCGAGAAATTTAACTACATGTCAGGTCACGGCGTAGGGCTAAGATAGGTCATAAGTAAATTTCCTGCAGAAGCCTAAATCAGGCACACTTAGGAGTACATCCATCCATCCTCTTCTGCTTATCCTTTTCAGGATCACAGGGGGCTTGGAGCCTATCCCAGCTACCATACGGCAAGGTACAGCCTGGACAGGTCACCAATCCTACACAGGGCTAAAACAGTAAGAAAGGCAACCATTCACACTCACATTCACACCTACGGGCAATTTAGAATCACCATTTAACCTAACCCCACTAACTGCATGTCTTTGTACTAGGGCTGGGCCATATTATACCGTTCACGGTAATACCGGTATAATGTTAGGCAACGATAGGAAAATGAAATATCGCGATAGAATGGGAGTAAAACGCGCATGCGCAGTGCCTTTGTTTTCATACGCACATGGCCAATTGTTGAGTGAAACAGATGAACCAGAATTGGTTTGTAAAAATGGTGCAACTTCCGTAATGTGGAACTGGTTTGGTGTTTGTCCGTCAGATACACAACAAAGCACATTTTTTTGCAGAACATGCAAGCGGCCGTTGTTATTGTCGTATTTGTCGGACTAAGATGCTCTTAAATCTGGGAGTAATCTGGGTCCTAAACTCCGTATACTTCAGGTCAAACAACACTGCAGCATCACTTAGAGTTAAAAACTGTCTAAATTCTTTCATCTTTAATAAAACGATCAGCATTGCTGCTTTACCAGGTGTAACTATGAAGTTTAACTTCCAGGCATCCATGAAAACAAAAGTTATTACATTTAACGGAGTTAGAAGTTAGCAGGAAGCTAGCGGAAGTTAGCTCGCTAGTTTCGCTAGTTACCTAAGCATGATATTGCATGTTCTGACTGAGAGATTTCTGAAAAAAAATCAAACGTACAGCTCTGCTATCACTTCCAACATAAATGAAGACAGGAAACTAAACAGCAGTAACGTTTGCAGGGTTACTGAAGTTGGGCTAGCTGGTATATAATGATGTGCTACGTGATCGCTAGCGACACAGCTATGTTAGCATAACATAAACAGTGAAGCTGGAGGACGAACACTAACACTTTTCCACTTATAAAAGTTAACGTGAAGGTTCTTCATGGTTAGAAACAAATGCAATCGCATGGCAGGGTGCTGTAAACGGACCAAACTTCAGTCAGGAGAACAACTGAGATAATCCATCCACAATACGAGGTTAGTCATTAATGCAACAACATGGGAATAGAGCAGCTGCCAGAGAATTCAACATTAATGAATCAATGGTACAGAAGTGGAGGAAGCAAGAAGAATGAGTTTAATAAAGTTTGATTTATCTGACTGCTTTGTTTCGCTTAATGTGCCTTATAATCCCGTGCACCTTATGGTCCGAAAAATGCGTACTGCACACTGCAGTTTAATGTTGCAAAGCACCTCTTTTTAACTTCAGTGGATATTATACATGGTTATGCTCAGGATATGTCAGCCCATTTCTACTGGAAATGCCTTTTGGTTAAACTTTCAGCAAGGAATTTGCATTTGCACTGTTACATTTTTATAAAGCTTTAATGTACATAAAAACCAGCTTCTTGTTTAAGTGAAAATAAATGGAAGGTTGTCTTTTTGCGCTAGTAATGTTGTGGAGTTGTATTTTGTCTCGCATCAATTATATCGTCGGTTATATCGTTATCGAAAATTTTCAAATATATATCGTGATAAATATTTGTGGCCATATCGCCCTGCTCTACTTTGTACTATAGGAGGAAGCCAGAGTACCCAGAGAAAACATGCAAACAGAAAGGCCCCGGCCAGATGGTGGAGTCGAACTGAGGACCTTCTTGCTGCGACCCAACACTGCTAACCACCGTGCTGCCCACACTGATGACTACACCACACAAAAGTTCACTCACACACATCATACTTACAGCAATGCACTGCCTCATGATGCAGGACTGCTTCATGCGTCCCGGCCCGCCGAACTTCTTCATGTCTTTGCAGAAGTGACACTCTCCGCACTCCGTCCGCAGACACGCCTCGCATTTCCGACAGCGTGTCCGTCTCCTCCTGGCTCCAGATGTACCCCGGCTGGCCGACAGCTTGACCGCTGATGCGGGAGATGCTGCCATCTTAGGTTTTGGCCGGTTGGGAGGCCGGGGCTAAGGAAAAAAAAAAAGAAAAAGGAAAAAAGAAATGGTAAATGGCCTGTATTTGTATAGCGCTTTACTTAGTCCTTAAGGACCCCAAAGCGCTTTACACTACATTCAGTCATTCACCCATTCACACACACATTCACACACTGGTGATGGTAAGCTACATTGTAGCCACAGCTGCCCTGGGACGCACTGACGGAGGCGAGGCTGCCGGACACTGGCGCCACCAGTAGGCAACGGGTGAAGTGTCTTGCCCAAGGACACAACAACCGAGACTGTCGGAGCCGGAGCTCAAACCGGCAACCTTCCGATTACAAGACGAACTGCCAACTCTTGGGCCACGATCGCCCCAAGAAAGACAAAACAGAGAGGAGGACAAAGTGCGGTGCATCAGTAACGATAAGCCAACAAGTATGCACTTAAAGGTCAGATAGAGTCATGTGTTGGCAAAGAGTGAATGTTCAAAATATTCACCAAGTACATGTTAAGCACGCCGCGGGATGCAGCGCAGCGCAGTTAATTAATATAACAATTAGGATGTCATTGGCAAAGTACTCGCATCATTAGCTTTCACTACCTTTGGTTTGCATTGTTAATAACAAACCGCTGTACATGTTTATCATCATTCTGATGACTGATTATCTCCATTCTAATAATGAAGCTCTGCAGTCGAGCGGCCCTTTTAGAGCACACTTACAATCATGTTACATAAAAAGAAAAAAAAACAAAAAAAACAAAAAAAGAGGCAATTAAATCCAGCTGCGGTTGGTGCTACAGCTGACGTCTAAAGTACTGCCTGGACCCTTCTTTGTTTCCCCCCCATCTCTGGGTCAAGATTTCCAGGCGCAGACGAAAGCAAAAAGGAAAAAAAACACCTGCATTTATATACGCAAAAACAGCACATAACACATATCCACAAACCTGATCGAAACATGCTGCGCATAAACACATTATTCACGCCTGGTATAGCTCAGAGTACGAGAGAAAACAAACACATCAAAAACGTCCCTGGAGGCGTCTTCCAAATTTAGCACCTCAATTGCTTGCGTGTTTCTACTTCAAAGAGGAGCTGCACTTATGGCTACATTTCACACATGGATCACTAGGATCTATTATTCCATGGTTTACAGCCGTGCGCGTTATTAAATGTGCTCTATTTAACAGAAGTGGCCAATTGAAATGAGGGAGTCTTTGATCAGCATCATTATTTTTCTTGTGTCATATATATATATATATTTTGCCCCCACCCCCTCGGGCTCACATCCCCACCACAACAATGTATTTTTAACATGAAAACCACAAGTCAAAACACTGCCAGCCATGCCACATGAAGAAAAAAATCAAAAATAAAAAGAGTGGAGTGTGTGAAATGAAATAAACATGAACGAGGAGTGCAAAACACTGCAGCTCCTGGAAATGAAGATCGGATTTCTTTAGTTACATCGGCAGTGCAGATTTTCCTAGTGTCAGCATAGCAACAGCCACGTCCCATTCCCTAACAGAACAGTCTATGACACACGGACTTGTAACCAATAAGAACTGTAATGAGACCATCTAACACAAAAAAAAAAAGAAAAAAAATTAAGTAGGCTCTGTCTTGCGCACATTGTAATAATTTATTCCAACAATAGCCACAGAATTGACTGACATAGGCAGTCAGATATGTGGTGACCAGACAGGATTAGCGGGAGATATTGGTGTGTGTGTGTGTGTGTGTGTGTGTGTGTGTGTGTGTGTGTGTGTGTGTGTGTGTGTAGGATGGGATGGTTGGGGAGGGGGTGGGATTAAGAAGAGAAGAAACAATGAAATGAGACCAGATTACCCAGCAAAACAACACACATGATGTTCTGCAACTCAGCTTTTGCCATTTTAAGTGTCAGCTGATGGGCTGAAGTTGCAATAGATTCACACAAAACAACAAGTAACCAGGCCGTGCAGGAACACTGCCTCCATTCATGTTTGTTTATGTCTGTGACATGAACCACAAGGAGGCAGGTTTTGGATTGTAGTCTATATTTTCCACCAATTCCCCCTCCAACTCTGCTCCCTCCCTGCAGACAGATAAGTGGGGTGATCTCTAAAGCAGATATCCTTCTGACACACAATTTTCAATCACAGGAAAGGCTGGCAACAGCAACATCACCAAAGGCAACCAACTTCCCTTAAATCTCAGTAAGTACTCCCTGTATCTGCTCATGTTTTTTTGCAATGATATCCAAGAACTCCTGACAAGAAAATATGTCACCGGTGGCAGCTAAGCCTTCATCAGCATGTTTCAGGAAAAGCAGCCAATGAAATCTGTATTATGTAGCGTGTGCCTTTTTACAGCAAGAAGGATGCACATTTGTCCCCTTTGTGCAGTAACAAGGACAGCATGGGTGACCCGCTAGTGATTTCTTAGCACTACAGAGCTCATTCAGCTGGTAAACATTATGAGGAGCAGACCCTTATGTTCAGTGACACAGCCCTGAGCTAGTAGGAAGATACCCATCATTGCAGTGAAGACAGCACACACACGAACACACACTGCACACAATATGGCAAACTTCACAATCAGATAGCTGACAGCAGTAATACATGGAACACTGTGATGATCTAAACTCTGCACTGACATAAACACACCACGTTCACGTTGCTCTGATGCAATAACGGTTCCTGGTATTCACAATTTCTCTTCAAGGGGATATAGATAAGTAAACTTTTCAATGGAGATCAATTACAATGTCAATCAGTTTTAAAATCTCCATATATACAGAGCATGCATCGGAGATATTGAGACCACACAGCACAAGCAGATAATCGGGCAGTGATATTTCACAAGTTGCTCAGGTTGAAGTTGAACTGCTATGCTTTGGAGCAACGCAGTGATTTAACAGTTATACAACCTGCTGTGGACGTAATACATCCCAAAGATGTTTGAATAGTTGAACTTTGGGATAAAACTTGGAGGGGGGAAAAAGCCTTTTTAATATCTGTCAGCAGAGCAGAATTGACTCATTCATCTGCAGTCAGCATTTTTTTAATCTAAATGCAGGCACAGGCTTAATGTAAGGGGGGTGTGGTTCAGAGTAAAGAGTGTAGGGGGGGAAATATTTGAATTAACAATTTCCGTGCAAGTCCCATCATCTAACGTTTTCACAAAAAATTATGTCTTTTCATTAACGCACACTGAAAGAAAAACCTTCCCCTTTTGTTTTGGTTTACCATGACATGTATTCTGATATCAATCGATAGGTTTACAATCAGACCGTTAGAGATTCAGCTCCTGCATCTTCACACAACCAATAGCAACCTCGAGCTACATAAACAGAAGCTCCTATTGCTGGATTTATCTGATAATAAAAATGCAAGCACGCACGCACGCACAAACAACAAATCTACCACAAAAAAAGAAGCAAAAAAAAATAAAAACAAAGGCAAAAAAATAAAATAGAAAATCAAAGCCCAAGCACAGAAGATAAACTGAATCAGTGCTTTTGTCTTCAGGTATCTCCATTACTTCACTGCCCTGTGATGCTGCACACTGCTCTGTCTCACACAAGCATTCCTCTGGCGGCCTGCTTACGCCTGCCTGCAGGGCTTTTAGGGTGCTAACCTGCTCGGAGTCTGAGTCGTAGTCCTCATCATCAGCGCTCAGCGACATGGCCATGGCTGGTTTTCAGATACCGTCCAGCTTACAGCAAACTGACATGGCTGCAGTCTCCTCCTCCTCCTCCTCCTGCTACTGCTGTCAGGCCTATAGCCCTCCCTCCTGCTCCAAAAGCTCCACAATACCACAAGCAGATGTAGGAAACACATACAAGCCTGCCTCATTAATATGGATCGACTCACTGAGGAAGAGGAGGGGGTGCTGGGCAGCGCAGAGCCAATGGGAGGCTGCTGTGAATCAGAATATGCACTCGGGGGGAGTCTGCCTCCATCCAATGTGGAGAGAAAATGCAGTAAAGGTATTATCATATTTATGATGAGTAGCAGAGGGAGAGGAGAGCAGGCTCTGCACAGCCAGAGCCAGATGGCATCTCATTACAAAAGGCAAACACAAAGAGGCCCCACGACCAGCAGCTGGCCTTTGGAGAGCCCGGTGGGGGAGATCCTGAGGGTTTGTAAGACCCATACAAACTTCACTTTCATGCATTCCTGTAAAGCACATCTCATTCTTAAACTTTCAGCTGAGGCTCCGATGTCTTGTGGGTTTGTTTGGATACATTTTTAATCACACATATTCAGCGACTAAAATAGAGCAGCACCGTGGCATATTTAAACACTTCTAATTAAAATTGCAACCATCACACAGATTAAAGCCATTTATTCACATTTTGATTTGTTTTGGGATATCTTATGTTACACCGTGAGTGAGATAAGAATTGTACTGATATTAAGGAGCATGTTTTTTTTGTTGTTGTTGTTATATTTGGATAATAAATGAAAAGCCTCAATTATGACCTCACAGTCTGCTGCTCAGCTCATGGCTAGAGAAACTCAGGTAACATGACATCAAATGCACTTCGAGCCTTCTGACATCAACAACCATTTTCGTCTTACGATATCACAATTTCAAATGAACCGTATCGCGGTGTTTCGAACAAATGCGAAACACCGCATTTGTGGAACTCGACACCACTCAAAACATATGACAGCAAAAAGGCTAGCGAGGGCAATATTTCTGGATCTCTGTAAATATTTAGTCCCCCCAAACGTAAAACGCGAAGGCTGTGACATGGTGAGACATGCCATATAATTTCTGCTCTTAGTAAACAATGTTTTTATGGACACTAAAGGCTTGTTTTGGATTCGGAAGGCACACCAAAAAGCATTAATGACAACAAAACACATGTCAAATTATGCAGAGGAGCAAAAATATCTAATCATTTACTTCATTAGGCAATACTGCAGCCCGTTATGACAAAATTATGCAAACTGTTAAATCTCCTGCTAAAGGGAAGGAGTGCAGTGAGTGGTGGGATGAGTGAGGGAAGACAGGACCTTAGCCATTAATAATTGTCCTGTACCAGATATGTACCTATATAACATAGGTAAAGAAATATATAAAATATGCACACCTGTATTGATAGGTAAATATCTATTTAAAATATACTCAGTGATGTTGCTTGCACCACAAATTTAAGCAAAAGGTGCATAAGCTTTGTACTACACAGGTATGTAGCACATAAAATGATTCTCAAGTGCCTGAAAATTAAGTAAAAACACTATATTTGCTGGAAAACAGATGTATTGCAGGTGACACTTTCTTACCTTTATGGTTTTCTTAGGCCAGTACACCACAGGATATCCAGTGATGGCTGATTTAGGGTCATCATCAGTATGTTCCTTTAACACAACCTAGACGGGCACAGAGAACAAAATCAAAATAGGGCCGAACTATGATTCCTGTCTGTTAAGTAATCTGAAGGCATGCCGCAAACATGTTTGGTTTTTTGGTTTTTTTACCTTTAAGTCATCCAACAGCGCTTGGGGGTTCTCTATTCCCATTGGAATACATTTCCTATTTTCCGGGAGTGACTCGAGCTTTTCAATCAGCGTCCTTAGCCCATTCAGTTCAAACTCTGTTAAATGAATCCATTTATTCTGAGGCTCTGAGTTTGGAGAGTCTGAAGGAGTTTTAAGGAAATCTAAAGAGGCCGAGCTGGGGTTACAGCTGTCCTCAGAGTCGATGGATAAAACAGCTTTGAGATGTTGGCCCTTCCCATTGTCGGGTGTGCAGGGTCCATCCTGAGGAACTCTCTCTAGTTTTTCACCCTGCTCATCTCTGACATGAGTCCCACACGAGTCCTCGTTCATGTCTTGACTCCTGGAGTCAGAGGAGGGGCTTTCTGTCTTTGACTTTGTCTCAAAATCTGCAGGGATGAAAGCAGATTTCCTATAATGGATGTTTTGATAACGGGCATACCAATGAGCAAATAATTTCTCTAGTTTGGGGAGCACCTGTTAGTAATCCTGAAATTATGGGTCAATTTGTAGGTTAGCACATATAACAAAGCAACAACAACACATCCAAACCCCTGAAACATTCAAGTTTGATCTAAAGTGACTTCCTGTGACATACCAGCTGGGTTAGGCTCCAGTCAGTGCCCCTTCCCCTCCCCGGCAACCACATGTCGCTAGGGAAAAATATGTATTACCCAACCAGCCGGCGAGCAGTTGCTGGTGGTTGTTGGTCACAAAGAGGTATAGAGTGCAATTACTTTGGTGCCGTAATTGAGGTTTTTCACTCACCCATAGATTCTTTACGGATCTCCTGAGAAAAGTAGGACCGTTTGGTAAGGCAATGCAGGTATCTCTCCAGGACATACCAGCATATCTCATAATAGAAGGGGAAACGAAACTTGGAATGAACCTGAAGGGATGACAAAACAAAAAAACTTAAAAATGACAGATTCAATTAAAGAACCATTAAAAAGTAAATGAAAATCTCAAATGGATGCTTTCAATGATTGGTCATTTAAGTAAGGTTAAAACAAAGTTGGCCTTCCATTACCACAAAAGCTTTAATGCATATAAAAAACAGCTTAAAGCGTAAGTCAAACTATAAAGGACTATAAGGAACGAGGCGGCTGCTATCTGTAGCAGTATCTTGTGCTCTGACAGTCAGAGGCTATGCAGAATTCTCAGTAATGCAACTGTAATCCCAGCAGACCAGCTCACATTTAACAGGAAGTGGAAAAAGATAGCCACAAAGATGTTAATGCACAACGCAAGTAAAATATAGAAAGAACCCAAGAAAGGGTTACTTTATCCAAAAATTAGTTTTGCAAATGCCCACACCTCTTATTCTCCTGTCTCTCTCAAGGGTAAACTTTTCACCTTCCCCTGGTTCTCAGAGAGATTAATTTCTCCCACGTGGAGTTTACTATATTGCAGTCCAGATCAGAGTTAAGCCACAAAGTGGAGAAAATAGACTCCTACCTTTGTCCTGTTCTCTATCTCATAGATGGTAAGCTGCATAGGAATGTTAAAGCTGTGCAGAATGTTGCCTCCAAACACCAGTGTGTCCACGGGAGTGTAGACAGCGTGGATCCACCCTTAATTACAGAGAGTTAAATGTGTTATAAAATGGTCAAATATTCAAAGCTGAGCATTAACGGAGCCTAATCTATTCCTGCTGGCTACTTTAAGACAACCATGCCAACACACCAGATGGGATGAAGAAGGTGTATCCTTGTTGAAGCTCCACTCTCTGGCATCCATCAGCTCGGTCTCCCAGGAAGACATCACTCTGCTTGCCTGACAGGACCCAGTCCTCATACAGGGCAAGGTTATAGGGAGTTGGAGGCACAAGCCAGAACACCTGAGGAGAAGCAGTCATTTCTACTTAGAGTCTGTAACTGTTAACAACATTCAAAGCTTTGAGGAATATTAGCAGACGTCTTCGTAGGTGTGATCAGTATATCCTAAAGAGGCAACCAAGCTTTACAAAGAAAGAATAAACTTACTTTCTGTCCCTTGAATACGTGATACCAAACTGAAGTTCCCCCAAAATCGATGTGGAAATCTGTGTAGCAGCCCTTCACGCTCATCAAACAATACCTACAAAGGAAATTAGAAAATCATCTAAGAGACAAGAAGTAAATAGGTAAACAGAAAAAAGTGGTAAACACAACATGGCTAATTACAAGGCAGCAATAATCTCAGGATGCTACCGACACAGGTAACTCTCGGGAGCGACACAGCGTAGAAAACACTTCACAATAAGGCAATTCTCCTCTAGGAATTAATTTAGGAATGATTAGAACCCCAAGACACAAATGATTTGCCAATTTAGCTAAAGAGTATAATCTCTAAGAGAATCCCCACTGACTTGGAGACATTTAAAGGAAAGCCCTTCTAAGGACATCTTGCACACGATGATACTGTGAATGCCACTGAGAGAGAATCTAACACCTTCACAAATAAAAAGAAGTTTGAATTTTGCCAGTTGAACCATCCGTCAAACAGCAAAGCCAAAATTAAAAAAAAAATAAAAATCCTGACATCATTATTGACTATTTCACAGCTTTTTAATTTAAAGACTTGTGTGTTATCACCGCATGAAAGAAGACTGAGTTCCTAGTGAATCATAAATGAGAGCATATCCAGGGTAGCTTTCACTGCAACAATAATAAAAAATTTAACGCTCCACAGCTATATCACGAGTTTCACCTCACTAGTTCTCGGCTGGACCCCGTTATGCCTTCAGAGCTGGTTTAATTCTTCATGGCATAGATTCAACAAGGTGCTGGGAACATACCTCAGATGTCGGTTCATATTGTTTTTGGTTTTTTTCCTGTTTTTTTTTTTTCTTTTTCTGAACTTTATTTGAAATTATAAAGCGAACAGTCAGTCATTCCAGTTCAGATGTTGGTTCATATTGATGTGAGGCCATTTGAGTACAGTGACATCAATGTCATGTTTAAAAGAAAATCAGTTTGAGCTATGTGATCTGGCACATTATCCTGCAGGAAGCAGCCATTAGAAGATGGCTGAACCACTGATACAATGCAGGAAGGAAGGAAGGAAGGAAGGAAGGAAGGAAGGAAGGAAGGAAGGATGGATGGATGGATGGATGGATGCTTTCATGTTGGTCTGCCCCCATCTTAAAAATGTCAGTGTGGTCTTCTGCTGCTGTAGTCCAAGATATGCATTCAGAGATGCTCTTCTGCATAACTTGGCTGTAACAAGAAGTTGTTTGAGCTTCTGTTGCCTTCGTATCAACTCAAAGCAACCTGGATGGGTTGGCTGTGCAGTAAATCAACATTTTCATATGACCAGCGAGTCTGGGACCAACAACCATGCCACGTTCAAAGTCACTTATGTCACCTTTCTTCCCCATTCCCCACTCAGTTTGAACATCAGCAGGCTGATTAGATATTTGTGTTAATGAGCAGTTGAACAGGTGTACCTAACAAAAAGCTGGTGTCCAATTAAATAGAACAGGAGGTGAGAAACAACATGGGATGTGTCTTCATGCAACAGTATACTAGATTAACAATTTTAAAGTGAAGCCTCTAGGCAAAGGGGACACCAGTGAGTATGCTGAAGGGAAAAATACAAGAGTACAGATGACTGAAATGTTTTAGTTTTGAAAATGGCTTTATTTTAAGTAATAGATTCTAAACTAGCTTCTGCACAGTGTGCTGAAATTGCAGCAGTAAAATAGTCTTGTTTGATATTCTACTCTGTTACACCCTAAACCACTGCCAGCATCTCCCTAACCTCTATGAACAATACAGGAGATTAGCAGGGTTTAAGTGTAACAGTAGAAAATATGGGCAGCTGACATTAAAAAGACAGGCAGCCCTGGTTTTGATTCATTTTGACTCTTCAACGGCTGATTGGCTGAGTGGTGTGTGTGTGCAGTCAGACCACAGTTGTTAGAAACCTTTCTCTTATGCGAGGAGGGGGAAAAAATCCTGCTGCCTAGCAACAACAAGGAGCACGTACAGGAGGTGACAGTATGCAGTACTCTACCGTGATGGAGCGATGGATGAGAGATGGGAGGAGAAACAGACATTTTCTACAAGTGTTTTCTTTTTATTAGTATTTATTTTCTTGCTCTACACACAATTTTTTTTCACCCCTCGTAGACTGACACACAGCTCCAAAGAGAACTTCATAAAAACAAAAGCACAACAGTGCAATGCATACCTTTGCACTTTGGGGTATTTCATCTCTGAGATGATATTGGTGGCTTCAGTTTGGCTTTGTTTCAAACCAGGAGGCCACATGTTGTCCACCCAGTCCACTTGATCCACCTATAAGAGCAATCAAAGCAGCACCATTCAGCAACCAATCACAGTGTTCTATCATCTTCTATTTTTGTCATTCTTCTTTGAATCTTTCACCAGATTTGTGACCTCTATCAAACCTCTTATAGTATGATACACAGCGAGGGTCGGGGGCAGATTACCACTGTGGGACGCTTGATGAGGTTCTCCAGCTTGGTGTGGCTGAACTCCAAGCTAATGACATTGAACAGTTTGTCCCGCTCTTCCTCTGGCGTCTCATAATAGCGGACAAACTGAGCCATGCTCATTTCAGAACCTTTCTGAGTGCTCACATCCATAACGTCCACAGACCGGCGACTGCCTGCGAAAAACAACCAGGATATGATGAATTTAGCCAATGAGATCATACGCATCAACATCAACACACAATCCAGTGCAGTCTGTCTGTGAGTCGGCGTATGCTTTGTCATATTTATACACAGAGAAGTTGTACTGTTGCAAAATATTCTACTATGAACAAGAGCAGTACTTCTTATTTGTAATTCCCAAATTTAACCACTAGATGGGGCAACTACACCCCAATCATACCCTGGCTCAATTTCTTCCAGGGCACACTTAACATAATTATATTTCACTGCATTAGAAAACAGTCGCAAACAGAAAACAGCATGATGAGACCTTTAACATAACCCCACAATATGAGCAAGAGGCCCTGGGTGAACCTATCGTGATGATCCTACACACATAACACAATAGTACAAGAGGTAGACACAGACAGAGATACAGGCATACAGCAGAGTGACTAACAGATGCATGCTCACTAAATAACTTATTTCCTAAGAAAAATACAAAAAACAACACTGATGTATTAACATGCATGATTAAAATGTGACTTTTTTTGACGTTCTCTTCTATTTTTTATGTCCATTTCTAGCATTTGGCATCGGCAACATCCACTAGATTTGGATGGTTGGTAGGCAGATCAGTAAATAAATCATTTCTACTATATCTTTCAAGTTAGCAATTTCTATAATATCAGATAAAATTAGCAAATTGTTGTGACAAAACTAAAACAGCTACTCATTATCCTGAAACTTCCCACATGCCTAGTCATAGTTAGTGCAGACTGAACATGTTTCATCATAAATTAAATTAAAAGGAAATTTGACCATGAAACATGACTTCATTACATTTTTTTAAGTCAGCATGGAGCCTCACCATATCACAGACTGTTTTGGGGTTTGTTTGTTTGTTTGTTTGTTTTTTTACTTTTTACAACAATGCAAAAGCCCTTATTCTCTGAAGAAGATGCAGATATACTTTGGTCGTGTTTGCACACAGGCTAAGAGTAATAAGTATATGCACGGGTAAAAATATGCATGTGTGTGCATCGGTGTCTACTTACCAACTAGTCCTTTAATTTCACTGACTGTGAATTCTGGATCTGGCATTCTGCATATTTATAGGAAAGGGATGCATGTTGTTTAGTTCCCAAAGACTTAAAACCATAAATATATATATAAATAAAATAGAAAGTAGGTTGAATCTACAGCATGTGCACAGGCATTGCACATTTAAAGGAAAGGTTTCTCACCTGATCCCTAATTGATCTTTCTCTTTAAAAATGAGAGGGATCCTTAGACCCTCCCTTTGCACATACTCATAAGTGAAGTCTGCAAGACAGTAGTTTTACATTTAGGTCCAAAGCAATTATTTGAAAACTACTGCAGTCACATGTAACCTATAAGAAAGCTAATATGCACCGTGCTGCTTTACCTTTACCCTCCATCACCCGGACAAAGTCTGCGCTGTAGCTGTCACTGAGGACCTTTTCCTCCACGCTGAACCCTCTGATGTTTACAATTTCCTCCACGTCAGACAGGTCCTCGTTTTCGTCGTACATCGTCCGGGAGATGGAGCGCTGCCATTGAAAACGAGATGTTTTACAAGACAAAAACAGAGCCACGCGGAAAGAGAGAACTCTTTCTACCCCAAAAGGCCACTTTCTGCCCCCCTTGAACGGTCATTGTGACTCGTGTGAGGGAACCGATCGTTAATTTTACGTGTGACTTTCAAACTGGAGCAGTGGGTTGTGCTAAAGTTTTGATAGTACTATAACAGCAGTCATTTCTTTGAATGTGTGAACTAGTGCAAAAACTACAAAGCCAGCTGTTTGTGATATTTTATGGAAGCGATTGTAAAATGTTTGCTCGACTCCGCTGCTCCAGATATTGATTTATCTCGTTTTAATTACGCTACGCTCGCTCAACTACTGCGATCAGAAAAGAAGTTATAGACTCTAAAATGCGACAGTTAGCCGTTTTTCCTCGTTTTGCTTAAACTTGGACATCTTAAGTGACTTGACAGATATCCCAACGCTCACAGTGGCGAGGGTTAGCTTAGCTAACTAATTAGCTCGCTGCCAGTCTCGCCTCATAAGCTAACATTTAACACGGCAGATGGTACACACCAGCCTGCGTCCGGATTCAGCACACGTCTCTGCGGCCTGAGCCATCGTCTTTTACGATTGTTTTCCGGCCACTCAGTTTCGCGAATGCATCTCCGTGCGTGGCGAAGTTGAGAGAAAACACTTAGCACGCTTTACGGGTTCAAAACAAGGAAACCATGTTTTTGTGTATTACGTCACCGCCAGGAACCAAAACATTGTTGGACAACGTCACGGCATGTCAGTACGCTTTTTAACCTCGCTCACCAACAATAAACATTCCCCACGTCACACGGTTTTATTGTAGTAGTGGGGGAAAAATGATACTAATACTGGTTAAACCCCCTGTTATCGAATAGCGCTGATATCTATTTTAAACATCAAGCAATAAAAAGGAGGTATATTTACTCACGTTTATTAAACTATAAAGAACGGTACATTTAACTTAAAAAGTTTATTTTTTATTTCTTTGTTTATAAGTTTTACACGTGCAATTCTAATAAGCTTGTTTCCACCGCTGAAAAATAAGATAAAATGTAAAAAAAATAGTTATTATCTTAAAATGTTAACTAAATAGCTTGAAATTTCAAGCTATTCAATCAGTTTTTTTCTCCTTTTTCCCTAGTGCGAGGAAAGTACAGAGTTAATTCAAAATTTGGGGTTATTGTTGCAAATTTTTTAATTTCATAACTCGAAACTGTTAAGTCATATTTTTATCTCTTTGAGTTACTCAATTTTTTTGAGATAACTCCAAATATCGACTCACCTCTCCCCGGCATCATTTTATTTTTATTTTCTACTTCTTTTTTTTCCACTGGGAGAAACAAGGGTCCGTAAAACGTAGCTCAGTCGAAATTATAGGTTAACTCAAAATCTTGACTTACCAACTTAAAGCGCTGAGAACATTTTGAGATAATAACTCCGAATTTGAACTTACCTCTGCCTGGCATCATTTTTATTTATTTATTTAAAAAAAAAAATCAATGGCGGAAACAAGCCTCCATTAAGCGTAGCTAAGCTGAATTTTCCGGTTATTTTCTCAAAATTTCAACTTAACATCTCGAATTTCCAAATACTTCCTCAATTTTCGAGTTATTTACTCATACGGTTGAGTAAGTACCGGCAAAATGTGACTTTAGCCATTTTTTCAAAAAATGTATGTATTTATTTATACTGGCAGAAACAAGCTAACATATATAACTCCGTAGTTACACTATTATCGCTGACTAATTAATAATGAGTAGCACCATGTTTTTAAAGCAAATGCTCAGCAGCGGATGTTTCCATGGGAGCGCGCAGACTTATGGGTAATGCAAGGTGCAGGCGGTACAGCGGCACGCTGAAGAACGACAAGAAATTGCTTCCGCAGTTCAGTTAGCGTGCGAGGTTAAATGCTGTGTAAGTGTACGCTGTCCTTTTTTAAGTAACAGAGTGTTTTTGCTAAGTGTCGCAGTATGAGTCTGAACGAGCATTCCCTGCAAGCGCTGTCCTGGAGAAAGCTGTACCTGAGTCGAGCTAAACTGAAGGCTTCCAGTCGGACCTCGGCTCTGCTGTCTGGATTTGCTATGGTAACACGGTCTCCTGGCAAGCACTGGCACTCTTCCGAATCTGTTAGAGGACATTACTGACCTGTGTTGTAACGTTGTGTTTCCCGTTTCCTTCCGTCTTCTCAGGTGGCTATGGTAGAAGTGCAGCTGGACAACAGCTACCCCTACCCACCTGCCCTCCTTATTGCCTTCAGTGCCTGCACCACTGTGCTCGTAGCCGTTCACCTGTTCGCTCTGATGGTCAGCACCTGCATTTTACCCAACATAGAGGCCGTGAGCAACGTCCACAATCTCAACTCGGTGAAGGAGTCCCCACATGAGCGAATGCACCGGCACATTGAGCTGGCGTGGGCGTTTTCCACAGTCATTGGTACTTTGCTCTTCCTGGCAGAGGTGGTTCTACTCTGCTGGGTTAAGTTTTTGCCCATCAAGCCCAACAAATCCAGCAACAGCACAGTTTCCTCCGGAGTGGCTGCTGCCATTACCTCCACCTCCATCATGGTGCCCTTTGGTTTGGTTTTCATAGTCTTCGCTGTGCATTTCTATCGCTCCTTGGTGAGCCACAAGACTGACAGACAGTTTGAGGAGCTGGAGGAGCTCTCCAACCTCACCAGGCTACAGAACGAGCTTGATAACAGAGGAGAATCTTCCATCTTGCAGTCGCCAAGCTCACATTTCCCATAGTCAGGTCCAGCTGATGCACATCTGTGTTGGAACTCGTGACCCCTTTGGGAATTCTCCAAGTCAGAAGCCTCGTTATTGGCTTCTATGGTTTTTACAGGAATGAAGATTAATCTCACTCTTTATTGTGAAACTTATTTTGTGAAGAACAGTTGTATTTTTTAGAAAACACACTTGATTGACTGTGAACTCGTATATCCGCCGTGCTGCATGTAGCTTGAAATCGGAAAGTCTTAACAGTGGTAGCTGCCTCACTGATCTCCAACGGTATGGGAGAGATGTCTGAACAGTAACCTGGAATCCTGTCTGTTGCTGCCTGCTGTATTTATTTAACCGTCTGTCAGTGAATACTTCATTTGTTTATGTATATTACCATGTGCACCACGTGTATTTAACCCTTTATTTACACGGTCTTATTGTTTTTGTTTTTTTAAATGTTCATCATTTGCATTCAGAATGCTCTCCATTTGTGTCGACTAATCAGCTGCACAACTTACAGTACAACTTCAGTATGTTTTGCTGTCTCGTTTTGCACAGGCTGTGGTGTTCAAATAAACACCTTTTCACAAAGTGATGTTAAAAGTTAACGATCATAGCAAAAATCAAAAAATGTGACTGCTTGTGGAGAGTCTGGTTTGGGCTTCGTGAGGATGCTGACTTGCCAATAGATAGATGTTCTGTCCTTATATTACACAGACTTTGCACTATGGAGCTGGCAGGATAAAGAGCCTCTAATGTCAGAGCAAGCCAGACATTTGTGTTATCACACACTAGATTATCTAGAAAATTATGCAGTATATGTATGAAAAAGAGCTTAGTCCTATCTGTTTGCCTTAGACTGCTGACATTTTTATACACACTAACACAGCTTTATAATCTCATTGGGATCTCTGCTGGAAACTTAATGTTAATATTAATTGTTAGTGCTGTATTTTGAAGAGTCTGAGCACTCACATATTCTGAACTGGCATTTTGCCTTTGTGATTCAGTCTTGAAGTACATACGGAGAGCTTTCCAATTGTGTTTTTAACATAAAAAGTTTTGAATTAAGAGTCTATGTGAGGCTGTAGTCCAAATGTGGTCAGAGATGTGTTTACTTAAGCAGCTGGAACATTGATAGATGGCCATAATCCAGTTGCTAGTGAATTCTAAAAAATTAAAATATAATGAAAAAGTTTTTTGTTTTTTTTTTTGTATTTCTAAAGGGGAAACCATATTACACTTAGAGTGACATTTTAAGCTTTTTTTTTGTTTGTTTTAATTTTGATGAGTATGGCTTGTAGCTCATGAAAATCTGAAATCCAGTCTCCTGAGTTGGCTGACCACTTGCACACAGTAACGGCAGAGTCAGCACACCTTGTAGTAGAATGCTTGGCTCTGTGGGAAGGGGCTGAGTCCTGCTGGAAAAGAAAATTGGCATCTCCTTAAAGCTTGTCAGCAGATGGAAGCATGCAGAGCACTGGAAAACCCTGGCAGACATCTGTGTTGATTTTGGAGTTGATGTAAAACACAGGACACACACCAAAACAGCGGCAGATAATACAGCACCTCAAATCACCACAGACTGCAGAAACTTCACACTGGACTTCAGACACTATGGAGTCTGCGCTTCTCAGTTCTTCTTCCAAACCTCTAAGACTGTAATTTGCAAACAAAATGCAACATTTGCTTTCGTCTTAAAAGAGAACTTTGGACCGCTGAGCAAATTCAGTTCTTCATCTTTAGCCGAGGTAAGACATTTGTGATGTCTCTGCTTCAGGAGTGCCTGAATATCACTTCCTGAGTCAGCTGTTTTTGACAATCCTCTCAAAGGTGTGATTATCTTTTTTGCACCCTTTCTTGCCACACTAGCAGTCAACTTTTTAAATCCTGTGATGCAGCACTCTCGAGAACAGCCAGCCTTTTCAGCAATGACTTCCTGTGTTCATTCGCAGTGATGATCATCATCATCTAGTCAACTGTCAAGTCAGCAGTCTTCCACATGATTGTGGTTGGTGGTATTGAACTAAACCGTGAGATACACTGTATTTATACTGTTTGAATAGTAATTTACTCAAACTCTAAATTAAATATTCTAATAATTTTAGATACAGGATTCTTGATTTTCATCTATATTCCATAATCACCAAAATTAAGAAAAAAGAAATGTAGTGAAATATATCACTGCGTGTGCGATGAATATAGAATAATATGAAATTTTATCTTTTTGTATTTCTTTGAGAAGCAGTAGTATTTTTCAAGGTTTAGATGTGGTAAACATAGCAAAATATCATCCTCTTACAGACTGGTTGTTAGGACTAGTGTTTTATTCTTAGGACAACTACACAAACTATAAACAGAACAAAGCGGCTTGTGTGTTAGTTACAAGTTCACAAGGATTTACACACTCAAGGCTAATGTGTGATCAGACACCATATGACAAACAGATGGATGTGTAATACTGAATTTATCATATGACAATCATACACATACATACACATACATACATATAAAAAATCTGATGAGGCATTTTTTTCCTTTATGATCTATTATCTAAACACTTTTAATTGGCATTGGCAACAGATAAATTTGTCACATTAATGGATGATTAAAGGATTTTGCCCCTCTGACAAGGACAAATAATCTGTGACAAAATGGATACATGCTGCGAACCCATTATGCTTTTTTTTTTTTTATTCTTTATCAGCAAGCATGCGGTGAAGTGGAAACTTGCTCTTGATCCTCTTGTTGTTTATCAGAACCGGCCAAGGTAAGCTGATTCGGCTTCCCTTAAAACCAGCTGAGTATTGATCAGGTGTACCTGAAAATAGAAGATAAGTGCATGCTTTCATGCACAGTAGTACAAATGGAACAGGGCTTTGTTGTCAGTGCTCATATGATTATGTCATGTAAGCAGTGTAATGTAATTAGTCGTGTAATTTAATTTTGATCCATGGCTGTAACAGTCAGAAGCAACGCTGTACCTTTGGAATCTGATATTTTGCAGGCATTGGTGCGCCATCTCTCCCAACATCAGACAGGGTCCCACATTTTGGCACTCCATCCACCCAAAGGCCTTCATAAAGCTGGCCTTTGTCACAGTAGTAGAACTTTCCATGACCATCCTTCTTCCCCTCTCGCCAGCTACCTTCATACCTGTTTCCATTTGCTTAAACAAAAATTTGAAAGTCGCATTATAACATCCAAATTATAATCTAGTTTTGATTCACATGCATGTATAGAAAATTTTCTCTTACAAAATATAAAGATTCCTTCTCCATGATTCTTATCCTTCAGCCACTTGCCCTCATAGATGTCTCCATTTGCATAGTATATCCTTCCCCAGCCACTCCGTTGGTCCTCGCTCCACTCCCCCTCGTACACTGATGAGTTTTTGTAAAAGTATGTGCCATACCCCTGAGAAGCCGGACAAGTACATCACTGTCCATACATACCGATATGTCTTGTAGCGTGCATGTGAAACATTATGGCAGATACATACATGCTTCTTTCCATCTGTCCATTCACCACAGTACTTCTTCACATACTTCTTTGATTCTGGGAGTAAAATGCTGTAGGTACCATACCCGTCACGTTTTCCGAATTTCCACTCTCCATTATAAATGGCACCAGACTTCTTCCAAACCTGATTTCCCTTGCCTTATAAAAATAAATAAACAAACAAGCAAACATGACAGCTGCACTATACTTCGAACCTCTCAGGAGTTGAGTGGAAGCTGACGACAAACTATATCTCACCATGCTTCTTATTGTTCTGCCACTCCCCGGTGTATTCGTTTCCACTGGCTGAGAAAACTGTGTGTCGTAGTCCACATTTCTGTGATTTAATGTCCAGCAGTGTTGACAATGGGGGACTAGTTGGAGGTCTTTTGAGAAATGGCATTGCTAGTTGTAGCTTGATGAAACCTGTAAGCATTAGAATGAAATTTAAAAAAACAAATACATGTTTGCTGTCTTTCTGCCACTGAAAATGAAAACAAATATTTTTATTTGTATTTTTTGCCACCCATAAGTCAAAATCTAAAGTTATTGTCTCAAAATATGACTTAATAACTCAAACTTTAAAATTATTTTGTCATGTTTGAGTTAGTAAATTGATATTTTATTTTTTGAGATACCTAACATACATTTTTGACTTGATAGATGTCAAAAAAAAAAAAAAAAAAGTTTTGTTGGTGGCACAAACAAGCTTCCATACCCATTAAGCAGTACGTATCACCAAATTCATACAACAACAACAAAAAACACTGCCCTTCTTTGAGGTTTTAATTAGGAATTGACAGTATTTTAAACACACTTTTCCATGATGTCTAATTGTATATCAAAACTGTATTTTCTAATTCAGAATATGAAAAGTAGCCACAAGGTAATCTAAGGAAACTAGTTAAGCTCTCCAGCTTAGTTAGCATTACAAGTAAAATAGAAACGTGGAAAAGCAAAATAGCAAAGTAGTTGTACCTTCGCGGAGTTTCCAAGCGGATAACTTACTGAAACTGAATCCGCTTGCAAACTTTGCCAAACAAAAGCCATTAATTTACCGAAGAAATCCAGAAAACATGTTACACGACTAGCCGTACACAGCTTCCCTGGTGACCAGCAGCAGCAGGCGAGCAAGTTTGTATGCTGTATCCTAGCAACAGCAATGTGTACAGTTATTGGTGACTTATAAATGTAATTGGGAGACCATTTAAAAATTCGAGTTTAACATGTTTGGGTGTCATTTTTAATCCACAAGTCATGTTTTATTTATCTGCCGTTAGTTTTTTTTATTTACTGTTTGATGGCTTCAACCGTGGTTAAACCACAGTGTTTGGTCATCACGGCGGTTTACGAAGTGCGCATGCTCCGCACAAGAGTTAAAACTCGCCTGAGTGGCCGGAGCAGGAGCAGCCCGTGGGTGAAAAGCCTTGTGAAAGAGTCTTCTTCGCCGAATAAGCTACAACACTGCAATGTCCAAGCCGAGGTTTCAGGCGGAGTGGGAGGAAATTGATGAGGAATATCAACAATTACAGGTGACTGAAAACTCTTAAACGAGTATAGTATAATTTGTGCTAGCGTGCCGTCGAGGACATGCAGGGTTCTGTAGCAGTTTGTCTAGCTCTTTCCTATTCGCCATTCATTCTCAGGTCATCCGTAAACCGAGCATCGAGCCAATAAGTGCGCTGTTGGCAGCAGTATCCGAGGGATGCAATATATTTGCCGTGCGTTTTATAATTTTTCTGACTTTACTGTAACATCGCTGTGTTGTAGTCGCTAACATTAGCAATAGTCTTCTTAGGGCTAATGTGCTTTGCTGCTAATAAGCAGATACAGTAACTTAGCTAACCGCACACTGCATTGTTGTGCTATTGACTAATGTTAAATCATTGCTACCGAAGTTGAGGTAGAGGTTAAAGTGGCTTCACAAATTAGTTTCTGGGTCTTTGGCTTGGGTGATTTATTTAGGAGTCCTTGGGGACATCAGCAGCCATCGTGAAGTTGACACGCTAGCTCACGTTAGCCATAGTTTGCTAACTTTGAACAACATGAAGATAAGAAACTGTATTGTTCGCCTAAAATCTCTGATTCTGAGACACCTCACAGTTTGTGCACACGTGGATCTGAAACTGAGCAGAAACCGCCTCCCGTTCATATTATAGCTTTTATATTTCAGCTTTATTTACATCTTTCAAACAGCTGCAGTTCTTTAGAGAATGTTAATACACATATTTTGACTAAACTTTTACAACTATAAACAAATGTGTAAACAAATTATGAAACGATAAAAGAAAAATGTCGTAAAGCTTTAACACGTACAGAAATATTGAGCCCACTTCAATTAAAAAAACAAAAGTCAAGGGTTTTTTAAATTGCCACTGAGGTGGAGTCATTCACCTTCAGACACTGGGGCCACGATGGCTAAAAGCTGATTCCTCCTGTGTGTATAGATCTTGGGACCAGGAGGCCAGCTGCATAGCATCTGACTTATGTTTATCTGTATATGATGATTATGTGACCTCTGAGAGAGAGAGACTGGTGCCAGACCCATAGAAGAATTTAAAACAGATTTTGCATCGTTTTCGTGTCAGTTTGAATGGACGTGTACTTAGATCGTGTGCTCAGTACTGGCTGACTGGTATAACCCATTCTTTTAACAGGCCATTTGCCTCATCATAACTGATGTCAGGAAATGATCATGTGATAAAACAAAGAATGCTGAAACACAACAAATGAGAGCTGCATGTAGATTGCTTTCTTTTACCTATTAATTGCTGGGGAGTTCTCCCTACTTTTTGTAGTGTCGCTAGCTTTGAATTATTTCATCATAAGGACACTCATAGGACAAGTATTAAACAATTACTGTTCTCTGCTGAAGAGATCAGTCCTGCTTTTGTGATGGTGTGCTGGATGGATGGAGGTACAACAAAGGGGGTTGAACTGGCTCTAAGGGGGATAGGAATCTGACCCCTGATTAGCAAACTTACATGTAGTTTACATGTATGACAATAGGATCCGCTTACGGGGACTGTTTCACTGAAGAACAGAGTATTAAAGGCTCAAAGATTCAGAGGATAGTGAGTCACTCTCAGCATGAATGGATGAATGAACTTTTATTGTCATTATACATAGGCAAACTTTCATTGTACTTTCTCTTAGGATTAAAATGACAATAAATGAACAGAATGAATAAATAAATAGGATTAATAAAAATGGGTATGTAATTAATGATAAAAGAACTTAAACTTAGAAGCATGACTATATATGGGTGTGTCATCAGTTTTCAGTGTTTAGCCAGGACATTTCTATTTACATTTTGAAGTCTACTAATTGTTTGAACTGCAGTTCATATTTCCAAATGATATAATTTACTTTTAATTAATTTATAATTCTTATTGAAGCTGTCAGGTAAAAGACAGGTGTGTGTGTGTGTGTGTGTGTGTGTGTGTGTGTGTCAGATGCTTCATGCTTTTTGATGGGGAGAAAGTGATGACAGTGTAGCTACGAGCGCAAATTTGTGGAATTTGCGGTTTGTCTTCATACAGAAAGGTTGGACAGTTTTTCCACTACTGCTGAAAGAGACTATGAGCCAAAAGTTTCATCTTTTGTTGTTTTGTTTGTTTTTTAAAGCTTGGCAAAGACTTGTGTGGGATAATAATGCATTTTTATTCTATCAAACAAGGTTTTCAAGGGAATATGACAAATTTCAGTTGAAGTTAATCTGTAAACACCCACTGGCTTTTCTTTGTATTTGTATTTTGATTCAGTTGTGGCTGTATTTATCTTTAAGTCCTAGCTGGTTGTGCTTAATCCTTATTTCTGCATTTCAGCAGATGTTTCTAACCAGACATGTATTTAATTTATTCACAGGAAACTCACAAAATATACAGACAAAAACTAGAAGAGCTCACCAGTCTTCAAGCAACTTGCAGCAACGCCATCAGTAAACAGAGGAAATGTCTGAAAGACTTGAGGCACAGTTTAACCAAGTAAGTACACCTGCTATAAAAGTAGTCAAGCAAGTAGTCGACGGTTTCCCACGACTAAAATAAGCACTTAAATGATCTGGTTTTGATTTCGGTGATATCATGGAGAGTGAAAAGTATCCTTCGTCTTTTCTCTTTTTGCCCTTCTGCTTTCCTTACAGGTGCGCACAGACGTGTGACGAGAAAGAGCTGAAACTAATAACTGACATCAAAACACAAATAAAAGATAAAGAAAATGTTTTCTTTGACATGGAAGCATATTTGCCAAAGAAAAATGGGTGAGTACTATTTGTTGTTAGTGAGAGATCTGCTGTAATCACTAAGCTTTATTTCATTAACTTGCATGCTTTTCATTTTCAGACTATACTTGAATTTGGTCCTGGGCAACGTGAATGTAACCCTTCTCAGCAACCAGGCAAAGTATGTGTCACCTTTTAGCCTCAGGAGCAGGTTCCCGCTGTGGGTTCAGATTGTTTTTTTTTTTTTTTATGTCAGTCTCTTATCATCTCTTTCTTCCGTTTATGTACAAAGATTTGCCTACAAAGACGAGTATGAGAAGTTCAAGCTTTACATGACAATAATCCTGATGTTCGGAGCAATAACCTGCCTCTTCTTTCTAAACTGTCGGTGAGATAACCTACCTCCCCCTCAAAGCATGACTGGTGGTGTTATTTTATTAAGGATTGACTTCTTATTTATTTGTTTTCTGCCTTGTTTAGGGTCACTGATGAAATCTTCAACTTTTTGTTGGTGTGGTACTACTGCACATTGACCATAAGGGAAAGCATCCTCATAAACAACGGCTCCAGGTGTGTTGCTACTATCGGAGCATTTATCCTTTAGTGGGTTATTTTTAAATTAAAGCCTTTGTCTATGGAAGATTTTTAGTTGGGAAAATTTTCAAGTTCCTCCTTTTTTCTTTTCAGGATCAAAGGGTGGTGGGTGTCTCACCATTATGTCTCCACCTTCTTGTCAGGTGTTATGCTGACATGGTGAGATATTGTCTTTGTTGATTCAGCATTGTGTTGTTTTTATTTTGGGAAATGTGAATGAGTTGGTCTTTTCTTTCCTCAGGCCAGAAGGAGCTATGTATCAGATGTTCAGGAGCCAGTTTCTTGCCTTCTCCATCTATCAAAGTAAGATGAATCCATGAGATTAATTCATTTACTTAGTGCTAAATTAGCTTATTTTTTTACACTCACTGGCCACTTTATTAGATACAGATGTTAGTACCAAGTTGGGAACCCTTTTGCGTTCAGATCAGAATTCTTCATGACATGTAAGATTCAATATGGTCCTCGAAACATTTGCTCCATATTGACAGTTGCTGCAGATTTGTCAGCTGCACATATGTGATGCAAAACTCCAGTTCCAATAAATCAAAGGTCCTCTATTAGACTGAGATCTGATGACTTTGGAGGTAATCTGAGTAGAGTGAACTCTTTGTGATTTTTAAGAAACCAGTTTGAGGTTATTTGAGCTTTCACATGGGGTGTTGTCTCGTTTTTGGACCATTTTCTGTAAACTCTAGAGATGGTTATGTGGGCAAAATCAGAGCAGCTGAGTAGTTTATGAAATATTCAGACAAGCTCGTCTGGCAGAAACAACCATCCCACAGTCAAAGTCTCTTAAATCTCTCACCTTTCCTCATTCTGCTGCTCAGAACTTCAGCAGGTATTCTTCTGTTTTTCCAACTCCCCTTCCTGCGCTTCTTTAAAAGCAACAGTTCAAGATTTAATAGTTCAAAGTCCAACATAAACAGCTCAGTTACATCATGACAGCAGAGCAATCTGGGCACACCACTGAAAAGTATAGATGAAGTACAGTACTAAAAGTACTTAGGGTTGACTTAAACCTCAGTTTAAAAAAAGGGGTTTTAAGCATGAAAGCCTTTCCTGTTTGTTATAAGGAACCTCATAACAAATAATGCATTTCACATGGTTTTCTGTTGTTTCGTCAAACATTGCCACACTGCATCACATTTGAGGCACCATGCTGTCGCAGTGCCAAATAAATGACTACCAATTGCATCAATAGTTGGCAATACGAGTGTCTTCCTGGAGACGGAGACAAATATATTTTGATTATTTGCGGAAGTAAACAAAAAGAAATATTAAAAAGCAAATTGTCAGATTGGAGGTGCTTCTATCACATTTTATTTGGCTTTTGTGATATTTAAGGGATGAAAATAATAATTTCTGCCCTTCAGCCAATTATTGCATAAAACTGTGCATGGAGAGAGAAGATGCACTTGAGCTTAAGGTCTAAAATCTGGGATTTCAATATTTAAAAAAAAAAAAAAAAAAAAAAAAAAGGGGAGAGACACACACACACACACACACACACACACACACACACACACACACTCTGTAAATCAAAGCTCTAGTTGAGGACCCAGAGGGGGTAAAACAAACTTCAGATGCTTTCATCACTATTTTCCCTTGAATGTTCCCATGTCAGACGCTCACATGCAGTCACACTGTGGTGTGATGCCACACTGTGCCAGAAGAGGGCAAGGTCAGGTCACTTGCAAAACCAAATTTGTTACATAACCCCCCAATAAAACAAAAACTTTGAATGACTTCAGGATGGGGCAGCACTTAAAGGTGATGACTTACAAGTAGGGATGGGTATCGTTTAGGTTTTATCCGATACCGGTGCCAAATCGGTACTTTTGAAACGGTGCCGGTGCTCAAACGGTGCTCAAAGACTGGAGAACACAAAATTGGTCCAAAAACCTCTCATGTTCAGCTGGTTTTTTGTAAAAAGATAACAATGTTAGCCTTTTCTGCAGCTATGAGGCATATATGGTATCACTCTTGGCTGGAAGCAGTGCTTAAACAATGGAAAAAACACAAACTTTGTCCAAAACCTCTCATGTTTAACTGTTTTCCACTTTTTCTTTGGTCATTTTAGCCTTTTTGGCCAGGGTGAAGGGAGTATCTGCCATCAAACAAGAAGACAGCCGCATGTAGCTATGATGATGTTTGCTAGTTCACCTTACATGCATTAATGTAATAACGTGGTTAGCCTACTAAACGTAAATTACACGCGAACAACATTAAGCTACTCACGCAGAGAAGAACGGCTGCTGCTGCCTTCATCATCCATCATCATTTCTGCTACACTGACAGGGCTAGGGGCCAGGACTCTCCTCTTCGTGTTTTTGGGGGATATTGCTAACTCCGGGTCCGATAACAGGCAACCCACGCACAGTAGATGTGCTCGGTGTGAGGTCTCGCAGCAAGCTATCATACGGCGCATTTCTGGGCTTTTAAAAAAACCCGCTATGCGTCGCCAGGTGTTTCATCGGATTTGAGGTGTTACCTCCTTTGACAGTATCACAGTATCGGCTTAAAGCACTTGTTGCAGGTTGCTGAGTTTGCATATTTTGCTATGAAGTACAGCCAGACTTATGACCGCTTCGCCTTGGACATTTTTAATCTGTAGCTCTGCTCTAAAAGAACGCACGTACCTGGACCCGCCTACTATCCTCGGAAACGTAAAATTATTGGCTAGAAGTGTATCACAGCTCAGGAAAAAAAGCACCGAAATGTGCGCTGCTTTTCGGTCTGGTTACTACCGTTTATGTCAGAACCGGTGCCATGATGGCACCGGACACCGGTACCCATCCCTACTTACAAGTTTGTACTACAAAGAAATACAGTAGTTAGAAAGTCATGTCACAGTATCTCATGTTCACAATGATGTTGGAAAAACTGGATTTGAATACTTTTCCTTTCCATTTGTAGGCAGCTAAGATTTATTAGTGTGTCTGCAACTGCTCTTGCAAACCGTGTCTCTTTGTATTATGTGTCTGTATATTTACTCTTAAACTGTACAAGTCATTGGATGGAGCCATACAACTGGATTGAGCTGAGGTACACAAATAAAAAGCTGTCAGTGAAGAGCTTCATTAAATCTTTGTTGTAGTCTGGGATTAGATTTGATCTGTATTTGCAGAACTTGCTGTAAATGTCTGTAAAAAGGTTCCTGGTGAGAACCTTTTTAAATAAGAGCTTTAATAATACAGATGATTTAAAGTTGATAGTTGGATTTAATAAGGTTGTAGAAAGGCCTAAAAACTAACCGGACTATAACAAAGAGCAGTTTATTTAACAGTGATGGAAAATGATGAGATTGTAGCTGCTTCATCAGCCGTTGTTAAGCAGTTTGTGGAAATATGTCTTCTCCTGAGTATAGAAGGGAAGTCATGTGACACACTGGCGGTTGTACTTGTTGCTATGTATATCATGAGGTGTCAACTCTGTGAGGGTGCTCTCTGGTCAGGGTTTTGGATGACAAGTCAAATGTTTGAAAGTGTAATAATTTAAAAAAAAAAAAAAAAAAAAAAGTCTGCCTGACAGATTCAACCGAATGTAGAACTTGTGGTTTTGAGCCAAACTTCACATGGAGAGCTGCAGTTTGTTGATTGTTATTGTTGCCATCAGTGCTCTACAATAAGAACATGGTTACAAAGTGCAGCGATGAATAATTATTTTTAATCTTTTTGTTCCTCCAGGCTTTGTTCAGTTCCTTCAGTACTACTACCAGAGCGGCTGCTTATACAGGCTGCGAGCTTTGGGAGAGAGAAATCAGCTGGACCTCACAGTGGGTAAGCTATTTTTGATGATAACCATTTCAGTTGTTTGAGTCATCTGCAACATCGTGTCTGGGTGGGGGAAATGGGGGATGGGTGAGAGATGGGGGCAGTTGTTAACATCAGCGTGCAGGGTCACAGATGTCCCAACACGCTGGAGCACCGATGACACAGATCTGCTTCCTCAAACATCTCAAACGTCAAGCTGTTGAGCAGTGAAATCGGAGTGAGAGCACTCCAAAAAAACAAAACCTGACAAGTGACTGTTTTTCTGTCTCTGCAGAGGGATTTCAATCTTGGATGTGGAGGGGACTCACGTTTCTTTTGCCTTTTCTATTTTTTGGCCATGTAAGTTTTCATGTTTTTCTACTTGTATCCAATATAAAACTTCTATTGCTCGATTGCACTTTTCAGGAGGACTGCACAAGATCCTCACTGGGCATTAAGAGCATAAAATGGCCTGGCGTTTTTTAAAAGAAACATGTGTCTGTGCAGCAACATCATGAAAGATGATGCCTCCTCTTCTTTCACAGTTTTGGCAGCTGTACAACTCTGTGACCTTGTTCCGCTTGGCAAGCCATGAGGATTGTAAGGAGTGGCAGGTAAGGATCGCATTTGCAGTTCAAGTGCTTAAATGTCAAACCGACATGTTGAAGCAGAGCTCAAAGATAATTTTATGTAAGAGGAAAATGTTTGAGACGCTTCTTTTGGATCTCATTTGTACATTCCTCATGTATATTTGGTAGCAGTATAAGCTAAGGCCACATTTGGGGTCGTATTCAGAGTTATATTTACAAATTCTGACCCTACCATCAGAGTCTCATCCTCCGTCTCATTTCCTCTAATCTCTGACATGAAGGCTTTTTAACCTAGAGAAGTGCCGCTCACTGAATATTCTCTGTTTTCGGACCATTCTCTGTAAACCCCAGAGGTGGTTGTGCGGGAAAGTCCCAGTCTGACACTAATAACTGTGCCATGTTCAGTGTCGCCTACAATCTGTTGAACTTTGCTCGCGCTGTGCCTGCACTTTCCTCATCACAGCAAGAACCGTCTGCGAACACAAGTGTTAGGAAATGATGCGTTTTAGAACAGTCGTCTTCATTTTCGTGTCCTGTTTGAAAGACGCACAGCTGCACATGCCATGACTTGTAACCCTTTTTTCTTCTTTTAGGTATTCATGCTGGCTCTAACATTTCTCGTCCTGTTCCTGGGAAACTTTCTCACCACGGTAAAAGTCGTCCACCAAAAAGTTCAGAAAAACCCGGAGAAGGTCCAAAAAACTGACTGAGAATAACCTCAGCGAGGCATCTTCAATGGCCAGTCATTTTGAAGTAACACGCACAATCGCTTGATGGACTGAACAGAGTGTGATCAGGTCGAGACGACGAGGCTGAAGCCACCGTTTTGTCTCGGGCAGCAGCATCCGGCCAAAGTTTCTGACAAACATGTTTTTACATATGTATGACTGTGTTGATGTTCATATGGGCACATCACAAAGTGACGTTCACCTGATAGGTGTGTGTGTGTGTGTGTGTGGAAAGAGTGTGTTTATTTGGGTGTTTGTGTCTGTGCATGAACCTTAGCGGAGAGCCTCTGTTCAAATCATATGCAAGTAATGAGGGAAGGTAGCATCGTTTAACAGAACAGAAAATAGTTTGCCTTTGAAGACCTAACGTCTGTCACACACATGCTTCATACTTCTGTGAAGTAATGATGATCAAAACGTCTCCCGAAAAAATTGATCACTTTCAGTTTGAGGCTGTACTTCACCACCACCTTTTTGTCTCATCTCCCTGTTGTGTGATATTATTTTTACTGCTAGTCTTTAGGTCCTGAAAATCTCAAATGTAGGTCCAAAGCTTAAAAAAAATATATATATATCAAGCTGATACTTGAGTATTGAGAATTATCTGAAAGGGTGGAAGAAAAAAAGAATCCCTCTGCTGTCTCGAGTGAGAGCAGCTGCTCTGTCTTTACTGTCACTGTTTTGTTTCCAGATGAGTTGGGACTACAAAGGGAGCACTACATTGTTTGTCTTTTTGAAAGCAGCGGTTTCAAAAGCCATAACTTTTTTTTTTTTTTTTTTTAATCCCAAGAAGACGCACATAACATTTAGCGACACAGTTTTTGGGGAAGATGGTTCAAATTACTGTTCTGAGTTCCCGTTTTGTTACATGTTGGAGAAATGTTTTGATTAAATGCTGCTATTGGCACCAGTACTGTGAGACTGATTATGAATTTTTTTTTTAATGTTTTCAATTATTTTTCTAATTCCACAGACCCATATACCCTATAATATTTGAATTAATTTATGGTGAGACCTTTCACTTTGCTTCACATAGTTTTCTCTGATGCCTTACTTTTTATTCATGGGATGGGGGAGGGGACAAAAAAAAACACTTGTTTTGTGAAAATGGTTTCGTTGATTGTGTCATGTCTTGTGCAATCATGCTCCTGGAGAGAATCTCAGTGTCTGTGTACTTTTTTTTTTTTTTTTTTTTAAATTGAGGGAAATTGATCACATCTGATGTGATTAAAACACTTTGTCTTTAACACAAAGAAAAATTGTACGTAGCCATTTTTCAAGAATGCAATTTGCTCCCTGAGTTTTTCATGTGTCCGTTATGGTTAAATCAGCACCTGATTAAGAACAGTAACTCGTTTTTTCTTGTTCTCACAGGTGTTCACTGTATTCATTACATTGTTTCAGTCCAACCTGTGATAAAAGCCTAAATAAACTGTGCAGCCGCTCTAACGCGTTATGGTTTTTCAACTCTAGTGGGCGCTATTGGTAAAGCTAAGAGTCGTGCTTCAGACTGACGGCCACAAAACAACCTAACAGTCATGAGTTGGGTTTTTTGTTTTTTTGTTTTCTTCTCCTTCACTCCTTTAGATTGTAAAAGCTACATCACAATACAAACAATAACTCGGTGCCTCCAATAAATATGTTTTTGGTAAAATAACAGTACAAAAGTAGAGAGAGTACAAAATTCCTCAGGAAGAAGAAAATACATAAAAATACCAGACATAACATATGAAAGTAAAACCCTCCAAAAGAGGGTGTTTCAAGCTCCACGTTGCAACTTGCAAAATTGTCTTTCCTGTTGTGTCATCACTCATTTCCTTGTAACACTGAAGGATCATGTGCAGGCCCCCAACTTTCAATCTCTGCAAGACACTGAGCACAATCTGTCTCACTGAAGAAGAGGGTTCTTGTGGCTTTTTGTCCTTTTTAAAAAAAAAAAAAAAACTTTCACAAAATGATACATTTCTTCTTCCTCTTGTTATTCCTCTGTTTTCGGTTGAAGGCCAAAGCCCTCTTCGTTGCCTCTCTGAAAACGTCTTCCACGTTCTCCTGATACTTCGCCGAGCACTCGAGGTAGAGCTCTGCGTTCATGTGCTGGCGAGTCTCCTCACCCTGGGTGAGGGGAAAAAAATGAACAAAAATCAAAGCAAGTTTTAGAAAAAAGCAAGAATTAGACTGTAAAGCTGCGAAGACAACGATCAGTAAAGGAAGAAGGAAAAAACATGTATCTGAAGGAACTCTGTAGCTTTTAGATGTGGTGATGGGTTCTGGTTAGCGTGCATGCTCTTGTATCCTGTAACATCAGTGAAAACATGTTTACAGAGATCGGTGAACGTCTGCATGGTTCGCTTCTTACTTGCATGTAAGTGACATGAGCCAGATTCATAGCCTTCAGCTTCCTGGCACACTCTTTGTCCTTCCTGAGGTCAGTCTTGCAGCCAATCAGGATGACTGGCGTGTCCCGACAGAAGTGCTTCACCTCTGGGTACCACTAGGCAAACAGAATAGGGAGTTTAACGGTGTGATACAGTACATGTCTGTTATTTCCCCTATTAGATTTTTGAATTATTTGGCATTACTCTGTTTGTTTGCAGCACTGATTGGTCCTGTATTGTAATCCTTGCTCACATGAAGGCTTGCACAACATAAGAGTTAATAATATACGAGACAATGCAAGGCAGCACCAACATACCAGGCGATTAATGATTAATCGTAAACTGGATCTTAAACAAAAAAACAAGAACGTTTGGCGACATTCCTGTGCCTGCATGAGTAACTTGGCTCATTGTTAACACTTATTGTAAAATAGAAAAGGATCACCTTTATCAGGACGTTCTCATAGCTGGTTGGGTTTGTGACATCAAAGCAGACTAGAACCAGATTAGCTTCTTGGTACGAAAGTGGCCTCAGTCGATCATAGTCGTCCTGTCCTGAAAGGAGAAGGGCAAGAAATATGGGTTAGCCGATAAATGTAGAAGTGTGAATACGCCCATACGCTACAAAACTCTGTGTGTGCGTCTAAAGAAACAAAAGAACAAATATTCTGCTTTAAATGCAACAGTCTAAACATAAAAATGCTACAAAGTTTATGGTGGCTATAAGAAACCACATCCTGGCTTCAGTTTCCTCTGCAGCTGATGTAAGGCACCCTACAGCAGATAAGCTGACAGACCAGACTGCCGTGGCTTTTCCTGACAATGAAATGTCTTCTTAAAAAAGCTCTTCAGATAACATGGAAATGTGTTAAAACTGTCACTTTTGAGTCACGCTGACCACTTTACGAATCTAATTTTGGTACTAGCAAGTCGACGCTGTACAGCTGGCCATACGTGCTCTGTTTCAAAACATATAAAATACTGTTATTAATATATATTTAAATGGTTTGACAAAGCAAAAATACATAAAATTAGTCCATAAAATGTTTTGAGGGTCTAATCTGAGACTCCAGTCAAGTTTTTGGATATTTACTTGATTGTAGGTGTTTCGTTTGGTTTATTTACCCTATAAAAAAACCCTCATATTAACAGCTGCTTAGTACACTTATATTTTAGACAGTTCCTGAAATATCATGATGATGATGCTCTGACATGAGCGTCAACCTTTACTACTTCCTTCTACAGTGTTTCTCAGAGCACGAAGATAACAACCGAATTCACAAGATGGGAGTGTGGTTGAACTTTAATATCTTAAAAAGCAAAAAAATAAAAGGGTGTTTCTCTTCCACTCGCTTGATAATCACATTAGATTAGATACAATACTTCTGTTTTATTCCACCCAGAGGACAAATAATGTGGCCTCTGAGCTAAAAAATAAACCCTGATGTCTTCTCATACAATGTGAAATTTAAGTGAAGAAAAGAACCCTGAATCACAGAGATGATCATTGATTTTTTTTTTTTTTTGTCTTACCGGCTGTGTCATACAGGTTGAGCTTTATCTCTTTTCCTCCGAGAGTGATAGTCGTGGTGTATTTTTCGAACACTGAAGGTGCATACTTCTGTTTTTGACACACAAAAAAGAAAGATTTCCAACTTTAAGAGACAGTGTCATGTTTATATATCCCTTCATTTATACCGATTTGAAGTGTTTCAGAGGTGTGCCTCGTTAATCTTTGGAAAGGCAGCTTACAGTGCTGGGTGTGACAGGTTACAGTCACACATCTGAACTGCGTTCATAAATTCAGAAAGCTGTGATGAGTGAAAAGTGACATGGGAGCTCTTCTTACCTCTGGAAAATCACCTTTGGCATAAACCATCAGAAGAGATGTTTTCCCGCAGCCTCCATCTCCCACAATTACAATTTTAAGTTCATCTCCCTTTTTCGTGGTGCCGCTCCCGGCACCGTTTTGTGTCATCTCGCCTCCAAAGTGTCACGCAGGTGCTCCCTCCAGATTTAACTTAAATACATGACACAGCCTAGCGAGTCTATTTTTTGAATGGTTGAGATGGTTTACAGGGAGTGTCAGGCAGAGCGAGGAACAGCCAAGCCTCATGTTTTACCAGGTAGCTCACTCTGCTCACCACTTCCTGTTCCTGTCACACTGTCTGCCTCCAATTGACCCCCCACTTCTCTCCTCTCCTATTATGAGCCTGTTCACTGAAAGCATGCCGCTCTCTCGCCGAATTACACATGTGAAGCGACTGAGTCTGGCTGCTCCTACTTCCTCTACCGCAATGTGTTTGCGTATTTCATTTTCTGGGTGGGTACTCAGTCTGAAGCACTGCCCCCACTGACCGTGTGGCGTGTGTGTGCGAGGGATAACACTGAGAAATGCTCACTTTTCACGCTGATCCTACTGATGCAGGATCAGCAGGTTTTTGTTGACGCTGACAGCTGTCACTACAGAGGTTTCTAGACTCCTGCCTGTGGAGGTGTGAAGCATTGTCTTGGTGAGACTGAGTGGGTCACTGGGTGCACCCATCTAAATGTGAGCTTTTTCCAGGTAAAAAGCCTGTTTTGGTTATCTTTTCCACTGTCAGGCTGGAAAGATATAACAGTTGGAACCTTAAGGAAGCATGCAAGCAGCTTGCAGGTAGAATATTTAATATATCTGAAACAGAAAACAGAGCATCTGAGCACCAGCGCTTCCAGATTATATCAAAATAACTGTATATTACTTTAAAATTAAAGTGTTTTCTGTACCATGTGATCATTTTGAGTCCTCAGCAGGATGTGAGTAATGCTTCTCTGCTGTGACATCACAGATGGTACCATCAGGACAAACTATTTTCTCTCTTCCCAGGGTGCAGTTTATGGATGTGGGGTTTTTTTGGTCTTTTTTTTTATAATGTGATGAATCTTTTCAAGGGCGTGAGGATTTTTTTTAAAGTTTATTTTTGTATTTTCCAGTGTTTTGGGTGTATTTTCTTGTCACAAGGGTGAGTGTTACAAACTAGAGCTAAACACTGACGTGGCTAGATATTAAAAGACAAACACAGCAGAAAGTGTGAGAAAGCAGGTTTGGGAACGTGTTTCATTCGGCAGTGTAGATGATTGGTTATCAGTGACTGTGGGTGTCGGGAGAGAGCAGATCACAGGGAACAACCATATATGATCACAAAACGCCAAACACTTAAACATGCTGACGTGGACTAAAAAGTCAAATTAAACCCAGGGATGTTTAATGATATGTTTAGCTGGATCATGGAAGTGCTGAAAATGTGAACAACCTGTCCCTTTAAGAGAAAAGGCTGACACCCTTCCTCCATTTCAAAAATTCTATTCTTAAAATGTGAATAAATTGGCACAAGATAAACGTGTTTCTACTCAAAATTCCTCCAGTAATCTCACCCCACAGCATGTGAAACATGCCATATATTGTGTCATCACAGCTAAGGCACAGTTTTAAGGATGGGCCCAAAAATTCAACAAAATCTCCTTTTAGTTTCCATAAAAAGAAAACAATAAAATTAATGCATAGTCTATTTATTTCATCATCTCACAAACACACACACACAGCCAAGAGGTAATAAAACTTGCAATGAGAGTATGTTACAGATCATTATGTGGAATAGTACAGCAATACACTACATATGCAAATATTTAAGAGCTAAGAAGAAGAAATCTGGCTTTTTCCCCCCTTTACAGTACCAATCAATCTCTGCACGGGGAAGAGGGGGAAAAAATCCTTGAAAAAGCCAACTGTGCCCATAAATAATGAAAAACACGACTCCGAGGAATGTTTGATTTGATTCAGTCCGTCGGGATTTAAAGCTGAAAGTACAAAAAGCCATAAAAAATAGACACAGCAGTGTACCTGTCAGTTTTGTACAGTATTTAGCGCAATAAATTTTAAAAGAAATATGTTGAATAAGTTACATTTTTTAAAGTGCTTGATTGACTTACAAGGTGTAACTGGCAGTATAACATATGGCTTAAAAGGATATTAAATTGTCCTTACATATCCACACGCATACAGCCCATTTTCATCAGTTAATAAAGAAAGAACAATTGTCAAAATATTATCACTCCGAAGAGAAAGAGACAGCTGTCCTGCAGGGGAAAAAGGCCAGTCTTCTCTGTGTGGAATATTCCAGACTGTCAGCGGCAGCGCTGAACGGGCACAACCCACTCGGGAAGCTTTTTTTTTTTTTAACAACAGAAAAAAGAAAAAGAAAAGGCCTATAAGTAACCAAATGGGTGTCGATTTAATCGCAAATCCATTTCTAAAGTAATGTCACATTTTCACTTTTATGTTGTTTGTTTTAAACATATCCATAAAACCCTCTACATGCCGTAACCGTGGGCTGGCTGTGAGCAAGGACAAGCTTAACATAGAGAGAGGGGGGGAGGGTATTGAAGCCCTGTGACCTGAATGCGCGCGCCCGGCAGCTTAGGGCCGGCAGTTGATAACAAGAAAAACAGGCCTCTGACACGCACACTGACACATAGAGAAAGACTGCACCATTTAACTAAAGAGGTGTATCTAGAGACCCCCCGCGGCCCTTTCCATTTTACGTACGTGAATAAAGACCCTCCCCTTCTGTATATTTAACTCCTTCACCGAAAAAAAGAGGTTCATGTCATGTTTGTCTAATCTGGTAAAGCAGCCGTTGATCCGCTGGACTTTGAAGCGAGAGATCACGCGCACGCTGCGTGCTATTTTCGCCTAGATACCAAACAACAGAGCTGTCGCTGCAGTGGATTCTTCGTGACCTTATATGGCAACGGTGTGTAGGAGGGGGAGGGGGTTCCAACGAATGCGCTCGAGCTCTCGGCGCGAGTCAGCCTAGCAACCGACCGCCTGACTACGCCGGTTTTATGAAAGTTTCCTTCCTCACACGCAGTTGTCGTCTTTTCTTCTCTTTTTATATTCGTGTAAAAGCAGCCACCATTTTGGATTAAATAAATAAAAAATAAATCACCCCCCAGTGGCGCTTATTGTGGTTACTTCCAGTTGAAATTACCCTCGGATTAAAAAAAAAAAAAAAAAAAAAAAAAAAAAAAAAAAAAAAAACGCTCTCCTGTGCCTCACCCAGTTATGGCGCAGCAGCTTTTTCACGGCACAGTGCTCTCCTTTGTCTGTAAAGAAGCCATTTTGAGACAGAGAACAGCAGAGAAAACCACAGAACAAGTGTTGCCTACATACCACTAAAAAGGTCTCTGTTTGGAGAGGGGGAAGAAGCAGTTTAAAAAACACAAGATTTCTTCCCATAAGATTCTTTTTTGGTGGCTCGTTTAAGACTTGGATTACATGTTTTGAATACTGCCTGTAAGTTTGCAATATCATTAAAAATGTGGGTTACAGTTACTCATTTTTCCCTTTTTTAAACAATTACGCTGACGTCGTTTTGTATCAACTGCTTCTTTGATGTCTGCTCTCTTATGAGACTATTTAATGTAGACACATAAAGCTGGCAAATTGAGTGAAATAGCTCAAAAATCCATTACCTGTCCAAAACATTATCCTTGCAGTTTTAAGTGAAGTGTAGATCAGCTAGAAATGTCGAAAAAAAGCAAGAGAGGCTATTATCGACTGCAATCCTGTCTTCAGGGAGAGAGAAGAGATGGTTTTGCATATTGCCCACACAGATGATGCTTGAAGATGCATATTCGCTGGCTGAGAGAGGCAAAGCTACCACTGATCAAAAAAAAAAGTTATCAAAAGAGCTCTATCTTTTCGTGCTAATGGATTCCTTCCTTTTCAGGAGACGCATTCCCACCCCTTATTAATGCCATTATTAGAGGATCCGAAGATGGAGCTGAAAACATTCCTCCTGCCCCTGCGTTTAGGCCTGTTAACTGCTGAGGTAAATATTTTCAGCCTGAAAGTTTTCCCTCCATCTCTTTAATCTGAGGTTGTGTTTTTAAAAGGAAAAAAAATCGCTGTAGAAGCTGGAAAAAAAATTAAATAATTAAAAATGGTGGTGGTGATGGGGGACTTCCTAAGTGGGCTTCTTTCTAAATTTAAATTATGCCCTTGAAGTAAGGTCAAGTCGACAATTGCACATTTGGCTTTCTTAGTTGGACAGCACAAACCTAGTCGATTCAAGCTGTCTCCACAGTTGCAGTACAGGACACAACAGGAGACACCAGGGTGTTTAAAGCGTTGCTGTTGTGAGAGGAAAAGTGGGAGACGTTGTTAATCAGAGCAAATGGATTATCAGTCAACAAACTATTTAACAAGCGGCCATTAGGTCTCCGTGGCCTGCTTTCAGTCATTTGAGGAGCACTGATTTTACAAACCCTGCACCTTTAGCCTTGTATGTTTTAATGTCAGCATGCCAGTGGACATATTTTTTTAAACAATAAAGCTGCAGCATTTTTATGTGATCACATAGCTCAAGTAGACAAAAGTGACAGACATACTTTTAATAACATTAACTGCATGCCTCACATTTTACATTAATTTGTTAAATTTAAAAATAAATTATGATAAAAGACTTGAACTTACTCATTGCAACTCATATCCTACAAGGCCATAAGTGCAATGCCAGCAAGCTGCCATTGCACATTTTGTCACTTTGTGTTTTTCCCCCACCCCAACCTCTATCATTTTAAACATCTCCAAAAGCATAAAGCTGTTTATTCACAACACTTTTGGTTTCTTTTCACTTAAGAAATATAAATACTGTTATATGGGTGTGCCATGACCTAGTTAAGACAAAGATGGATTCCAAGGCAGAGGAAAAAAGGCTCAAAATGTCACGGGGTAATTGCATCCAGCACATTCTCTTCCTTCTTCTCAATCCTTTAAAAGGAGCAATCATAGTTTTATCATAGTCCGTGAGAGATGAGGAAATCAAATGTAAGATCCCTTTGGAACAAAGGAAACCCATATAGGCCATTGAGTCCTGTTTAAGGAAAATGGCTGCCGAGAGCGCTCAGCCCCCTCTCTCTGCTCTCTGTTGAAGGACTCCTGAGCCGTGCCTCTAATAGCAGACGGCTCCTCTGCTGCTGCGCTCTGATTGGCTCGTTGAGCTACCGCTGTTAACCAGCCAATTGCCCGAGCACTGCAAACAGCACCAGGCAATGTCAAACAAAACCCAGTTAGTCCGATAGCAACGCACCTCCACTGAAATAATTTACAAACTAAGAGAAGCACAGTCAGGTTTAGTATTATATAAATAAAAGCGCCACCGTTTAAAAAAAAAATGCTAGCATAACATTAATAATTTTTAAAAAGAGGACAAATGGGGAACATAGGCGACGGATTGGCACTAGTCTGTTGCTGTAACCAAACAAACCGCCGCGTTCCAACGGTTATATAGCCGGGTAGCGAAATCGAGCTGCCAGACATGCGAGTGTTCGTATTAAAATTCCAATTCCCGTGTTTGACATTTTTATATTAGCCGCCATCACCTATTGCCGTGTCGCCGTAATGACTCTTTTACCCTAACATATCAACCGACATGTCCTGAATGTACAAACGCCCGCAAGACCGCACAGAAAAGCTCGCCACCAAAGCAGTTTTATTAGCCCTTTAGTGGCAGTTAAGAAGATATTACCCCCTGTGTCTGTCTTGTGTTTGCCAGTTAGGTAAATACAGCCGGTAGATTCAACACTATGTCGTTTAGAGGATTTGTGAGACACTAAACTATCGCCAGACCTCATTTAGTCGCGGATATAAATGGGAGCGTTTCTGCGTGGCCTGCCTAAAAACACGTTTATTTTATTGTTAGGCTAATGCAGCGTCAAATAAGCTGCGGCCATGGAGGCAAGTTTGTAACGAAAGTGCCGTTGGAGGTGGGCAAGCCTAGCGGTGTATTGTGGGAGAGACAAGCAGCTACAGACCAGAGGCACACAATATGTGTTGGCTCTCGCCGAAAAGGAGGCAGTATTCTTTAAGCTAAATCATGTAATGTAAGCGGCGAAAGGAAAGCGATTTCGTCTTTTCATCAATTACAAAGAGAACAACACCCGATCGGACGAACCATGTCCAAGCCAGGGGAGAGGAACAGATTGAACGAAGACCATGGCAGAAAGCAGAGTTCAAGTAAGCTTGTTCTTTTTTCCTCTTTCTCCAGCCCTCCTAATGCCTGTTTTCCGTAAGTGGGATATACACTAGATCCCATTTTTCGCTCTCGCTTGGGGTTACCCCCGCCACCGAAGTCATGCATCTGTAACGTTTGGCTGTTTTAAAGTGTTGGAAGGGGTGGAAAGGGGGGAGGTTTTGCTGGTAGGAGAACCGTGCTTAGCGCTTGGCTCCCGATAACGTTAGCTCTCCTCTCCTTGTCGCTGCCTGTCGTTTCAGGTTTGGCGAACGGCATGGACAGTCATCCCGTCTGCGGCTCAGCGGAGAAGCGGAGTCACCACTGGAGAAGTTACAAGTTGATAATCGACCCGGCGCTTAAGAAGGGATCTCACAAACTGTATCGCTACGATGGACAGACTTTCAGCATGCCCGTAAGTGCCGCATTTGACGCGGCGGAGCGGCTACAATAGTAACCGAGTAGCCGACCTCCATGATAGGTTACAATGTGGCTGTGCTGGCCGTGGGTTTGTCACGGGCACGTTCAGCATCTTGAACACGGTGCCCGGAGGTGTTCGTGTTGATTCACCGACGCAGGACAACTTTGCAACAAGTTAGTAGCGTGTGGAGCTGTGAATGGATAACGGCATTGTGTGTGTGTCTCCCCCCTCTTCTCCCACAGAACCCCGGGATACCACCGGTGGACATCGTCCGAGACCCCAGGATCGGTCGTCTGTGGACTAAGTACAAAGAGACGGACCTGCCGGTGCCAAAATTTAAGGTATCCACTCTGGCTTGAAGATCGATGCCACACTTTTCCTTGCGGATACGGGGTGCTGTCAAAAGTTGCAGACACACCCCCCTCTCACTCATCTCCGGGATGCGAAGTGAAAATGTGCCTGTCGGTGACCAAAATAATACGCTCTGCTCTGATGCATGTCTGCTTTTACGGACTCGACCGAGTGCATCAACGCGATCTTTGAAACTTCTCCTAGCAGTTGTTATCTCAGCTGTCAGAAATGACCCTCCACACACGCGGTGCAACATTAACTCCTGTCATTCTTCTTCCAGATCGATGAGTGTTACATCGGCCCCGTGCCTCCAAAGGAGGTGACTTTCGCCAGGCTCAACGACAATATCAGGGAAGGATTTCTTACCGACATGTGCAAAAAATTCGGAGAAATCGAGGAGGTCGAGATCCTGTACAATCCGAAGAACAAAAAGCACCTGGGGATAGCCAAAGTTGTTTTCGAGAGCGTGAAAGCCGCCAAAGTGGCCGTGCAGTCGCTTCACAACACGTCTGTTATGGGAAACATCATCCACGTGGAGCTGGACCCGAAAGGTAAACAAGAGCTTAAGTTTGCTTAAAAAAAATCAGAATCATATGTGTTATAAGAGTCGGGAGCACAGAAATATGACAAGCGGAGTGTTACCTTTAGAGTGACAGCGTTCACGTGTGCATATTTACGTGCGTTGCCTGGTTACGTGGATAATTGAATTCATTCATTGAATATAAGCCTGCTCCCACAAGCCCAGAGCTGACGGTGCTGTGCACTCCCACTGTGCATAATTTCAGACCTGCAAACAAACACAAGCCAATCTGTCCGAGTCCTCTGTACTTTAAATTGTTTGCATTTAACTTAAAACTAAGAAAAGAAGTTAGTTTTTCTGTTGTTAACACTGTTTGAATTCCAAGTCCATGCATGTTCTGTCTTGTTATTTTTTTTACTGATGCAAAACTGCAGCTTGAACGCATCGTAACATACCACTTTAGCAGTTTTGCTTATTATTTAATGTTATAAATACTGGCAAATATTTTGATTCACAGCTTGCACTGTTTTCATTGTCCGTAGTAATGTCTTTATGTTAAAGTATTACCCCAAATTGATGGATTTTTTTTCCCTAAGTGTGATTGATGTCTTTTTAAGAAGTGCAGTTAGGGTTTGCTTTTTTGATCAATATGCTAAAGGAATGCATGCTTTTTTAAATTAAAATATGCTGATCAGTGGTATTTATCCCAGAACATAATGATGCTTTTGCAGATACAAATAATAATGCATCATATTAGTTTGCAAACCCCCCTCCATAAGCACAAGTTGTTGCTTTAAAATGTTTAGCTTGGAGTTCAGCTACTGGAGAATAATCACTGTCACTTAAATGATGCCCGATGAAGTCTGTTGGCTTTGTAAACCTGGCATCAGACCCAGACATGTTTACTGTTCTGCAGGTGAGAATCGCCTGAGGTACTTCCAGCTCCTGATGAATGGCAGCTACACTCCACGCACGCTGCCTGTTGGTGGAGAGGAGGCCAGAGAAGTTTCCCCTCGAAGCCTGGCAGAAGCCTTACTGGTAAAAAAACAAAAAGAAATAAAGCTTAGGTTGTGCAGTTAAGAGTAAAATAGTAATTCAGTAGTAGTTTTGTGCTAGTTTGTTGAAGGTCAATTTGGAGGAACTGTTGCACACTCTTGTGTAGATGCTTTATTGTGCTTTGTAGAAATGGTTCAAGATACACCTGAGCAGGAACTTAACTGAAAGTCAGGCAAACCTGTGGCTTTGTATCTTGAGATGTCCTCACACTGCTGTGCCACCAGCTTGCTATTTTGATTTTAAAAAATCTTACTTGCTTTAGTTGTTTGAGAAACTGATTTAAAGAATCTTCTCGAACCTAAAGATGTTCTCAAGAAAATGCCCAAATTAGAATTCGCCTCTAACAATTTCATATTTGTGTCCTCTAAGGCTTGCGAGCCCATCCGCAGGTTATCAGAGAGCAGCGTGTCTGCTGGGGGAGGAACATTGCCGCCCAGCAGTTCCTCCACCCCCCTGACCCTGGAGACCGGCTACTCCAGCCTAAGACAGGATACGCCACAATCCCAGGGAACCCCTCATACCCCGCGTCAGGCTGGTACGCCTTTCTCTCAGGACTCTAGTTATTCCAGTCGGCAGTCCACGCCTGCCTACCAATCTAGCCGTCCTGAGAGCTCCGGAGGTTACAAATCTCGCCGACACGAGAGTAAATTTCAGGATGCGTACAACCGGAGACCGGAGAGGCCTCAGTATCGCAGCAACATGTATCGAAGTACGCCTGAGCAGCCTCCTTTCAAACAGCACCAGCTCACACCACCTGAACCTCCACCTTCCACCACTTCTTTCAACTACACAGCGCCTCCCCCCGCTACACCCAACTTCAAGTCCGCCTTCTCACCCTACCAGCCCCCTTTGCCCCCTGCGTTCCCTCCAACAGAGCCAGCTTTCCATCACCCAGCCCAAAGGGAGGGTGAATACCTCCGACCGCCAGAGCCGCCCCTGACGGCTGCTGTTGACTTTTTGCCCGCCAAGGAGCGACCAGAGACTCCTCCAATCCCGGAGCCTCCGCCACCAGAGCCCGCTCCTCATCCAACCACCCCTCCTCCTCAAACACCAGAGCACTGCCCTTCACCCGGTTCCCCCATTCTGGATCCAGAGAGGAACAGCCTGGATTCTCGCATTGAGATGCTGCTCAAGGAGAAAAGGACAAAACTGCTGCCGTTCCTGGACGAGCGGGACTCGGACAACGAGGTGCGAATGGAGGGAAGTCCGATTTCCTCCTCGTCCTCGCAGCTATCCCCGATCCCTCCTTACACAGGTGGCTCTCAAGGTGGTCAGCAAAATTCCCGTCCCTCCAGCACAGGTTTGGAGGACATCAGCCCCACGCCACTGCCGGACTCGGAAGATGAAGAGCCAATTCCCGGGACTGCCTCACTGATCAAGAGAATCAGCTCTCCTGTCCACGAGAAAGAGAAAGAAGGATCTTTTGGAGGCCACTCTCCCGCTGAGAAAATGGACACGGTAAAGCAAATATTTATTTTCTTAATTCCCTGATATTTGTGTCCAAATAGCGCCATATTTACCTCCATGCTTGTCACATTTGACAAGAAACAGCGCACAGGTGCTGCTTCAATTACCTCTCATTAATGGCACTGATTAAGTTGATGGAAGCGCGGTGCTGATGTTTACGCACAGCTGTGAATGACAGTTACACAGAGGACGCAGGAAGTCGGGTCTAGTTTCAGTGTGCGGCGGTAGTAGTAAACCTTCCCTTTTGTTTCATTCTTTTTCTTCTTCTGCTTTGTAAAGGAAATTCCGGTTTCACAGCAAACCGTGCTTTAAAAAAAAAATAGGGGCCATACCAAAAAGGTGTTTGCTCCTCCAGTTTACCACTGGCATTTTTCTTTCTTTATTTTTCTGCAAATGAAAAATGAAGAATAAAGCACCTGTAACCTTCTGAGGAAGCGTGTTTGTTTGCCTCATGTGCGCACACGCACTCCTTGTCAGGCGCAGATAAAAGAGTTGCAGCAAGTTATGAATGAAAAAGCTTTCGGTGCAGCCTTACAAATGCCTTCGCATTCATGGGAAGACAAACCACCTCTCTTTGTTTTAAAGTCGCAGTAGCACCGTCTGGCCTGTCAGGTTGCGTTTCAACACAGCGTGCTGCGAGGAAGAATAACAGCCTCTCTGCTGTTGGGGAATTGAACACTCTTGTTTCCTCTTTCTAACACACGCTCACATGGACGAAAAGCACGGTTTGGCTGTTGGCCCCTTTCAGCACGCCACATTTCCTGGTTTAGCTGAGCCTGACAGTCAGGATTGGCCGAGGCGTCTCTGTTCTCATATTTCAAGTTATCGCAAAGCAAACAGTACAAACAGGTCATTTGGGTAACAACGCCACTCCCATGCTGAGCTTTCCCTGCTCGGTTTCATTTCTGCAGCAGCTGAGACTTATGAAATAAAACAGAACAGATGAGAGTTCAGTGCTCAGATGTTTTTCAGAGTATTGCATTTGTGTTTTGCACTGCGGCGCTTTAGTTCGGTGCCTAAGCAAACATCTCGGTTTGGTAACACGCTGATCGAAGACTCGGGTCGGCTGTGTTTGACTGTGACTGAACTTTGAACTCAGACCAGGTGTAGAATCATTTAGTGCTCTTATTTTGAAGGTGCTGTGAGTCCAAGATAATATTTGGTACAGTCTGAAGTTTTCCTGTAGCACATCAGTGAGGGCAATAAAAGAGAGTTGGCACTGAATGCCTACTGAGATTTGTAGGGTTTCCTTTTTTAAATGTTGACAAATGTAACATTACAAAACCAGTGTTTTTGTTGTTGTTGTTTGTTCATTTGTTTTGTTTTTTAAAGTGGTGTATCCCAAGAAATCATCCCTTTACTATCATTATGTTTTATTCAAACATCTCAAACATTTCCACACAATGCCCAGCGCTGTTTATATTTAAGGGGCTGCCACATTTCTCAAGTCGAGGTATATTCATTTTGCTTTGGGTTTTTTTGTTTTGTTTTTTTTAGTCTGATAGTTTGACCTCATTTTAAGGTCTTCATAAGAAAATAACATTTACTCAGGTGTCAGGTGAAAAAGGGCAGGTGATTGCACAGATTTGTTCAGTCCTGACAGGCTGTCCTGTCTCCACACAGGGTCAACAGTCATCGGGAGAGGATATGGAAATCTCAGACGATGAGATGCCCGGGACTCCGATCACAAGCGGAGAGTGTGGCAAAGGCATCGTCGTGAACTCTGCCGTGTCCCCGATGCAGACCATGGCCATGCATCCTTCCAGCTACCACCCCCTGTCCCACCAAGCCGGCTTTGCCATCGCGCATCACCCCCTGGCCCCTCACCTGGCCGCCCATACCGGAGTGCCTCACCCCATGCTGCCGCCCATGGGTCCCTACCCTCCGATGCCGGTGGTGCCTATGGATCTGATGAGCTGCTTCCGGTGGGAGCAGTGGAGCACGATTCCGATGTCCTTCCAGATGCAGCAGCAGATGCTGAGTCGCATGGCTCAGACCAGAGGGCCCTATCCCTATCCACATTTTATGGACAATGGCGCTTCCGGACCTTTCGGGGGACCCTATGCACCTCTTTCCATGGGTGCTACACCTGCAGGCAGCACAGGGGCACCTGGACAACAATGGCAGCATCCCAGTTTACCAAAGTTCAACCCCACCGTTCCTCCTCCTGGATATGAGACTAAAAAAGAAGATCCCCACAAGGCCACTGTTGATGGCGTGCTCCTGGTCATTGTCAAAGAGCTGAAGGCCATCATGAAGCGCGACCTGAACCGCAAAATGGTGGAGGTTGTGGCTTTTAGGGCCTTCGATGACTGGTGGGATAAGAAGGAACGTTCTGCTAAGGTAAGCTATCAAGAGCTCCAGCGGGAAAATCTGCATGTACTGACTGCTTATTGTACTAGTTTTGAATTACGATCAGTTAAATAGTGAAATAAAATTAGATCCATAGGATATGAATTAATTCTACGTACCAGAGGCCACAGACTGCAGTGACATTAATGTTGGATCACGTGATGCGTTTCAAGATTATTAAGGAGAGTAATAAAAAGGCACGTTTGCAGCTGATTTTCCTGTTTGTGGTCCGGCGTGCTTACACAACGAGGAGATTTGCATTAATACGAGATATTATTTTGACAAGCGTCATAATGAATTCATCTGATGTGGTAATGAATTGTTATGAATGCAAGAACAGCTGAAGAGGTCACGCGTTTCATCTTGTAAATTAATTATTTTTTTGTTGTTTAAAATCACTTAATTCATTTGCATTTTTGTGCCTGATTGGATAAAACAAACAGAGGATGAAGAAGTAATTTAAAATCCCTTTTCTTTGATCACTGAGGAAATCTGACTGAGCTACTTTTTGCTGTTCGTGGTAATGAGAAACACAGGGTTTCATTTAGTTGACGTCTTTCTTTCCAAGGCATCTTTGACTCCAGTAAAGGGCGCAGAAGGGAAAGAAGAAGAGAGACCTAAACCCAAAGAGACGATTGGGTCAAGTCTCCTTGAGAACTGGAACAAGGGTGAGGGGCTGGGCTACGAGGGTATGGGCCTAGGAATCGGGTTGCGAGGGGCCATCCGCTTACCCTCCTTCAAGGTATCATGATTTCTAAATTTTATTTACTGAACTGTAGAAGGAAGCATCATATGCACCAGGTGTTTAAAATGGTGCATGTCGTGCTCAGGTCAAACGGAAGGACCCTCCTGAGGCCGCAGCTGCAGGCGACAACAAACGAGCCCGACCCTCCACGCCTGTGGACGACGAACTGGAGGACGAAGGTAACCCTCCACCGTTTACACTCTCACTCGGTCCTCCATGCGTGCAGTTCTCTTTCAAAACCCAATTTATCTTTTGGTAATTTTCTGTCAGACCGGGAACGAGACCCAGCTGAGCTCCCCTCAGATGATTCCAAACTGGATGGCGACGGCACGTCGGCAAAGAGACGCCACTCTCGACCGCTTGAGCTGGACAGTGAGGGAGAGGAGGAGGTGGACACCTCAGGGAAGGAAGAGTCGCTGTCTGACAGGGAGGAAGAACCTGTTAAAATGGAGGTTGCGGAGAGGCTGTCGCTTGGCAAAGTAAGTCGCCTCCAAAATGAAAGGGGGGGGAAAAAGCAGCAAGTGTACAGAAATTTTGTGTGTATCATAAACCTTTTCGTTCTGATTTCTTCCAGGAGAGTGGTGATGAGGAGGGCGAAGGTGAAGATGAGGGAGACTTATCCAGTGAAAGCTCCTCTTCAGATTCGTCTGATGATGGTACTTCAGATATTTGACAGAAACAGCTGGTTGGCTTTATTTATTTTAATGCGTTTCCAGTAGTTATTCATTTGTTTTTGCCTCTTTTCTTACAGAAGCTGAGAGTTCGTCTTCTTCCAAGGCCAGCTCAGACTCCTCGTCAGAAAGCTCTGACTCCTCTGGCTACGGGTTAAGCTCGGAAGAGGAAGACGACGATGAGGAAGAAAGGGAGGCAGCAGAAGATGCGGAGGTTGACGGCAAAGATGCCGCGACCTCCTCATCTACTTCATCCTCTACATCTTCATCTTCGGAGGACGAGGAGGAAGAAACAGAAGCTAAGCCTCCGAGCTCTCCTGCAGTACCGCTCCCAGAGGTCAAGGAGGAGCAGATACGCAGACCTCCTAGTCCTGAGGAGCCGTCAGCAGAGGACCTGAAGCCACCGTCACCTCAACACATCCCTGGTAAATGTTTGCTCCCATTTCTGTAGTCTAGCGTGCATCACTTCAACAAAAAGCATTTCTAATTTTTAAAATGATGCTGTCAGAGGTTAAATGAAAATTAGAGAAGGGGGAAAAAAAAACTGTTTCTTGTCTTTCAGTCCAAGAGCGAGACATCAGTGACAGCCACATTCCTGCAGTGAAGTCTGAACATCAGGAGATTGTAGCAAATCTTCGGCCACCCACTCCCACAGGCGTCCTGTTTGACAGTGACCAGGAGACAAAAGCAAAAGGTAAAGCAGAGCCTGAAGATGTAGCCAGCACCCCTGGTCGATTAGCTTCCTCCCAATTAGATTCAAGCATGGGTCTCCCCAAATCGGCCTCCGCATCTGTAATGCACCTCCCTCTCCCTCCTCACCCGGCAATAGAAGGCCGATCCCTTCTCCATCCGCCTCCAGGCCCCCTGCCCGACTTCCCTCAGCGGCCCCGGCTCCCAACAGATGAGGATATCCCCCGCACGCCTGGCAGGGACCTCATGGAGCGTGCCCGAAGTCTGGGTAAATCCCAGAGCACCGACACAGTGCCCAACACACCAGGCAGTGATGCTCCGCTCACGGGCAGCAGTCTGTTGCTTAGTTCCCCTCACATCCCTGGTAGTCCTTTCTCCTACCCTGCTCAGTCCCCTGTCCTTAGCGCTGGAGTGCCCCGTACTCCAGGAAGGGACTTAACATTCGCCCCTGTCTTCCCTGACCCTGCAGCAATTAATAGGAAAGTGTCCTTGGAGAGCTTGGATGATAGACCAGTTTTTAAGGAGCCGCACATCAGCGCTGTGCCAGGCCAGGTCCTGGCAGCCGGCACAGAGCACTCAGTCAGCATCCCTGAAGATCTACCTACTGGTCTCTCTCTAGATGTCCCTGTGCCGTCCGATGTCACGCCGTTGAAGAAGAAACCTGGACGACCCAGAAGCAAAAAGCTGCCAGCGGCTTCTGCGGCTGAGGAGTCTTTGGAGCTCTCATCCGAGTCCATCCATCTGCCTGATGAAGCACATCTCGAAGCTCTCTCTGTACAGACGATCTGTGCACAGTCCCCCAAGCACTCGAGCCTGGACTTCCGGGAAGGAGAAGTGGAGCCTCAGACGGTGTTACCTGATGAAGACAACTTCCTGACCTACAAAGACGAGGCACCCAGTGTGGTCTCAAAGCCGCCACGAAGGGCGCGGCGGCCCTGGGATGAGATCCTGCTGGGAAGCCTGTCTCCTGTCACCACGCCTCCACGGCCATACTTCACCCGACGCTCTGATTTTGAGGAGATGACCATCCTGTATGACATCTGGAACGAAGGCATAGACGAGGAGGACATACGGCTTCTGCAGATCACCTACGACAAGATGCTCCAGCAGGACAACGGTAACGACTGGCTCAACGACACGCTCTGGGTCAACCATCCTCATATCCTTTCATTCTCAAAAGTCGATGCTCAAGTCTCTAATTTATATCACAGAGAGAAACAACATAAAAGTTCTTATTAAAGGTTTTTTTCTTTCTTTTTTTGTAAATGAAATTGTATTGCACTGTATTTTGAACAGCAGCACCCTCTGGTGGTGAAAAAGAGGAAGTTGGCAAATTTTGAGTCAGGGTTCAAGGATTTTTCTGGCTTTCTGGAATAATTTTCAAGGTGTTTTTAGTCCCTTCCTTGACTTCCCTGCACCTACCAGCATCCCTGGAGTGAAGAAAAAGAGGCGAGATGACGGAATGAGGGATCATGCGACGGGCTGCGCGCGAAGCGAGGGATACTACAAGATCGACAAGAAGGACAAGATCAAGTACCTTCAGAGCACGCGGCTGCAGTCGGAGGAGCCGCCGGTTGACACACAGGTGGGCAGGACGTGTGGATTGTGATGGTGTGTGTAACAAAAACTTGCTGTGGGTGAACACGTTTAGCTTCTCTCTGTCTCTGCAGGGCATGAGTATTCCTGCGCAGGTCCACGCCTCAACCAGAGCTGGCTCGGAGCGGCGTTCGGAGCAGCGGCGCTTGCTGTCCTCTTTTGCGTGTGACAGCGACCTGCTCAAGTTCAACCAGCTGAAGGTAAATATTATGCAGGAGAACCTGTGCAGAGGTTGCCTTACTCTACAGTTTTTACCAGCAGACACTTTAAAATGTTATCAAACTTCCTGTGACACCCAAGTGTTTGTCTGTTTCAGTTCCGTAAGAAGAAGATCAGATTCTGCAAATCACACATCCACGATTGGGGTCTGTTCGCCATGGAGCCCATCGCTGCTGATGAAATGGTGATCGAATATGTGGGACAGAACATCAGACAGGTGAGAGGCAGACAGCTGGTTTGTGTAATGTGGGTTTTCTTTCTGCATGTATGTAAACAGTTTTTTGTTTTTAACCTACTTTTATGTGACTCACATGTGTCTGATTAACCTACAGTATAGAAATAGTGCATCATGAGGAATTTCAGTACCACTGAAAGTAACCTTTCCTCAGGTTAGTCCAGGTAACCAACAATTGTGACTTGACAGAAGCCAGAGGGTTAGGTTGTTAAGCTCTTCACCAGTGGTTCTAAGGAGTGAAGCTGTTAATATGTTCACGGGGTGTCAGCAGATATCTGCAGTATTAACATACCATCTAATGATTGACGTTCTTGTCTGGCAGGTGATCGCGGACATGAGGGAGAAACGCTATGAAGAAGAGGGCATCGGCAGCAGCTACATGTTCCGTGTCGACCACGACACCATCATAGACGCCACAAAGTGTGGCAACTTTGCTCGTTTCATCAATCACAGCTGCAATGTAAGGCAACATCTGCATGGGGAATAAGGTTTAGCAGCATGAATATAAAAAAGAAAATTTGTTCTTATGCCCTTCTTTTTTTCCCCCCCTCTCCTCCCTCTTGCAGCCTAACTGTTATGCGAAGGTCATCACTGTGGAGTCTCAAAAGAAGATCGTGATCTACTCCAGGCAGCCAATCAACGTTAACGAGGAGATCACGTACGACTACAAGTTCCCCATCGAGGACGAGAAGATCCCCTGTTTGTGTGGGGCAGAGAACTGTCGGGGAACGCTGAATTAACGTCAAGTCGAGGTCAGAAAGAAAGGTCTCCCCCAGCTTCTCTCTAAGCTCGCCCCAAACTCGGCGCAAACTCCGTGCTTGAAATCTCGGATCAGGAGGAACTGAAGAAGGAACGCTTGTTTGGGAGTGAGGAGAAGAAAACCGGCAAGTCACCCGGACAGAGTTCAGCTACCTGTCTGGCCCTCTTCACATATTTAACTCTAGATTGTTTACGAATTATGGTGCTCTTAACATACAAATTAAAAAAAAAAAAATGAAGAAGAAGAAAACTTCTAGTTTTTTATGTGCAAACACTTGACTTGCGGGTGCAGCGTTTCCTCCCCTCCTCTCAACATCGGACAGTATTTCAGCGTGGCTGCTTCTACGCCTGGCTCGTACAAGTTTTACACCTTTTGTTTTTTTCTTCTTCCTTTTTTCTCATTTGTCTCATAAGCTTTACCCACACCACACGTGGTACATAGAAACAACACAGACTCTCATGTTCAGCTGCTCACTAACACTGTTAAGACGCACAAGCCCACCAGGTAAACGCCACCCTCTTCCCCACTTGTGGGAAGAGAGGCGGATGGCAGACGGTGCCGTTTCCACGCGGGTGGTTTTCCTGGACGTGAATCAAACTAATGAAACAAAAGGAAAAAAAATCAAGCTTACCATTGCAAAATCTGGAATATCCAACCATCTCCTGCTCTCACCAGCCAGCGACGGATCATGCTGCTTCCTCTTAGTTTATGCAAAAAAATGCTAATTAAGATGTTCAAACTTTGTATTGATGATATTCCAGTGTTTTGCGGTTTCGTTTAGGTTCTCTTCTTACTTCAAAGACACTATATTCGTGTGTGAATGTGTTCGTTATCGTGTCCGGATAGAGCGCGAGACTGTGAGTGCACTGACACACACACACACTCCCCCCCCCCCCTTCCGTGGGTCGCAGCATGGAAAAAGCCAACCAATCATGCAGAGCAAGAAAGACTAAAGATTAATCAAGTCCTGTCTACTTCCAGAGCAAGTGAAGGTACAAGTTTTCAGCTGTGGAGAGAGTAGTTAGTTCTCATTTTAAGTGCCATATGAATGCGTTACTGTCTTTGTTTAACCCGAGGAATCCAGTGATGCGTTAACATGGATGTGCACAGAAATGCTTCCTGTTTTTGGCTGATGGAGGATTTTTCTTTTCCTTTTTCTATCTGGGTTCACCGTCTCGTGTTTGTGTGCTCACAGATTTCTGTCCTCGTTATACTACCAGTGTTTAATGTTCCCCGCAAGGCAGAAGAGAGCCGATTCTTTCTTTATAAACTCATCGCAATGAAAAAGACAAACTTGTGAATGCACTCGGGGCTCGCACTTATGCGTCCGCCCCCCCCCCCCCCCCCCCCCCGCCCCCTTTTTCACCCACTCAGTCCTCCCGCTAAGACCAAGTCTAACATTTTGCTTTTCATTCAGTTAAATTGAAAATGGAGATTTTTTTTTTCCACCAGTGATGTTCATATTGTAAATGATGACTTGTACAGAAGATCTAATGCTTTTTTTATATACATCTTCACAACTTTTAAAATGCATCTTTCTCTCTCTCTTTGTTTTTCACAAAAGACTGAGTATTTAAAAAGACAAACAAACGTATTTTCAGGGATCTGTAAAAGAAATCTGATGGTTTAAAAGGTTGTTTATTTAAAGAAAAAAAAAAAAGGTCCACTGTGTACAGGACGAGTCTCCACCTCCCTTTGGAAAGATTGTTTCTTGTAGAAACGTCTTCATTTTTCTGCCCATTTGCTTTGTAATCCTAATATGTGTAAATAGTGTAACTGTGAATACTATATAAATAAATATATATATATATATATAAATATATATATATTTTTGTTCCCTGGGATTTGCTACATAAACACAGCTCAGACATCTATCAGAATTAGATGAGCTGGTAGCAGGAAATTCAGCTTGTGTCAAGCTTTGGGGTTTGTTTTTTTTTTTTTAATTTTCTGTTGTAAATTCTATGAAAAGTTTGCGGTGTGGAGAAAAGAAAGGTGCAGAATCGGCATGAGAAGAGGACTGATGTGTCAGCCTGTTTCTCCTGTCTATTTATTATACAACAAATGTATGAAAAAGGAAGAAAAAATGGAAATAAAGCATTTTTGCATACATCCATAAACGCTGGTGGTTTGTTATTCCTGAGGCTGCACGATGTGAGATAGAAATACGACTGATGGAATGAAGATCGTCCTGCTGATGCAGGCGGCAGCTGATCAATCAGCTGCCGCATCAATCATGCGACTCAGTGCAGGTTTCATAATACTACAGGTGGGGGGATTCTGCTTACGCTCATCATGCGCTCCACTGCTACTGTCGAGCCACTTTCAACTCCCAAATTCTTGAATGCTCCTATGAATGTATTACTGATGATTTGAACAATATTCACATTTTCAAACTCCGATGGACTGATGACCTCCCAGGCTGTACCACATAACCCTGAATTTGCTGGATCATTGGATGGATGGATTGCAGAGAGGAGCCAAATTGTTTATGGGAGAGGTTTGTTAAATTTCACGTGACCATAGGTGATTCAACCTGACTCTAAAACAATTCAAATTAAAACTGTCAACATGCTGACTTTCTCTCTCGCTATATACACAAACATGAACGCAAAGAGACTTTTAGTCCAAACCAGGTCTTGCGTCAGTTCACTGAGGGGTCAGTCACAATTCTCCATGAGCAAATGGCAAGTCAACATACATGCATGGGACTTGTGGCCTGAGGGTTAGAGGTAGAGGGTGCCCTTTCATCCATGACTGCTCCAACAGATCTGACTGTGGCTGACAGCGAGTACAGCACCCTGGCAGAAGAAGCATTGTAGTGAAGCTCATCTAAATAAACCCCAGAAAAGGCATTAGATTTTTTTTCCAAGGCTTTTTTTTTTTTTTAATAAAACATTCACCAAACCAACGAGTTGTCAAAGCAAGACTCCAACTACTTTGATTCAGTGCTCCAACCCTCCTCTCTGTAGTTGGGATTAATAATGTGTTTGATCAGTGAATTTAGAAGCTTTTGTGTTTATCTGCAGTGAAAATCTGCAGAAGCCTGGATTCACATTCACACAGTCCCCAGGGAGACAGAAAAGGCTCACAGTGTGGTCTCCCTGTGTGCGCGCGCCGCCCTAAGGCCGTGACAGGAGGAGGATGGTGTGACCACAAGCAGGGAGGCTGGGCTCAGAGAGCGAGCTTAGACAGCATGGGAGCCCAAGTCGCACTCGTCGCCATCTGCTTAGCGAAATCAAACACAGGATCTGATTGGTTGGTCGTTGTCACTCCAACTGTGCTATCTTGCTTTGCCGGTCATCTTTGCAGCTCAGATCGTCTTAAAATGTTTTCTTTGATTCTTTTGCTAATCCTTATGAAAAGGGCAGTTAGAAAATAAAAGCTGAAAGAAAAACTGATATTTACATTTTACCATTATTGGGGATGATGTGCAGGTGTGCTCAGGAGTTTACACTCACTAATCATGGGCATGAAGCTCAGGGTTATTTTGTTGCTGTTAAAGATTTCGTGGAGTTGTTCTGTTTCCAGGGTGGAATGATTGTACAGCGTACGCCTTTAACAAGAACTGAGCACACAAGGTTTTCACAGTTTCACAGTTTTCATGTGAGACTGGTTCCCTGTATCAAAATTTCAACCATCTAGCTGTTGATTTGACAAGAAGTTGAAGATTTCGCAGGTAGTTTTTCACCACCAGTACCACTGGCAAAAACAGCCCCAGAGCATGATGCGGGCAGGTGCAGATGCAGCTGCAGATTGTAGTTGACTTTGAAGGCGTCAGCAGCCTCTCAGGCTGGTGACAGTAATGCTGTTTCAGCAGTTTCCCGGTCATGGCAGGGAAGAGACCTTTCCAACTTGTGTAAATCTACAATTCAGCTTCTTACACCTTCACTGAGGTTCTTGGACTGTCCTATTGCTCGGAGCATCGGCCTATCCAGTGAGTCAAAACAAATCCTTTCTATGCTGGCAAAGAGAAACTACTAGTTGTAGTCAATCATAATCCCTAATGAGAAGATAACAGGCCATGTACATGCCAAGTTAAAGGACACTGTAGAACCTTTAGCACCTCTTATTAAAAGATTTAAATGAATGTATGTATATAATTTGACTGTGTGGCCTCAAGAAGATCTAAAAAAAATAAAATACAGCCACGTGCACCTAATTCTTGCCATTAAAACCATTAATGACATATGCTGTACAATCATTCCACCCTGACGTCAAATAAATAAAGGTCCAAAATTATCATGACAATCATGTCCACGGTGACTGGATGCAAACGTCTGAGCCCAGCTGCAGGTAGCTGCTTGGTGGAGTATTTGCATTTATTTGCTTGTGTTATAAAAGGCCTGAAATGCTAAATTTAGAGAGATTTACATCCCAGACTTGGTAGATGATTAAGGTCACATGGATGTTGTCACAGTGGTGACCATGATCACCATATATTCTACACCTGTGTGAGTCGGCTGGCATGTTTCCCCATTTATTGCTGACCACAGTTCAGCCACATACTTTAACCTATACTGAAACCTTTTTGCATGAGGAATAACAAAAAAACAACAGCAGCAAATAGGATTTTAAAGAATGATTTTATTGTTAGGATACACAAGTGTTATAAGGGAGCGAGTCACACTTTAAAGAACAGTCACACAGAAAATATTAAGGCTTTTGTTTCCTTGCAGGTTTCTTTTTTTCCTGGCGTAACCCGCAGTCCTCCTTTACACGACGTACGGCCACACTTCAAAATTCAATGCAGACTTGAGCACTGAGTACAAACTAATGTTTGCATGTTTTTGCGTGACGCTGGTAAATCGGCTCATTAGGCAGCCATTACTGTGCTATATTCTAGCACCTTTCCTTAACGCCCTCTTCTTTTCAAAACAGACCTTTCCTCCTGCTACTGTAGGAAAAGCAGGTGAGGCACCATGCAAAGTAATGTAACTTTGGATTTCAAAATGTCTGCAGTGAAAACGTACTGTTGCAGGAATAACCGTAAAGCACTAATGTTCGTCCCAATCAAAGGCTAACAGTGCCCAGGGGGACATTTTGCTTTAGCCCAAGTCATTTGGAAAGGAATGTACAGGCCTGCATGATGTAATAGTATCATAAATCTTTTAAACAGCCAGCTTAAAGTATGGCTAAATCTATTAGAGTTGAAAGGGTTAGAGTTTATCGCTAACCAACACAAGCACACAGTTAAGCAATGAGTAGCTGGCTCGGTGGTTAAAACAGCTAAGCATCCTCTCCATGCTCTCTTGACTACTTTCTGAACTAAAAATTAAACCCTTAGAAAACACACACAGTTAACCTTAATCAGTAATGTTAATATCACAATTAAGGTGCTGAAAGTAGTTTGGAAAATTGTTAAAATAGCTATGAGTAAATTATAAAGAAGTTAAATCCTTAAAAGTATTGCATTACATAAAAAAGCTGAAACTACTGATGTTAATATATAACTTACACTAATGAGTAAATAGGAAATAGCTACAAACGCGGACAGTTTAATGGGTTATAATCTATCAATTTTCATATCATTAAGTGGTATTAAGTGTTAAATAACAATAATTTTGAATGGTGGTGATGCTGACGGAGCAGCGACATGTCTGTGCTTCAGAACAATGTTGCGATTGACTCTGCATCTATTGAGGTTACTGAACAGAGGAGTTACACTTAGAATTAATATTAACCTCCTAGGACCTGGCGTACACATATGTGGACATCACATTTTGGGTTGTCTAGACCAAAATACTTAATTTTTCTCTACAAGGACCTGATATCCACTTACGAGGACGTTATACTGCCACTGTTCTATCAAAGTTTAAAACGAATGTCCTCAACTGTGGATCTCATTTTTCTCAGAAACTAAAATTAGGTTTAAAAAAAAAAGAAAAAAAAAAAGAAATCTGCTAATTCTTTGTTTTTAAATTCATCAAGTCCCAATCAACCCAAATAGCAAAGAAAAATTAAAAATGCATGCCATGAAAGAGTTCAGGTCTTAGGAGGTTAATATTAATTAATATGAATATATTTTATAATTTTGCCTCATTATAACACAACAGTGGATACTTTATATTAAAACAAAATCAAGAAATGATTGAAGGGTAAGACCTTCAGCTTCATATAGTGGCTTTTCACTCTAATTTTAAATGTGAGGCCCATAAAGGTGGAAGTACAAGTAAGGGAGACCTCTGTTAGCCTGAAATACATAAATCTATCAGAGCGATAGCAAAAGCTTTAGCAGTTCAGTTCAACGTTAAAGGGAATAAATACTAGGCAGCTTGGCGACATCAAAAAGGTCTGAAAGACCACAGAAATGGTGAAGTGGATGACCACAGAATTATTTCGATGGTAAAGAAAAAACAGTTTCACATCTAGTCACACTCTTGAGGAAGTAAGAGTGTCAGTTTCAACAATCTTTATGTTTAAATTCATATGGTTTGTTCAATTAATTAAAAGACGGTATATAAATTTTATAAAACGTTTATAAATTAAAACTGAAATTCTCATTTAAATCACATCTCAACTGTTTGAAATCCACTGTAGTGACATACAAGGACATGGAAATTATGTTGTCTAATGAATTATAGATCTAATTGTATTTTTCTTTATATATTTCTTTACTTTTTTCATAAATCTGCATTACTGCGTTATTTGGGCATATTTTAAATCATTATCATCAGCTTAAAATGCCTGACCAATACTTTTAATTTTTCAAATGTTTTATAAACAATCAATCTTGTTAGCATGCTAACATGCTATGCTAACCAACCAAGTTTTGCTTTGACTTAACTTTGCTTTTATTTTTATTTTTTAATTGCTCACTACAGAAAAACAAAGGTATACGCATGTACATTAGGTTGTAGTTTTTAAAAGCACACTTTGAATGCAAAAGGCTTCACATTAAACGGTTAGCAACATGCTAATAAATTCAAATTTCCTGAAAACACACGAGACGTTAAATAACACTTACAGTTAGGGTTGCCAACCGTCCCTTAAAAAACGGAATCGTCCCGTATTTAGAAACAAAAGTACACGTCCCGTATTGAGCTAATAAGGGACGCACTTTGTCCCGTAATACAGTGAGAATCAAAAGTAGTCTATAAATGTTTATGGAATTAACGCTTTGTTTGAAAACATAATTCCCAGCCCCTCTCCTGCTTTGTGACCAATGAGCTGACAGCACACTTATGACAATTCGAGTATGACAATTCAGATTATCTCATTGGTCGAGGAAAGGTCGCTTGCGGAGAAAATACCGGAAGACAACAGATGACCACAACAACAAGCATGGCCAACAGGGAAACAAACGCCGACACTGCGGTGCACGTCTCGGATGACAGTACACCTAAAGCTGGGCAGACACTGCGATTTTTTTCAGTCACGTTATTCAGCTCTTGCTCAAACTGCACGATTGACTCGCAGGGATTAGAAGTTTGCAGGTCACGATGCAGGTCTCACACTATACGGCCCGATGCTCTGATGCGACCTGAGTGCTCACACTGTGCCAACATAACATGAAGGTTATAACAGAAAATCTGTCGCTCGCTCTCTCTGTCTTTCACTCACACAGACACACCACCACCATCAACTTTGCTAAATTGCTAATGAAAAACATGATCAGGCAGCTGTGATTGAGCAGCAGTGTAAATCCAACTATTTTCACGGTTGTTGTGGTCGTGATAATTTTGTGATGCCACATCGAAAAGGCTCGGATGAGCTTTCCAAAGTTCTACAAGTGCCTCCATCACTTGTGTCCAGATCACACGCTGCACAGCCGTGCTGCGCCGTCTTTTTCACCGATGTTTACGTGTTTGCGCATGAGCAGTGTGAGCGGCTGTGGTGACACCCTCACGGCCGATTGATGATCGGGAGCTGGTCGTGAGGTGTTAATCGCTTCTCGTTACCCCACGTATACTACACGATGCACGATGAAGGCCAAAATCGGGCCGATCACCAAATCGGTCGCACGACTCAAAAATCGGCTCAAAATGGGCCAAAAATCGCACAGTGTGAGCCCAGCATTAGAGCAGCAATGTTTGTTCGCTCAGAGAAAGAAAAAAAAGGCTGCAAAAGTACAGGGAGGACTGGGAAAAGGAAAACACCTGGCTGGGAAAGTGCACGATAACACCTATAAAGCGCACTGCACTGTGTGCCGGCGCACTTTTTCCATAGGCATGCTTCTAGTGGTGGGCACAAGAAGAACACGAGGGGCGTGAAAGCTCGGGGAACCCTTAACCAATTTTTTGTCCACCAGGCCACGGCAGAAGCAGATATGGTATGTAAACACTGGTTTGTTTTTTTTAAACCCTCTGGTTAAGGTTAATATGGGCATGTGCGGTGAATATCAGCGCTATGTGGCCAGAAGTGTGATAATATCATTTATTTTGTGTAATAAACAACTGCAAGGATGGATGATTACAACAAATAGATGACTAATACATAAAAGTAATACATAGATGAATAATGATGATGAGTTAAGGTGCGTAATCATGGGAACAAGTGGGTTTACAAACAGGAGCAGCTGATTAGCATTAGAAAAGCTGAAATAATACCTCAACTGAAGCCAATTATACTAAATGCACTATATGTGCACTGTTACAAGAATATTTTTCGTTCTATTGCTTTCTATTAATTTATATAATTTTAAGTTAAGCAGGACAGAGTTCTTTTAAAGAAAGATTTACTTATATTCTCAAAAGTTAAGCATGACAGGCTTCTGTTTAAGAAAGAGACCTGTTTTACTGTGTTAATGTTGTCATTTTGAGCTAAAAATAAATGGCTAAATGATCATTTGTTTCCCATATGGTCATATCACAAAGAATATGCATCTGCTTAAATCAAATTCAAGTCAAATGGTTAAAAAATAATTTCACACACACAAAAAAAGAGCTACCACACTGGGAAGGGTGAAGACAACTGGGTTGCCCGGCCCTGGCCACGAGGTGTCCCTTATTTATTTTTCAGGGAGTTGGCAACCCTACTTACAGTACTCTTCTTCACAGTTTGCTTGTTTTTCCTAGAGTATTTCTAAATGTCTGAAAACTTCTCCTTAAATGAAAAGTTCAACTAACCTGTTCTTTATTTAATTTTAATTTTGGTGTTGTACTATTTCACGCCTTGGATTTACCATGGTGCTAAAGTCCAGATAAGAAGCCTCCCAGTAAAAGGACTGGAAGCAGATGCACTGATGTAGCAGACAAGAGGCTTCGACCTGCCGCTCCTCTGAGGAGTTTGGCATCTATGGAGGCTGAGACAACGCGACTGAAGATGTGATGAATGTGTCTGAAATTGTTCTGGAGAGGGGTCACCTGCTCTGCGTCCTCCTCTGTGGAGAAGATCTGCGAGGTAAACTGAGCCAGCTGAGGAGACAACCAAACCCAAAAATAATATTTTAAAGCAACAAGTAAGTCTTTTAAAAAAATAAATAAAACCTGATCTGAACCTAGGCGACTTACTTGGGACCATGAAATGTAGATGGGGACCTCATACAAAGTCCACACAACCGCTTCAGAACATGGAGGGGTGGTAAGGCTGCCGTAATATCGGTAATACTGACTCATGTTGTGCTTCGGCAGGAGGCTCATTAGAGGAAATGGCTTTACTTTAGTTGCTTGCCCTGGGGGAAGGATGCACAGACATAATGAGAACATTGCTACGACTAACACAAGAAGGCAGGAGTGGATTTTTCTTAAGGCTCCACTCACCTTTGTAAGCAACAGAGGAGAGTTTCTGTGAGATGTGTCCAAAGTGCACATTATCTGCATACACAACCTGAGAAATATGATAATGTCTTAATAGTTTTGCTTTAAAAATCCTTTAAAATGTAGTTCAGGACTAGGCTGAGAAATAAACTGACATCAATGAAGAATCCAAGAACGGCAAGTCCCGTTGGATCGTCGAGGGCTGCAGACAGATTTGGATGGATGGACTTCATGTTGACTATGTGCATCTGGAAGTAAAGAAAGTCCACAGAGACATTAAGGGAAGGCTGCACTGCATCTGTGTGCTTACACAGGTGGCTTGTGACTGTGTAACTCCGTCTACTGACCATACTGTACCTCCATTGGGTATCTGCGTCTGTCCACAGTGTGCTCTGAGCCGTTGGACGCCGGACCTCCCCAGTGGAAGTGCAGCTGGATGGTGTGGTACACATCTGGAAGACCGCCACCACTCACCGCCATGCCGCTGCCGACCTGCAGTATGACTGAGAGCAACAGCGCACGCGTCACCCCCAGCGCCCACGCGACAAAAACGCGCTACAATATGCGGGGTATTCACCTGAGTGCCCGTCGTTTTTGAGCGTCCAGTGGCCTGTTTGCGTCTCCTCGAAGCCCTCTAGATACAGAGCGCCCAGAGAGGCGTTTCTGACCATGTGTTCGTCCAAGTTGATGGGAGAGTGATGGTGATTAAGTAAAGAGTAACAGGAAGGGACCATGTCTCCCCATGAGTAAGGATCTGAGGATGTGAAAGAAGACTCATGAGCTCCAGACAGACAACTAAAAAGTGTAAGAAGAACCTTGCTTGCTTAACCTTAAAATCAGCTCACAGCAATCAGTTTTGGACAACCCATGCTTTCCGAATATCTGATATTTTGGCTTTTATTTTGAAAGGATACTTTAGACCCAGGGTCCCCAATCCCAGTCCACGAGGGCCGGTGTCCCTGTAGGTTTTAGATCTCACCCTGGGTCAAAACACCTGAATCACATGATTAGTTCATTACCAGGCCTCTGGAGAACTGCAAGACATGTTGAGGAGGTCGTTTAACCATTTAAATCAGCTGTGATGGATCAAGGACACCTAAAACCTGCAGGGACACCGGCCCTCGTGGACTGGGATTGGAGATCCCTGCTTTAGACTTTCAACAGTGACTTCAGCTTCAGATCATCTAATATATAAGTCTTTTTGCCTTCAGCATTGCCTTAACTCTTCATGGCAGAGATTGAACAAAGTGCTGGAAAAATTCCCCAGAGTTTGGTCCACACTGACATGCGAGCATCACATCCATGATGTCAGTCAGCTGTTCCAGCACATCCCAAAGGTGCTCTGTTGGGTTGATGTGGTCAGCAACCATCCGGCTGATAGGCTGTTGAGTTTTAATGATGCTCAGTTGGTACTAAGGGCCCCAAAGTGTGCCAAGAAACCCACACCATTACACCACCACCAAGTTGATACAAGGCAGAATAGATCCATCCTTTCATGTTCATTTCTGATCCTCGCAGGCAAATGTTGCAGTAGAAATCGAGACTCATCAGACCAAGCGTCAACATTTCAACTCTCTATTTTCCAGCTTTGGTGGGCTCATGTGAATTGTAGCCTCGGCTTCCTGTTCTTAGCTGACAGGAGTGATACCTAATGTGGTCTCTTCTGCTACTGTAGCACATCTGCTTCAAGATTCACACACTTCTGCACACCTTGGTTGTAGCAACTGGTTATTTACTGTTGCCTTTCATTCAGCTTGAAGCAGTCTGCCGCTTTATTCTCTTCTCTGCTGCCCACTTGACATTTTGTCCTTCATTTATTTATTTTTAGACCCCGTACAGTAAACTCTAGACATGGTTGTGTGGAAAATCCCAGCAAATCAGCAGTTTCTGAAATACTCAGTCAGCTCATCTGGCATCAACAATCAAAGTCACTTAAATACCCGTTTTGAACTTCAATATGCCCCCTTGACCATGTCTACATGCCTAAAGGCATTCAGTTGCTGCCACGTGACTGACTGTTGTCACATTCAGATGGTCAGAATTTGGTGTGAACCATATGAAAGCATGAACTCATCCTGTGTGGTATCAATGGTTCAGGCTGCTGGTGGTGCAATGGCAACTGAGCATTAAAGCACTACCACCAGAGTATTGTTGCCGGTCACGTCCATCCCTTTATGACCACAGTGTGGCCATAATCTGATTCCAGTAGGATAACATGCCATGTCACAAAGCTCAAATCATCTCAATTTCTTGAACATGACAATGAGTTCACTGTACTCAAATGCCCTCCACAGTCATCAGAGCTCAGTCCAATAGAGCACATCTGTGATTTAGTGGAACAGAAGATTTGGATCATGGGCGTTCAGCTGACAAATCACTGAGTAGTATTTCCAGCACCTTGTTGAATCAAGAATCTGGCAGATCTGAAGGCAAAAGGGGTACGAGCAAGGTGTAACCAAAGAAGTGGGCATTTGGTCTGTATTGTGCACTGTAACTGTGTCATTGATGGAATTTGATAAAATCCTTTCTAAAGATTTCATACTATCATCGTGAATCCTTTTCACCGTTCTAATCATAAAGTGAAAATGTGACATCGTGACAGCGCTCGTTTTAAAATGAAAAAACAAATAAGTTACTCACCACAATGTGGCTCATCATAACAGTAGTCATCTGCGAAATGAAAACGGCACAGTGACGACAAACATCACCTTTCTTTCCCTTCCATCCAATTACACGAAATTGCGCGTAAGAGACGTTCGCAATATCTTTTCACTCCGCGAGACCAGAGTCGTGCCCTCACCTGAGTCAGCGTATGAGCCGACGATCACGAGGAGAGCTGCGGTCCAAATCATCCCAGGATCCTGGTGGAGCGCACAGCGAGGTAAGACTGAAACAATCGAGGGCGAACGTCCGGCTTAAATATAGGAAGGAAGGTGAAAGCTGAGATTTACTTTCTCCTGGGCTGATCAGTCAACCGTGTCATTACCAGTCTAGTGGTCTTTTCTGATAAACAGGCTCATTGATACAGGGAGAGCTTCACCCCCCCTACACCCACACACACCCCCACCTCCCCAGCTGCTGCTGCTGTAAGCATAGATGCCCAGTGACTAGTAACAAGACCCATTCATCTCATGGGAAAGTCAGAGGATGTGTTAGGAGGCTGGATTAGAAGTGAACAGAATATATATGACTCGGTATAAAGAGGCTGTAAAAATGACACCGTGTTTAAACTTCAGAGGTTCTCTTTATATTTGCTCATCACTGCCCCACGCTTTACAGTGGGAGGGACCACCCTCTAATCAGTGCCAAGCTCTGGGAATCCAGTTAAAAACCCTCAAATTAACACCTAATTTTACACTTAAACGCATGTTTTTAAGTGATGTTACACTTCCTCTCCTAACAGCTCAGTGTTAAGTGTTACGTGTTTCCCATCCAGGAATAGATTGTGCGACTCCGTCACTACTCAGCCTGCATGAACAAAGCCTCTTTTCTCCGACGGTGCTTCTCGGCTGGGTATCACTCTCTCCTCTCCGCCTGCCCCCTTGTGAGTCACCGCGAGGTGCACTATATCTGCTTTCTTTAAATTATGAGAATCTTTTCATTGCCGTGTATTGGACACTGGTGCGAGGAGGCGGGGGGATTTCCCTGCATCCCACCTTAATCTAAATTGACATTTGGTGACCGCAGACGAAGGAATTTCCTCCTCAAAGCCTCGCAGACCAGCTAAATGTCACGATGTAGCGAGGTTCAACGTAAAGTTCAGCATGTGTTCAGAGCCACTGACGCACAAGCTCGTCCTTCATGGTGCAATTTATTTGGCATTTGATTAGATGTACATCTACCTCAGAAAAAACACAAGCTCCCCTGCAAATTAAGCATTTCTTTTTTAAATGGTAAAGGCTATGAAATAAACATCAATGAAATGTAGCATCTGCTGTATTGTACATAAAACATTTCAAACCCCGCTCCCCCTCCAAATCCAAAAAACAAGCTCTCACGCCACCATCAACACCACCTTCTAGCACAGAAACTACAGTGTAAATGCAGCCGGATGGGTTGTGGTGGGCACGTTTTGGATGCATACGGGGATATTAAACTATATGCAGGAGTCTTTTGAGCCTACTGTACAGGACACATGGTTGAGCATAAAACATTTTTGTCCAAATCAAAAAGAACAAAAACTAAAACTAAAAATCTCTCAGCATGCCAAAAGATTAAAAACATGCACCACAGGTCGAAAACGCAAAAAAAGCAAAAGAAACTTGATTTAAAATAAGAAAAAAAAAACATAAGAAAAATCAAACTGAATACATCATTTCCTAAACACACATGAACACTTTCCCACAATTTCTGTGAACATGATTTTGTTTCTTGGACAATCCACTGTGGATTGTCAAAGTAAAGAAAAAAAAAGGGGGGAGGGTAGTTTAAACAAAAATAAAATAAAATAAAAACAAGCAAACCCCCCCCCCCAAAAAAAACCAACTTCTTTTTACATACAATACATTCAAACATAAGTTATACAGATGTGCACAGTCTGACATGTTTAAGCCGTTTTTCCCTCCTCGAGGCAGATCATGAGCGGCTTGGATGCTGGTGGTTGTGGGGCAGCTCTGATCTGCAGACGATTACTCCTCTGATGATTGACACCGTAATTCTCCCCAAGTATACAGACCCTCATCACTGACACATTAAAAAAAAAAAAAAAATCCCGCCGCTGCAGTTGGTGACATCCCATCACTAACTGAAGACAAACCTCAGTAACGGAGTTGCAACTGCATGAAGAATAGCACAGAAACGCACCTGATCCAACCGAGGGAGGAATTAAATCACAAAGAAAATGCAGAATTATCCTGGAAAGAGTTGGTAATGAAACAGAAGCAACTCTGGGACCATCTGGATGATTATACGACTTAATGATTGGAGCATTTATCTCATATAAATGATTTTTTTTTTTTTGGGTTTTTCAAACTTGATCTTCACATATACGCTCATAAAGCCTTTTGTCGCTTTGTTGATGGACAGGGAAAGAAAATCAGCCTATATCTATCCCACAATTAAACAATCAAGGTAACGACCTGCAGCCATAAATTATTATCAAAAAAAAAGAAAAAGAAAAAAAAGAGCACAACATCCTTTGACACTACGACGCCACATGTCAGCTTCGCCCGATAAAAACCCCACAGCAGGAAATTTAGCCGTATCTCGCGAGGTTGAACCTCTCAACTACAAAACATGTTTTTCTGCAAACTTGCTCTAAAAACTTGGAAGACGGCTTCGTGTGTCAGACTAATAAACACCAGGGGACAGTTTCTGTACGCGCTGCAACAGACTGTGGGGTGGATGAGAAAGTTATCGTAGCCTGAACACTGATTGATACGTATGCGTTTGAAAGTATGCCGCAAACACAAACAAAAGTTGGCTCTTCTGTCCGTATGCGGTTATTTTTCCTCGTGCTGTTACAAATCTGACCAAAGGGTGTATTTGCACTAGGGGCTTTGTTTTTTTATGACCAACAGGCCCGTTTTGAGATGTTTGAAAAGCTTTTCTCAGTCTGGGCTAAAAGCAGAAGTGTGGCCTTCTCAGCCTGGATGTAGAGTTTTTGTCTCTTTGCTCCTTCAGATGTCATCGTCTTTAAAAAAAAACAAACAAAACAAAACAAAAACACTCTGATGAGTCTGTACAAACTGTAACTGTCCTCTCTGCAGTCAGCATTTTGTGCTCCTGGTACGGAAAACATCTACGACCCTCCTCCAACTGTGGGTAACGTGCAGGTGTCTGCCCACAGTCTTATACCACGGTGCTGAGGGAGGAGGCGCAGTCTGCAGGCATGGAGACGGGGGCGTGGCCATCTGTCGGTGTGTCGGGCCCCACCAGGAGGGTGCTGCTGTCTATGGAGTCCTCCCTCTCCTGACAGGACGGCGCGGAGTCTGGCACCGGGCCTGTCGCGTTGGGAATATTGGCCTGGAGCCCGTCACCCATGGCGTTCATCTGGCTCGGCACGATGGAAACCCCACCATGCCCTGAAGATACAGACGCAGACAGAGAAGTGGGAAACGAGCATTTATCACTCCGCACATGACGATGTTTGTAAAGAACAAGAGAAAAGGATGTGCGCCTACCGAGGTCCACGTAGAGGAGGCTGTCTGGGTTTATGGAGGCTTCGTATGGAGGAGGGGGGTCGTCGGGATGCTGGATGTCGGGGTATTTGTAGGCTGCATAAGGCGGAGGAGGCTCTTGGAAATGAAAAGCGCCTCCCTCCCCATCATCGGACAGATGCAGGGGAGTGAGACCAGTGCCGAAGGCGTCTGGTCCGTAGTCAAAGCCTGGGACTCGTCTTCCAAGGTTAAAGTGGTGCACTGAGATTAAAGCAGAGTTTAAAGTTTAAGGTGCATTTAAAGTGAGCTTTTTGGATTATTCAGACCATCTAAAAATAATAATAATAATAATAATAATAATAATAATAATGATGGATTGCATTATCATCTCTGTCTTATTGCTGTTTTATCGCACTTAAGATGCTTTGAAGATGGCAACTGACTGAGTGGTCGCAGATCTGGTCTCCGTTTCCAAAGCAACCACTTCAAAAACAACAAGATTGTAAGTTGTCACAAAAACTTTGTGCTGCCATCTCCAATAACCTATTTCCCCAATGTGACTGCAGCAACAGCCAAGACTGTTGTTACTCTCATTTGTATGAAGATGCAGAAAAATAGAAATAAATGTAAAATAGAAAAAAAACAAACAAATACATTTTAGCTGTATAAAGCATAAAACAAGAGGGGAAATTAAACGAATTAATAAAAATAAGTAGCTTAAAACATAAATATCAATATTTAGAATTAATTTCAACAATTATTTTATTTATTTATTTACTGTTGTTTGTGGCCGTTTTTGCCATCCTTATTGAGTTTTCATTTTTAGAAAGGAAGATTTTTATCTCAGCTTTTTAAATCGTTCCTCATACAGACAAAGATTAAAAAGTGACCACAGGTGTAAACTTTGGATCTCAGTGCTGCAACACTTTACTCACAGTTTCCTCCAATCAGCGTTTCGATGCGTTCACGTCTTCTCTGACGGAGTCTGTGTACCATGAAGAGCAGCAGAGAGAGGATAAGGAAGGACGAGATGCAGCTGACGATCAGCCTCATCCCGCTGGCCATCGAGTCAAACAGACTATTCCCATCTGACGGAGAAGACGGGAAAAATCTAATCAAATCAGGATATGTCCTTGCAAACGTACTTTGTTAAAAACGTTCTTTTGCTGAGCTTCGAAGGAAATTCTGCACCGTTTATGTGTGAATGTGACACAATTTGCACATTAAACAACACTTTCACATCTTTTCCTTGCAGCACTATTTAGAAGAGGAGCAGGAGCTAATTGTTTATATAAATTAGGCAATTTGAATCCTCCTGACTCATTTAACGTAATATACTGAATATCAAACAGTGTAAAAATGTGTAGGTGACGAATCGTGATGCAGAATAACATCTTATAGGACTACGAGCACTGGAAGGCTTCTAATCACTGATAATCATTACACACTGGTGGTGGTGGTTTGTAACCAGTGGGATGTGTTTGGATGCGGTGGTAGTACCTGGATCGAGGCAGGTGAACTTGCAGCACTCTTTGGGATCCTTGCGGAAGTGCTGGCAGCCTTGTGGCCGCTCACACAGCGCGGCGACGCACATCTCAGGCTCGCCGTCATGACACGTGCAGCTGAGACACGGGTCGTCTCCTTTGGGGGTGAAGTAGTAGCCCTCGTTTACGACATTGTCTTTTATATCCACGCACGTTTGCCCTGTGGCACAGAGAATATCAAAATAAACACATGGCCCCAGCGGAGCAAATAACTGACACATTTTTGATAACAAACAGAAAATTAACCCGTACTCCTCTTGCACAGAAACGGAAACTTCTTGTAGCAGTTCTCAGCGTGCCAGCTGTGCAGGCCTCGCTCGTTCATGCTTTTGTACTGAAAGCGCTGCAGCTGTGCACAGAAGACATTGTCTTGGGTGGCGGAGGCCTCCCCCAAGTCTTTCAGACCCTCAGGAGGCAAAAACACCTGCATAGAGCCTGAACACAAACAATTCACACATTAAAGCATTCAAATAAATTACAGAAGACAAACAGCACATGTAGGTACTTCACAAAGCTGAATCTTTTATACCTTTGTATGCTACTTCCCAGCGGCCATCCAAGGAGTGGCTCTGATTGGTGATCACATACTGGTAACCCACCCAAAATCTGAAACAAACAACACCACTTACACCATGTCTAGTGATGACGCATTAGCTACTACCAGCCACTAGATGGCCTGCAACCAGCTACAGAGCAGTATAACATCTAAAACAACAAGCACACGCACTTCTGCAATATCTTCCTTATTAAAAAAAACAAAAACAAACCAGAATTAAAGCAGAAGTTTAAAGACTGAAATGAGATCTCTGTTCAGGAACTGAAACCTGGCAGCTTATTTCTGTGGCAATAAAGAAAACTTACTTGCACTGATCTCTGCACACTTTATCGTCAAAGTCCACCTCGATCTTCAGTATGAACTGCAGCTCCTCGTTGGTCACAAACGTGGCCAACGAGCCGTTGACTTTCTGACACGTATCCACGGCCTGCCAGTAGTTCTCGTTCTTCAGGTACACTTTGTAGCAGCTCGCTGTTTTCTCGTAGTGATGCCACCCGCTGGGACATTTCTCTGCAGACAGAGAAGACAAGAGTGAGCACATGATCGCCATGCAGATTCGATTCAAATAAACCTGCTGAGAGCAAAGTGAGACACTTACTGTTGAAGCGCACCGGCTGAGCCACACCGATGACGTCTTCCACCTGGTCGTACCCGCTGCCATAACGAAACCTCTCCTCTTTTATAACAGCACAAATCAAGACAAAAAGGTTAAAAAAGTGGACTTGTTTGTACGTTCTGCCATAACAAATGTAACTGAGAACAACAGATGGTGTTTTCAGTGTGTAGGATAATTGTTAACAGCCCGCGATAATATTTAGAAGTCAAAACCACCACACATCAGTGAAAATAAGATATATACTGAGGCTGATTCTAATCTGAGGAATATGAAAGCAGAAGCAATGCTTTGCTGACCGTGCAGATAGCATCCTCTACTATGTTTTATCAGGAGTTCACAGAGACTAAAGTCTAGACTGAGGGAAGCACCCCAGTACCGTCTATGTGCAACACAATATAATATACACTTTTTAATGACAAAGTTGTTAATGCGATGGATCTCTTGCTACTCTTTGACTAGCTAGTAAGAAAATAAAGTACGTAGGTATGTTACAAACTATAAAGAAAACACACTGTCTCAATTGTGGCATCTTTACTACTTTTTCTTAGTATAAACTAGAAGAAAAAGATCAGATTTAAAAACGGGGAATATGCTTGATCTCTTAGAGCACATATGATATATCAGCAGATAATAGGTGTTTACTGATATTGGCATTTATAACAGCTGATAAATGAGCATTTAAAATGTAAAAAGACAAGAGAAACAGCCTTCAAATGCTTTTCTGTGTTGATGCTGCATAATCTGTCCACCAGAGGGCCCTCTGTAACTTCCCTGTTAGCAAAACACCTCTGGCACAACAACCAGAGGTGTGTTGCTTTTTTTGATGGTGGCTATATTGGACAACGGATGCTGGATTTGGAGCAGGCAGGAAGGAAGAGAGGACGACCTCAGAGGAGGTTCATGGATGTGGTGATGTAGAAAAGAGGACAGGCTGGTGTGAGACAATGGTGACCCCTGAAGGGAGTAATGGGTAGCAGATAAAAAAAGACTATTTCTCTGTTACATGACTCAATGAGATTTTGTTCTTGACTGATGCTTCAAAAAGGAAGGAACTGCAGGCTATAAAAACAGCAAATACTGAAGAACTTAACTGAAAAAAACCCACCAAATTTGAGGAGCATACACTTTGTTTACATTTATAACAGCATTTATTTTGATTTTGCACTGAGATTCATGACAACTAGAGATGGCACGATACCACTTTTTTAATGTCCGATATAGATATCATAAATTTGGATATCTGAAGATACCGATATGAATCCGATAGTGTAATTTTTAATCAATAAAACTTCTTTAAAAAAAAAATAAAAAAAATATCTTGCTGCATTTTGTATAAGTTCATATTCAAGTCTAAAAACAAAACAAAACACTAAAGCTATTCTGCTATATTTGTATGCAAAAAATACACTGCACCCAAAATATTTCATAGTTCAGCAATACTGATCAATCTAATAAACTTAAACCTGCTCCATCCTTCCTATTCTGGTGTTTTAAAGAGTACTTAGCAGAAATATTAAACAACCTAACTAATAGGGATGTCAACTACCAGCAGAAAAAAAATAGGGAACAGCTAGACATTTTAAATGTGCCCCCGTTTCCCTGTTAATGCCCTATCGGCCCCCTGCATAACTTTGCTAGATCCGCTCCTGCACAGTTGCCAGCCATCAGCTACGTAGAAAAAGATTCTGGTGTAGAAATTAATATTAAATAAATTCTAACAACAGCTTATCACGGTTAAACTTGCTGCTGTTGTTTAGCCGCTGGTTTCCTTTTTCTGGTGCAAAGTGGGCCAAAAACTAACAAGAGAGACGGACTCGCGACAGAAAAGCTGATCAGCCGATCATTGATCAGTTTCATGATTGAAGTAGCAACAGGAGAGGGAGGGAGAGAATGAGAGGCAGTCGCTCCATATATTGGTTGTTAAGCTTAACGTGGGAATGCTTTACAAACATTCACAGATGAACTTACACACTTGCTTTACTTCTCTCTGGGTTAACTTTCTCTGAGATGAAATGCCGGTTTGGTAGCGAGGCTCCAAATGCTCAACCAGACCGCCAAGAGGTCTCGCACGCTACAGCCGCTCTATCATGTGACACATATTGGACTGATGTGCTAAGGTTATGAGCTGAGTTACGCCATGTTGCAAGTTTTGTGAGGTGCTTTCGTGATATTTAATGGATTGGATTACATTTTTTATTTCTCTCCGACATCCGATCCAGTAATTTAGGTCAGTATTGGACTAATACGGATACATAATATCGGATCGGTCCATCTCTAATGACAACAATCTGTAGCCACAGTTTTCACTGCATACAGTGACAGGCCTTCAGCTGGGTATTTTCAACTTTTCAAGTTTCTCAACTGTAAAGTTGAGACGTTTCTTCTTGCATCGGCCACTCTGCTGTTATTATAAGATTGAAGGATTGCTTCACCTTTTAGTGTTATTAAAAAAAGTTAAGATAAGATAAGATAAGATAAGATAACCTTTATTAGTCCCACACGTGGGAAATTTGTTTTGTCACAGCAGGAAGTGGACAGTGCAAAAGTTATGAGGCAAAAATTAGAATACAATAAGAATAAATACAGTACACAACTGTACAGAATAGAATAAAATAAAATACTATATACAGTAGAATAAAATAAAATAAATATACAATAAGATAAAAATAGAATACAAATACAAATACTATATACAACTGAGTAAAAATACAACGATGAGTGCCCTAACAAGAACAAAGACTCTCCAGCAAGCCGCTGATTAACGTGACAATAAGCCCTTGACTTGAGTAAGGCTTGCATTTCTCAGTAAGCTCACACTTAAAAAAAACAAAAGGTCAGTAGTTGTCCCTCTAAACATGCAGACTATCAGATATATGAATTTGTCCAGTTTTACTGCTGAATAAACAGAAAGAAAAAGAAGCAGAAGGAAATTACTTCTCAACTTCTTAAGCTGTTCTGTTAAAAATGGGGTTTTACTGCAGAATGAATAGACTTCAGTGTGAACCCTTAATCGTTTAACAGCAGTGCCGGCATGGAGCGTTAACTCGGAGCGTGGACGGCTGCTGTATGGAGGTCACATGCTGCACTCAATCCTTTCACTAACTCCTGTTATGCTGTTAGAGATCTCGGGATAAGGTCTTTCTAGATTTAAGCGGAGAACAATAGGATTTTGTGGTTAGCACTGTTGCCGCACAGCAAGAAGGTCCTGAGTTCAATTCCACCATCAGGCCGGGGTCTTTCTGTGTGGAGTTTGCATGTTCTCCCCATGTTTGCGTGGGTTCCCTCCGGGTACTCCGGCTTCCTCCCACCGTCCAAAGACATGCAGCTTGTGGGGATAGGTTAATTGATTAATCCAAATTGTCACTAGGTGTGAATGTGCGAGTGAATGTGAGTGTGAATGGTTGTCTGTCCCTATGTGTTAGCCCTGCGACAGACTGGCGACTTGTCCAGGGTGTACCCCGCCTTTCGCCCTATGACAGCTGGGATAGGCTCCAGCGCCCCCCGCGACCCTGAAAAGGATAAGCGGAAGCGAATGGATGGATGGACAATAGGATTTTGGTCAAAGGCTTAGTGACATCTATGCAGTGTAGGACAGATGAACCAGCAGTAAACAAAAACAGAGACACATGTGCAGCCACTCAGCCTTTAACCCTTCTTCCCCCTGCCATCTGACGCTGTCAATAGAGCGGACTCACTGTGAAGGGACTATGAGGACTACAAAACCACATCTGAGCAGCTGAGCAAAAGCAAATTAGTAAGACAGGACTGTTTATGTGGGTGGTTATTGTATTAAATGCAACTATGCCATGCTGCAGTTCAAACAGGGACGCAAGGGCCAAGATTTACTATTTTTACGTTTGGTAGGAAGAACCTCTGTGATAAAAACAAAGCTATTGTCAGTATCTGTTGAAGAGGTGCACTGAAAGGAGTGGACGCAGGTATTTAAAAGTCATAAAACCTGATCTACTAATGCTAAAGGCAGGTGATTTTACTGCCAACTGTGCTCAATTTAACTCAGTTCTCCAACTTCTCTGGAATGAGAAGGAGAGATGGCATGTGTTCAAAGTAGAAAAACTTAAGGCTGAGCGCCGCATATTTCTGGCCCTCAATACTACCGATATTCACCCAAGTGACATGTAATTCCTAATTTTCCACTTCCGAACTTGCTCAGTAACATACATACACACTGAACACCAAACGTGTGAATGCTCAGTGTCAAAAATAGCACTGTGAAAAAAATAAAAAACACTGACATGGGGCCAGCTGATTTTTCTGAACAAGAAAAGAAAGAAACAGATATTCTGGCTTCATCCAGTTCAGACCCAGTTAGTATTCCAACCGTCTCCTGTAGTGCAAAAGCATGTTTATGGATGGTGTGCGACTTGCTTTGTAGCCGTGTTCCTGTGGGATTACGCTTTAGCAGGAAATCTACAACCTAACTAGGGCTGCTCAATTAATCGAATTTTAATCACGATTACGATCTGGGCTTTCAACGATCATTAAAAATGACTGAGCCGATTATTAGCCCCTCCCTCATTTATCCGCGACACCTTAAAGGCCGTCTGTGAAAATATTGTCGGGCATAAACCGGTCCGTGGCGCAAAAAAGGGTGGAGACCGCTGATTAAGAGGACCCGAGGGAAGCTCGGAAAGCTAAGCAGAAGTTATTTGGAGAGTGACTGCCGTTGGTTGAAAAGAGTTAAAAAAATAAATAAAAAAAACTTCAGTGGTGTTGCACACTATTTTATATTATTTTTTTTAAAGTCATTGTTAACCCTTTAAAGCCGGTCAGAGCAGCACGCTCCGTTTTGCGTAACTATTTTTAAATCCCTGTAGAATCTGAACCGTGTAAGCTAGCGCAATAATTTGTTTTGCATATGAAACCGGAGGAGTTGTACTTACATCTGATGCCATCAGCTTGTCCTAGGTCACGGTTTCGTTCCACATATAGCTTTGCAAAAATTGCATAAAAAGCGCTTGCAGGAACAAAAACATAATATTCCAGAAACACGCTTTGCCGTTCCTATCAGCTGTTCGTAACACTTCCCACAGTAAAATGATGCACATGCTGTTTTCTTTGCAAATTTGCATCATAGGATTGTTTTTTGTTTTTCCTGCAGTATATAAAAATTGCTGTATCTCCAAAATAAAACTATGAAGACACTCAAAATAAATTTCCTGTGGTGGGAAACTATTTTTTTGCAACTTTATTGTATTTAAAGTTTTGAGGGATAAGCCTCTTAAATTTCTCCAAGTAGAAATATATGTAAACAAAACAAAAGCGATTTTCAATTTTTTTTGTAGTTTATTGCACTTTTTTGCAATTTATGTAATTACTATGGACTTAATGCATACATATTATTAAAATATGGGCTATAACAGTTGTATTGATGTATAGCAACTTGAAATGCTCCCACAAATGGCACTACAGCATGTAAAAAAAAAAAATATAAGCTCTGGTGGACTTGGTTCTATGGTAGGTCTTAAAGGGTTAAATAAATATCGTCAAATAATCGTGATCTCAATTTCAGTGAAAATAATCGTGATTATCATTTTTGCCATAATCGAGCAGCCCTAAACCTAACTATGTCGAAACTCAACGCATTAGCCTTACATGCACCTCCCTAGAAATGTAACCACACATTGGGTTAATGCAGCCCACAACTACTCTGATTGGTCAATTATTCCTGTGTATGTCTGGCTACTTTTTGGTTCAGTTTTTCAAATTTATCAGTGAGAGCATAAAATCATCGCCTCAATGTAAGGAATAATAATCAATATTAGAATTCACAAATATCAGCAAATTCCTGAAGGGAGATTGTTGAAACTATTAGAATGAAGACGAGGGAGTGTACAAAGAAATGGAAAAAGTCCCCTCAAGCCCCCGAAGAACACTGACCACAACAAAGCATTGACATTGCCTGGCATCGCATGGAAAACACCAGGACACGACCACACTGTAATTAACATGTAATGCACCAGCACAAGAGTAAGTGCAAGCTGTGGGCTCCACAAAGCTTCCCTGCACAGGTCTGGCGCACTGGCGACCTGTCCAGGGTGTAGCCAGGTGGGATAGGTGGGATAACTCCAGCCTCCATACAACCATGAGCTGGATAACCGGTTTAGATGGAAGGAGATTACCCAGAAAACAAAAACATATTGATTTTCCTTCAGCTGCCTCTCATTGATCTGAGCTGCCATGCTCTTTCAAAGAGAAAGCACATGTCCTGTTCATCCTGCTCTTTTACTCCATCATATTCCTTAATACACACTCACTCAATCAACTCTTCTGTATGTAGATGTCACTGCTCATTAATGACATGGACTAACAGCGTCTTTGTTTACAAACTGAGGCACTGATGGCTGATCACCTGCAGATAACTTCCATTTACCCTGTATACTAAATCTGTGCATATATTCACCTGAACATCTCTCAGTTTGGCTTGATTAGATTGCGCTACATCCTCCACACCTGTATTCAGAGCTGCTCATCTATGGTCTGATCATCCAAGCGTGAAAAGGTTCTAAAAGGTTCTGGGTGTTGCTAGACTTTCCAAAAATCAATCATGTTATGGGTGTTAGGTAACAGACTGAGTGTGAAAGGGCTTAAGTGAGCTGCACTCACGGGGACAGTCCATCTCGTCACTCTTGTCCTCACACGCTGTCCAGCCGTCACACTGCCAGGACATCGGGATACACTGCATCTTCCCACTGCGGCAGGCAAACTGCCCGGGGCTGCAGCGCTGCTCTGAAATACACACAAAAAAAGAGGGTTTATGTGGTTAAACCTGCACATAACCAAGGCCTTTTTCCTAAGAAGAGAAAAACCATTTAAACTCAGAGTGCAGCAGTCTGAATGGCGCCGTGTGAGCTTTCAAGGCAGTTAATAAAATAAGATGTCTGAGATGGCGAATGGGTAAATGTACAATTAGAGCTGCTTGATCACGGCAAAAATCATCATCACCATTACTTCGTGAGTATTGACATTGGGATGATTTAACACAACTGCTTACACGCTCAAAACAAAAACAACAACAACAAAAAAACCACAACAGGCCAAATGCAAAGGAAAGGGATGCACTTTTTGGCCAAACAAGAGCATTATTGGAAAACACACAACGTTATTATGTTAATAAATGAGTGGAAGACAAAATTGTAACTGAATAAAAATTCAATCAACTGTGCTTCCTGTGATTGTGACTGTCCTAATTATTACTCTTAGGGTACTCTTAGGGCAGAGCTACTGTCCTAAGAGTAGCTCTGCCACTTTAACAGAATTTGTCTGGTATTTCCTTTGACGTAGTGGTGTCATTTCTGTGCCTAGGAAGTAATAGTGACCCTTAAGCCCCTTGCTTAAGGGCCTTTTTCCGCCCCTTGCTTAAGGGGCGGAAAAAAGCCACAGCCGCTAGCGATCACGTATGTTTGGATTTCTTAAACTTTATCAGAGATGTCGATCAACTGCAAGGAGGAAGATAATCTGCAGAGCCATTTCATCATGTCTGCAAGCCACTGCGTTATGTTTATAGCCTGACATTAATAGAATCTGCTGCTAAGAGTATTTCATGATATTCAGTAACATTAGAGCGCTGAGTACTCCTGCAAGCAGTTCAGTGATGACAGCAACTCAAGAAGAAGCCTAAGGCACACAGCAGACAATACTGAACTTCTATGTTCTGTCTGTTTAGCGGCCTATGAAATAAACTGAGCTTTCCCGATGCAGTTAAACGGCTCAGTGGGCAGTGTCAACATTACTGATCATCAGATCAATAACTTATCACTATTTGCTTGTTTTTAGATTGTTACAGAAAAGGGTAAGTTCAACATACTCGGGATATCGCTTGCCTTTACTTAAGCTGTCATATGAAAGTACATATACTTCTGTTAAGTGTTTCCAGCTGGGCATCGTGTACCTGGAGTTAGGGCTGCTCAATTAATCAAATTTTAATCACGATTACGATCTGGGCTTTCAACGATCATTAAAAATGACTGAGCCGATTATTAGCCCCTCCCTCATTTATCCGCGACACCTTAAAGGCCGGTCCGTGAAAATATTGTCAGGCATAAACCGGCCCTTGGCGCAAAAAAGGTTGGAGACCGCTGATTAAGAGGACCCGAGGGAAGCTCGGAAAGCTAAGCAGAAGTTATTTGGAGAGGAGAGTGACTGCCGTTGGTTGAAAAGAGAGGTAAAAAAAAAAAAAACTTCAGTGGTGTTGTACACTATTTTATATTATTTTTTAAAGTCATTATTCAATACATTGTTATTGTTAACCCTTTAAAGCCGGTCAGAGCACCATGCTCCGTTTTGTGTAACATTTTTAAATCCCTGTAGAACCTGAACCGTGTAAGCGAGGAGTTTTACTTACATCTTATGCCATCAGCTTGTCCTCGGTCACGGTTTCCTTCCACATATAGCTTTGCAAAAGTTGCATAAAAAGCGCTTGCAGGAACAAAAACATAATATTCCAGAAACACGCTTTGCCGATCCGATCAGCTGTTCGTAACACTTCCCACAGTGAAATAGACGTCAGCGCAAACTATCGCATGTCCGCCATTTCCTGCCCGAAACCGGAAGTGACATAATTTTCGCGGAAAATGTAGTTTTTTACTTGTAGGCTTTAAAAGCCTATACTGGTGTTTTTATAAGTCATGTTTGACTTTTCTGAATAGTTTCTGGGATGCTTGCAACTCGAATTGCACTGCTGGAAATAGTTTATTTTGATGCACCTGCTGTTTTTAGATTTCCTGTTGTTGTAAACTATTTTTTGCAACTTTTTTGTATTTAAAAGTTTTGAGGGATAAACCTCTTAAATTTCTCCAAGTAGAAATATATGTAAAAAAAAAAACAAAAACGATTTTCAATTTTTTTCTAGTTTATTGCACTTTTTTGCAATTAATGTAGTTACTATGGACTTAATGCATACATATTATTAAAATATGGGCTATAACAGTTGTATAGCAACTTGAAATGCTCCCACAAATGGCACTACAACATATAAAAAAATAATATAAGCTCTGGCGGACTTGGTTCTATAGTAGGTCGTAAGGGTTAAATAAATATTGTCAAATAATCGAGATCTCAATTTCAGTGAAAATAATCGTGATTATCATTTTTGCCATAATCGAGCAGCCCTACCTGGAGTCAAATGTTTTAACCGATGCATGAAACAATACATTTTTAGACATAAGTGGTAATGGCTGCCGTTTTATTTGTGAATATTTATTACACGGCGTGCTGCGGGGAAAAGCCTGTTCTAACGTTTGAGTCTAAGGTTTATTTTTTAGCACCTGGCGGCTCTTTTTTGCTTCTCATCCGTAAATAATCTGCTCTTTCACGTGATTCAGTTTATTTTGAAAAGTCTCAACAGGCTCTTGATCTTTATTCTGAAAGGTTTATGTGGAAAATAAACAAGCGGACACCAATGGTTTTATCGTTGTTGTTGCTAACGACAACTCATAAAAACAGGCGCTTGTCCGACCGTACTGTGGTTATATTAAATATAAGAGAAAGAGAGAACTTTAAGAAATTAATATAGCCACTACAGTGACCATCAAAACGATGAAAAAATATTGCCGTAAACAGTTTATTTTGCGACACCACGAAACAAACGATAGCGTAAAATGAAACGATAGACGTTTTTATATCGTCATCCGATATATATCATTATATCGAACAGCCCTAGGACAGAGTGAATGAAAATAAAAACTGAAATTTAAGTTCCTTTCCTTAATACAGGGTATTATTTTCAACAATAGATTTAACAGTCCTGCCCATTAGAGATCAGACTGTGCTACATGAAGCCCATTAACTAAAATCTGTTTTAGCCCACCTGGTTTATATTAAAATATAAATTTGACTGCTTTAAAAGGACTTTTAGTTTAATACAGGGTGACTCTTATATTGAAAATCTGCTTGAAAACCCCAAAAACATACTGTGCTTACCTGACAATAATCTTGCCAGAGCTACCCGTGGACCTGAAACAAATAGAAAAAAAAGAGTGACTAGCCTGTATATCAGTGTGTCGTCTTTCAAAAAAAAGTAAAAATATATTTCATTTAATCCAGTCCGATTTAAAAAAAAAAAAAAAAAAAAAAAAGTTATATTTTTTTAATCCTTTTTATGCTGCTCGTGATTTTTTTCTTTATTTCTTACTGTCACCTGTTCTCTCCACCCTCTTGTTTGTGAGGACACAGGTAGTCATGTAAACCTGCAGAGGAGCTGCATCACCCACTTGCCTGACAAATATAGCAACACTATTTTTTTCTTAGAAGAGAGAGAAAGGGAGAAAAAAAAAGCTTATTTAATTTAAAACCAGACCTCCAGCTTTGAAAATCAACACAGCTGCGACCACAACCTAAACTGGACTTCAGTGTTAAATATTATTTATTTGTACTACAGGTGGTGCAAAATAAATAAGCAATTACAAGAAAAAAAAAAAACAGATTTCCCAAATAAAAGCTGTCAGTTAGTTGTAAGAGTTAGTTTTGATGTCAGATTTTCTAAATAAAAGTTATTTCCCAGATGTCTGACTTCATTACCATCATACTTCAACTTTTATAGCCAAACTATTTAGCTACCGTTCTTTTGCAACAAGCATTAAAGCCCAACAACACCACCGGATTTCCAGAAAGCCTAGTTCTGATTGCTGCAACCTTACTGCACAAGGATTCCTTAGACACTAACAACCCTGTGGGAACTTCTCACTGGGCTTTACACCATGATTTAAGCATTAAAAAGCTTTTTCTAGTACTGGACTGTACATCCCTATTTTATAGAGAAGCAGGATGAAGAAAAAACCCCACATTGTGGCTGGGATGAATTCATTGCAATTTGTTCTTGGAAGCATTACAACGCTACCAGTTCATCTATATTTCAGTGTAATGCTTGTCCGAGGGTTAAACAGCGCTAGAGTTGTTAATTTAAGCTTCGGAAAGCTAATGTTAGATCGAAGCAGTGCTACTGAACCTGTAACCCTTAAGGTTAACAAGATCACACAGTCCACGGGTGTTTTAATAGCCATCTCACACAGAAATGTCACCTCTTGGTTAATGCTAAGTGGACTGAGGTGCATTACAGACACATCTCAGTCTCCAGGGAGTGAGTGCATCATCAAACTTGAATGTGTGTCAAAATGACAGATAACTTTAAAGACATTAACAATTAAACACATTAGAGGGAGCTAATAATAATAATTCATCCTTAAGTTTATGATAAATAATTGTTGGCGGATGGGTTAAAAAGCTTTGTTTACGGTAATCAAACAGGGGCAGAAGGTGATGGCCCTTAGTTGGAAGCAGGCTTGTTTTAGAGTCCGATTTTTTTTAAATCTAATGCCCCAGTTCAATCAGTGCATTGAATGAAGCTTCGCTCAGATTCCCTCATATTTGCCCTCTTAAAGTCATGACATTATGACTGCAGGCAATCATATTTCAAAAGTGAGGGGATTTCCCCTTTAAATGCTTCCACAGGGGGGATTTATACACTTTGGGAGGGATCAGGGTCAGTTTGAGGATCAAACTGTTGGGGGGATAAGCCGAGTGAGCTCAAGACTGGAGGTCCGAATAACCGATAAGTAACGTGCAGGTCACTGGTTTGAGTCCCTGTTCAGATGAAGGCACTTCCTTTTTCTCCAGAGTGTGATCCTAGGTGTCTTAAGTAGATTTAGATGTCTGCACTCTGTCAATTTCACATCTTTTAAGTCTCATAGAAACATGGAAGGAAAGCACATCAGACGTTGTCCACATTGGATGTCAATTCATCTTTGGAGCAATTTGGACCAGTCCGGTGCAATGCTTTTAATTGTTTTGGGTATTTTCCTACATTATAAATGCTAATTTGAGGCCCTAGTTTCTGATATATAGTATTTTCCATGTGCAGGAAGCAAACAAGACTTTTATTAGCAGTTCTGGTTTCTATTTTGAGTCTTACTGACTAGCACAGACTTGGAAAATAGGAATACATTGGCTGAAATGAATCTCAAACACATCAACACTTTGTCCAATCACAATTCAGCTATTTATTGAGTTTAAATAAAAAGCTCCTTACTCATAGTCAGACTGCAAACAGTGACTGAAACACAAAAAAGGACATCCAGACTTATGTGTGATTTTTCTTTTATGTGGATACCCACCGGCTATGGTAGTAGCTAAGGATTTTGGGAAGTGGCGACCCTGAAAATTGATCATGAGGACAGGTTGACTTTCCATGCTTTTTATTTACAGAAAGATAAATAAAACACAGCCCAATAAAACCTCTGATAAAACCTCTGATATGCCACAATAAAAGCTGCTTCAAATCAAAATCCCTAGTGTTTCAGTGGACACTAGCAATACAGTTTATTGAAACGCGCATGCTTTTATTGTGAAACATTTTCTTGTGTATTAAATATATTACAAACGAATTAACCAATTACCTTATAATGTACATGTTTGTAGACTTGCTAAAGAAAACAAGCCTCTTGCTGTGTGTAGCTGAATAAACACTTTCATCAGAGAAGGATGTGAGCTTTTTCCTCTTCCCTACAAGGCTGCCAGATAATTGTAACAAATCCTCCGACAGGGAACAATATTTTAATTTAAAAAATTTTCCCCATACATTTCCCACTAATGAATATTGCAATAAGACTTGTTGCTAAGGCTAAGAAGCAAACAAAGCCAAATCCAGCTTGTTACTGGCTGACTCTTTATATAGTTACATGTGCTCCTTCAGAACTATAAAATACAAGCATATGTGCTCCATTTGAATGATGACTGTCTGTGCACATCAGTATTCATGCTTTCAGTGCATAGCTGGTATCTGTACTGCTCGAAAACCCACAAATGCTACTGGAATCAGAATAAGATGCCAGCAGCTGCCTGCTTTAGGTTATCAGACATTACAAGCTGAAATCAGGACTTGTGCATATCCAACCTGTTCATATATCAGAATAACAATGATTAGGCAGTTATTGTTTTGTTACTGCTGCGGGAAAACACAAGGTCAGAAAATCAGAGATCTCAGTTTAGTTAAAGGCAACAGGGGCAAAAAAAAAAAAAAAAAAAAAAACAACAACTAAAAAACCCCATCCCTTGCCGAGGCTTTTTTTCAGGATTTTATGATCTGTACATGTTGACAAAAGAATCAGCAAACACTGGTTACCCTGAGCGAAGTGAGCCTCTGCATCTCTTATATAACCGACAGGAAAGCACAATAAAGACTATGAGACTGCCCCAGCTCGGTCCCGCTCAAGTGTAACGGCACAGTGAACCGGCCTTGTGCACACGCTGCATCATCTCCAGCTGCTGATGATTCATATCAGCACTGAGCTTTGCTGTTAAAAGCACTGTGTGGGTATGGACATTCATTTATTTCTTTTTCATTGCACCATCTCACATTAACAAGCCATATTTTTATCTGCACCTTGTGCATGAAAGCACTGCTGGTCAGCTTCCTGTGATAATTAACCAAAGTAAAGCGCCTTTCCTGTGCTAACACTGTCAGTTCAGCTGTGAGACACACTTAATATTTAAAATTGTAAACAAAGCTGTGTGACTGGAAGCTACAATGTTATTAGAAAAAGTTAACACTGTTTCCAAAGTAAGTAGTGTCAAAGGGGCAATACGGATTATCTCTATAGACCAATTCACCATGTTAGCTATAAGACGCCTTATGAAATCAGTCCTTGAGTCACTTCTATATTATTTTAAATTCCTCTACAAAAGCAGTCCCCAGCAAACCAGGACGAGAAGTGTCAAAGTGAAAAAGTTTTGCTCTACAGCCAGAAATGTGAAAGGGGATGAGGGCTGTCTTACAGCAATCCTGCAGAAGGAAGTAATTCACCCGTATAGACACTATTTACCCCATAAAACAACCAAATGGAAACCATAACTTAGCCTCATGTCTGGACAATGTTGACATCAAATTTCACGAGTTCTCTCAAGCGCCATATTATCTCATTTACTGCTTTTCGCTAGCTGCCAGAATACACGTACACAGGGTTATTTTGCCCACATGTCATGTTTCAAACATTTGCCTCAGTGACCTTTCAATAAACTGCATCACTGTATTATTGCGTGGCTGTACTTCAAGTCTACCTGTTAAAATCCTCAAACGATAAATGGCACAGGTTGAAACACCGCCAATTTTTTTGTGAAAAACAGACTACTGAACAGCCGACAGTGCAACACAAATCGGCTGCTCAGACCCACAGACAAGACCCAAAGATTAGCTGACTGCAGCTCAAGTTTAAGCTGATGGTTGTGTCAGTCACACTACACAAAAACAACCAAGCTCTGTTCACTTTTATACGCTGTTGGCTGTGCTTAACCTCTTGACTCTTTTTTTAGAGCGCACACTGAAGTTTTTCACTCTCAGACAGCTCGGTTCACCTCTAGTCTCTGTAACCCACAGGACACATGCTAACCACTGGGCCTATCATGTGCATTTCTGCTTTTATCTTAACCATACATACTGCTTCTAGCGTGTATTGTTATGCATCATGCAAATGCAGGAAACCTGCTGATTTGCCTTATTTGCACGTGAAACTCAGCTGGCCAATTGAGATGATCCCGATCACATAGATTTGCCTTAAAATGTGTGACACTTTCAGTGTTGCCTGCCTCATTGGAAAATGCATAATCTGAACCTTTGAGAGTTTGCTGGAGTCAGCTGTGAAACAAATGTAGAAAGCAGGTATGCCCTTTATAAGTGTTAAAAATGTATGAGGATGATGTGGTTTAGCGGGTTACATCAATACCAAGTTAATGTCTCCACAACACGAAGTCTTAAGCAATTATTTACATGTACGTTCAGATTTGGAGTTATACTCCCGCAGTCTTGATCTCAAGTCAAATGACCAAGTCATGGTTGAAATAGTGACAAAAAAAAGCCAGCCCAACTTATAAAAACACAAGATGATGCATTCACTCCTGAGCATTTAAGAAAATCATGACTGTACTATTTGGAAACTCCTAATATAAATAAACATTTGCCCAGGGAACAAACCTCGACACGACCGATAAAAAGCACGCCCTGTTTGGTGTGCCAATTGTTTTCTAGGTGGGAGGTTTCTCCTTTGGATCGAGGCAGACAATAAAGTGTTTATTCATGAGGCTGAACTGATAGTCTGAACTGAATATCAGGATCACAAGACCGGGATTAAAGCAAACCACAAGACGCATTTGGCCTTTCCCTGCTCAAATGGACATCTAAACAGCACCTTAGAAGCTCTGCATTTGAAACAAAAGTAGAACACACTTACAGCAGAGACAAATAATATTTTTTTTTTTACCTGTTTGGATTTCTATGACCTTCCAGGTGTATTTTATAATTATTCACTGTCACCGGGGGGCAGCATTTTACCAGTGGATGTGCTCAGGTACTTTCAAACAAGAGCTGCTGTTTAACTGTTGGCATTTCTTTTTAGGTACTGCTGTTTCCTTTGTGCCAGGCTGCAATTATAAAAAGCCTCATTGAAGGTTACACTGACTCACTAAACCATCTTCGAGTTTAAAATGGTATTACACAAAAGTATAGCACAGCACTAGTTCTTATTAAGTGGGCATCTCTTCAACACAATACACACAAGTCAAAGTGATTGTTCCTAAACATCAGTTGATAAGCTCTTACTTTGGGTGGTTTTTACAGATATGAAACAATATTGTGTTAAAATGGAGAGTAGTTTTAAACAAAAAAATGCATTTCTTTGTTTAGGGATTTGATTGTTTCTTTTTCCCTTTTCAAATGTTACAGTGTGTCCTGTGCAGGGGTGCCATGATATTTAAAACAAATACTGCCATGATGTTAATAATAGACATAAATCAGGGTTCCTTTTGCTCAAAATGAGCTTTTGGCAGTGACTTTTGATATTGATCAGGGCGCATGTAGTTAAGGCAAAAAGCCTGTGTTACCTGATTTAACAAACCTTTTCCTTTTATTGTATTTAACCTTAAATCAACTAAACTCAGCTTTAGAAAACTGATTTGCAACACACAATCCCCGTCTTTTGTGGACTCTAAAATATATATAATCATCTAAGAAAGGTGTTTTTCTGGCTACACTCCCTTACCCTACCTCCCTGCTAGGGCTGGGCCATATTATACCGTTCACGGTAATACCGGTATAATGTTAGGCAACGATAGGAAAATGAAATATCGCGATAGAATGGGAGTAAAACGCGCATGCGCAGTGCCTTTGTTTTCATACGCACATGGCCGATTGTTGAGTGAAACAGATGAACCAGAATTGGTTTGTAAAAATGGTGCAACTTCCGTGATGTGGAACTGGTTTGGTGTTTGTCCGTCAGATACACAACAAAGCACATTTTTTTGCAGAACATGCAAGCGGCCGTTGTTATTGTCATATTTGTCGGACTAAGATGCTCTTAAATCTGGGAGTAATCTGGGTCCTAAACTCCATATGCTTCAGGTCAAACAACACTGCAGCATCACTTAGAGTTAAAAACTGTCTAAATTATTTCATCTTTAATAAAACGATCAGCATTGCTGCTTTACCAGGTGTAACTATAAAGTTTAACTTCCAGGCATCCATGAAAACAAAAGTTATTACATTTAACGGAGTTAGAAGTTAGCAGGAAGCTAGCGGAAGTTAGCTCGCTAGTTTCGCTAGTTACCTAAGCATGATATTGCATGTTCTGACTGAGAGATTTCTGAAAAAAATCAAACGTACAGCTCTGCTATCACTTCCAACATAAATGAAGACAGGAAACTAAACAGCAGTGACGTTTGTAGGGTTACTGAAGTTGGGCTAGCTGGTATATAATGATGTGCTACGTGATCGCTAGCGACACAGCTATGTTAGCATAACATAAACAGTGAAGCTGGAGGACGAACACTAACACTTTTCCACTTATAAAAGTTAACGTGAAGGTTCTTCATGGTTAGAAACAAATGCAATCGCATGGCAGGATGCTGTAAACGGACCAAACTTCAGTCAGGAGAACAACTGAGATAATCCATCCACAATACGAGGTTAGTCATTAATATACTGCAACAACATGGGAATAGAGCAGCTGCCAGAGAATTCAACATTAATGAATCAATGGTACAGAAGTGGAGGAAGCAAGAAGAATGAGTTTAATAAAGTTTGATTTATCTGACTGCTTTGTTTCGCTTAATGTGCCTTATAATCCCGTGCACCTTATGGTCCGAAAAATGCGTACTGCACCTCTTTTTAACTTCAGTGGATATTATACATGGTTATGCTCAGGATATGTCAGCCCATTTCTACTGGAAATGCCTTTTGGTTAAACTTTCAGCAAGGAATTTGCATTTGCACTGTTACATTTTTATAAAGCTTTAATGTACATAAAAACCAGCTTCTTGTTTAAGTGAAAATAAATGGAAGGTTGTCTTTTTGCGCTAGTAATGTTGTGGAGTTGTATTTTGTCTCGCATCAATTATATCGTCGGTTATATCGTTATCGCAAATTTTCAAATATATATCGTGATAAATATTTTTGGCCATATCGCCCTGCTCTACTCCCTGCACTAATGTGCTGCAGATTTTTAGTACAAGCAATTTGTCAAAATAAGACAAAACATCCAATAAATGAAGTTAAACTGAATTTTTCTATACAGATGTTTTTTTGACCACTATATTCATATAGTGGCACCACTAGCCCTGAGTATTAGCTTACGAGCTTATGTTGCCACAGAGACATGACGCATTACCCTTTAATCTCTATTCATCAACTAAGAAGTTTCCTTCAGACAGCTTTATCGTTTTAGCCATCACACTGGTGTGTAGTGCGATGTGCCTGGGCTTGCAGCTCTATGATGTGAGACAGGTTTAGTGATGCAGGAGCATGAATCTCTGACATGCATTTCAAATTGAGGCTTCACGGCGGAAGCGGAGACCAACCCTGGAATGTAGTGAAGCCTAAATACACCTACATTGTTTACAAAGCTTTGGATTGAGCCAAGATATCGTTTCCACCTTGCGTAAGCACAATTAAGCGAATAAATGATTATGAGCTGTATCAAAAGGTCAAAACTAGACGGTTGACTCGAAGCGACCTTGTTTATTTTGACAACAACAACACACAGCCTTACTTGATTTTCAGGTGAAATAAATTATAATTTCGTTTAGAGATTTCAAGCTGGTGGGCATTACTTTAAAAGATTAAACATAACAAGAGTGCCAGCAGCAGCAGTAAAGGGGTCCTCCCCGCTGTCCAGCAGCAGCAGGAACACGGGTTAAAAAGTACCGGAGTCCCCGGCTTGTGGAGCAGGCCTCCCCGGTGAACCTGCCGCCCCCTGCCTCCAGCTCTAATCCGTTTCTCCCACTTTCTAGCAGAGCCCGGGGGGAATACATGCACAAGAAAAACAACTCGGAGAGGCTATTTACCTGCCCGTGGTGGGTCCGTTAAGGTGAGGACGAAGAGAAGAGAGAAGAGGACGAAACTGCTGCTGTCAGCTTTCGGCAACATTTATCCTCCATTCATAGTAACTCCTCTATCCAGAAATGTAAGATATATTCCGAGGATCTGCACCGCGCCGCCCTTTCCGAAACTACACCGCGAAAAGCTGAACGCAATTTGTGCCCATTTTCACGCAGTCGGAGCGGCAGCTGAGGGAAGAAAACAGCGTGTGCACAAGCATAGTCGTACCGCTCAGCGACCAGGGTCGTGCTTCCGAGGGGCTAACGTTAGCTAGCTGAGCCGCTCTGCCGTTAACGTCCCGTCCCGCTGCTCGGTGCCGAGCGACTCTCATCCAAGATGGCCGCGGCCTCCCATCACAACAATCCCAAACATGCAGCGCGCACACACAGGCCATCAGCTGGAGCCAGGGGCGGGGCTTACTGCGCGCGTGCGTGTGTGTTTGTGTGTGTGCTGAGGCCATTCAACTCTAAATATCGCTAGTTAAATAATTTCTTTGACTCAAGATAAAACTAAAAAGGCACAAGATGTACATCATACTATTATTATTATTATTATTATCATCTCTGGGAAATAATAATAATATTTAACGTGAGAAAAGGGTTTTAAGACTAATGTATCGAATAAAACGTTCTAAATATAACTGTTATTCTTGTAAATTTAACTGATTGTATTTAGTATTGTCTTTTCTATTTTGTTGTAAATGTATTTAAAACAGTCAGTTCAGTTTAAAGCTGAAAATATTTACTTTCAGATAATTTGCACATATTTCAAGCTGTGTGCACATTTTATGTTTTCTTTTTAGAACTTTTTTTTTTTTAAGAAAATTAAACTTTAGATAATTTATCCTGCAAAGTTATACAAACCTATGTCAATTCTGAAAGACTTTAAACCAAATAGTCTTTTTCAATAAAAAATTAAGGAAAAAAGCAGCTGAGAAAGAGTATAGTTTAACCCAACAACACTAAATCGTGCCAGACATTTGGAACATGTCTAGATGAAGTTTGTGGAATGTGGATGACAAACCTTGTCCTAAAGCTATTATGAATCTTACTTAAGTTTCCATTCAACCCCTCCAGCCGGTTGGGGCAGATGGCTACCTCTCCCTGAGCCTGATCCAAACAGAGGTCACTTCCTGGTAAACTGGAGTTTTCCCACAATCATCTAGTGCTTGCTCACAGGGGATCATCTGACTGTTGAGGTTTTCTCCAAAACTACTGCAGAGTTTTTACCGTAAAGCACCTTGAGGCAACTGTTGTTGTGTTTTGGCGCTGTATAAATAAACTTGAATTGAACTGAAGAAGCTTACATTTAAAATAAATCACATTGTTTGTGCACTAGAAGACCTAATGATCAGTGGAATTATTCTTTCAGACAACACAGACAGTGAATGCAATCTCTTCCCACTTTACTACAACATCATTTAGAGTCAGTAGCTTATTAAAAAGGAGTAAATTCAGCTGAAACAATAATGATGTTTTATTATTCACCCTTACCTCTATCAAAAAATGATGGAGGTAAGAGGAAACAGGTGAGACCTTTGTACGAAAATAGCTGTATTGTCAGATGACACCTACTTATGGAAGCTCCTTTCCACCACTGAACAAAAAACCCAAAACTTTTTTTGCCATCTGTAATCAAAACTTTGAGATAGCAACTTAAAACGTTGACAAGCTTTCATAACTACTTGACTGAAGTTTCGTATTGGCTTTATTTATTTTAAATGTAAATATTGTCTCTGCCATGTCTTAGTGCTGTCCTGCACAAGAAAGGAATCTCTAACATTGGAAAAATATATATTTTTTTAGTCAGGCCAATCATTCTTTAAATGGACATATGGACATGAAAAGTGTGTGGCAACTCTACACAAGCACCTTTTTCTTTGAGATAAAACATACTTAGATCAAATAAAATGTTAACTTTAACTAGGATGCACACAACTGACAGGGTGACACTTTAAATCTGTGGCAAGTTAAAAAAAAAAAAAAAAAAAAAAAAAAAAAAAGGGGCCTCTTTACCATCAGTTCTGACAGCAAACCAGACTGAAGGCAAACTGGAGCATTTGAAAACATAAAAGCATGACAGGTCTTTTTATTTGGACCCTGACCCAACTCCTTTAGCACCAACAGATGGGAGAACAAAACTATACGGCTGACAATTCATTATCTGATTGCAAACACAGATTTTAGCCCCAAAAGGTATATTTTACATTTAGAAAGTTTAGGAAAGGGTTCTACATCTTTATGATGGTGAGAGCAGGCTCAAGCTTTAATAAAACACATTTTCTTCTCCCATTTGGAAACACGGCAGCCGGAGATTCCTGTTCCTGTCCTGATTAATTCCTGTGAAGCAGAGAAACTCTGAAATGTCATCTCATTTATCTGTGAATTTTTTGGGAAAAACGTTCAATGACAATACAAATGATTTAAAATATGCAAATATTGTCTGTTGAGAATGTCAGTCTGTTAGAGTAGCAGGAGCTGTTTAAAAAACCCCCAAAAAAAACAACAAACAAAAACCCTTGTATGCGAGATAAAGACAATAAAATCAAAATAGAATTCAGACATTCAAATTATTTCTCTTGGACCTACAATGACCTTTGTTGCATTTTAGTGCATAAAGTTTTTATAGTCTCTACTCCACCATTTATTTCTTTTTCCAGTCCTCCAGCAAAATGATGTGCTCTTTAATGTATATGTTAAGTCTTTTTTTTGTACAATCCAAGCAGAGAGGTGCTGCTCTTAGAAAAAGTCCGATGCTTTCCGTCTTTTGGGAAGCTGCAGCAGATTGTCTGTGAGCGACGTGACGTCCTGAGAATTTGGAGTCTTTGCTTTGTTTGGCGTTGGCGTTCCCGAAGGAGTCGCCGGGCCCCCGAAGGGAGACTTGCATGCAGCGAGTCTGTGTGAGGGTGATGGGGTGTAACTTGCTCGCAGTGCTTTGTCTGTGTATTTGCTGGAAGTCCGATTTACGAGCCGTTGCAGGGCAGGCGAAAGGGCCGGGCTCAAACCTTTAGGCGTCAGGCTGCAAGACAAAGAATATAATGTTAGTTTCATTTCTTCAAGACTTCACAACTTTAATTCTGGTAGAAATGAAATGACAGACGCAGTGAGCATCAATACCTTGCAAGGTTCTCTGTGACTTTTCGTAACGCTTCCTGTTTCTTTGCACGGTTCTTAGCGGCAGCCTCGTTGGCCATCTTTAAACCAAGCCTTTCTCGTCTCCCTGGTTCTGGGATCTTTAACAAAAGGTAATTAAAGTCAACTATTTTACTTAAACAATTACAAATTAACCATCAATCCACCTGTAAATTCTCAGCACCTTAAAAGAAGGTCCATGATTCCTCTCAACATACGGGGTGTCTGATCCATCCAGACGAAATGGTGTGCTCTCGATCTCACCCCAGGTCATCAGAGGTGACTCAGCTACACCTGAAAGGACAAATGCATTAAGAGATCTAGTGCCAAAGCAGCTCCAAGCTGATTGTGGAAACAGATACTTTGGTATTCATGTTTTATCTGCTGTCTATCAAATACCACAATCGCTAACAATGAGAGGGGGGGGGCTTGATTTTTGGCAGCAGGCGAAGCGAACAGACGAAACGTAGTCACATCACGTCTTTGATAAGGAAACAGTTCAATGTGGTAAACTTTTAATTCTTTAGCTGCCCCAGTCAGATAATGGAACAGGTCTGTTCTATGCAAAGCACAATAATAAGATTACTCACCAGGTGCAGGTGAAGGAGTTTTTACGTAACCATATCCATTCATTGATGGGGATTCATGTGGGATAAGCTCTTTCCCATCAGGACCTACTTTACCCTGTTTGAACTACAGAAACAACACAACATATGTTCTGCATCATCAAGAAATCCACTTTTTTGCCTCCCCTACCTCCATTTGAACAGACTGGCAGGCAGTGCAAGCACTTCATTCAGAAATAAGTGGCACATAAAGGCAACGACAGTCATTGTTTTAAATACAGTATCACATTAACAACACCTACCTGTGCATTGAGAGCTGCTGCCTGCTGAATCTGGCTCTTGTTGAGAGCTTTGCTGAATGGGTCTCCAACAAAGCGAGTGTTCTTGTGAACCACCTCCCTTGGTTTCTTGAAGATGGCATCATCATCTTTAACACCTGATTTTAAAAAAGGAAGAAAATAATAATAATTGTAGAACAAAATAAAAACCTCACTCACTGACACACACAAGTGAATTTAGCCAATTTTGCAAATTCACACAACTATCGACGCTCGAGCCTCCTACCCTCTGGATAATACATCAAGGCATTCTTGGCTTTGTACTCCCAGGTCTCCAGTCCAGCTTTGGTGCATTCGAGTGCTGCCTTCTCTACTGATGGTAAGGCAAGGTTCTGCTCATGACGCTGGAAAACAATCACAAGCTTTTATAAATGATTTGAATGCAGCCAAGAGGTAGGATCTATTAACACTCACCTAAGTCTATTTGGTGACTCAGTTTAGCATGTTTTAGGTGAGTGGTTTACTACTCAGGGGCAGGGATAGCTCAGTAGGTAGAGTGGTGGCCCCATGATCGGAAGGTCGGGGGTTCGACTCCACTGAACGGCTACCCTGAGGTACCCCTGAGCAAGGTACCGTCCCTACACACTGCTCCCCGGGCGCTGCACTGGTGGCTGCCCACTGCTTCACTGGGTGAATGGGTTAAATGCAGAGGAACTATTTCCCTATGGGGACTAACACGCACACTTTACACTTTTACTTTACTCGACAAGCCTGTTGCTCTTATTTTGAAAGACTGTGAAACAAAGACTCCTGTTAGGAGTCTATCTTTAGAATAAGGGACTCATACTCATCCTCTTCAACTCCAAACTCTTCTCAGAAGTTACACTACGTCACACTAGCTTTACCTGGTGGAGTGACTAAAGTTTATTTACATTTATTTTGTCTTTTGTTTTTTTTTTTTAAGGAGTTCTGCACAAGACTGTCTTGGTAAAAATCTTTATAAAAGCAATCTTCTGTTTGTACAGTAGCATCTGGGAAATAGCTTCGTGTTCTTGTTTATTGGCAGCTGACAAAGCTTCTGGGTGCACTAATGTCACCTTCTGGTGGCACAAGTCTATTACGTCATACCAGACATGAGTTTCTTTTTTCTTGTTTTAAAAAGAATGGAAAATGCTGTTTATCCTTTAAGACAAGAAACAGCTGCACAAAGTATTTTTTTAAGCAATGTAACTGCTATTAAAGGGGGGAATAAATCCTGAGTATAATTTAATTAGTTAGTATATAATTAGTTAGTATATATACTAAGTGAATATATAATGCACCTCTACCAGAAGGAAGTGGTATTAATGGTCCTACAAACTGTTCGCTGACCACCATGCGATGAGCAAATAGAAGAAGCAACACATTAGCTTCCATTTGCTGGCAGATAAAAGGCGTGTGGCACATTCAGATGCGATGCTACTATATAAAACAGGGGAAACATGCAGAGCCAAAGAGGACTACAGCCTGAAAAACAAAACAAAAAAATCTGGTTCACCGCAAACTCCACCAGGTAAAGCTAGAGTGAGCAATCTCAAAAAAACTGTTTCTAGTTTTTGGTGAATAACAATTCTAGTTTAAATGGTCATCCCTAACATACGTGCTCCACATCGCCACAAATTATGAGTTTAAGTCTGTGGGAAACTAATGCAATGATTTAAATACTTTTACAAGTTTTTGCGATAAATTGACACTCGTGAACATATGAAAGCCCCAGAAAACAGATCAGCACACCTGCATTTACACAGCTGACCATCCATACCTGTTTGAATTCAGCTTCAGCCTCATACAACCAGGCATGCTTCAGTTTCTCCTTGTCTTTTGCCAGATCCATTATCTGTTCAAAGGATGCATTATCCTCACTGGTATTCTTAGCGAGGAAGCGGTCCAGGCTGGGCAGATTTTGTTCTTCTGTGTCGTCAGCCCTCTTCTCTAGAAAAAAAGAAAAAATACCAATAATTTCTCATAGTCGATCAATTTAGTGCCAAACATGTTAACCACTAATGAGAAACAGAATGGTATACAATATGGGAAAGCATGTAAATGTCAAAAGAAGGATTAACAGCGAGACGTGGATGTGAAGCTTTAACAAATTACACATTTACTGCATGTCGTTATGTGTTCATCACCCTGCTTACTTACCTCCATCTACAGCTTTAGCAGAATAAGTGGAAGCAGGGGATCCCAACTGGCCCACTGGTGTTTCAAAGCTAGCAGGCGTCACATCTTACACAAACAGAAGAGAAAGAAAAAATTTGAATGAGAAAAAAAAAACACCTGTTGAATTCAAGTATTTTATCATTAACAAGTATTTTACTTGGAGAACACATAATGTCTTATTTAATTCCACTTCACTCACATGGTGCAGAAGACTGCGGTGTAGATTTTGTCAACGAAGATCCGTATCGGATGGAAATTTCTCTCATCCTCTCCAGGTCTCCATTTTCCTCTGCTTCAAGATATTCCTTCTGTGCCTGCAGCTTTGTCACATCTGGGAAAAAGTCCCTCTGGATAATTTTCTCTAAGCTCTGTCAACAAAAACAAAACACAAGCAGAAGGTTAATACAGAGGACATATTACCAGGAAATATGGGCTTATGGCACATAGAGATGTGTTCAGATGTTTACATACACTCATCATGGGCATGGATGTCATGGTAATTTTAGTCTTAATTTTTTTTTTGAATAGTTTGTTTCCATGGTGCAATTACTGCACAGTACACGACTTTAATCAATTAAAAAATTAACAACAACAAAAAAACAAGAGTGTACACATTTGAATTCACTTTGGATTTTCTCTAATTCAAACAGGGTTAGATATATGTAAACAGGTTCAATATATACACACACTAAAATCTTTTGAGTGTTGCTAAAGGTTTAACAAAGCCAAAACAAGGGCAAGGACACAACAAGGACAAAACTTTGTGTAACTGATCACGACTGACTACAACTGGTATTTTCTCTTCACCAGCATAGAAAGGATTTGTTTGACTGTAGTCACTGGATTGACCAATACTCAGAACAATGGGAAGGTCCAGTGAACACAATGAAGATCTAAGAATGAGAAGTTTAGATTTACACAAGTTGCAAAGATCTCTTGAATCCATTTCTAAACAACTGCAGATTACAAGATCATCATTTCAAATAACTGTACGTAAAAGATTAACAGATGTGTCACCACTTTGCAGAGGTCTTAAAGAAAATCCAAACTGTCAACCTCAGATGACAGGAAATTGGTTAGGCTGTTCAGGAACAACCCTGTAACCACCAAGGCATAAAACCTGCCATGAACTGAAAACTGCTGAAGAAAAAAAAAAGTTTTTCCACTCACTGTGGACCAACTGGGAGCTGACCAAGAAAGAAGCCTCTGCTCTAAAATCGATACCTTTAAAAACTCGACTTAAACTTGTTGCTGCCCACATGGAGAAGCCAAATGCCTTCTGGAGAAAGGTTTTATGGTCAGAAGTGACAAAGTTTGAGCTCATTGGCCACAATGTCAAGAGTTACATTTGGAGGACTAAAGGTGAGGTTTCCAAACAGAAGTTACGAAGGTAATTATGGTTCTGTGAATTCCCAGAAGACTGCCAGTGACAATAAACAATGCAGCTATGTCTTCTTGTGCTCAGTGCAGGTTGAGATTTCATATAAACAAAGTCAACTGTGTGACCTGTAGGCTACCTACGCGTGTACACCATAAAAACCCCCCGGTACCCTACATCCGATCTCTATAAATGTTCTTGCACTGAGATGCTCCAAGTGAACTGCATGACTGGCAGTTATCTGGGAGTTCACAGAACCGTGGTAACTTTTGTAACTTTAATTAGGTTTCTTTCCCTCCTGCCTACAGAAGTTGCAGTAAACAATGAAGATGACTTATACTAGCAGTGTCGTGAGGAAAAACTTACTGGTCAGCCAATGGCAGAATAGTTGAAGCTTGAGTGGGTCCTGAGACCAGATTAAGTCAGGTGACCCTAGCAACCGTGTAAGGCACTGCCAAGGATTCTGCTGCACAGATTTCCCCTCATGGAACACCTCGAATTACTGCCCAGGCAATGTTCCTGGTAGTGTGGCAACTAATATCTGAAGAGACTTTTTGTACATCTGTTTTACTGTGTCAACAATCTGGTGGGAAAGCTGTTTTGGCAGAGCTTTTCCCTTTTTCTTACAAATATAACATATAGCCCTGCTCTGAGCTTAAACTCTGAGTTGCCACAGTATACAGACACACAGGACCCCACTCACCAGACTGAGGAGTGTGGAGAACCAGATCCTTGATGGCCATCTAGGTCCTATCAAGAGACCCTGTGGTCTGACTGCCCCACTGTGTGAAACAGTAGCATTATTAAAAGACCCTCTGGATGGCATTGTGGCAATGGGCTGTGTGCTCCAACACAAGAAAATTTGTAAAACTTGTGGACTGCGGTTAAAGCCACGTCTGTGCCAGGAACCAAATCAGTTTAAATGAACTCTAACAATTCTTCTAAGAAGAGTGATCCAATATCCAGCTAGATTTATTTAGGGCTTTTTGATAGCTACTTAAGTGTCTCGTCGTGGTGCAACTGGTTAAACAATTTTTAACCAAATATTTTCGGGGTATAAGCATGCCATTACCATGCTATTCATGTAAATTTAGTAACTTAATCCTTACTTGAGCAATTTGCTATTGCACTTTCATATCGTGAAGTACTGTCATAACAAGCACCTTACTTTAAACCTATACGTAGATTTGATAAGTAAACACGTTTTCCACACTGACTGCATAATATTTGGAGCTGTTATACACTTCTATGTCTGTCCAGACTAGTACAATAAAGTATTTAGTCTAAAGAAATGTAGCTGTGTTGTACATTACCTGCCTGCTAACTTACAGTTGTTAGCTAACACAGTCGCGCCTGTCTATGTCTGCTATTATTTACCTCAATGTATTCCTCCTCATCCAGGACGTTTCTCTTCAGCGTTCCCTTCTCCTCATCCTCTGGTTGCTGTTGAAGAGCCACTGTTGAGACCGCCAAAGGGACGAGAGTCCCGGACAGTGCTTTCCTCACGCTGGCGCTGGCCTCCATTGTGGTCCCTGTTAGCCTCCTAGCCAGATGGCTAAATAATCTTCTACTACAAATAGCGACGAAAATTAAGCTATTAGAGGGTGTTTCTTTCAGTGGGTTAACACCGTTTAAATAGTTAACCAACAACGTAAAAACCCGATACTTAAAAATGCCCAACGCCACCAACTCTAACACATTAGCTGACTTTTAGCCACCAGCGTACAAACAACGCACAGCCGAACAACTACGTCACCGGAAATTTACGGCTTCGCTAGAATTTTCCAAAATAAACCCTGAAAGCCAACAGCGGTTTGATAGTTCGCAGACCTTAACTTAAATTAAAAAAAATAATAATAATAAAAATATTTATATATATAATTTTTAAAAAGGCTTTATATAGTTTTTGTTTCATGAAATACACTTACACTCCATTTACAGTACAGAAGACAAACTCTAGTGTCATGTCTCACAGTGGCTTTACAAAAGCACAAGACCTTCACATGTGGAGTTTTTAGTGCCTAACAATTTAATAATTTTTTTATATATTTATTTACAGTGTAAACAATTAGTCAGAAGTGATTTAAACTTTTGAAACATTTTCATGCCTGTCATCACCAGAAACGAACAACATTTTGTGGGAAAATTTATATTAGACATACTAAACATATTAATGACTTCATTGTAATTTTCAGATATAGCAAACCATCCACTGAGCCATGTTGGACTCTTTGGCGGGCTAGTTCTGACCCCCTGGTCGTTTGTTTGACAAAGAAATGCTAAAGAAATCGATAAAGTAAGGCGTTAAAATTCTATTAAAAAAAATAAAAAATAATAATAATAATACCGTAATAATAATAAGTTAGCTGCGTTTTCTATTGGTGGCACAAAAAAGGCATTTCTTCTTTTCTTAAAAAAATCCCCAGACAACTGTATTTTTTCTCAAGGACACGTTTTTTTTTAACAGTCTGTGCAAACTACAACAACCCATTTACAAATTCAAGGTTTTACTTACAGTAATAGTATCAATACATGCCAGGATTTTACATATATGGTTACATATAAGAATTATATGTTACATATAGGTATATGCAAACTATTTTGATTGGATCACACAGAGCCATGCAAACTTCTTTTTTTTTCACTTTTTTTCTGTGTTTCCCACAACAAATGAAAGTCTTTTCTGACGTCTCCACTTGGCTCTTCTGTTTTTAAACCAAACCTGATTGACAGAAAAGAGGCAACATTGTTGAGCTGTCATTTTATTAAATTCAGTATCTACAGTAGTCTTTATTCACATTTACATTATTAGCAGACCATCATATTTAATAAAAACAATTATGTGATGCTGCAGTGTTACCTCCACTCTCTCTTCTCTTAAGTGAGTGCGCTGTGCGAGTTTCTCTCTTGTGTTCACATCTGGGTACTGGTTCTGCAGGAACAGCTCCTCCAGTGCGTCCAGCTGTTCCTCAGTGAAAATGGTCCGGTGACGCCGGGTTCGCCTCTGTTGACTGGGTGACTGCTCCTCCCTGTGAGTGTCTCCCAGCCTGCACGAATCTGAGAGGATTGCTGGGTTCCAGCCATACTGACAAGCTGCAGGGAGGAGGTCTGATTTAAGGTTGGGGGAGCAGAATCAAGCTCAACCACAGACAAAAGCGGAAGGTATGGTCCTACCTTCGTGGATGAAGTCAGGCTGGAGTATGTCAGCACAGTGGGAGCAGTAGCAGCAGCACAGGCAGGCATGATGAACCGCCTCTGTTTGGCCTCCAGCAGGACTCACTGTCTTCTCTTTTAAGCCAAGACCACTCGCTCCGTAGGACCGTTTATCTCCACTCCTGCTCGGATACTTCAGGATGTTCTCAATAGTAAAGGGGAACTTCTGCCTCTCCATCCTGATCAGTCCACCTCCAAAGAGGTTTCAGTGAAAGCTCAAAAGCAGTGGTGATCACAGGTTATTGTGACACACACACAGAGGACTTTTCGAGCCTCAGTTGCTCTTCTCCTTCTCCTTCTTCTCTTTACAGCAGCGTGTCAAGCCCTTATAGTGAAATTGGGAGGCCAAAAAAAAAGAAGTAAAACCATAATCCCCCCCTATGGACCAGACACATAAAAACGGTTGAAACTTAATTCCTTGCTAATCTGGGCAGTTTTGTGAAGAGGTTAGGGAGGATGGCAGATTCAGTTAATCTCGCCTCATTCCTTTCTTCAAAAGAAATCAGATTTCGCTGCATAAAATGAGAAGTGGAGAGCTCCTAAGATCCTTATTGTTAAGGTTTTAGAGGAAAGGGGATTTCTTGGTATTAGAAACCTGGATTTAAAGATGAGCGTTCTTGGTGTGGCCACAGACTTGTGTATGCTGAGTCTGAGGATTAGTTCTTCAAATTCACTTCATAATGTCGCTTCCACGTATAGCTCTGTCAACAAACGATCCTGCATAAATTGGTATATTTATTTACACAAGCTGGGGCTACACTGTCAACAACAATGCAGACTTAAAGTGATTACAAAGTGATTAGGGCGCTGCAGATGATGGGGTGACTCATTTGGCCCGTGTATGTTTGCACACAGAGAGAGAAAATTCAGAGATATGGATCCATCCCAGTCGTTTGTATTCACGATCGTGCATCATGTGTCTTATCTTTGTGCTGCAGTCTTTTCAGTCTGACTTTTCTGACAATGTGCGCAGCTGAGGTAAAGCTATTACAGGTTAAATTCAGCCCCCCCACCACCACCACCACCTCCAACCCCGACAAATCCTGTGATTTCATACAAGGCAATACACCTTTTTTTTCCCCCTCCCAGAGAATTAATGGATTTCCACAATCTGTCCTAAGCTCCCTTTATAAGCGCTTTTTGAAAACAGATAACAATAAACACCATCTCATCCTTTTCACTCGGGTTTAATAGCATCCAGATTGTTGATGTATAGTTTGCGCAGAAAGTGAGATCCTTATCTGCAGTTATTGTGGTTCTCAATAGAAGGAATTGTACTATATCCATGTTGGTTCAAACAGTTCAAAATTCATTACTGGGGATTACAACAATAAAGATCCATTTTATTGTTGTAAGCAATATTTGGTACAAGGAGTAAAAGAGAAAAGAACCACAGCCGATGGGTGGCAGATGAATTCTTTTCCGCATTTTTAGGAGATTCAAAAATAGTATAAAACTCTTTGTCTTAAGGAAAAATCTTGCTTGATATGCTGGAATTTATTACACTGAATATCACATGAATTGTACAATGTATTTTTAAAAGTGCTTTATAAATAAAGTATGTTGGTATGGTATTATAAGGTAGTTGTGAATGAATAACTGTTCAAAATAATAATTTCATAATCATAATCATTAAAATGGACCTTGGCTCAGCACCTCTGTCAACATTCTTCTGATTGGCTGCCTCTACAATACACAGGTGGACAGGTTGACTATCTCCAGTGCAGAAGGTCTGCAGAAGTCTGGGGAGGATGTATCTACACAGCATCAGATAGTAGTCTGTAGGATGGAAATCAACAAGAGGAAGCGCGTGAAGGCAGAGGCAAGGATTAAATAGTGGAGGTTGAAAAAAGTAGAATGTTGTGCAGATAACAGATAACTGTTAAAGTGCTGAAGGAAACTGGCAAGAAGGCTTTTGCTGTATCCTCTGGGCAGAAAAGCAAGAGACTTGGTTGTGAAAATACAGGAAAGTATTTAAAGGAAGGAGTTGGCAAAGAAAAAGTGGGATAATCGAAGAGATGAAGAGAGGAGGCAGGGGTACCAGGAGGCTAGGCGTATAGCAGCAAAGAGACAAGAAAAAGGCTTTCAAAGAGTTATATTTGAGGCTGGACGCTAAGGAAGAAGAAAAGGACTCATGAGAGATTGAACTGATGGTCAGGGTGATTAAGGACAGAGATGGAAATACACAAAAAAGTGAAGAGAGTGAAGGTGAAGAAGCAAAACATAATATGTGTGTCAGTGAGAGGAAGATGGGTGTAACAGTGAAGATGCAAGGAAGAGAGGTAGTGAAGGTGAAATATCAGGCTGTACCTGGGCTCAGTCATCCAAACCAGTGGACAGAGCACAACAGAGGTGAAGATAAGAGCGCAGGAGGGTGGACCGAGAGGACACGAGTGTTAGGGGTGATTTGTGACGGAAGGATAACAGCAATAATGAAAGGATGATTAGACGACAGTGAGACCTGCTGTGATGTATGGTTCGGAGACGATGGCACTAACAATAAGACGGGAGGTGGATCTGAAGGTGGAAGAGCTGGATGCTAAGATTGTCAGTGGGAGTTATAGAGGCAAGGTTGAGATGGTTTGGAGATTTGGAGAGGAGAGATAGAGGAAAAGAGGAAAACCATAGAGCAGATTCATGGATGTAGTGAAGCAGGACATGCAGGGGGTTGGTGTGACAGAGGAGGAGGCTGGGGAGACGATGAGATGAAGGCAGATGAACCCTAAAGGGAGCAGCTGAAAGAAGAGAAGAAGACGACACTGTCTGTGTTTTATGAGAAGACTGAATAAATAAACTAAATGAGGCGGAGGGTGAATGAGACACTGTAATCATTATAATAACTTCTTTTTTGTTGTGTGACACTGCATTTGAAAGACAGAGCCTGGAAAATATTAGTTGCCACACAGAATGTTGATTTGCTTGGATGCTTCTGAGCGTGTGCGCTCTTTAGGGTTACGTGTCACAGTCTTATATTTTAAATGGCTATTCAGACAGAAAGCGCGTGGGTGGAAAAAATGAGAAGATTAAAGGACACAAATCAAATCAGTGCACATCAGACAGGAGACACTGGATTATAAATACACCCACACACGGACTGTTGATAAACGAGCAGGGAGCTGTGCAAGGCAGCAGAACGCTGACGTGTGAAAATGCTCAGCTTCTCTGCTTGGTGCTTGGACCCAGGCCCAATACCTCCTGCAGAAACAGAGATTGAATCAGGGCGACCGGGGGATCACACCCTCCTACTCTTTCTGTTTCCTCCTGAACTTGTGCAGAAAAAAAAAAACTGTAGACATAATGCACCAACAGGGAGGAGGAATCTGGAGTACCACTCCATTGTTGCATAAAGTATTTTTTAATTGCATTGCACAATGTTTTTCTTTATTGTGTTTTTAAAATATATATATTATATCCCCTCAAGGACCTGAAGTGGGATCGGGTGTTTAGTTTGTTTTGCTTCAAAATCATGGCGCAAGACTGAGCTTGCAAGAAAAAGATGGAATCAAAAAGGGAGTAACAGGGAAAAATTGCGCAATTTCTTTTTTTGGTCTGCTTTTTTCATTCTGCAGCTCAGGTTATAGAGACTCGCTTCCTCTTCACACTCATATTTACAATTTTATTCATTTCCCAAAAAATAAATAACAGCTAAACAGACAAAAAACACATTAAACAAATTAAAGATTCGATTTGTATCATTTTCATTTCATTTCACTGACAGCTCAAATGCACACATAAACAAAGACTTCAAGAGGTTTGTGCAGATGTTCTGCTCTTTATCACCTTTTTAATTTTTTTTTTAAAGGAGTGCACACTTCACTGTGGATTGATCGACACAGGCCCTTAAAAGGCCTTTTCAAGCTTTTTCCAGTCACCTCTGAGGACCTGTGAAAGCTGTTGTGTTAGATGTGCACTTTGAATTTAATCATACTCTGTGTGCGTTCATGTAGGGGGAGGGACGCCCCTCCAGCCCATGCTTCCAGTTTCACCTCTTACATTTGGGACACTTGACTTCAGCAGTTGGAGAAATCTGTAGCACAGGGGTTTTGGTTCACTTAATATTTTTTTTATCCCTGCACCTTAATTGATTACTCGTGTACTCAATAAAGACATGAGAATAAAAGCACTGAGTACCTTATTGATTGTGTTTGTCTATAACTGTGACTTAGATGAAGATCTGACAACGTTCAGTAATAAATGCAGAAATCCTGTAGGTTATATGCCAGGGTTTCCTTACCTTTTTGACTTTTGACTCCTTAAAATGAAATAAAGTCTACTTGAGACCCCCAATCACAGGTTAACCTATAGAGATGCCTCAGTATGGTGATGACATTAAGGAAAGCCTAGGGTGCCAAAATAACTTAAGTAAGTACATCATTAAATAATGAATGAAATGTGTCTTTAATTAATAAAATATTAGGTGATTAGCTCCCAACAAACTAAACAAAGAGCACTTCTAATCTCCCACGCTAATCTGAAATCCGTGTATGTATGACTTAAAACATAAATACACATAAATCCTACATGTACAGTTTTACAGTATATTTGAATGCAACTTTTCCAGCTAGGTAAATATTGTAAGCCAGAAATTAAGCTAACAAAAGCTCCGAGGACTTCCTTCCCACAGAGTCAGCCGGCATCTTTCCTGCCTTTATTGTAGCTGCATTTTCTTTTCTTTGTGGAAGTAGCTTGTTGCTTTGTACTGTGTCAACATTTCCTCTCTTGGGAGCTGTTTAGGTGCAGGAAAAGTGGCGAATGTTAACATGCACTTGACCCACAATGGCAGTCTTTTGTGCTTTCTTCATAACCACTTTAGAAAAGTGTGTGCCCTGCAGTGTTGACTTCTGAATACTAGAGGTAGTCTTCATGTGGTAAACTGTCTTAACTAGATTGTTGATTTGTGTATCTGTGGTTTTGCATATTTTTCTCTTCCAGGTGTTGTGCTTTTCTAATTATGTTCTATCATTTTATTATATTCTCTTCCCTTTTCTTTTTTCTTCCAGACTTTCCCCCAATGTGCCAGCTTTGATATTGTTATAATACACATTAACCAAGTAATAATAATAATAATAATAATAACGACAATTTTATATATATATATATATATATATATATATATATATATATATATATATATATATATATATATATATATATATATATATATATGGGGTGCAACGATACACAAGATTCACGGTTCGATATTTTTTCGATACAAAAAAAAATGTTCATGCCTTTTTAATTTGTCATTTATTAAAATTATAAATATATATTTTAACTCAAAAGTACAGTTTTTAAATTTAATGTTGCTGAAACAACAAAGTAATAAAAAAAATAAATCTATCTGATTGAGGAATCACTCATCTTTGGAAAAGAGAGTTTATTACAGAGAAATGGTTCTTTCCAAAATAAAAGCTATACTATACGCTTCTTCTGGGCTATATTCTCAGCAGCATATTAAACATATCAGGTCCCCATAAGGAGAATCGTGTGCTAACGGCTGTCTAAATGACTCGGGTAAAGTTTGTAGCATGCTTGTTGTTTTTGTCTTTGCACTAGGATGATGTCAGAGTAAATGTGCAGTCACATTCGTTTTGTTCCCACTAGTGCTGTCAGCGTTAATCTGAAATGATTTTAACGCCACAACACGGCAAATCTCCATTAACGAGCTACTGCGGATCGCCCAGTGCGTGGGGCTGGACGGCCAACACGTTAACGAGCTAACTGCGCTAACGCACTAGCTCCCACCAATGTAATTGAGCATTGCATGGCACATCCAACATACTGTTTTACTTTTGTCCATGACGTGCTTACCTTCAGGGTAATACGCCACATGAAAACCAAAATAGTTCCAACGCCACATCTCTCCTGTCTGGCTAGCTTGCCCTGCGCTCAGTGAATCTGCGTTTGATTACTCCACCTAGGCTGCAATGTCTAGCGCAGATCCACTGAGCGCTCAACACAGACAGCATCGTCAGAAGGAAAGTTGATAAAATAAATAAAAAATTTTGTATTGTTCGATACATATGCGTACCGAACCGAAAGCACTGTATCGAACGGTTCAATATCGATACGAATATCGTTGCACCCCTAATATATATATGTATATATATTTATTAGGGGTGCAACGACAAACTTTACCCGAGTCATTTAGACAGCCGTTAGCACATGATTCTCCTTATGGGGACCTGATATGTTTAATATGCTGCTGAGAATATAGCCCAGAAGAAGCGTATAGTATAGCTTTTATTTTGGAAATAACCATTTCTCTGTAATAAACTCTCTTTTCCAAAGATGAGTGATTCCTCAATCAGATAGATTTATTTTTTTTATTACTTTGTTGTTTCAGCAACATTAAATTTAAAAACTGTACTTTTGAGTTAAAATATATATTTATAATTTTAATAAATGACAAATTAAAAAGGCATGAACGTTTTTTTTTTGTATCGAAAAAATATCGAACCGTGACACCAAAGTATCGAACCGAACCGAACCGTGAATTTTGTGTATCGTTGCACCCCTAATATATATATATATATATATATATATATATATATGAAAATAAAGAAATGTGACAAAGATGACACTGGTAAACTGCAACAGCTACTATTCTGTAACATCTCTAACAGGAAGAAAACTCAATGGCTCCCTTCAAAGCATCCTATGTCACAAGACATTAAAGCTGTACAATGTTCCCACCACTAACACATGACCCTACGCTGTGTTCACTGCATCATTCCATGTTTGGCACTGATCACCACCTGCACTCATGTATATATCATGTATATATCTATCTGTCTACTTAGCACTTTTAATTCTTATTCTCATTTTTATTTTCATGTCTATTTAAGCTTAATTTATAACAGTATTTATAACAGTATGTTTGCACTGAAGCACCGCAGCAATTTCCTAATGTTGTAAACCCACTCAACATTTGGCAATAAAACCCCTTTCTGATTCTGATTCAATAATCATAAAAAAATTCAAATAACAGACTTTCTGATAAAAGTTTATATTTAAAAAGAGGTTTCAAAAAGAAAGACACATTTTTTGAAATTTATTATTGTTATTATTAAGCATACATATTAAAGCTTCCCCGCTCAATAGTTCAGGGCTGACAGGTGACGTGCGCCCCCGTGTGGCGGAAGCCTGCAGTGTTGACAGCAGAGCGGCACGGCACGGCGCGGCAGGCGGCCCGCCACTCGCGATAACACGCGCTAGCAGCAGCTGCTGGGCGGAAAAGGCGGGAGAAGACTGCCGCTTCCGCGTCCGCGCAGCACAGACGACGCTGGGGCAAAATGGACGATAAGTTAATATTGGCTGTATTTAATTACCCGGAGCTTTACAACGTTACACTGCCGAATTACCGCTGCACAGAAAGTCGGACAAATTCCTGGAGAAGCATCAGCATGGAGCTGGGACTTCCGAGTGAGTGTGCCGCTTGTTTTTTCTGTTCGCTACAACTTTAATGGCAGTTATTATTTGTTCAGCTGTTTTCGGCGCGGAGGGCTGAAAGGACGCGAAATGTTAACTGCGCTTTTCTGAGAGCTGCGGCTGTTTCTCACACTGACCTGGGGGCATCTGTAATGGTTTTTGTGTTTCTCTGCACGGCTGACCTGCGGTGTGGATGCAGTCGCGCGCACCGTGCTAGCGGTAGCGGCTCGCTCGCACGCCGCCGTCGTGGGCCCGAGGTGCGCAGGCCGCGCTGCACCGAACCGCACGGTCCCGCTCCTCCGCGCTCCCCGCCGCGTGCTCAGCACCGCGCGGCGGAGGAAAGAAGATATTTGCGCTCCGGTACGGAGTCGTAGAGCCGCGTGCCTCTTTCGAAAGCTCGTGGGCAGGGAGAGCCCCCAGCCTCAAATACAAGCAGGTGCACTGCTTCGCGGCCAAGGGGTGAACTCATGACCTCCAGACTTTGCAAGGAAAAAGGAGCACAAATAAAAATTGTACAAAGAGATGAAAGTATCGTCAAAGCGCGTCACTTTTCTTTATAAAGAAAAATTCTAAAAAAAGAAAAGAAACGTCCTTTATTCTCCCTCATTGGGCAAATTCAGGTGTTCCAGTAGCAAAGTGACAGACATGGAAAGTCACTCAAAAGTAAAGAATACAAAATTTAAAAAGGAAGAAGAAAGAAATAAGAGGCAAAGAGTTAACCTGGAGTGCCTGGTGAGAAATTTGGCCCTCCCCTAGACTAAACCGCATGAGATAAATATAATTCCTTTTGTTTATTAAATGGCTGTAAATATGTTACTTCAGGTTCACTGTCTTAAATAAAAGCACAACTAAGCATGGGTATAAAAACAAACAAACAAACAAAAACAACAACAAACCACCTAAAAAGGCCATTTCTGGGCCAGGTAAAACTCTGGTCTAGTATAAAAACACACACTCACCAGTGTTGTTAGGTACAGACATGAAAGTATGGATCCATGCCACCTTGTACCAACACTTCAGGCTGATGGTGCTGTAATGAGGTGGGAGATGTTTTCTTGGCGCACTTTGAGCCCCTTGGTATCACCTGAGCAATGTTACATGGTAAATGGCCTGTATTTATATAGCGCTTTACTAGTCCCTAAGGACCCCAAAGCGCTTTACATATCCAGTCATCCACCCATTCACACACACATTCACACACTGGTGATGGTAAGCTACATTGTAGCCACAGCCACCCTGGGGCGCACTGACAGAGGCGAGGCTGCCGGACACTGGCGCCACCGGGCCCTCTGACCACCACCAGTAGGCTACGGGTGAAGTGTCTTGCCCAAGGACACAACGACCGAGACTGTCCAAGCCGGGGCTCGAACTGGCAACCTTCCGATTACAAGGCAAACTGCCAACAGCCATTCATGCTACATTAAAGCAGATAATGAATTATATATGACAGAAAAGGTCCTGTTTTTTACTGTCTACTATAAAAATGTTGGTTAAAACAAAATTTTCATCAATTGCGAAAAACTGCCAAAACTTTTTTTTTTTATATATACACATTTATCATGTTGAAAAACTGAAATGTGGTGTTGAAATGACACTTCTTTATTTCATAGTAAGATATCTTAAGGATTAAATGTGCAATTAAATGTCTTTACACTGACAAAAAATAGTTTTACTGGGCCACTTAAGATCAAAGTGGGCTGTATGTGCCCCTCGATGCAAAATGACTTGACTGATCAAGTCAGCAGTGGTAGGCTTTACTCTAGAGATGAGGGGAAAAAAATCAGTTCAATACAGTAGGTCTGCATCATTTCAGATAATTTAATTATAAAAAAAATTCTCGACAGATATTAAGGCACGGCTTTGTAGCACGCAGATGGGCTAAACGATGTAAACGCGAGCATTTCACCCACATTTGCAGCTAAGAATAGACCTGCAATGCAAACAGATTTAGGAGCATGTGAATAAAAAGTTTGACAACATTAAGCCCACACAGCCCCCAGTTTTAAACAGAAACACTGTATTACACGTCAATACAATTAAAGGTTTTAGTTGTTGTTTTGACAGATGTTGTATTCAGTTTTTAAATATTTCTAAAATGGACAGCAATGAGCAGTTCATTTCAAAAGACCATTGTTTTACTCTTCTGAATATTTATTATTGCTCATTAAGAAATGATCCTGTGGCTTCTTGCTTCTTACGTTCTGATGTTCTACTTTTCAAGCCGAGGATTGCAAAAGAAGATGGAAGAACATGAGAGACAGGTACCTGAAGGAGGTCCGAATGGAGCTTAAAAGCAAGAAGCAGGGAGAAAACGTTCAAAGCAAATGGAAATACAGACAACTTATGAACTTCATTGCGCCGTTCACTGGGTCAAGAAGTGGACTGCAGGAAATCTCTGCCAACAATGATGAGGACCACGACAACCCTGAAGACTCTAGCAACGTGGATGGAGAAACCGCTTTGTCAGAGGCAATCAAAACACCACAGAGTGCTGTAAAGGTCCCCGCGAGTCTGCCCGACCTCAAACCACAGGTGACATTTGTAACGCAGCTTCCTCCAGCGACTCAGGACACACAGGTGGCTCAGCTGGCTGTTCTGGCCAAGATACCATCACCCCCACAGGTCTCGCCTGTCACTGGCGTTACTGGACAGAAACGGAAACCGGCCCAAGAGCCACCGTCTGCACCTTCCTCCCAAAGTACGCCCATGCCGACAAAATGGTTGGTCAAAGACAATGTCCCCTCTTTTCCCACTAAGCCGCGGGACGAGGATGAACTGTTCCTGCTGAGCTTTGTTCCCGCTATGAAGAGACTCGCTCCACAGAAGAGGTGCGAGACGAAAATAAAGATCCAGCAGATTATGTACGAGGCAGAGTTCAACGTTACACATTCAGCGTCTCAAGAAAAGAAGGTGGAGACAGAAACACAGCACTGATTACATTTAAACTTTTAAAAAAATACTTTATTGTATTTCTTTTATATAAACTTCTGCCACAGAATTAGTAAAAGTGGTAGATATTGAAGAAATTTTTTATGTGAAGTAGTTTGTTTCCCCCTGATTAGTGTATTTATTAGGCAATAAAGACTTAGAGGCAATGAGGTCATTAGATTTACACCATAAACAGACAGTTAATCTTTATTTACATAACTTTATCAATAGATTTCAAACATATTTCGAAAAAGCTGTTTCTTAGTCAGTCTTAATTTTTACTCTAATAATTACAGTATTTTACATGTAATTACAATTGCATACAGTAAACTGATGAGAATAAATGCGTAGGTGAACACTGTTTAATGAATGACTCTTTCTGCTTACATGCTTCTTTTTAAATCTAAAATAAAGATTCTTGTATTCTGAAAAAGTGTCCGTTTGAAGTCACCCTCAGCTATTTAGTGGGATTTATGCTCTGATCGGGTAATTTCATTTCGAGCAGTTCCTGGACAGATTTGTTTTTTTTAAGGTCACTACCATCTGTAAAGGTCGACACACAGTTCAACAGCTTCAGATTACATTTAAGTAATTTTGTTATGTTGCAAAACTCAGTTAAAATAATCACTGGATCCCCAAAGTATGTCCCAAAGGACATGCTCATTGTTACTGTAGCCAAATAACTTTAACTGCAAAGTGCATCAAGCCAAAAGTCCTGTTTGGCAAACTGTTTTTTCTTGTCTTTTCCCAGCATGCCTTCCATGCAGAATAAAGTTCTGTTTTCTCTTTCTGGCTGTAGACCCATACACTATGTCGCCATCACTAGCAAGACTAAACCACTAATTGTGTGATGAAACTTTGGGGTTTCTGAAAACTTTTTTTGCAACAAATGATCAGCACTGAGGTTGACCTTGTTTCAGTGACCAGACCCAGGAAAAAAAATTAAATACAATTCCAAATAATCTGGAGATCTTTAGATTTAGATGGCAACAATAACAACATACACTTCAATAAATTTAAACACTGTACATTTCACTCATCAGTCCCTAAAGAATGTTTGTATAAAACTTTGAACTGCTTTTATAAGTAGGATCATTTTGCTTTTTATTATTTATAGCATGAAAATGACAAAAGTTCAGTTATGTGTCATTTGTTTATGTATAATCACATTTATTGCAAGAGGGGGGGGGAGAAGTATGAAAGCAGAATCACAGATGTGTCAGATCTCTTGAGTTTTATGCAATTAGCAGCCAAAACATGATCACGAGAGCCACAAAGAGGAAGAGTCGAGACAGAAACTGCTCGTCCGTGTGCTGCGGTGTCCCCGGAGCCGCTGCTTGGGAAATTGTTTTACAGGAGGTTATTTGACATGCTAAATGCTTGGAGCGGTCATAGTGATGTGTGACAAACAAATACCTGGAGGAGGTCTTCCATCATTGATGTTAAAAGCTGTTGCAAAAATACCAAACGGAAAGGCACCGATCCCAAACGACATTTGGAAGCCTCCATCTCCAAAGCCAAATCCCTGAAAACCCTGTAATACGTATCATCAAAAGTTACGAAAGTCTGAGTTGCCTTAATGAGCAGACGTGTCTTTGCAATATCTGAGGTACAGTTTAATGTACAGCAAGTGAGACGTGACGCAACAGCAAGTGCCAAATGATATCATTCTCTGGAGATGCACTGGCTCTCCACACTTATTATCCAACAGATCCCGGTGGGGAATGTCAGTCTGTTAATGGATACAGCAAACCTACATCACTGTATGCAATGGTTTCATCATGAATTCATAATATTGCTGGGCAGCTTACAGGGCTATAAAACACTACACTATGTCTAAATTCTTTTTTAAAAAGAGCTTAAAATTTGGCATACTTCAGGATGATAATAAAAATATACCAGGGCTCTAGACTAACTTTTTGCCACGGTTGCACTGGTGCACCTAACTTTTTTTCTTAGGCACACCCAAATTTTTCAACTGCATCGCTTAACACTAAAGTTTTACCTGTTTTCTCCTGCCTGCTGCTGAAAGGCAGAGGGGGGGAGAGGGGACACTTGGGCAGTGCATTTATCGCAGCATATGTGTTTCCTGGGTACACTGTGCTTTTTCAGAGTTCAGAGATTGATGGCTCCGTGTCAGAGCACTGGCTATGAATTTCAGACGGATCAGGCCTTAACTTAACAAAAAGGTTATCAATCGTTCTTTTGATCTTTTCTGTGTGGTGTGTAAGCATCACTGCAGATGCCTTTGTGTCAAAGTAACTGAGAATAAAACACAGAAAAACATGAAGATTTTCCTGGCCTGGCTTTTTATAGCAGATAACCTTAAAAATATTCTGCAATTTTGCACAATTTTAAAAAGTCTAAACTTCTTCAGTATTGAACAGCAGAAATTAGGCTTTCTTGACAGACAGCAGCCGACAGCGCTGTAAACAACAGTAGACTGGCGGGTAATAATAAGCGAATGAATAATGCAGAAAACAGAGATTTGAGATGGGAAACTGTTCTTGAAGTACACTTTGGTCGCACTCTAGAGCCCTGTATACTGATCTATAGTACTTACCCCACGGTTTTCTGGCTCGGGCCTTTGTCCTTGTGGTCGTGGGGGTGTTTTTTCTCTGTAAAACATAACCAGAATTACCCAAAATGACTCCAAATCACTAATATTTAATACTATCTAATTATCACAGTCACCAATTTTACCCACCTTGGATCCTGTTGACCTGTACTTCCGCGCCCATATATGGGGATTACTTTATCTCGGCTGATACCAGCTTTGCATACTGGACACACTTGTCTGTTGGGTCGAGTCTCCAGCCACTACAAAATTTTAAAAAAAAAAAAAAAAAAGTGAAGAAGCTAATCGCTTCCTTTATCTGTAACGATGTGCTGCTTCTGGTGGAGTGCAAAAACAAGAGGAAACAACGGTTTCAGCTTACCTGATGCAAACAAGGCCAGCTAATCAGGAGGAGATGCAAATGAAGATGGGAGAAGCTTGATTAGTTAGATATTAAATGTCCTTGAGCACCTATGAGTCACAAAGCAGGAACTTAAATTTGAAAATTTAACTTAATTTTGCCCAGAAGGGGTGTACTACAAAGCATGTTCTACAGGGTCAGGCTTTCTTTGCTTTAGGCCGGGATTATGCTTTCTGTGTCTGTAAGTCTGCTGGGGTTTGCTTGGATCCTAGTAATGTAAAGTTCATCTTGCATGCTTGGGTATTTTTTGTGAACACAAAAGACTCATCCAGTGAGAATTTACACCCCAGTGCACCAACTACACAGGCATTCCAGGTGGCTTCAAAGTAGTATAACAGGAACGACTACTCAACCAGCAGGTCTCCAGCTGTCTGTGTACACAACAGGTACACTGTGTATACTACAGGAATAAAGATATATCAAACATAATAAAACTGCAGAAAGGACCGCTGGAGCTGCAAAAGTGTCAGATGACAGAGTTGTTGTGAATTCACAAGTTGATTTATTTCTTTTAGCACTCCTGGAGCTGCTGCTTATTTGTGACAGGACAGCTGCACATTGCTTTCAGAGCCCTTGGTGTTGTCAGGTCAGGTCAGTGTCACAAAGCCTCATGAAGAAGATCTGGTAATCACTCAGTTTGTGGCCTAATCAAAGGGAAGTATATTTGACTGATTTAATATTCTCTGTGATAAAGAGCTTACAAATAAAATGTCCTTCTGACTGTTCTTGTTTTTCAGGAGTTCACCATGCATATTTGATTTTGCACAGATTTCATAACAACGGCCAACCCTGGCTCAACCGTCCTAATATTCGTGGGAGTGCACGAGCTTGTGAACCCCCAGGGCTCGGTTTGTGCCTCCTCCCCGTCTCATATCAGAGAGAAACTTCACACACTGTAAAGCCACTTAATAGCCCACAAATACACTGATGAATTTTCTAAAACAGGCTTGGCAACTAATCAGAACTAAGAATCAAAGCACGTTTCACCAACTGAATGCATGATGCATGGTTTTCTTCATTTGACAGTGTTAGTAAGGTGAAGGACCACAATTAGGGCAAATGTGATACTTATTTAAAGCAAAACTCTGAATATAACCTGTTATGAACCAGGTTGTGTGTTCAGCGTAAGTTACCAAAGTGATCGAGCCACATCTGAGACACTTCACTTTATAGCACACCCCTTGGCTATTCTGTGTGGACCGAGGTTGGCCTGTATTACATTTGCAGAGGCTCAGAAGTGGAGGTGAACTCAAACCATCCCTGTTTACATGTTGGATGTCACACTGCACATCTGAAATTTTGTAGGACCTGCCTCACAATTTACTAATAAACAGGCAACATTAACTACTACTATTAACTTCTACCAAAACTTAGCATTTCCGTTCAGTGTTTGCCAAGTATGATGTGATAAGTTATGCATGCTTGGAAACGATCTCGTCATGTCTGCCAGTTACAAACCGATATTGGTCTTTAGGAGCTATGCTGATGTGTCCCCGACTCACCTGTGGCTCACAATTAAAAATATAAACATGTGTCACAGACAGCAGCACGCTTCTTACCAGAAGAGGTGTCCACATAAACTAATCACGGCGTCCTTGGCGGTGTCCAGGCATATGTTACATTCAAAGGTGCTGTCCTGGTTGCCACTGTCAGCGGCAGCCGAGCTACTAGATCCGTGACTTGCGTTTTCAACGCCCGGAGTCGGAGGAGCAGCGTTGGCCATTTGTCACACAGCTTAAATCCTCTAAACAAGTAGCTGGGGTGACTACAATGGCACCCGGGGTCTCAATACATACACATAAAGAGGTCCAGTGGCCAGGAAGTGGGGCTAACGAGAGGAGAAAGGAGTGAAAACAAACAAAAATACCCTGCTGGAAGAAACGTCCATGTCGAACATTTACGCTAAGGTTAGCAAACAAGGAAAACTAAGCACAAAACGACAGTTTCACAGAGATTAACCAACAGCTGAGCGACAGATGTTAAACGGTGTCACTCAGAAAATGATTGGATGGTGAGTGACACTCATAATTTGTTGTGAGGAGTCTAGAAAATAGCCTTACAGACCTTTGCATCACACTTTCAGCAACGCCACTTAACCGGTAGTAGATCCCTGGAGGGGGCGTGGCTAAGACTGAATCCGTGGGATTTTGTGGCCCTCAGTTAGGCCTTTCAGGTGAACCTGACAAAAGGTTCCACCACTTTTAAGCAGAGCTTTAAAGATGAAGGACATTTTGTGAAAGTTTGGTCTCATTTAACTGTGAAGAAGAGGTCAGAGGTCTAAAGTAACGTGATATTTAAAATCCCCATATACACAATTCAGTGGGCTGAATATATTATTTGAATGTCTGAATATAGTCTATTGTTAATCAGTTAGCAAACCTAACAGCCAAGACGACCAATAACACTTTATTTTTATAATTAGTTAATGTCAAAGTGACTGCATGAGTGGAGCAGCGATTGCACAGGCATGTTTCTTTTTTGATGAACCTTAGAGGACAGAAATAAACTAAAGTATGAATCCTGTGGCACTCCATATTTGGCTTAATCTACCCACCTCTACTAAATGCTTGATAAAGACTCGTAAAGAGAGATAATTTGATCAATTAAAATACAAAGAGAAAAAAAATAAACAAATGAAAGTCTAATTGTATTGTATTATCAAAAGAGCGTTTTTTGTAAATTGCATAAACCAGACATGCGCAGATGTGATTATTGTAGCTCCTCCTCCTGTCAGTGACGTGTAGTTCCATTCTCTTGAGCTGCGAGCTTTCTTAACTGCGACATTGGATCAACATGGCGAGCACCGTGGCGAACAAGTGTCTCAGTCCTCTGGCTTTCCTCACTAGGAGGCTCTCCGCTCCCGAGTTCATCACTCAGTGTTGCTATCACAAGAAGGTAAGTGGTCCAGTCTGTAGCTTCTCTTTAACGGGGAGCTCGGCTTACAGCGTCGCAGCTGCTTGTTGGTTCATGTTTACTCCTACTGAAAGCATCCTGGAGTATATCAGCTAACTGATCTACTAAACACGGGCAACCACGACTCTGTAAGATCTTTCTGCTCGGGCATTTTGTTGACAACCATAGGACGGTGGCTTATATTTAGCTGGCTGCACAAATGTTTCAAGTTACATCAGACTGCCTTTACGCTGGTTATCTCAAACCCTTCACCTCCATGATGCTAGCCCGTTAAAATGAACAAATGTATTGTTTCATTGTAGCTATTTAGCTTACTGAAGGCTGGAATAACGTCACTAATCTGCAACCAGCTGTCCACTGCCACAGTTTTAACCATATCCGATTGATGCGCTTTAAAGGGTGGCAGTATGTTGTGCTAGAGTCAGGTAAATGTTATGTGATACCTGTGAAGGTGTACTGATGCAACAGCAGGTTAACCGGGTCATGGCAGCCATAACTGTGATGTATTTATGTTTAGCTGGATGTTTTTGGGTGATTGTGGAGGTTTAGACATTATATGCCTTTTATTAAAATTATTTCTTGGATAAGAGGTCATGTTTTAGCCATCAGCTGAGGAATCTGGCTTTAAACCTTTAATTTCTGATGAAAAATGCAAAAGGTTTTGCGATGCTCGGCCACTTCACACTGTCTTGGTCAGAGTGACTCAGCAAGAAATAGAGTAGGAGGGCTGAAGGACAGAGTTTGCACTGTGTAGACCATGAAATCCAGTCCTAATCTGCTCATGCCAGTGTCAGTTATGCAAGTGAGTCAAGTTGTAGTTGTGTAACAAGGATGCCAAGACTTGTACACATTCTTTTTACCATTGTATCTGAATATAGATGGCATTTCCTTCCTGCAAATATGTGATTGTTGAATTCTGACAGCAACAGGAAGAGTGCATTTGGCCTGATGCTCCTTTTCCCCTCTCTGTTGTCTGAAGGTGGTGGATCATTATGAGAACCCCAGAAATGTGGGCTCGCTGGACAAAAACTCCAAGAATGTTGGAACTGGTTTGGTGGGTGCCCCGGCCTGTGGGGATGTAATGAAGCTTCAGGTATGTTTGTTACGAAGTGTGTGTGACTTAAAGGCGTTTATTTTTGTTAGTTTAGTAGGGATACATTTTAAAGAATGGGAGAGATCAGGATTGTTTGGGGGTTTTTTTTTTTTTTGGTTTGTTTTTTTTTCTTGCTCATTTTTTTTGGTCACATGAGTAACAGTCAAAACTTTTCTCAGATTGAGGTGGATGACCTGGGGAAGATTGTGAATGCCAGGTTCAAAACTTTTGGCTGTGGTTCTGCCATCGCCTCAAGCTCTCTGGCCACCGAGTGGGTGAAAGGCAAATCTGTGAGTGAACACATTACAGACCTGCATCTCAGCTCCTTTGAATGTTTAATCTATTAAATATTTAGCGTGTTCTGCTCCGCTCATGGCTGTGTGTGGGCTTTTATTTTCAGGTGGACGAAGCTTTGAAGATAAAGAACACAGACATCGCCAAGGAGCTCAGTCTTCCTCCTGTTAAGCTTCACTGCTCCAGTAAGTTTTCTTTTAATACGCCAAGGCTCTTCTTTTTCTTTTTTCCAAACTTCTCTGCACATGTGCACATTTAACCTCCAATTATTTCCTGTTCAGTGCTTGCCGAAGATGCCATCAAGGCAGCCCTTGCTGACTATCGTCTCAAGCAACAAGATGACCAGCAGGAGGCAGTCAGAGCCAGCAATTAAATGGAGCGCTCACGCTTTGTGCTGGGCCCGGTTTGGCTCCCTGCTGCCAAGAAGAGAAATAGTCCAGCGTCAACACCTCACTTTCCTGCGGCAATGATGACGAGCCCACCACCTTTCAACCCTCTGTAGCAGTGTTACACCAGGCTGTTTTTATTAGTCTGCGATCCTCTAACCGTGTATACTGTATCTTTTAGCCTGTCACGTAAACGCACAATATAAGCACTGTTTTGGGTTGTTGGTACAGAGATGAGCCTTATTTTGGAAATTGCTTTGTACAGGTGGAGTGTTTTTTATTTTGAAAGGTGTGATGGAGGTATGGATGAAAGCTAAAAGCTGTTTATACCCTCTGCACTCTAAACGCACTGACCTGTTGATTAAGCAAAGTGGCTTGAACCAAAGAAAGGGGGTCCAGTAGTTTCAAATGCGACTTATATTTACAAATGCTTCTTTAAAAGTCTGTAATAAAATGATCCCTAATTGTACTTTTTGAATCCTGTTTATTATTTAAACATTTGACCCTCCAGCTACAGAAAAATACAGGCATAACTAATGAGGTTATTCTTAATTCTCTTTAAATAAGTCATCCTTGTGATCCATTTGAGTAAGCTGCACATAGACACAGAGCCTGCAAATACGCCCATGCACTTCCTGCTACAATAACGCACCTAAAAAAGCTCTGCAGCTGAGATCCGCTGCAGCCAAAACACACCAGATTGTGGTTTTATACACTTGACAAATCCTGACTGCTTCGCTTTATCTCAGTGTCTCAGCTTCTCTCTCCCTCACACCCGCTTTCTATTTCTCTGACTTACGTGCACACAATTTTGAAAAGCGCCTTTGCAGAACACAGCGACGTTCAACATCATCTGCACTCACTAGCTTTATTGGGCTGTTACATGAAGACCCGACATGCCGTCCGATTGCCGTTTTGATTAATTTGGAGGCTTTTCACAGAGGCGGCTGCGTTGGGAGTCCCACTGAGATGTGTACGAGCCCACATGTTTAAGCGGTCCAGCGTGTGATGTGCAGTGATAAAACCAGTCAGACGGGCTCCGTAAAAGTATGGAATCCTAAGCGTGCACCCTAAAAAGAGAAAAATTTAAAACTCCACAGTTTTACTCTTGGAGTCTGCTGGAGTAGCTTTACATGACTCGCAGGTCAAAAATCATCATGCTGTTTTTTTGTTTTTTTTTTGTTTTTTAAAGAGCATTGCCTCAATGCATCTACTTCCTGAAACAAGCCATTATCAGGAATGTGTACCCTGGTGATGTCACAGAGAACTTTTTATTTGAAACTCCGGACATGTTTAATATAAAAGTCCACCCTACTGTAGCAGTGTATATATGACAGAAAATGGGGAAAAGCATAACAGGTTCATATTAAAAATTCAAAAACGGAACTGAGTCCTAGTTGTTCAATTTTGTTTTTGTTTTTTTTGCATAGAAGCAGAGGTGGGACCAAGTCATTGTTTTGCAAGTCTCAAGTAAGTCTCAAGTCTTTATCCTCAAGTCTCAAGTCAAGTCTCAAGTAATGTCAGGCAAGTCAGAGTCGAGTCTCAAGTCACTGGTGTAAAAGTCCAAGTAAAGTCACAAGTCTGAAACTTTGAATTTCAAGTCCTTTCGAATCTTTAAAAAAAATATGAAAAAAGCATGTTGCAGTTAATGTAAATATTAGACCATGTAATTTTAAAATCTGTGTTTTTCTCAACACATGACAAAATAGTGAACTTAGAAAATATACACAAATTGTGAAATTGCACCTCTTTAAAATGCAGCTCAATTAAACCTAGCTCCAAGAATAATTTTCACCGACAGTTCTGAGATAAGCTGCATGTTATTCTTGGATGCGGTTGTAGGACCGGCTTTAAAATCGCATGACAAAAATATCATACACATTAAAAAAAACTGTATCACCAACGTAGCCTGGAAAACATTTGCTAGTTAGATGAAGTCAGCTATCTCATCTTAGCATATTTATATGCATATTTATAAGCATACGGTTCTTGGAGTGAGTGCATACACTCATGAAGTTTAGTAACTTCCGGTCACTGCAACAAGCCCAGGTACAGTTTACCGACAGATGGGTGCAGGACCTTGAAATGTACCGTGTAGAACGAAAGACCATCGTACGTATCATAAGTTTACCAGTCTCACAAATTGTCTTCATAAATACACATTCGTTAACCGTTTATTAATAGGACCTTTGAGCTCAACGGTAATTAATTAGCAGTGGAAATAATTTCTGGTTCATCACAGAAATGTAGCAGTGACAATAATACTGTATGCTGTAATCGTACTGGGCAATTAGTGATACAAAAAACCTGTTTTATCCTGTGAATAAAAGTATATGTTTTTGTCAATGTACCATAATAACAGAGGCGAAACGCAATATTGTGTCAGGACAATTCACTATTTATGCACAATAAATAAAGGAGCATAGCGCGACAATTTCTGTTCAGCGCCAGACTTGCTTGTAACCTATATCACCAATTATGTTAAGAAAATGACGTATTAACTACTACAAAACACTGACCTTCGTGTAAATGCTTGGAGCAGACTAACCTGTGAGCTGGAGTGTTCTGGGACGTTATATTTGGTCTTTGAATGGCTGCAATCCAGTCGCCTCTTTGTTACTTCGGAAACATGGTTCGAACAATTTCTCTTCAACGAGGTAATCCGATAACAATCAATCTCTTTACCCGTCGGCTTCCCGTGGCTGTCATGCGACCGGCTATTGCAGTTAATAATACAACGGCTTCTTGACATTTTTGTGTTTCTTTTTATCGCTGTATAACTGATTTTAATTGAAAGCCTGCGTGCGCTAGTACCGCTTGCCACGAGTTCCCAGAATCCTTTGCGGTTCTACCCGTGAATGACGTCACATTTTCAATCTCTATATAATATGCATGTTAAATTTTATATTTGGGGTAAAATATCAAGTCTTTTCAAGTAAACCGGTTCAAGTCCAATTCAAGTCCCAAGTCATTGGTGTAAAAGTCCAAGTCAAGTCACAAGTCTTACAACATTTTTTCAAGTCAAGTCTAAAGTCATAAAATTAATGACTCGAGTCTGACTCGAGTCCAAGTCATGTGACTCGAGTCCACACCTCTGCATAGAAGCGCAGAGTAATTGGGACCACACCACCTACTGTTACCAGCAGAGATGTTTAAATTCAAACACAGGAACACAAAAAATACTAACACTATTTGTGTACTGTGAAACTTGTACAAAGGTGCATAAAGAGAGTATCATGTATCATCTTCAACTCTGCCTGCTGTATCTTTAGTAACTTCTCTGCATTTCCTCAAATAAAATCCTGCAGAAATCTTTGGTTTTCTGCAAAAATGTGATTTCTTAGAAGGCAGTTTTCTCTCCTGCGATGAGCTGAAGTGTAGCAGAGTCATTGTGAATGTGCAGAGAGGAGGGCCGCGGACTCCTGCCCGTCAAAGGCTCTTGTGAATCAACTTCCTCTGACCGAGGCAGCTCAGGAGGATTCGGCTCTGAGCTGCCCTCTGTGGTGGTGGCCTCACTGTCGGAAAGCTCGCTCGGCTCATTTTCCTCTGGGAGACTTGGGAGCTGATGGTCTAGGATGCTGTCATCTGCTTTTGAGCTGTCCTCGGGACTGTGGTCTGCTACTTTCTGACTGGGATCGCTTCTCTCTGCAGCATCAACAGATTTATTTGGAGCGCGCAGGCTCTTGGCAGCCCTCATAATGTCAGCCTGGAGCTGCTTGTGAGAGTCCACTGGCTCGCTTTCCTGCCCCGGGGAAGCTTTTTCTTGAACTTCGTTAAAGGGTTTAGCACCTCCACTTTTGTCCCTGTCATCCACATACATCTTTGAGGGGAAGGAGGAAGGATAGTAAGCGTTGACTTTGCGTCTGTGGCTCATGAAAACTGCCCCGCAGATGATAAGGAAGACGAGAAGGATGAGACTGGCTGCAACGAGGATGAGGACATTTTGTGAAAGTTTGGTCTCATTTAACTGTGAAGAAGAGGTCAGAGGTCTAAAGTAACGTGATATTTAAAATCCCCATATATCATTTGCTGCATGCCTATGTTGTCAATCAACATACAATGGCAGTAAAAAAAAACAGCAAATAGCTCCATATGGCATTATTATCACTTTGACCTTCAAATCAGTCTATAGACCTTGAAGGAGAAGTCAGAGTTCAAATGTGACCTGATATTTAAAATCTTCATGCAGTACTCTCTATATACACCACACATGTAAGAATCATAGTTTGTAAGTTAAAAGGCATTTTATCAATTTTTGACCAATAAATCATTTGCTTGACCTTGAAGACCCTAGTGGATGAAAGTCAAATTTTAATGGATAGTTAACATGACCTCACTCTGGACCCCTACAAAGTTTGATCAGAATAATTAAAAAAAATTCGAGCTCTTGAATGAACTGAATGACACGCACGCACACAACCGCTACCAAAGACATAACCTTCTTGGCAGAGGTAAAAACTATCTACAAAGAAAAATAATCTGCAGGAACTTCAAAGTCAGGTGATAGTTTGATTTTTACTGGAAAAATGAATACAGGTACACTTAATATTTATTAATTAAAAGTACAAATATAAGTAATACAGTAATTTAGAGCAGACTTCCTTGACTGTACTTTGAAATGTAAGTCTAAGTAGCTTGGAAAGAAAAGCGTCTGGACTAATCACACGAGCTAAGGTGTGAAAATGGGTGCAGGTCGGGTGTAAGTTTGAAATGTAAGAACTTTGACAGAAGAAAGTGACAATAAAATACTACTATTTGTCAAGTTCCCTTTAAGGGAGACTGAGTGTGTATCTTTTTTTCAGTATTTTATTACATTCATTAGTGAGTCCACAGTTTTTGGCACTCATATTAATATTTACATGCATCACTTTGCTCCTCACAGTTCATCCATCTTCCCATTTTCTTGTGCTTATCCATTTCAGGCCTGAAGCCTTTCCAAGCTGCCAGGGAGCGAGAGGCGCAGGTACACCCAGGCCAGGTCACCCATCTATCGCAGAGCTAACAATGCAGTACAATAAGTAAACTTAAAATATAAAATTCAAAGGAAACATGACAATAATCAATAAGACAAGACAGTCATTCACACACACAAAAATACCTGAGCAAAGATATGCTTTGTTTAACCTGAATGGATTAAGAATTAATAGCAATTTCCCAGATTTCTGCTTGTCTGAATAACCGATTGTGATCACTTTGCCTTGAAATGTGATATTGTGCAAAAATCTATTAAAGTTACCATAATAACCTGTTAGTTCAACATTCAATATTATCAGTGTCATTGAGAACGGTAATCATATTTATGCACTGTGATGTACTCCTTAGTAAAAACTCTAATTTAGGCCAGTTTCCATTGTTTTGGACCTTGAGTGATTGAGACCACCTGTACGAATATCCTCTGCCAGAGCATCCTCAATCCTTGATGATAAAGACCGCCTTAGGGTTTTCTTAAAGTCATTGCCGATGAACACATAGAGAACTGGAGATAGGAAGCTGTTTGCTGCAGCCAAGGTGGCCCCAACTTTTAGTCCAGTTTTAATGACCTCCAGGTTGTGTTTCTTAAAGTCTATCTCCAGCAGGACAAAGGTGTGGTAGGGGACCCAGCAGGCGAAGAAAGACAAAATGAGCACAGCCATGATTTTGTACGGCTTTGTTGACTTGTGGGTCAGACTTCTGAGCTTTATGGCAAGCACAGAGCAACAGAAGACAATCATTAGGATAGGAATCAGGAACCCACAAATGAAACGGGTCAGTACCACCGCTTTATGTCTGACCCCATAGTCCGTGTGGCACTGAATGACCGAGCCGTGGACCGTGGTTTTCCTGTACATAAGTGAGGGCACTGTTAAGAATGCAGAAAGAACCCACATGAGGATGACGGCTCCAAAGGCTTTTCCTACTTTGCGGTGGTTGTGCGACCACACAGGAAATAAGACCATGATACAGCGGTCAGTGCTGATGAGAACCAACAGGAACACACTGCTGTGCATGTTGAGAAACAGGGCAGATGAGGCGAGCTTGCACAAGCCTTCTCCAAAGGGCCAGTGTGAAGTTATCATGTACACAACTTCGAAAGGCAACAAGGCACAGAACAAAAAGTTTGAAATGGCCAGGCTGATGTACCAGATGGTGATGACTGTGGTTTTCATTTTCCATCCACAAATCCAAATCACCAGGGAATTTCCTGCAAGCCCCAAAACGCATATGATGATGTTGACTGCCACCAGAGCATAAGTTGAAGAGGACGAGGCGCTATATAAATTTAGGGTTCCTTCAGTGGTGAGGTTGCTATCGATGTCTGCGGTGTAGTTATCATAATCAAAATACTCCACGTCCATGATTGTTCCTGAAATATATGGAACCACGACTTTTAAAAATACAAACATTTACACATATAAGCTTTAAAATTATAGGTTATAAATAACACAAAGTTTTTTTATAGAGAAAAAGATACTTACATAGGGATTTTATGTCTCGTGTGAAAATAGAGAGTTTAAAGTTGCTTGTGCCGTTGGGTGGACTTTCTCACTTCTGTTTCTTGGGCAGTAGTACTCAGTAAGTACTGACGTAGGTATTTTGCAACAGGAAACTAGAAGAGAAAGGGAAAAAACTGCTGTAATATCCAAAAAGAGATATCCTCCAAAACTTAGGCAAAAAATATCACATTTCTTGACCAGGATTGTGCCTACAGATCATTTTAGTGGAATGGAAGTTATTGTGTAAAACTGTAATCTGTGGTTGAGCTCGCATTAGACCTCATAAGAAATAATTAAACTGGTTTACTGCAGATGGGAGACATACAATACCACAAATATTACACATGGCATCTAAAAAAATTGAATTCCCACATTGTAAAAACCAGTTTACACAACATTATTAGGTAGAATCAGTTATGGCTCAATTAGCTCACGTGTACAGGACATTCTGAGTTCTGTGCTAATGTTCCTTTTGCAGTTCCCCAAAATCAAATACCAAGCTGTTATGCAACAAACCAAGTGGGGAAAAAAGATTAATAAACAACTTTCATTTCAGGAATCACAAGACAAGGAAGCAGTAAATAAATCTCACTCACGACACATTTTAGATTATTATTGGTACATTTATACAGCTCCTCTCTGTTTCTTATTAGTAAAGCTCAAGGGTGTGGCTTTAACCTAGCAGCAAAAATACACAAGCCTGTGACAAAGTGGCTAGGACAGAATTCATTTGCCATTTGTCACTTGCATATATTGTTATTTTGTGTTCTGTTATCCTGTATAGTCTATCATAATGCTTTAATGTAAACACAACACATGTAACCTTGGCTCTACATACTATCCTGGGTCTGTTTGTGGTAGCATTGGTTATATTCATTTCATCTGTGCAAATGTACTTAAAGCTAAATGTCACTTCATCATTAATTGATTTGGATCTTTCATTTGTTTATGTAGTTTGGTTATACTTACCATTGTGTGTTCCTTTGAGCAGGTCCTATGTGTAAAACAGGTATGTGGGAAGGGCCGCCCCAGTACTTCCTGATCATGTCAATTGGGTGTAACCAAATGAAGGGGTGTTTCTTTTGTGTAAAATTGTTTATTTCATTTAAAATAACCTCATGAGTCAGATTACGTGAAGAGATTGACTTTTCAAACTGTTTCGTTGGGTGAATGAGTTTGTTAAGTGGAAAAATGATTTTATTCCTGTTTCTTTGTCTAGACTGTGTTATTTAGTCTACCCTGTTTTCCCAATTGTAGAGGTTAATGAGATCCAGGTGTGAGTGGAATTCTATATAAAGCAGGAGAGCTTTTGACTGACAGGTACACAGGAGGGTGATGTGGGGTGAACTGAGTGGTGGAAGGGAACTTACATTTGGACAAGTGCTTGATAAGTTAAGTCATGGTGAAGGGAAAGTGGTGGTTTTTCGTTTTTGAGAAGTACTGGTCTCATCAAGAGGATCTGAGGATTCAGGAGTGACGGACGGTTAACAGCCAGGAGATGGCAGTAATGCAACAGTTTTGGATGCAAGCTGCCGTTAAACTTGACTGAAGAAGAAGAAGACTGACAGGTTCAATGATTAATGATGTGTTTAATGACATAGAGGGTGGGGTGTTCACTTTTTGCTGATGATGGAGGAGAGGGAGGAATGTTGGTTTTGTTGTAAAGAAGTTACAGGAAGCGGTTGGTAAAGTGGAAGAATGGTCGTGGGGATTCAAGTTTTCAGTTGATAAGACTAAGACAATGTTTTTTACAAGTAAGAGGGTTAATGAGGAAATTAAGCTGAAGCTATATGGCATAGGATTAGAAAGAGTGAGGAAATTTAAGTTTCTGGGGTTGTGGTTTGATGAGAGGTTAACTTGGGGTGCACACGTTCAGGAATTGGTGGATAAGTGTAAAAAAGTTTTGAACATTTTGAGGTGTTTGGGAAGGATTGGGGAGCAGATAGGGAGTCCCTGAGGGCTATATACACTGGATTGGTGAGGTCAACGTTAGATTATGGTTGTGTGGCATATAATTCGGCAGCAGACACTTCTCTTAGAAAGCTAGATTTGATTCAGTATCAGGTGTTGAGACTTTGTACAGGGGCGACTCCCACTGTAGCCTTGCAGGTGGAGATGGGGGAAATGCCACTAGGGTTGAGGAGGGAACAGCTTACATTGACATAATGGGCAAACCTACAGGGTCAGGGGACAGATCACCCTGCATTAGATGTACTTAGACCTTGCTGGGAGAAGGGCAGGAGGGAGTTAAAGAGCTTTGGATGGGTGGTGGGGGGAAGAGCTAGGAGTACGTACTTACAGTACCAGATTGTCTTGGACCCGGACATGCCAATTCTTGGAGAGTTATTAGCAAAGACAGAGAAGAGAAGAATCTGCATGTTGCATGTGAAGGTCTGCTAGTCGTCACTAGGTCTGGTAATAGAGTGTCTCAGTCAGAGCTAGGTTTGAGTGAGTTGCCCTTTTCAGTCAGTGAAATTCCGGATGTTGATGGACCAAATAGGCCACATTTAAAGAAAAGTAGAATGCAGAGAAGACAGGAAAAAGTGAGGGGGACAGAAATTGCTGAGTCACTCCCTGAACCAGAGATTGAGGAGCTCCTGGTTGTCCCGAGCAATATTGTCCAACTCCAAAGGGAGGACCCCTCTTTAGCACCCTTGTTTACTAAGAGCATCCAAGAATCAACACAGATTACAGACAGAGTACGGGAAGTATTCATTGTAAAGAACGAACGACTGTATCGTCGTAGCAAAGTTGGTGAGCAGTTGGTTGTTCCCAAAAGCTGAAGGCCTGTAGTTTTGCAGTTGGCTCATTCACTCCCTAAAGTTAAAGACATTACAATAATACAACGAAAGCATGTATGGAGGAGTTCAGGAGAGAGGTACAACAGTAAGTGTCTATCTGTCAAACACGGTGGAGGCTCTGTCGCGGTGGAGACAGTCCAGTTGGGCATCTTGTCAAATGAAATGATAAAACTGTGAACACTGAAAAGTACCCTCAGATTTTAATCCACCAAGCAGTAACATCTCAAAAACTACTGATTAGAAATAGCTTCATATTTCATCATAACAGTGATACACAAACAAACTGGCAATGCAGTAAAAGCATGGATATCACTCAGCCTCTCCAGAGCCCAGACCTCAACATCACTGAAGCAGTGTGAGATCTATCTGACAGAGAACAGAAGAAAAGGCAGCAAACATCCAAAGAAGAGCTCTGAATATCTCAAAAAAAATAAATAAAAAAGTTTCGTCTCACTCCCATTTCTTCTTGTTGCACGTTGAAGCTTGACTTGGAACCTTGTTAAGGTCCAACCATGCACAATATGATTTTTTTTGCCATTTTTCAAGTGGACTTAAATTTTTGATCGGGACTCTATGAATATGGAGCTGCCAGGCAGGAGCAAAAGAGGAAGACCACAGAGGAAATTCAGGGCTGTAGTGAAGGAAGACATGCAGAGGGCTGTACGACAGAGGTGGATGCTAGAGATAGGGTGAAATGCAGGAAGATCTGTTGCGCCAACCCCTCAAGGGAACAGCAGCAAGAAGAAAAACCCACATATAAGTTGAATGTAATCTTTTGACTCTGGAGAACATAAAGGTTTTCTTTAAATACTAGTGCGATGCAAATATCAGTATCGATCTGATACCAAGTAAATACAGGGCCAGTATTGCTGATGCAGCTTATGTAGTGGAGAGCAGTGTGTCTTGATTTATGACATGAATCATCATCAATTAGCAAATTCTGAACACATTTTACTCCCTACTAAATCATTGTCATTTTCTTTCAACTTCACAGATTAATTAGTTAACAGAACAAAACCCACCTTTCAGCTTTTTCGTGTATTTTGAAACTTGTTTTTTGTTTTTTAACGTGACTGTCTCCTATTTTGGGTCAACGCCTGCCATTTAAATGCTTCTTAGGCTATAAATAAAATGGACCTAACAGTCAACACAAAAGGGCTCAGGAATTTTTCAGAATTCATGTCTGAGGTGTAGTTTTTCATTTCCAATAAAATAAAGTATTTAACACAATTCAGTGGGCTGAATATATTATTTGAATGTCTGAATATAGTCTATTGTTAATCAGTTAGCAAACCTAACAGCCAAGACGACCAATAACACTTTATTTTTATAATTAGTTAATGTCAAAGTGACTGCATGAGTGGAGCAGCGATTGCACAGGCATGTTTCTTTTTTGATGAACCTTAGAGGACAGAAATAAACTAAAGTATGAATCCTGTGGCACTCCATATTTGGCTTAATCTACCCACCTCTACTAAATGCTTGATAAAGACTCGTAAAGAGAGATAATTTGATCAATTAAAATACAAAGAGAAAAAAAAATAAACAAATGAAAGTCTAATTGTATTGTATTATCAAAAGAGCGTTTTTTGTAAATTGCATAAACCAGACATGCGCAGATGTGATTATTGTAGCTCCTCCTCCTGTCAGTGACGTGTAGTTCCATTCTCTTGAGCTGCGAGCTTTCTTAACTGCGACATTGGATCAACATGGCGAGCACCGTGGCGAACAAGTGTCTCAGTCCTCTGGCTTTCCTCACTAGGAGGCTCTCCGCTCCCGAGTTCATCACTCACTGTTGCTATCACAAGAAGGTAAGTGGTCCAGTCTGTAGCTTCTCTTTAACGGGGAGCTCGGCTTACAGCGTCGCAGCTGCTTGTTGGTTCATGTTTACTCCTACTGAAAGCATCCTGGAGTATATCAGCTAACTGATCTACTAAACACGGGCAACCACGACTCTGTAAGATCTTTCTGCTCGGGCATTTTGTTGACAACCATAGGACGGTGGCTTATATTTAGCTGGCTGCACAAATGTTTCAAGTTACATCAGACTGCCTTTACGCTGGTTATCTCAAACCCTTCACCTCCATGATGTTAGCCCGTTAAAATGAACAAATGTATTGTTTCATTGTAGCTATTTAGCTTACTGAAGGCTGGAATAACGTCACTAATCTGCAACCAGCTGTCCACTGCCACAGTTTTAACCATATCCGATTGATGCGCTTTAAAGGGTGGCAGTATGTTGTGCTAGAGTCAGGTAAATGTTATGTGATACCTGTGAAGGTGTACTGATGCAACAGCAGGTTAACCGGGTCATGGCAGCCATAACTGTGATGTATTTATGTTTAGCTGGATGTTTTTGGGTGATTGTGGAGGTTTAGACATTATATGCCTTTTATTAAAATTATTTCTTGGATAAGAGGTCATGTTTTAGCCATCAGCTGAGGAATCTGGCTTTAAACCTTTAATTTCTGATGAAAAATGCAAAAGGTTTTGCGATGCTCGGCCACTTCACACTGTCTTGGTCAGAGTGACTCAGCAAGAAATAGAGTAGGAGGGCTGAAGGACAGAGTTTGCACTGTGTAGACCATGAAATCCAGTCCTAATCTGCTCATGCCAGTGTCAGTTATGCAAGTGAGTCAAGTTGTAGTTGTGTAACAAGGATGCCAAGACTTGTACACATTCTTTTTACCATTGTATCTGAATATAGATGGCATTTCCTTCCTGCAAATATGTGATTGTTGAATTCTGACAGCAACAGGAAGAGTGCATTTGGCCTGATGCTCCTTTTCCCCTCTCTGTTGTCTGAAGGTGGTGGATCATTATGAGAACCCCAGAAATGTGGGCTCGCTGGACAAAAACTCCAAGAATGTTGGAACTGGTTTGGTGGGTGCCCCGGCCTGTGGGGATGTAATGAAGCTTCAGGTATGTTTGTTACGAAGTGTGTGTGACTTAAAGGCGTTTATTTTTGTTAGTTTAGTAGGGATACATTTTAAAGAATGGGAGAGATCAGGATTGTTTGGGGTTTTTTTTTTTTTTTGGTTTGTTTTTTTTTCTTGCTCATTTTTTTTGGTCACATGAGTAACAGTCAAAACTTTTCTCAGATTGAGGTGGATGACCTGGGGAAGATTGTGAATGCCAGGTTCAAAACTTTTGGCTGTGGTTCTGCCATCGCCTCAAGCTCTCTGGCCACCGAGTGGGTGAAAGGCAAATCTGTGAGTGAACACATTACAGACCTGCATCTCAGCTCCTTTGAATGTTTAATCTATTAAATATTTAGCGTGTTCTGCTCCGCTCATGGCTGTGTGTGGGCTTTTATTTTCAGGTGGACGAAGCTTTGAAGATAAAGAACACAGACATCGCCAAGGAGCTCAGTCTTCCTCCTGTTAAGCTTCACTGCTCCAGTAAGTTTTCTTTTAATACGTCAAGGCTCTTCTTTTTCTTTTTTCCAAACTTCTCTGCACATGTGCACATTTAACCTCCAATTATTTCCTGTTCAGTGCTTGCCGAAGATGCCATCAAGGCAGCCCTTGCTGACTATCGTCTCAAGCAACAAGATGACCAGCAGGAGGCAGTCAGAGCCAGCAATTAAATGGAGCGCTCACGCTTTGTGCTGGGCCCGGTTTGGCTCCCTGCTGCCAAGAAGAGAAATAGTCCAGCGTCAACACCTCACTTTCCTGCGGCAATGATGACGAGCCCACCACCTTTCAACTAGGGCTGGGTATCGTCACTGATTTCTAGAATCGATTCAATTCCGATTCACAAGGCCCCGAATCGATTCGATCCACGATTCGATTTAATTCGATTCGATTTAAATCTGGGAAATTTTGACAGTCAGAAATATTATAATTCAGATCAGTACATTTACATATTTTTGTATCAATAAAAAGGAAGCTGACACACGCAAGACTTTATCACAGGTGTGAGCATCACAGCAGAGGCCTTTGTGTCAAAGTAGCTGAGGATAAAACACAGAAAAACATGAAGGTGATTTTCCTGGCCTGGGATTTTATAAAAATATTCTGCAGTACATCAAAAACGAAAGAAAACCATTAATCAACATGTGAACATCACCTCTGAAGTTACAGCGGTTTTATTACAGACACAGCGTTTTGCATTTTGAATAATTATCGAATAATTATCGAATTTCCCAGAGGAACCCACCCGAGGGATTAATAAAGTTCTATCTAATCTAATTTTAAAAAGTTTAAATTTGTTCAGTATTGAACAGCAGAAATGAGGTTTTCTTTTCGGAAGAATGTAAAAGGGAAAAAACAGCGGCCGACAGCGCTGTAAACAACAGTAGACTTGTGCGTAACAAGCAAGCGAATAATGAAGAAAGGGAAACTGTTCTTGAAGTACAGAGAGAGAGCTGTGCATCGCAGTGGAAGCAAAACAGTAAAAGTCTGAGTGAATTCATGACGATGTTTATGTGAAGCGTTTGGATCTTCTTTTGCTGCTGGTTCGGTCAATATTGTTTGGAGAGAGATCAAACTAACAGCTTTAGAATCGGCGCATAAAGGGCGTGCACACAAAGCGCAGACCCGCCGACAGATCAGAGTCAGCGAGCTGTCGGCTTTCAGCCCCGACTGTGAGAAAAGCGACATCTAACTGATTCTGATCCGCGGGTCCCGCTGTGTGTTTAAGTCTTTGTGCAGAATCCGTGTTCCTGCTCTCATTTACTGTCTTAACTGTTTGGTGGTTCTTGAAATTTTGTGAGATTTCACCTGAGATTCTGGCATTTTGGGCAAAATAAATTTATATTAAAAAATCGATTCAGGATTTTAATGAATCGATTTTACGTTATCCAAGCCAGAATCGATTTTAATCGATGAATCGATTATAAGAACCCACCCCTACTTTCAACCCTCTGTAGCAGTGTTACACCAGGCTGTTTTTATTAGTCTGCGATCCTCTAACCGTGTATACTGTATCTTTTAGCCTGTCACGTAAACGCACAATATAAGCACTGTTTTGGGTTGTTGGTACAGAGATGAGCCTTATTTTGGAAATTGCTTTGTACAGGTGGAGTTTTTTTTATTTTGAAAGGTGTGATGGAGGTATGGATGAAAGCTAAAAGCTGTTTATACCCTCTGCACTCTAAACGCACTGACCTGTTGATTAAGCAAAGTGGCTTGAACCAAAGAAAGGGGGTCCAGTAGTTTCAAATGCAACTTATATTTACAAATGCTTCTTTAAAAGTCTGTAATAAAATTATCCCTAATTGTACTTTTTGAATCCTGTTTATTATTTAAACATTTGACCCTCCAGCTACAGAAAAATACAGGCATAACTAATGAGGTTATTCTTAATTCTCTTTAAATAAGTCATCCTTGTGATCCATTTGAGTAAGCTGCACATAGACACAGAGCCTGCAAATACGCCCATGCACTTCCTGCTACAATAACGCACCAACTTAAATTGGACCACTTAGACATATGTCGGCGAGTGCCTAGGCCTGCAATCCCTCCATGGATACTTCCTGAAGCAGCTGTAGATTTTTCTTTGTTGCGCCAGAAGAGTAAGGACGGGGCAGGCGGTCTAGACTCTAATATAGTTCAGGGTTTCAGAGATCAGTATTATGGGTATGTGCAGGTATATACGGACGCTTCGAAGAATCCAGCTAGTCAAGTGGGGGTGGCAGTGGTAATTCTGGACTTTATGGTAAAAATTGGGATGAGGATTAATAATGGTTTGTCTGTGTTTACAGGAGAAATGATAGCGATTCTATTAGCAGTGCAGTGGGTGGAAGATTTGAGGTCATTGAACACAATTATTTGTTCAGATTCCAGTGCAGCCTTGGTTAGTCTACAGAATGGTCATTCGAAAGGTAGGTCAGATATTTTATTAGAGGTTCAACAAACCCTTTACAGGATACATATGATGGGTCTATCGGTAGTGTTAGTATGGGTCCCTGCTCACTATGGGGTAAGGGGGAATGAAGCAGCGGACAGGTTAGCAAAAGCAGCCACTAATCATGAGATAGTTGATCTGGTGGTGAATTTTGGTCAGGAGGAAGTAAAGAGTATTATTAAGCTAGAAATCAGGGGAAGATGGCAGAAACAGTGGGACGAAGACAGGAGGGGAAGGTGGTTATATAAAATTCAAAGGGGGGTGGGAGTGAGGCGATCCACAAGAAGGAGTAGGCGAGAGGAGGCGGTGGTGTCAAGACTGAGATTTGGGCATACGGGTTTGAATTCCACACTGTTCTTGATAGGGAAGCATGCCTCAGGGAAATGTGATTATTGTTGAGCGGATGAAACTTTGGAGCATGTTATTTTGCAGTGTCGGAAATATATGGTAGAGAGGAGACGGTTGGTCCGAAATCTCAGTAGCATTGATATGAACCTTGATCTTGTAGGGTTACTACAGAAGGAGTCGGGGGATAAATGTTATCAGGCATTGTTTCAGTTTTTGAGAGAAGGAAAGTTGTTTGGGAGGATATGAAGTGTTTTGTTTTTGTTTTTTGTTTGTTTTTTTTTTAGCGTGATTTCTGTCCATACTCCATACCAGTGGTGGCGGTAATGCACCATGCAGTTGTTTGCCAACCGCCAATAATACGTAAAAGGAAAAAGAAGAAGACTGAAAGGTTCTTATGTTTTTGTGAAACAATTGTTGAAAGGCTACGCCAGAAAATAAAGAACACTTAAAAGAAACTTGAACAGTCTGCAGATGCTGTCTTCCTATCACTTTCCATGCTGCTTATGTTACGCTACTTCACAAATGGTGGCAGCAGTGGCTCCAGGCCAATAGGTGATAGCAATGCAGAAATCAACCAAGTCAAGGAAACCTCAAGGGCCAACAGATTTTCCCCCAGAGGAGGCCCCAGATGATGGCAACCTGCCAGAAACTACGGGTGAGCACAGCACCAAAGCACAAAGTCTCTCTGAGCTCTCAACTTTATTGAAAGGCCTGATGCAACAGCATGCTGACCGTGAGGCAAAATGGGAGCAGGACAGACAACGCCAGGATTAACGGTGGCGTAGAATGCAACACCAGTTCAGCCAACTGCAGCAGGAGGTCCAGTCGGAGCGCCGGGAGCATCAGGTGCTGTGGGAAGGTGCAGTAGCTGATTCCGGAGTGCCACTGAGACCCTCAGTTCGGCAAAAGGTGCAACAGCCTGTTCAACAGCGAGGAAACCCCCCTGAATCTTTCGCAGCACCACATTCATCCAATCTGGGCAGAGTAAGCGGTTGGAAAGGCCCGAAGATGCAGCCCTATGGTGAGGATGAAGATATTGAACATTACTTAACCACTTTTGAGAGGATTGCAACAGGATGTCCACAAGAAGAATGGGCACTGCATCTGGCTCCACTTCTTAGTGTTAAAGCACGTGCGGCATATGTTGCTATGGACACTGATGGACTATGATAAAGTAAAAACCGCCGTTCTTGAAAAATTTGAAATAAGTGCTGAGACTTACCGAATCAGATTCCACGACATGACGGTGAAGGACGATGAGACACCCAAAGAGCTGCGAACCCGCCTTAAAGACCTATATGAAAAGTGGATGCTTCCAAAGGAGAAGACAAAGGACCAAATAGGAGATGTCATAGTGATGGAGCAGTTTCTCAGAGTTCTTAACCCAGAGCTGAGGACCTGGGTGAAAGAGTGCAACTCCACCACTTCAAAAGAAGCTGCAGAGATGGCAGAGGCTTTTCTTGCAGCCGGATGCCCACAAAAAGGGTACATGGTAGGAAAACCCAGTTCAGCCCTTGTATTTGTGGGTAAGTCAGGGGGTAGGAATGGGTCCAGAGCTAAAGGCCCTAAACAAAGTTCTCCAATCACTAGCAGTAGCCACGCTAGAGAAGTAAAGCAGAGAGGCCCATTGGTATGTCATGCTTGTGGTCAAGCAGGTCACTTTAAGGCAGATTGCCCAGGTCAGCAAGTCAGTAAGACTTACATGTGTCTTTCACCACAGTGTTTTGACTTGCTAGAGGAGGAAACTGAGTCTCTCGTACCCTCCAGTGATCAGGAGCACACCATCTGTGTTTTCATTGAGGGAAAGCCGTGTGTTGCCCTCTTGGATTCAGGCAGTAGCCGCACACTTGTCAGGCAAGATTGTCTCCCTAGCGACACCGCATTTTGTTAAAGTCTGGTGTGTTCATGGTGATAATGTTGATTATCCTATTGCCAATGTTTGCCTTCAAGTTAATGAAAAGGAGTACGTACTTACAGTACCAGATTGTCTTGGACCCGGACATGCCAATTCTTGGAGAGTTATTAGCAAAGACAGAGAAGAGAAGAATCTGCATGTTGCATGTGAAGGTCTGCTAGTCGTCACTAGGTCTGGTAATAGAGTGTCTCAGTCAGAGCTAGGTTTGAGTGAGTTGCCCTTTTCAGTCAGTGAAATTCCGGATGTTGATGGACCAAATAGGCCACATTTAAAGAAAAGTAGAATGCAGAGAAGACAGGAAAAAGTGAGGGGGACAGAAATTGCTGAGTCACTCCCTGAACCAGAGATTGAGGAGCTCCTGGTTGTCCCGAGCAATATTGTCCAACTCCAAAGGGAGGACCCCTCTTTAGCACCCTTGTTTACTAAGAGCATCCAAGAATCAACACAGATTACAGACAGAGTACGGGAAGTATTCATTGTAAAGAACGAACGACTGTATCGTCGTAGCAAAGTTGGTGAGCAGTTGGTTGTTCCCAAAAGCTGAAGGCCTGTAGTTTTGCAGTTGGCTCATTCACTCCCTAAAGTTAAAGACATTACAATAATACAACGAAAGCATGTATGGAGGAGTTCAGGAGAGAGGTACAACAGTAAGTGTCTATCTGTCAAACACGGTGGAGGCTCTGTCGCGGTGGAGACAGTCCAGTTGGGCATCTTGTCAAATGAAATGATAAAACTGTGAACACTGAAAAGTACCCTCAGATTTTAATCCACCAAGCAGTAACATCTCAAAAACTACTGATTAGAAATAGCTTCATATTTCATCATAACAGTGATACACAAACAAACTGGCAATGCAGTAAAAGCATGGATATCACTCAGCCTCTCCAGAGCCCAGACCTCAACATCACTGAAGCAGTGTGAGATCTATCTGACAGAGAACAGAAGAAAAGGCAGCAAACATCCAAAGAAGAGCTCTGAATATCTCAAAAAAAATAAATAAAAAAGTTTCGTCTCACTCCCATTTCTTCTTGTTGCACGTTGAAGCTTGACTTGGAACCTTGTTAAGGTCCAACCATGCACAATATGATTTTTTTTGCCATTTTTCAAGTGGACTTAAATTTTTGATCGGGACTCTATGAATATGGAGCTGCCAGGCAGGAGCAAAAGAGGAAGACCACAGAGGAAATTCAGGGCTGTAGTGAAGGAAGACATGCAGAGGGCTGTACGACAGAGGTGGATGCTAGAGATAGGGTGAAATGCAGGAAGATCTGTTGCGCCAACCCCTCAAGGGAACAGCAGCAAGAAGAAAAACCCACATATAAGTTGAATGTAATCTTTTGACTCTGGAGAACATAAAGGTTTTCTTTAAATACTAGTGCGATGCAAATATCAGTATCGATCTGATACCAAGTAAATACAGGGCCAGTATTGCTGATGCAGCTTATGTAGTGGAGAGCAGTGTGTCTTGATTTATGACATGAATCATCATCAATTAGCAAATTCTGAACACATTTTACTCCCTACTAAATCATTGTCATTTTCTTTCAACTTCACAGATTAATTAGTTAACAGAACAAAACCCACCTTTCAGCTTTTTCGTGTATTTTGAAACTTGTTTTTTGTTTTTTAACGTGACTGTCTCCTATTTTGGGTCAACGCCTGCCATTTAAATGCTTCTTAGGCTATAAATAAAATGGACCTAACAGTCAACACAAAAGGGCTCAGGAATTTTTCAGAATTCATGTCTGAGGTGTAGTTTTTCATTTCCAATAAAATAAAGTATTTAACACAATTCAGTGGGCTGAATATATTATTTGAATGTCTGAATATAGTCTATTGTTAATCAGTTAGCAAACCTAACAGCCAAGACGACCAATAACACTTTATTTTTATAATTAGTTAATGTCAAAGTGACTGCATGAGTGGAGCAGCGATTGCACAGGCATGTTTCTTTTTTGATGAACCTTAGAGAACAGAAATAAACTAAAGTATGAATCCTGTGGCACTCCATATTTGGCTTAATCTACCCACCTCTACTAAATGCTTGATAAAGACTCGTAAAGAGAGATAATTTGATCAATTAAAATACAAAGAGAAAAAAAACAAAACAAATGAAAGTCTAATTGTATTGTATTATCAAAAGAGCGTTTTTTGTAAATTGCATAAACCAGACATGCGCAGATGTGATTATTGTAGCTCCTCCTCCTGTCAGTGACGTGTAGTTCCATTCTCTTAAGCTGCGAGCTTTCTTAACTGCGACATTGGATCAACATGGCGAGCACCGTGGCGAACAAGTGTCTCAGTCCTCTGGCTTTCCTCACTAGGAGGCTCTCCGCTCCCGAGTTCATCACTCAGTGTTGCTATCACAAGAAGGTAAGTGGTCCAGTCTGTAGCTTCTCTTTAACGGGGAGCTCGGCTTACAGCGTCGCAGCTGCTTGTTGGTTCATGTTTACTCCTACTGAAAGCATCCTGGAGTATATCAGCTAACTGATCTACTAAACACGGGCAACCACGACTCTGTAAGATCTTTCTGCTCGGGCATTTTGTTGACGACCATAGGACGGTGGCTTATATTTAGCTGGCTGCACAAATGTTTCAAGTTACATCAGACTGCCTTTACGCTGGTTATCTCAAACCCTTCACCTCCATGATGCTAGCCCGTTAAAATGAACAAATGTATTGTTTCATTGTAGCTATTTAGCTTACTGAAGGCTGGAATAACGTCACTAATCTGCAACCAGCTGTCCACTGCCACAGTTTTAACCATATCCGATTGATGCGCTTTAAAGGGTGGCAGTATGTTGTGCTAGAGTCAGGTAAATGTTATGTGATACCTGTGAAGGTGTACTGACGCAACAGCAGGTTAACCGGGTCATGGCAGCCATAACTGTGATGTATTTATGTTTAGCTGGATGTTTTTGGGTGATTGTGGAGGTTTAGACATTATATGCCTTTTATTAAAATTATTTCTTGGATAAGAGGTCATGTTTTAGCCATCAGCTGAGGAATCTGGCTTTAAACCTTTAATTTCTGATGAAAAATGCAAAAGGTTTTCCGATGCTCGGCCACTTCACACTGTCTTGGTCAGAGTGACTCAGCAAGAAATAGAGTAGGAGGGCTGAAGGACAGAGTTTGCACTGTGTAGACCATGAAATCCAGTCCTAATCTGCTCATGCCAGTGTCAGTTATGCAAGTGAGTCAAGTTGTAGTTGTGTAACAAGGATGCCAAGACTTGTACACATTCTTTTTACCATTGTATCTGAATATAGATGGCATTTCCTTCCTGCAAATATGTGATTGTTGAATTCTGACAGCAACAGGAAGAGTGCATTTGGCCTGATGCTCCTTTTCCCCTCTCTGTTGTCTGAAGGTGGTGGATCATTATGAGAACCCCAGAAATGTGGGCTCGCTGGACAAAAACTCCAAGAATGTTGGAACTGGTTTGGTGGGTGCCCCGGCCTGTGGGGATGTAATGAAGCTTCAGGTATGTTTGTTACAAAGTGTGTGTGACTTAAAGGCGTTTATTTTTGTTAGTTTAGTAGGGATACATTTTAAAGAATGGGAGAGATCAGGATTGTTTGGGGTTTTTTTTTTTTTTGGTTTGTTTTTTTTTCTTGCTCATTTTTTTTGGTCACATGAGTAACAGTCAAAACTTTTCTCAGATTGAGGTGGATGACCTGGGGAAGATTGTGAATGCCAGGTTCAAAACTTTTGGCTGTGGTTCTGCCATCGCCTCAAGCTCTCTGGCCACCGAGTGGGTGAAAGGCAAATCTGTGAGTGAACACATTACAGACCTGCATCTCAGCTCCTTTGAATGTTTAATCTATTAAATATTTAGCGTGTTCTGCTCCGCTCATGGCTGTGTGTGGGCTTTTATTTTCAGGTGGACGAAGCTTTGAAGATAAAGAACACAGACATCGCCAAGGAGCTCAGTCTTCCTCCTGTTAAGCTTCACTGCTCCAGTAAGTTTTCTTTTAATACGCCAAGGCTCTTCTTTTTCTTTTTTCCAAACTTCTCTGCACATGTGCACATTTAACCTCCAATTATTTCCTGTTCAGTGCTTGCCGAAGATGCCATCAAGGCAGCCCTTGCTGACTATCGTCTCAAGCAACAAGATGACCAGCAGGAGGCAGTCGGAGCCAGCAATTAAATGGAGCGCTCACGCTTTGTGCTGGGCCCGGTTTGGCTCCCTGCTGCCAAGAAGAGAAATAGTCCAGCGTCAACACCTCACTTTCCTGCGGCAATGATGACGAGCCCACCACCTTTCAACCCTGTGTAGCAGTGTTACACCAGGCTGTTTTTATTAGTCTGCGATCCTCTAACCGTGTATACTGTATCTTTTAGCCTGTCACGTAAACGCACAATATAAGCACTGTTTTGGGTTGTTGGTACAGAGATGAGCCTTATTTTGGAAATTGCTTTGTACAGGTGGAGTGTTTTTTATTTTGAAAGGTGTGATGGAGGTATGGATGAAAGCTAAAAGCTGTTTATACCCTCTGCACTCTAAACGCACTGACCTGTTGATTAAGCAAAGTGGCTTGAACCAAAGAAAGGGGGTCCAGTAGTTTCAAATGCGACTTATATTTACAAATGCTTCTTTAAAAGTCTGTAATAAAATTATCCCTAATTGTACTTTTTGAATCCTGTTTATTATTTAAACATTTGACCCTCCAGCTACAGAAAAATACAGGCATAACTAATGAGGTTATTCTTAATTCTCTTTAAATAAGTCATCCTTGTGATCCATTTGAGTAAGCTGCACATAGACACAGAGCCTGCAAATACGCCCATGCACTTCCTGCTACAATAACGCACCTAAAAAAGCTCTGCAGCTGAGATCCGCTGCAGCCAAAACACACCAGATTGTGGTTTTATACACTTGACAAATCCTGACTGCTTCGCTTTATCTCAGTGTCTCAGCTTCTCTCTCCCTCACACCCGCTTTCTATTTCTCTGACTTACGTGCACACAATTTTGAAAAGCGCCTTTGCAGAACACAGCGACGTTCAACATCATCTGCACTCACTAGCTTTATTGGGCTGTTACATGAAGACCCGACATGCCGTCCGATTGCCGTTTTGATTAATTTGGAGGCTTTTCACAGAGGCGGCTGCGTTGGAGTCCCACTGAGATGTGTACGAGCCCACATGTTTAAGCGGTCCAGCGTGTGATGTGCAGTGATAAAACCAGTCAGACGGGCTCCGTAAAAGTATGGAATCCTAAGCGTGCACCCTAAAAAGAGAAAAATTTAAAACTCCACAGTTTTACTCTTGGAGTCTGCTGGAGTAGCTTTACATGACTCGCAGGTCAAAAAGCATCATGCTGTTTTTTTTTTTTGGTTTTTTTTTTTAAAGAGCATTGCCTCAATGCATCTACTTCCTGAAACAAGCCATTATCAGGAATGTGTACCCTGGTGATGTCACAGAGAACTTTTTATTTGAAACTCCGGACATGTTTAATATAAAAGTCCACCCTACTGTAGCAGTGTATATATGACAGAAAATGGGGAAAAGCATAACAGGTTCATATTAAAAATTCAAAAACGGAACTGAGTCCTAGTTGTTCAATTTTGTTTTTGTTTTTTTTGCATAGAAGCGCAGAGTAATTGGGACCACACCACCTACTGTTACCAGCAGAGATGTTTAAATTCAAACACAGGAACACAAAAAATACTAACACTATTTGTGTACTGTGAAACTTGTACAAAGGTGCATAAAGAGAGTATCATGTATCATCTTCAACTCTGCCTGCTGTATCTTTAGTAACTTCTCTGCATTTCCTCAAATAAAATCCTGCAGAAATCTTTGGTTTTCTGCAAAAATGTGATTTCTTAGAAGGCAGTTTTCTCTCCTGCGATGAGCTGAAGTGTAGCAGAGTCATTGTGAATGTGCAGAGAGGAGGGCCGCGGACTCCTGCCCGTCAAAGGCTCTTGTGAATCAACTTCCTCTGACCGAGGCAGCTCAGGAGGATTCGGCTCTGAGCTGCCCTCTGTGGTGGTGGCCTCACTGTCGGAAAGCTCGCTCGGCTCATTTTCCTCTGGGAGACTTGGGAGCTGATGGTCTAGGATGCTGTCATCTGCTTTTGAGCTGTCCTCGGGACTGTGGTCTGCTACTTTCTGACTGGGATCGCTTCTCTCTGCAGCATCAACAGATTTATTTGGAGCGCGCAGGCTCTTGGCAGCCCTCATAATGTCAGCCTGGAGCTGCTTGTGAGAGTCCACTGGCTCGCTTTCCTGCCCCGGGGAAGCTTTTTCTTGAACTTCGTTAAAGGGTTTAGCACCTCCACTTTTGTCCCTGTCATCCACATACATCTTTGAGGGGAAGGAGGAAGGATAGTAAGTGTTGACTTTGCGTCTGTGGCTCATGAAAACTGCCCCGCAGATGATAAGGAAGACGAGAAGGATGAGACTGGCTGCAACGAGGATGAGGAGCATGTTCTCATTAAGAAAGTTCACAAGCTGATTCAGAAAGTCAGTTTCCTCCTGGGCTGTGTTGGCAGGTGCGGTCTGGTACTCTGTGGAGACATTGGTAATAGGCAGATAGAAAGTGAAGTAGTTGTTGTCTTCCTCATCTATGCTTCCCTCCAGAGTATCTGAGTAAGGCAGAGGTGTGGAGAGGCTGCTACTGATGCAAAGCACCACGCACAGACCAATGTGATGAAGGGCCATCAGGAGCGGCATTTCCCCTCGGAATCTGTAAATAACACTTAACATCAGTGACACACGTCAAGAGAATATGTGCTTTGTGTGTATTTGCTTAACATCTTTTTTTCAGAAAAGTAAAATTAGTAGTGCTGCTCTTGAGACATTCAGTCTGCTTTACAACAAAAACAAAGATGGATGACTGAAATTCCACAGTTTACAAAGTACGAGAAGATCATGTTTTATTAGTTATATTTGTCTATCTTAATGTTCACTTGGTTGCACTGTTTTAAATGTCATGAGTAAAAGTTAGAGTAGAAAAGGCTCCCAGCTCTGGGTTAGTTGAAATTGCACTTTGAAAGAAATACATGTAAACTTATACTTATGCCTTATACGCTTATTGCCACTGTATTAGGCATACACTTTCAACTGCTTATCAATGCAAATTTCTAATCAGTCACATGGCAGCAACTTAGTGCATTGATCTGTTACAGTTCAAACCGAGCATCAGAATAAAAAAGAAAAGTGATTTAAGAGACTTTGTTGCTTGTGTCAGACAGGCTGGTCTTGATCTTCTCTAGGGTTTACAGAGAGTGGTCCAATAAAGCAAAGCTATCCAGTGAGCAGTTCTCTGGGTGAAAATGCCTCGTTAATCCCAGAAGTCAAAGGAGAATGGCCAGACTGCTTCAAACAGATAAGACGGCAACAATAAACTAAAATCACCACAACCGAGGTATGCAGAAGAGCATCTCTCTTGAAGCAGACTGACTACAGCAGCAGAGGACGACACCAGACAAGAAGACAAGCGTGGAAAACATTGTTTAGTCTGATGAAATCCAGGTGTTAAGGTCAGAATTTATCATAAACTACATGAAAGCATGGATCCATCCTGCCTTGCATCAATGGCTTAGGCTGACGGCTTCTTGGCACACATTGGACCTAATAGTTCCAACTGAGAATCGTTTAAATGCAACAGCCTACCTGACTTTTGTTGCTGATTATCTCCATCCCTTTTATGCCCACATGCTCCCAGGAGGATAACGCACAGCTCAGATCATCTCAAATTGGTTTCTTAAACATGAGATTGAGTTCCCTGCACTCAAATACCCTCCACAGTCACCAGATCTTGATCTCGATGGGATGTGGTGGAATGGAAGATTCACATCACGGATGAGACACAGCTGCAGCAACTGTGTGCTGTCATGGTAATATGGACTAAAATCTCTGAGGAATGTTCCCAGCACCTTTTTGAATCTCTGCCATGAAAACCCTGAAGTGCATCCAACCCAGTACTAGCAATGTGTATCTAAAGAAGTGACCATAGAATTATATCTCAAGCAAATTAACCAAATCTCTACAAATTACAATTTTTACTACACCTTTTTACATATTAGAATAAATTATATTGAGCGTATCATTAACCCGAGAGGTGTTGATTTAGCAGGAAAACTTCCTGCTCAGATATAACCAAAAGTATCTTACATGGCTTTCTACAACAAGAAGTATAAATAGTATGTGTGTTTGCAACTTGATTAATTTAACCGAACAACCAGAATTCAACCAGAACTTTGATCACACTAAGCTACGTGCTCAGTCTGTCTCCCAAATCTTTCTGCGCCATCTGTGTGCAAGCTGCGAGACATGAAAGTCTGGGAAACGGGTTCTGATGTTGTTGTTTCTTTCTTTTTTCCCAAATCAATCACCCTGCTCACCCTGGACCTAATATACACTGACACAGTAACACGCACAGAAGGAGGTCACAAGCACACACAAATCTTCACTCAGCAGATTTAACAAGTGCGACTATTTTATTTGCAAACGTAATGTCGAAAACTTTTAATGTCTAAATCTGAACCTTGTCTCTACTTTTTTTATTATCATGTTCCTAATTCCTGAGTTTGAATCCTTCTATCATGATGCTGTCAAACAAGGTGTCAAGATGCTGTTATTGAATTTTAAGGACAAAACCTTATGAAATGACACATTTGACTCACCATCCACTGCAGAAGAAGAGCTGTCTGCTGAAAAGCCCTCAGAATGAGGAGGATGAGACTGGAAAAAAGTGAACTTAGCACAGCAAAGAGCGGCGAATGCTCGGTGAAGCACGCCCCCTCCCCGAGTTTCAGGTTTCAGTGTGGAGGTTTGTCTGGGTATTTAAAAAAAAAAAAAGCAGTTTACCATGAGGAGAAATCCCTCCTTCTGCCTATCCACTGTTCTCCTCCCCCTCCAGTTTCCCCCGAGAGTGTCTGAGCTCTCCGGCCTGCACACAGATTGTTCTTGTTATGTGGGAGTTTATAATGTGCTGTGGGGGCAGGGACCTCTTCTCCACTCTGATATCTGGCTCAGTGGATGTGGAAAGCCAATTCCACAAAACAAAATTAATTCTTAAGAGCTATAAAAGCATCACAAATAAATAAACCCTCTAAAAATAAAACAGAGCCTCTGACTGACAGCCTTTCCTTCGTTTTACCCCCTTAGTCCCTCACACTGATGAATAACAGCAAACCTCTGGGGCTAAAAAAAGAGTCAGAGAGCAGCTTGTATGAGTGATCTGCCAATGCAGGAAAAGGTTAATGGTTCCTGTGTGGACAGCAAAGAGAAGGGGGAAGGTAAAGGCCACACGCTGGAGACTGTTAGAAACAATGTGGAGCATTTTATCCAGAGACGAGCAATTAAAGCGTGTGTGTGTATGTATGTGTGTGAGACCACTTAAGGGAGAGAGTGTGACTTTGTTTGAGTGATTGCATTTTTCTTGCATGTCTGTTTTGCTTTTGATCGCTCACGACAAACGTAGCTTTATATGGTCATGAGGAGCGTGCGATGGGTTCCTGCATCCTCCAGGTTTACATTTGCCTCAGCTCTGTTGATAGTCACCGACGTCTGTAAATGTCGGGGGGAAATTTAAAAAGAGAGAGAAAAAAATGTGGTCTCATGGCCCTAATATGTATTCAGGGAATTGTTTTCTTTTCTCAGGAAAGGAAGTGAAATTGAGATCCAGTCAGGAGCAGGAAAAAAGCTTTTTTTGTGAGGGCTTTCATAAACGAGGGCACTGACGGAGATCACAGAAAGTTTATTTCTATTTTGACTGTTTAGAAATTTACAGACAGTTTTTTTTTTTTTATTAAAAAGGCTACTTTTAATGTTGAAAATATTCATAACACTAAGCACAATATGGATTGCAAGGCATAATCGTTTTGAGGAAATCTTTCAGATAAGTTCCTCAAACTTTTGTTGTCATGAGAGAACCACAGAATATGTTTAACTTCTACACTGAGAAGTGATCAGTTCTAAGTTTGCAGAAATGTTTTATTCTTTTTTTCATTATGACTCTTAACCTGAAGAGTTACTAAAATGTTAAAGTTAACAAAGACATTTATTTAATAAATTATCAGAAAGTAGATCTCTTCACACACACACTTAAACAACATGAAATTAGTTTTGTGCATTGTGACGACCCCCATGTTGGTTTGTTTTTATAGGTCATGTGATACTCAGGTGGACCGAAGGTGGCCTAGTCGGGTGATCCTATTTTCTTACAGGCTTGCAGGGAGTCCATACAGAAGAGGAGAGGACAGGACACAAAGAGTCACCAGGACTGCTCCTTATATGCCACAATCAGCCCCTGATGAATGAAAACCCTACAACTAAGCCATGTTAGCTCCATGCCAGGGTCACATGACCTACCAAGACAAACTGACAAGAGGGTCATTACATCATCAAGCGTTCAACCATCTATGTATCTGCTCATCTTTTGGTGTGAATTGCACAAAATTGGTGATATCCATCCATCCATCTCTTGTTTTTTCTCTTATCTCACTTTTTTTATTTAATATAATGGTGTTAGATATTAAAATTATGGTGCTCACAGCTTCAAAAACTGTCTTTGAAACCTCCCTGGCTCTTATCAATCATAACAACCCACTTATGGAAAATAAATCCACCATAACGAGCAGTTTTGTGTGGTTACATTTTCTTTTTTCTAAAGTGCACCAGCCAATTGCATCACTTTGCAGAAGGAAGTGTGCCACTGCACAACGACGTTGTGACAGGATGTAAACACCGATTGTTTCCCCCCTTAGCTGAGGTGTGATATTAGCTTTTGACTGGCTGATGCAGTTAGGTCGAAAAGACATAGTTCCTGCATAAAACTGCTCACAACACCATTTGAGGATGATTTCTTGAAAAAGGAAATTTGCAATGAGTAGCAGAAGTCAGTTGTAACCTGGTTCTGGTATATTCAAGACAAGGAAGGCAACTCTACAGTAAATATCTGCAAACACCGGCACATCAGGTGGACAAATAGCACTACAGGCCAGCAGAACAACATGTAAATTTGACTTGAGGCTGAACTGTCCCTTTAAGCGTTCAGCCACCTGGATAGTTCTTGTAAACTGAACAGTGTCTGAACAGAGCAATAATATCCCTTTGCACAGCAAGTCTTCCTGTCCCCTGTCGTAAAGTGAAATACCAGCAGGGCTCAACTCCGGATGAAAAAAAACAAAAAACAAACTTTGATCACTCTTCATCCTGTGGAGGCTAAAGTCATGCAAAAAGCACAGACCTTGTCAAATACCACATGCAGTTACAGGCACTTGCACATGAAACCGTGAATGTTTGTCTGTTTGTGGTTTCTCTCTTCCTCCACTGAAATACGGCAGGTACTGAAGCAAAACCAGTAATATCAAAGGGGAAGCAGGAGTTTATTAAAAAAGCAGCTATTTCCATGCTGACTGATAGCAAACAGATGAAAGCATAGTAAAATCCATCTACACGTAGCGATCATTCTCTGGAAGGAAGCTGCTGAGAGTCAGATTATCTCCCACCTCGTCATCGCTGTCTTCAGCCCTTGGCATCACCAGGACACCATTGGGCACCGGATTGTGCTGTCTCGTATAGTTGTAGCTCCTCTCGGGCAGCAGAGCAGAAATGCACATCATTTCCGTTTCCTTTTGAGGTTTGCGCTTGCGCTTCCTCGATGACAGTTTGGCGCAGAGGACAATGGTAGTAAAGATAAAGATTGTGCACACCAAAGCCAGGCAGGCGATGACAATGAGGCACTGCTTCACCACGTTCTGGGTCAAGCAGGGTTGAACCTCGGTGCTGGGGGTTGATTTTGAGATTTCACCGTGTGGCGATTTAGTAGCTGGGGCTGGCTTAGTTATTGGATGTGGTAACACCGTGGGCCTACGGGGGAACGGGATTATTGCAATGGTGGAGTTGGGAGATTCAGTTGACGTAGAGGTAGCATTTGACTGTGTGGAGATAGAAGAACTCGAGGCAGAAACGGACTGAGTTGCAGATGAAATCTCAGGGCTGGTTTTCAGTGTCTTGGCTGTTGTGGGGGGCAAAGAGGTGGACACCTGTGGCACACGTGTTGTCTCTGAGATCGACTCTGCCGTCAATGGGCGTGCAGTAGAAACTGAAAGGCTGCTGAGGTTCTGAGTGCCTGGAGCTGCAGTAGATTTCTCAGAAGAGAAAGTGGATGATAACACTGATGTCATTGCAGACTCAGTGATGGATGTGGGCTGTGGAGAAGACACAGCTGCTGTTGATGAGAATGTTGCAGGAGCAGTGGTGTCTGGCGCTGTGGTTGACTGTGGATGGGACCCGTCCTCTGCAGGTGTTGTTGTTTCTTTCATGGTCACTTGGTGGGTGGGTTGAGTTTCAATCAAAGCTGTGGAGGTATGAAGTAACTGCGGAGCGGAGCTGCTTGGGACTGCTGCTGCAGGGCTTGTAGGAATCAAAGTGACTACACTGTCAATGGAGCTTTTAGTTTTGTTACTGATAGCTGCCGCGCTAGTTTCCACTGTGGTTACCACTGTGCTCTGTGCCGCTGCAGAAACGGTAGTAGCTGCAGGTCTGTGAGTTGTTCCCCACACTGCAGGGTGTGAATCTGTTTTATTGTGAAACGCAAGTGCAGTTGTCAGCTGGGCGCTTGTCTTGTTGGGCTCAACAGTGTAGGTAGAACCACTGGTTTCTGGGGTGGAAGCAGCCACGATGAATATTCCCCATAAAAAGGCTGGAAATGTCTTCATGGCGAGGAGTGTCATAGCTGCGTTAAACCAAATCTGAAATTGCAGAATAAGTTAAAAGTTAAAAAAAAAAGATACATGGAAAAAAGATACATGGGAGGAAAAATCATTGTGTCAAGTGTACCAGTTACATCGTGTGATGAGGCAATCATGTGTCTGTCACCACACCCTTTGCTTTACGTTCACACCAAAACTCAAAAGTATAGCACTGAATATTAAATGTGAAAACTTTTAAGCAGACTGACAGAGGATTCACATTTTGTATTTTCAGTCAGAGAAAATTCTAATCTTTAAAAAACAAAAACAAAAAAACAAACCAAAATGTAAAATATGTAGAGAGAAATAAAATCTGATAAATCGGACTCCTGTGCCAGAACTTATCTGGCACCATTAAACATAACGAGATAAGCGGTAGATCCTTAAGTCAGAAAAGTTTAACCACAGCAGTGGACGTGTCTTACCTGTCTGCAGGTGGAACAGAGCACGGGTGAGGACGAAAAGTGATAAAAGTTCAGCTCATTTCAGCCACTCTCAGAGGACAGTCTCGCAGTACTGACTGTAGGTGCTTGACAGAAAGAAGAGAATAAAAGAAAACAGGAAATGTTCACACTTTTTTTTTTTTTTTGAAAAACCCAACACGGCACTATGTAATGTTTTCAGATACAGACAGTTCCTTTTGAAGCACACAGCTTAAGCTTGCATCAGCCAGGAGGCAAACCGTTTCACAACCTTGTTTCGTTTTTATCATTTTTATAAAAAATAACATTTGAAGACATAACCAAGTCCTGTCAGCTATAATCGGGTATGTAGCAGAAGATCTGTCTTACCTTTCTGATGGAAAGCTCAGAATGGATCAGTTGTTGCTCTTTGGCCAGTCTGATTACTACTTCATCTAACGTAACAGGAAGTACTCAGTTCTGCAAACTGCTCAGATGCTTCCCGCATGTCACCCTATGGTCACATTTCTGTCTAAGATTTAAAGCTACATGTCATGCGCATATCATGGTTAACCACAGCGACAGGACACAAAGTTACATATAAACGTATATACGATGGATGGATCGTGTGTAATAGACGGATACCTGATTTGGTGTCTTATGATTTGAAAGCCTGTCACCTTGTAACAGTCACCTCACAAGAAGCTTGGACACCCACATTTGCACGCTGGGGAAACAGAAATGCTCATCTTCTGTGGAAATGATAACTGTCACTTCCTGTACTGGTGAGTCACACTGAGATGTGGCTACAAAAAAAGCAAAACGCAAGCTTTAAAAGACAGTGACACAAAAATGAGATTTTTTTTTGTTCCGTTGCCAAGAAGTGAACAAAACAAACACACACACACACACACACACACACACACACACACACACACACACACACACACACACACACACACACACAACTACCAAATTGAAAAACTGACAACATAGATCTATACAGATCATGCAACGAAGCTCTTTATCTAAAACATTGAGCAGTTAGATGATTACATGTGGCTTAAAATAATCCATCAATATTGGCTAAATCTCACTGTCAATATCTACAGTTTGTCTTCTATTATTGTATAGTGGATATTTATAGCTAGGTGCCAGTGCTGTCAGATATTGTTAACCTGCTTTAGATGAGAAAATTCACTGAGTAAAACTGTAACTGCATACAGACTGTTTTCTTGTTGGATTTTTTGGAAGAAATATTAAGACTAAAGCTGTGCAGCTGTATCTTCTAGATCAGACTCAAAATTGTCCAATCATGGCCATACACTGTACTTGTGTAGTGCCTTTTCGACTTAATACAAACACGTCTAATTGCTGAGGAAACTTCGACATGCACACTGTGGGAGCCTTCTGATCAGCTGCTCCAACGCCTGAGCAGCAGCTGTCTGAAGTGTAGCACCATGCTTTTAACCAGTGCTTTATTTTATTTATAAATTTTTTTCTGGAGCCAACAGTGATCATACCAGGTGTGTTTAAAGAAAAAAAAAGAAAATCCTGGAAATCAGTCCAAAAAAACTAAAAAAAAACCCTAGTTTTTTATCTGGCTGATACCTCCTTAATAGTCACCTCTGGACCATTTTAAGTGTTCGTACTGTTTTTGCCACTATGCATACGTTATGGGCCTCTTGTACCCGTGCCTCTTCATAATGGTAAGCCTCCAGCTTTACTAACAAGAAGTGGCCAAAGCCGCAGAGAGGCAGATTTGGAAAGTAGGTTTAAGGTGGTTTTGTTGTGGATGAAAAAAGCTCACTTCCTGGGCACAATGGTGGGCTGGTCTGCACAACAACTAAGGTTGTTTCCTTCTGAATGCCCTGCCCTCCACTCAGGGCGCACTGACAGCCAGTGTTGAAATTCACAGTGCATGACCCTGTTAATTGTATTAAAAGATGATGCGTACGCTCTTGACCTTACTCCTTGTTCCTGGAAATGCTGGACTCTTCAAAGTTACAGTTGGAGAAACTGGGGTCAGTTTGAAATAAACAAGTTTGTTGCCGTCTAGAGAAATGACCTTCAAATTGAAATCAGTTAAGGTTTCTGATTTGTATGAGAATTATTCTCATTTCCAGAACTTTTTAATCACACCGCATATTTAGACATAGGGTGGATGCTAAATAAAGCAAGCACCATCCAAAAGCTCAATTAATTAACAATTAATTAACTCAAAGTAATAGACTGATTAACCACAAGAATTTCACTCACTCACTCACAGTCTAAACCACACAGCAGGCCATAATATTACAACTATAACTCCAGTAATGGCACCACCAGCACAGTCAGAGGTTCAGTGACTCACAGACAGCGGTTTTACGTGCAAATATGTGAGGAATGACTCGCTTTTGAAGTGAGCCACAAATGGCCATTAAAGAAACTGCGGATCACCTCCAAAGTCGCAATTCAAGCTTGTCTATGTGCATAGATATTTGGCCATGCAGAGTGAAGGACTCCAGGTATACAACATCCGCAGATGTGCAAAAACCCAACATTAAGTAGCTCACAATGGCTCTTTGTGGATGATGTTGTGCACAGAGCTAATGCTGATTGGTTGAAAATTGGGCCTGAACAGTTAAGGGAGAACCACTGGAATTAACCACTGAGGAGAGGCACAAAAACCATTTAAAAAAAGACGAAGAAAAGACCATACAGGGCCTGCAGTGGACACATTTAGTTATCTTTAACACTCAGTTTCACTTGAGCTCTTTGCAAGTTTGAACTTCAGTCGTCTGAGTGATGGACCAACAACAGCACAAACACAAATAGCTCACAGTCCAGTTGGTCCACCTCACTTTTTTTGCCCCCTGCTGACAGTAAACATGTTGACAACGGTCCACAGAGCTGCGTGTTGGCTCTGCACAGAACTAACCCATAACTGTCCCTGCCCCTTTATACTAAAACAGTTGATCGCAAACATTTTTTCTGACATTCCCCATCTTTACAAGGGTCAAGGTATTTAAAGTCAACACTACAGCAAAACCAAATTCTTGTTAATTTTCCCTTTAAAAAAATCATTTTAGCTCAGCTTAGCATAGGTTAGTCCTCCACTTCTCCCCTGTGTAGGCTCTGTGCTCTGCCCTCATAGTTTGAGAACCTCTGTTCTGAAAGCAGAGCCCAAAGTTGGAGCAGGAATCTAGTCCCTCCTCAGACCACTTCACAGGTTACTTTAGATTTAGAAAAAACATAGCCTGACCTTTTCTTTAAAGCATCACAGTGCCAAGGGGCCTCCTGGATTATCATTATTGGTCTATTTACACATTAGAGAATTGTAATAAAGGTGCTGGTCAGCTCAGAGTACAGGTTAAATGATCTTGATGATCACGGGGGCCCACAGGCCATTGTAGTGCTAGCACTGGTACCAAGCCTGGATAAATAGGAAGGGCATCCTCCATTAGACTTCCATTGACTATCAGCTGAGGCCTACAATAACAATGACCACCAATGATACTGCTGTGCTAGTGGAAGCTGTGCTACTGTTGACTAAAAACAAAGGAGGAGAGGAAGAAGGTATGCATGGAGGCAGCGAGAGAGGAGGGAAGACAGGAGTGTGGAGGCGAGAGTGATTTGAAATGTAGGGACTACAAACGACACAGAATATAGATCCGCCAGGCAGGAGGAGAGGAAGACCACAGAAAAGATTCATGTACATGGTGAAGGACGACATGTAGAGGACTGGAGCGAGGGGGAACAGATGGAAGCAGCCAAAGGAAGATGATTTCAGCCAAGTAACAACACATTTGAATGCTAAATGTTGTGAAATAACTACAGCTGTCATAAGCAAAATGGAATCTGGCAACCTTGTGAGATTACCTTGATCTTGTAAACCTGAGATGTAAGAAAGTGGTAGAAATGCTAAATAGTATCACACTTACAGCAGTCATCAAATGTCCTTCTTGCCAACAGTGACTGATGCGCAGTGCGTCTCCAGATGAGGCCTGTAAAACTAGCCTGAAATGCTACGCTTAATTTTTCAGTGTGAGAACTTGAATGAGACAGCATGATGGGTTTGGATTGACGCACCAAAAGGATCAGAATAAACGGAGGCAGGTGGAGGGTTCCCATGTGTAAAATCTTTATTATGTGCACAGAACTGTTCGTCAGGGGGAGGGGTTTGAGTGAAACACGAGCTGGGTGAGTGGTCCCTTCCCAACACCAATATACACTGGAGAGGGCAACCTTTGACCCTTGACAGTGACGAGAGGCACCACTACATTTGCACAACATTTACACCAGAGAGATGCACCCCTCCCACCCCTCTCCCTCGATTAAAACCCCAGTTAAATTTAAAGCCCAGAAGATCAGGAATAAAATGTTTTTTTAAGAAGGGATTCTTTCACATTCATAAATCTGATGGATTATCATTGAGCAAACTGATGGGAGGAAGAAGCATATACTGTTTAAAAAAAACAAAAAACAATCCAGGTTGTTTGTCATTCTACCAGGCTGTGACTGGAATGTACAACAGGAGAAAGAAAACAAAATGTAAAAGCAGTGCATGAAATGGCACACAATCCATATTTGGCAACACAAAAATGAACAATGGAAATACTGATGCTACATACAGTTGTAGAGTACAAACGTTACATAAGAACCACAATTTGAAAAAAACAAAACAAACAAAAAAACAAAGAAAATAAAAGAAATTAAGACTGTTCCTTCAACAAAAATGTCTTTGCTTCAGATGTGAACACGGGCTGCGAGAGTTTTTCCTTTTCCCGCCGTGCTGTCGGGGCGAAATGTGAGACAGAAGGCTTTGATGAGGAAAGATAAAAAGTTCATCTTGGAATGTGGGCTTGGAATCGTCACGGGGACGATGCCAAGCTCGATGAAGCCGAATCTGTTGAATTTGGCCGTGGCTGACCCCATCTGGTCGGTTCTCTCCCTAAAAACGACGAGTGGTCCTGGGAAGGGGCCGCGTCTTACATGGCGACCTTTGCGACCTGCTCTTCCAGTCTGGCGATGCGACGGTCCTGAAGGATGACGCGGTCCCTGAGCGACTTGAACTCTCGGAGCACCTCTTCCAGCTTGTCTTCCATTTTCTGGTCAAAAAACACAGAGTGAGTTAGCTCCATGAAGCCATTTAAAAACGTCGTTTATCATTTTAAACATTTAAACAACTTTTTGGAAACAGTGATTTTTTTATTTATTTCTTGACTTAGAGACCCTGCAAGCAGTTAACATTTTCCTTTGCTGTCACACTCAATTGTGACTCCAACACCCGAGTATGTGCTGATCCATAATTTTAGTGAATTGTTCCAACCATAATAATTACTGGGATCGGAGAATTGAAAAGTCAGCTAAAAGAGGGAGCAGTAATGAGACGACGTTACACAACACAGATTCGGCTTTTCAGTCCCGACACTCACTACTGAGGATTGTGGAGAAGCGTGCTTCTGGACAGTCGGGACATTTTCCACTTTTGTGGCCGGCTTGCTCTCCAGAACATTCGTCTTGACCACTTTCAGGTCCCGGTTCTTTGTGGAGACGTAGCCATCTTTCAGTGAGATCAGGATGGGCCCACCGTTCTTGCCCGCAAACCACTCCTCCGCCTCCAGGGAGGGATCAGGGCCGGCCGTGTCTGGGTACAGGTCGTCCTGGAACAGATCCGACTGGGCAGGTGCAGATGATACAGGGAGAGAAAAAAAACAAAAACAAATGTTGAGGTGTAAAAGTTAGAGGACCTGGTCTTTAGAGCAGCAAAGGAAGCACAGCAGGCAGGTAAAGCTATATAAACAGACTTACCTTACGTGGGACTGTCATGATGATTGGTTCGCATTTTCTCTCGTGTAATTTGTAAAACCTACAGAGAAAGTTAATATTAGACAAGAATACGAGCTGTCAGAGGAGCAAAAATATCAAAAGAAGTCCTACTTCTAGTTTCTAAAGCAGGGCCAGGGACTAAAATTGGCCTGACAAAGACTCCAATCCGGACAATTGGACAGCTTTAGAAAATATAAAGGGGGACATAAGCTTGGGACTTTTAACTGCATTTTCATAAGTTTTACAGCTTTTCCAACTGATAAAAGCCTTCGCACATTGATGTAATATGAATGAATGCCAAAGCAATAGACATTTAAACATTTGAATAAAAAGATGTCACTATTATAGAAGTTTTTTCCCCCCTTATGGCTTTACAGTAAAAACAAAACAAAAACTTTCCATTATGTTAAATGAGTTTTACATGAAGTCTAAAGTGTGAATATTTTGATACTGAACATCTGTGGATTGTTGGTCACATAAAATATTATCTGAAACACAGATTTTGCTGCTTTGGGCTTAGAGTGAAGTTTGGATTAAGCTAAAAATAGAGTTATGAACTTAACACACTTGTTTTGCTGGCATAAATAACCACCACATCTACATACACACACACACATTTTCTATGGTATACCACAACTACATTATTTATAAAAAAAATATTCTGTGATTCCCTCAACTGTGAGTCACATCTCCTTGGGGACTTTCCACTTTGAGAATTACTGGTAAATCTAATTTGGGGAGGCTGCGGCTCTGGAGGTAGAGCAGGTCGCCTACCAATCAGAAGGTCGGCGATTCGATCACATGTCTACATGTCGAGGAACCCCAAGCTGCCCCTGATACACGCATTGGAGCGCAAGTGCGTAAATGTTGGGTGAAACGGGATTAGCCTTAGAAGAAAAAAAAAGCCCTTCTATGCATATGGGTGAATATGTAGAAAGAAGGTCCTTTGAGTGCTCAGTCGACTCACAGACTTCCTCGTCTCAATAAACACGTCCATCAAAGACTCATCAGGCAAGCTGTAGTAAATTTTTGACAGAAAATAAAACTAATGATATTTCCTTTATATTTTTATTTTAGTTCATTTTTCCAATTTCAAAAAAAGAATTTAATTTAGCTTACTTTTTTAACATGTCTCATATTCCTTTTAATGAACTAAAATGGGTTTTCACATTGAATCGTAGTTTTTAGTTTATTTCTAGTTAACCTTGGACATCGAGTAGAAATATTATTACTGTACCTTGCTATTTCACATTTGTTGACATCCAGACCTCTTTTCGGCATGTACCCCATGCCCCTCTGGGGCTCCTTGGTGGAAAAGGTGTTGAGGTAGTGAACGAATGGTGCCTCATCAGTTATCTCAAAGTACCGAATGCTGCTGTCACCCTGAGGACACATTCACAGCTTAAAGTTAAGTTTGTGAAAAGAGTGATAAAGGGTAATTCAAATAAAAAGAAAAGCATTTGTAAATAAGAGGTTGATGTACCTTTCCACACAGGTAAACTATGTTGGTGTCGGGGTCATAGAAGGGCAGCAGGACTCCATTACTGGTGTCCATCTCTTGAACACATATTGGTTCATCCATGCTATCCTGGAAACATAAAATTCCTCCCATGTAGTGACAGCATAGTGTCGGATAACATTTACAGATCTAATAGATCTGCCCCTGTTAGACTTTGATTTGACTGCCCCCAGCTGGAGATGAGGTGTCATAGCCTCAGAGTACAGATAAATGCTCCTCCTGTACCAATCAGGACAGGAGAAACTGACGATGCCCCTGATATTTTGACTTGTATTATTGGACAGAAAGCAAAATTCCCTAACCTTAACATTACTTTAAAAGACAGGAGTGTCGTGAGGATAACAGTGTAATGTGATGTATCAGTGTGTTCAGTATTAAATGACTTCAGTGACATACAGTTTTCCAGAGGGCTAGCTGGCGCTCGCTCATGCGGCTGAATCCAGTGGTGAAAATGTTTCCATCTGCTAAAAAGATTGCTCTCATTGGCCGAGCTCCCTCGTGAGCTTTGTCCTTCTCCTTAAAACAGAAACACACTGGTCAGGTTTGGCGATCAATGCTTTGAAGTGAAGCGCTACGGCCCCCGAATCCCTCAGGGCTTTCACTTACCGCCACAATCTTTTTTTTACGAGGGTCAATGACGCGGACCTTCTTGTCCTTGCAGGCGGTGCAGAGCAGGCTGCCGTTGCGGCTCCAGCTGACACTAAAGATAACATCAGGGTGCATGTCCTCCAGGTTTATCATAGCCTCTCCTGTGCCCACATTCCAGATGATGATCTGATTGTCACACCCTAAAATGGACACGCACAGTGTGAGTGCACACGCCTCTTTGTCCGAGTTTATTTTCAGCACTTTACACCACACGGAGCAATGCAACGACGGTAGGGGGTCGAGATAATCGGTCAGATCTGGAGTTCAGCTGTGTGCAGAGGATGAGTTACCCATGCAGGCAGCATTACTGCACTTGGAGGGAATGGATTGTTCCAAAGCTTCAGGTAAAGGTTACCTGCGCTGAGAAGAACATTGCGTGCGGTGGGGTGCCAAGACACAATGCCAACCCTTTTAGAATGGCCCTCTAACACAACCACAGGCTCTGAAAGGGGAGATTCCAGTCCGTTCTCAGGTATCTGCCAGACCTACACCGGACAAAGAAAGTTAGAGAAAATCTGCTGAATAAAGATCTTTTTAAATAAATATTACACAGAAAGTAGTGCAAGTTTTACAGCGGTACATTAACTCCATTCTAGTTTATAACAACATCCTATTTTCTCTTATATTATACAGCACATAGTTCACAATACATAAACTGTAAAGGGCAACTGCACTTAAAGTACTGCTCTGTTAAATACTAAAGCATAAACCATAAAAACCCCAAGAAAAATCAAATGTCATGTTCTTACCATGACTGTGCAGTCCTCCGAGCTGCTAGCAATGACATGGTCATTATGAGGACACCACTCGATGTCCAACACTGGGCCTGTGTGACCACATACTGTCGGGTAGGCCTTGTCTATACGGCCAGTCTACAACACACAGCACAAGCTTATTATAAAGAGGTCAAAAAGTGTAAGCTAAGGCAGCGCAGTCAAGTCTAGCTAGCTGATAGGAGTTAAAAATAGGCAAAAATTGCCAACAGAAGCGATTCAGTCCTGTTGAATTTTAGTAGAAAACACATGTTCATTCACAAAAGTCTGTTTAATCACATTTAGTCCATTACAACCCGTAAAAAGAGCACCTAACATTTCACGATGTTTTCCAAAGACTGAATTCATTTGTGGCCGAAGTGGAGGTGGTGAACTTTGATATTCAGCTGCAAAACAACTTGCTGCAGACGGGAGATCAGTTTAATGCTTTTTGGGTATTTACTTAAAATCTGATATCCAAGTATCATTTCTGTCTTTTCCACATGACTCAAAGTAAAAGCACTTTACTCCAGATGTAGGACACTGAGCAGCAACTATAACCTAATCATCCAAGCAGCCTAAAATAATGTCAGAGCAGCTGTCCTCTGTGTGGATTATGTGTTGACTGATACAGCTGTAACATGACACAAACTGAATGCCTTTAGAATCGTGCGAATTTAAACATTGATTATCTATGGGCTAACAGCAGGGGCGCACTGAAGAGCCGGTATTCATGGTTAATTCACCATGTTCTGAATGACAGAGTGTGCTGCAACACCCCCTGTGCCTCTGGGTAAGCTTTACACTATCAGTGTCCAATTTTTGAACCAGGAACAGTTTTCTAAAAGATTTTTTTTCCAACCTGACATTTAAAGCCACAATTTTTGCCTTTGATATTAAGATCAAAAACATTTGCAATGTCATTATGAAACACCCCAATCACATCATATCCATAAGTTCAAATGGGCCTTCAGCCGAGTTCCCAGCTGCGCTGGTCTGAGTATTTAAGAAACTGCTGGTCTACTAGGATTTTCCCTGTACAACTATCTCTTGGGTTTGCAGACAATGGGAAACTATCCAGTGAGCAGAATTTCTTTGGGTGGAAATATTTTGGTGATGTCAGCAGTTAAAAAATCAATTTAAAAATAATCTGTTAATATATAACAGATCAAACCTTGAAGCAGATGTGCTACACCAGCAGAAGACCAAACCAGGTGTCACTCCTGTCAGCTCAAAACTAAACTAAAACAAAATGAACCCAATTTACACAGCTTCCACAAAGTTGGACAACAGAGTGGAAAAACACTTCTTGCTCTGATGAGTCTCAGTTCAGGTGATAGAGTTAAAATTCAATCTAAACAACATGGTGGCCATCACGCCTACTGGTGTTGGCCAGAGGGGCCGATGGCGCGATATGGCAGCCTCGCTTCTGTCAGTCTGTCCCAGGGCAGCTGTGGCTACAACTGTAGCTGCCTCCACCAGTGTGTGAATGTGAGAGTGAATGAATAGTGGAATTGTAAAACACTTTGGGGGTCTCGAAAAGCGCTATATAAATGCAATGCATTATTATTATTACTAGTACCTAATAAAGAGGCCGGTGAGCATATCTAGTTATAGAACTTAGAATTTCTTTGATGTTGCGCCCAGACAGGTGCTGCTTATATGCAAACATTCTCTCAGTAGATCAACTAATTGGTGGTCACTGAGATCCCCCCCAATCTTGTTTTTCTTGCAATTATTATTGGTGAACTCCGAAATGTAACAATTACATATATTCTTATTCATGAGGTGCGTAAAGTATAACAGCTTTCACGCTGTTGTTCAGTAGCTGTTTCTATCTATTCAGTGTTGTCGTGGTGTTAGCTTGTTTGGCCAGTTCTGAATATGAATTACCACTTGGATACTGTGAGCTGCATTTAAAGTGAAAAAACGCTGCACTATCATATCACATGAACATCATTTGAGGGACATTTTGTAACAAAATGATTTCCCACCACAGCGGAAGAAAGAACATCACAGATCACATCACACGACTGCACACTTCTATTCTCTCTTATATCATTTAAATGGATCTGCCATCACAACTCTTTGACACCGATGGAAGCAAGGCATCTCACCTTTTGGAGAGGAAGTACAAGAAAAGCACCTCCCCCGCTGGCCTCTATGATGATGGCGACAAACTTGGGGTTGACGGCACAGAAGGAGCTATCCCACGTGACCCTGGACACGCGGATGTCATCGTAGCACTGGTCGTTCCTCACGGCCTGGCCGAACACGTGACGGAACTTGCTCTGTCGCACAACTCGCCGCATCATATCTGCAGAGAGGATGTCAGGGTTTTGTGCATTTTGCAGGCAAATGTTCTAATTAAATGACGACAGTTTGCTACACAAGTGAAAACCAAGTGGCCTCTTGGTCTGCACAAATCTGACAATTACCTCAGATTTGTGCAGACTGGTAAACGCACTAAACCAAAGTTACCTCGGGGTAACTTTGGTTTAGTGCCAGCACAGACTCTCATCTCACATTATGCTCATTAACAGTGACTAAATTTGGTCCTGTGCATGCAGAGGAAACAAGTCGGCTCTACCTACTGGCAAATGCTATGAAGTTAAACCATAGAAGAAGACGCATCTTGCATGCCGAGTGTGACACGTACACATTAGATGGGTATATTAAAAACAACCCAAGGCGGTTCATTTCAAGTCTTAAACATGTACATACAAAATGTATTTTGGGTCTATTGATTCAGATGCAGCAACGAAAGTTCAGCCCCGTCATCGCGGATGTTATATTTTTAAAGTGCTGCATCAGTTCCTGTGAGCACACCACAGATGGCCTGTTGTTGCTCCAAGATTCTGGCTATGATCTGAATTGTTGATGCACGCTGGAGCTCTGTGTGTCTTTAAGCACATTACCCCCGTGTCTTATTGAATTCAGCCCAAGTCATCAGGTAGTAAGTGCAGACATCTCATGAAGTTAACCCTGGCTTGTCTTAGGCACAGTCTATTGTAATTCCTAAACTCTCGGTATTCAGGACTTTTATTCCGTTTTAGTGACAGGCTTTATTGTATAATTATGTGGGAAACATCCTGTCTCAGGACAGTAATTAAGGTGCCAGTCTGAACCGACTGAGCGTTACACAAGCTGCAGGCTTTCTTTTTTCCCTCTTGACATCCACAGGTCTGTCAACACACCAAACCCACCTGCTTTCACACGTCGAGCCACAGATTCTGAAAATGGAAAGCTGAATCACGCATTATTTTTGACTACCATCATTTTTTGGCAGTTTAGTTAAAAAAAACAAAAAACAAAACAGCTTTGCAAATAAGTTTTCCAGAATTTTACTGATTTTAAAGACATTTAAAGCAGAATGAGCTGCTCCAGTCTCACCAATCTCAATGTGTCAAGATAAGATTGATGCTGTAAAGCCCATTATACACCCACACTGAATAGATGTCTTTGATTATTCAGGCTGGTTAGACTTCAGGACTGTGTACAGATCAGGACTGACTGACACTCTTCTGTAGTTTTGCTGCATCACGTATAATAATGTGGCTGCTTTTTAATTCATATTTAGTGTGTAAATAACTACCTCACCAGCCACAGTTTATACTGCCCATATGGAGAGCACTGATAATGCCTTAAAAGCACTTCTATCTGCAAATATTATCACACCTTTGTGCAATATAAGGAAGTGGTGAATTGCTCTTCCTAGAAATACAATGCTTGCTCTGGAAATTCCCATGGCAATTCCCAAAGCTGCAAACACTGACCACATTGCTGCAGGGCTGCATAATGCTTGAACAGCAAAGCGCTGCTGTTTACAGCCCATCGGAACAGCATGTTCCCTCAGTCAATATTAGATCTCCATTCAGCAGCAGTCACCTTCACTCCACATATTCACCTGACGAGATGAGATGCCTCACAACCCCGCAGGCTTTAGTTGATGCTACTTATTTAAAATGATGCTCTCTGCCCTCCACCCCAGCACACACATCACTGAGCGTCATGATGGTGGCCTTACAGACAGCAGAGCACACAGTATTTAGCCTTGACGCTGCAGGTAAAGACTAGTGCTAACATTTTGTGGTCCGAGAGTCAGAAGGGGGACAGTTTGGTGTGTGATGCTAAAAAGACTCAGTCAGCAGCCCCCCAAGGTGTGTGGCCTCCCTGGCTGCTATACTCACAGTCTGGGCAACTGTGATTAAATGGGTGTGTGCGATACTGCCACTTTAAATCCAATTCAGCTTTTGTTTATAATAATGGCCACATACATGGGATATATATTTTAAAATTAAAGGCTGAGTATTTCATGTACGTCGTATTCATTGGAGGCTCTGTGCTAGCGTTAAACAAAGGTTGCTGGCTAACGTTAGCCGACACAACCACAAAGCTCCGCATGTCCCCTCCGCCCCCCGCTCTCCTCTTTAAATCAGTTATATTAATAATTTTATTTAGCAGTCAATGTTCACTTGTGATTTTAGATGACCTCTTCAGACTCTTAAAAGTAGATAGTTACCGTTATTTAAAAGCTTTACGTGCCATTAGCAAACCGGCTTTAAAGAAGAAGAAAAAGAGGATGGGGGGTGGACATGTGTGTTTTGGTCAGTATAGGGTTTTGGGGGAGCATTCCCCAGAGATATCCAAGAAACACAGCACTAAGCGAAGTTTAATCTAAGCTTTAACCAAATACGATGTAACAGACTAAAAATTATACGGTTCAGGGGAAGGTGATAACCGCAGACACTGTTCCGCCGCACTGCCGGGGAGGGGGGGGAGCTCGGCAGCTGTGCCGGTGGGCCGGGGCTGGGTCACCAGCAGCGGCGGGCACGCAAGCGTTTCACCGCCAGCGAGTAGGAGGCGACGGGCGGGGAGTGTTTTTCCTCACACATGCGGGGTTTGTGTGTGGTTCACTCAGCGTTTACCGGGGACGAACTACCGCTGCTCTAGCTGGGCAGCGCGTTTTGCATCCTAACGGCTAGCTGCTAACAGTTAGCTGCGGTGGAGCTCTGCCAGCTGACGCAAGTGCAGATATTTCCACCCAAAGGTTTTTTTCCCCCCTTCTTTTTTGGCTGCTCCCATTCTCAAACCCATCCAACGAGCTACACAGATGCTGCACAACAAACCACTGATATATAACACGCAAAATGCACAATGTCACTCTTTCTTACCTCCTAAATCTATGCAAGATTTTTCGTACGCACGGGGAAGGGGAGGGGGGGCAAATCAATCACAACTCATGAATGTGGTAGTTTAGGCGGGCCCTTATCCTGCAGGACGTTGCTAGTATCCCTTGACTTCACCACCAAAAAAAAGAAAAAAAAAGAAGCCCAGCCGCAATGCTCTTATTCCCCTTTCTTCACTGCAGATGGGTAGCCAGAGGCAATTTAAAAAAATCTAGTGGTATTTCAGGATGCCAGATGGCAAACAGAGCATCTCCAGCTCGGTCCTCACCTGCGGAAGTCTAGTATTCGTCTATTCTCATCTCGTTATTGAATTCAATAGAATACGCTGACGACTGGCTACGGCACATGCGCAAATGAAAAGTCGGATTTTTTTCTTTGCTTCTGATTAAATGGGATGGGGTTTGCTGGAAAACTGGGTGTCTTCACTGTATCCGCGTGTTTCTGTTTAAGGAGACATTCTGAAAATATTCGTTTAGCGCAAAAAAATGTGGAAAAACAGGAGCATCTTTTGTGTGAGGGTCCCTCCCCTCCCCCTCCGTCCCATTCCTCCCACCTACCAGCTTGTCCTGTCCAAAAACATGAAAAAGAAAGGACGAGCGCTCATTTGTACTGTTCTGTACTTTTGGTATTGATCCACTATCAAGTAAATACAGGGCCAGTATTACCGATACCAATACTTTAAACCTATGCGGACACCTTATGTTTAATAATCATTAAATCACTGTGATTTTTTACTTTCCACAATGCCTTTCAATTTTTTATGTAGTTTGAAAGGGGATTTTTGATTTTTTTTTTTGATTTTTTTTTTTTTTGGAGACCAGGAATGTAAATATGCCTTTCTTTAAAGCACTTTCGGACAACCTTCGTTGTTTCTGTTATGCTATAGGTACTATAGGCCATAAATAAAATAGACGTGACAGTCGGCACAAAAGGTTCGGACATTTTTCACAGTGGATGTTTAAGGTGTATTGGTTTCATCCTATCGCGTTAGTATCCATCCCATACCAGTGTTGGTATGGATACTATCGATATTTGGATTGATCCGCCGACCTCTCGCACCCAGTCTAACAAGGGGAATCAGCCATTAAATGCTGCCTTTGTTGAATTAAGTGACTATATTTTCACTGAACATATTTAACCTCCTAAGACCTGAACTCTTCCACGACATGCATTTTTAATTTCTCTTTGATATTTGGGCATATTGGGGCCTGATGAATGTAGAAACAAAGAATTTTTGTTTTTAAGAAAAATGAGAGCCACATATGAGGATATTCATTTAAAATTTTGATAGAACAGTAGCAGTATAATGTCCTTGTAAGTGGATATCAGGCCCATGTAGAGCAAAATTTAGTATTTTGGTCTAAATAACCCAAAATGTGATGTCCACATATGTGGACGGCAGGTCCTAGGAGGTTAAAGCAAAGTACAGATGAGCTAAGTACAGATGAGGACACAAGTATCATCTCCTCCCCCATGAGATTGAAAGTTTTTGTCAAAATTTTCTAAACAAAAACTGACCTTTTTATTGAGCCACAGCACAAACCACTGGTATGCAATGATGTGCTTTAATGTTATAGGTTGTAAAATCAAGTTAAAACTGAGGGTTATCTTCCAGTTTACACACAGTATAAAAACACCGGCAAGGGTTTGACCTGTCACTTGAGAAAACATTGTGCCAAAAACAAAAGAAATCAGTTTGGGCTTGAGAAAAAAAAAAGATTCTCTCAAAGCAGGAGATGGATATACAAAGTTATCACAGTGTTGCCAAGCTGGAATGGGAGCTAAGGTGGGAAGCACAATATGTCAAAGACTCTGGAAAGAAAATTAGAAAAAGACACGAATAAAGACCCCAGAACAACTGCCAGGACATCAGTGAATGACTTAGCAAGGTTGAAAATTGTAGTCTCAAAGAAGACAACCACTTGAACCCTGCACAGGTAGGGACCGTGAGGTTGCAGAGCAAGAAAAATTCCACTTCTGCAGAAGAGACTCCTTCAAACCAGAGTTAAGTATGCCAAGGACAACCTGGAGAAAGATTATGAATAATGTAAATGTGTTCTTTGGTGAGATGAGACCAAACCAAACTTTGGCCACAGAGAAGGGAGAATCATACAACCCAAAGAACACCGTCCCTATAGTGGATCATGGTGGTAGAAGTGGGCATTCTTCAGTGTGTCTGGAACTGGACAGCTCATTAAGGTGGGAGCACTCATGAAGAAAAAGTATGTGTGAAGATTTTCAAAGAAAAACTCAAGCAGTCAGCAGCAAAACTGGATCTAAGTTGTCGCTTTGTCTTCCAACACGACAACGACCCAAAACATACGCCGCTTCACGTGAAGAACTACCTCCACATTACTGATGTATTGCACAAATGAGAAAAATCTGTGGCATGAACTAAAGAGCGAGGTTCATGCCACAAGACGATCAAATCTGGACGAGCTTGAGTGATTTGCCAAAGAAGAATGGGCTGGATTTGCTGAGGAGATGTGTGTTTGACTTGTCCTCATCTGTAGATGTTTGTGATAGAACCAGTTTCCCTTATTGCTAGTTGATGCCTAAAATAAAGGGTTCAGTTGTTTTTATGCAGTCTAGTAATTACATGTCTGATTCAAATTTTTTTTTAAAGTTGTTATTGACCTTTGGGACAGATAAGAAAGTAACAGGCCTATTTCAGGCCTTTCATTCCCATCATCATGTCTTCATAAAGGTCAACACTGACTTCTCATTAATTTCTAATGCTGCATTTCCAATTTCTTTTCCCGCTTGTTACATAAGGACAAGGGCTTTGGAGCCTATCCCAGTATGTGTCAACAGAAGTTGGGGGAAAATCATGGACAGTTTCCAAGACTGCCACTGGGATTATAAGGTGGTCTATTATATTAATATTCACATTAACACCTCAGGGTTAAAACTAGAGTATGCGGTTTGTGACTGCTGTTCATTACCTAGACCTTATTGTAGACTTCTGTTTCACTCAGCATGAGTAAAAGGCTTGCTGTAAATAGAGCTGTAAATAGAAATGGAGCTGTTTTTGGTTATTGCTTTTACCTCTTCAAAGAAATATCTAGCTCCACTACTCATCAGCCTCCTGCTAACTCTATCTGTCAACTGTTTACTCCTGTCCACAAGAGTTATGACGTTAAAGGTCAGACTTAAAACCAAAACAAACTACTTAAAGAGGCCAAAAGGACACTTCTTAGAGCTGCAGGAAACTGCAGCGAATTCTTCTCTGGGTTATCAAATGAAAATATATTATGGAAACACTTTCCCTCCAAATAACTGGCACTCAAGCACATCAGTCTTAATCAGCCCATCGTTATGTAGACAACCATGACCTTACTTTGAACATAAATGTTTGAATTGATCAAACGACACTTCTAGTAGATTTCATATACCACGAGATAACTATTTTAAGTGAAAGTCAACATTATTGCTTGCATAAATGGTTTGATAGAATATATGTAAGAACTTACCTTTCTTTGGAGACTGTTGCACTTCTGCTGGCCTTTCTTTGGATTTCTTTGGGACATCAAAGGCGTTCTTCATTTGGGATACTTTGATGCTCGGACTCTGCTCTGACACACGAACTGGAGCTTTGGACCCTTCAGGTCCCCGTCCGGCTTGATGTCTCTGCATTTGGTTTGCTTCTCTGATAATTTTTGCCACAGGCTTGTAGGAACCAATCTCACTGCCATTCCCTGCATCTCTCTCAGTGCTGCGATCACTTATATCTCTATGGTAAGCATAGTTAACGTGGTTATGGTCGCTGACCTGTGTGTGGACTGTTTCAGGTTGGACCTCTGGGTCTATTTCTTTTTTCCCTGAAGACGCAGGGTTTGGTCTTTCACCTTCATTCTCAGCTGTGACCTCCGGTTTGGGAAGTGTCTCAAATGGATTCGAGGGCTTTTGTGCGTAGGGTGGAGGTGACCATTTACTTCTGGTCCGTCTCTCTGGGAATACTCTTTTCTGCCACATGTCCAAGTTTTGTGTCTCTTCCTCTGGAGACAGATTTGCCATTCGCACACAGTACTCGAAGTCAATCATATCTCCATACCGGTCATCCATGTGCCTCAGTGAAAGATGGTCCCAAGGGCTAAGGTCAGCAGAGAGTCGACGAATGTTAGCTGGCACAGTGTAAGTGCCCTTTTCATCCCACAGTAAGCACATGTCCTGATTAGCTAGAGTGCTGCACGGAAGGTCTCTGTTAAAATGAAAAGTGTGCCTCCTCTTGACCCTCTCCTCTGAACGCAGGTGTTCCTTTCCTCGTCTTTGCACATCTGTAGACATTAACTGTGCAGTTTTCAGCTTTATAAATGGATTTTTAGGCTTTTTGGGAACCGGTGGCGGTGGACCTTTGATTTTGGGCTTTTCTTTTGTCACCGATTCACCTTTGTTAGACGTGGCTTCTGGTGCCATTGTTGAACTGACCGCATTTGTGTCAAGCTGCTTCATCATTGTTGTGTCTCTATTGGGCATCACATGAGTTAAAGGTGGAGGGGTGATGACAGCAGAGAAGCAAACAAGCTCGCTCTCCTTCTTTAGGCTTGCGACCTGTATCTTTCCATCACAGCCTCCATTCTCTGGCAGAGGAGGACTAGGGATCAAATCACATTCTTCCACTGTAAATGGGGGATTGTCTTGCAGTAGCAGTGTTATAGAGTTGGCTGCTTTGCCAACATCTTGGCTGTCATCTTTCTTGGTGCATGCTGAAACAATGCCCGTGACCCCTGCTTTAGCCCTCTTATACACAGCCCCAGCAAATCTGTTCTGGTACGACTGATCCACTTGTTGTCTTTGTGCAAGAAACCCCGAACTGTGGCTTTCCTTATCCTGACTTTTGGATTTGTTTAGCGTTGACAGGTGCTCCTGCTGGATGTCAGTAGAAACTTTCTCCTTGGTGTGGTCTCTCAAGTTTTGCTCCCCCTCTGCTATTCCGCTACCAGTTGTCTCACTCTGGGCTCCAGCTCCAACACAACCAGCTCCTTTTAGCTGACACCTGCTGCCTGTCACTTCAGCCAAACGTTGACCCATTTCCCTCTTAAAACAGACCGTGGGTGAAGTCCTAGCATGTGTGTCAGCTCCCATTAAAAGCGTGTCAGAGTTTCCTCTGCTTTTCTTTTCATTACCCTTTTCCCGAGGGGTATTCTTGGAAGGATGTACAAAGTTATCGTCATTGCAGATATCTGGTGTGTCTTCCTTACTTCCTCTTTTATTTAGTGATTCAGGCTTTTCTGTGTTTATCCTGTGCCTCAAAACAATATCGTTTTCCCTTTCCGGTGACGTCCACGTCTCATCCTTCTCAAGAACCACAAAGTCTTCCTCAGTAGTTGGATTGCATGTGGCTGATTTCTCCATGGCTGTAGTCCCAGCACAGGCCACAGCCTTATTCTCAGAGCCTTGCTTTTTGCCAAACGTTTGTCTAGTCTCCTTAGCCCTCGGGACAGTTTTTGACTTCTCTGTATTTCTACTTACTCCACCCACCCACTCTGTCCTAGTGTTCAGAGGGTGCTCCTTCTGACCTAGAGGCCTGATTGGCTGCCCACTTTGAGGGTCTGTCCATGGAGATGTGACTGTGTGCTCCCATGCTTTCCCAGTGGCTAGGCTGCTGCCACTGATCCCACTAATCTCACCAATACCCCGCGGGGTGACAAAGCTGCCATCATCCTGCTGTTTGCCCTCGTCTTGTTCTGCTACCTCTGTCTGCTGTGTATCTCCGGTTTGCTCTGAACAGTCAGAGTTATCAAGTGAGTCTTCGTCTTTTTCCGACAGCCTCTCCAGCTTCTGGCCCATGGCTGTTGCTCTGTCTTAGCATTAGGAAAAGAGCGTTAGGGACACTTCAAGATTCAGCATGGCATAATGAAGTCACGCGGATAGCTTGCCTGCCCATCCCAGTGAGATGAAATCACACAACAGACGCTACCATTATCAACTATCTTGAGTCTTTCTCTATTTTTGCATAATCTTCTGCACTGTTCACACCTGCCCTCCTGAGGCCTCTCTCTCTCTATCTCTTCCTATTCTGTCAAAGAGGAATGCTGTGGCGGCTATAATTAAAGTGGGTCTGGCTGCTGCCAATGAGTCAGGAGGCCAAAAAGGAAACACGACGAGTTATATAGGAGGTCAGCTGCCAGGTGCCAAGGTCAGACAAGGCAGTCTGAACAAATCTAATATCACTGAATAAACACATAACACCTAAATCACTACATTAATAAGCATTCAGTAGCATCTAATCCATGTTTTGTATAATTTGTGAGTGCAAGAAAATACATTTTAGTCAAGCTTGTGCCTTTGTGAGGCGTCATGCGCTGTCAATTACTGCTTCTGAGACAAGGCGTGTTTGTGCTGTGCGTGCCTGCCTTCAGACTGTCTGTAAATGTTTGTGATTGTTTTGGTGACGGGGTTTAGAGAAAGGTCAGCTGGAATCGTTTGTCCAGGGTCTGATGAGAACAGAGTTTAACCACAGACATGATGATGGATGGTGTAAGGTCCATTATTACGAAGGGGAAAACAGCTTAACGGGCTTCAGTGTTATGTGGAATTGGTATTCTTAGCTTTCAGGCAAACCAAGTGCAAAGCAAGGAGAGTGTATTGTTGCATGAGGTAGTTTTGTGCACACACAGACTTCATTTCAAACACCAAATCATGAGCTGCCGCATGAGAAGTTTTCTCACTGAGTAATCGCCATAGTAATACGGATTTTGCTGGCTGAAAAAGGAGTGAGGAAACTGACCAAACCTCTTCAGGATTTGGAATGAATGTACTTCTGCTTCAGCCATTTCACGCCTGAGGAGCACCAAGTGGCTCATCACTTCTTTTAAGCTTGTCTACCTACCTAATAAGATAAAAACAGAACTGTTATCTTTGAACCTTGACCCCTGTTTTAGCTCCCTTCACATAAGATAAAGATTGTGTCGAATCTTTACCAATTAAAAAAAAAATTCTGTTTGTTTGAATGTAAAAATATATTATTCTATTAAATAAAGTGATGCTAAAGTGATAGCCAATGGGAAGGTGGTTCATCCAAAAATATGTTTAAATACGTATCTAAAATTAAATAAATAATGCTCTTAATAATACTGTGAGTGTCTGATGGGAAGGTAGGATGTAATTCATCATTCATTGTTATTTCTCCAGCTCTGGTTATCTGTTATGCGGCTAAAAACAGCTCGACTTGCAGCTTTACTGTATCTAAAGTGTTAAAGTGTTATTTTGGGATGGCTGTGTTACAAGGGCAGCCGGCGGAGGCATCTGTGACACTGACTTTTAAACCCCCACCCCCTCTTCATTTCCCATTCATGTGTCTGTCATGCTTTCAATAGTAGGCACACGGTTTATAAGAGACTTGTGACTTGGAGTACCCAAACTATTAGCCTGGTCTCTGCATAGGCTTTGTTTTTCCAGTTAAAACTACATTACTGTTCCTTTAGAGTGTTAACTCACAAAGTAACAAGCTCAAATTCAAATTCAGACTGTCAGTACAACGGGATGATATTCAGATGCATTATCTAGTCTGACAGTAAAATTTCCATAGCTTTCTGTACGGCTGGTCATAAAAAGGTAAATGGCCTTCAATTTTAAAGGTGGCATGATGGATTTAAATAAACTAAACGCTCCAATAAGGTGTTTCTTAAACTTGAAAAACATTTTCATTAAACATCTACCATACATATGTAATTATATAATTACATATCCATATTAAACATCTAATGATAGTAGATGGTGATACAGCAATGGAGCTTTTCAAAGCTTGAATGAAAATTCTTATGTTGTTAAATGTCATGAGGCAGTTACATACATTTTTCTACTAGCTTTCTATTGTAGTCTTTACTGTTAATGAATACTTTCTGAAACTATTCTGAATTCCCCTCGAGCAATTAACTGTCCATAGTTTTGAATGTTATCTAAGCACCACTGACATGAAAACACTAAAAATGTTTACAGAAAGCAGATGGAAAGAGGAAGCTACTTACTGAGGGTGATGTTTCAAACAGATGCTTCGCATGCCCGTAGGACTTTGGACTTTTTGCTCCTCCAGCAGTCACCTGCCCTGTGATGTCACACCGTCTTCATTTGACTAATTCAATAAGGGTGCTTTCTGCTCTGTCCATTTGACTAAAAGAGAAAGACAAGACCAGAAGATTTGCTGGTCAGATTTGCTTCATTTCCCTTACATTCTCTTTAGTAGTAACGTACCAACATAACTAGACTGCATCTAAAGAAATTTTTTTTTATTTTTAACTATAGGTACACCTTACTAGTACCAGGTTGAACTCCCATCAAAACAGACTTATTTTTTCATTGCAAAGAATCAACAAGATGTTGGAAACATTCCTCAGAGATTTTGGTCCATGTTGACATGATAGCACAGATGCTGCAGATCATAGATGAGACCTCCTGTTCCACCACACCCAAAGGTGTGGAAGCCATTTGTACAAGAAACCAGTATGAGATTATTTAAGCTCTGCGACAGGGTGTGCTATCCTGTTAGAAGCAGCCATCAGAAGATGTCATAAAAGGATGGAAATGGTCAGGAACAATACTCAGGTAGTCTATGGTGCTTAAATGATACTCAATTGATAGTAAGGAGTACAAATAGTGCCAAGAAATGATCCCCTACACCATTACACCACCAACAGCCACCTGAATCATTAATACAAGGCAGGATGGATCCATGCTTTCATCTTGTTTACGCCTAATTCTCACCCTGTCACTCAAATGTTACAGCAGAAATCAAGACTCCATTTTCCCAGAGAACTGCTGCTCACTGGATATTTTCTTTTTTCCCCCCAGACCATTCTCTGTAAGCACTGGAGATGATTATGTGGGAAAATCCCAGTAGATCAGCAGTTTCTGAAACATTCAGACGAGCCTGTCTGGCACTAACTAGCATGCCACATCCAAAGTCACTTAAATCACCTTTTTTCCACTATTCTCATACTTGGTTTGAGCTGCAACAGGTAATCGTAAGCATGTCTTCACACCTAAATATGCAGAGTTGCTGCCATGTGACTGGCTGATTATATTTGTGTTAACAAGCAGCTGAAAGGATGTAACTAACAAAGTGGCTGTTGAGTCTATATGTTTACACAAATGATGACACGCATTGCTAAAATTTTAAACTGAGTTGTTCTTTAGTCTAGTGTGTGTTGTCTACACTGGATGCATGCAAAATCCAACTGATTACACAGATAATGCAGAGGAAATAGTTTATTTCCATGATAAACATTAGACTGGACAACATATTAACAAAATGTAAAAAAAGTGCATACACATGAACATTGGCAATGTACAGTACACAAAAGTTAACAAAAAGCATCAAACGTAACAAAATCTTACTCTCAGGGAGGTTTTTACTTATTTACATCTTCCACTCAAGCTCACGTGCTTTGGGGCTGACTTGTGCTCTATAAATACACTCAAATACCTCAAATAACCCCCCCCTCCCTACATTACAATGTGTTTTTAACGTCCTCAGTGCTTGGCTCTTCAGTAGGATTGTCATTTTGAGGCCTGATGCCTGGGACTAATGCAATAAAACAAACACAGCCATTTTCCATAGAGCCTGAAAACTGCCTAAATTAGAGATTATATAAAATATTTTGCGTGGTACAAACACGAGAACTTAATTATGAGTACTTATCAATACACAGTAGCATTTTTAATACTTTCTTCTTAAATATTGACCATGTCTGCAAGCTAATATACTCAAATAGCAAATTGTAGAGAAAAATATGTACAGACTGGTAAATTTCAAAGATAAATTCATCCTATCTAACAGTTTAATGTAAATGATAGTTCTCATTCCAGCAAATAAGGTTCTTCAGCTATTGAACCAATACAATGTACCACAAGTCTCAACAATATCAAACAATTACATCATTATTAGAGGCTATTAATAAATGGAAGTCCACCAAGTGCGTTGAGGGAGAAGATGCTGCTGTAAATGAGCTCGAGTGTGTTTGCATACATTATAATATGTGCTAAGTTATACATTGCAAAGGGTAATGGTTATTATTGGGAGTGAGGTTAAGTAATGTACAAAAAGCCAGACCATCAACACACTCACAGAAAATTTGCAAAGCCTGTGATGCTTTATGTTAGAGCTAAGGCTGAGGTTAAGGCACTTAAATAGAAAAAAAGGGACAAAACCAGCCAAACATAGTGCTGTGGTGCAGGGATGCAGGAATTTTGTCAACCTTAATCAGGTCCATGTGCCAAGAGCTTTAAAATGCTAAAAACTGGCTTAACGTGGAATCCCACCTTTAATACATTAAAGAAATAGTTTGAAATTTGATAAAGTATGCTTACTTCGACAAAAATCAACACCACCTTGGCATTTGATTGGTATAGTCAGAAGCTAGTTAGCGTAGCATGAAAACTAAAAACAACAAAAACAAACAAAAAAAGAAGATTTTTCACATTTTTTAAGTAAGATAATATGTCAAGTAGTGAAATAAATTGGTGGATTACACAGAGACCCATAAACTTAGTTTCTGCTTCCAGTCATCACACTAACCTAAGCTAACTGGATAATGGCTATAGCTTCATACTTACATTAAAGCATACCAGTTTTTTAGCTCCATATAATATTTCCTTAATCTGTCTTTCACAAACCTTTGCAAGTTCATCACTTGTTACAATTTCTGAATTCAAACTCTTTTCAGTTTGAAGTTGTTCAGTTGCAAGCTCTTTCAATCATCTTGTGTTACGTAACACTCAAATGGCCATGTGAAGGAAAAGACCAGCTTAAATTGAGCACCAAAATATTTTAATCTAATTAGTGGAGCAAACCTGCAGCTCCCTCTGATTCAGTTAGTCCGGGGAGAAAAAGGAACAGAGGTTGCACTGTTGTTCATACTTATCGAATTAAAAACAAACCAAATTTCCACAAAAATAAAGAATAAATGCACAGTTGAAGATAACCAAATGATTTGCATTCGTTCTTTGCACAGTTTTCATTTTTCTTAAGTGCTAAACACAGTAATACATCGTGCACACGCTTTCTCTGCAGACAAACAGGCATCCTTTAGCAGCACACCCAGCGCGCCAGTAAGGGAATCGACACAAGAGCAACCAAACAGAGAATTTTACAGAGAATAAACCTTGTGGCACAGCAACTTTGGATTTGTGGCACACCACTTAGGAAACAGCTTTAAAAACAAACAAACCAGAAGAAGCCTTAGGCTATGCGACACTGTGTAAAAAAAAAACAAAAAAACAAAAAAAGAAAGAAAGTATAAATAAAAAATTAGAAAAAGCTCTGAAATAACTGCCTGGGACACATGTGTGTAAACCTGCATGTGCTAAGCTTTGCAATCATCTTGATGTCATAGATTACCTTCTCTGCATTTAAAATAAAGGAAATCCAGTACAATAAGTTATAAATATCATCTGATTTTCATATAGGAGTGACTGGAGTTACTTTTTTCAATTTCACAGTATATTATGAACAAATTTTTACAGCATAACCAGTTGACACGTGGATCAAATGTTATCATTAGAGCAAATAAGTTATACATTACACAGGGATGGGCTCCACTTGACACGGCAAACAAACGCAACTAATCCCTTAAACTTTCAAGAGATTAAAAAATATATTTTTTTGATTTCCTGGTCTGTTTTCGTATGACTGTGCATGGTGTGAATGGATACTAGAGTTGTGCTCAACTGCATAATCTACTGTATATGTGATTTGTGTGAATTTAAAAATATCTGTGGATGCAATCCGAGTGTCCGTGCATGTTACAGCTTTGGTTACATCAGAAATGATCTGGTTGTTGCTCGGGGTCTAAATGCCTTTCAATCTTCTGTCATTCTCTTATGCATAAGATGATTGATCAGGTTAGGCTGAATCAATTCAACATCCACTTGAAAAACGAATGCACCTTTTTTTGTTGTTACTTACAATGTAACCAATTATTAGAAAATCAAATGCTAAAAAACTCAAGTAGAAGTTTGTTGTTGTTCGATACATTTGTGTGTAAATGTGTTGGAGATATGTTATGTAATACTGCAAAGTCATGCGTGGACTAAACTAAGCGCTTTCAGTACATGATTAGATTAACTTTATTGGAGGAGGTCAGGGTGAAGTAGCCGCTGAGCAGAAAGAACAAAACAGTCTTTGACCAAAAACAGTCTGAGACGCTCCTGGCCCGAGGTACGGTGCTTCACAAAGAGGCATTAAAAAGGCTACGGTCACATCCACTTTTTTCTTTCATATAAACTAGTATGCTTTCACATGAAATGTTCTCTCACGATGCAAAAGCAGCTGCAGCAGGTAAAATATAAGTTAAGCTCAGTGATGGTTCAGTTATCTGTAGTAATATGAGGAAACAGTGGCTCAGCTATAATTACTTATTGAGCTCCTCCATGAATACTGGAAACAGAGTACACTGACAGAAGCGTGCTACTTCTGTATTTTTCTTTTCATCGACATTTAAATAAAGCACTCTGAGGAGTCATAAAGGAACCACAACTAGATGTTACGAACTGCCACTGCTGCACTGAAACTTGTCTTCTGATGGCAACATGGCGGCGTAATGCTCGTCTCGGCTGGGGAGTGGGAAAAGGGGATGATCCTGCACGTGTGGTGAGAAAGGCAGTTCGAATAGCCCACGGCGGCCTCAAACACACGGGAAAGTCTTCCACCCTGGCTCGATCTGAAGCATCCAGGCCTTAAGCACATAGTGAAAGCAATCGGCCTCATCTGGATCTCAATGCCGGAAGTCTACGACGGAGCTCTCTCTGTCAATGCACTGAGCTTCTGCAGCTTGTTTAAATGGAGCCGAGACATTAGAGTGGAGATCAGCACAGTGCTTTGTTCATGGTACCACAGCAGCAGGTTTTAACTTCTCAAAGCCATTAAAGAGACTGAGACAGTGGCAAGCCACTTCTCATCCCCCCCATCTCATCTTTGCTTGAGCCACCGTGTTAAGGCAGGTGTCCTACTGAGAGCTGGCCTCCATGGCCATGCTTGGCAGCTTCTCAAGCTGCTCTGCCCTCTGTCGCATCAGTTCCAGACCAAATTCTATCCCCAGTCCTGGCATTTGCAGCTGCGGGAGCTCTACTGCTCCACCAGGTTGTAATTTTAAATCTTCAGCGTCACTGATGGCGTCAGTACACTCCCTTAACACTTGTTCACCCTGCGGTTCATCCATGTCCTCCGTTTCCACTGAGCTGCGGTCAGGAGGCGCCTCCTCACAGTTCATGGGTGAGGCCAGTTTCTGGTGGTTGGTTAGGGGAACAGCTGTGACGTCAGGGGCACAGGTGGAACAGCGGTACAGTTGAGTAGAGGGCTGGATCAAGTTAGGTGGTACAACTGCAGGGCTGGAAAGAGACTGCAGACTCGATGTGGAAGCAAAATTCGTTCCAGGCGGATCTATGCATATGGAAGGGACAGTGCAGTGGCGGGAAGGGTTAAGGCGGTGGGGACGGCCTCCTGTTGGACGGTCACAGCGCCGCCCTTGCGGTAGACGCATGCAGTCCTTACAGGACTGATAGGAGGGCTTCACTTTTAAAGGGTTTCCTGTGCTACCACTGTCCTAAATGGAGAAAAATTGAACAAAATGCAGCATATGGTCAGTCACATGAAAACTAAATATGTTCACTTTACAACATTTACCTCTACGACAAATAGATGTTTAAAATTGCAACTTAAAGACTTTATCTTTCAACTAAAAATGTTTTGTTTTTTTTAAACTCACATCAAAAGCTGCAGGACAGCTGCGCTTGGCTGCTAGGCGGTTACTGTTGTTGGTGTTCAGGTTGGCTAACCCTAACCGGCTTTCCTCGCTCCTCTCATCCTCCTCCCCCATTTTCTTCCCCTCTGAATTTCCAGGCATTTGAGCCAAAGCTGCCATCTCAGCTTCCTCTTTCTTAGCTTCTTCTTCATCCTCTTCTTCCAAAGTACTGAACTCGAGCCTCAGCCTCATGTCCTCGAGGGGATCAAGGCGTCCACAGGTCTGGGCTGCGGTGCCCTCACCAGGCAGGGCTAAATGGGCCATGGGGAAACCCTCGTCCTCCAGCAGGGCATCTCTCTCTACATCTTCAATCTCAATAAAAACTCTTTCCATACCGAGCAGAGGGGGTCCCCGAACTGGAGTGGAAGGCTCACTGTCAAGTGCGGAGTCTGACAAACGTCTAAAGTAATAATTATAGTTAAGAGAGTCTAGAGGTTCCATCTCCAGACCCATACCCCTACAGGGAGATGCCCCGCAGCCTCCCCAGGCTTCCTCTTCTCTGAGTGTTTCCCCTCCACCGGCACAATGGCCTGAGGCTTGCAAATCATCCGATCCCTCCTCATCTGCTCCAGGCCTCCATAGCTTGTTGTGACGCTGTTTGCTGCAAAGGTGAATTAGGCTTTAAATGTGACTAGAATAACTAAAACCACACAGAGTTATAATCTCTTAATTAGCTTCATGAAACACAGTGGTTCCATCTGTTGGCTCTGCAAAGTGCAAACCTTAGTGAAAGCATAGACCTGCTTACCTGGCATCTAGAATTCCCTCATACTCTGCCAGCTGTCTCATGAAGCCGGCGTTTGGCTGAGCTATACTCCGTTTCTGCTTGACAAAGTTGTAGGCTTTCTCCAGAGACCAGCCATACTCCTTCATTGCATAGGCAATAACAGTAGAGGCAGACCGGCTCACCCCCATCTTACAGTGCACCAGGCACTTGGAATTATTCTTCCTATTGGATCAAGAGAAAAGAAAAAATCACTCTCACCCCATTTTATGAATCTAGACAACAGTAGCAAGCCCCCTCCCACCCCCAAGATGACTGGTTTGTTTTGCTCTCACTTGGCTTTGACGATAAAGTTGTAAGTGTCATTCCAGTGGGCCAGCAGGTCAGTGGCATCCTCGTCGTACACTCGGACATTGTGGTAAGAAAACAAGCCTGGGAAAAAGTTGTCGATCTCTCTGGTAACGTTCAGAATAAAACCCACTCTGCAAAAAAACCCATCATGTTAATATTTACTCCTCTGCCCACAGACCTTTATCATAGTAGGAAAAAACAAAACAAAAAAGATCAGTGAGTCCTGAAAGAGCTCACCCACAACCAGGTCTTGATTTGCTGTGACAAATAGCAAAGATTAGATTTGACAAAAAGGCTCCATTCTACTTAGAAAAAGTCTTTCGTGTGTCCAAAGTCTCTTCTCTCTTTCTTCTTCTTGCACTTTCTTCTTTGAGCAGTTATTTTTCTATGTGGTGTTTGAGCATGAACCATATTGTTCATATAGACTGGATATAAAAACTGGATGTAGCCTTCAGGTCAGATACAAATGCTATAAACCTGCATTACTTGCTAATGGCCAGCAGGAGGTGCCTCCTCTGGTTGCAAAAAGTAGTCATGCTGTATTTTCTATGGGCTACAAGGGAGGTCTTTTACTCTGTTAATGTATGATATCAGTAAACACTTTCCTGATGGGTCTAAATTCTTACTACTGAATACAACATGTTAATTGTGTAAATTGTGGTGCAATGTAGAGAAATAACAGTAAGGTGTAGGGTATAGCACCCTTGTGACTGACAGATCTCTACCACAAGAGAACTCTCCTTCAGTTTCTCAGCCAGATCCTGGCCTCACTTGTGATGTTTGGTCTTTAAACACCAAGACAGCCATGGCCACAAAGCTCAAATCCAAACTACATTAAGTAATGCATGACGCCAATATTCATAATCTATATGCAATCTATGGTTATTACTAAAGCTCTGCATATTTTCATACTTAACTTCAAGCACAAAGTTAAGTCAAGCACTTAAATTTGGTCTGATTTTAACAGACTTTGCAATTATATGTCTATAGGAATAACAAGAGACACATAAATGAGAATTAGACAAGTGGGATTAAACCAAGAAAAATAGGTTAGATTCTTTGGTTAGTGTTAAGCTCTCAGCTCACCCACACTCACGTAGCTCTTCCAGGTTGGAAGCGTTCCACTCAGAGCCCTAGAGAGGAAGAAAGGCCGAAACTTACACAGAATAACTGTATTTAAACCAACTATATACCACAGTGAAAGAGTATTTGGCTATCAGTATGGAGGGCGGGTATACAGAATTCTAAATTATACTACAAGATGCAAACAACTCACCAAATAGACATGGTCAAAGATAAGTGTAGCCTTGTCCATCTGACCGAGGATCAAAAGCATCTCATTGTCTATAAACTCCTTGTATTCTTTGAGGTTACAGTTCATATGCTGCTCCAGCTCGTTACGGATCTGAGGATGAGGAATTAACATGAACCCCCACTTTCTTAAAAACATGGTTTCCAAATGCATTACCAACCACAGGTTAAGCATTGGTACCTTTATTTAATATTGTAAAGGTTCTACAAACAAAAGGTCCCTGGTTCATCCCAGGAGGCAAATCCCTTAGTGTAAAAAGTGTAAAAGTGTAAAAATCTGACAAATAAAACACGTAGTGCTGCCTGCTCTGGGAAAATAGTTTTTTAATTTTTATTTAGCAAAAATGCAAAAAAACAAACAAAAAACTTGTTTTGTGCTGAAGAGATTAAAATAAGGCCTTTTGCCTGAATGCATAAAAACAAAGATCGGCAGTGACTAGTTATTGAGGAAAACACACTTAAACTTTTATAGACAGCTAATTTGAATCTTTAATTAGTGTATTCTTTCCTAAAACGTGAAAATAAAAGAAAATTTAGACCATTCCTTGCCCGTTGAATGACAAATACTGATTCGGCACGTACCTCCTTTGAGGTGATGTTTTCCAAGTCTTGAAACATCATGATGTTGCGTAGTTTGGCTTTAATGGCACATTCAGTTCTCTCTCGCTCAGTTGGCCTGCACATAATGAGTCAATGCATCAGTGCTGTGGTCTGAATGAAAATTTGCATAACAGTGTTTCCCACTGATGAAGACAAAGGCCAGAAACAGAAGAACAGCAGCTCGTGTCCAAAGCATATAAATTTACGACTAAAGACACACGGCGCAGGCACGTTTGATCTATGATCTGTTTGGCTGCATGAGATCTGTTTAAATCTTCTTTGAAAAATACAGGATAATTAATTAGTACTGCATGACTTAAAAGATGTGCCCGTTTTTCCTTCATTACATGAGGTGAGTTGCTATGCTGGGTACTCACTGGTCGACGAACATGGTGGGAGAATCAGACCGGGTGCTCTCCAGGTCGGTCATAGCATTCCACTCATTGATGCAGCTTTGCTCGGAGGTGATGCAGCTCTCGTAGAAGGCCATCCATGTGAGAGCAATGCCCCCTGGGAAGTAGTTGAACCGGCGGGACACCTCGCATGCCTTATGGAGGACCTGCAGGGCGGACCTGCAGGAACATGACGCAAACTTTTAACTGCTAAAGATCCCCATTGAACAGAAGGGAAACCTGCACATTATTGGTAATTTTGTCAGCTGACCAGAAGGTGGCATGTGAACGCTCACATACACAGAGTGTGGTAGGAGTGTCATCAGTGGAAAACAGACTCAAATATATAAAAGGTAAAGTATCTAAACAAGATGTATCCAGAAGATTTTGGTAGCCATCAAAAAGCTTCTGACATAATTCTGAGTGAATATTTGACCATCAAGACGTACAAGAATTGGTTCATTTAAATTGGTCGGTTTTAAGCGTAATCCGCTGCTTTCTTCATTCCAAAACCAGTTTTGAGCTGTGTTTTGAATCATTATCCTGTTATAACACCTAGTTAACTGTGTCTAAGTTTCAAATGTCTAGCTGCTGATTCAAGATTGAAGTTGATTAAACCTTGAATGAAGTTGAGGAATTGGGAGGTAGTCCTCCTCCTTCATTATTTCATCCACACTGTGCAACATAACAGTAGCACTGGCAGACCAGAACACGATGCTGCCACCACCATGGTTGACAGCTGCAGTGTTCATGGCAAGATTGAGGTTTGATGGTTCCTGGGTTGTTCCTGAACATCCTAATCAATTTCCTCTCATCTGAGGGTGACAGTTTGGGTCTTCTTCTACACTGCGGCAAAGCAATGCCACATCTGAATAACTTGTACTTATGTACAGTTGTTTGAACTAATGATCCTAAAATCTGCAGATGTTTAACAATGGCTTCAACAGACTTGTGTAAATTCACAATTTTCCTTCTTAGATCTTCACAGAGTTCTTTGAAGTTCTTCATTGCTTATATTTGATATTTGTTGATATGTGTGCACCTAATTTCCAAGAAATCCTTAAAAGTCCCAAAATTCCCATGACATCCATGCCTGTGATGAGTGTATGTAAATGTCTGAGCACAACTGTAACAGACCTTCACAACTTGCACAAAGACACGAACCGTATCCTCCAAGTTAACACAAACAAATGTACACATTTTTAACTGATTTTAAATTCAATTCCCAATCACTTTGGCAAAAATGTTGGGTAACGGCGTATTAACACAACCACACTTCTAGACAGACATGAAGAACTCACCACATGGCCTGCACAGACACAGGCTTGAAGACATGTGACCGCCCTGCTGTGCTCACACTGAAGCCTCTAGTGAAGAAGAAGAAAAGCCGGAGAAGGAGATTAGTTTGGACTGAGGTGAAGAGTAATGAGGGGGATGTAAACACAGACTGGACAGGGCTCGTCCATGGGGTCTATTCAGGACACCAAACAGTGGAACATTCCTCCAGCTTACAGAGGCAGGGACAATGTTAACAGGTCAGCAAGAACTGTTATCACACAGAGGAAAAAAAAAAAATCTGTGTAACTCCCTCCACTGCCACTGGTGGGCACTAAAGCCTAAAGAATAGGCTCGAAATGAGCCTCGCTAGAAAACCCTTGTCTCACATTTTGAAGTGATCAGAATGAAAACATCCATTAGTGTTTTTGTTCTCTGCATGTGGCAAAGTGAAACTTACCCATCTCCATCTAAATGTATGTTGGTATCGCTCCACAGCGGCAGCACCATCCCAATAGAGCAATTCTTACTGTAGATCACAACAACATGAGGTTAACAAATCTCATTAAAACAGGTAAAATGTGCACGTGCAGAGAGACTAATTACCTGTCCTTATCTGTAAAGTCCATACCCAGGACGACGTTTTCCTCTGTATCTTGGTGGCCAGTGGTGTAGATAACCACCATATAGCGCACTCGATCTGTCCAGCTGCTTTCTAACCGCACAGCCTGCACGACAAAAGGAGAGACTGCAAAACACTGCGTCTGGACTCTACAGCAGTACTGCTGGATAACAATAAAATGTGGCCACATTCTGGATTTATTCTGCAGATTTGATTGGGTAAAAACCCCAGCTCTTTTCAAAAACGAAACTTTTTTGCAAGCTCAGGAACAACATCTGTGTTTTTACATATGTTTGCAATCCCAGGTGTTTGGCCTATTCCTGCTCTTCTATTATTTTTTGTTTCATGGATGGATGGATCTGCCATCACAACAATGATCTACACGCCAGTTCTTTACCGTTTCTCTTCCTTAAGAATAGCTTCTTGACAGCCACCACTGAGACCATTTGTAATGAGGCGGTAGTGAACAGTACATGACACTACAAGTTTTTGGCTAATAGCTCTGTGGGAATCACCTTGTTAACACAAACATACAAATTTAAGCCTGTCAAACTGTGTTATCCATGACATTTTTCATAGATGCATAGATTCTAAACAAATTGGAACATATTATGTACTTTCTATAAAAGATTTCTCTGAAAATGATCAGGTGTAATGACTGGACTAAAAGTGAATGGAAAAGCAGCCAGTGTCCAAAGATAACCCTTGAAAGACCTTCAGAAAGCCTGGAGAACTTTTGAAGCTAAATATAAAGACAGGTTATTGGGCTCAAGACTTTTGCACATTACTATAAAAACACTCAGTTAACTAGTGGAGCAGGTCTTTACTTTTAAGTCTCTGATTTCATCTTTGCTGAATCAAATAAATGAAATGAACGCTTCCAGCAACAAAAACAAAGCAACACATGGCAACATGTTTGTACTGACCAGCTTAATGCGATCTTCAGACCGGAGAATCTTAAACATGACCTGCAGATGTTGAGGCAAATCACCTGAAAGTGAAACGCAGACTGTGAAATGATTCAACAACAATGCCTTTAACATAATTCACATTTTTCCTCACGTGGGAACTGATTAAACTGCGTTTTGCATGCCAGACTGGCTGAAGGTCAGCGTCACAGTGTTGTCGTCTGATATGGACAGGATTTTGCTTGGTTACCATGGCAAAGAAGTGGATTTCATGCTTCTGTATGTTTATTTGCATAAAATATAACAACTGAAACTAACAATAATCAGCTGACAGACATACTGAAGATCGCACTAACAATATAGATAATATACACTTTAATCAGACATGAGCTTTAGAGACGTGATTTCTGGACTTTCCGAAGGTCAACTACAAACTGACCATTCAGCTTTTTCTATTGTTTTCTTCAGTGGGAGGAAAATTTTGCACATTTCTCACAATGAAGATAAATCCAAATCGTTTAACCTCCCAGCTGTGCTGAAGTAAATATTTAGCAGAGGTTTTTACAAACTGACTTGACCTTTCCTGCCCTTGCCCACAATTTTATAGACACACACAAAAAAAACCCAAAGAGTGTTAGTGAAAGAGACTGGCAGAGAGACAAGCACGAATGGCAGTCACTGATAGAGCTGAATGGCAACCTCACAGTTTCAGTCTGTTAGGTTCATATTTCAACAGTTTTTAAACACATTTCCAAAGATTTTAAACATAAATTACATAAAGGATTGTTTTGAACTATGGAGCATGCAGACATTATTAGGTGAGTCTAATAATTAAACGGTGAAGCTGGAAATGAGCACAAGCACACAGTTTGAGACTTGATCGTTCTTCCCCCAAAGGGACGGAGTTTGTAATCGACTGTTTGCTTGTCTGTCTGTCGGTCTGTTTGTTAGCAGTCTAGCATCCACAGTTTTCAAGATATCATTTTCTAATTCTGTGTGATGGCAGATGCCAACAACAGCTGATTTAACTTTGGTTAAAGCAGGTAAAGGTCACCCCAAATGTGAAAATCAGTAAAAACTTTATGCCACTCACGATTGTTTTTATGGATCGTCTTCAAATTTCACAACAATATTCTACAGCTTGGGGGACATGAGTACCTAGGCAGCTAAGCATTTCCCCTCAACCTTATTGTTAGTGCCCAGTCAAATTTTATCATCCTTAAAGGCTATTTTTTTTTGCCTCTTTTAGATAGTATAGCAATGTGAAGACAGAAAACTGGGGAGAAAGAGAGGGAGAAAACACTCTGGTCATGCCGCATGTGGACACGCTCACCCACTGAGCTAAAGTGGCGCCCACCCAAAAACTATCAAAGGAACTGTATTGAGTAATATATCTCATGAAAGAGCATGCAGAGAGCTGTACAATGCCGCTTTTATATTTTCAATACCACACCCTACAACATTACAACAACGCCATAAAGTTTAGCAACTGGTTCAGTCACAACCGCATTATTATAGCTTAAAGTCTGAAGTTTTTACAGTTTATAAAGGCCAAACGTTTCAGCCTATTCTGCTCCAATCAAAGATAATAAAAATAATACATTTTTAGGGCCTTTGACCAAGAAAAATGTCAAAGGCCCTGACCTTTGACCTTGCAGCAGGTCATAGGTCAAAGGTCAGGGCCACACGAATTGGGAAAAAGCTTCATTTTCCATTGAACCAAACTTTCATTTTTTATTGGGGGACATCAGCACTTACTTTGTTTTTTCTTTAAAACAATATAAGGTTGTTTTTCCATACATTATATGACACAAAAAGATTAATATACTGCACTAGATTTCCATAGTAACAATGCTGGCGTCATCATAAAAACATCAAAGTTTTAGCATAACGCTTGGCCTTATGGGGGAGTTGTGCCCTCTGAGTGCTCTTGTATGAAACAGTCTATGTAAGCCTGGCGTTGAACTGCAGGGCTCTTCGGGTCAGACCGAATTATGTGATGCTTCAGACTAAACACAAACAAAACCCACAAACACGGAGAAAAGACTCGGCAAATACACATTTGCTTTTGTCTGGGGTCTTGTTTGTGCAGTGAACATAGGTAAAAGAGAAAAAACACAAAGCTTTGTGTGTTTTTGCGTGACTCTGTTCCCACCTGCATGTTTGTGGTGGGTCGGGGTCTTTGGTCCTTGCGTGCTGCCACCTTGCTGGAGGAAGAGGGCGGCTCCTTTGACCATGAAGAAGCTCTCGCTGAGGCTGAAAAGTAGATGTGCAAAAGGAATTCAGTGATGCTGATGCCTGGACACAACTACACTTTGGCCATAAGCAGCCAAATTTGTCATTCTATACCCTAAAATCCAACCACAAGAAATACTGAACTTTCATCAAATGGCAGCAAGTTGGGCTGCATGGTAGCGCTCACAGCTAACCAGCTCACGTATGCCAAGCTAAAAGTCACAAAGAACGGACTGCCTCGTGGAAAATCTGTTGAGCTGCAATAAGTTTAAATAATCTCACTTCCTTGAAAAACATCACATCTGTTGTACTTTAACTCCATTCTCAGTCTTTATTATTATTATTATTATTATTATTATTATTATTATTATTATTATTATTATTATTATTATTATTATTATTATGGACTGAAATAGAAAAAGAAAATGGCATCTCCTCCAGTATTTTATCATGAAGGATTTAATCACGAAGTGAAGAAAGTGAATTCAAACAGCAAAATAAGAGCAGAAGAAGAGAATTCCCTCCACAGCGTGCATAAATTCCCACCCTGGATCCAGAAGGACGTCACGATTTGGATAACTCAGTTATTTTCTGGAGAACTACAAAATGATATCTGACAGTTTCTCATATTTTACTCTGATATGCATTTGTGAAGATGTATTATATAAACAAATCTTCAGGCGAACCATGCAGTCTGCCTTTACAAACATTTGTAAAAGAAAAGGTTGTTCTAAAGAGGTCACTGAATTCCAGCGTGTTACTGTAACACGATGCCGCTGTTGCAACAAGTCAGTTTGTGGATTTTTTTTAATCCACTACTGACTGTAAGTTGAGCAACTCAGCCAATGAAGTGGCAGACCACAAACCCTTGAAGAGCAGGGTCACTGAGTCCTGATGCATGAAAGTCTGCTGACTCAACATCTGCAGAGAAACCTCCTCGGGCATTAACATCAGCACAGAAACGTGCTGCGCCAGGAGCTTCATCGCATGGGCTACGGTGTTCGAGCAGCTGGACCAGTACCTTTGTCCAAAATGGCGTAAATTAAGTTTTTTTTTTTGGCTTTGTCTACAATGGTAAAAGAATCCTTTCAAAATTTCCTGAATTCACAGCAGCAAACACACCAACCCCAAAAGTTAATTCCCCCTCACACCGGGCCAAACTCCACCTCTGTTTCAATCTTGCTAACAACAGACTGACAACCTCAAACAATCACATAGCCTCACTGGCAGATGTAACTAAACTAAACCAACAGCCTTTAGAATCAAATGAAAACAAACAAACAAGAAAACATTTTCTAAAATTCAGCTCTGACATTACTTCGGCGCCATCAGCTGATTTAAACCGATGCAGTTCAGCTTGAAAACACACTTTAAACTTTGTCTTAGTAAGAATAACAAATAGCAGTTATAAATCAGAAAAGACAATGTCAAAAATTGTCAGCGTACTTTCAAAATATAAACATAAATGTAAACATTTGGTGATAAGGTTGTTAAACTAAAATTGTTAAAGCTGAAAAATAAAACTTCATAAAATTCAACCCTAACTGTGCACACAATGAGCCATTATTCTGAAAAGACTTCTTTTTTTGCTCTATACAATATCCTGTACTCTGAAATGACGTCCTTACGGTCCTCATTTCATTACAAAATCCTGAAGTCCAAAGTGATTCTGTTTACTAAAAAAAAAACAATGATTTGGCTTTAACTGACTGACCTGCTGTACCTCCTGTAAACAGGTGAGTGCAGATACTCCATTGTGTTGCACATTTGGCCAAATTTAAGCTGAAGTCACACACCAGTAACGTATGAAAGGCCTGTCGGGACACAGCACACAGCGTGAGCAGGTACTTCTCTTATTTAGTCCTGTTTGGATCACTGAGCAGGACGGATGGCTCATCTGGGACTGAAAGTCAGCAGAGTCCTGATCCAGCACATTTAACAGCCCTTAGTTTTAACAGTAATGGTGACCAGACTCCACTTGATTGGGTTTGTTGACCTTTATGCACCTCACACATACACACACACACTCAGCTATCTACATGCACTCAAACGTTCAGACTTCCTCTGCTCGGCCCACCTGTGCTGAATGAAGCACTCCTGGGTCATGACTTTGTTATGAAGGCTGCACTAAGCAGGAGGAGAGCTTCAGCGTATTTTCTCACACAGAACAGTGTGTAGCTTTGTTCGACCACGGTCTCATTCCTCTCTTGACCAAAAACACACAAAGCCTGGTATGACTGAGTGGGGCCATCACAAGGCCTTTTGTTTCAGCTCCACTGCAACGTGCTATCATTAATCCTCTTCAACTGTATGTAGAAGACGAATGAGACGAAGTCACGGAGGATTTAGCTTTAAAAAAAAAAAAACAGAATCCCTGAACAAATTCACACCGTGACCGGGTAAAGGACTGAGCACGAAGAAAAACCCAATTCTCAACCATCAGAATAAGACTTAGGATGTAGATTTTAAAGCCGCTTGCTTCTCCTACAAATGTTTTCATGACTTTAAAGTAAAAGAGCTCACATATTCTATACTGCCACTGTTTGCAGATTGTTGCTAATACGGATCTAGTATACAGAATGATCTTGTTTGTGCTGCTGTGAAGACTTACATGCGGCAGATCTCCGTCCGAGTCCAAGTAGCTTTCTCCACAAAGTGAGGCAGCACGGTGAGCATGTCTTTATTTGAGGATTTTATGACCAGAAGCATCTTCTCTCAGTCAAAACGCCCCACTCCCCCTCCCTCTTATTAACATCTACCTCTGCACAGCGTGTTTGGGTTGAACCTGCCTGTCCTTCCTCTCTTCCCCTTTCAGCTTTCTTTCCATCCCAAACCCTGAAACCTCCGGATCTGTGCCGCCGGGTTCCGTTCAGATTTGGCTCCCCCGTCTCCTCTTTCACAGTTCGTGATTCAGCAATCGGCTCTCCGTATGCAACGCCCGGCCACAATACCATCATTCATTCCAGGGAGGGGAGGGCGCACGGGGGTGGGGGGGGGGGGTTGTTACTTGGCGTCAGTCTCAAGTTTGACATGCAGAATTCTAAATTAAGACTACACGCTGATGAATCTGCGAACCGCGGAGAAGCTCAAAGCATGATACGACCGTTTCAACTCTGACAAACCCACACGCACAAACACGAGCACAAAGGCAGTCTGTGCCAAAGCTTTGCTGACACAAGTCATGATTTTTGTGACGTCAAGTTGATTAAAGAAAAGCCTCGTGACTGAGCGGGGACAGCGGTTTATGCGCTCTGTTATGCAACGGAGTGCGAGAAACATTTTTTAAAGCCTTGTCAAGTTAAATCAACTGTTCGTCCAGCAGATTTTTCTCCTTGACAGCTCTGAGAAACCGGGGCCAAAAATCAAACATAAGTATGTGACTCATTATGACTCACAGGCCACCAGGGAAAAAAAAAATCAAATAAAGACATTAATGTATAAAATTTAATAGCATTAATTTTCCTGGTTCAGCTTATTTACTTTTATTTAAATCGTTTCCATTAAAGACACACACAAAAAAAACTATTAGATGCATTCATTTTGCCACTAATGTATTCATGCATTACTGCATCATCTTGCCGCTGCAGTGATACTTTTTTGTGTTTAAATAGTTCGCCATGATGGATGGAAAATCTGTGATATACAATTGAAATACGTAGAAAAAAGGATTTTCAGCTTGTTAACAAATTATTCAGTAAGGTCATAAGTCACACGCTGAGTATGCATGGCATGTGGGAATTCTTTCCTCCCCCTTTTTATTAATTCATCTTCAGGAACGCTTTTGCATTGCGCTTACTGCAGATATTCCCACTGCAGGCCTGATGAAAATACTATTAAATACAATAATTATCATTCATCTTTTAAAACCTTCCTTTTTCACTCTCTTTTTTGAAAGTATACATTTTTTTTTAATGTTTACTATCCATACCGACAAACCCTTCCTGACATCTAGTATATTATCTATTGCACAGAAGCATTTGGCAGAAATAGTCAAATTCAGCAGGCACCTATTAAAAAAAACTAAAGATACACTAAACATACCCAAATTCCGATCAGACCTGTTTACTTCCTGCGTTTCTGTGCAGTCCAATTTTGATCTCTAAAATATTTTTCAAAACAGGCATACAAAGTATTTCACATGTGACTAAAGTGCACCTATAATGCTTCTCCTTACATCTTTTACAGTAATATAATTGCCATGGTGGAGGCTGCTCATGTCACCAAAGGTCAGCGTATATGCAAGTAAACACTCCTGGCTCTTTATGATGTCAAACGGGACTTCCTTATATGGCCATATCAGACAAATAGCCTGGCTTGTACACAGAAACCCCATCCACCCACTTCATACCTTCTGTTTGTGAGAGGGAGCCAATAGGAAAAAAGCTGGCTTAAGGACAAGGTGACCTTAAAGGGAGAGGTGCTAGAGCAGCTTGTTTCAGGCAGTGGAGGTGAATGTACGAATGCAAGTACATAATGAAGCTGAACGTTAGCCACTCTTTATCCTGTCAGCTTCCTGGGACAAAGCTGAGATGCTGACTTCCATCATTACAGCTGTTAAGTCAGTGTCAGGTTTGCTGCCTTGTATGTACTCTATTTCACGTAGTGCAAATGCATCTGAAGTGAACTATCCTGAGCCCGATTCTCCTTTAATTGGTCCAAAAACAAAGAAAATTATGTGCTGTATTACAATTTCAGATCTCATTATAACAACAGTATGATATGGGGATGATCGTGGCTCAAGAGTTGGGAGTTCGCCTTGTAATCGGAAGGTTGCCGGTTCGAGCCCCGGCTTGGACAGTCTCGGTCGTTGTGTCCTTGGGCAAGACACTTCACCCGTTGCCTACTGGTGGTGGTCAGAGGGCCCGGTGGCGCCAGTGTCCGGCAGCCTCGCCTCTGTCAGTGCGCCCCAGGGCAGCTGTGGCTACAATGTAGCTTGCCATCACCTGTGTGTGAATGGGTGGATGACTGGATATGTAAAGCGCTTTGGGGTCCTTAGGGACTAGAAAAGCGCTATATGAATACAGGCCATTTACCATTTACCATATGCATTGTTGTTCAGAAAACAAGACCACTATAAGAAACGCAATACTTTTGTATTCTGCTATAAATGTCGTCTCTAGAGAGCTTCAAATATGTTAAAAAAACCTAAAAAAAGTGTCTTACCTCTGATTATTTTTCCTCTCATCATCGCTTCCGAAATCCTGAAAGACAAGTAAAAAGAGCGAATCTGAAACAGCATACAATATATTTATACTAAAAAAAATAAAAACTGTGATGATCATGAACAGTGGAACAGTGGGAAAGGAACAGAACTATTTCATAACAAGGATAAAGTTAAGAGTGCTTCGCATTAATAGAAATGCAGGCACCAAACACACATGGACCACACGCTTGAGTATCCTGCTAAACATATCACACAACTACAACTGAGAGGATTTTACATTTTTTGTTCGAAATTTCTGAATTTTTGGCTGCAGTTGCTCTTAAATAAGTTGAACGTCTCAAGGACCATGCAGAGATGGACGAAAGAATGCCTGCGCCACCTGCTGGCCAACTCTCTGCAGCTTGGTGAACTAATCTGTTATGAAGTTGCAAAGAGCTGACAGCTCAATCCTTAGGACACCTTCAAATTTCAGGAATAAAAAACGAAAAACTAATTCAGACATCGCGCACACACACACACACACACACACACACACACACACACACACACACACACACACACACACACACACACACACACACACCCTTCCTGCCGGCTGACTCTAGCAGAATAGTGATGGTGAGATGAAGCACCCACCTATCTTCAAAGCAAGGCTTGTCACTGCTTATTTTTGTGCCTCAGCCTACTTCTGAGCGCATAATCCACTTTCCTGAAAACCCAGAAAGTGGCGCACGAGCACAGATGTTAGGATTTCACGTGGATAAAAACGTCCAACAGTGCTCCATCTCTAACCGACGCCCCTGCTTTCACAGGTGGAGGTTTAATGCCTCCAACTCCACTAAGTCAGCATCACTTCTCCACGCAACCCGACTAGAACCAACAACCCTTCTTCCTGCTATGTAACTTGGAAACAAGGAGCACGGAGCTTATCGGTTTGTCTGCGTGGTGCTGCGCGGGATTTGACGTCTCGGTGAGGGCCAAGCGCATTTTCACGGTGCAGTTATGGATCTGAGCTATTCTGAAATTTCTAGAAGTTCGCAAAAACACTTGGCTCGCTCTCCCCACATTTAAGGACCTCCTTCCCAAATTGGTGACCGCACTACTCGCAAATAAAAACCTCGGCAACACCGAGACCTGCGAATGTTTGTGCAGCAGCAAAACGAGCACTTTGTGTCTTGACAGCTAAATCCGACAGCCCCCCTCCGTTTCCCCCTCCGTCCCCTCCCCCTCTGCAGGATTTTTGTTTACAAATCCCCTGCCACAGTAGCCACAAACAACTCCCTGTTGTAACAATATATCAAGTTTGCAGCACACAAGCGCACACATTTGGACACACGCACTATGACGGAAACCAGGTTAACCCTTTCCTGCAGGATATCAAACGCAAACGCCACCCAACCTGTTTTACACACTCCCGTGGGCGCATTCTTGGCGTCTTCCCCCTCACACACACAAAGACCCAGCCCCCCGGCATTTCCACTCACCTCCCCCGCACTGCTGTTGGTCGTGCTAGCCGACGATGCAGCACTGGGGGTGGGAGAGCGCTGCAGTGTCACCAGAGCCATGGTCAGTGAGCTGCAGGAGAGGAGAGGAGAAGGGAAGGGAGGGGAGGGGAGGAGGAGCGCCTATCCGGGAAGATGCGCCGCTGAGATTGTCGCTGTCACCGGGGAGAAAATGCCTAGTCAGACTCTCATCCAGCAGCAGCACCTGACTCCACTGCCCCGGCCGTGCTCCCTTTCGGTCCTGCTCCGTGCGTCCTCTGCGGTTACCGGAGTCCTCATGGGCGGAAAGTGAGAGAAGAGAGAGTTCCTGGGTTTTCGTTCCGCGCCAGCAGCAGCAGACTCTGTGATTTCTTCGCTGGTGTGCAGACAGACAAACAAAAACACAGCGCAGGTTGCAAGCGGGGCAGAAATGACATGCAGCTTTGCCGGATGCCTGTGATTGGCTGGCCTAGTTCGCGTGTGCGCTGTCATTGGGCCAATGTTGTCAAGGTGACAGGCCAGACTAGGAACTCCCAAAAACAAATATTCACGATATTTAATGATAATTATAAAAATGTGCTCACGTTATGAAACATAGTGTTTGTGAGAGGACGTTTTTAAGACAACAAAAACCGATTAATTTTATATTTATTATATAATATTTATAGATGAAAATATTACAGAAAACCTTTCTGCATTCATTGGTAAGAAAATGTACCAAAATAATACATAAAAATGAATATTAATTTTATAAAATGTCAAGTAAATTAATGCTTAATTTTTCATAATTTTTGTCAAAAAAAATGCACATGTTTACCATTTATTTTTTAAAAACTACAAATATGTATACATTTTTATTCCCCCCCATTTCTCACTGCAAATAATGAAGTGTATTTCCCTCATTTGCATACTGATGCAACAAAAGTATAAAAAAAATCTATAAGAAAAAAAATGTAGATGCTAGGTTTTAGAAAGCGGGAAGTAAAGGATAAAGTATGTCTAAATAAATACATTTAAATATGAATCAATTAAATATAAACTTGAAACAGATACTAGGTACAAATGAAATGTATGGCTTTTTATACATACAATGTCATATTACCCATTTATGGAGTTGTTTATGTAGATTTATTTTTAGCTGTTTTTGTCCTCCACATCACCCCAGACTACAACTAAAAATGGGCTCAAAAGAATTTTACTTTTTAGAATAATTGTTAACTAATTAGAGTTGCAACACGATTATTTTCACTGCCGATTTAATTATTATTATTTTTTAAAGACAATCCTATATCTAAGACTGCTGACATACACGTTTTTAAATTTGCTCAATGTGCCTCCTTTAAATAATTAATCTTTTATAAAGATCACAACTGTGAGCAACTAGAACTTGTGAGGAAGAAAGCATCCTTTTACATTCTACTTTACACACAAATAAATACAAAGAGCAAATCTGAACCCACACTGAGTAAAGCCATAGACCTCCTGTATCGGCAGCATGGGGACAAGCCATTAATATTTCCAGAATGTCCCTCTGTTGCCTCTTATGGCCTGAGTGGAAGACTGAGTAAACAAACCAGTCCAACAAGTGTTCTTCCGCTCTCATTAGGCCAAGCCTCAATTGTCACTCCCCGTCTGTAACGAGAGTCCCCCCTGCTGTTCTTCACCCATCGTTGCGCAGATGAGTCTACCCATAAACTGACAACCAACGTAACTGCAGGAGACCGGAAGGTGGGAGAACAGGTTTTACACTTTCTTTTTTATTATATTCCTGCCTCATCCGTCACTGGTCCGCTGAGCCCGTTGTATTATCTGACTCTCTGGTGGTGGAGGTCGTCTGCCCTGCAGTCTCCTGGTCGAGACTGGACTCCTGCAGATTCCTTCCCAATGTCTCGATGGGCAGGAGCCAAGATGCAACGCCAGCCAGCAGAGAGCAGCTGCAATACACCGACAGAGTCAAATACACAGACGTCCTGAGCAACACCTAGAACCAAAACACAAAAAGTGAGAGGCCAAACAGAGAAAAACACACCTCTTAAATAATAAAGAGCCTGACTGGACTAATTTAAATCTACCACAAGTCACAATATTGTCAAACTATCATATAGTTTATGACATTCTTTAAATAATCATTGACAACAATGTTGGTTTTTGAACTCTAGTAAAACCATGGAGAAAATTCCAAAACTTGGGTGTGTCGAAATGACACAGATGCAGATTCACAAACATGTAAGCAATGCATTACGTAATCCCACCTCACACAGTTTCACTGATTATTTTTCTTGGATACTTGTTTTTAGCCCTCAGTGATATAGATACTGTCTTTTGGTGAGTAACAGTAAGAGCAGACATTTCAATTCACAGTTTAATTTAAGAGGCCTATTGTAATGCTTTTAATATCCAATATGAGGTATGGAAATTATCGCTGCCACGCTGGATGCCAAATAATATTATTCAGCCGAGTTGAAAACGGGTCACACTGATTCAAAATTTAGAATAACCGGACATACACTTGCTTGTACTGGGTTTGACCTTCTTTTGCTTTAACATTCTTCAGAGATTTTGGCACGTGCATGACGCAGTTGCTGCAGATTTGGCAGCATCTACATCCATAATGTGAATCTCACATCCAAAAAGGTGCTGAGGTCATTTGAGTACATTGCACTCAATGTCATGTTTAAGGAGCCAGTTTGAGATGATGAGCTTTGTAACATGGTGGTGACATTACCCAGCTGGAAGGAGCTATCAGAAGACGGCAGTGTGGTCATAAAGGGATGGAAATGGTCAGTTGTAACAAATGGTTTGTTCTGTTTGTTAAACAAGAACACCCATTTGCATCAACCTCGTCCATAGCTATTACACACTTAATCAAACAAACCACAACACAAGAAGATAAAACAAGTAGGTTCCTCTTATACAGACAGCACCAACAACTATGCCACGGTCAAGTCACTTAAATCATGTTTCTTCTCCATTGTGAAGCTTGGTTTGAACTTTAACAGGCCATCTGGACCATGTCTACATGCCTACATGTCACATGATTAGCTGATTAGACATTTATGCCAATAAATAGTTGAATAGGTTTACTTAACAACATGGCCATTGTATGTATGCATTGTACTATTGCTGTTACATGTAATAGAGAACCTAACATCTTAGACCTTAAAAAAAAAAAAGAATTTCATTTAGGAGATAGATTTGGACAAAATTTACCGAAAACATTTTATTAGCTTGTTCAAAAACACAAAAACAGGAGACTGCTTCATACCTGTGCCACAAAGGGTGTAATCAGGGCACCCAACCTGGCCATGGCACTTGACGTTCCCATTGCTAAAGCTCTGTTTTCTGTAGGGAACACCTAAACAAAAGAAAGAAAAGTCAGTGAGTACAGTTTGTCCAATTTGACCTGTCTGAAAAAAGAAACAAACAAACAAAATCTGCTAAATTGAAAAGTGATACGTACTTCTGGTGTGTAAACAAAAACAACTTGGTATCCACCAGAGATGAAGGCTCTGGCAATGAAGATGAAGATGGTAAGGGCTATCCTGGATTAATTTAAAAAAAAAAAAAAGAAAAAAAAAAAAAAAAAGAGTTACAAATCAGCCTGGGTGTTTTAATGTCAAGCATGTTTGGGTTAGCTGCTGTCGTACTATGATATTAAAAAACAAATGTACCTCCCAATGCAAGCGTATAACGGTAGAATACACAAGGAAAACATGAGGAAACACAGTGCCATGCTTTTCTTCCTGCCGATATAGTCCACTAGTAGAAGGACGACTAAAAAACCTAAAAGCAACATCAAAAAAAAAAAAAAAAATCAACGACTGCACTCAACACTGAAAGATGGAGTCATTCTCTTAAAGAGCACTTTTTTTGTATCTCGTTCTCTTTATTCTGAGAATGTACATGTTTGTATGCTATACTCTGCCCACCTTCAAATCACTGAAAAACGTCAAAGCATTGTCTTTAGTAGGCTTTATCAGTATGTAGACTGCGTATTGAAGATTGTCTTTGAGGTCTGAAAAGTGATATTGAATTGTTTAAGCATGCATTCTGTATAATGGCCAGCAGGGGATGCCTCCTGTAGTTGCAAACAGACTTATAGTTGCATGGAAATCTAGAGGGAATCAGGGCAAGGGACTCTTACTGTATCCACAGTCAACACTTTCCTGATGACTTTGTGGGCTCAAACGCTAGCTTCACGTCTTTTAATCATACAGGATACTTTTTTTATGTGGGCGGTGCCTAACAGCGACGTTGCCGTTGAAGACTACAGGGTACGGTCGAGACGGCTTTTACCGCCATTTTTATGATATATCAGTCCAGGATCTCAGAGATTCACAGATTATACAGAGGGAGATGTTGCAGCCGTTTGAAAAGATTGCCCAGTGTTCAGTGTTCCTCAGTTTCTCACTCCTCTCTTCACATTCAGTTTCAAAACACCAATACGGGGACAGAGAAAATGCCCATCTTGAAGCTTCACAATGGGACTTCCCTAAGAAATGAGTGATGTCATAGTAGGTTCATCTATCTTTAATACATACTCTTGTGGATTTAGAAAAAGTAGAATAAGGATGAACCACTCCCATGTGGTGTCTGGAAGCGAGAATAATCGCTGTCTCTGTCTAAGTCCTCACAATGAACATAACAGTGCAACAGTCTTTTTCAAAAAGACAAAATTATTATTTTGTGTGGCCGAACTAGACTTCACAACCTGCCTAAACTGATGTTATGCCCAGTAAATATAGTGAAGCGCGTATGCATGCCCATCCCCATCACTCTTGAGGGTGTCGTGTTGTGTCTCATTTCTAACTATAATTATTTATGAAGCCACACAATTCAGCTGCTCCTAAATTTCAGCTGTCTTTTTTTTATTTTTTTAATTTGTACCTGAAGTCTAAAATCACTTCTGTAATAAATGCTCATGCTTCCAGCTGATTAACTGTTAAGCTCTTGCAGCTCAGAGCCACTAATCAATACACTGCATGTTGATCTGGACATGAACAAAAGGAAAGGTGCACGCCCACAATTAAACACGGATTAAAAAACATACATTTCTTTATCAAAGTTTAAAAGAAAAGAGTATTACAGGGACATTTTGAAAACCAGTAATAGTTTTCAAATTCACTGTTTGTTTGCCACTTTTTCACAGTATAACTACTATTAAGTTGATGGGAAATTACCAAAAACAAATTGGACATTTTCTCTATGTCAGCTGTCAGACTTTCAACTTAACTGCACACCACGCCTCTGACAGACTGCAAGCAGCGAGTATTTTACCTGGGAACTCAGCCAAGGTCGTCCATAAAAGGTCTTTGTAGTCGGCTGACGTTAAATATCTACATTCAAGACTGCAGTCTGGCTCAATCTTGGCTCCTTGGGTCACTATAAGGAAGCATTTGGGATTTGTTGTAATTCAACAATTGAAAACATTAAAAGCAGCTCTGCACAAAGGAAGCTGTAAACATACTCGCGCACAAATCTCCAGCTTGGAACAGCTCAGTTGTCAGCAGGATAATCCCGTAATAGGAGAAGGCATTGGAAAACCTATTGACAAAAGTAAAAAGATCATTTTTTTTAGAACATTAGTTCTGTGAGAAGTTGAAAATAAAGCATTTAATATGTCAATCAGGTACTACTGTTACTCCCCCTTGCATTAGGAATCACATCACAGTCCATCACAGGATTTTAAGTATCGTTCCTGGTTACCTGTATACAAGTCACTGTGGTAATGGTAAAGCTATAACTGCCACAACAACAACAAAAATCGAAAACTTGATAAAATAAGGCCACGATGCCGAGCTGGTAACCACTGATTTAAAAATGACTCCCTTTAAATAGAGAAGGCTTATCTTAGAGAGTGTGTCACTTAAGCTAACCATATAAACCACAGGAGCAGCGTGGTCTTCCAGTACTGAGGAGCAAAGAGATCTTTGAACCGTCCACGTTCATTCTGAGTAATTAAAGACAAAAATAGAAAGTAGACATTTTATTTTGAACATTTAAGCAGTGTATATATTTAGATTCATATCCAGAAAAAATAAAATCTCATCCCCACCTGATTATAAGCGCTCAGCCTGCCTTGAGGCAGGGTCTTCCCATTCTCTTTAGCAATGCGCGTTAAGGTTGCCATGGCTTTTTCTCGTCTTCCCGACAGCACATCAAAACGAGGACTCTCCGGCAACCACTTTGCAACACAGAAAACTGAGCTGAGTTACTTTCAACTTTTTTTCTATTTTGGCGGACCTCTACCCATCGCAGCCATACTTACAAAGCAGAAGCAAACAAAGATTGCCAATGGTACTATGGATAAGCCGAGCAGCCACCTCCAACCCAGATCAGGCATTACCATCAAGGCCAGGAGGACCTCAAACACAGCACCGATTGCCCAGAATGCCTGATGCAGACAAACAGTTAGGATGATATAGTGCAGTGCAGCTAATATTGTCAAAAGAGAGTTTATAAGACAATGACCGCAGTACCGCAATCAGCATAATGCAGATGCCTCTCGCCTTCATGGGAAGGAATTCTGAGTACAGCGTGACCCTAAAACAAGATTAAATCTTTATTTATGTTCATATTGTTTTCTTGGATATTGCTCATTGAGGAACTACTGATGTATCTTGTTATGCATGAAGGAAGAATCAAACTTACGACTGAGGAGCTCCTCCAATACCAAAGCCCACAAGGCTGCGCAGGAACAAGAGCCAGCCATACGCTGGAGCAAAGGCACTCAGCAGGCCGTAGTACAAAGTCCAGCACATACAAACTTTCAGACCCTGTTTAGCACAGACACATATACAGGAAATACATGAGATCATTTACAAACCTCATGAAATCATGTATGAGAATCATAGATGTGAGACTCACTACTTTTCTGCCGTACTTGTCGGCGACATTTCCCCAAATCGGTGAACTGATCCCCATCCCGATAAAAACCACCTGTTCCAACAAAAATAAATAAATAAATAAATAAATAAAATAGGTCATTGACTATGTTATATAATCAAAAATCTCTAGTGAAGCAATAAAAGGTAAACAGACTTTACCGATGTTATGAGTGCCACTTTATAGCTGGGGAGCCTCCACTCACAGTGCAGCTGGGGCCCCAAGATGCTGAGGATCATCATCTCCATGGCATCTGCTACCTGAGGGACAGCATCCAGTTAGAGATGTGCAGTATCTGCACGTTGATGAAGCTGTTTGGACTTATTTTAAGATTTATTACCCATGACAGTCCAGTGAGGAAAGAGATTTTCCACTGAAACTTTCCAAATCCGATTGCCTCCAATGCATCATCCACTGTAAAGGTTTCTGTTAATAAAACACATCGGTCACTGCATGATCAGTCTCAGAAACAAAACCTGGCATTAGCATGTTATTCAGTATAACACACTCAAAGGTCATTTTACATCTTGGACAGTGTGCTAAATTCACAAGGTTTTTTCAGCACCGTTAACACTTCATTGCTTTGTGAAAATATATAATAAAGAAATCAAATTTGATGCATAACAGATTAAAACAAAGCAGTTCTTCTGTTTTTATGTTTTAGGCCAGTTATAAACAGGACATGGCCAATATAAGATGAGTCTACTTTCATGTGTAATTAACCCATATCCACATTTACATTTATCAAAATCCAATCCAGCTGATCAACACTGCCACATAGGGTCTTTCTATGTTAATACTTTCTAATGCCCTTCTTACTTTACCGCCGCCACAGTTCCACACACAACAATTAAAACAAAATAACAATTATATTGTACACACCTTCGGGTTTATTAGACCCAGAGGCGGATGAAGACTGCGTAGCCTCTGCGTCAAAATTTGAAGCTATGGTGCAAATCTCAGCGTCTGTGCCCTGGTCCTCATCAGTTTGACCCACAAAATCTGCATCACCCCTAAGTGCCATCACACAAGAAGAAGACATGAAAAAAAAGTTTGTCTTTCAGACATACCAAAGTTTGTCGTTAAATACATTTGCACTTAGCCCTGTGGCTCACACTCCGGTATGTAAACATAGCAGGTCCTTCCTTGAAACAGCCAAGACAACTTTGATGAGGTTACAAAAGCAAGAAAGCTCATATTTTTCGTGTTTTTCTCTTTACCACTGTTCAGAGTTTCTCCAGCGCTTGTAAGAGATCTTAGCTGTTTTGGGCCAGCTGTCCATTTTGTCGTCACGGAGAGCTGTGAGTTCCAGCTCATAGCGCACAGGTGATTTGCGGACAAACCTGCTGGAGCAGTCACTTCAAGTTTTCAAGGAGACACCCAATCAGAGAACAACACCCGCAGGGCGGAGAGGGGAGGGGTTAGAGCAGGAAGCAGAAGTGCCGTGTTGTCAAACTGGCTTCGGGTCAAAGAAGCGACCCCATTGGATTAAAATGAAGTACTATCACATAATTGATCAATATCTTTAAATAGATTGTCAAAGGAACCGGAAGAAATATTCCAAGACTTTAATGTCACCACGAAGTCTTATTTGTTGTTCTAAGCAGAATTTATTTAAAAAAAAAAAAAGAAAAGGTATCGACCAGAACATATCTAGGAAATGAAAGTATCTTTTTGCATTTCAAGTTGATGCTATATCATCATTATGTGGTTGTTTGTTTGTTTTGTTTTTTTTAAAGTTTCTATTTGTTTTGTTTTATTTGTTTTTTACTCTAGTGTAAACTGATCCCCTAGGAGCTTGACTCCAAGTTTCCTGATTGGTCTAAACTGAGCTGGTTAACCTGAGAGCAGGTTAGTTTGATGCTAATCTCACTCGGTGGTACAGACCGTTTATGGACAGATAGCAAAAAGAGCACTTAGTTCTTTATGACATTATATATTAATGATAGGTTTTCTTTAAATAAATAACAAGTGATTATATGCAATACAATTTGTAATGTTGAAAGAAATGCTGATGTTATTGTATTGTGAGGTAAAATAAACACATTTTGGGAAACACTTAAGACAAAGCAACGATTTCCTGCTTGGATTAGATCCAGCTAATCTCAGATTTATACCAGAGAAATTAAAAAGTGCATCCCAGACAAGAGCTCGGTTCTCAGGAGTTCGTTCAAACGGCAAATTTTCTTATAAGTAATAATATAAAGAAAAATAAAACCACCGAGCCAGGCTTTTTCCTGTTACTGCAAATAATTACAGTGCACTACAATCAATCAAACACATAAACTTGAAAAATAAAGCTCATATAGCCTACTTATAGATTTTAATGTGGTCATCAAAATTTAAATTTGTGGTATTTAAGTATTAATATTATTATTATTATTATTATGAAAGAATAGGAGCTAAAAGCCAGGCAAAGACTTTCTTTGATTCAGCAAGAGGAAGGTGACATCATATAGCCTACAACAGTAACTTTATTTATACCAGCACTGCGCTTCAGTCATTAGCAGCTGAGTATCTGTCATAACCTGTGGCCGACAGTAGGTTGTGCTGTCCACCCTCTACCCAAAAACCAGTCATGCTATAGAAAGGATGCTGCTGTCTGTTCACTCACATTGTCATCATGTCAAATAATGCTGCTTATTTTCAGAAGCTCACTGAGAAGAAACCCAATTATGACTTCTTCTTCATCTTCTTGTGGGGCTTGCTAAGGGCTTTTGAAGCTTTGACTACTTCTCAGGCCCCCTGCTCCTCTGACTCTGGGCTCAGGGTTGCATTTTGAGTACAGGTTTAAGTAGACTATTCATCACCTTTGATTGAAATAACAGTGCTGAAATGTAAATGCATACATAGAAAACATTACACTAGTTGTGAAACTTGAACAGCTGCTGGGTTAAAAAGTAAAAGAGTACCTTCTTGAATAGTTCGGACTGTTGGGAGTAGCTGACTCCTTCAGTTCTCAGTACCCTTGTAAGTTAATAAGGCCAACCTGAAAATAAAAGCTGTTGAAAAGTAGGACGCTGTGAGGACATGCTGAGGCTGCTGCATTATGGGACGGCCGTAAATACAGTGTATAGGTAGAATATACAGTGTGCCACACTGTCCCCTCGTCAGCTGGGTGCTCGGGCTCACGCAGAGCAGTACAAAATCTCATCTGAGATTCTCTGACTTGCACAGCGAACTGCAGCATGGAGCAAAAGGTAAGCTTTGAAATCTACGAAAAAGACAAAACATTTCAGATCTATGAGCGCTTAGTTTAGCAGAGTCAGTCGTGTTTAAATACCTTAAACAGTTTGCTGCTGCTCACTTATTGTGTCACTGAAGGCAACTCTTCTAAAACTGATAACCTCACAGCTGGTTTTGGCCTTCAGAGTCCTGCCCTGGTCACAGCAATCTGTTTACACGAATAAGGAATTATCTGAATGTTTAATAGTGTGTGAGCATTTATTTGAACAAACAGTGTTTTGAGGATACCTGAGGTCACTCATCCTTCAAATCTTTAGAAACCAGATCTGAGTCATTCTGAATTATCACCTTGGTTCAGTTGCTGAAGAGATGCAATGAATCTTATCAACAAGGCTTGCTTTATAACTCAGCTATGACACTGGCAATAACAGTAAGCAACTTTAAATAACAAGAACTGCTCCTGCTTGTACAACATATGATAGATAGTGTAAAATCTCTGTTTTCTTGTTGTAAGGTGTAAAACTGCTCTTTAAATGTCAGGCATCCAATTTAAAACAAACACATATTCTCACTTCTTTATTGATTTAATGCTAAAAAAAAAAGTATTTGAAAGAAATATTTTCAACCATAATTGTGTGTGAGACAAAATTAATCACTTCAGGAATAAAATGGCAAAGGAGTTGTCATTTTTCCATAAGACATGGCCTCTGTGGCATAGTGTATAAGGAATCCTCTTCAAAGAAATCTCTCAGTTGTTGCATAATGGATTACATTATGTTAATGGCCATTTTACCAGAATGCTCTCTTATGTCACCGTGCGATTCTTCCGATCTTCAGGTAGTAATGCAAGATGCCTTTGTTGATGGTTGGAGGAAGCAATGTTAAATTTTAAAGAGAATGAATGAGAGGGCAACGTTACACGTGTCACAACCGAGCCAGCTGACCCAAAGGAAAAAGAAGATGCCGAAGCAGCAGATGTGATCTATTATGATAAAACTGCTCAGTGTATCGGAAAGTTTGGGGATGTTCACTGGTGCAAGTTCCAGCATCATCTCTCTCCAGTCAGCCTGGTGCTGCACAAATTAAATTAAATTAAATACACATACACCTCCTTCCTGCCGGCTTGTTTAGGGTGGAGCGGTGTGTTAGCCACATGCGGTGAATGTCAATTTAATCATAAACAAAAAGTGGTCAAACACATTAAAATATTTGTTTTAGATTTAACTACAGATATGTTTTGCAGCTCTCGGCTCCTTATTTTTTCAACAGCTAACAAAAAGTAATTGGAACTTTATTAAATCAGTGCCGTTGCTTTACATAATCACGTGAAATCAGTTTAGAATTTTTAAGTGTAACTTAAAAACTTTTTTCCAAACTGGTGTGATCATCCGCTCTCTATAGAGCACCAAGTAATTAGTTTGAAATGCATCTGCCTAATCAAAGATCAGTAATCGAATACCTGCACTGTAATTTTGTGGGGAGGAGGGTGAGAAGGGGTCTTTGGGTGGATAAAGTTACTGCATCCTTGTATTACATAGCTGCACACGCACACACAGTCATGCACACACAGTCATGCACACACGCATCTACATGCATGCGCTATCTTCCTTAAACACACAGCATAGCTGTTCAACACTCAGGTGAAGCGCTGAATGAGTGTTTGCTGCCTGCTCCATGAAAGTTTAAGTAGACCAGTCCTTCCATAGCCAGGCAGCTCATTACGGCCTCATTACCAACAATGCAGGGACTCCAGCCCTGCAGGAAGCAGCAGTGCCACCCTCCTCCACCTCCACCTCCTCCTCCTCTTAAGCCAGTCTGTCCCTAGTTGTGTTAACAGGACAGCTCCAAGCCAGTATGTGGATTAGAGACCAATGAGCATCAAAGCAGAGAATCTATTACTGGTTACGTACCTGTGCTGACTTGAAGAAACTGCACTATGGAAGAAATCTTCAATTACTAAAACTGCTGTCCTGGGCTGTGTCTGCCCGACTTACATACATGTGGACTGAAGTTCAGTGACATTTGGATTTATCAAGTTCATCACAAAAGACTGACCCAACAATGACGCACAAGCCTTTGGAAGTAAAGGAGGTAACTAAACTTGGATGCAGTTGTGTCAAAGCCACAGTCATGCAGTGTTTGTATGACTGGAGCAGTAAAATTAGACAAAATGAGAAAAAAATGGTCTCTCTCTAAGGGTTAAAGATGTGTTATGATTATTATGATCACTCCAGCATAATAAAAGACGACTGTGTAATATCAAATATTTTATTGGCACAGAATATGGTGGTGTAATAGCTATCCCTGTTTTTTTGTTCCCCCCCCTCACACAGCCTGTATTAATCTTCTTTTCAGCTGATGGAGCAGTTCACAGTTTTTTTTCTAATATTTTTTTGTTTTTTGGCAAAAAAGCTCTAAACACGCCTCATAAGACTTCCTCAGCAAAGTGGCACATTTAGTGCCTTGAGAGGCCGATACTTCCCCCAGGAGTGTAGAAAAAGACTAAAATAGGTTTCAAGTAAGATGTGGTGGATGTGTGTGTGTGTGTTTGTGTTCATGCATTTGCATTTCTCATGGTGTCGAGACATAAATCATCTAAGGGTAAAGACATGTTTTAAAGTTAAAGTTACAGGATGAAAAGAAAACTTAATGCAGTTTTGAACAGAATCCAGAAATTATTACTAAATATGATGCTGTGCAACTGTAACCATATGCTGTATATGTTGTATAATATCAGAGGCATCAAAGCTACGCAGTACTTGCTTGCTCTTCTCTCTACCAATACGGGCAGTAAATACTGGACACTATATGCTAATCCGTATCAATATAACAGAGTATCTCCTCTGTTAGAGGACAAGGTGAACAGTTGGCTAAAAGGCTGTGAATTGTGTATTCACTTGTTCCGCCATAAACAAAAGGTTTGCTTACTGTCCCCATGAGTAATGCATTTTTAGTAAAATCTTTATTTGCCAGAAATGCAAGAACGTTTCCAAAGATAGCGCTGTGGCTTTGTGGCTTGTTACGGCTGCTTGTGTGAAACAGTACCAACAGAGGAGGTACAGTACTTGACCGGTGTGGTGGAGGCCTGTTCAAGGTCAGGTTTCTTTAGACACCTGGAGCCCCTTAAATGTGTGTTGCCCTGGGTGATGCACGGTGTCAGTCAATGGCCCACGAGGAGTGCTATCTCTTTCAGGACCCTAACTGCCACTTTGTGGCTGGGTAACAGGATCCTGCACCATACTGGATAAATAGGGACAATGGAGCGCCCTCTCGGGTGATGGTCAACCAGTCAGATAAACTTTCCTGTTCAAATGTGATGTTTACAATAGGTGCTCATTTCATATTTCATACAAGCTTGCTGTGTTTTGTTTGTTTACACATTTTTTGTTTTGTTTTTTTAGTGTCCAGTTTGAATCAGATGACAGTGTGCCAAGAAAGCCAACCTGTTATCTATCGCCTCTTTGCTTTTTCTCCATCCTCTCGCAGCATAGTTCGGTTTTCCTGCCTGATTTGTGTTCAGCAAAGGTCAGATTTCCTTTGAGTGGCAGAAAATCCCTGCCCTGCACTCGCTGCCCAGTGAAACATCCAATAACAGATGCCTACAGAGTGCCAACAACAGGAGACTGCCCTTGCAGTTTCTGGTTTTACTACTACTGCTGTTATATTTCAGTCTACTGTCTTAAATCAGAGTCTGATAGAAACTAAACAGAAGCATATTTACAAATGTTTCTGATAAAAAAAAAAAATATATTTTTAAAACTGGAAACTGTTTTGCAGACATTTTTTCAGCTATCTTAATTTTGTCAATCTCTATTTAAAAAAACCTCTTCTACATGCTTTGCAGTCATTAAACCATATAGCTGACTTTGGTTAAGTTTAAATTCATTATTTTGCTTAAGGTGGATTCTCTCTGGTTACTCATTCTTCTTCTTACTGTCCAGTGAAATGCATGCTAGATTGATTGGTGATTCTAATAGTCACTCTGAGTTAGGCCTGTGTTATTGTGATGACTCAGCCTTTCACCCTATGACGTCAAGAATAGGCTCTGGCACCACTGCCACCTTAAAACTGGACAAGCAGCTGGATGGCTAAATGGATGTTGTTTACTGTGATTAGTATCTCCTCATTTTTGCTGAAGTATACCTTTGTGCAGTTTTTTTCCCCATTTCTTTTAAAGGATGGACGCAATAATCAAGTTTGTAGTACAAGAAAACTGAGGGACTAATTAAAGGAAGATTTTACAGGAATGTTGTATGTAACACGTTAGTTTAAAGTCTCACATAGTTGTTGAATTGGGTTGATTTTGATGCATCTACCCAATGGATTGCTGGAGAGATGTGGCATTTTAATCCTGAAGGAGACTACAAATTAAAAAAACAAAACAAAAATAAGATGTAACACTTCCCTTCAAGGGAACAAGTGTACCTGAAGTACATCACCAAAATACCCCATAACAGAAACACTGGGTCCTGACACTGTCGGGGTCAAGGGTTTCAGTCTTTCCTTTAATTTGTCACCCATGTTGCATCTATCTACACATGCCCCCGCACACAGATACATATTTGGAGCGAAGCTTCCTTTGTTGCGCACTCACTATATTATTGATGGTTTCCTATTGAAGGAAGCAGAGACTGTAATCTATCAGAGTTTCCTGTGTTCCCTTCAATAAAACCCAGATGTTCAGCTCAGTTCAGAAAAGGTACCTGGAGGCACGCACACTGAGGATCTTAGTGGTAAGCAGCTTTATGCGAACAATCTTTTCTCTGTTTTAATGATCTCATAATTACATAATTCATTTTATTTTGATGTGAATTTCTGCTGGGTCAGTAGATCAGCAGCTTGTTTCACTGGAGACTGTCAGTGTCAGTTACTTTGACTTAGTGACAGGTCAACTTGGCAGTGATGAGAGCTGAACTACTGAAGCGCAGTGCTGGACGGCTCTTTCATAACATCGCAGCACCGTAATTAAAGTGCATTGCTGATCGTTTTACCTCGCATAAAATTCGTTGTGCATTAAGCAGCGGAACATATCCTGTATTTATGCATACTAAAATAAATGTTACTACCCGTGGGCTTTTGAAGTTGATCAGATTTATATTTGTGTCAACTTTTGCTTAATACCTTTTTTCTTTTATTTTGTCTTGTGTTTTTAAAGAGGCATTTAGCATTACTATCAGCTTACTATTTAGGATACATGGATTTTTTGGTGCTCAATATATCCCTGTCATGAACAAGATTAATGGCTCTTAAAAAGAAACAGCAGCAGATTAGATAGTGGTGGCTGAATTTAGATTTATCATGAGCACAGAGGATGTGGCCAAGGCCAGAAATGGCTCTGACTGGAAGTCACAGATATAGGGACAAACATTCAGGAAATTAGGTGCCCATTGGGACATTTACCATATATCCTAGGCTGACAAGACTGTAAGTATGTGTGTGTGCATGTGCTCCTCACTGATGAAAACCTCAACAAAAACAGGATAATTTTTGAAGACACAAAGGAAAAAGGTGGGGCACATGTTCCATCCATCCCATCCAAACAGCAGGGATAATAATAACACATTATCTGTAGAGTAGCTTTTGTAATGTTGTTTGACTTCAGCTGCGTCAAATATACAGCCTGTGGATCACAACTGGCCAACAAGCCAGAACTGTCCAGTCAGCAGTGGCGTGTCTAGAAAATTTTTGTTGGGGGGGCCAGGTAGGGGCACAGATTTGGAGAGAGGTGGCAGATGTAATTGGCAGATAATGTTTAAAAATAAATTCTACCAACCGTTAACCATAATTCAATAATCCTGTAAACCTAATAACTGAATGCGCTTTTAACTCTTATTAGAATGAGATTTTAACCACTACGGTGCAAAGTTTTTAGATACTGCGTTGATAAAGTACAAGAGATACAATCAGTGCTTTGTCAGTGTTTACTCAGCATTCAAGGACAGCAATATTTGCATAGTATTTTTACTGACATATAGTGCACATATGTTTTGGGCAAAAACATTTTTAATATTAAAATATGAACATTTGTAACAAACAATTGACAAATTAGCCAATTCCAATGTAAAACTTTATCTGCCTGTTAAAAAAAGAAGATAATCTTCTCACAAACTGGTGTTTGATTTTGAAACAGGAAAAAAGTGGAGAAACAAATGAAAAGACTAACATTTGAATAAAACCTGAAAGCAAGTAAATACTTTCTATGCTGCCTTATGGTAAACTTTGGTAATATTGATAAAGAACAACACTGGCTGATGATGAAATACAGTCAGCTGGCATGGTGACACTGCCAGTATTAACCTGCAGGGCTGGACCGGGACAGAAAATCGGGCATTTTGACTACAGACCGGCCCACCAGGTAGTAAAGCCATAAAGCCTTTGAATGAAAACAAATGCTGTTGTGACAGTGATGTACAGTCTTGTTGGTATATGTATGATTTCTATACATTTTACGTCAGATAAAAACTTTGGTTGTAAGATTTAGAGTTACCAGCTGTCAGCTGCTTAAAAAAGGATCCTGGTGTTATTTGTCTCTCAGAAACAGTTCATAACTTCCCTTCAACTCATCCATGTCACCTAAAAGGTAAACCTGTTTCTCCATCACCTGTTCAGCTCTGATGATTCAGTAAGGACATCTCCTGGTTTCATCTTCATGTTTCCCTCTCATCACATAACCAAACCGATATCATGACCAGCAGCTTTACAGCTGTGGCTCCAGCAAACATCAGCTGATACTAGAAATTAATATTAAATACATTCTAACAACAGCTGATCAAGCTTAAACGTGCTGCTGTTGTTTAGAGCGACATCTGCTGGTTTCCTCTTTCTGGCGCAAAGTGGGCGATAAATAAACGAGAGAGAAAAGCCGATCAGCTGATCATTGATCAGTTTAATGATTGAAGTAGCAACAGGGGAGGCAGGGGGAGAGAATGAGAGAAGAAGAGGCAGCTGTGCAGCATAACGACAGAATAACTCCTTTGTGTCTTTTTTTCATTATAGCGAAAGTCCGGGACAAACTGCGTCTCTTCTCAGCTCAATACGAAACGTGTAATATTTTCTCTGAATGAGGGACCATCCCATTTTTTTAAGGAGCCGTTGGCAACTCTACTAACTAACCTTATGAATAAAATAAAGTTCACTATCAGTAACATCATAGCACCCACCTAGCTGTATAAAAACTCCGTCAAGCTGGCTAGAACGCAGTATGAGTTATTGCAACTGACGGTAAAAAGTCAGCAACATGAAAATAAACTCCACCTAAACTTGGTTTATATCTGACCCAGATAGACTGCAGGTCATAACTTCTTACCTGAAGTTCAGTTCACCTGACACTCGGACTGGCGGCTGCCTCGGGTCTCTCCTCCTGCCTCCCCTTCCCTCATCCACCTGCTGGCCTCTGTGGAAGCCCCGTCATAGCCACCACCAAACAACTGAGTTATTTTTACACATCGACCTGCATCTGGCCAATCCACCACCTCTCATTGTTCATGCCATTACAAAAAAAAAATAAAAATAAGTCACCGGGCATATCCCCGGTATGCCCGATGGCCAGTCCAGCTATGTTAACCTGCAACCAAATCTGCAGCTCCATACAGCAATGTTACGACTTAGATTATATCTTATAACTCATAACTCTTATGTTAGCTGCCCTCAGTAGCCTACTGTCTGAAATATTCCACGGCTGCAATAATTCTTTAAGTGTTATTTTTTCCTTGGTATTCTAATTTCACCGAAGTTTACTAAACTCAACAAACTTAATATTACTTACCGGGACATTTATTCTGTCCTCATTTTCTTTCACCGAAAAATTGTTTCCTGCAGTGCCGTCTTTCGTGCTTGGCTCTCCTACCTTTGCTAACGTGATGCACATAGCGCAGAAGCCGATGCTGCATTCACTTACACTCGGATATCTCAGCTTCACCGTGAAAACATAATCAGACATTTGATATTTGATTGAATTTTATTGTTTTGCCTTTGGGGTGGCACCTGGGGTGGCCAGTCTGGTTGGGGGGGTGGCCTGTGCCCCCCCAGGCCACCCCGCTGGACACGCCACTGCCAGTCAGGACAGCTGGATGGATTTGCAAAGCGTGAGAGGTGCAGTGCCCGAGGGGGGAGATTTTGCACGATTTTGCATGAGGAAACATTCTGTTGTAAATTAAAGATGGATCAGTCATTAGAGTGGTTGTGGTCGCTGTCAATTTAAACAGCCAGATGTGGGAATCTTCATCGGTTTTATAGCCTTCTTACTGATAAAGACATTAACCACCTGTCTCATCATCTTTCTACCAAGTAAAAGCCATGAAACTAAGCGCCAGTAAACTGACTGATAAACATTGCAGATGGTTTTTCATTTGTTTTGTAAATTAATGGTTTGATAATACTGGCATTGGTGCTTTTGCTCACATTAAACTAAACTAAAATGAGCATGATACCCCTTTTGTATCTAATTTCACTGATGGGTTGCTTCTTTGGCCTAGAGCCTGGAGGAACGGTGTAATCGTATCCTGAGAAACATGGAGGCCTCCCTGACAGCCCGGGATCGCGTTGGCATCCAGGATTTTGTTCTCCTGGACACCTACACGAGTGAGACTGCCTGCCTGGACAACCTGAGGAAACGGTTCCACGAGAATCTAATTTACGTGAGTCTTTCCTGTGTGGTGTCATTTTGGGTAGCCTTTCACTTTCGCTTACTCTAATTAAACATTATGCCCTCAACCTTCAACCCCACAACGCCCTAATGCTGCGTTGTCTTCTGCTGAATCGGGCTCTGCGTGTTGCTGAGTCAGCAGCTCTGGTTCTTTTCATTTGCAGAGTGAGCACTATAAAGGTCAGTGCTACCCACTGGGTCATGACAAGTGATTAACTGAACTTATTTCTTTTGCTAAAATTACTTATCATTGTTAAGCTACATGGACAGCACATTGCCGGAAATCTTCTCATAATGTCACGTAATGTTCAAGGAAAACAATCATCAAAAGCAAGAGTTGCAGACCATAAGTTATTTTCCTTGTCTTTCTCCACAGACTTACATCGGGACTCTTCTCGTCTCAGTCAACCCATATAAAGAGTTAGACATCTACAGCAAGAAGCAAATGGATACCTACATGGGAGTCAACTTCTTTGAGCTGCCGCCTCACATGTAAGAGTTGTTTCTGGCATGTCATTTGTGTAGACTGTACATAAAAGATGTACTTAGCTACCGTGACGTCAGTGGTTTGTGGATTAGCACTCTGAAACTTCAAATTGGCCTTTTGACCTTTGATAACTTTGACTTGATCATGTTTTAGAGAACAGGGTGGTGTTTAAGGGATCAGCTAACGCTACCTAGTTTGGTTAGCAAGGCGCTTCTGTAGACTGGGTCGTAAACTGATATTGTTTCCTTCATGACAAAAAAGGAGCACAGACATTTCAAACTGCAATCCATACTATTTATCACATAGTTAAGGTTACAGTTTGGACTCATCCACCCTGGTACTGTGTATTCAAAAAGTTATCACAAAACCACAAACACTGCTGTGCTTCAGTAAAGTGGCTCCATTTAGCTGAAGGCAACAGCTAGTCACTTGTGCTGACATCCACCATCATCCATCCATCTGTTCATCCATCCATCTGTTCATCCATCCATCCATTTTCTGCCACTTGTCTAGGCCTAGCAGTATAAACAGAGTCCAGACCTCCCTCTTCCTGGCCACAAGAAAGAAACCCAAACCATTTTTTTGTTCCAGGCTGTAAATGTGTTTAATTCTGTTCTAAAGCTTCGTGTGAAAATTCAGTTTCTTAATGATCAGATTTATTTGGCATGCCTTTATTCCATATTAAAATATCTCAGCAAATGAAAGAACAAATGGATTTATGATTCCTGGCAAATGAATGAATCCTACTGTCTTTGCAAATCCCTGACCTACCTGTAGATCACGCAAAGTTGACATTTGGTTGATAGACTTTAACCATCTTGACAATTACCGAATGGACATTGATGGTCCCCAGAAGACTGAACTGGATGATTGTAATACATTAATGTGAGATACAATATGACTAAATCAGCCTCAGTTATTGCATTTTCTGGTGATTAGTAAATACAAGTACGGTAAAATGAAATCTTGAGCACTGTTAACATGTAACTGGTAGAAATACCATGTTAGCAATATGACTGTGAATATGCTGACAATCACAAAAGCATTATAGCTCAGCTTCAAAGAACTCTTTGACTTGATGGATTGCCTCATCTTAAAAATAAAAAAATGTGATTTTGTTAGCCTCTGACCTCTCACTGTGCTTTCAGTTATGCGCTGGCAGACAATGCCTTCCGCACAATGATGTCTGAGTTCAACAACCACTTCATCCTCATCTCAGGGGAGAGTGGGGCCGGAAAAACAGAGGCCTCAAAGAAAATCCTTCAGTTCTATGCTGTCAGCTGTCCAAGTACCAAAGTCCTCAACAATGTCCGTGACAGACTGCTTCTTTCCAATCCCGTGCTTGAGGTCAGTGTCCTGGATGTGCGTGGTAAAGCTTCTGCTATGCAAGATCCTGTGCAGTTTTTTTAAAACACAATTTCTTCCTTGTTTTGTTTTCAAATTTCAGGCTTTTGGAAATGCCAAAACCTTGAAGAATGACAACTCAAGCCGCTTTGGAAAATATATGGACATCCAGTTTGACCACCAGGTAGACAAATCTAAATCATGTTGCAATGCCTAAGGTGAAACCTTAGGTATTTAGTCTTCCAAATTATAAAAAACAAAAACAAAACAAAAAAAATAAAACTCGTGTCTAAAACCTTAGGCATTTACTACATGTTAAAGATTACCTTTTCACTTTCAGGGTGGTGCAGTTGGGGGTCACATTCTCAGTTACCTGCTGGAGAAGTCCCGCGTGGTCCACCAGAACCACGGAGAAAGAAACTTCCATATATTCTACCAGCTGGTGGAAGGAGGAGAAGAAGATCTGCTCCGCTGGCTTGGTCTAGAGAGAAACTGCAAGCACTACCGCTACTTGGTGCAGGTCAGGGAAATAATGCACTACATTCATGCTGCTTATAACCCCCCCCCCCCCCCCCCCCCCCCAAAAAAAAAGCTGACATCTTTACTGAACTTTTTAATTGATTTTTTCAGGGGAATTGTGCCAAAGTCAGCTCTATCAATGATAAAAGTGACTGGAAGACGGTACGGAAGGCCCTGTCTGTTATAGACTTAAGCGAAAGTGACATTGAGGTGAGGATGCACATTAAGTCTTTGTACAGTCTTTGTGTTGGAGATTAATTTAAAACCATTTATCTCTGGATTTCATACAGAACCTCTTTGGAATAATTGCCAGCGTGCTCCACATGGGAAATATAAAGTTCGAGGCAGATGCTCGAGGATACGCCATGCTTAACAACAACCAGGAGATGCAATGGGTGTCAAAGGTAAAATCCAAGAAAACAGCACGTAGTATAAACAATTTGTCCCCCTTCATGCAACTTACTGATGATACCGCGAAGAAATTTGATGCCACATGATTTGGTTTTCTATTCTGGTTGCAGTTGCTGGGGATTCCTAACCAGGTGCTACAACAGGGCTTAACCCACAGAAAGATCGAAGCCAAATCAGAGGAGGTAGCATATACATTAACTTATAAAATAATTTTAACTTGCTTGAAATGCTAAATTACCTTAATTGACATTATTCTGATCTTAAAGGTATTTAGTCCTTTCTCTGTGGACCATGCAGTGTATGCCAGGGACGCCCTTGCCAAAGCCATCTACGGCCGCACTTTCAGCTGGCTAGTCAACAAGATCAATGAGTCGTTAGCTAACATGGTGAGCAACAAAGCAACCCAACTTATTGTTCTCACAGAAAGAGGGAGTGATTTGGGCTAACAAGGTTAGGAAGCAGTCCTGAGGTAGTCTACTGACAGATTTTGAATCTGCAAACATCTGATTTGAATATCTGGCAGTCTTTTTGGGCACAGTGTAATTTTATTGGCTCAAAGTAAAGTCAGCACATGAGCTTGAAATGCTTTAGAAGTGCTTGTCTACAGCATGTCTGATCTCAGTGTTAAAACCCTGTCCTATTATATGTGCACTTCTATATAAAGGACTCCTCCAGGAAAACCGTGATTGGCCTTCTGGACATCTATGGGTTTGAGGTTTTCAGTGTAAACAGGTGAGATCATGCACAGAGAGACTGATTCTTCAGTAGAAAAGGTGTCAAATTAAAGACAGTGACAATGACTAATTTCTGTTTTATAGCTTTGAACAGTTTTGCATCAACTACTGCAATGAGAAGCTGCAGCAGCTTTTTATCGAGCTGACCCTGAAATCAGAGCAGGAGGAGTACGAGATGGAAGGAATCGAAGTAATACGATTATTCAGTCAATTTGCTTCACATATGTGGGCTCAAGAACAGCTGATTTACAAGAAGAAAATAATGTTCTTCTGTTTTTTTCTCTCTTTTACACAGTGGGAGCCTGTGCCATATTTCAACAACAAGATCATCTGTGATCTTGTGGAGGAGAAATTCAGAGGAATCATTTCTTTACTGGTAAAAAAAAGGCATCACATCAAATACTGTGCTGATGAACCAAAACATGCCATAATTCCCGCTGTCCTCTCATAGGATGAGGAATGTTTAAGGCCTGGAGAGGCCACAGATCTCACCTTCCTGGAAAAGATGGAGGACAAGATTGGTGGCCACCCTCATTTTGTCACGTGAGTTTTTACAGGTGACATGTGGTGAATTAATGTTGTCAACAAACAATCAAACTACAAGTATAATACAAATCTACACTAACTACATTTCCTGCAGACACAAACTTGCAGACCAAAAGACGAGGAAAACTCTGAAAAGAGGAGACTTCCGCCTCCTCCACTACGCTGGGGAAGTTACATACTGTGTTGTTGGTAAGACGTTAAATACTATTGATATTTTTTTTCTGTTATAATGCCACTGAATTAGTCAGTGTAACAACAGAAAAATGCTGAAATGCGTCAATAGTGTCATAAACCCGGCGAACTGACTACATGTTTACAGACGTACTACAGAGCAAATAGCTTCACTCTTGAAGCTTCTTTTTGTTCTTTAAACTTTCAGGATTCTTGGACAAAAACAATGATCTTTTGTATCGAAATGGGAAAGAGGTAATTTAACTGTTATGTAATTTAACCCAGTAAAGATGACAGTTTGGTGGATGGTGATTCCTCATTACAAAAAACGTGACTTCTAGTAACCCTATTAAATAATGCAAACAGGAACTGAAATGATGCCTACAAATGTGTAACTGCCTAACCTTTTAGATGCTCACAGTTTTCCTGTTCTCCTTAGGTTATGCGGCAGTCCAAGAACGCCATCATCAAACACTGTTTTCCTTCTACTGAACCGGATAGCAAGAGGAGACCTGAAACTGTAAGAGCAATACAAGATATAGAAACTCGGTGTCTCACCAATGTCAGTGAATTTAGGAGTAATCGGCCACTTTCCTGTGACTCCTCAGGTAGTGACTCAGTTTAAGAATAGCCTGGTGGGTCTGGCTGAGATCCTAATGATGAAAGAACCCTGGTACGTCCGCTGCATTAAACCCAATGAAGCCAAGCAGCCAGGTGAGGCCTTGAGTATCAAAAATCTGGTATTTCAATAAAGAGACATCCTAGTCAGTCTAGATTTAATCAGCACATGCTGCTGCTGACCTCTTAGTGTTGTGGTGTCTCCTGCAGGACACTTTGATGACGTGTTGGTAAGGCATCAGGTGAAATACCTGGGACTGATGGAACACCTGAGAGTCAGGCGTGCTGGTTTTGCTTATCGTCGCAAATATGAAATCTTTCTCCAGAGGTAGCACGCTGGCACTCCTCTAACCTTCAGTTAGTTACGTTAATCTTTTTCATGCAAAATGAAAAACAAAAACAAAAATCAGGATTCTTTTGTCTTCTGCTAACCTTCTGTGCTCAGGTATAAACCTCTGTGTCCTGACACTTGGCCCAACTGGAAAGGAACTGCAGCAGAAGGTGTGAGGTGTCTGATCAAACACCTGGGCTATAAATCTGATGAGTACAAGATGGGAAGGTAGGCAGAACGGATGAGTATCATATTTCAGATGGGTACTGCTGACTAACCTGGAAAAAGACATTTTTGGAAATCTCTCTGTTTGCCTTCATCGCAAGGACAAAGATTTTTATCCGCCACCCGAGAACTCTGTTTGCAACAGAAGATGCTTTTCAAGTCTGCAAACACAAGCTGGGTGAGATATTGCGCTGAAAATGTATTTTTGTTTCTATAGTAAACATCAACAACCTTTTCAACCTTTTAACCTTTACTGCAGCAACAAGGATTCAGGCAAAGTACAAAGGCTACAAGGTGAAAGGAGACTATCTAAAACAGAGAGAGGCTGGTAGGCCATGACATTTGTTTATAACCTATTAGTTAATGGTCCAGAACCATCTTGATTTATCAGCTCCTACTACACTTAAAACACGTTAAACAAACAATGTCTTGTCTAATCAAAATAGCCACAAAGATTGAGACCTGCTGGAGAGGGATGATGGCTAGGAGGGAACGTCAGAGGAGAGCATGGGCTGTCAAGGTCATCAAGAAGTAAGTTAACATGTTTGACAGTTAAATGGCTGCTGATGCTTGCAGGTCGGTGTAATGGCTGTGAGAGAGCCATTTGGGAACTTTTATTAAGTGAGGTTACCGATCTATTGATTTGTTCCAGGTTCATTAAAGGTTTCATGAATAGACATCAACCGGCCTGCACTGACAACAGCGAGTACCTGGCCTTTGTGAGGCACAGCTACCTCACGCGGCTCAAGGAAAACCTTCCCAAAACCATCCTGGAAAAAGACTCTTGGCTCACTCCTCCTCCTATATTGCAGGAAGTGAGTGATATTTAAATGTCAGGCTGCATTTTTTGTAATATCACATAACAGAGCCCGTTCAACACTCCTGTTCATCCTCCAGGTTTCCCAGGTCTTGAAGAAGATCTACATTCGCCACATGGTGAGGAAGTACGTTCGAGGGATCACTCCCCAAAGGAAAGCACAGGTACAATCCGTCGTACGTGAGCAGGAAGTTCAATAAATGTATAACATAACCTAAACTTGCTCTGCCTGTCACCAGTGTTTTTTATACCTACATTCTTGATTTCTTGATTTTCTACATATTTGTCACACTTAAATGTTTCAGATTATCAAAGAAATCCTAGTATTAGACAAGCATAACTTGAGTAAATACAATTTTTTTTTCATTTATTAGGGCAAAAAATCTCTCCAAATCCACCTGTCTCTATGTGACATTGCTCCCAAACCTAAAACTGGTTGGATTAAGGTTCAGGCTTTGACTAGACCACTCCAAAACCTTTATCTTGGTTACTTTTCTGAGCCACCCAGAGGTTGACATGTTAGGCAGTGGCTCTCACTGTGGTTCAGTGAAGTCCCAAAGCCAAAAATATCGCTTTGTAATTCTTTCCAAACTGATACATGTCAATGACTTTGTTTCTCATTTCTTCTTGGGTTTCTTTACATCATGACATGATGTGTTATTTCTGGAAGCAGTTTGTGCAACAGATTTCCAAGGTTGATCTTAAAATACTCTCTGTTAAACATCTTCTTTGCAGCTGCTGTTAAAAGCACAGACCAGCGCCTTGTTCAAAGGGAAAAAAGAAAACTATCCCTTCAGTGTGTGCAGACCATTCGCAGACACCAGGATCTGTAAGACTACAGTACCATTAAAGTGGACTTACATGCATAAAATAGATAAGACTACAGTAGTTTATGTGATTTGAAATGGAAGACAGAATATATAACACTAATCTGCTACAGTTTGACGAATGCATGGACTTGTTTACTGGCAATTATTGTTGTTTCTGCAAACCCTCTCCTGCTGCTAAATATATGATGGACTGAGCAATTGCTGTTCTCACTGTTCTCACTTTGTTAAGGTGCAGAAGATATAAGCATCAAGGTGCTTCAGATGATTCAACATGAGAAAGTCAAGGTAAATTATAATATTAGTATTTAGTCAGCACACTGTCTTTGACGTGTGTGTGGTTGTCTGTTTGTTTGTTTTTTCACCTTCTCTGATCTTTGAGCGGGACCTCCACAGTACAGCGTACCTGTGGTGAAGTACGACAGGAACGGGTTCAGACCTCGACTCCGGCAGCTCATCTTCACCCAGGAAGCTGCCTACCTGGTGGAAGAGGCTAAGATCAAACAGCGGATAGATTACAGCTCACTGAAAGGTAACAAGTGAGGAGATAAAACAAAGAAAACATTGTTATCTGCAGTATATAAACATACAGTTATTTTATCAGTATTTTAAGGTTAACCTTGTTTTTGCAAGGTGTGTCAGTCAGCAACCTCAGTGACAACTTCCTGATTCTTCATGTCACGTGTCATGACAGCAAGCAAAAGGTACCTGCACACCGCTGTCCACAGCCATCTTAAAAGTTTTAACATTATACCGTTTATACTCTACAGATGGGCAACCAATAAAATGAAAAACAAAACTCAAATGTTAAACCCTAAAGTGAGTGGATGTGGAAGATCATGCTGTAGGGAGGGCCAGGGAAGGATTACCACAAATCAGTACAAAGTTGTTCTAAGTGGTCACTGTTACCCTTTGGTCAAATATTTCTGTACTAAAGCAGTGGTCTCTTCCAGCGTGATAATGCCTTCAATCAGTAGGACACAAGAGTTCGCTAAATAGCTTAATAAATATGAAAATGATGTGAATCATTTAGTGTCTGGACTTCACAACCGCTGGCACCATTATTAAAACACCAAGGACATTTAAAAACATTTTGGAGTGTTTTTCTTATAATAATCACTTTCAAGTCTTTAAATTTAAGATGAAAAATATCCAGTATATGTACAAAAGTACTGGGCTAACTACACATTACAGCTTGAGGAGCCATGGAAACCCTCACCATGAAGCTCCCAGTGCAGTTTTTGTGCTGATGCTAATCCCAGAGGAGGTTTGGAGCGTTGCAGTTACTGAGTCAGGAGAACAATGGCAAATTTTATGGAACACGAGCCCCAGCAAACCTGCTCTGTAACTTAATACAGTCTGTCATGGATGAGTCACTGTTGATCCTTATGGAAGCTTGTTTCTGCATCTGAATTTTTTTCTTTGACTCAAAAAACATTTTTCCTACCAGTAAGTCATAATTTTGTATTACTATCTCATAATTTTAATGTAAGAACCCAAATTTTTATGGTTTTTGTCTGTTTTTTGGGGTCAGTTTAAAAAAAATTTCTCAGTAGTTTGAGTTAGTAATTCTCAGCCCAACACTCAGCCTAAATTTGAATTGGTAAGTCAAAATCTTAAAATAACAATCTGAAATTTGGACTTTTCAGTGACAAAAACAAACATTCATATTTCCTAAATGCTTCCACTTTTGTTTAAATACTTAATAAAGCTGATCTTGGGATATCTAGGAAGAAAGAAATTTCACTACCTGACTTGTTACAATGGTTGGGTCCTATTATCACACAAGTGTCACACTTGAATTCAGTGAGCTCTTTAAAACAACCTGTTATTTCACAAATGTTTGTAAAAGCTGACTGTGGTAAAGGAACTGAAAACACCTGAATTCAAAGATTAAAAGGTGTGGCCCGGTACTTTAGTCCATATAGCGTACGTCAAATATGTCTAAAGAAACTGTTGGAGAGACCATAAATTAAAGCAGTTCATGTCTGCCATTTAGATTCCAGAGGAAAAGTCACAACGTTTAACAGAGCACTGATTTGTCCTTTCAGGGTGATCTGGTTCTGCAGTGTGACTTCCTGTTTGAAGCCTTGACTAAGCTGAGTGTTATTGTTAACAAGCAGAACTGCATCCACGTGGTGCAGGGCAGGTACAGAGTCTGCATCGTGTGTGGCAATATTTGAATTTGAAATATGAAAGTGGTAAAAATCATAAATAATAAAAATCATAAATAATCATAAATAATTATATATATATATTTTTAAAATGCAGCGTGCGGTTTGACATTCAGCCGGGCAGAGAGGGGTTTGTCGACTTCAAGAGTGGCCAGGAGTCGATGGTCTACAGGGCAAAGAACGGCCATCTGATGGTGGTGAGTCTGTAATTCAGACAATGACAACTTATTACTGAAAACACGAGCAACTGACTGAGCTCTTTGTGTTTTTAGGAGTCAACAAAAACCAAGTCAAGATGAAGATGCCAGTGCTGTGGGATTAATGGTGCTCCTTAAGCCTCAGAGTTGCAACAGCCATGCTTACCCTGTAATCCTGCTCAGTGGCTATTTACATTATTAAAGGCAACTTTATACTTTTGCATCTTCATTAAAATGTTATACAATGAAGTATATTCTGTTATTACCCAAATGCTGCCAATAACTTAGCTGTAGAAAGTTCTTACTTACAATGTCAGCAGCTCTCCGTGTTCATGATATTTGGATTTGAAATAATCTCTATGTAAACAAACAGATTCATGTATGTACACTGTATTATATATACAAAATATTCATAGAATTACTTGATAACAGTAAAGAAATATATGTGTGCAAAGCCATGACTGTAACATTTATAATACCTCAGTCATGTTGTACCTTTATATTAAAACATCCTTGTTGTGGCAATATTGTCAGATTATGGTTTAGTCTAGCAGAGGAAACTCCAATGAATTGTGCAGATTATGTTTATGTAGTACATGCTGCTATTACGCAGTTCTGAAGTACATTTACAGCACGCTAACTCAGTCAATACAGTCTCAGATACGAATTAAGCCACTCTCTAACCTGTTTTTCTTAGATATGTTATTATCAGTGTTGGGGAGTAACGGAATACATGTACCGCCGTTACGTATTTAGAATACAAAATATGAGTAACTGTATTCCGTTACAGTTACCGTTTAAAAAGGTGGTATTCAGAATACAGTTACTTTGTTGAAATAAATGGAATACACTGGGGTACTTTCCTGTTTCATTTTGTCGCGGGTCAGGACTGTTTGGGTTTTGTTTGACAGCTACGTTCTTTTGCTCCAGGCGGCAGCGTTACGGTTGCCATGGTTACAGGGCGACGCTCTCTCTCTCTGCGACTGTGTGTTTCCTGGGTGAGAGAGCGCCTTTTCGTTGTTGTTGTTGTTGTTGTGCTAAGCTAACAGGCAGAATGCTACAAGCATAGCTCTAAAGAATGTAGCATCATGGGCAGTGTAGTCCGTGCTGCTGGGAGAATGGACTGCCATACACGTTATGTGTCTGTGAGCGCTAGGAGGGAGAAAAAAGGGGAGTGGAAAGGTACGAGCAGTCATCGAGCAAAAACGGGAGCTGGAAGCATGTAAATATAATAATAACCACTGCAGCCAAGAAGAGTGCCTGACGAGCCCAGTTGTAAGTAAGCTATTAAGACTCGACTGTACACTGTGTTCGTGTTTTCCTCCGAAAACAACAAGTTCCGTTGGAGCAGCCTTTCAACGCCTCTCTCTGTCTGTCGCAAGAAAAGTTGACCCACACAACAAAGTAGAGCTATTTTTCGGCTACCAGCCGACAGGGACCCCGCCGTATTATGCTGGGCTTACACTGTGCGATTTTTTCAGTCGCGCGATTCAGCTCCTGCTCAAACTGTACGATTGACTCGCAGGGGTTAGAAGTTCATAGGTCACGATGCAGGGTCTCACACTATACGGTCCGATGCTCTGATGCGACCTGAGTGCTCACACTGTGCGTCCATAAAATGAAGGTTATAACAGAAATTCTGTCGCTCGCTCTCCCTCTCCGTCTTTCACTCACACAGACACACCACCACCATCAACTTTGCTAAATTGCTAATGAAAAACATTGGTCAGGCAGCTTTGATAATAACTTATTATCAACACAATGATAACATCACGCAGACTGAAGAAGTCTAGGAGGCCACTGGACCAGCTTGACTTCCTGGTCATTAATGTGCGTCAGTGTGATAACTCCAAAGGCCGGAGCTCCCTCTACTGGAGGACTCATGACCCTACAGCAGTTTTACAGCTACTGCGTTTATAGTGGTCCCTCGCTATAGCGCGGTTCACCTTTCGCGGCCTCGCTGTTTCGCGGATATTTTGTGCGCAATTTTTCATGCTTTTTCTTTCCCTTTCTTTCCTTATTTTACAGCGCTTTGTGTTCTGCGTCCTGATTGGCTGTAGACCACTGTCAATCAATCTCGTGCGTGTCTCCTGCACAGTACAGAGCGCGTTCAGCTTGTCAAATTTACATAAATCTTTGATCGCTAGCAGTGTGACTCTGAAGTGCTGTACTGTGTGTTTGTAAGTTTTCTCCCCAACAAACACAACAATGTCGATGAAACATTTTTGCACCGTCAAAGGCACCTGCGGGTGTTTTTGGTTTCATTCTATAATACTGGACTTAATTTTCTACAAAGGTTTGAACTTTGAGAGTGTTTAAACAAGAGGGAAAAGCGTGAAAATGTTCATGTCTGTCTGAGAAAAGTGCATAAAGTGTGTAGTGAGGGGTTTTACAGCCTTAAAACATCTATAATAATTGTAAAAAATAAAGTTGGCTACTTCGCGGATTTCACCTATCGCGGGTTATTTTTTTAGAACGTAACTCTCGCGATAAACGAGGGACCACTGTACTATAAAACTGTCTGTCTGTGAACTGTGGTTCAAGATTCTGGCACATCAGGATGCATAAAACTGTTTCAGTTAGTTAGTAAGTTAGTTTAATTGCAGGCTGTGATGTTCATGTGGGTTCATGCCCCCAAACCCAATTTTTGTATTAATCATTTGTAAACGTGTAAATATGAAATAAATAGCAAGATACCATTAGCAAACTCTTTGTTTATTCTCCCTTGATCAGTTATTTATTTTACTTTATTTCACGCCCTCTTGCAGAGGCACTTTGCCCCACCACTAGAGGCCCGCACTAGAGAACCACTAACTAAAATACTCTATTGTGTTTTATTGAAGATGGTTAACATTTGTTCTTTTATATCTCCATATCTGTAGATGCATTGTATCTTTAGCTAAATGTGACTATAAATCTTTTCAAGTGTGATTAGTGTGACGCGAGACATCGTTGAAAGGAGGCACGTGAAGGTTAAGCCTTAAATGTTATCCAGTTGTTGATGATTAAACAGATGCTTGTACACGCAGATTATCAAAGGTCCAAGGTTTAGAAAAATACTGAGCATATATATATGTGGGACAAAAGTAAAACAGCAGCCAGGAGTGTGTAGTCGAAATCTTGGCTGACAGTTTGGCTCTGTCATGATGGGAAGGTTCACAGCTGTAATAGTTGCCCTTCTGTTTTCATGCATCTCCAGCACGTCAGGTAAGTGCACTGTATGATATATATATATAACAACATCATCAAGAAATGTGCGGTCTCTGGTTTTCAATCATGATGTAGTGAGTAGTAAATTTGCAACAACAGTTCTCACAAAAAAGCCTATATATTTTAAATGATACAACTTTACTATAACAAAATAATGTAAAACTGATTAAAATATTTCGTGAATCCATCATAATGTTCGATAATGAGCCAAATCAGCTGAATCAACACTTTAATCCACATGTTAGAGTGGAATATTTTGCCTTTTCTTTCACACAAGACTCCACACCTGAGCTTCTGTCATTTATTTTGAACAGGACAAACATGTGAAAAGAACTGTGGGAAAAACTTGGACTCATGTTCATGCCACACTACATGCACATCTCTGGCGAACTGTTGCGCAGACTATAAAGAGTACTGCGTGGATATATCTCCATATTCTGGGTCTCTTTTCGGTGGCACAGATTTTATTATACTTGATGCAAGTTTCGAAACGGCTTCAGAGATTGAATGCAGGTAAGACATCTGTAGTTCTGTAGAGCTTATAAGTGAACATTTTATTCATGTAAAATAACCGAATCCAATGGACTTTCATGGACAACTGTGTTATTTATGTTAACATTAAAGAGTTTAAATACAGATCAGAACCCTGCTAATCATTCTTTTATTATGGCAGGTTCAATGGCAACATTAGTACGGTGGGATATGTGGATGACGGAGGGACAGGCCATTGTATCTCCCCGCTGTTATATGAAACAGGATGGATTCCTTTTGAGATTTCATCAGACAATGGCACTACATTCACTAGAGCCGGAACTTGGCTTTCAGGTATAATACCCGCTAGATACTCTTACGGGTGTTATTAGAACCCATCAGTTTCCATTTGATATGGAGATCACATTAACCATGATTTTTTGTGCTGTTGCAGTTCATACCGGTAAGCTAGATTCTAAGTTCAAGGCGATTCTGGACAACTCAACAAAATGGCAGTACTATGGCACACCTAATGTTGGAGGCACTCTTGAGATGACGTGGAATACCTCTTTAGTAAGAGCAGAAAAGGTCAATATAGAGCTTTGGGGATACAGGGAAACAGGTTGGTGAAATTCTCTACATACACTTTATAGCTCACATGAGTTTGTTGACTGGAGAAATACATGATTTTAACCACAGTGTTTCTCTGTAGGAGAGCCCTATACAGAGTACTGGCTGGGTGAATGGCATTATTTATACTCTCTTGCAAAGGATCATCCTAATAATGGCTCCTTCAGCTTTTTGCCCAAACCAGCAGAGAACAGCTTTTCATCTTCGGAGCTCGGCTCTGTGCGCGTCAGCTCCAGCAGCCATCCTGACGGCATGTGGTACGTGCAAACACTCTCTGTGGTATATAGGCGACTGTTTTAATGATTAAGGATTTTCATCGTCCAAAGATCAATATTTATTAGCATTTAGTGTTCCACTGTGTGGCGAATGGGGATAGGTTCCTTTCACCCTCCTTTTCTAAATGTAAAAAAGCCTCTAGTCTTTGGTGTGTGCTTTCTGATATTTCTAAAGTAATGAATACACATATTATGTTTGATTATACACAAAAGAAATTATACATGGATATAAATTTCACCTCTGCCAAAAGAATGCCCTAAATCCTACAAGTTGAAGCCTGAAAAATATTTAAGTCTAAAAATTTAATTTCTACATGTAATATCTCTTTTACAATTGAGGTGTACAAAAAGTTCTGTTGGTTATGCTCAGGAATGTCCAGGCAGCGTGGACCGAGGATCACGCTCTGGCGTGGCATCTGGAGGAGAATTTCAGGAAGGACTCAGCAGGCTGGGCCCTGGATAAATGTCTGGCATGGGACGAGCTGGAAAATCAGCTGCCCAACTTCCTCAGTGAGATCATAGTCTGCCCCTGCACGCTGGCTCAAGCGAGAGCAGACACAGGCAGGTTTCATGTAAGTGAGAGGAGCAGAAAATAAAAACTTGGTTGCACACATTTGTAACAGCAATGCAAAAACTGTACTTTTTAAGTCCAACTGCTAAGGAAGAAGGGAACAACTACAGACAGTAAAAAGGAAGCACAATGGAGAACGCATGAGAACCTAACAGACAAAACAAAGAACACAGTCAAACTGAGGCTATAAATACACACGAGGTAACGAGCTAAGTGGAAACGGGAGGGAAACTAAACACAGCAAAACACAGTTAAGGTAAATAACAGGCAGGAAGTAAAACCAAAAACAATGCATGGGAAACAAAGTAAAACATGGGAATAAATAGAAACACTGAACACAAATGAACTGAACACTGGACAAAGAGATGAAGAGAGACACTGGAAAAAAAACCTCATGCATAGAAGCTGGAACTAAAAAAAGCCTAAAAAATATATTTGGGATTTAGGGGACTGAGAGATCATCAGCAGTTTAGATTTTTAATGCAGAAACTAAACGTGTGTAATTACTTCACATGTCTATGATGATTATCAGTAGCTGTTATCGTTTGTAAATGGTCATTGCTTATCAGTTTATGAAGGTCTCTCTTAATTATTTATGAGAACATGAAAGCTGAACATTTCAGATGTTATTGCCTCACAAATAAGGATGTTATAATATAATCAAAAATTTGTATGGTTTTATTGTTCATGGAAGAATTAAGCTTCTGGACTGGGTTACAACACCTCTACCCATCATCCACAGCACTTGCTATTTTCAAACGGGAAGCTGATCTCCTTACTTCAGGTTGCACAATAGAAAGTTATTCACAAACTGCAACATAACATCTCCATTTTTTCAACAATAAGCCAGACATGGGATATGTTTTCAAAGTTACAGTGAACACGTGATCACAGTGAATTGCACATTTGGCTGCCAGGTCACAGACATTTTATCTTTCTCCTCAGACTGACTATGGGTGTGATATAGAGAAAGGGAGTGTGTGCACCTACCATCCTGGGAGTGTTCACTGTGTGAGGGCTATACAAGCCAGGTGAGTCTTCTGGTTAGAGTGGTGCCCAGAGTTCAAGTATTTTAAACCCCACATATGCATTCGAATTAGGAAAATACGTAGCATATGTGCAGAATAAAGTTTTTTTTTCATTTTAAAGTATTTGTTTTAAGTTAAAACAAATCATATAACAAAATAGGGCTCATGTTTTCACTTGTTTATTTTTATATTTGGGCTGATAGTGAGCAGTAGTACACTTTGTACTTTCATTACCATATATCCACTTACTGTCAGGGCGCTGCAGTTAAACATCATGCATTACACCAGTTAAGTTTTGATGTAGGTACTAACCATAGCCCATAACCCATAATTATAACTAACTAGCTAAATGACTAACTATAGTCCTACTCAATAAATGCGCAACAGTTGGGGTGACTGTGGCTCAGGGGGTTGGGAAGTGCATCTGTAACCGGAAGGTCGCTGGTTCGATCCCCGGGCTCTCTGTCCTGGTCATTGTGTCCTTGGCAAGACACTTTACCCTACCGCCTGGTTTTGGCCAAAGTGGCCGATGGCGCGATATGGCAGCCTCGCTTCTGTCAGTCTGCCCCAGGGCAGCTGTGGCTACAACCGTAGCTTGCCTCCACCAGTGTGTGAGAGTGAATTCAGAGTAATTCTTATTATGTTAATGAAACACACACATGTATATCATCCTCGCCAGATACAGTCAGTGTCATGCATTCCGAGAATATAATATTTTCTATTATATCCAGTCTAGACTATGTCTAGTCTTTGTGGCAAAATCTTTATTTATGATCACACGCACACCTCTGTTGTACAGTAGCTTATTTTTGAGGTTACTTTATTGATCAAACATTGCAAACAAACTCCTACTCACTGTCTAACTTGCACTTGGTTTGTTTGAGTTGAGTTTTTGATTTTTCAACGTTGGATCAGTTTGTGTCGCTCCTATGCTCCTGTCTCATTAATTAGATTAGTGCAAAGTTTATTTCTGTTGGTTACATTTTTAAGATTGCACCTAAAAATACACAAAACGTTTTGTGTTTTGGCCTAAAAAGTGGTCATCATACTGTATGTATTAGAGAAACATAGTCTTGCATTTGGATTTATAAATACATATTTAGAAAATTCTCAGAATTTCCTTTTTAGCTTATTATTTATTCACGCATGTAAAAAAATGCCAACACTCTAGAAAAAAAGTCAGATATGTTAAAAACAGTATCATGCAGTATTATGTTCTTGTTATAAGCTTGTGCTGCCCACTAGAATGACTGTGGAGTCTTGTTTAAATTGGTTTTTTTTGCCTTTGGCTTTAACAGATTTTACTGACACTGTTTGGGAAATTTGTCCACAGTCCCAAGTACGGAGCAGGACAGCAGTGCTGCTACGACAGCACCGGCGCTCAGGTCCTGACAGCAGACTCGATTGGGGGTAGTACTCCAGACCGAGCGCATGACTGGGGTTCACCTCCTTACAAGAAACCTCCTCGAATCCCTGGACAGTCTCACTGGATATACGATGTCCTCAGCTTCTATTACTGCTGCCTCTGGTCTGACAACTGCCATTACTACTTCAAACACCGGTCCTCCAGTGACTGCAGGCGTTACAAGTCCCCCCAGTCAGGTGAGTTAGCCCTGGTATTACAGCGTGTTTCACAAGATTCGTTTTTAGTGTCTTTATTTTTGTTGTGTGTTTAATGTCAGCTGTGGTCTTTGGAGACCCTCACTTCATAACATTTGACGGCACTAGCTACTCCTTCAACGGCAAAGGGGAATACACTTTGGTGACATCAGCGGAAAAGCAGCTGACAATCCAAGGCAGAACAGAGCCTGTGACGGGTGAGCCAGTGAACTTTAACACTACCACTGTGAACAATGCTCCACAAATGCTGTCACTGAAGAAGAAAACTATTACAGCAGTTTATTTACCTGATTATACCACTATTAGAAACAACCAACGCCACAAAGCTGTCATCTGTTGCTATGAGAGAAGCGTCCTCTGACATCATCGAGGTACGGCTGGTCAGTGGTAACAGTGACCTCGAAGTGCTGCTCAACCAGAAAACGCTCTCATTTACTGAGCAGACCTGGATGGACTTATACGGTGAGAAACTGATTTATCTTATTCCTCATGATGAAACAAACTGGTTTTATTTGGAACCCTTTTAAAAACTGTATTCACTCCAAACATTTTCTTTGGAAGTGAGTGTACTTGTGGGCTCTCGTACTCTTGTAACATTGTGTTTTCTATTGTGCAGCTGATTTTACTTTCAATATCAGTTTGCTAAAAACCCAGTTTTACGCTTTCTTCTGTAAAGATTTGAATTCACAGGTTTCACACGGCGAAATCAAAAAGTTCATACTTGTGTGGAGAAAAAACATCAGCTTCTGTGTCGAAGGCCTTGAGGCCTTGCGTGTACAGCTATGACACTGACTATTATTATGAAGGAGCATGAGGTCTAGAGCCTGACCAGGAGCATCTTCCTTATTATTTCAACATGTACAAGTTTGTGAACAGTGAAACTGCTCCCCATCAGTGCTGACCTCTTCTGCAACGTCTTGACATATGAAGGACAACAGCCAGCCCAAATGTCCTCCACTGTTAGGCAAGCCATTGTGGAGATCTGCAAATGTGCAGTGGCTCGCAGTGCATTGAAACAGCAACGCCAACACAATATTTGCTCAGTAGCTGTCCTTTAAAACTCATGTGACTCCTGTATGAATTTCATTTTGAACGGTTGGTGTTTGCATGGAGTGACTTAAATGTAAGAGGCTCAAGGCAACCACCTCGAAAGGGATAACAGCCATATACTTATATCAGGTGCTGTCTTATATGTTATATAAGTAAAGGCTGAGTACTTCTTCCAACACTGCAGAAATCTATAAAGCACTGTTTTAATGGCACAACCTGTCTTTTATTCTCTCGTAGGTGCATTTCTGTTTTCTCCTACGTCTACAAATGTGACTGTGATGTTTCCCTCTGGAGCCGGGGTGGAAGTCCGACAGAGAGAGGGAACCATGACAACCACTGTGCTCCTGCCAGAGGATTTTAAAGACGCCACTCTTGGACTTTTGGGAAAGATGAATGGTGATGCCAAAGATGACCTTGTTTTCAGCAATGGGAGTGTTGTGCAGAACTCCAGCAATCCAGAGGAGCTGTTCAGCTTTGGGGCCAGCTGTAAGAAATCGCTAAACCTTTACATCACTAATTTGTGGGAAAACTGCTATTGTTACTTAATTTTTCTGAAGGAAGGGTAACAGTTGGCAAATCTAAGATTTGAGGTGGTTGAAAGACAGAACAGCACTGGTACAGGGATAGAGTGGTTTTCATTGTCGCCTCACAGAATGGAGTCCTGTGCAGGGTTTCCTCTGGGTACTCCAGTTCCTCCCAAAGATATGCATGTTAACGGGTGAATCTGTCCAAGTTGCACCCATGCTCTCAGCCTGTGACAGCGAGACCTTTCCACTGTGATATCACAATAAACATAAACATAAAACCTGAACATATCTTCCAGGTCTGATAAGTGTGATCAGTGTCGAAGTGCTTTAAACTTGCCACAAGGGGGCAATAGCTGTGGTTACAACGATACTTCCTGCCCCTGTAGAAGAATGTGGAGATGCAGCTTACTGTCCTGACCGCTGTAAACACTTACCTGAGAAGTTTATTGACCCAGTCAGTTTTTGTTAGGCAGGAGTGTAGAGTGCAATGCTAGCTTTCATGAAAACAGCAGAAAGCTTGGTTAGCAAAGTGCATCGCACATAGACAGATACTGACAAAGTAATATAAAAATAAAACTCTGAAATTTCAATCAAGGAAACTGGAACACAGACTTCTTTAACCGTCGGTTAGTGCAGTCAACTAGACATCAACCCTAACGTTTATGTCATTATTTAAAAGAAATCACCCCTGTTGCTTTGATGGCAAAATTAGGCAAAAAGACTAACCTCAAGTGGTCATCCAAGGAACTGCAGTTTTGTGGTAGGTGGTGGTTGGTTTCATTTTTAATCCCCAAAAGATGTCACATGAATTAAATCCATCAGTTTTTTTGTGATAATGCTCTCTGTCAGGGGTTGTGTCTGCTTTAATACTTAGAGCATGTTTTTCTATGATATTTGTGGTGGGAAATGAAGGTAAAGCTCTGTTTTTGTCTTACAGGGGCAATAGCCAATGAGTCTGCCTTGTTTACCTATGATTCAGAATACTTGTTGGAAACATATTACCGTGCCCCCAGACATGACACCAGTTTTATTCCAGTGTTTTTGGTTCCTGAGAGTCCAGATGATCCACTCGCCAATCAGGCAGCAACGATATGCTCCGGAGGAGGCTCTCAATTCTGTAGGTATGAGTGAAAACTTTGATTAGCCTTCTATTATTATAATAACAAACTGAATGTAAGTGTAATGTTTTTATGAAGCATATCTGCTTCAGATATGTCAGTAAATGTTAAACGGTTAAATAAATGTGTGCTAATTTTGCACATAAAGTTTAATTCGGCTACTAACACACTGATGATGTCACACGTACAGTGCATCAATTATATTATCCTCCACTGGGTGTAAAAACTACACATTGACTGTCTGCCACACACAGGAATACATGAGAAATACTGAGTAGCGTTCTGGGAAATAATATGGTATATGGCACAACTTGTTAAAAGACATAAAATCTCATTTTCTGATCTTTGCTTATGTGCTGTAGGTATGACATCCTGGTAGGTCGTAGTCCAGGAATCGGAAATGCTACGAGAATGTCTTTCCAGAGTCATGTTTCTCTTGTAGAGGATCTAAAACCAGGTAAAAAGCTTTAAAAATTATCCAAAAGATATTCCATTGTTTATTATGTACCACTTGGTATGACATTGTCATACTTTGCAGTATTATCCTGTGGGTGGCTTTCACCACCTGATAACGGGAAAAAGGAGGGAACTACCTACTTACAAGGAGCTAAGGTGCGGCTTTCCTGCAATGAGGGCTACAATCTCAAAGGATCAGCAGTGCGACTATGCCAGGCCGACGGCCAGTGGTCTGGAGAGGAGACACGCTGCGTGGCTTCCAGTATGGACACATCATGACATCAATAAATGATGAAATCAATAAATAGCAAGATTTTGATCTTCAGAAATCAACAGATGATTGGTGACAAAGGAGTGTGAAATGCACAAAAATATCATCAAATGACTTTCATACAAGCGTGTCAAATTGTAAAAACAAAGATTTAGCACGAGGATGGATCTGATCAATCATATTACATGCCTAATTTTAAAAATTGCGTCACTGGAAAAATACCTCAGAAGAAGTAGCAGCACTCTTACCTTTTTTTTTTTTTTTTTTAACCACGGGCCTCCTTTTCATTACTTATTTACTTATTTAGTAGTTACAAACATGCAGTGCAAAGAGATGTTAAGAGACGTGCATCTTCTTACTTCTTCAACTGTAATATATTGCCGGTATTTCTTGTTTGGATTTGTACTATAAACCTTGCGAATAAGCAAAAAAAAAGCTCAGCTTCAGCGCTCACACTTGCCCTGTAACTTCCCAAGGAAATATTGAAGGCTTTTAATTGTTACTCATAGGATTAGACATTCAAGATGTGCATTTATCAGCACCCAGTTCAATCAGATAATATGCAGGCAATGACCTAAATTTGATGAAAAACAGAAGTCTTCACAGAAAAGGCCGAATCAAAGAATGGGAAAGATTGTGCATGCATCCCGCTCTCAAAGGAATGAGGACTAAACCGAAAACCTAAATTAACAGCCCAGTTTTTTGCATAGAAAAAGTAAAAGCATCGCATCACGATCCTCTTAGAGATACCAGTTTGAATTTTTCTGGTCACAAAAATTAAATATCTGGAATTGATTTTCCACCATATCAGCCATCAAAGGGGAGGGTGATTCTCCTCATCTGTACAGCAGCAGATAGAATTTTTTTTAGAAGAAAAATAAAAGCTGAGGACGAGCAATAACTCTAGTAACAAAAGAGATTTCACTGAACTCATATAATGCCCGTCAGGAGATTATTTTCTAACCTACAAACTTTCAAGGGCCAAAGGTTTACCAAAGCCATTAGGATTTATTGTCAGGCTGTAGATCTTTCTATTGATAATGACGCATTTGGCCTGCTGATGTTCTTACATGAAAGGTCAGGGTACAGTCAGGATTTCTCATCTGTGACCTGCAAATGTCTGTAATAGCAATTTACAGAATAGTTGCTGAGATGCTTTTGTCTGAACAAAAAAGTAAAAACAACAACAATACAAAAAAGCAAAGTAGAAAAGTGAAGGAAATTTTGGCCAGTCTAGTGTTCAAGATCATCCTTTCATGCACCGTTGCATCATTTTCAGTGCCGTTGCTATTTTTAGATCTTTCCAAGAAGTCTCGTTGCACTTGATGTGTGCTGGAGAGGACAAAAAACAAACACACAAATATACAAAATCTGTACTGTGGACATGATACCCTCGTATAAGACTTGCACCCTTTTTTTTAAAAAACATATAAAGATCATGTTTTCTACTTTGTTTTTCAGCTAAATCAAACTCTGAATCATGTGGTTCCTGTTTGATTCTTACACACTTAACAATCAAGTCCCATTTTTTCCCCATTTGTCCTGGATAACTTGACTCAGTGGGAAAAGAGTCTCATTTAAATCTGTGCCTTCAGGTAATACCACAGGGATTGTGGCTGGTTCAGTCATCGGAGCGCTGACGCTAATTGTGATCATAACAGTAATCGTGCTCCACTCCAGAAAACGTAAAAGGTACAGTAAGATATTACTTAATCTTATTAGTGGATGAATAAAGTGATGATATGCACTCATTTTATCAGGATTATGTTATAGTACCTGTTGCTGAGTGAAAGTTGAGTTAACTTTTATTTTGTATCCCTTTCAATTTCAGAAAAGATGAACACTCAGCAGAAACGGAGAGTCATTAGAGCTTAGGGGAGAATCCACAATGACACAGCTATAAATGTAGATTAAACATTAATCTAGCTAAACAGGTAATGGGTAAAACATTAATCTAGAAATGGAAGAGGCTATGTCTATTTATTAACAATGTCCAAGACCAAGTCGACTGCATGTGAACTGTTAATACTATAACTGCTAGCTTCTATATACTTCCAGCCTCCTGTCTACACTAATAAGTTGACTGCTGTTGTCGTGATTCTGACTCCCAGGTATTTCAGGCAGAGCTGGACACACCAGGCTCCTGTGCTGGCTAAGTTAAATTATGGTAAACAAAAGAAAACGTTTGATGTGTTAAACAAGTGTCTGCCCCCATATTTAAGGCTTGATTAGTAGCACGTAGTTGTGTAACACTATTTTTAAGCACTCCCAATAAGATAACTTCTCTTCATAGTCGCTGAGTTGCTTTTGTTGGGTTTGTTTAAACTAGAGATGGACCGATCCGATATTACGTATCGGTCCGATACTGACCTAAATTACTGGATCGGATATCGGAGAAAAATAAAAAATGTAATCCGATCCATTAAATATCACGAAAGCACCTCACAAAACTTGCAACACGCTGTAACTCACCTCAGGTTAGCACGTCAGAGCAGTATGCATCGTGATAGAGCGGCTGTGGCATGCGGGACCTGTCGGTGGTCTGGATAGCATGTGGAGCTTCGCTAGCAACCCGGCATTTCATCTCCGACAAAGTTATCCCCGAGAGAAGTAAAGCAAGTGTGTAAGTCCATCTCTTAATGTTTGTAAAGCATTCCTGCGTTAAGCTTAACAAGCGACTGCCTCTTCTTGCTGCTACTTCAATCATGAAACTGCTTAACGATCAGCTGATCGGCTTTTCTGTCGCGAGTCTGTGTCTCTTGTTTGCTTTTGGCCCACTTTGCACCAGAAAGAGGAAACCAGCGGCTGAACAACAGCAGCACGTTTAAGCTTGATCAGCTATTGTTAGAATGTATTTAATGTTACTTTCTACTCGAGGATCTTTTTCTACGTAGCTGACGCTGGTAACTGTGCAGGGGCGGATCTAGCAAAGTTTAGCCAGGGGGGCCGATAGGGCATTAACAGGGAAAAGGGGGCACAAAGACATACTTTTCTTTCTTATTCTCATTTAAAATGTCTAGCTTTTAATAAATAATTATCTGACAGCCAAAGTTTTAATTTGATGCAAAATGAATAGAAGTCCATTACTGTATATAGTAACTATTAAGTCTAATATACCCTAGTAAGCTATAGTAATTTTTCCTTTGGGAAGGTACCATCTGTGCAGTCTGCAATTTTGTTGAAGAAAGATGTTGAATCTATTTAATATTTCTTGAAAAATAATTGATTTCTGTGCATTTTTTTTTCACACTGCATCAAATTAAGGTTGATTACGGCGATTAAGCATCATGAGGTGGAGCGTGAGGGGTGGTTCCCTATTTTTTATTTATTTATTTTTGTTGTTGCTGGGAGTTGGAACCCTATTAGTTAGGTTGCTTAATATTTATGCTAAGTACTCTTTAAAATACCAGAATAGGGAGGATGGTGTAGGTTTAAGTTTATTAGATTGATCAGTATTGCTGTACTATGAAATATTTTTTTTTGCATACAGGTATAACAGAATAGCTTTAGTGTAGTTGTTGTTTTAAACTTGAGTATGAACTTATACAAAATGCAGCAAGATATTTAAAAAACAGTTTTGTTGATTAAAAAACACTATATCGGATTCATATCGGTATCGGCAGATATCCAAATTTATGATATCGGTATCGGTATCGGACATAAAAAAGTGGTATCGTGCCATCTCTAGTTTAAACAGTATTTGAAGCAGGGCTGGATGGAGTTATGTGTGTCCCCCTTATAGATGTCAGGTCTCTCCTACTGCCATTGCAAACTTTGGACAATTTAAAGTTTGTCAGTCCTCGGGCGACCAACTCGTTGGACTCGGGGCTCCAACAGTTGCTTTGTCTGTTGATTAGCTGCTCCTGTGGGAACAGGTTCCTCTGCACAGTTAGTATCTACATACAGTGCAACACATTTAACCTCCGTTTGTGTTGAAAAGTCAAACTGTGTTGCATTTCTTTTGGGTTTAGTATTGTTTTAATGTCATTCAGTCATTCAGTAAAATACAGCACCCAGTTTATTAGATAAACTGATGAACTCCAGCAAACTGCTCCTTGCCACTGCCTAAACACTCCTCTTATGTCAAAAACTAATATAAATATTTGAACTATTGTGTATGTAGAGAAGAAAACGCTGCACTTTCTTGGTTGTGTATTTCTTAAATGTTAATAAATTCTCTTATACAGTTGGCTGTTTTTAAACTGTATTAAAATATAATATGAGAAGGTGAATCTTATTCTTGAATCAAACTAACCAAAGTTTTTTGGCACACACATATGACTCAGACCCAACATCACATTGTTACTGTGAGTTTCTGAGCCTTTTGCAGTGCTGTACATTTACACTGGTATGGTGAAAACAATATTATAACATGTTAAGAGCAACTAAATCCAAGACGTGGCATCTTACAGCTCAGGTGTATGCCTAAGAATGATTATATTTAGTCCTGATTGTTTTAGTCATACCTATATATGAGTACTAATAATAACTTTCTGTATTTATTCTCAGATGATCCATAAATGTAATGTCAACTTTCCAGTCCTTAAAATACACTTTAACTGCCCTTTGGGGATAATTTGACTTCTTGCTCTTAAAAGATTTCAGATATTTCCTCATTAATAAATTCATTAGTAAAGTTCCACCTCAGATGCCTGGTTGATTTATGAATCTCAAGCTCGGTTCATTATTTGTTCAGCATATCACCCTTGTTGCCCAGATTCATCTGTGCATGTGAAATTCCTCACAACCACTCCACTGCGTCAGTCTCTCAGTCTGTCGCTTTGTCCTGGCTGTAAACACGTCTTTAGTTTGTGGTAAACAACAGTTTGTCTCACACGTTTATCGCGTTATTGTTCTCGATTTGATCTCATCTTTTCAAGTCAATCTTGGGTTCAGAAAGTGAACGTAACACTGTTGTTTACTGTGTTACTCTGAATGTACGTGCTGTTCCCTCACGCAACCCAAGGCTGTAGTTTCTTTGGACAAAGAGCACCAGTATGTGACAAGACTGCAGAGGCCTCTGCTGAATAACCTTGCTTCCAGAGTCATTCACCAACAACTTGCCACAGACACTCCAGAGATATAAATACAAATGATTAGCATTATCCCCTCCATGTCCCGGGCAACCGAGGAGTAACTCCCAGCTCATCTCATAAATCATTCTCATCCTTTGGATCACTCTTACTGCCACGCAAGTGTTAAAATGACCCACCCGGGTATTTAAAGTGTGAGACTGGACCATGCAGATGCCAAAGAACGCCTTTCCTTGGACCTCCTGCGCACTTTCTGTTAGGCAATAAAAATACAGCTGCTCTGTTGTTTGGATCTTGGTGATCAGACGAGACTTGTTTGTCACAGTGGAGTGAAACTCTTTGCAGACCGGTTCCTTCATATTGATCTGATTTTCTAGGATATGGGTGAAGAAAATAAAATATTATCCCGTCCAATTTTCCGCCGAGATGTGGAATGGGATCCTTTTCCAAACTGGACACAGCCGAGCCGTATCTTTGCTCAGGATTTTGGTCTTCCACCCTTCCTGGAGCCCGGTGATCTGGACTGGCTAGACTGGGCGAAGAAGAGACTGGCATCTTTCTCATGGCCAGGGTACACACAAAGTCCCCTTCTCCCCCCATTTATTGGTATGCGACCCACAGACCAGAAGGGATTGAGACAACTGACAAGTGGAGTATCAGAGATCCAAACAGGGCCAAACAGCTGGAAGATTAATCTGGATGTTAATCACTTCTCACCTGAAGAGATCACAATCACAACCAAAGAGGGCTATTTACAAATATCAGGTAGTGTCAGTTTTTTTGATCATAAGATAGATTTATGATGAAATACGTGATGAAAAGTGTAAAAAACACTTTTGTTTGCTTCTTTTTCATTTCAAGGAACCCACGAAGAAAGACAGGATGAGCATGGACTGGTTTCAAGGTGCTTCACTCGTAAATACAAGTAGGTTGTCAGAGAACACTGTGAGTCATTTCTATTTATCTTTTCTTGGAAATTGGGAAATAGCTATAGTGATTTACTAATCAATCAATCAAGCCTTTATTTTTCACATGCAATGTTACACATACATGTTACCTGCAGTGAAAATTTGACCCCTTCCGACCATAAATGCATTACATCACATTGGGAAGACAGATCGGAAACAGGTAGGATGGTAAGAAAAACAATGAAATACAATACATGAGGGGAGACAAGGAGAAAAAGAACTCCTCTCAGACTGAGCTCCTACAGGAGAGCAGTTTGAGAACAGAAAAAAAACCCACACCTCAGCACAGAGAAGCACATGAAACTTCATATCTTCACACCATAAAAACACATGCGTATCGGGTATGGAGTTTGCCGATGTGGACAACAGCCCCATTAAAACATACATGCAAACATTAAGTATATAAGAGTTTTCCGTTCAGAGTTTTTATCATTCGAATGAGCTTGAAAGTCAATATTTAGTATGACTACCTTTATCTGTCTACACAGTTTGAAGCTTTCTGAGAATTTCTATAAGCAGTTTTAAGGAACAGTTCTCCAGGCTTCTTGAAGGACATTCAAAGCTCTTCTTTGGATGTTGGCTGCCTTTTGTTCTCTTCTCTGTTAACATGAGTCCACACTGCTTCAATAACATTTAGGTCCGGGCTCTGGTGAACACGCAAATCAACAGAAGGATCAGTTGCACCCGTTAGGTCCTACGTTTCGTCTCTGCTGGATTTTCCCCCTGTTTCTTAAGGACATCATTTTCAGATACCGGTCTTCTGCTTTAGACGGTGTTTTATGCTTGCCACTTCTTCTTTTGTCCTCCAGTTTTTCAATTTCCTCAACTTTTTTAAGGACACACTGCACACTAGGCTGAGATGTACCAGCTTAACAAAGGAAAAACTTTGAAAGACCTTCAGAAACTATTGGATGGCTATTGCTCAAGATCACTTTCAGAAATTATAAGAAAATCTGATTCCTTGGAAGGAAACTATAAAGAAATGAGGGGTGGCACAATACTTTTAAACAGTATGTATAGCTTACAGAAGGTGAGGATATCAACACATACACAGATGATTCTGCAGCAATAATAGAGTTTGTATATATATATATATAGGTTGTAATCTATTTAATTAGTCTCTCAAAATGTGTTAAACATATATATGTTACAAATACACTGTTCTGTTAGTTGCTTACCAACTTTCTTTTCATTTCATTAAGGTTGCCACAGGGGGTTGACTTGCAGCAGATCAGTTCATCCCTGTCTGCAGATGGAGTCCTGTCTGTAGAGGCCCCTGTGCCAGGGACCTCAAGCAGCATCCCAGGCAATGAGATTGTCATACCAGTTCAGATCAGACAGAAGCAGGATGAACAAAAGGATGAACCAGTGAGCAGAGCTTGATGTAGCTCAGGTTATGTGTAGCAACCTTTGCAGCACTGACCTAAAGAGAAAATGTAATTGTTCTAGCATTGCAAATTTACTAACCAGGCTGGTTTATTTCCACTAGAGAACATTTCATACTGTTCAACATAATAATGTGACACTTCATATGTTTTCAGATCAAGATTAGATTTATGAGTTTGACCTGAAACTTGATATGATGGTTTCTTGACGAAGCAGCATTATAAAGCTGTCCTGATATCACATAATCCCTAACAAATGAAAATAACAAATAAACATCATCCTCTGTTCATAAATGCATTCTTACTTTGGCAGATTGCAGGATTAAGAGAATTCAGTTTAATCTGTAGTAGCTGTGCTTCTTAAGGTATGCAGAAAATTCTTGTCAAACAGTCCACAAGAGGGCATTGAAGTTCTACTTAGAGTCACATTAGGGAATTTATTTCCTCCTCATGAGACTTCTTTCATCATGTAGAGATTTATAAACAGCTCTTCTCTAAGACCACCTATTCAGGGTACGCCTTCCAGGTTAGAAGCTTGTTGCACAGTATTCGTTTTTAAAAAGATTTATAATACATACATAAAACAACGAGCAAAAGCTACAAATAAAAAAATAAAATAAAGCTATTCATCAACACTAAATGGAAAAAGTGATGTGTAATGTTGCTTTTCTTCTCCAGTCCATTTAAGATAGGGCCATGCCAACTTAGGGTGAGTCAGGCTCTCCCCAAACGTAGCCAAGATTTGTCTGCTATGGGACTCTTACGGCAATGTGATGGCTCGCTGTGTGCAATTTGTGAGGCAATCTGTAGGGACATCCCCTAGCTCATACTGTGGGAGGACAGACTTACTTCTCTTTAATGGTCTACAGACCAAAAGGTTCATAGGAGACGAGCAGTGTTGCTCATAGACTCCATTTAAAATTCTCCATCAGTTCACAGCCTTCAGAGCTCGGCAATAATAGATCCCGACAACACGTGTGGTCATTGTCATGTTCTTGGTGATGTTGAGCTTGCTACAATAAATATTTCTGCACACATTTGGGTGTGACTTTTTTTTTCCTGAGTAAGAGTTGCACAACACAGTGGCAGTTTCATCTTGACTTGAAAGTGTCTAAAAAAGTCTGTCCCCATGCTGAAGTCAAGGGTGACATCTACTGTTGAAACAGAATACTACATGACAAATGTTTGGGGTGAAAAAACAGAAGGCACAGTGAAAGTACGAGATTTTGACATTTTTGTGAGCGTCATTTGATCAGTAGAAAGCGGCAAATCAAGTGTCACAAAGAAACAGATGAATGGCAGTCAGCATGCTTTTTCTGAAATAGAAAATACTGTTAATTATATGTACTTAAGATACAAATTGTGAAAAGAACTGTACATTTGCAAAGTCCTTTACTAGCATTTACTACCAATGTGTAAAGCCAGTTCAAAACTAGAGAAAGTCAACATTTAAAAAATAAAATTGAAATCGGCTGCCACTCATATTTGTTTTTACCATTTTTTTAAATACTTGAGTTTGGTTTCTGGCATGATTGTCTGTTAACTCCATCATGAGCATTATTGGAGGGAAGGGTAGATCCTGGGATTTACCCAGTGTTAATGCTAACATGTAGCTAATTTGGTAACAAAGTGCATGCGTAATTCAAATATTAAATATGATGCTAACTTTAGAAAAAACAAGCTAAAAACAAAATGTACTAACAGTTGAAACAAATCAGCCAAATCTTTGGGGTCTTTTACCAATAAACTCTAAAAGTTGTTTCAGCTGCTCCCTTGTCATAGGCATGCTTGATTTGGCAGTTTTACACCAGATGTCCTTCCTGACGCAACCCGTTTGGAGTTTCCAAAGTGGAAGTAAACTATTGACCTTTTGCTTTCTAAGCAAATTTATCAACCACTAAACCACTGGAAGCATCTGCAAATGAACAGGAAAAAATGTCTCATCTTTCACTTCTTTCACACATGGCAGCCACACCCCTAACAGTGCATAATGCTAGCTAGCTTGATTAGCAAAGTGCATTCATAAACTGTATGGTTACAATGCACAGACACATTAGTGTTTAACAGGCTTATAAAAAGTAAAAACTTCCTGGATGGTCTGTAGCATGTATCAAGCCCTAGTATTAGTATAAAAGTCATAACACCTGCCAGTGTTAGGGCACGTGTCAGTCATTTGTTTTAACCATTTCTTTATTGTTTTTTCAGACTTAGAAGATAAAGGTACGCAAAACCAACTGAACAATGGTCGGAGGCTCACATATAAACTAGGATACATTATTACTTGAATTAAAAGTGTTCATAGTACAACTGTTATTGTTAATATGCAGGACCAAAAAGGATTCAATATAACTTTGCGATTAGACTGATAATTGGTAAGCAAATTTTCTGAAAGACACCTGCTCTATCTACATCTGCTGTATTTCTAAGTGTATCCCTTTAGCCACCTATTGAATATTGGAGGTGTCTCAGACTTCCAGGATTGTATCAGAATTTTGTTGGTGGCTGACAGCATGATAAGAAAATTACTTCAAAAAGTCTGTCCGTTAGGCTGAACAAACGGCTGAGACAAGGTTCCTAGATTGGTTGAAGATTTCAGACACATAGTTAAAGTGATCATCTCCACACTCTCTATCACCAGCCTTAGAGTTGTTATGGGGGGAAAACTACTCACAGAGGCCAAAACTGATTTCTTTACCAGGTGGTAATCATGCCTTTAAATGCTCTAAAGTTGAATATTTTAACACGGGAGCCCATGGGGATCGACTCCCTTCTGGAGCCAGCCTCCAGTGGCCACTAGCGGAACTGCAGTTTCTGGCGCCTCTTCTCTGGAAGGTTGCCCCTTCAGCACCACGGAGAGGGACCCCCACCCACCCCCAAATCTATGCCCTCTGTCTCCCTCCAGCATCCACATGGAGTACTGGCAGGAATAATAGCACCCATCAGTGTTTTTCGTTACTCTACCTATACTGCAAATTACAGACAGCTACAGAATTGTTGCAATAATTAACATAATTAATCATTTACTTCCGATGAAATAAAATCAGACAGTTTTATTCAAAAGGCGTAAAAGTCATTATAGAATTTTAATGCTGTCTAATGCCCCACTGTCTCTTCATTATGATTTCAAGAAGATGCTCTGATGATAATAACTGATGCGAGTACCTTTACGAACACCTGCATATGCATGTTTGAACATCTCTTCTTGTGTGAAATGACTTCACCAGTGTTGAGATGTGCCAGTAGTATTGTGGTGTCTCTTTAAAGGAAGGGGGAGTGTAGAAGAGGGACAGAGCAAAGAGATGAATAGAAGGCACCAGAACCACCTACCATGACCAAGTGCGCTGTAAATGTAGGACAGAAATTCGAGTGGAATACAAACGGATCGTCGGGCGACATATTCGAGGGAAAACCATGTTTGGATGTGCCTTATCTGATTCAAAGCATTTCAAATATGGCACTACATGCGACCACAGGAACGCAGGGAAACTATATTTCCTCCCAAACATCTCTGGCATTGTGAAACGGAAAAGAAGAGTGGCTGTAAAAGACATCTCTGTGCCGTCTTTCTCCGATTATCATCAATGGTAGGCATTGCATAATTCACCCGTATCCACCGGAGCCATTCGGTTCCTCCTCTTTGGAAAGAGGGGGACGCCAGAAAAAAAAAGAAAAAAAAAGAGCGACTTCATCTAGTGGCTGCCTTCTCGGTGCTGCCTGCAATTGTTTGGCAATGCCCTTTTCTCTCTTAGCAAGGACTTGCAGCCAGTAGCGGGGGAACAAGCAGGGGAAGGATGCATTTAAGGCTGGATTTGTGCTGCATTCAGGGCGATTCGGCAGTAATAGCGGCTCTAGCAGAAACAGCGAGTGCGGAGGGCCTGGGAAGTACCCAGCCCCACTATCTCCCCCTTTTCCTCCCTCCCTGCAGGACCATGCTTGCGTGAGGGATGAGGCTGTGCACAGGGACACCAGGCCAGAGCTGCGGCCTACTTCTCGCAAGAGCCGGTCTCTCGACTGCAAGATCTGTGAACACATTGCCACCATCAAATCAGCATCTTTGGTACGCAACTCCCTCTCACCGCCGTTTGCGTAGAGCAAATAATACTGACAATAATAACAATAAAAATACGAGTGTGTTTGCGCGTGCGTGTGTGCGCTAGCTTGTGTGTGCGTGCTTGGCGGCGCGAGGATGAGGAGGGAGGGAAGGGATGTCTGTGTTCTCAGCTGTACATCTGTAGTCATGGCAACCAGATCCTGTTAATGGATGTCATTTTTTCCATCCTCAGCTTCCCTCTCTGCCCCTGCTTTGAAGTGTGTGTATTGCGTTTATGTGTAATCCATGTAAATGACCGTTTGATGTCTTTTACCAGTGAGATTTAGTTTATTTGCTTTTTTTTTTTCTCGCTGATTGTAAAAGGTTGAATTTTCTCTCAGTCATCTTAGATTGTTGTGCTGATTCCTGAATAGTGGCATCTTACAAATTTCGGATGATTAAACAAACAAACAAAAAGATGTTGTTATGGATTTTTGCTGATCTGGCTTCTGATTGCTTTTTAGTTTGCAGTTTGTATTTTCTGTACGATGTGTGGCTTCATGTTTCTGGCTGCTCGATTTCTTTCACTTCCTGCTTCCCATATTCTTCCATGTAGGGCATCAGGTAGATCGAGGAGCATGAGCAGGACTTTGAGCTGCGGGTGCAGATGTCTGGGTATAAGCGCATGCGGCGACAGCACCAGAAGCAGCTGATCGCCCTGGAGAACAGGCTAAAGGCCGAGATGGATGAGCATAGGCTCCGGCTGCAGAAGGAATTGGAGACACATGCGAACAACACTTACATTGAGCTGGAAAGACTGGCCAAACGCCATGTTGCTCAAACAGACAAAGAGGTACAGCCTCAGCAGCAGGTGTTATTTGTGAATGAGATGAAAACTAAAGAGTGATGTAACTCACTCTGAGCTGCACTTGTGTCTACGTAAGGAAGGGATTCTATAAAAAGGTGATAATCTGATTATTTGAATGTGTCTTCACAGATGAAGTCAGTTGCAGCAGAAGAGAGGAGGATCCAGCAGCAGATTGTTGCTCAGCAAAAGAAAGAGCTGACTTCTTTCTTAGAAAACCAGAAAAAGGAATACAGGCTTTGCAAAGACAAGATCAAGGAAGTAAATATCATCAACAAATAAGTTTATGAAGTTGCACGCGAAGCATGTGTTCTTTGAGAAAATCTTCGCTTTGTCCAAAGTCCATTCACACGGTTTGTGCTGCGTTGCAGGAGATGGACAATGACCCTTGTATACCCAAGGAGGAAAAGCAGGAGCGTCTGTCGAGGCACAAAGAAACAATGCAGCGCTCTCAGGCTGAGGAGGAAGCTCACCTGCTGGCCCAGCAGAGGCTGGTGTACGATCGCAGCTGCAGGGCTCTGAAACGCCGGAGTCTGCTCAGGAAACATGAGTTTGAACAAGAGCAACTGAGAGAGGTACAGTAATACAATATCCTGATGTTACGTAACATTGTGTGCCACCAAGACTGTGAATGAGAGGGAGGATGGTGTAACAGTGAAGCTGCAGAGAGAAGAGCAGAGGGTAGATGAGTGTAAATGCCTGGGGTCAACCATCCAAAGCAACGGACAGAGAGGTGAAGAAGAGAGTGCAAGCAGGGTGGAGTGGGTGGAGATGAGTGTGAGAGGTGATTTGTGACAGAAGGATAGCAGCGAGAAAGAAAAGGAAGGTTTACAAGATGAAAGCACGACTTGCTGTGATGTATGGTTTGGAAACATTGGAGCTGAAGACGTTAAGATTTTCACTGGGAATGACCAAGATGCACAGGATTAGCAATGAGTACATCAGTGGGAACGCTCAGGTTGAGCAGTTTGGAGACAAAGTTAGAGAGGCAGTCAAGCTTGAGAGGGTTTGGACATCTCAATCTTGCAATGCAGGAAGTGAGGTCTTCCTCTCTTCTTGCAATGCAGGAAGAGAGGAAGACCTCAGAGAAGGTCCACAGAGGAAGTGAAAGAGGACACGCAAAGGGGTGGTGTGACAGAGGAGGATACCAGGGATCGGGTAGGAAGGAAGACGATCCACTCTGACGACCCTTAAAGGGAGCAGCCGAAAGAAGAAGACTATACCACCATGAAACAGCGTTCACAGTCACCCGCTTTTGGGATGATTGTTTCTGTTTTCAGAAGCTTTGTGGACACAACAACTTTTTGTAGCTTGAAGGAAGCAACTAAGAGTTATTTTTACTGTTAGTAATTTCTTGGATAATGTATACTTATTTACATTAATGACAATTATAGATCATAGGATATCATTCATAAAGGGATATCTGCTGGTGCACTCACCAACGGTATAAAAACTCTGAGGCATTAATTTAACAATTAATGATAACAACCAAGAAAAGGTTAAAAAACTCAAAACTCCAGGTGTTGTACAGAGTGCAAGGGTTTTTCTTCCACAGTGGAAAAGGGTTTCCCAGGGAAGTACTGGCATTGTAACTGCATGTCACTTACATAGTTTTCATGTATTTCAGCAAAGAGAAACACATGGAGATAAACAGAAGTTTTAACATTAAATCAAAAATAATAAAAATTTAAAAAGAAAAAGAAGAAAACCTGTATTAAGAAATATGACAAATTAATACTGTCTTTCAAAATGGTCCATTTTCGTGTCCCAGGAGCTGAACAAGAAGAGGACCCAGAAAGAGATGGAACATGCCCTGATGATCCGGCAGGATGAGTCCACCCAGGACCTGGAGCGCAGGCAGCTGCAGATGCTCCAGAAGCTGCGCATCGAACTCATGCGGCTGCAGCACCAGACAGAGCTTGAAAACCAGGAGGAGTACAATAACCGTCGGCAAAGGGAACTGCACAGAAAACACACTCTGGAGCAACGACAGCAGCCCAGAAACCTCAAGGTGCCCGAGATTTACTCTTTGCTGCTATTCTGTGTGGTGGAGAGTTTACATCCCATGAACATCTACATAATAACCTGATGAAGTCATGCGTTTACGCTGAAGCTCTGCAAGTGCTGTGCAATGCATTCATAGCATTCAACTTGACTGAAATATTTAGCCTGGTAGTCACCTGTAGAAAACCATTAAACACGTTGCCATGAGAACTGCTTCCTCCAAAACATGCGTGTTCACAAGTTTAAATCTCGTCTCTCTTTATCTAATAGCACAGTGGTCAGAAGCCCACTTATGACAATAAATGTTCAAGGGCGCTGCAAACAAATTATTTATTTATTCATACAACTTTATTTTGTATACTTTGAAAGGGTAGACTGAGCAGTCTTCAGGCTTTGAATCCACAAGCCTAATCATTCAGTTGAGTTATGAACAACCAACTGAACCAGCTTTAAATTTAAATATACCAAGAAAAGAGCACGAGACTAACATTCAATCATTATCTCTGTTGCAGACACTGGAGATGCAGATCAAAAAACAGTTTCAGGACACATGTAAGGTGCAGAATAAGCAGTACAAGGCTCTTAGGAACCATCAGCTAGAGGTGTCTCCCAAAGGTGACCATAAAACCATCCTGAAGGCCCTGAAAGAGGAGCAGACACGCAAGTTGGCCATACTGGCTGAGCAGTACGAGAAGAGCATCAACGAGATGATGGCTTCACAAGCGGTACGCAGCAGTTTGTTATAAACAGTTGAAACGGGGCTCGTTCGTCAACACAAGAGCCTGGAATTTCAACAGCCACACTCGCTGATGTTTGTCGCTAACTCTGTCTCGCCGTGTTTCTAGATGCGATTAGAAGCGGAGCAGGAAACGGAGTGCCAAGCTCTGAAGCAGCAGCTGAAGCAAGAGATGGAACTCCTGGACGCTTACCAGAAAAAAACCAAGTCACAGATGGAGACCCAACATGAGCGCGAGCAGCAGAAACTTGAGCAGAAGGTCTCCATACGGAGAGCGCACCTTGAACAGAAGGTACATTTAGCATCAAAGCTATTCTAAAATAAATCCAGCATGATACCATATTCTATGAAAATGATGTCAGATAGGTAGGTAGATAGATCTGCGTCCAGAGAGACGATTTATCAGCTGACAACAGCATAACAGTGGCGCTCTAGTTTGTAGTCAAGTGCACCGTGGACATGGTAAATATGCTTATTGTTTTATTCATAATATAGGAAAGCCATGACATGGCAGGGCTCTAATGATGACAGCGTTGTTCTGTTCACCACTTTTGGTTCAAACTGAAAGATCATAAAAAGTAATTTCATAACATCTTGTGGAGATAATTTGGTGGTTGTTTTGAGTCTTCTTCTAATGACACTGTGAAACTGCCTTTATAGTTTTGAATGAAGTACTGTTTTAGATAGTTAAACCTGGGTCACACATTCCTGCCTCCTCAGGCCAAGGAGGAAATTCTCTGGTTTTTATTTGTCTGATACTTGAAATGACAAAATGCCACACACTGTACATAAATGACGGCATCTGGATTCTCTTTTTTGCTAACTGAAGTTTCTCATTTTGTCTGTTGGTGTTTTACTTTTTTGAAAACAGACAACACAAGTGAGCAGTGAAAAGATAAGAAGACACTACACAGACACATGTATCCCCTCCATTATCATCTATTTTACAATAACTTGGACCATAATTTGTAAAATAAACATCATGCTGAGGTGCAGTCCAGGGTTAGGCTGATAAAACAAAATAAATCCATCAAGTGGGCAGTGATAGAATTATTTTCATGTTTAAGAAAAGAAGTCTTCAGATTACACTTTGCTAAAAAACATCACAAAGAACCTGCACAGTGCTGAAAATCATATAAAACGGATGAAACCAAGATTAACCTTTACCAGAATGATGGGAAGAGAAAAGTGTGGGTGAGTGAGAGAAACAGCTCATGATTCAAAGCAGTCCACATCTTCTGTCACTCATGGTGAAGCCAGTGTTATAATACGTGCATGTAAGGCTGCGTAGCACTGGGTCACTAATGTTTATTGATGATGTGACTGCTGATAGAAGTAGCAGAAGGAATTCTGAAATGTCCAGATCTATACCCAGCATGGGACCCAGAGTTTCCAGTTTTTGGACCTTTAAGGACCTTCTTTCGTTTTTCTGTTTGCTTCTTAGATTGCTTAATATCTACATTTTGATTTACAAATACTTCCTTACTTTTATGAATCTTCAATTCTGGGTTCCAATATGTTTTTTGTTCCCCCATTATGCCCTATCTCCTCCTATGCCTTCTTCCCATGTCTAGTTTAATCTAGTTTCGTTTACTTTTTCATTTCCTATGTGTTTTTTTTGTGTGATTTGTTTTGTTTTTCTTTCCTCCTTTGGTCGTGTTGTCTTGATTGTCTACACTGCCTTCAATGGGCAAGTGTTTCACTACCCAACAGTTTTCTGATATTAAATATGAACCTGAAGCCAAAAAGACCCATAAAGACCCAGTTTTTCATCAAAGGAACAAAAATATGAATTTTAATGGAAATGTAGTAATAGGTTTCTGCAACATCTTTATATACAGTAAACATGTTGAAATTACTGACAACAATTATGATGCAACAGCTGAATTTTTTTGCGGTTGATTCTGATTTCCAGTTTTCCTCCTACTCCTACTTTTTTTCCAATTCAATTTCTTACTAAGAACTATGATTGACGGCATATATGAGGAAAAATAAAATTTTCTTCAGTACAGGATATTGTAATTATAATAAAAGAAATGATTCAATTTTCAATTTTGAGGCGAATTCAATTCCCCTCAAAGTGCAGTAAGTTACGGGATCTTCACCTTTACATATTTGACCTTACCAAAAAAAAAAAAAAGCAGATACAGTGGATTTATGTAACAAAACTTACATTATTTTTCACTATGTTTATAACTTAACCATTTATGAGGACGTCAACGTTTTTCTTTTTTTCACTCATGGCAGCTTTGATCCTTTGCTCATACCGAGGCAGCTGGATTCCAAGTTTTGGATAGCTTTAGCTCCTTTGCATATAGGCAACATTTAACCAGTGCTTGTTGCATCTCCAACCATAATGCCATTACAGATTAAAAAAAATAGGTAAAATGAATCTAATTCCATTTACCATGCTGTGTTTTCATTGCAGATTGAGGAGGAACTGGCTGCACTTCAGAAGGAACGTACCGAACGGATTAAGCACTTGTTGGAACGTCAGGACAGAGAAATTAATGCTTTTGACACAGAAAGTAGAAGCCTCGGCTTTGGAAGCCTGGGATCTATAGACTTCCCCAAAGAAGACAACAGATGAAAGTGGATTTATCTCTAAAGGACAACATATCCGTGCCCTTTTCACGTCCACTTGACCGTTTGTCCCACCCAGGGTGACAAAACTGGATTACTTTTCATTGCTCTTAGATATTGCATCTTTGAATTGGGGTGTTGCGTGCAATGAGAGCCTCTTTTGTGAAACTTTAAAGGGGGGTGGGGGGGGGGGGGGGGGGAAACAAAAGAATCTACACAACAACGTGTCAATAAAAGTCAAACCTAGTCAGTGTAACTCAAAAGCCTATGTGTCTGAAATAAAAGACTCTTTCCTCCATGCCATTTTCTCCTTTTGGTATGAATTGAATAAATCAGGAAATTTTAGTAAAATGGGCACTTTGGTATGTTTAAGTAGAAACCCATCTTGTTCATATGAGGCTTAATGTGTGTTACATGGAGGGACATTGTGGAATGTGAGCTACGGATTCCCCCGTGGTGTTAAGCTGCTTTGTTTCGGTTTTGTTTTGTTTTTTACTAGTTTCATTTTGTTCTCTTTATTTTATTCTCTGAATGTGAATATTACTGTATGGGGTCACTGGATAGTCAGAGTTTTTTTTTATTTTTATTTTCCCGTCATACTTCCATTTTGTGCTTATGCATACAGTATACTGTGGACCCTCACTTTTCTAGGCAGTTCTGATCTTTTCTTTCATTTGATATGTAGACTCGATTGGCATAAGCTTGATCAGCCCATTTATCTTATCACAACTCAAGATCCCACTTGGTAAAACTGCTTATTATTGCATGCACTTTAAGGACAAATTCAGGTTGTGAAGTGAAGCATGAATCTGTCAGAGATTTTAGCTGTTTGTAAATAAAAGTGGTCATAGCATTTTTTTAGGCCTATGGATACTGGACATAAGCGCCATATTTGATATGATAATTTTCACAAATGCCTTTATTTAAGTTGTGCCTGAAGCAGATTTTAGTTACGTGTTTGTTATATCTATATTTTACCTACTGAGGCCGGCACCATTTTTGTTTTTGAGTTCATCTAAACTTGTGAATCATTTAATGTTCACTAATCAAAGTTCTTGTAAAGGAAAATGGTGAGAATTGTGCTGTATAATTTTTGATATCAATATTTGTACATGAGAACATAGCTAGAATATACAGAGACACTCGTCTGTTACTGATACCAGAGTCTAATGATAAAGATTTTGCTTCGTTTTCTTTCGTTTTATAATATAGAGAAATGGTCATACAATAGCTCAATATATTGCTAAGTCAAATCACTAGACTTTGAGATTGTAAAGATGGAGGTGAATGGAACCACAGACTTTATATATCAGTATCAGCGACGCCACAACAGCAGACAACAGCATGTGGGTCTGGATTGCATTCTCCTTATTACTGTCTAATGATAAGATTTACATCTTTTTTTGCCATCTTTGTTATGGTCATTGAACAGGTTGCACAATTATTCCATTTCTACTGAATGGAAGGGTAATTGTTTGGTGCTTAATTTCTAATGCCACTTTTAGCCTTGTGGGTTTTGTCTTGGAGAGACGATTGATTTTTACAAAATGTAAAGCATTTTGAACCCCACCCCCGCCCCCACTCTGAGTCAAAACACTACTATGTTTTTCAAACACTCATGACATATTTAGAGTACCCCATGCAGTGAAACCCTCTTAAAAGAAAATTAAGTATATGTATGGAAAAATAAATGCTATTTTATCATGGGACAGTTTTTGGAACATTGTTTAATGTGGTGGTCTTGAATGCAACCCTGTTACATTTTTTCTTTTCTTTTCACGTCAGAGCCACAACTTGTATTAATGTTTGGTTATGTTCCTCACAGGGCTGAACGCTAGAAGACGCGCCCCGGGGTACAGCAGACGAACGCGATGGCATTCAGCGTCGGAACGCAATAGCACTTAAATGCTCTTGTTTTACACCTAAAATTCTGAATTTGTTTTCTAAGGTCGAACGGCTCCACTAAGATTTACAGTCTTTGACGTTTTCATGAACTTTCTGAAATTTGATGACAGCATTTCTCATATGCAGTAAGGCCTTTTGTCTTGGTCATGTGTAACTGAAAGCTTTGTGGACACAATTTTTTTAAAAAGTGCTGTTGGGGTGCTTGAATAAGTTTGTTTGTGAGCTGCAAAACAATTACAATTTGTGTGACTTTTATGTTACTAGAAAGATGTATTTAGTTAGAATAAAGGGGACTTTCCTAAAGAACTTTATTCATCATTTCCTGTGCAGTTCAAAGACAAAAATAAAAGAGATTCTGTTGAAAACAAGGACTCTCAATTATCATCCTGCATCTCATGTCAGAGTGCATTTCTTATCATTTGTGGTTAAATTTTCTTGTAAAGCTTTGTCATGTGGTGCAAATCGTCTCACTTTTGCTTTTCTTAGTGCATTATAACCACAGTGACCTACATCAAATCAAATAAAACGCTGTTTATCATAATTTACTGTAGGTTGCAAGCATGCAAACACACATTTGTTAACTTGTGAAAACAGAAACCTGAAGTTGGAGCAAGAAGTGAGAGAGAAGTTGCACTGCAGAGCGTCCAGGTTCCTCACGTTTCAGGGAAAGCCTGCTTGATTTAGGTAGTGAGTGTGGTTTATTTTTTAGCATGCCTCTACTTTATATGTGAGCAGGAATCTCACTGTAGTTTCCTTGAACTGCCGACATCTGTTGCAGCAGTTGCCAGTCTCGCCGCAACCCCTCTTTAATCCCCTGGGGTAACTGGAAACCCCCTGAAGGTGGCAAAAGAGTGGTTAGATTTTACCTGAAGTAGTGCTGACAGGGATGTGGCGCATTGAGTTCCCCCTCATTTTTCTCAAGTAGTCAGTAGTTCAGCAATAATACATCTAGGGTATTGAAACCAAAATGTGATAATCAACAGAAAACAAAGGGATGGTGCCAGCTCATAATGAGGTTTTTTCACTTTCAGTGAAAAGTTTACCTGTTGCTTTTACCTCAGAGGAGATTGCCACTTTTCTGTCCTGCAGACCTGCAGTCTGACCTGCAGTCTGACCTGCAGTCTGACCTCTGACCTGCAGTCTGACCTGCAGTCTGACCTGCAGTCTGACCTAAAATGAAACCTAGTGATGCAGATAGTGAGCCAAAAAGACGTCATTGGGTGTCTCCAAGCAGAAGTGTTGGGGGATGACTGTACGATTAGCGACAACAACAAAAACAAAAAAAGCCCAGTTTATGTTATTTTCATATTTTCCCATCCTGCGAGATGTCTAATGTTTACTCATAAATCTCTGGAAGACACGCCACACTAGCATGTCACAGTGAGATCATCCAGTGTTAAAGTCAGCCCATGCAACAGATCGCATGCTTTACCTAAGCAGGCCCAGTCCTTTTACGCACTCAGAAAATTTGTGATTGAGAAATGTGACCTGTTTCCTGTGACCCTGCCGGCTTCCTGTGCAAACACCCGCTTGAAAACATTGTTGCAAAAAGACACGTGGTCTTAGGAGGGGATTTAGGAGTAAGAGATGAAATTCAGGAGAACTATTTACCAAATTTAACAGAAGGTAGAAAAAACCCCCCAATATGAAACAGCTTTCAAAATCCCCCCTCACATTTGTGGTCCAAACAAAAATAACATTTCCTCAGCACTTACCTTAGAATTTGTTGGTTATGTCAGAGTGAACTTTGCCAGGTAGCAGCAGGACACTTTAGTCATGTGGTTTTGTTTTTGAATCATTGGGGTCATGCCTGCGCCAGCGAAGCCACTGAAAGCTAAACACAAACTGAAAGATCCTGAGTAATATCAGACTCCTCCTGCGTGAATGCCTATACATAGAAAATAAGAAACGTTAAGTTTCTTTTCAGATCTATAAAACAAACAAACAAACAAAAAAATTATCAACACCCAGCTTTGCACAGACAGTGATGAGCTCACTTTTACCTCCACACACCGACAAGTTTCTCACCCTTGCCATTTAAAGAGTGGTAGGAAGCAATTTGGTGAGCATGTGTGAAAAGTGTAGGTTGACCTCAGTCCTGATATGATTTTCATTCATGTATGACACTGTTTTCTAAATTCTGCAGGTTACTCTTTCAGTTTTCTTGAAATGTATAAATATAAGTGTTTATTTTCCATGCACAAAAAAGGAAGTCCTATTTTAAATGCCACAACCCTATGTCCATACATGTCCTAACGAGTAGACAATGCCCCAACATGCCTATTAAGGGAGCAGGCATTTAGATACATTGCCCACTTTGCTTGTTATAGGCGTAAAAAAAAAAAAAAAAAAAAAAAAAAAATGCACATGTGAACGAAAGGAGGAAATTCTGGGAAATTTGGTTGCCTCACAAGTGCACGTCATTTCCTCCTCTGACAAATGTGCGGTTTCTGTCTTTAAAAAGTTTTAAAGCAGTGTGATTATGACAAGTCCGCACAATTTGCTTGTGATACCGAGAGGAGAATGAATGGTCATGTAAAGAATATGCATTTTCAGCAGTTCATGGAAACAGCAGCAAGTAAGTTTTCTAGTTTTTTGTCTCCTTTTTGTGCTTTAAATATAAAGCACTGAACACTTTTGCATCTTTTTTTGCCAATAGGGATGTGGTTATTTTTAGCGATTTACAGCTGTTGTGAAACTAAGAGCAGTTTGCCGTTTTCTGCGTCAGTAAAGGAAATTACAATGCTTATTAGTTTCTTAACATAATGCTACATAAAGTATTGGAAATGGCACCGTAAGCTTTTACTTGCCACATATTTGGTGTACAAAAAAAATAAAAAAATAAATCTCTTTTTTGGTTTTTATGCAAAGATCCCCTTAAACCCACCAATGTGATGAAGGATAACCATAACTGACTAGCTCATTTCTCCTCAGCATTACTGTCTCTCTTGCTGCTTATGACTGTTGATTCAACAAAAACTGTGGCATTAAGCACGAATCAGCAGTGTGGGAATCTCCTGCAGCGGACTTTGAAGATCACCAGAATTGTACACAAGGAATCTGGTGACCTAATCAAGACATATGTGAGTAGACTACAGGCACAAAACTGCTCTACTTTACCAGTATACTGGCAGATATGCTTGTGCACTTATAAGATATGTAGGCTGATTCCTTTCCTTTTTCCCCTTGTTTGCAGAAAGCCGCTCAAGGGGAAATGTCAGAGCTCTTCTGCAAGGTGTCGGTGAATGACATCCCTGATCCCAACATCTCTGGGCTGGATCCCCCAGCAAGGATAGCAAGCATCTACACGCATCTCCAAGCTTTCCTCCCACATTTTAAACGTGTATACAAGCAGCAGACAGACTTACAATCGCCTGGCAGCCCTCTCCTGAAAGAGCTCACCAGAGTCTGGGGTCGCACTGAGAGTCTGGCCAGTTTCATGAACACATTTTATCAGAGCCTCTTCCCAAACCTGCCCATACCTGAGCCGGCAGGGGGGCCGACAACACTACCACCAGCTCAGAACGTCTTCCAGCAGAAGGTGTACGGCTGCGTGGTCCTGAAGACCTACAAGGATTTCATGTCAAACGTTTCCAAAGAACTGAGGAATCTAAAAAGCAAAGTGTGCACAAAGAGGACACCAATCAATGCATTCTGAAGATGACCAGAAGGTGGCCTTACACAGTCAGTTTCCTGAGAAAAACAAATGTAAGTGTAAAAGTGGCTGGAGTGTCAATGCAAGCTTATTTATGGTATTTAATATTTATTTTCTTTTGTGTTAATTGTCATGCTGTTAAGGAAATGTTATGTCCATGCAATATGTATTTAATTTGCAAAATGCCATTGGGAAAATCCTGTGTTGATGATGTAAACTTATTTGCGCTACACACAACAATTAAAAGAATACTTTGCATCTGTACTATGTGGTCAGCATCCATTTAATCATTTTTGTCAGAGACCATCTGAAAAAAAAAAGCATGGAGTTTAATACAATACTGGTGCCTACTTCATGGCAACAATCTAAGATAAAGTGATGTTTCTACAATAATAATTCTTCTTCCTTTGCTTCTGACAAGTTAAGATGGAAACAAAAAACATTGCAGCTTGTGATCTGCACAGAATCAGTCCATCCAGAGGGGTTAAAAGAAAATCAGGAAGCTGCTGAGACGCTGACTGCGTGATATCAACTCTGAATGACGCATGTGTTCAAAAGAAGGCTGCATCAGATAGGAAAGATTTCATGAAACTGGCGGGCTGTCTGGCTAGTCACAAGGTGTGGGTGTGTGTGGTTCAGATAATAGTTGTGCACTACATTAATAGTGTGTGCTGTGTATCCTTGTGTGCCTTAAAAAGAAGAAACTGCAGCTACAAAAAGGAAATGTGTAAGTATACACCCTTTGTAAACCCCCCCCCCCCAAAAAAAAACAAAAAAAAACAAAAACCCACCACACAGATAATGAACAGGTTCTCCAGAGATGTCACCTCTGTACACAGTGACAATAAGGATATATGCTGGAGTGAAGTAATTCTTAGCTAAACTTTCCTCAGGTCACAAGCTGTCGGGAAACTGGAAGTAGAAGGGGGATTCACTCTGGGTCATGAATCAAGTTCCCTCTTATAACTCTGGCTTATTTAAGGCACAAACACAGAGGGTACCTCAGGGCAACAGTCATTCTCCAGTCTACATTGTAGTCAAGTTGTTCCGAAAATATCTCTTGAATCCCCCGATTAACCCACGACTACTGCCTACTGGGTGGAAATCAGTAGTGTCTGTTATTTCACTGACACACAGGTCATGCTCAGCAGACATGGTGACGACAATGTGGGACCACTAAAACACTGAAGCCTTCTTAAATTAGACGTCACCAAACAGAAGCGACAAGTATCATCACAAGTGCAGCTTTGTGAAGTTAAAGGCCAAAGTTGCACAGTGACATATGCTTCTGTGGCAGATCGGTGAATCTACACGAGTAATGATAAAGTTTTATTATCTGAAGCATCTTCTATAGATGAAGACACAAGTTACCACAAGAGAAGCAGGTGCACGGCCATGATCATTTTATATGCTTTGACATGGTTTGACCTGTGGGGGGCAGTATGGACCAGGGGTTCAAGTCATTTAAAGTCATGATGCACCACTGCAAAAAACATTTCTAAGACTAACATCCATTCATGTTAACAAACTAGGGTTGTTTTTTTTTTAAAAGGTATTTCAGTTATTTTTCATATTTTAAGCCCTTTTGGTGTTGTGACAGTAGAGCTACAGACACATGGGGAGAAAACAGGATGAGAAAAATCAAAAGAGGTCATTTTTCAGCCACACTTAAAATAGGGATACCTTGGTTATTGTATGTGGTTTATACTGTAAACACTCAGCCACCAGGAAAAATCTGACTTCCTATTTTATGCGTTCCACTTTCCTAAGTTGCCAGCTATTTTTTTTAAAGTCTTGCTTTCTAGGATTGCAAACGTAAGATTTTATTCCCCGATTTTAAGTTCCTCGTTAATGAGTAAAGCTGTAAAATGATGCTTTTGTACATCAGAACGTCACAGTCTCACACGAAGCCCGTTAGCTTACAGACACCAAACAAGGTTTCTCTTTGATCTCTGACTAACCTTGTGTTGTGACGTCTTTTCATCATTAAAGAGAAGTTGCCAAGTATAAGTATCGGAAGGAAATTCTATACCACAGACAAAGCAATTAATGAAAACCATTTCTATGAGTCATCCATTCTCAGGGTACGTTGACTTTTCTGAGAAATCCTGTGATCACTTTAGTTCCAACATTTAATGTAAACAGACTGTTTCCCTCTACAGCCAGTTACCATAAAAGGGAGTAATGACCTCTGCATGACGAAGCAGAATTGACATGAAAAGGGGTTTGACTTAAATGAAATTCACATCATGAATTTCTTCTTAAATGTTAAACCGATTCTGCCGTGAAGCATTTATTCATGCAGAACAGCACTCCCATTTCCTGTTATCAAGTATCCACATCATGAGCTGAAGTCAGGACAGTTTCATCGGGTCATTTATTGTGCAAGTACAACATGAAGAGCATGCACCAAGAAGGTTCATGTTTGTGACATTAATAAAAGGCTGTTGTCTTAATAGAGACATATCCAGATACATTTAAAGACAGATCTTTATATCCCTGACTACTGAGACTTATTGATTTATGGCAATAACATTTTTAGATGTTTATCAAGCATCCATACTTGCATGCATAGAGTCATATTGTTGGTTAGCTAGCACTGGATATTTGATTAATATTGCTTTGTCCAACTGCTAGAAGTGCGTAGTAATTATCTCAAGTATTGCTAACAGTCAGATTACTTCAAATACATCCAGCATGTGTATATATATAGTCTTAGGATTTGCATAGTTATTCAAACATGAATAAGGCTTATATTCAGTGCGAGCAATAAACTTAAACAGACAATACAGTGAAAACGTCATTTTGCACCTCATGGTTCAGCATACCGACCTCACTTACACAAAGTTGTCGTGTCCATATTCAAAAAGCGAATGATCATTCTCGATTCAATTTCAAATCTTTCCAGCAACTGCAAAACACAGATTTACATTCAAACCTCAGTTATTTAGTACCAGTTTCCAATTTAAATGCAAACTGATCAGTTAAAAGAAAGTTAAAGCGTACACATATACTCATCAGCCACTTTTTTAAGGCACACCTGATCAAATGCTCGTAATAACTATGGCAGCACCTCGGTGCTTTTAGGCATGTAGATATGGTCTACAGATTGCATGGGTTCACCAAAAACCAGACAAAGGACTGGAAAAGCGTCGCCCGGTCTGATAAGCCTAGATTTTGTCCATGACATTTAGATGGTGAGGTCAAAATTTGGTATCAATAACATGAAGTACCTCGTACCGACAGCTCAAGCCTCTGATGGTGGAATAATGTTGTTGTGGGTATTTTCTTGGCACATTTTGGTTCCCTTCATCGCAGCTGAGTAACATTTAAGCACCACAGAGCCCCTGAGTATTGTTGCTGACCATATCTACCACGGTGTACCCATCTTTCAGTTCTTTTCAGACTGGTTTCCTGAACGTGACAATAAGTTCACTGTACTCAGATGGCCTGTACAAAGAGTTAAGGCCATCCTTAAGGCAAACCAAACAGAAAACTAGCAAAGTGTACCTAACAAAGTGACCAACGAGTGCATATTGTTTAATAATGTGCATTACAGTGGGGCAAAAAAGTATTTAGTCAGCCACCGATTGTGCAAGTTCCCCCACCTAAAATGATGACAGAGGTCAGTAATTTGCACCAGAGGTACACTTCAACTGTGAGAGACAGAATGTGAAAAAAAAAATCCATGAATCCACATGGTAGGATTTGTAAAGAATTTATTCGTAAATCAGGGTGGAAAATAAGTATTTGGTCAATAACAAAAATACAACTCAATACTTTGTAACATAACCTTTGTTGGCAATAACAGAGGTCAAACGTTTACTATAGGTCTTTACCAGGTTTGCACACACAGTAGCTGGTATTTTGGCCCATTCCTCCATGCAGATCTTCTCGAGAGCAGTGATGTTTTGGGGCTGTCGCCGAGCAACACGGACTTTCAACTCCCGCCACAGATTTTCTATGGGGTTGAGGTCTGGAGACTGGCTAGGCCACTCCAGGACTTTCAAATGCTTCTTACGGAGCCACTCCTTTGTTGCCCGGGCGGTGTGTTTTGGATCATTGTCATGTTGGAAGACCCAGCCTCGTTTCATCTTCAAAGTTCTCACTGATGGAAGGAGGTTTTGGCTCAAAATCTCACGATACATGGCCCCATTCATTCTGTCCTTAACACGGATCAGTCGTCCTGTCCCCTTGGCAGAAAAACAGCCCCATAGCATGATGTTTCCACCCCCATGCTTCACAGTAGGTATGGTGTTCTTGGGATGCAACTCAGTATTCTTCTTCCTCCAAACACGACGAGTTGAGTTTATACCAAAAAGTTCTACTTTGGTTTCATCTGACCACATGACATTCTCCCAATCCTCTGCTGTATCATCCATGTGCTCTCTGGCAAACTTCAGACGGGCCTGGACATGCACTGGCTTCAGCAGTGGAACACGTCTGGCACTGCGGGATTTGATTCCCTGCCGTTGTAGTGTGTTACTGATGGTGACCTTTGTTACTTTGGTCCCAGCTCTCTGCAGGTCATTCACCAGGTCCCCCCCGTGTGGTTCTGGGATCTTTGCTCACCGTTCTCATGATCATTTTGACCCCACGGGATGAGATCTTGCGTGGAGCCCCAGATCGAGGGAGATTATCAGTGGTCTTGTATGTCTTCCATTTTCTGATGATTGCTCACACAGTTGGTTTTTTCACACCAAGCTGCTTGCCTATTGTAGATTCACTCTTCCCAGTCTGGTGCAGGTCTACAATACTTTTCCTGGTGTCCTTCGAAAGCTCTTTGGTCTTGGCCATGGCGGAGTTTGGAGTCTGACTGTTTGAGGCTGTGGACAGGTGTCTTTTATACAGATGATGAGTTCAAACAGGTGCCATTCATACAGGTAACGAGTGGGGGACAGAAAAGCTTCTTACAGAAGACGTTACAGGTCTGTGAGAGCCAGAGATTTTCCTTGTTTGAGGTGACCAAAGACTTATTTTCCACCCTGATTTACGAATAAATTCTTTACAAATCCTATTATGTGAATTCATGGATTTTTTTTTCACATTCTGTCTCTCACAGTTGAAGTGTACCTCTGGTGCAAATTACTGACCTCTGTCATCATTTTAAGTGGGGGAACTTGCACAATCAGTGGCTGACTAAATACTTTTTTGCCCCACTGTATGTGTACAAACCTTGAGGAAGTGCTCAAATGTGATGCCCTCATAGAATTCATCAGGCTCCTGTGTGCCAGAAAGTGAAGTTGTTGACTTTATCCAGACACCTTAATGTTATCTTGAGATGCTTTAGCTTACATACCATGTGACCCACTGAAATACTGGCCACCTCCAACATGGCTGCATCAGCAATGCATTTGGCTGTTTCCTTCTCCAGTGTCCCACTCCGAGATAACAGCTCCTCCACCACCTGAACAGACGTGAACAACAGCTGAAGTAAGATATCACTTCTGTAATGCTGTAATCGCATCATCCTGTCTGTTACTGGCAGCCAATCAGTTGCGTTGGAGGAAATTGAGCTAATAACCCCAGCACTAGAGTTACATGTAAAACACAAAGATAATTTACTTTTACAGTCAGTATTTTTAAACAGCTTAAAAACTCAGTTGAGAATGATCATAAACTTAAGGTGACTGTGCACGATCATTTCTTCCCCCGAGCTTACATGTCTGTATTCCTCTAGAGTTATTATCCCATCGTTGTCTGTATCGTGCATGTTGAATAAAACTGCAGAAAAACAAACAAACGCAGGTTTGACTTTGTGTCATCTTCAGGTAAAAGTCAAGCAGTCGAGTTCATGCAATCTATACTGAGACGTACATCTCAGTTTCTCTCTCCTGGTCTTTCCACGCTGCTCTTCTGTCATGTGCGCCGATGGCGGCCTAAAATGGGACATGACCACCACGAACTCTTCAAAGCCAATCTCCTGAACTTTTCCCTCGCCATTCTGATGGAAGTTTCTGAAGAAAACAGCAAATCAGATGCTCTCAAATGCACTGACAACAACTGATACATTAAATCTACAATTTCTTCCATCATTTTTCATCCTAAATGTAAGAATTGTTTATGATTTTGAAAAATACAAGTAAAATGATTAAAAGCAATGGTTAATTACTGTACCTTCTGTCAAAAAACGCCTCTATGATCTGTGCGCGGATGGGATTGAACGCTAGGTCGTCGATTTCATTGAAATGATCTCTCCTGAGGGTTTAAAATAGACTTTCAGGAGTAGCTCATTCATAAGAGACACAACCGTAGAATCCTGTTGAGCAGGTTTCCCGCTCCAAAGAATATTTGTTTCAAGAACAAATGAAATATCAGCTTACCGTAGAGTCTCTTCATTGTGACTCAGCTGCTTAAATCTTTTATGCAGAACTCCAATCTGTTCAAATGAAACTGAGAAATAAGACGGAAACTTTAGGACAAACTACCTGTAAAGATTGCACACCAAGATTAAGTTCCACTAAAATGCCAGTTCAGCTGTCCACTTTCAGCTTTCAAAGCAGCTAATTTGGATATTCACGTTTCATGTAAAACAGTTTGGTTTGCCTCTCATCTCTCACACTCACCTGTTTAGAACATACAGGTGAAACCATAAGGTCATTTAGGAAAGTAGAAAACTGGAGTTTCAGCTTTTGGGTGTTTACTGTAAATGGCTGCTGTCAAAGCTTTCAATAGAGTCCGATCTATTATTAACAACACCTCTCTTTGCAAACCGGGTAAAGTTCCACTTCCATTCACTTGCACTTTAAATTATTCATCTGTAATGCACCACAACTACTGGTTTATCTTATACACAGTGATGACTAACAGGTAACTGAATGGAAACACCAAATGTTGAGCATTACGTTGACATGGACGTATTTCCGCTTTAAGACTGCCTTAAAGTAAGAATTAATTAAAATGTTATTTCCGCCGCAGTGAGTTCCTGTTTTTGTTTTGCATTTTTTACGCAGGCTGATTCTACACGTCTGATTGAAAATGAAGCATTTTCAAGTAATGCAAACAACAGCCCGGTGATGACTACTCACAGCCCGTCTTTTCCGCCAGATCACTATATTCTGGCCGTCCAGGTGAGGACTGTAGTGCACCCATTGCTCCAAAAAAGATCTTCCCTGGTCAGCCCGCTTTTAAAGGGAGCACAGAGGAGTCTCACATGAACTCAGAGTGATTCAAAGCGGATTTCGTGCTTCCAGATGATCCATATCCACCTGTGTGTTTCTGTGACAGAGCCTGCTCATCTGACGGCTCTTTTCCCCCTGCGTGCTCGCCAAGCAGGTTTCATCCTCTGCAAACAGCGCATGCCACTTCCGCAACGATCGTCTCGATGACGACACACTCTTAGGAACAACAGGGTGCACTTTAAATGACCAGTTTTACATATTCAGAGGCCGCGTGTGAGGGTTTGCCATGAAGTGCAGAGTAAGAAAAAATAGACAAGTAGCCTTCACATACTGTAGCGATTTTTTAAATATATTTCCAGACAGGCTTTCTTTACTTTTGAATACTACTGTACATCTGCCCTTTGCACAGGTGGATGGATCCACATGTATAAACCCACCTGTTGCAACCAGAGCAGCCCTCAGAACATAGTTGCACACCCAGCCTAATTTTAAATATTTCCATAATCATGAGCATAACATTTATTGTGTTAAACTACCAGCAACATCCCACTTTAGGAACCTGAGTTAATCAGCTCTAGAGAGAAATCTGCTTTAAGTTACTTTCAGGAAAAAGTTTAAAATAACCTACTTCAAACTGGGAGTAAATGGCTGTGTGCACAATTATTAGGCAAGCTGTATTTCTGAGGATTAACTTTACTCTGAACATCTGCATTTCATTTGGTCATTTCAAAATGTTAATTAAAATCCAAAATGGATACCCCATCTCAGTTGTTTATTTTCATTAGTTAAAGTGAGAATAATAAAAACAAACAACTCTGTAGAAAACCCCTGTGATTTGTGTATATAGACTGTTCCACGGACTCCCTCTAACCACTGCTAAGATGGTACATTCCTCCCATCCCTTGTTTGTGTTTGCGCTGGTCCACCTTGATAGCGCTGGTGGAGCTGGGCTGTTGTACTGAACATGTGTAGTGCGTGTGCGTGAATGATAAGTAAGTGCCTTGTATTTGTTTGTTCTATGGTTGTAACTTATCATATACTTAGCTATGTACATTGGGTGATGCTTAGTAGAGTTTTCCAGCTGTTCGTGTAGCCACGAGACACTGTATATTCACGCTGATTTGACCAAAATGGCGCTACCCTTGTGAACTGAGCTGCCCAAAGTAAAGATGGAGTCTATCCCTGTGCAGCAGCCCATTTGTGTCCACCAGGAGGTGGTGTTTAGTCATTTCTGTTCAACCCTTTCTGTATTATTTAGACCAGTTTGGTTGACTTTAATTGTTTGCTAATTGTAATTAGAGCTCTCAGCACTGGTACGGAGTCAGAGGGAATACCGAGAGTGTAGCCTGATGTGTTTCACCGAATCATGGCTGCACCAGGTCATTCCCGATGAGAATGCTTCCGTGGAAGGCTTCCACACTGTTCGGGCGGACAGGGACAGCATCGCTAGCGGTAAGCGTAAAGGAGGTGGGCTTGCTGTTTTAGTTAACAACCGGTGGTGTAACCCTGCCAACATAACAATCAAAGAAAGGATTTGTTGCCCGGACACTGAACTGTGTGCTGTTGGACTCAGGCCGTATTATTTACCCAGGGAATTCTCTCACGTCATCTTGGTGGCTGTTTATGTTCCCCCCTCTGCTAACCCCACAGCTGCATGTGACACTATCCACTCTGCCATAGCTCGGCTACAGACTCAGCACCCGAGTGCCTTTATTGTGATCTCGGGTGACTTCAACCATGTATCACTGGACAATACACTACCAACATTCAAACAATATGTGGACTGTCCCACCAGGGGAGAGAAAACTTTAGACTTACTGTATGCTAACGTCAAGGATGCATACAGCTCCTCCTCCCTCCCCCCACTTGGTAGGTCAGATCATAACCTGATTCACCTCACCCCCCGCTATGTGCCAATTGTGAGGAGGGAACCTGTGACCACCAGGACTGTTAGGAGGTGGTCAGAGGAGGCAATAGCGGAACTACAGGGCTGTTTCGAGGTGACCGACTGGGAAACACTCTGTGAGCCTCACGCCGAGGACATCAATGGGCTTACTGAGTGTATCACAGACTACATAACTTTCTGCACCGACTCCATTGTTCCAGCTCAGACTGTTCATTGTTACCCAAATAACAAGCCGTGGGTGACTAAGGACATCAAAGCCCTCCTCAACAACAAGAAGAGGGCTTTCAGAGGGGGCAACAAAGAGGAGGTGAGGAAGGTCCAGGTGTTACTAAAGGACAAGATCAGAGAGGCTAAGGACAATTACAGGAGGAAGCTGGAGTGGAAACTCCAGCAGAACAGCATGAGAGAGGTGTGGAGGGGCATGAAGACCATCACTGGATTCAGGCCAACCAACAGCAGGGGAGCTGAGGGAGGTGAGAATAGAGCCGACGAGTTGAATCTGTTTTTCAATAGATTCGACACCACAGTGTCTGCTCCCACCCCCACAACCTCACCTGCAGTCAGCCTGGAATCCAGAGCCACACCACTGTGCCAGCCTCTCTCTTCACATGTTGCCTCCTGTGAGATTCCTGACACCCCTCCCCCACCCATCACCTTCACTCAATACCAGGTTGAGATGCAAATGAGGAGACTTCACTCAGGCAAGTCTGCTGGACCAGACGGAGTGAGTCCCCTTGTCCTCAAGGCCTGTGCCCCCCAGCTGTGTGGAGTTTTTCATAAACTGTTTATGCTGAGTCTGAGTCTGCAGAGGGTCCCGGTGATGTGGAAGACATCATGCCTCGTCCCTGTACCAAAGACGCCTCGTCCCAGTGGCCCCCAGGATTACAGGCCCGTGGCACTGACCTCCCACATCATGAAGACCCTGGAAAGGCTCATCCTGGACCAGCTGCGACCCATAGTAAGACCACATCTGGATCCCCTTCAGTTCGCTTATCAGCCTCGTCTCGGAACAGAGGACGCCATCATCTACCTGCTCAATCGTGTCTACACCCATCTGGACCAGCCGGCGAGCACTGTGAGGGTCATGTTTTTTGACTTTTCCAGTGCTTTCAACACCATCAGGCTGACCCTCCTGGGTGATAAGTTAGCAGCGATGCAGGTGGATGCTTCTCTGGTGTCCTGGATTGTTGATTACCTGACAGGAAGACCACAATATGTACGTCTCCCACAGTGTGTGTCTGACAAGGTGATTAGCAACACAGGGGCACCACAGGGGACTGTCCTCTCCCCCTTCCTCTTCACCCTCTACACCACAGACTTCAGCCACTGCACAGAGACCTGCCATCTTCAGAAGTTTTCTGATGACTCTGCGGTGGTTGGATGCATCAGCAGGGATGATGAGACAGAGTACCGGGCTGTGGTCGACTCCTTTGTCACGTGGTGTGAGCAGAATCATCTGCAGCTCAACGTGGCAAAGACCAAGGAACTGATCGTGGACTTCAGGAAGACCAGGAAACACTTGACCCCTGTTTCAATCCAGGGGGTCAGTGTTGACATTGTGGAGGACTATAAATACCTTGGAGTACACATTGACAATAAACTGGACTGGGCTAAAAACACCACAGCACTTTACAGGAAGGGCCAGAGTCGTCTCTATTTTTTGAGGCGACTGAGGTCCTTCAACATCTGCCAGAAAATGCTGAGGATTTTCTATGAGTCTGTGGTGGCCAGTGCGATCCTCTATGCTGTTGCATGCTGGGGGAGCAGGCTGAGGGTCGCAGATGCCAACAGACTTAATAAACTGATCCGTAAGGCCAGCAATGTTGTGGGGATGGAGCTGGACTCCCTCAAGGTGGTGTCGGAGAGGCGGATGCTGTCCAAGATAAAGACAATGTTGGATAACACCTCCCACCCACTCCATGACATGTTGGTCAGTCACAGGAGCTCGTTCAGTGAGAGACTGAGATTACCGAAAAGCACCACTGAACGACACAGGAAATCATTCCTGCCTGTGGCCATCTCCCTGTACAACGCATCCACTTAACACACTGTTTGCTGCTACAACTACACATGTTTCTTTTCCAAATATTTATTTATAAGTGACTTGTGTATGTATGTATGTATATATATATATGTATATATTGTACTATTCTTAGTTAGCGTATTGTCTGTCTTGTCTTAATGTTGGTTTAAAATGGAGCACTGTAACAAAAAATAATTTCCCCCAGGGATCAATAAAGTATTCTGATTCTGATTCTGATTCTGATTTACAGAACCACACACACACATATACATATACTCACACGAATTCACTTCTGGAGATGTTTGGATTAAAAGAACCCTAATTATCATTGCTGTGGACCCTCTCTTTCATCATATAAGTCACCTGTGCCTTCTGACCGAGGATAGGAAAATCCTGCTGTAATTTGCCAGTCTATTAAGCACACACATGTCCAGTTCAAACTCTAAATTTACAAATAAACATTTCTGATATTAAAAAAGAATTCAGTGGGGACTGTTTTAGCTCAGTGGGTGGGCAGGCGACCACATGCCACATGGCCAGAAAGCAGTGGCCCTTTGCTACATGTCTTCTTCGCTATAATAAACCCAAAAATGCAAAAAAAAAAAGAAGCAAAAAAAAACAAACAAAAAAAATAAATTAATAATAATAATAATAATAATAAGAAGAAGAAGAATGATATGATAGATCAACAAACTGATAAGTCCATCTATTGAAAATCAACCTTTTTGTGCCACAGCAGCAACAGCCTCCCAGACACTGTTTAGAGCCGTGTGCTGTGTTCCTTGTGTCTTGTTCAGTGGTGATTGTGTTTTAGCCTTCCTTGTCTTGGCCATATCTGTGAGCACTGAATCTACCACTCCAGGTAGGGTCTAATTCTGGAATATGATAGCTTCACGTTTGATTGTTCTCAAAACTTGGGTGTTTCTTGCAATTCTGTTGACTGTTTGCACCAAAATGTTTGATGGTTCTGTCATTGCACCCCAATATCTTTGCACTTTCAGGAGTGCTGCATCCTTCTAAAAGACTTCTGACATTTGTTGCCATTTTACTGTCAGTTAAATCTTCCTCTTTTCTTTTTTTTAAGTCCATTTTGTCTGAGAAAAAGAAGCCACCTAATAATTATGCACCCCTTGATATGAGGTGTTGGTCTCCTTAGGCAGTACTCTCCGTCATTGCACAAACACACATCACCTGATGTGCTTAAATCAAATAAGTGTTCATGTTTAGAGTATGAAAGCTTAGAGTATGAAAATATGCATAAAAATTGTCAAAAGATATGTGCAAAATACTCACTTGTCTAATAATTGTGCACAGTGTGTAGACCTGTGACAGCTGGGATAGGCTCCAGCTCCCCACAACCGTGACCAGGAGAAGCGGTCACGAAAATCCAACATCAGGTGATTTTTCTACTGGAATTCCCCTCATGTTCATACAAAACGCTATTCAAAGGATTGGTGGGAGGAATATCAAGGTCTATGCAGGGACATTACACCAACTGGGGTTGCTCAGCTTCTTAAATAACATGGTCCAACTTCTCTGAACAGTTAGTGTCTGTCACAGTTCATGAAAAGGAGTCAGAGGCAGGACACACCTAATACAGTTTCAGAAGGTTTTAATGAGCAACTCGTGATCTCATAACAAAAATAGACAAAAGATCTTGTTTTTAACTGAATGTTCACTGAACACTGGGTCAGAGTTTAGTTGCTATAGCAGTTACGAAGACAGGATTTCTTCAGAAGCAGAATATTCAACTCTAGCTTGTTATTTAATAAAGATAAGTCTTCCGAAATTGTCTCAAAGGCAGAATTTTTATTCAGGTAAGCAGCTAGTTAGTTAACACTGAAACGCCAAGTGTATCATATTTTATTCATGAGTTTTGGAGACCTCTACATCATCGGTGCAATTTTGTTTTTAACCCCGACCCAAATATGTGTTATCGCTTGTTTGAGATTAACAAATCTTGAGCATAAATTAGACAGAAATACCATATTTGCAGAAATGACTCAAAAACTCATATATACAAATTGATCCTTTGACACAGGATCTACTTTAAGTTTGTTTGTTTCCAGAGTGTGCGTGAGAGAGATGGTCAGAACAGTACAAGAGGAAGAGACAGATTCTTGGAAGACTCCTGAGATCTGAACTGGTCTCAAAGAAAAAAAATCATCTGTGCTTTTCACAATGTCATAATGCATTTACGGGGTCATATCATTTTGGTTCAGTCAGTTTCTGTAGCTCTGTAAAGTAACTCAATTACTTGAAACACTTCACAGACATAAACATAGTTTACCTGACAGTAAGTTACTGCCAAACTGATTTAAGCACATGTAGTTAATTACTCGTCAACAATGAATACATGTCAGGCTGACCTGTAGAAATATGTGTTACATGTTTACAGCGGTCACGTCTTTTTCCAGTTTCTTGTAACTGTCTAGTCATGTTGACTTAAAAGGACCAGAACAACCTCTCAATTTAACGCTAGTACCGTAGCCTTCATTTATATTTCACATTACACTTTTTAAATAGAAGCAGAATGATTCCCAAACAGTTTTGGGTTTTTTTCTTTTGCTCTTTAAGGACTTTCTTGTCGATGTTGTTACAAAAACCTGATACCCAGAGTTGACTCTTGATCCTGAGAAGACCGAAAACCACAGAAAAGTTGCTAAATGAACTTTGAGGTGTGGCTTCTGTTTAAAACTGTTGCGTCCTGCGTCAGTTCTAGCCTGGTTGAAATATGTTTACAGTTTGAATTCAGAGCCGAGTGGTGATCGCCACATGTGATGAACCAACTTTGATAACAACGAAAGAGCTGATAATCTGCATCCACTGTCAGATCCAAAAGACTCCCTCCAACACTTCTAATGGTTTCTTTGAACAACACCTGAAACAGAAACAAACATGACTGTATACTTACTGCATTGCATGTCTATAGTACTGTTAGTAGCATGCTACGCAAGAATGTCGTGGATCGAGCCACTCCTATCTGGCAAAACAGCTGCTGTGTGATCTTCCTGTCTGCGGTCATGTTTGAATGTTGCTAACCACAGATCATTCAACAATCAGCAATGATTTCCTGCCCTGTGTGAGTCATTAGAAGAGTGTGAACTCATGCTCAGACATGTAGGGAGTCTTATTTATGCATCCTTCATAAGAAGCTGGGAGGAGTTCCAGGTTATTACAAGGGCATATCGTTCCATAACCCACATGATCTTGAAGGGCTCAGTCAGTAACTGTGAAGAAACAGAAGTCTTTTGTTTTGTTTCATGGAAGTGTGTTGTGAAAACAATGCAGTACAGTGGAAAAATGCACTCATACATCTGGTTTCTGGCACGCTAGATTTATAATGTGTGGCAGGATGACTGTTATCCTTCGGTCCAACCCACTTTCAGCCTGGCCCATTAGGGGGCGCTGGTATAAATAGTGGCCATTTGAGTGTCTCTGCGTCGCTTGCCTGTGATCTCCTTTTTGGTCACCTGACTTCCCCTCGGTGTGGTGGAGATCATTTGCGGGTTATTCTTCTGAAGCCCCCATCGCGGCTGGTCGTAGCTATAGAAGCCTCCTCTGAGCTATTCTGCTTACGTTCTGTGACCCGGCTTACTTGGTACGTAATCAACTTTTGTTACGCTCTCTGCCTTCTTTTGTTCTTTTATAGTAATTATTTATTATGTTTCGCAGGAAGTGTGGGCCTTAGTTTTGCGCCAAGCTACGCGAACTGAAGTGCTGCTGTTTTGCCTTGCTGTGCTTTTACCGTCTGTTCCCGTTGTGAGAATTCTTTCCCTGCTGCTGTCAGCTTTTACAGTGGACGTCGGCGTGGACAACGGCCATATGCATGCCGGTTATCGGAGTCAGCTGGCGTGCATATTGATTGACTGTTAACTTATCGTCGTGTGGACGGCAAGTTGGAGCAGTACGGCGATTCCGTTTGCTCCAGATTTTAGAGTTTTATTCAGATTGTATGTTGTTTTATTGCTTTTTGATTTGTAGTTTGGATTTTCTGTTACACCACTGGTGGGAGGCCCTTTTTTTTTTTTTTAGCTGTAGATCACCAGTGTGGTCCTGCAGTTGGGTTATCCCCCGGTGCTACACATTAGTTTGTTGTAATATATTAACATTTTCTTTGTTTCTTTTATTCAGATGCGGAGTGCCGACGTGGAGGAGACTAGGGTGCCTTGGTGGTGGGATCCCTTGAGTGTACACACCTGCCTTGTCTAGTTTATTAGTGTGAGTGTGTGATAGTGTGTTGCACTTGTGTTTTGGTGTGTTTTCTTTCTTTAGGTGTGTGTGTGTGTGTGTGTGTGTGTGTGTGTGGCATCCCTGCCCCTCCACTGGTAAGCCTCAGCTCTGAATACCTTTTTAAGCATATTTGTATTTGAATATTTATGATTATGTTTTTATTCGGTGTTTTAAATAATTACCAATAAATTTTCAATTTGTTTATTATTGAACCTCGTCTCTGGATTGAGTATAGCGAACCTAAGTGCCTTTTTGGTGATTTAGTGTCATTTCCAGTATTCTCTGGGTGAAATTCCCAGGGTGGCGTTGTCGTTCTTTAAAACTGAAGAGTATTTACTTTATATCCCAACCTCGTCTCGCCACAAATGTATCTGCTTTGATAGGAAAAAAAAAACGTTCATTTTCACATCATCATGACAAGCTGTTGATTAAAAACATGCAGTACTAACATGCACCATGTGGTGGCAGCCTTTTGCTAGCAATGGACTAAACTCTTGATTCCTGTGATTGTGTCCCCCCCCCCCCCCCCCCCACAATCACTGTAAAGGTTGATTTTATTTATGTATTTTAGCATTAAGTGCATTTATGTCACACAGTGTTTACTCTTTATGTAAATTTGAGGCTTTTTCACTCATATCTTCATATCTTGTCGTTCGCTCTGCATTAAATACACTGACTGCTTTGTTAATCACAGGTTACCTGTTTATTTTCTCTAATGTGTCAGCAAGTTGTTTTGCAGCTGTCAAGCCGTGAACTGTTGCGTCCTCGAGTCATGAACAAAAGCTGTCACTGCTGATGGTGAATCAATGGGCATCAAATGGACAAGAGCAACACAACTGAACTACCTGACAAAAAAAAATTCTGATATTTCTTGCTGCTAGCCTCTGTGCCACATTGGTCTTTGCTTGTTTTCTGACAGTGATGCAAACTGGAGGTCTCATAAATTCACTACATCTGTATTTCTCACAGCATCAAGTGTCTTCACAGTAGGGAAACTTTTAAAATTTTTAAGCCCCTATAAGTTATTAAATTACTGAAGGTATTGAAAGATTGAATGATACCATAGCATGAACACTGGGTATTTATCAGATCCTAGAAAATGTCATCAGCTCCTTGTCAGAGGACTCAAGGCCAAGTGTGTGATTCATAAAATGCAAACAACAACAAATGTGCTCAGATTGATCAGTCTGGGGTTGCTAGGAGATCATTTGCTGACTGTATGTATGTGAAGCCACTTGCTACTCTGGTTTATGGCTCAATCTCACTAAAGTAAAAATAAATAAATAAATCTGTGGTTTCTAGGTGATTACACTGGATTTTCTTGCTGTCAAGGACTGATTGCAAGTAGGGTGTTGTGTGCTCAGTAGTTTGATCGCAAGGTGATTGCACAGGTTGGAGGCAACCTGTCTCCAAACAGTCTCTGGTGTAACAGAGCAATTATTTGTGTCTAACTTATAAACGCAAACAGATTGTGATGCATCTCTTTACAATAAGGGACTCGACTCACCTTGTTGCCACATGTTTGTGTTCTGGTTATATTGCTGCATAAAAACAAGGTTGCCAAATCAGAATACTTTATTGATCCCTGGGGGAAATTATTTTTTGTTACAGTGCTCCATTATAAACCAACATTAAGACAAGACAGACAATACGCTAACTAAGAATAGTACAATATATACATATATATATACATACATACATAAGTCACTCATAAATAAATAGCTGAAAAAGAAACGTGTAGTTGTAGCAGTAACCAGTGTGTTAAGTGGATGCGTTGTACAGGGAGATGGCCACAGGCAGGAAAGATTTCCTGTGTCGTTCAGTGGTGCTTTTCGGTAATCTCAGTCTCTCACTTAACGAGCTCCTGTGACTGACCAGCATGTCATGGAGTGGGTGGGAGGTGTTATCCAACATTGTCTTTATCTTGGACAGCATCCGCCTCTCCGACACCACCTTGAGGGAGTCCAGCTCCATCCCCACAACATTACTGGCCTTACGGATTAGTTTATTGAGTCTGTTGGCATCTGCGACCCTCAGCCTGCTCCCCCAGCATGCAACAGCATAGAGGATCGCACTGGCCACAACAGACTCATAGAAAATCCTCAGCATTTTCCGGCATATGTTGAAGGACCTCAGTCGCCTCAAAAAATAGAGACGACTCTGGCCCTTCCTGTAAAGTGCTGTGGTGTTTTTAGCCCAGTCCAGTTTATTGTCAATGTGTACTCCAAGGTATTTATAGTCCTCCAAATACTGCCGATTTTCCACCAAACTGCCTTCCGACAGCAGCTGTGTCACTACTTATGGAGGAATTTCTGTTTCAGACATTTTTTTTTTGCTGATTTATCACAGTTCTTCCCTGTATTATCACAAACAAATTGAACACAATTGCCAACTTGACCAAACTCAATCACAAACTGATAGCAGACTGACTCTGTCTTACTCCCTTTTGAAGATCGGAGCTAACTGAGTTTCTTTTTCTACAAAAGTGACAATAATTTTGGTTTAGCCATGGTCTCAAACCACCGTTTCCCCTAGTGTGACTGTAGTGTTAAAAAGTTGCTCTATACATGAAGGTTATCATTATTTGTTCTTATAAAATTCAGCTTGTATTAACAGGGTAGGCAGAAAACAGTTTCTCTGTATAACCAGAAGAAGTTAGAAGTTATTTGCCCACAAGTAACCATTCCCATAGTTTTTAAGTCTGTTGATTTAGCTATGGCCTGTTTCAATGAATAGTAATAAAGTCCTTAAAAAACTGAGGTTTAATTCTCTAGTCATCGGTGATGTTTGACAGCTGAGAGTAAAATTGGATGTTAGGAGTTTACCAAGAGAATAAATGAATGTGTTCATTTTGAATGAATGTGTTCATAAATGAATGTGTTCATGTATTCTCCCTGTGCAGGGGAGTTGATGCATCTCATAGTGAACAATCAATCAGGTTTGGAGAACAAACAAAACAATACATTCTTTATCAGTCTCTGCCCTTGAAATGTTCTTTCCTATAAAATTGTCTCACTTGCTGTCTGCTGTGTTTGTGTGTCTTGTAAGTATTACCGAGCACACTACGTTTGATGGCTTGAAATTGATTTGAATAAAGTCGGGGGGGAAGGGGCGGGAAAGCGTGGCCAAGGAGAGAGGGCAGGCTGCTCCTGCTTTGCATGCACGGGGGCTTCTGTGGGAGAAGGAGTTGACAGGGCGCCGCAGTGCTGCTTCCAGCTCTCAGACAACAGCTGCTCAGAAAGAGGAGACGTGCTGAGGGTGATGCGACATGTCTCGCTCTTTTTCCATCTCTCTTCTCACCTGTCTGCCTCTTCCTTTCACCAAACAGACATGCGCCAGACACGCGTGCAACACACTGTCTTCCCGACATTCACACAAATACGTCGTCACGGTCGTGAGATTCATAAGAAATTGGCAGGGTGCCTACACACACACAAAACCCTCAAAATAAACCAGGTACAGCCGAGTTTTGATGGAATATGTTATTTGTTCCTCTCACTTGGACAGGTGCTTATGAAGAAAAATCATCAGCTCTTTAATGGAAATTAAACCGTCCTCCTCAACCGATTACCAATTGCTGCTGATCACAGATATTCAAAATGACAAGCTGTTCAATGAGCATCACAAATCCATGTTTTGTATTTATTTATCTTATTTGGTTACTTGACAGCTTTTGATCATTTCCCACCAGCAAGGAAAGGCAAAACAATTCCCGCGGAGTGATTTTTCCACACAGCACAACACTCTTATCCCTGTTGTCACCTTCCGACCTTGGTCCGTTTTCCACCCTGTGCAGACAAAAGCTCACTAAACATAAAATATTCTTGTGAAATCTTTGGTTGCCTTAAAACAAGAGAAATTAATTTCATGTAATTGAGTACAAGACATTGATATATATGTATAAATAAATGTGTGTGTGTGTGTGTGTGTGTGTGAAGCTGGCTGCACATTGCACATTAATTTAAATGGATGTGAAACAAGAGTATGTATGCATTTTCTTTCTTTGGGTACCTTTTAATTACTTTCATATCTTTGGAGGTGACCCAGTTCTAAAATCAAAATGGGCTAGTTGGGTGGGGTGCTGTGAATTGAGTCAGGAATAATTAAAGTATCTCATGAGAAGGATACTAACAGAAAACCCTCCTGTTTCTGTGGCAGGAAACATTCATCGCATTTCTTTTACCAAATCCAAGATTCTGTGTCCAGTGTGGGAATGATAATGCTTCTGTTGCTGCTTTATTACTCCTTCCAGTAAAGCCGGAAAGTAATTTCGTGGCTGTTTTTTGTGTTACTTTGGAATTGATAGCACATAAAAGGACAGAGAGATGTGCTCCCCCCCACCACCTTTTTTTTTTCTTTTTTGCCCTTGGTTTGTCAATAAAGAAAAGGAGCAGGGATTGCAGAGGTGTGGACAGGGCATGCTCTGATCTCCAGACAGAAAGAAATCAATTTCAGAGTACAAGCTGTTCAGAGACAGGCGGAGATGACAGTAAAGTCACACTTGTCCAACGGTAAGGTTGTAGAAGTTTGACAGTAAAGTTTAAGTCATTACTTCTTGATCAAAAAGATTTAAAATAGGAATTGTATCCATCTAACTTCTTATCCATCTTAGCACTGAAGCTAATTAGGAATTGAAAACAGAAAATTGAAAAGGATCTTTCTAAGTGAACACAAATGGTCTTTTCCCTCATCTTACTCGGGTCAGAGAGAAGAAACAAGCACTTAAGTGTCTGTTCTGGGTCGTCCACCCAGTTGGTCATGCCTGAGGACACCTCCAAAGCGAACTTGGCATTTTCATTTGTTACCTGAACCACCTTCATGTGTAGCTCCTCGCAATGCAAAGCAGGACTGGGTTGGCACTGAGGTTTTTGCAGAACTACTGAGATCTCTTTGAGGAGAACCAGTCACCCGGTGGAGAAAACTCATTACGGCTGGTTGTATCTGCAATCTCAGTCTTACTGTCACTTTTCAAAGCTTGTGAACACAGGTGAGCATTTGAATGAAAGCCGACTAATAAATTACATATATTACATTCAAAGCTCAGCGCTCGCCTCACCTCCTCATTCTCATACAAAGCCTGGCAGCAGTGCCCCCTAACTGATCATCAATCTCACAATCCTTTGTACCATAACTCTACAATATTTCACCTGAGCTCCTCCACTTGTGGCAGCTGCTCCTTTCTTGTCTAGAATTTAAAAAAAATGTGTCCTTTATCACATTCAGCTTCATATTTCGCTGTCACTCCAACAAAACCCAAAGGGAAAGATCATCTCCAAAAAGTAGAAAATGCAATTAAAGTGTCAACAAATGCCAAGTGTCCCACATTTGCATTTAATTTGCATTTGTTTGCACTTTTTAAAGAAATGTTTTTAATCTTCTAATTTAATTGTTCCTTTCTACCAACTGTAAAGAAAAAGTTTTCAGCCCTTACCTGTCGCGCTTTCTATAGTTGCAGATTTAGCCCTCAAAGGTTGACTTTGTCGGATGAAGCGACAGCTGTCTGATTTTATCGTGCCTTAGCTACGTTAGATTAAAAACAATAACACGGGTCTTCTTCCCCATTTAAACCTAATCAAATCTTCAGCATCTGACAATCCCCATCACAGAGAGACAGCGGCGCATTATTTACAGAGGAGAGATGCAGTCCTAGTATTGTAAGGAGAATATTAGACCAGACTTTCATTGAAAGAATCGATAAATGCATCACTATTAGCATGCAAACACACTTTTAAACATAAAGATAAACCCAAATGTTGCAGTTATATATTGTGATAAAACACTACCTCACATGTATCTCCAGACTTTCCTTGAAATAGCAGCAAGAAATACGAGTGCTGCATTTATTCTGATACTAATTGTTTCAAATGTGCTATTTGTCTGCACTTATTATTTCTGGGTCACCGTTTACAAAGTGCTTTGGTCTCCTGTGGTAATGTGATTACAGTATGCTCTATGATGGATAACCTCATTGGCCGCCATTTCTCTTCTAAAATATTTATTGGCAATAGAAAAACTGGCCTTGTTGTTAAGGAGACAGCTTCGTGGCTGGTGTGTAAAAATTATGCTGAGGTCTTTAACTTATATAGGCTAATGTCTTATTTGTCAGTTTAATAAACACCAAGTTCAGCGAATGATATTTACTGCCCTATAAGGAGCAATAAATATTGAGCCCCTGCCTTACTGAAAGGCAAAAGGAGAAGATTTTTAATTTGGATATATCCAGCTTAAACTAGATAAATGAATTAAATTACTACTTATTCTTCCACATACAAAACTGAAAAATGACTCCCAAAAACACTGGTAATTGTGTTATAAGTATTCCTTTTTGTAGCTGCATTGTTTTACCTTGTGTTAGTTTCCATCATATTCCCTCAAAATCTGCACAGCTTGTGATTTTGGCAGAAAAAAGACAGCAGCAGGTTAATCTGCTTTTGACTCATCGTGACAGCTTTCCTGCTTTCTTCACAACTGTTGGATAAAAACCAGGGTTTAGAAAAGTGTCCCGTAGTTGTGACTTTTGAAAATCAGAACAAAGTGATATCTGGGAAGCTGCGCTACATTATATGCTTGACGAGGAATAAAAATTGTGTGCAGCGCTACATAAAGCGAGACATTTTTCATCCTATGTGTGAGATAACAAAATTGTTTCATTAAAAACGTTGCAGTTACAGTTTTAAGGATTCAAGTCAGTTGCTCTGACATTACACGCGCGTATAATCACTGGGTTTTAAATGGCAACATATTAGCTGGTTTGCTTAGAAATGAATTTAGGACTTTATCATGATTTGACATAATTAACATTAACACATTTTATGCTACTTTTTTGAACCAAAATAGCAAAACATCATCATCTCAATTGGCTGTGATGCAAAATATTTCCTCAATATTAATATGACAACAAATCAAAATATGCATCAATCAGAATGAATGCTGAGAAAGTAGCATCTTAGATTTCAGTATATGCGCTTGCAGTATGCATATATTTTAATATCAAAAGCAAGGACAGCTGTTCAAGCTCTAAGAGAGAGAATACTGAGTAGATGTGGGCTGTCACAGAGGTGGCGGACTGTATACTGCAGATAAATATGTGATGATTGGATGGAGCGCAGAAACCTGTAATTATAAATTACAGCCAACTCATCTGGATCAGGTTGTACCCTGAGTGTCCTCATTTGAATGCTGATTTTGTTGTGATTTTTATTTTAATGTCCAGATTAGCCTCCTCTGGTTTGAGTTGACCTCCAAAACAAATTCTTGAACTCTTGAAACTTTTGAGGCCGGTTTCCCTAAATAAAAATCAAGAATCACTTGAAGTCTGATTTGTCGACACCATCATAAAAACACACTTCATGTATGGCACTCTAAAATATTTGGGTTTTGATCATTCAGATGACTTTGAAAGAAGAAAGACTTCAGATCTGATCATAAAGACTTACAAGGATGACCAACAGCATTAAAGCCACCTGCCTGATGATGTTCCCTTATGTCAAAAATAAATAACAAGCCAGTGGGATACACGGTCCTGCTGGCCACTGCCTTCAGGCCATGATGTTTCCAGAGGGAGTTGCTTGGTCCTGCAAGCAAGGTGGGTAATATGTGTGAAATAACATCCACCAACATACCAGGACACAACAGAATATTGTGTTATTATTGTGTTGTGATAAATAGACCATAAGACCATTTTTCACCTCATTCATCTGTGCTTTTAAAATTTGTGGACCAAAGATCTGTCTAAAGGCTTTAACATCACTCTCTGACACTGTTTATCGCCTGTCTTCATCCTGCAGAAATCCAGCTTGTCAGTCTTGGAATTAAAAACACGCTCTGCATCTAAATAGCATAAATACCAGTGTCGAGACTATGCTGCATTATTTAGATCTTACCAAAGGCACCCCATTGGACACCTCCAGCACCATTAGCTGGAGTGAAAACAAAACAGAGCTGCGGGATCTTAAGCTCAGCACTGAGAACTGCTGTTAGGTGTTGTAGTTGATAGGGTTGTTTACAACACATTATATATATATATATATATATATATATATATATATATATATATATATATATATATATATATATATATATATATATATATATATATTATATATATTATATATATATAAAACACCCAGCACGCCCCTGCGGGCGGTTTATCCTTCAAGCTCGGGTCCTCTACCAGAGGCCTGGGAGCTTGAGGGTCCTGCGCAGTATCTTAGCTGTTCCCAGGACTGCGCTCTTCTGGACAGAGATCTCCGATGTTGTTCCCGGGATCTGCTGGAGCCACTCGCCTAGCTTGGGAGTCACCGCACCTAGTGCTCCGATTACCACGGGGACCACCATTACCTTCACCCTCCACATCCTCTCGAGCTCTTCTCTGAGCCCTTGGTATTTCTCCAGCTTCTCGTGTTCCTTCTTCCTGATATTGCTGTCATTCGGAACCGCTACATCGATCACTACGGCCGTCTTCTTCTGTTTGTCTACCACCACTATGTCCGGTTGGTTAGCCACCACCATTTTGTCCGTCTGTATCTGGAAGTCCCACAGGATCTTAGCTCGGTCATTCTCCACCACCCTTGGGGGCATCTCCCATTTTGACCTCGGGACTTCCAGGTTGTACTCAGCACAGATGTTCCTGTACACTATGCCGGCCACTTGGTTATGGCGTTCCATGTATGCCTTGCCTGCTAGCATCTTGCACCCTGCTGTTATGTGCTGGATTGTCTCTGGGGCATCTTTACACAGCCTGCACCTGGGGTCTTGCCTGGTGTGATAGACCCCAGCCTCTATGGATCTTGTGCTCAGAGCTTGTTCTTGTGCTGCCATGATTAGTGCCTCTGTGCTGTCTTTCAGTCCAGCTTTGTCCAGCCACTGGTAGGATTTCTGGATATCAGCCACCTCCTCTATCTGCCGGTGGTACATACCGTGCAGGGGCCTGTCCTTCCATGATGGTTCCTCGTCTCCATCCTCTTTCTTGGGTTTCTGCTGCCTGAGGTATTCACTGAGCACTCGGTCAGTTGGGGCCATCTTCCCAATGTATTCTTGGATGTTCGTTGTCTCATCCTGGACTGTGGTGCCGACACTCACCAGTCCCCGGCCCCCTTCCTTCCGCTTAGCGTACAGCCTCAGGGTGCTGGACTTGGGGTGAAACCCTCCATGCATGGTAAGGAGCTTTCTTGTCTTTATGTCAGTGGCTTCTATCTCCTCCTTTGGCCAGCCTATTACCCCAGCAGGGTACCTGATCACGGGCAGGGCGTATGTGTTGATGGCCCGGATCTTGTTCTTACCATTCAGCTGACTCCTCAGGACTTGCCTGACCCTCTGCAGGTACTTGGTGGTTGCAGCCTTTCTAGCGGCCTCTTCATGGTTCCCATTTGCCTGCGGGATCCCCAAGTACTTGTAACTGTCCTCTATGTCTGCAATGTTGCCTTCTGGTAGTTCAATCCCCTCAGTTCTGACTACCTTCCCTCTCTTTGTTACCATCCGACTACACTTCTCCAGTCCAAACGACATTCCAATGTCATTGCTGTATAGCCTGGTAGTGTGGATCAGTGAATCGATGTCTCGTTCACTCTTGGCATACAGCTTGATGTCATCCATGTACATCTGCTTTAGTAACGGCAAAGAATAAATTACCCTGATGATTCATGATCTGAAAAATATTCCCCATTTAAATAAATATTGATGTCAAAATGATGAAGCGTTTTAATTTATATATATATATATATATATATATATATATATATATATATATATATATATATATTATATATATTATATATATATATATATATCTCTTGTTTTTGTCCACCCTTTTATTTTTTGTACTTGCTCCACGAGATAAGCTGTGATTACTTTTTAATCCCCAGCAGAAGAATCTGCTGTTAATTGATTAATTTTCTGAAAATTGCAGCATACAAAGACAATGGTGTTGTAATTATTTATTGGTCTGGTTTCTCTTTGATATTCTAACAAATATAACGCACAAAAACATATTCAAACATGGAATGATCAGTATGAGAGTAATGTCCAGTGAGATCCAGTTTTACCCTCTCCTTTTCTTTTTATCTGACCTCAGAAAGTAACCGCGTACTCATGTAAGCCTCCATCCAAATGCATCATCATAAGCCAAGGTCAACAAACAGTGACAGTTCCTCACAGCCACACCTGTCACTGAATAGACGCTATTTATCTGTATTTTTGTAGGAATGTAAACTGAAAGGTGCGGTATGAAAAACCTGACAGAAAAAACAGTTGTCAGTTCACATAAAACATCTAAAATTAAAACGCTTCATCATTTTGACATCAATATTTATTTAAATGGGGAATATTTTTCAGATCATGAATCATCAGGGTAATTTATTCTTTGCCGTTACTAAAGCAGATTCGACCGAGGTTTATTGTCTGTCTTTTTCCGGCAGAATTCCAGCATGTGGGAATTCCTCGGAGCAGTCAGGAGGAGCTTCAAAAGCGCTTTGCCCATTAGGGTATTCAGCTGGTTTCATCTTTGTCTTCCTCTTGCTCGGTTTTTGTTGCACGTGGGACGAGACACACTCACCAGGGTGGGAAGATTTTTCGTTTTAACGGATGCTGGTTAATCAGGAGATATATATTATATGTAATACTAAAATGAGTCACAACATTGAAGCCACATGCCCATTACTGTGCTGGTGGTCCTCATGTAATTCAAACCGCTCTAACTTGTCAGGGGGAGAGACACAGGACCTCTGGGATACCCTGTGGTGAGGTTTTGGTGGCATTGATCATGACCTGTTTCATTGCATCCCACGGATGCCTGATTGGACTGGGATCTCGGGAGTCTGAAGGCCAGGCCTTGGGCTTGGTGTCCTTGGGGAATGGTGCATGTCAATTTAGCATTCACATGAATGTCTGGACCTGAGATACATTTTATAAGAAGCTGATGGATGTTATTCACTCCACCTGACAGCGGTTTTAATTTTATACTGGCTGGTGTGTGTCCTGTTAGCTCGGGCAGTAAGTATAACCTAACTTTAGAGTTTCAGAAGCTTAGCTCATCCTTGCTCTGACTATTTGTGTGGTGTAAGAGGGCCGTCCTTTGATGTGTGTCCATTTAAAGCATCTTTACAGAACAGATGTGGTTTTGTAATTGCTGGACTGGCTTCAGTCAGAGAATTGGTTCAACTGAAAGATGCTGACTCTCATTTGAACAGCCCTCCATCCCTCCTGTACAGCATTTCATTTCTGTTTGTGACCTGTATCGCCTCCTTATTCACCTTCCTGCTCTGTGCGAAAGGATTGACATTCAGCGCTTCAGCAGGAAGGATGGGCTCTTGAGCAGCTGTATTAGGTTATCTTCAGCTCAGTCTCTCCCCAGGTCCCTGCTTAGTACTCAGAAAAGACCTGTTGTGTTGAGATACCGGCTTGTGTCACGCTGTGCTGTGGCACCGAGGTGATCAGCTGTATATTTACCTGCTGCATTGCAGTCAAGGTCAGTGGATTATGATGGCTGTAGCCCAATTCATGAGCATCAGGAGAGACCTGTGTGAGGTGAGGAGGAGTTGAGTGTTTATTTTACAGAGATCGGCTTTTGTCTGCGATGTCTGCCTTCCTGAACTGTAGACTGAGACAGATGGGGATTTAGTGATGGTTTTGAGCAAGTCTGCTGCAGAGTGACCATCCGTCAGGCTTGACAGGAAGTGTGTGTTGCTACAGTGATGATCAGCTCCCATGAGTCCTCTTGGCAGTTGTGATTGCCAATATTGTGCTTAAAACCCACAGGGCAGCTCTGGCAAGAAAGGATTTCTGAGTTAAATAGGAGGTTACATATTTAAACCCCTGGAGGGCCTTGGGTCGATTTGTGGCTATTTGTGGCTATTTTCAAATTTTGATTACCTGCCATTTGCACAGTGTTGAATGGAATATAGCGAAAGTCTGCAAAAAAAAGTTTGGTCACATTTACTGTTAAAATTTCAGTATGACTTCCGGAAATTAGCTTCAGTGGCTAAGCTAGCGATAAACTTACGCTATTGATCCTAGGGTCGATTTGTGCCCCATTGAAACCCATTATAAACGCTATTTTTCACGGCAAAAAAATTACGGTCAAATCGAAAGTGATCGGTAATGCTTCCGCTTCCGCTTGCAGTACTGGCCTTAGAGTTGTAATTTTTTTATTTGTCCACCGGGTGGCGCCCTTGCTCCACATTTGACCCGGGGCTGGAAAACAGCGGGCTGCTTAAAGAGACCTGCGGGGAATGAAGCGTCATTTCCGGCGTGCTGCAGCGGCTTCGCCCGCTGATCGTGCGGGACCATTTTTTGGTCCCTAGGACCATGAGAGGGTGCTTTTTTTTTTTTAGTCAACAGGAAATGACGTATTTGTTGTCACGTGGTATCGGACGTGTGGGCTGGAAAAAGCAGTCCCCGGTGATCGTGCCCCGGTGATCGTCGCGACTTACCCCGGCAACATGCACTTATTTCGGCCTAGAGGAGGAGCATTTGCCGCCTGGAGACCATTTTCTGGTCCTGAAAAAAAAAATAAAAGGCGATCGAAATGACTGTTTGTGCCAATCTTTAGTCCATCTAAAGGCCTAATTATAATAACAATCAAATATTACTTCAAATGTTTTTTTGGGAAAATATTTAGTTTTTTAATTTTTTTTTTTAGTTTTTTTGTAATTTAAAGGGTTAAAACAACGAAAATATAATTAAAACTTTATATGAATATTTCAGGGAGAAGTAGTTTTAAAAGACTGACCAATTTAAAGTGAAAAAAAAAATTAATATTTAATATTTTTATTGCACTTTTTGGGCGTGGTCGATAGTGTGCATTTTATGAAATGCGCTCCTGGAAAAAAAATAAAAGGCGATCGAAATGACTCTTGGTGCCAATCTTTAGTCCATCCAAAGGCCTAATTATAATAACAATTGAATATTACCTCAAATGTTTTTTTTGGAAAATATTCAAGTTTTTTGTTTTTTGGGGCAAAAAAAGCAGTGCGCTCATGTGACGAAACCGGGATATAAAGGGTTAAAATCCGCGAAATGTAATTAAAACTTGACATGAATATTTCAAGGAGAAGTAGGTCTAAAAGATTGGCTAATTTAAAGTGGAAAAAAATATTAATATATAAATTTTTTATAGCACTTTTTTGGGCGTGGTCGATTTGTGGCTCTAAGACCAATAGTGTATGCATTTTTCTAAGATCCTCCAGGGGTTTTAATAAGACTTGACTGAGTGTCTATGGATGACCAAATTTTAGTTTGCTAAAAGATGGATTAGAAAAGAAAGAAAAGGTCAACTGTTTATAGACTGTGCTTGATAGACCAGGGGTAACCTTTCATGTCATTGCTGACGTCTGTGGTGTTCTTGCTCCGTTCTTGCTCCAAATACAGATTTTAATTGTTTATCGGGGTCGTTGTTATTCAGTCACAGTCTGCGATGCTAGATCCATATTAAAGTGGCAGTAGGGTAATCAATCAAAGTGTGTCGGGCAGCAGCATTTGACACGTGACATGCAAAAACCAAAACGTGACAGCAGCATATACAGCCCTGTGCTGCTTAAAAGGTTTTTCAAATTAGTTTCAAGAAGAGGCTTCAAGGAGAAAATTGTAGTGAACGTTCAGCTCTCTTGCATATGGCTTTACATCTGGCCAATCGGATTTGGCCAGCAGACACATGCAGCTGATCCAATGAACAGCAGCTTGATGTGTCTCCCCTCATAATTTTAAAGATCTCCCTAAAATGATCCAGAGTGTAAATCTGTTTCTTTCTTTCTGACTAAGCCTGTTTTTCAACTGTATCTACAATCAGACAATTTAATATGCTCCAGGTGAGAGAAGTCTTTATGCAAATATGATGCCATCTGTTCTTGTTTTACTTTCTTTCCTTGGATGAAGTATTTAACTGGTACCACACAGACTAAGTTAAAATCCCTCAAACAGAAATAACACTAACTATACTATAAATTTATTGAAACTTACAAAATCATTACATGGTTTCATCTTTATGGTCTAGAGCTGCAAAAAATTGACTTGCTCAGATAATGATTTTCTACTCAATTTGAGGACTCAGTCACACAAACTTAGTCCTTTTAACCAAACACACACTCAGACTCTGATGGATGCATTGAAAAAATCTGGGTTCAATATCTTCACCGAGGATCCTTCGGCAATTTGCTAAACTCCTGGTTATGTGATATCTTTCACTTGACTTTTTCAAGGTTATTTCACTGCAGGCTCCAGCCAGATATCTTGCTTTTAATTGCATCTTGTAAGTCAGTCATGGTCATGTGTCACTGTCTCAGTGTCTAAGGCTGGTAGTGCTAAATGAGACCTGTGATGCTCTAAGATTAAATATCCTTGTCTGCAAGTAATGTTGATGCACAATGAATATTGTTGGAGAACCATGTAATATTTAGTGGGACGTTTGGGATGTTCATAGAAGGTTTTGTAGCAATGCACTGACTGGAATGATCACCAAATTTTGCTACATCTGCTCCAAACTTACATAAGCTAATATCTATTTTGTGTTTGTCTTTGTTTGATGTGAAGCAACTTGTGATTTGTACCTTGATAGATGCTTTATAAATGCACTTACTTACTCCCTGTAGTTTGTTGACTTTCAGTTTCCGAACACAAAATAAAAACGTATCTGTCTTGATAAGGCAGAACTGCAGGACACACTTGCTCCCACTTGTCCATCATGCGATCACATGACTTCACTTCTCTTTGAAATCCAGTCAAATAGATGTTGCAACTGTACCCATAAAAACAGAGACTTCCTTCATTTAAATATATAAATATGCATATATACTGACTTTGATAAGAAGAAAAAAGACTACTCCGATCTCCACTTATTGTTATTATTTCTTACTTTTGCCATCAATTTCCCTCTTTATTGCTTCCAGGCCAAACACTTGTAGCCATCTCGTCCTGGGTGCATGAACACAAATGAACAGAAAACACTGAGAAATGCGACTCTTAAATTCAGTAAGTTTGATAAGTGTTTATTTGTTTTCTTCATGTTCACGCTTTGTGACCTTTACTTATATTTTAATTCTGTTATAGAAAACCAGCTGACATTTGATTTGATTTGGATTCCATTTGTTGATTTGGTTGCTTGTGCACCTTAACCTTAAATATGGATAATTAAACCACAACACTGTATGAATATTACAAATAAACCAATCCGTGATTGCAAAACACTATTTTTTTTGTAATTAAATTTTTTAGCCACACATATTTAAAAGTAAGTGTAATGCAATATTTAGACACTCAGTACATCCCCAAAATAATTCAAGGTAAAACAAATAACCAACATAAATCTGGGAACACTTGTTTTACCAACAAGTACAACAGAAAGAAATCTTTAAAAAATCAACATAATGAATGCAAATAACATGGGGACATAAACATATTAAAATGTTTAGCATACAGTGCTTGACAAATGTAGTAGACAACCTGCCACAACAAAATAAAAAACAAATATTTTAGAAGTTTGTCAAAATCTTGTTTAAAACTACAAAAAATTATTCATGAGGCAAAACTGGATTCATATTTTATACCTTAATTTGAGACGACACACTGAACCGCTATAACTAATTTTCTATTTCCTATTGCAGTAAATAACTGTAATTATGAATCTTAGTCAAAAAATAATTATGTGATTTACTAATTTTTCAGCTTTTTTCTAAAACATTAATTTTGAAAATTCATGGATAACTATACAACAAAATAATAAACAATTATATTTTATTATAAAAATGTCATTTTGATTAAACAGCTGGTGCATAATGGTGGATTAACCATTACAGACATGATTTTGGTAATCATTAAAACTCTTAATGATAGGGCACCTCTGGCATAAACCTAAAAAAATAGGACAGCAAACTTTTTTCAACAAGGAAAAAGAATCTGGGGTTGAATTATTTTGGCAGTTACAAACTTTGACGATTAGCATGCAATGCCTTCAAACCTTTGGCAGCTGCTTTTGATCACAAAGAAATTCCAAGGGCTCCTGCTGGGAGGAACTTCCAATCACCTTCACACAGATTGTTGAAGTGTTGCACATAACTGTTGTCTAATTTATATGCACAGAAAAACTCGGTGTTCACCGATGAACTCATCTGTGAGGTGTCTCTTTGCAGCTGGAGACTCGACTCAGGTGGTTGCCAGCTGGTTGTATTCTGGTTATATTTCTGCATTAAAGTAAGGTTGCAGTTAAATTGTCATCCTGTAGCAACTACGTCATTGAATTTCAGAATTTTTAATTTAGATCGGTGACATTCTGCCTGGATTCTAAACGTAAGTAGTAAATGTGAGTTTCTATTTATGGCTACAGATTTTAGCTGTTCACATATACATCACTGTTAATCGCTGTGTTATCAAAAAAGGTGTACGCGTTTGCCAGCTGGACTCCATATAACTAACAGCAGTTGATAGGAGGCCAATGCCATCTTATGCATGTTTTTTCACTGTTTTTATTCACCAAAGTTGCTTTGAAGACAGTTGTGAGTGGTCACAGTCTCAGATATTCAAGCAATCATGCAAATAATTTTGATTGTGCCGCTGTTTTCCCCAGTGTGAATGCACTGTTATGTGCTTCAGGAAGTCCATCTTACCATGCTAATTATAACTATTTATTATTAATTATAAGTATTCCACAAACTCCCTGCTAGAGAAAGTCTGCATTTTTGTACATCTGATGGTAGAAGAGACTGGTGTCCTGCTAAGCACAGCTAGGAAGATTTTGATTGATGCTTACCCAGAGAGTGGCTGATATTTTTAATTACTTGTTTCCAAAAAGGAGAAACAATAAGACGCTCTCGTAATCAATACAAAAATCCACCTGTTTTTTTGCACACTTCCAGCAGTTTTTGAAGTTCTTTTGAAGTTTAACTGGTGTAATATGAATAAATGTCGATAATTTTATGGGGTCTAAATTGACTGACATTCCAACTAATTCGATTTATTTGGTCCTATGTTTAATTTAAGATGTCTATCCCCTATCGTCTAGTAAATTTTCACAGTTACCACTCAGAGTGTTCGTTTTCATTTTTAAAAAGACCTGATGCTGATTGCACACCCCTGTTAAACTAGGGATGCAAAGCATTTTCTTTCTCTCTCTGTTATCTCTGAAACTCTACTCAGTTCTTTCATGCAGCTCTTCTCTGCTAAACAACAGTCCTCTTTAAGCTCTTGAAAGGATTGAAAAGTGCACATAACTCCAATCTTAACCTAACTTTAGTTCACCCTTTACCCCCAACACTTCACAAGGATGACAGAAATGACATTTTGTCTCATTAAGACTGACTTTCGTCCCCTGTGAGTACTGGACCATGCTCGACAAGCATCCACAGACTTACCGGTTAACTCATTCACTGTTCGTTATCTTGTCCCCCTTTTGTAGTGTTTTTGTAGTGCTGCCCAATCAATCGACTGAAAACATGCCACAACCTACCCTGAAAACAGTCTCTAACCAAGATTTCTCTGTTTCATGAGACAAAAAAAGTGTTTCGTGTCTCAAGGAAAATGATCTCAGTGGTGTCTGGATTTATTTTTAAAGTTTCCATTGTATACACTGTTCTTATCGTGCTCTGTACATAGACTTCCTCATAGTGAATGAAAACAATCAGAAGAGATGAGTAAAAAGAACGGCGCTGGCGATATTTTACAGGAAACTCAAATATCATGTCAGGTTATGTGTCACTGGGGACTTGTTATGCACAAGTACTTTGTCACTGGATGAGAAGCTTTGTTTACACACAGTTTATGATATACAGCTGCAAAAGATCACACAAATACACAGCACTCCCCACAACCTAATGCCTGTTATCTGCAGGCAACAGCTTGAAAGTTTGATCCCTGCGATTCTGCGTCACATCAAAGAGGAGTAAATAAAGGGAAATCACGGGTGGTGGCTTATTTATTAGATATGTCGTTCTGCGGTGTTTACTGTTCAGTCAAACAGGTGACAGAGAAGGATTTCTTGCACGGTGACAAGTGTTCTCCTGACTGTGTCATCCTGCTTTTAGTTTTCTAAGCAAGGCTTCAAGGATGGCCCTTCAACTATACAGGAGGAAAATCCACAGTGTGTGTGTGTCTGTGTGTGAGTAGGTAGAAGCACAGCAGGTTCTTTTATACATCAGGTTTAATCTGGATTAAAAGCCCCCGCTGAAAAAGGACGATGGGTCTTTTTTTGGCATATTTAATGCGTTTCATGAATAATTTCTCATTTTTCTTTAGGTGCGGAATACTTTTAGATAAAGCACTAAGGGAGAAAAATAAGAAACTTCTTTGTCATCAAAATTAGAAATGCTGTGTTGGCCAAAGCAATTTAGTTTACATTAGATGGGATTTACCTCGGGTAAAGTTAAATCAGTTGGAAGGATGTAATTTTTCACAAACAGCTCACACAGTAGCACACCAACAAAAATACTGGATATTTCTCTGTGCACCTTCTGCATTAAAATGGATAACACGGTTATCACTGAGATTTCCTGTCTGTATCACAAAGCATTATCTAAAGAAAACCCACATAGGCACATTAAACAAACACAACTAAAACTCCTTCAGCGTTTTCTCATTGATTCACTTTAGCATCTGATGGTAAGACCAACATAACCCACGGTTACAGAAAGAGGCAAATGTGAAATGAAGGGAAGTTCTTTTCTATTAAAGCCTGCATGTGCCCTAATAACATTAACTGTTGCCAGTTCTTGCCATAAGTCATAGAGGAAAAATTTTCATACGTGGAATATTTCTTTTTACATGACCATTTAATGGACAGCTCCACTCTTGTTTCATCTGTCCAAACAACGTTGTTCCAGACGTCTTGTGGTTTGTTCAGATCCAACTTTGCGAACCTAAGAGGAAAAGTGGCTTTCTCCTGTCTGCCCTTCCAAACAATCTAAACTTGTTTGGTCTTTTTCTAATCATGCTGCCATAAAGTTTAATAGTGAGTCTGAGGTGGAGCTCTTGGGGTTTTTTGCAGTTTCTCTGAGTATTGGACAGTCTGACCTTGGGGTGAATTTGCTGGCATGTCCAATCCTAGGAAGACTGGCAGCTGTCTTGAATGTTTTCCACTTGTGAATAATCTTTCTCAGACCTCTCTCAGTGTGGAAACAATTTGGAAATGACCCCATGACCCCACGATCAGCAACAACTTCTTCTCTAGGATCATCTCAGCGTCTTTACTCCTTAGCTTTGTGTTAACACCTGAATGCTCCAGACTGGCAAACTGTCAAAACTTCAGTTTTTATAGAGGTGCTCATGCTAGTTGATGATCTGTAATCAGGCACATTTCACTAGCTGGGCCCATGTCCTCATTTTAGGTTTGACAGCGTTTTAGTAGGTAAAGGTGAATGCGTGGACATGACTTGAGCTGCGGTTTGGGGAAGGCCTCAAAGGGGACTGGCGATGGCTCCCGGGCCTGGCAGATCCCCATGTACTAAATAGAAGCAAAGAAGTTAAATAATTGAAAATGGGAGGGCAGTTGGAGCACATAAACGAGAATGACAGCTTGCAGAACTGGGGGAACCTATATAGAAGGAGCGTGTTTGAAGGCGTGATCCCGCTCCTGAAATTCCAATACATAATCTCCAATTGTTCTGTGCTCCTCTAACTCCAGTATGTAGGTAGAAGAGTTACAATAAAATTTACCACATTTTGAGTTGTTTTGAAGCTGTTGTAAAGGCTCACCTTTCAGCACACTCACTTCACCAGATGCACCGTGTTTCTTTTCCTCACCTTTGATTGGGTGTGGTGCTTGCCCCTAATTGCACTTACCTGTCACCAATTATATAAGGACTGCACTCACCTACAGCTCACTCTTTCTTCACTCTCGCACGGGGCGGCAGCTGAGAGATAGCAGTCCATGTGTGTCTTTCCTTTGCTCATTATTCAATAAAATGAAAAACCTGCAAGTGATTACTGACTGTTCATTCTCATCCTGACCGGATGAGCCCATGATGGTAACAATCTCCAACCTCCTCTGAACCTTCCTCCAAAACAGAAGTGGTAAACAATGTTTCATACCCAGCTTTAAAGTTGGGAGTTTGACCATGGAAGTGTACAGGGACGATCACGCTGGATCCTCAAGTGGCTGTCAGTTTTCTGCTACTGATTGTTTGCGCTCTGAAGCTTAAAAACCTCTGAAGGTTGCTTCTTGAATCACATACAGTTTCTCATAGTACATCTTAAAAGTGTTTGAAAGTCTTTTTGGGTTTAGTGTTTTTAGAGGCATTAGAAGAAAAAACTTTTGAATCCCCAAAAGAAATATTGGAATGAAATCCTTAAGATTGCATCTGCACCTAAAGAACCAATCATCAGCCAAACTGGTAAACCTATGACCCAGTCATTTTGTTGCACTGACACATAAAAGTCAAGGTTTGATTTTTCTATTTTAGCTGTGTGATTTACTTATTTACCCTACTTATATTATTGTGTTAAAGATATACTAATGCACCCCGGCTAACTGTATCTATAATGTGAGAGCCAGCATCTCTGGACCTAGCATTTGTTAAACTCCATGCAACTTTGCTCATGTACAGGAGTAGTATAGCCTGCAGGGAGGGAAAGCTATTTTTAGTTTTCAATCAGATTTTGCTGATAATGTCTTTCTTTTCAATTCACATTGGGACTTCAAAATAACTGTCCAAATAAACAACAACATGGCTGCTGAGTGGCAAGCCTCGGAGTTTGATGTAGTCCATCATATTCAATAGAAATGGAGTCTGCGGTGGCAGCAAATCAACCCTACAGTACTTGTGCACATGACAGATGGAGTGCGAGGAGAGGCAGTGACCCCCCTCATGTGTTTAGAGGGAAACCACACTGTTACAGAGGAAAACAGACTTTCTGAAAGACAAGTTTTGATTCAATTAGCCGGCAGAGCAGAGCTGCATTTACTTGGAGAGGGAGTAAAAGAAAGTGACTTTTTTTTTTCTTGCTTTGCAGTCCACTCATATTCAGTTTAGTCATTATCTCACCCAAAACCAGTGTGAAATTCATCCATTCAGACAAAAGTTTGGGGTGCTTTTTTAAGATACACAGTCTCTGCTGTATTAGACTGCACCCACTGGCCCTATTAATTCTGCAGTCTAAGGGAGGAAAGATAATTATTGTGAGCCACAAAACAAAACAATACAGAGGCAGTGCACCACACTGCCTCTGTATTGCAGTTAAAGTAAAAGATTGTAACATTTGTGATGGTATATTTTCATTGCAGCTTTATTTATTTATTTACTGGTCAGCTTTGTTGCGATCGTGACTATGCAAAAACTTCCACTGCAAATATAAAATTTGCTGGACAGGGGGAAGAACATGTTGAATTTTATTGCTCACGTGGCTCACGGGTTATGGCATCGTCCTTGGTGCAGGATGCGCTGTCCAAGTGTCCTTCTAATTGTTTTTGTTACTTTTAATAGAGGAGCACTCTTTTGAACCTTACATGTCTTTGTTTCATATCACTCACAGAAATGAAACAACTGACCTCAGTCAAGTGTTCTGATGCAAAAACAGGACACTGAACGAATACTGCTGCATAGATTGCATTCCACGTAATTGCAATGCACAATCAAAAAGATTAAAAGAGCGGCCACGATCTGGGGAGCCTAATCTCTCCATGTGATGTCTTGGTTCATGTGCATAGGAGAGATTATTAAGACAGTTACAGTGACAGGCCATATTCATGAGAAGTGGTTTAATAGCCCTAATATATCTAAATCAGACAGCTTCTGTCGGCACATAAATCTTCCCACTTCAACAGGGCAATGCTGTGTCTTAATTGGCAGGGCAGTATGGGGAGAATATAATCACCTGCACATTAGACAATTAAAAAAACACACGGTCTGTTTGCTTACCACATATGTGGACAGCTAAGTGGCTGAGTGTGTGACTCTTGAGGGATTTGTATTTAAGATAAACAAACCTGGAGATAATGGAAGAAAATGTATGGGAGTAAATGGTGCAAAAAAGGCATGAAAAAACAAAGAGTTAGTAAAGAGAAAATTAGAGACAGAGAGACAGGTGTAATGACTTATCCAGAATGAAGTTTCACAATTGTTATTCATAGAATTGCATGCTTGGATTAGGAGAGGTGTCTCACTCACATAGCGTTCTCATGGCCTGAAATTGCCACTTAATTCAATGACGGGACAAAGAAATCGGGTCTGATTAGAGGTGGGGAAAAAAGGCTTTTTTGGTAGAGCGTGGCTAGAAGGTGGATGGCAGAGGCCCATGGAGCTGATTTCCAAAAGCAATTAACTAATGTTAAAGCTGACGATATAGAGTATATATGTATAATAAATGAGAACAGCAATTAAATCTTGTAGGTTTCACAAGTACTGTTTGTGTTTCTTTGTTTGCTTGTGTCAGAATTTAAGAAGTAAAAGTGGAAAGCGACTTGAAACACTGACAATACTCAAACCCACATGATGATTTGCTCGTTTGTGTTGTTGTGTTTGCACATCTCTGTTGCTTGTGGGGCTCGCACACAAGAATTTCACTCGCATGTGCTGTGCCAGTGTGCCTGCACATGTGATGTGACAATAAAAAGTGATTTGATTTGATTTGATTTCATGGTTTGCGCCTCTGCCCAGTGAGTCTCCAAGGACATCATAATCTATTTCTCAGTGCAGATCCCCTTGAAATAGAAGGACCTGTTATTATCACTTGCTGAACCAAACAAGGCTCAAAATACTGAATACAATTCAGCTTACTCCATATATATGATTGATGTCTTGTTCCTGTAGCCTGCAGTAACAAGTACAGTCTTGAGTGACCGTGTATGTATTGATGTGCACATTAAAGCATTGAAAATGTGCTGTAAAGGTACTGAAATGGAAGTCTTGGCAGCAAAGTATATCAAAAAGGAGTTAACCTTCACTCAGTTCGGATCATTTGTGCAGATCCAAGCAGTGAAGTGTCCTCTTACAAATAAATCTCAACATGGTTTTGCTTCTTTTGATAAGACACAACACGGTGTGTAAACTCTGTGAAGCTCAAACACAACCAGATAATCTTTGCTGACCACGAGTTCTGGCAAAGCATCTGATCCCTCCCTGCGGGTACCCATGGATGCCGTCCTATCAACAACAGTCTTCGTCCAGAGGCATGATCCTGAGATAACAGACCCACAGGAGAGTAGCGACAATAAGCAGATGAAAGGTCTGGGAGGAGCTGAATAAACACTGAGCTCAATAATATTGAATTTGTTGAACAAACTGCATCTCAGAGAGCTGCTTATTACCTGTGCAGGAGGATCTGCAGATATACTGTACATAAATCAAATCAGTGATTCAATATCCTAACAAGAACAGCACAGCCACTGAAGGTAGTGCTGTTGACATGTCGCCGTTGCCAAGAGATGTCAACACGTGCGTGCCTCTCAAAAAAAGATCCTTAGATCCTTTCTCCTGCAACCATGAAATTAAAACAAACGAAGGTGAAAAACTTTCAAAACTTGGTGACAAATGTGATAGATTAAAAAAACTAAACAAACTAGGCTTACTCAGTAATTAAAATAAAGAACCCAAACCAGTGCTCAAGCTACTTAGTGACTTCGAAGAAGGAAATGTATAACAGCAGAATTTCCAAACTAGTTTCGGTGCAAAAACAACAAATTAACTGTTGGCATAGAAATGAACACAGAAATTCATCTATGCATAAATACATGAATGAATAAACCTCCCCCCCCCCCCCCCCCAAAAAAAAAACCCCATTGTCCCTTCAAGCATTGTCAAACAGAAACCTCCCAAAGTGATCTGCATATAAATGTGATCAACCTAAGAGCTCATTCAAAGCTGATGTCTGTTCTGTTCATAACGAAGAGCAGCAACATTGCACTGCTGCATCTGCTTCACCCGAGTGTCTGCTGACTGCAGCAGCACTGTCGGGATTTCCTTTCCTGTTTCACTGTGGTAATTGAAACTGCAGGTGTGAGGCTCCGTGCACAGGGACTTCATTAGTAAAGAGAGAGGTTTTACATGACCTATTTTCAGAATACCTGGAGTACAGATTGCTTTTTTTTTTTGACATCCCGACTCCTGTTTTGACTTAAAAAAAGAAGGGTTATTGAATTCATTGCTCGAGCGCACACATTTCTTTTAGTCATAACCCAACCTTCAGTCACAGATGTCTCCAAAGCCAAGGTCAGTCTGATGATCGGTATTAATATTTCAGACATCGCCCAATTCCTGCTGCAGCTTTTTGGGAAGAAGAATCCAAATGTCCTGTAATGCTAGCATGATTAATTCATGAAACTGATGTTTGTTTGTGTATTTCATAAAAAAAAACCCATAAAGAGCTTCAGTGTTCCAGTCAAGCTGAGTGAGACAGCTGTAGATCTTTAAAAAAAAACAAAAACTTCCTGCTGATAGATTCATGCAGACAAGTCCATGGAATTGTCTAGTTTGGAAATCACTTTGCTGTCAGCCGACTGTCCGCTCACTGGAAGATTGTAGGCAGGCATGAGCAGAATATCAAGTTTTGCACAGATGGCTGTAACACTTTCTGTTAGGGGGGGTACAGTATCTTATAAAGTTATGCTAGGAAATGTTCTACAAATTTAAATTCCCCAAAAGGAGAAGCAGTGAAGAATTTTGCCAGAAAACAGACATCTTTCTCCTGTGCAGGGGAACGGGTTGGTTGAGGATGACCTCTTCTTTGAAGAGTAACAGTTATTAAAAAAACCCCTCTTAAACTACAGTATGCATAACATAATTTTAAAACAACCCACAGAAAATGAAGCTGCTCACTTGATGAAGATTTAAGCACATATGATACTTACAGAAACGTTTTTTTGTGCTTAGCTGGGAAGCGTGACTCATTATAGAGAGGCAGGAAATCAGGTATCAAATAAGTGCATATAAGGATATATGGCATTAAACTGCATTTTATGAGCAGAGAGTTGTGTGTGCGACAACTCTTTTCCCATTGTGTCTGCAGGCTTAACAGGATCATGATTACTTTCAGAAGTTACCTCCCAAAATCTCTCCGTCCTATTAAGGGAAAATAGTGAGTTTATATTGATATTCAACACGGAGATGTGCGACAATTATTCTTTTCCAGACAGCAATTGTCAGCTGTGACCAAAGAATAATATTTGAAGCCTGTGAGTTGTTTTGGTAAGCAATGATTGTGATGCTGCTTCGTCTCCAATAAAATTGTCCTGGAGTTGTGTCCGATCCTTAATGAGCCTGGAGGCGGCAACTGGCACAGACGTAATGGGTTATGAAAAGCTTATTTCCCTCTGTGTCAACTAGGGAGGCAGATTTTGATTCATCCTAAATCTGCATACCCGATTTACATTTCAAAAGGAGGCAATCCTTTTAATTTCCATGAAATTGGGTGTCTATTAGAGGGTGACTTAAGTACATGGAATACAGGAATCGGTCCAATAGGATTCTTGCTCAGAGGACATCACACATGGGAAATAACCTTACAGATTACTGATGTGTTCACCTCCTCTTGTGTTTTTTTTTTTCATCACTAATCAACATTACCTTCCAAATCTTCAAACCAACAGATTATCGCCAAGTTAAATATTTAAATACTTTGATCCTTGATGCTGTCGATTTTTTTAAGACAACAGCCAGAGGCTTTCTGGTGCACAAGTGAAACCAAATTTTCATCTTTTTCTTTTAACTATTGTTTTCCAATTTGCACATATTTGTCTTACAAATAATTTTTGCAATTACCCCCAGTGGCTTACTTGCAGTTTTAATCATAGCTCAAGTGTTAATGCGGCTTAACATGATTCAGCTTTTTACTTTTACTTCAAAGTGAAAATTATGTAACTCCTTGTTCTGCTCTAACTGATCTTCCTCCGATGTTCCAGCATAGACAGTATTTTGTGACCTAATTCTCCAAATACACAATTGAGTGGCTTCAAGATGGATCTGTGAATGTAGGTCAACATGCCAGTTTTTGGGCCAGTCCTGCTGTGGGGCTGGACTGAGAGCTGGAGCTGGTGTGTATAGGGAAAGTACACAGCAGCTTTGTGGCTGTATTATTGCGGCGAGACACCCCAGACTATACAATATATTTTCAGAATAACATCTCAAAGGAGTTCAGAGTTCATCTATTTCCTGCTATGAGGTCTGAGACAAATTCCTTTCATTTCAAACAAAGGAAATTGATGAGGCTCAGGATCACTAAATCCTGTCTGCACAGAAGCTGCCTGTAATACCTGTGTCCCACAGGCTGGTACCGATGCATTTTCCCTCATAAAATTACCTCTCGCATGAATTTGTCTTTCTTACCTTCAGATAATGTCACCACAAAACTGATCAAAGAGGTCACAAATTGTGTCTGGTCTCTTATAGTTTCTTCGCCTCTGGCCAGGAACAATTTGACTTGCACGTCATCTTGTCTCACCTAAAAGACTTCTCATCTTCTCTTTTTATCAAAAATGTTTGAGAAAATGTTATCTGATCTTTTAGTCAACTTAAGTCAAAGTCAAACAGTTGTTAAACTTTCGTGTGATATTCACTGAAACATTTCAAACCTTTCAAAGTTGCTTTTATGGCAGGTAATTCTTTCTGTGAAGCTTTCAATGCAATATCAAAACAGTAATTTGACTTTTTGTGGAAATACAGTATGTTTAGTTTTCTCCTTGCTGTGGAGCCACATGATCAATACTCTCATATTGGTCCCCTGCAAGTCCTTTCACCTGAGAAACCATATAGGTAATTTGTCAACGGTGTAATACCGGAGGGAGGAAATATAGCACTGGTGTTTTTTCATTTCTCTTTGATTCGGTTTAGACACAAACACAGATTTGCTGTGACCTGATCTGGTGTTCAAATAGTTATTGGCATTGTTATAACAGGATTTGATGTGTTCAAAAATAGTTAATAAGGTTGCTTAATGTTGTCGATATAATAATAAATATTAAATCAGTGGTTTTAATTCAGTTCAGTTTTATTTATGTAGCATTTTATATCGAAAACTAAAGATCCTGCAGTAATATAGAGAAAATCCCAACAAGCGAGCCCCCTTTGAGCAAACACTTGGTGACAGTGGGAAGGAAAAACTATCTTTTACCAGGAAGAAACCTCAGAACCAGACTCAGGGTGGGGCAGCAGTTTAGGAGGAGGTGATTGGAGGAAAACAGGACTAGAAACATACTGTGGAAGCAAGTCAGAGATTAATAATAACTAACGATTAAATGCAGAGTGGTGTGTAATTAGACGTTTGCGACAGTAGTGACAAAAACACATCTCGACTATGCTTGAAACCAGAACCGGGTGGAGTGATTTGTCATCCCATCTCTTCACTTCATGTGTTAAATATGGATTTTTCCACTGTGATGTCACTGGATTCACTCACTGGATAGTCGAGTGAAGCCCCAAGCTGAGCATTTTCACTGCCAGCATCCTGGTTCTTCATAAATTTCTATATAGCTGAAAGTCTTTATGGAACCAGGGATCTCCCCCTGCTGGCCATTAGAAAGAATGCAGGTTTTTGAGACAGGAGCTGCTCTAATAGCAATATCCAAAGTAACAGTGGGACACATGACCTTCACTCACCTCCATTGCAAATGGTGTGCATGATACTGTTTAAACCATTAAACCAAGGTAATGTGGAAGTGCCTTACACCTGCATTCTTTATGAAAGCCACAAGACAGCAGTAGCAGTAGTTGCAAAAGGGCTTCTGGGCTTATAGAAGTCTATGGGGAAACAGGAGTTACCTGACTGGACTTCTGTAAGGTCTGACTGATACTTATATAGAACTTTCTCAATACAGCCGATTCACATTAGCACTTTCTTCTATGCTTAGGTGCTGTCTACCAATCACACATTCATGGCCCATGGACATTTGGCATGCAGACTGAAGCAGGCCCTCCTTAACACACCCAGCTTTTTTGCAACCAGGATGGCAACAGTGAAAATGCTGATCTCTAGGCTTCAAAATGGGACTTCAGAAACATCATAAAAGCAGTTATACTGTTACACTTTTATGGTTAAAGCAAACCAAATGACAACAACTAAAAGGATGAAGAGTTCTAGTAAAGAAAAATATTCATGATAAAATAGCTCATATAACCTTAACTCTGGAGGAGAGACTCTTCAGGCCTCGTGTTATTTCTTTTGTTTACATTGATGTTAAACACTGTTACCAAAATAAATATAGTCTCTGCCATTTGTAGAGCAATTTTTTAGTTGTTGTTGTTGTTGTATAGGAATGCTGCTGTTGTTCTCTGCGTTAGAACATTTATGACATAATTATGATTAAAGCTGGTTCGAGGGACCTTCTGTAGATTCTTCAGCCGTGAGTCCCAACAGACTCTGAAAGTGCCACTGGTGGCATCCACCTTTGATGCTCTCTATAGTATCGCTGTAATTTACTGTGATAACTGAAATGAAGCTCTCTTGCAATTTTGCTGACAGAGCTTGTTTTTTGTTTTTTTTGTTTGGGAGAATAGATGCAACTCTACATTTTCACTTAAGGCAGTTTTAGATAATTTCTAGTTCTTCAAACAATGCATGGATCTCACACATTTCAAACTTTCAAGTTAGGGTTGTTTCCCATTTATACAAATATATATATTTAACTTTGCATTGCTCACAGCTCATAGCTCACAGCTCTAAACCTAGGCATTTTTCAATCATATGCCTAATCACTATGTGTCACTGTGATTCTCAAGTATGGTCACAAGTTTGTTTAAATTCGTTTCCAAAACCAACAAAATAATCAAACAAAAACAAAAAACATAAACGTGTCAGGACACAAAAGAAAAAAGAAAAATGCTGCCACCCGAACAAGGCAGAAGTCTGCATATGTTGGCTTTTAATAGCATGCAGCTTGTAACATGGTAGACTAATGTGCCTGCGTTAATTCAGTTCCATATTATTGTGTGAAGTTGCACTGGGTTGGGAGTGGTTTTGTGTGTGTCACATTTTTGGTGAGCCAATGGCTGGAATGAGGTTGGACTAATTAGAGGCAGGTGTACTTGATTGCACTGATACACTGGTCTACTTATAGCCCACACTACAACCACTGCTGTTTTGTTTTGTCTCTCTGTGCAGGTATGTAATGTGATGAAATCAGATATGTTTGGGATGGATTGGTTTTGCGCTATGAATTATATATTAAGTGTGTCGTTTCGTCTCTCTGTGCAGGCCAGGGCCTATTATATGCCACAGCCTAAAGGCAGCAGAGTTGCAGAGGCTTGAGTGACCACTGACTATATGCTTGCAGGGTGGTGGGTCTCCAAGGACAACTTCTAACCCTGTTAAAGGCAACATGTGGAGTGCAACTTGGCTGTGTGGCATAGCTGGCTCTGGCCTTGGGACTGTGTGTTTTTATACAATTCATAAATGGGACACTGGACTGTTTTATCTTTTATCTCCTGATATATTTTTCGCCAATAAATTATCTTTTAGAATTTTATTGACTCATCTTTTTGCCCACGACTGAGACGGTTGGTCAGACCTAGAGTCTTTCTTTGGGTGTGTTACAGCAGCTTCTGCTCTAAAAGAAACAAATAAATAAAAAGAAAAGAAAATGTGGAACATGCTCATCAGCTTAGCAGTGTCTACATATTTAATTCAGCTTCTCAATCCTGTAGTTTTAGCTGTTGTCTACAGGGTTTTGCTTATTGGTTGTTATTATAGGTGTGCTCTATATCTCAGCAATGTGTCATTCTAGAATGATAAGTTTCAAGCTGGTCAAGTGCCTCTATGCACTTCATTAGTTTAGTTATTCTCCGTATTGTCTTCATCTCACATGTCATTACACTGAGTTTCAGCAAACCTTAAGCTTGATGCAGACTACTGCTTAACAATTATCCACCTCACATCATAACCGATTAAGGTGCCTCTTCATATTAATATTATGTCATTGTTCATATTATACCCTTTGTCTTATATAACAGCAATAGCATATTATAATATTTTATCAGTGTGTACCACTATACTACTCCTGAGCCAATTTGTTAGTTAGGATCATCTTATTCGGCAAACAGATAATTTAGAATTCATCCAATCTGCGGTCACATTTGTTCTCTCTGTTGCATGGCGGACCAGGCAGTTCTATTATAATATATTATTTATATTTTATTTTGTATCCATCAAGGGCTTCAGATGACCTGCAGAATCATCCTTTTCCCAGGGTGGAGACAGTTACCTTTTCACACACTGTCCTTGGCTGAACAATGACACAGCCTTAATATACCTTATTAAAATATTTTCGTGTGAATTATTTGCTTTATATTCATTTTATACATTGTGGGCATGGTCATCATGCCAACTGTGTTTCATTGTTAATATCACTTTACAGGTTGTTATCCTTGCTATTATTAATTTCAAATACTCTAAAGATAATTTCTACTGTAACTTTCCCTTTGTTCATCTTTATTTCGTACTTTTTATATTTATATCTACTCAGTGGGGTCTGTTTTCAACCCTTTTAAACTACAAACTACTTTGATCTCTAGTTTTCACTTAATAAGGGATTATTAAGTTCTTCCTGATATGGGTGTTGCTGCAGATGCGGCTGCAGGAGTGAGTGATGGTTTACTAAAAGGATTGTGGGAACTGCACAGTGTCTCGTCTTCTGGTTTTACTAAACTGGCAGTTGAGTTCTGTTCTTCTGACTGTTTATATTTTGTTTTCTTAAATCTCTCAGTTTACAGACACTGTTTTTGTCCGGCGTCTGGACTTTTCTTTTCTCACCACTGCTCGTCAGCAGGAGTGAGTTTTAATTTCACTTGCTTGATTACCCATCTTATTTATGTATTTACTTATTTTTGTTTAAGTAATATATACACAATACAGCTGCTATCACCTTCGCTGGTATTAGAGACGAGAGTGGTTGCTCACACGCCCTTCTACTTTCGGACTATTTCCAAAAGCGGTGTGAACTTTACGAGACGGAACTCGACCGTTCTCTCAACTCACCAGCACGTCAGTGAATAGCAGTAAAAGAAAAACACAGTAGGAGCGGCTCAGTCTCTTATTGGACCGTGAAAATTCAGCTTGCTCCGTTAATTAAAACAATACACACACACACACACACATTCACATTCACAGCTTCGACGCGCGCGACCGGAACCCTTATAATAAGGGGAGCTCCCAGAGCTACTTACTCCCTAGACCCAGTCTAGACCCAGCTGGGGGAGCTACCCAGAGCTCCAAAGCTACCAGTCGACGAGCTCCCAGAGCTACCAGTCGACGAGCTACGCTACCAGTCGACGAGCTTCCAAAGCTACCAGTCGACGAGCTACTTCCGCTATTTTAAATTCCCTGAATTCAAAATGCGCTTTTACGCAAGATTGTGTCAGTGTGTCTGTATCTACCTGGTCAGTGTCGCCGGGTCTGGTCCACCTCGATCGGGTCCCACCACCGTGGGTCGCTTTCTAAGACGTTGGCCAAGACCCGAATTTAACGCTCTTGGTCTTTTTCCACACACCTGGTGTGTGGGCTGTCGACAGGCGAACAACGTGGACTGGTCACGGAGATGGGACACGATGGAGGTGATCCGGCTCGAAGGACCAAGAAATGTTGGGGGAAAACTCTGTAAAAGACCCAGGAGAAATAAAGACACAATGAGACAAAGTTACTTTCTTTATCAAACGTGTACACGGGTGAGCTGCTAAGAACAACTCACACCATGCACAGTGGCTTGGTAATTTTTATAGGAAAGACAGTGAGAACAGGATAAGAAAATACAAAACAAATAAAATAAACAACTCCATATGTGGCGCTAGTCTCGTCAGCAGGGAGCTGGGAGAAGGCTGTGAGAGATAAAACAATCTAAAACAATATGTCCCAAAACAGTATGTCTTTGCTGAGAAAGTCTAAAAAGATAATTCTAAACTAATCTAACCATAGACAAAAGGGCATGCTTGCACATTTAAAAGAAGGTAAAGAAACATAGAAACATTTTTCCTGTAACATTCCCTCCTGTTTTAACTTATTTTAAATGTATACAACAATTGTCTGTGAAGGTTATTTATTAAGTATCTTAGGCAATTTTTTAATTTTCAAAATGTCAGCATAGCAGAAATGGAAGTCATTTGGTCTAAAGAATAAAACAAAAGAAAATAATAAAAAGAAAAACATAGTAAATGAAATCATAGTAAATGAAATAACAAGAAAAAATAATAAAACTAAAGCTACAAAAAATAAAAGGATGAAAACTAAAATGAAAACTTTGTATTTAAAAATGATGAAAACCTAATATGTAAAATGAAAACTTCAAAAAATACAAGGATGAAAACGTTATATTTAAAATGAAAAATTTTATGTTTAAAAGTCAAAACTTCAAAAAAAATAAAAGCATGAAAACTTGCATAACCTACTAATGTTTTAATCAGTGCATGATCACTTGACAAGTCATTTTTAATCACCACGTCATTTATTAGCAGTTAGTACAAGTTCTCCTCTAACAGAATTGCAACGGGATGTTGTTCTTCTTGAGGCACGGCAACATAAGCAGTCATTGTAGTTGTTATCATCTTTGAAATCATTACTCTTAGGCATGGCAACACACACAACACTAATATGAGCAGTGCTATCATGATGAGACCTAGAAGAAAAAATGGCTTTGCTACAGCAGCCAGCCATGAACCGCTGAACAGCCAGTCAAGCCAGCCTTGTGCTGTAGCTGCTCCAGGTGTGTGGTCAGTGACATATTTTTGCAGAGCGGTCAAATTCTGCAAAGCTTCATAAATGTCTCCTCCAGTTTCGTATCCATCAGGGATAAAAGTGCAACATGTTTCCCCGATCAGCTTGCAAACTCCTCCTTGTGATGCTGTTAGCAGGTCTAGTGTCAGTCTGTTCTGCAGCACCATCGTTCTGATGGCCTGCTGTTCTCCTGCTAAGGCGGTTCCCAGGGTCTTAGTCAAGTTGATGTGTCGTAGCAGAGCATATCGGTTGATTTCCACATGATCCCGCACCTCGGCAACTCCAATGCCGGGGATCAAGCTCTGTAAGAATTTCACTCCACCTCCCCAGATGCGAAACTCTCCCGGCACTCCAGTGTCCACAGTAATGCCGAAAGAATTGGGGGAGGCGATGTCCACTTCACGTCTCTGCCGGCTGCTTGGATGATGTGCAACACTTTGCATGAAGAAAACGTGATCTGATAATTCCACCAGGGCGCACAGACCTCCCCAACCTTCAGGGAGTGACAGATAAGCCTTGTTGCCACATAGGAAGTACCAGTCAGCCAAAACTCTGGTTCCTCTGCTGCTGGGTGCCGTCCGTGCACATCCTGTCTGGTACTGAGTCTTTGTTTGTAGTGGCATTCGGTAGCTGTAGTCGGAGCGACAGTTTAGGCCCATCAGCGTCGTGTTACTGGCACAGGTGGCGTTGATTGAACAGGCCATACACTTCCTCTCGTTCCTTGGTGGGCAGAAAGTGTATATGTGCTTACATAGGTGAGTAGGCAGCTCCCCCACTGCCCGCGAGCCATTGTTCATCACACATACTGGCAGTTGTGATGCGTTCAGTTTGTTCAGTAGAATTACATCAGGCAGCGGGTCTGAGACTTGGGGCCAGGTCAGTAGGTATGTCTGTCCGGAACAGTTCACATTTGTGAGTGATGATGACCTCCAGGTTGCTTTCGCTGGGATGCTGTAGTTGGCTTTGGACCAAAGAGTACCGTAGCCTGGATGTGTTGCCAGGCCCAACAGACACCAACTGCGATCTTCAGGTATGCTGTACGGCCACAGGCCAGACGTCTGTGAGGATAGGGGCATATGGGTACATGCATAGCAGTCAGTTTTGTTATTCAAGTGAGCTGTAGTGTTCATAAACTGCCACCAGAAGTTAGTGGCGTAGCCATGGGGAAACTTGGTGTACTTTCCTTTGTCATACAGTGTCTGCCTTTTCTCCACATAGCGTGACTTGTTGTCCCTCACGGAAGCGAAGGTGAGGAGCCCGGCCATGGTCAGGGCCGCTGCAGTTGATAAGAGCCACCACGTCATGACGACGGAACACACCCTCCTGTCGCGAGTAGACCTCCCGGCCAGGAAAGCTGACCCCTCCACCGGGCGAGATCACAACAAGCGGGCAAGCCTGCCGTCAGCTGTGTTTAGATGGCTTCACTGACTCGCCTGCAGTGACTCTGATGGATCCAGGATGGTCGTTCCGCAATTTTGCAAGCGGTCGGTGTAGTGAGGAGGACTTGGTATGGCCCCTCCCACCTGGGTGTGCTCCAGTTTTTCCTTTGGAGCACCTTGATCAGAACCCAGTCACCGGGCTTTAGTCTGCAAGACACTGGAGAAACATCATCAGGTTGTTGATTATGTACAATGATCTCTTTGTTTTCTAACAGCTTAGACATCCATTCTGCTAATGTGTTTTCTCTGATTGCTTTGTCTATTGGTTGACTGGTAATAGGCAGTGGAAACGGCCTGCCATGAATGATTTCAAATGGAGTTAGTTTATGGGAGCCTTGTGTTAAGCGCATCCACATCTTCACTAAACCCAAACATTCAGGCCACGGCCTTCCTGTTTCTGCCATGCATTTCCTGAGCCTTTGTTTTATAGTGCCGTTAGTTCTCTCTACAAGGCCTGCGCTCTGAGGGTGATAAGCACAGTGGTGTTTTATGCTGAAACCGAGTGCTTCAGAGACCTTAGTGATGACATCATTTACAAAATGAGTGCCGTTGTCTGACCGTATCAAAGCTGGGATGCCATATGTGGGTATGAAGTGATTGCACAGGCACTTTGCTACTGAAATTGCATCTGCCTTTTTCACTGGATAGATTTCCGGCCACTTTGAGAACACGTCTATAACCACTAGGGCGTATTTTGACCCTTGACATTCGCTTAGTTCAATAAAATCCATATGAATTGTGTGAAAAGGATGAGGCGGAGTTGGAAAACGGCCTCTTTGTGGTCGCAGGTTACCCTGAGCATTATATTTTTGACACGTCATGCATGTTCTGACAAATTGTTTTGCTGAGGTTTCAAAATTTACAGTGTAAAAATGAGAGTTGACAATACAGGTCATTCCCCCCGATGACAAATGCGTACAGCCATGAGTCACTAATGCCGCCATCTTGTGGAGCGATTTTTGGCAACACTGGCTTGCCATAACACATCATTAAGTCGTTTGTCAGAACTGCACCGTGTTTTAGCCATTTTGCCTGCTCTGCTGTGCTTGCTGCTTTTTGTTCATTTTTCAACACATCCAGTGGAATCTGATGTGTGTTAACTGCCATCAATGTGATGTTTGCCTGTTGTGCCGCCTATTTTGCTGCTCTGTCAGCAAAATTGTTGCCTGTAGTAATGAAAGAGTCAGTAGGCGTTGTAAGAGGTTGGCATGCTGGTTTGCCAGTTGGTGTAATCATTCCTCTGGTTTTCCAGATTTTTTGCAAAATGATGCACAGCAGAGAAAACATACTGGCTGTCTATATAAATGGTTATTTGTTTATCTTTGTGTATTTCACATGCGCAACAATCTCGTGGGAAGTGACCTTCCTCTCCACGGTTCTAGCAGGCGTTGTCTCTATGTTATCTGCTGTTTCTGCGTGGCTGTCTGCTGCCTTGGTGTTTGTGACTTTGCTCGCCTCTCTGTTCCTGATAGCCACCTGCGAATTAGTGTTTTAGTCTGTTGTCAACAGTCAGCCTTATTTTTAAGTTACAGAATGCTTCTCCCTTTTTTTGTTTTTTGTTTTTTTTGTTTGGGAGAATAGATGCAACTCTACATTTTCACTTAAGGCAGTTTTAGATAATTTCTAGTTCTTCAAACAATGCATGGATCTCACACATTTCAGACTTTCAAGTTAGGGTTGTTTCCCATTTATACAAATATATATATTTAACTTTGCATTGCTCACAGCTCATAGCTCACAGCTCTAAACCTAGGCATTTTTCAATCATATGCCTAAACACTATGTGTCACTGTGATTCTCAAGTATGGTCACAAGTTTGTTTAAATTCGTTTCCAAAACCAACAAAATAATCAAACAAAAACAAAAAACATAAACGTGTCAGGACACAAAAGAAAAAAGAAAAATGCTGCCACCCGAACAAGGCAGAAGTCTGCATATGTTGGCTTTTAATAGCATGCAGCTTGTAACATAGTAGACTAATGTGCCTGCGTTAATTCAGTTCCATATTATTGTGTGAAGTTGCACTGGGTTGGGAGTGGTTTTGTGTGTGTCACATTTTTGGTGAGCCAATGGCTGGAATGAGGTTGGACTAATTAGAGGCAGGTGTACTTGATTGCACTGATACACTGGTCTACTTATAGCCCACACTACAAACACTGCTGTTTTGTTTTGTCTCTCTGTGCAGGTATGTAATGTGATAAAATCAGATATGTTTGGGATGGATTGGTTTTGCGCTATGAATTATATATTAAGTGTGTCGTTTCGTCTCTCTGTGCAGGCCAGGGCCTATTATATGCCACAGCCTAAAGGCAGCAGAGTTGCAGAGGCTTGAGTGACCACTGACTATATGCTTGCAGGGTGGTGGGTCTCCAAGGACAACTTCTAACCCTGTTAAAGGCAACATGTGGAGTGCAACTTGGCTGTGTGGCATAGCTGGCTCTGGCCTTGGGACTGTGTGTTTTTATACAATTCATAAATGGGACACTGGACTGTTTTATCTTTTATCTCCTGATATATTTTTCGCCAATAAATTATCTTTTAGAATTTTATTGACTCATCTTTTTGCCCACGACTGAGACGGTTGGTCAGACCTAGAGTCTTTCTTTGGGTGTGTTACAGCAGCTTCTGCTCTAAAAGAAACAAATAAATAAAAAGAAAAGAAAATGTGGAACATGCTCATCAGCTTAGCCGTGTCTACATATTTAATTCAGCTTCTCAATCCTGTAGTTTTAGCTGTTGTCTACAGGGTTTTGCTTATTGGTTGTTATTATAGGTGTGCTCTATATCTCAGCAATGTGTCATTCTAGAATGATAAGTTTCAAGCTGGTCAAGTGCCTCTATGCACTTCATTAGTTTAGTTATTCTCCGTATTGTCTTCATCTCACATGTCATTACACTGAGTTTCAGCAAACCTTAAGCTTGATGCAGACTACTGCTTAACAATTATCCACCTCACATCATAACCGATTAAGGTGCCTCTTCATATTAATATTATGTCATTGTTCATATTATACCCTTTGTCTTATATAACAGCAATAGCATATTATAATATTTTATCAGTGTGTACCACTATACTACTCCTGAGCCAATTTGTTAGTTAGATCATCTTATTCGGCAAACAGATAATTTAGAATTCATCCAATCTGCGGTCACATTTGTTCTCTCTGTTGCATGGCGGACCAGGCAGTTCTATTATAATATATTATTTATATTTTATTTTGTATCCATCAAGGGCTTCAGATGACCTGCAGAATCATCCTTTTCCCAGGGTGGATATAATTCCCTCGAAGCACAGGCAGACGCAAGTGGTTTTCTGTCACTGGTTTATTTGAAGACTTCTCTCCAAAGCCACCGTGAAAACTATACAGCATTAACAAAATAAAACTCAGCATAAGACACTGCAGTAAAAACACTGTACAACAAACACGATAAATAAATAAATACCTCGTTGGCTGCATGCTGCAAAAAGGGAATTAGCCGCCGTTCTTCTGAGGTTTCCTTTAACCGTGTGTAGTCAAAGTCCACTTAACATGTCTTTCAATAAAAACCATCCTTTCTGCGCGCTTACAGGTGTTTTTCTTCGTTCTACCCAAAGAGGAAACTAGCGCAACTTGTAAGCGAACTTGACTTTCAAAATAAAAGCACCAAAACGTTGACTACAAAAAACAAACAAAGTACTGTACCGCTTAAATAATTTACAATCATGACATGGATCTTGACGAGATAAAGAAATAATCCAAATTATATACAATGTCATCATGCCAACAGTTACACTCCCACCAAATCACACAAATCTTTACGTGGGATTTCCCTAATGAAATAGTCTCTCCAAACAAGCATTTCCACTTATCACCAAAGACTTCTCGTTATCAACCCTTTGTCAGGTAACTTCCAGCAAATAACCATTTAGTCTGCTTCTAAGAGAGTAACCACTCTTTGAACAGGTCTCTCAAGAACAACAGTTTTAGCTGTGTGGCTCCCTCCTTTGTCATGTGTATCACTGACGTGCAACTTTATTCTCCTCACTCGATTATCTGATCCTGGATAAACTTCTGTGACTCTAGCCATCTTCCACTCATTGCGTGGTGCCAGATCATCTTGTAGAAGGACAATGTCGTCAACCTTGATGTTCCTTCTGTTCTTCCGCCACTTTTGTCGCTCTTGTAAATTTAGAAGATATTCTTTCTTCCATCGAGTCCAAAACATATTAGCCAAACACTGCACTCGACGCCATCTTTTCCTAAGATAAACATCTTCTTTGACAAACTCTCCAGGCGGGGGCAGAATGATCTTGGACTTCATTGTTAAGATGTGGTTTGGAGTCAATGGTTCAAGGCCTGATGGATCATTCAAATGTTCAGTCGTGAGTGGTCTGCTGTTGATGATAGCCATGACCTCATACAGAAAGGTTCTCAAGGAGGTGCAGTCAAGCCTTTGAGATGACTGATCGAGAATAGCGGTAAGAACACTTCTTATAGTCCTTATTTGACGCTCCCAGACACCTCCCCTATGGCTTGCTGTTGGAGGGTTCATGAGAAATTCACATCCTAGAATCTTAGCCTTTTCTTGATCCATTCCCTTCATTAACTCCATGAACTCTCTCCTAGCACCAACAAAATTTGTTCCTTGGTCGGATCTTAGCTGTCGAACATTTCCTCTTATGGCTATGAATGCCCTTAAAGCATTGAGAAATGCATCAGTTGTCATGTCATCAACCACTTCTATATGTATGGCTCTTGAACATAGACAGGTAAACAAAAGACCATATCTTTTGAGAGTCTTTCTTCCTTCCTTAACATAGATTGGACCAAAGCAGTCCATGCCAACGTAGGTAAAAGGCGGTGTTGTTTCTGTCCTATCTTGTGGCAAGTCACCCATTTTTTGCTCTTCAGTGGATCTTCTGTACTTCCTGCAGGTCACACATTTAAAAATATGTGATGAAACTGCACCGCTACATCCCAGGATCCACCAACCATTTGCTCTCAGTTCGTTCATTGTCATTCCACGTCCTTGATGATGGATTCTTTCGTGAAAATGCTTGATTAGTAAAACTGCTACGTGGCTATTTTTTGGCAGAATTGCTGGGTGCTTCACATGAGGGTGCAACGTGGCTTGACTTAAACGTCCTCCCACTCTTAAGATCCCTTCTTCATCCAAGAAAGGATTTAACTTGCACAGTGGACTGTTTTCAACTATTGTCTTTAGCTCCAAGCTCTTTATCTCATCTGAGAATGCTTCTTCCTGAACCAACTTGACAATCACAAGTTCTGCTTCTTTTCTCTCCTCTAGACTTGTGCTATCACTTGTTCTTTGCTGAATACCTTTGTGCATTCTGATGTATCTTTTCAGTCTGGCAACTGCTCTCGATAACCTTGACCAGCCAGAGAATTTCTTGAAGTTATCCAACAATGATTTGTCTTCCTTTGACTTTGTGTTACACACAATCAGCTTGCGGAGTTCAGGATCATCCTCCTTGATTTCACCCACCTTGCATTGTCTGCCAGGAAGTTCTTTTTGCCAAAGAAATGTTGGGCCGGTAAACCAATTTGAGGTCCTAAGCCGCTCTGCAGTCAAACCTCGAGAAGAATGATCAGCTGGATTATCTTCTGAAGCGACATAACCCCATTGTTCAGGGTTTGTACTTGACTTGATCCTCTGTATGCGATTTGCTACATATACCTGAAACCTTCTGGCGTCGTTGTTTATGTAGCCAAGAACAACAGTGGAATCTGTCCAGAAGAATTCCTGAAGATCCTGGATTTCCAGTTCACTGCGAAGCATGTCGCTGGTTCGGGCTGCAACAACTGCTGCAGTGAGTTCCAGTCTTGGTATCGTAGTAACACTGATTGGGGAAACTCTGGATTTTCCCATTACCAAAGAGCAATGTACTTCATCAGATTCACTGATGGCTCGCAGGTAAGTACATACACCATATCCTGAGAAACTGGCATCTGAAAAATGGTGAAGTTCATACCTTTTGACATTACCAAAATCAGAAGGTAAGAAGGATCTTTTGACTTGCATGTTAGTCAGGTTGGGAAGGTCTCTAATCCAGGACTCCCACTGAGGTTTTAGGATTTCTGGAAGCTCCTCATCCCAGCCAATCCTTTCTTTACACATTTGCTGGAGCATTTGTTTCCCTACAAGGACGAAGGGTGCGATGAATCCCAAGGGGTCATATATAGAGGCCACAGTAGAGAGCACACCTCTTCTTGTTAGTGGATTGGATTTCACTTGAACTCTGAACTTGAATGAGTCAGACGTGACGCACCACTCTACTCCAAGAGCTCTTTCCATATGTGGTAAGTCCAAAGCCATGTTCAAATCCTTGATTGTGGCACGCCCTTTTGTGGAATGGTTGCCATGACATTCTCGCTGTTGGAAACAAACTTATGCAGTCTCAATCGTCCGATACTACAAAGCTCTCGTGATTCCTTGACAAGCTGGATGGCTTCCTTCTCAGTCGGAACACTTGCCAATCCATCATCTACGTAGAAATTCCTTTGGATGAAATGTATTGTTTCTTCGTTGAACTGACCTTGCCCTTGAGTTGCCAGATGTTTTAGGCCAAAATTGGCACAGCCAGGCGATGAGGCCGCTCCAAACAAATGAACCTTCATTCTGTAAACTGATGGTGAGGTTTCCAAGTTGCCATTCTCCCACCATAGGAATCTCAAATAATCTTGATCTTCCCTTTTGACATGAAACTGGTGGAACATTCTCTCAATGTCGCACATGATTGCAACAGAACCTTTTCGAAAGCGACAAAGGACACCCACCAATGTGTTCGTTAAATCTGGACCAGTGAGTAGATGGTCGTTGAGAGATGTTTCTTGGAATTTGGCAGAGCAGTCAAATACCACACGTATTTTCCCTGGTTTCTGTGGATGATAAACCCCATGATGTGGAATATACCAAGCCAATTTCTCATCATTTTCTTCATCAGGGACCTTCTCTGCATCACCACATGAAATGATGTCATTCATGAAGCTTACGTAGTCTCTGTAGTACTGTTGGGCTTTCTTTAGTCTCCTTTCCAGGCACTTCAAGCGATGTATGGCACATATCTTGTTGTTGGGTAATTTAGGCCTGTCTTCTTTGAATGGCAGTGGCATTTCAAAGTGACCTGTATCATTTTGCACAATGTTTTTTCTCAACTTTGTCAGGAACTTGAGATCATCTTGAGACACAATATCATCTCCAGTTCTTTCTGAGAAGTCTGATTCCAAGACCCTTATGATGTCTGAAGGAGTTACTTCCTTCACTTTGGTTTGGCTCACATAATGCACTACCCTTTTGAGGTTGACAGAAGACTCAACATCTGGTATCACTTGTCTCACTACTATGCGATGACTGATTCCGATTGCGTCCCCATAATCAATACAGGGGTTTCCATTACCAACAATACTCCATCCAAGGTCTGTACGTTGTGCATAAGGCTCGTTCTCTTTGCCAGACACAACTTCTCTCGGAAGCAGGGCTTGTGAACAGTCATATCCGATAAGCAGACCCACGTCACAGTCCTGCAGAGGTGCAATTTCTGACTGTAAGTGTACTAGATGGGGCCACGCTTCTGCAGTTTCATTGGTTGGGATGTGAGTTCTGTTAGCTGGGATGAAATCACGCGTGTACACTGGTGGTAAGGAGATTCTCTTGTTGGAGTAAAAGCCACGGACTTGTAGGTTACTTACTCTTAGAGAACTCACCACTGTAGTTCTTGACGTCATGGTAGAAAGCTTAAGCTTGACTTGCTCTCCATTTGTCTGTAAGGTTTCTGCTGCTTCACTCCACACAAATGTTGTGTCACTCTGTGAGTCCAATAAAGCATACACAAGGACTTCTTGTGCTGGTTGTGTTGTGCAGGAAAGCCACACTGGAACTATTGCCGCTGTTTGCATTTTAGCTCCATGAAGCATTACTGTATTTGAAGTAGCAGTTCTGGTCATTTCGTAATCCTGTGCTAGTTGTACTTCTTCATGAACCTCACTCGAAGTTTCATGATTCCGATTTTGCTTGGCCTGTGGTGGTTTTTGCTTCTCTTTGGTTCGTTCTTCGTGCAAACAAGTAGGATGACGCTTCTGGCACTTGTCACAAACACTCCTACTGATGCAACTCTTTGAGTGATGACCGTACTTCAGACAACCAAAGCACAACTTTTCCATTTGAATGAATTTAATTCTATCATTAACTGCTTTCTCCCCGAACTTCCTGCATTGGTGCAATGTATGCCCAGTCCTTTTGCAGAAAAGACATGTATCAGCATATTTTTCACTGGAACTTGTGATGAGTGTCTTTGCTGCAAAGTTGAAATGTCTTGAGGATTTGGTTTTTTCAGTTTCATCTTGTTTCAGTGCCTGCAGCGATGTGAGAGGGTTGCAAGCAATTTTCACCTCTCTTGTCAAGAACTTCACAAATTGGCTGAAGGAGGGAAATTGATTAGTCGCTTCTTCTATTTCAATAACTTGTCTATTCCATCTTGCTGTTAGCCAATCTGGTAATTTTGACAAAATTTTTCTGTTTTCATTACAGTCATTCAAGATTTCCAGTGCCTTAATATGGACCATGGCGGCTTCACAACTACGGAGAAAGTCAGAAAACTCTCTGAGTTCAAAGCTGTCCTTGGAGCCTATCTTGGGCCATGTCTGAAGCTTATCTCTATATGCCTTTGCAATCGTGAATGGGTTTCCGTATCTTTCCTCCAAAATCTCAACTGCGGCAGCATAGGCTGATTCAGTTCCAAGAAGGAAATAGCCATCGATTGCTTTCTTAGCTTGTCTACTTACATACCGGCGAAGGTAGTAGATTTTCTCCTTATCTTGAATGCTCTTCTGGTCAATCAGCGTTTCAAAGGAGATTTTCCAATCACTGTATTTCAATGGATCCCCACTGAATACTGTAGGTTCAGGAATTGGAATTCGGTTGGCACTTAAAGCTCCTGCCAGCACTTTGACAAGTTCTGCAGTACTGTCATTTGAAGAAGTGGTCACAACTTGTGGTGCAGGAGGCATACACTGGGGCAAAGAGCCTGTGGAAGCACAAAGTTTATTATCCACTACAACCTCGGGTTGCAGTACGTCCTTTTGCTCTTCCTCTTTGTCATTCTCTTGATTGTACACCAGCATTCTCGCCCTTGCTGCACTGAGATCCTTCATTGCCTCCAGATGCTGTAATTTTCTCCGCTTTTCCTCCAGAGTCCTTTGTAGAGCTATGTGCTCTTCCTCTAGTTGAGCCTTAATTTTAGCTTCTTCTTCCTCTCTCTGCATTCTTCGTTTTACCTCTTCTGCCTCTCTTTCTAACCGACATTTTACTGCTGCTGCCTCCTGCTCAGCTATCTTTTTCTTAGCTTCGGCTTCTAGACGCTCGATCTCTAACTGTTCTTTTTCTTGTTCTTGTAACACTTTAAGAACAGCCTGACTTGCAGCAACATCAGCAGCAGCATCTTGTCGCCTTGCAGAAGACCTGCTTGAAAGTACTGAGGTGCCTTTCAAAATGGAAGCAACAGAACCTGAATTGCAGGTGCTTGAATTAAAGAGAGAGCCTGCTTCTGGCCAGTCTTGCTCCTCCTTTTCTGGAGACCTTCCATGCAACCTACTTGAGGCTCTGGATGCAACAAATGTAGAAATCTCTACACACCGATCCACTCTACGACGCGTGACCTGGTCTGGAGCAGAGATCTTTCGTAGCTCTTCATAGACACGCTGGACATCTGCAGAAAGACCTGTGACATCACTTATAATGTCATTAAGCAAGTCCTCAGATAAGGTCTCTGTTGTCTGTGATAAGGATTGTCTTGCAGATTTAACTTGTGTTTTCCATTTGTCATATATATAGTTAAACCTTTGCTGGAGTGCTTTAATTTTCTCATCTTGCATTTCTTTGCCTTTCTCTGTTAGAGTTCTGATTCTTTCACTTCGTCTTGGCTGCTGCGCTTCCTCTTGCTGAGCTTCAGCACCATGCACTTGACCTTCTTCAGACTGATCTTGAAAGTCTGCACTGTCACTAAACTGAACTGTAGGCTCGCTTGGTTCTGACATTTTACAGCACTTCTTAATCAACCCACTTAGAAATAAGAAATGTAGATGGTTAATCAAGCCTCAATGTTTAACACTTACTCATATGTAAATGGCACAAAAATAACACAGTTCAAATGGAAGTGTTATCTTACAAAAATACACCTGATAATAAACTTCAAAACAGTTCAAGAATTTACATCCAAAACCTTCACTTATTGCTTCCCAAATGCACTTTTATCTTAAAATCTTCAAAAGTTTTAGCTTACACCAAAACAAGATGTACTATACACCACAGTAGTTATCAATCACAGTATTCTTCAGCAATGTTTGCAAAGGTCCCTTCTTAGGCCACTTAACTTAAACACCTTTCCTTAAAACACTGCCCTTTAATACTTGTGCATGTGTCATATCACCATATGCATATAGTACTTTCAGCTTATCTGCCAGTTCTTGTCAGCTCCGCTGCGCTGTAGACATGTAGGAACAAGCCCGCTGATGCTTTGAAGTTGCCGCATCGTCAATTAGTGGCCGCTTGCGTTGACGAACAGTCCGAGTTTTCACTATAATTCCCTCGAAGCACAGGCAGACGCAAGTGGTTTTCTGTCACTGGTTTATTTGAAGACTTCTCTCCAAAGCCACCGTGAAAACTATACAGCATTAACAAAATAAAACTCAGCATAAGACACTGCAGTAAAAACACTGTACAACAAACACGATAAATAAATAAATACCTCGTTGGCTGCATGCTGCAAAAAGGGAATTAGCCGCCGTTCTTCTGAGGTTTCCTTTAACCGTGTGTAGTCAAAGTCCACTTAACATGTCTTTCAATAAAAACCATCCTTTCTGCGCGCTTACAGGTGTTTTTCTTCGTTCTACCCAAAGAGGAAACTAGCGCAACTTGTAAGCGAACTTGACTTTCAAAATAAAAGCACCAAAACGTTGACTACAAAAAACAAACAAAGTACTGTACCGCTTAAATAATTTACAATCATGACATGGATCTTGACGAGATAAAGAAATAATCCAAATTATATACAATGTCATCATGCCAACAGTTACAGTGGAGACAGTTACCTTTTCACACACTGTCCTTGGCTGAACAATGACACAGCCTTAATATACCTTATTAAAATATTTTCGTGTGAATTATTTGCTTTATATTCATTTTATACATGCTGGGCATGGTCATCATGTCAACTGTGTTTCATTGTTAATATCACTTTACAGGTTGTTATCCTTGCTATTATTAATTTCAAGTACTCTAAAGATAATTTCTACTGTAACTTTCCCTTTGTTCATCTTTATTTCGTACTTTTTATATTTATATCTACTCAGTGGGGTCTGTTTTCAACCCTTTTAAACTACAAACTACTTTGATCTCTAGTTTTCACTTAATAAGGGATTATTAAGTTCTTCCTGATATGGGTGTTGCTGCAGATGCGGCTGCAGGAGTGAGTGATGGTTTACTAAAAGGATTGTGGGAACTGCACAGTGTCTCGTCTTCTGGTTTTACTAAACTGGCAGTTGAGTTCTGTTCTTCTGACTGTTTATATTTTGTTTTCTTAAATCTCTCAGTTTACAGACACTGTTTTTGTCCGGCGTCTGGACTTTTCTTTTCTCACCACTGCTCGTCAGCAGGAGTGAGTTTTAATTTCACTTGCTTGATTACCCATCTTATTTATGTATTTACTTATTTTTGTTTAAGTAATATATACACAATACAGCTGCTATCACCTTCGCTGGTATTAGAGACGAGAGTGGTTGCTCACACGCCCTTCTACTTTCGGACTATTTCCAAAAGCGGTGTGAACTTTACGAGACGGAACTCGACCGTTCTCTCAACTCACCAGCACGTCAGTGAATAGCAGTAAAAGAAAAACACAGTAGGAGCGGCTCAGTCTCTTATTGGACCGTGAAAATTCAGCTTGCTCCGTTAATTAAAACAATACACACACACACACATTCACATTCACAGCTTCGACGCGCGCGACCGGAACCCTTATAATAAGGGGAGCTCCCAGAGCTACTTACTCCCTAGACCCAGTCTAGACCCAGCTGGGGGAGCTACCCAGAGCTCCAAAGCTACCAGTCGACGAGCTCCCAGAGCTACCAGTCGACGAGCTACGCTACCAGTCGACGAGCTTCCAAAGCTACCAGTCGACGAGCTACTTCCGCTATTTTAAATTCCCTGAATTCAAAATGCGCTTTTACGCAAGATTGTGTCAGTGTGTCTGTATCTACCTGGTCAGTGTCGCCGGGTCTGGTCCACCTCGATCGGGTCCCACCACCGTGGGTCGCTTTCTAAGACGTTGGCCAAGACCCGAATTTAACGCTCTTGGTCTTTTTCCACACACCTGGTGTGTGGGCTGTCGACAGGCGAACAACGTGGACTGGTCACGGAGATGGGACACGATGGAGGTGATCCGGCTCGAAGGACCAAGAAATGTTGGGGGAAAACTCTGTAAAAGACCCAGGAGAAATAAAGACACAATGAGACAAAGTTACTTTCTTTATCAAACGTGTACACGGGTGAGCTGCTAAGAACAACTCACACCATGCACAGTGGCTTGGTAATTTTTATAGGAAAGACAGTGAGAACAGGATAAGAAAATACAAAACAAATAAAATAAACAACTCCATATGTGGCGCTAGTCTCGTCAGCAGGGAGCTGGGAGAAGGCTGTGAGAGATAAAACAATCTAAAACAATATGTCCCAAAACAGTATGTCTTTGCTGAGAAAGTCTAAAAAGATAATTCTAAACTAATCTAACCATAGACAAAAGGGCATGCTTGCACATTTAAAAGAAGGTAAAGAAACATAGAAACATTTTTCCTGTAACACTAGGAAAGGGTCAAATTGTCCAAAAATATTATGTTTTCCCTCCTTTTCCTAATCGATTTTCCTTAGCCTCAGTGGAATATAGGGGTGCGCGATACAGCCTCAAAATTATATCACACTGTTAAGCACTATTACGGTATTAACAAACGCTTAATTCATCATTTATCACAGCTATCACTGCTATTCCATCACTGCTCATAATTATCATAATATATATATATATATATATATATATATATATATATATATATATATATACATATATATAAAAAACACCCAGCATGCCCCTGCGGGCGGTTTATCCTTCAAGCTCGGGTCCTCTACCAGAGGCCTGGGAGCTCTTCTCACATCCGAGCTCTTCTCTGAGCCCTTGGTATTTCTCCAGCTTCTCGTGTTCCTTCTTCCTGATATTGCTGTCATTCGGAACCGCTACATCGATCACTACGGCCATCTTCTTCTGTTTGTGGTAGACAAACAGAAGAAGAAGAGCTCGGATGTGGAGGGTGAAGGTAACGGTGGTCCCCGTGGTAATCGGAGCACTAGGTGCGGTGACTCCCAAGCTAGGCGAGTGGCTCCAGCAGATCCCGGGAACAACATCGGAGATCTCTGTCCAGAAGAGCGCAGTCCTGGGAACAGCTAAGATACTGCGCAGGACCCTCAAGCTCCCAGGCCTCTGGTAGAGGACCCGAGCTTGAAGGATAAACCGCCCGCAGGGGCGTGCTGGGTGGGGTTTTTTTGGTTTTTTTTATATATATATATAAATAAATATATATATATATATATATAGTATCTTGTTTTACTTTTATGCAGCTGCTTTTCCACCATGTAACAGTAATTTCCATCCATTTGCTCTTGCTGTCGTGTGCAGTGCAGTTAGAGTGCATTTAATGAGTGATTCAGCAACACTTTGCGGAGTCATTTGTTTACTTTTGGGTCAAGCATCACCAGCTGCTAGTATCTAATCCTTCCCAGCCTGGTTGTACTGTTTTTTCCCTCAAGTGGCAAAACAAGTATGCAGTTTCCATCTTAATTTGGACTAAATTGTACTAAATCATCATCATCATGGTTGATTCCTGCTATATTTAAAGTAAAACTTCCAAAACATGGGTCACAAAATGTGCATCTTACTTCACCCTAATGTGGTCTTGTTGTGTTTTTAGTGCCCCAAAAGCCAGAAGTCTATCCCAGCTGGCCTGAGTGGAAAGTTAATTTCATGACAATCCTAAATGCCAGTAATAAAACAGCAGACACAACTAATGCATACTGAAATATAGCAATAGCACAGTAGCAGGAGGAGACAAGTATATAATCTGTCCTTTGATATTTTCCACGATTATATGAGATGTTAATTTCTGGTTAATTTCAAGGGTGAAAAAAGGCTCCCTGTTTTCTATTTTCAGTTAAATTATCAGTTTTTCAATCTGAACCTTGCATGATTAAAACAAAAGTGCTAAATTAGCTATTAGTAGCTTGTGTTTCATCATGATGGAAACTATGAATTGGTCTTGCTTGAAGGGCAGCAGAGTGGAGAAGATGGTGGGAAGAGATTGAAAACAATCGAAGGAAAATGAGCCCTGCTTAAATGGGAAATAGAGGTTAAATGGTTTGTAACACAATAAGGCCTTTGTGGAGAATCTAAACAATGTTCTATTTGATTTTCCAATTAAATCTCTTTAACAAAGACGAGCGATGTCGAAACAGAGACAAAGACTGCTCTACGAGATTTTTTTAAAACCCCAAACTATGCAATTAAAGAGCTATTTTAAGAAAATTAACAGAAAGTCTCTATTTGAAAGGTCATCTGTTGCCCAAAACTAAATTAATGACATTGTTTTCGTCCTCTCTTGCTTTTAAGCTCTCCCTCCTTCAGACATATTCTGAGAGAAACCGTCAAAAACACGCCCGAGGACAGAGGAGTCGCAGGTGCTTCTGTTAACACTGGTCAAAGATTCAGGGGGGAAAAAATAAACAAAGACTGACAGTCAGACAATTTGGGAGATGCAGCTGAAGTCTCACAACACAAAGTCCACAATATTTACACAAATAAGCAATTAAATGGTGCAATTAGGTGGGGAAAAATAGGCAAACAGGTGTTTTTAGGGTTGAGGAAAACAAGAGGATGTTGATTATGCCATAATAAGCAGATTATTGTTTCCATCAGCCTGTTCACACACACATTTGTGTGTATTAATTTCCACAGCCTTAATAGTATATTTCACAGTTGACAGGGAAAGTTATTAAGTCTGTGTCCTTCAAAGATAGTTTATGCACTTTTGTCTTTGGGGCGATCTGTTTTAAGAGGACGTGATTACTGACTATGATAAGAGACAAAATTAAATATGGGGAATGTCCTTGTCTGGCCAAACAGCAACGCAAACTCTGGTACTAAGAGCCAGAGGGATCCTTGAAATGTGAAAGGCATTTTAATGATTTATGACTCATTTCTGAGAAGACGATCATTTAATGGCAATAACTCAGAGATGGAAATTTAAAAGCCTTTTAATTGAACGTGTCCTGAGGCCGTCTTTGGTTTTGCGAGTTGTTTAAGAAAGGCATTTGATTTAATGTGGCGAGACAGAAGAGGTTTGAGTTTATGTCAACACGACATAAACTCAAACCTGACGTTTGATGTGTAAAGTACGGCTTTCTTTTCTTATAGCTGAATTAGACAGCAGTTTTAAATTAGCCAGGATGTTCAGAGCTCTTCTCTGGTTAAAGGTGCAGCTTTACTAGAGATTTGCTCCCTTGCTCCAAACTGAATTAAGGCCGTCAAAGAGAACAGTGGTTTGTCCAGTACACACCTCAGTGCACTGCTACTGGCATCACTGCTCATTAATCAAAAACAAGCATCTTAATCTTCTGAACATTTAGGATTTGTTTTTAGCATCTATGCTGACTTATAGTGACTTTATTCAAATATTTAAATGTGAATGTGCTGGCTCTTTATGGTTAAGACATAACAGCATAAACTGCTCCTCAGGTGTGAAGTAAAGGCCTATGTCTGATGGCCCTGAGTCATCTTTTATGTTATTACTTGCTTTCCCTGCTATCACAAGTCAAAAGCCAGTTGTGCTACAGGGCTATATAGCGAATCCAGTCATGACCAACTGTTCCCTTCAGGGGTCGTCACAGTAGATCATCTGCCTCCATTTCAGCCAATCCCTAGAATCCTCTTCTGTCACACAAACCATCTGCATGTCCTCCTTCACTACATACATCAGCCTTCTTTGCGGTCTTTCTCTTTTTCCTCCAGGCCAGTAGCTCCGTTTTCTTTTGTCCAATATATACACAATTCCTCCTCTCCATATATCCAAAACATCTTCCTCTCTGTCGCTGTCCCTCTGATGTATTCAATTTCTAATCCTGTCCCTCCTGGTGACTCCCTAAGACGATCTTAGCGTGTTCACCTCTGCCAGCTCCAGCTCCACTCCGTGCCTTTTTGTCAGTGCCACCATCTCCAAGCCATACATCACAGTCATGGACAACTGCTCCTAACATTACTGCTATTAGTTACACCACTGCTATATTTTTTAATCTGTGCTCTCCATGCTCTTTCTCAGTATGTTTGAAATAAAAAGAGGCCTTCATGAAATGTACTAATACAAAACAGCAGGCATAATACAAAAGGTGTCACTGTTGGAAAAAGATGATTTACATCTGACGATAAAAGATATCATGAATTGTATTATTTTTACCTTAAGTCTTTGTGTGTTTGTTTGCATCATCAGGGCAAAATTTGGTGATGACCTGCAGATATGTATTAGTATTAGAAATGACAAAAAAAGTAGTTTGGTGTACTTGTGGAACATATCTGTGGGTCCATGGACAGATTTTGCCAAAGTATCAAAAGCTTACACAAAATTATAAGTGTGTATTTTCAATCAAAATTAAGCTTTGACATTTTTTTGGCACATTTCTAATTATAAAGGCTTTATAGGACAAATGTCCTTACATTGCATGTCCTCCTAGCAGCAATGTTTTACCTTCGATCTCTTTCAAGCAGCTTGGCTTCAGTTTAGCCCACTGTGTGAAGAAATGAGCTCAACATGAGTCCAACTCAACTGGACTTCTTTCTACATTAGGGGCAGGGATAGCTCAATAAAAAGTGTATATTATTATTATTCATAAAATCATTTCAGCTTTCATCTGAGAATCTGATGGGAGTACCAGGTGTTCTGAAGAGTTGGACAATCTCTGTCATCATCTGAGTTATCAAGGTCACCTGGCTCACATGGACCACCTCACTATGGGTTCGATACCTAGTACTCCCCATTAGCTTTTAGAACTGTATAAGCTTCTCAGATGAAAAGTGAAAAACAACATAGGAAAAAGTCCAGTTGCGTTCAACTCAAGTGCCTACCAGTCATGGTAAGAATTTGAACTTGGCTGATTGAAAACTTACACAGAGACTGACTATATTGCCAAAACTTTTTACTCACCCATCTAAATCATTGAATTCAGGTTTTCCAATCACTTCCATGGCAACAGGAGTATAAAATAAAGCATGTAGGCATGCAGGATGCTTCTACAAACATTTGTGAAATGCTAAATGCTACAGTCAACTGTTAGTGTCATTATAACAAAGTGGAAGCCACTGGGAACAACACAACCTGAGTCATGAAGTGGTAGGCCACATAAAATCACAAAGCGGGGTCAGTCTTACATCACCAAGCACAAGCGTTGCATGCAATTATGTAAAGCACGCTGATGGGTTTAGATTTTATTATTGTCATTTGTATTAGGAAACATTTAACCATATATGCTTAGAGGTGTATAATTGATTGTGTAGTGATAGGATGTGTGATCTTTAACAGGCTGCAAAGGCTTGGTGTGTATTCCACACTGGAATGCACACCTACATCCTGGGAGCATGGGAAGAGGTCGTACCTTGTTTTATTGTTTTATGGCAGGATAAACGTGGCTATATCTGTTTTAGGCTAAGTGCCTTTTGTTGAACTGTTGGATTTTCCAGACCAGCAGGTTAAGGGACACACACACACACACACACACACAGTATCTTTGTTCACATGTATACCTATGTAAGATGTTATATGTTAATGACCCTATGCATATTCATGTAACCACAATAAAAGGAGTGCTATGGGGAACCTGGCTGAGAGTCTGACAGAGGTCAAGTGGTGGGACGACACTTGACTCCAGGCAGGTCTCCCTCATGCATGAGTAAACCAGAGAACTTTGGTGCCTTGTATCTTGCTTTTTGCTGCGTAGCAAATTGTCCTTAACGTTCCAGCGAATAGGTTCAAGCTACAAACCTATCACATGCCATCACTGAACTCTAGAGCAGTGGAGACATGTTCTCAGGAGCCACGAATCATGCTTCCCTATCTGGCAATCCAATGGACAAGTGTGGATTTAGAGGTTGCCAGGGTAACAGCACTTATCTGACTGCCTTGTGCGAAATGTGAAGTTTGGTAGAGGCGGGATTATCCTGTGTTGCTGTTTTTTAGGAGTGAGGTTCAACCCCTTAGTTCCAGCGAAAGGAACTCTTACTGCTTCAGCATACCAAGAGATTTTGGACAATTTCATGGTCCCAGTTTTGTGGGAACAGTTTGGAGATGGCCCCTTCCTGTCCCAACATGACTCCAGCGCACAAAGCAAGGTCTGTAAAGACATGGATGAGTGAATTTGCATGGAAGAACTTGACTGACCTACACAGAGTCCTGACCTCAACACAAAAGAGCATCTTTGGGATGAATTAGAGCGAAGACTGTAAACCAGACCCTCTCGTCCAACATCAGTGTCTGACCTCAAAAATGTGCTTCTGGAAGAATGGTCAGAAATTGTTCTTTTCTATGCAGATGAGATGTATTTGTTTGCACTGTGCACGTTTACCTCGGGAAAACCAGAGATGGCCCACCTAGAAATGCGTTAACTATGAGAAGGACCTTGTAATGATGGAATATTAGGTCCATTTTAAATTTTATACAGTTACACAAGAAATCATAGGCGAGTTGTCCTTCAACAATACTGTAAAAAATATTTTGTGCTTTTGAGCATTACGAACACAACAGTTTCTACAGTCTGCCTCCAGTTCACAGCACCAGTTTGTGCCAATATGTTAGCAATTCCTGAGAAACGCACAAAAAAGAGGAACACGCAAAAATATTGCAAAACTGCCGAATTACATCATCACATCATGCCATGGTTTTGCATGCTTTTGAAGGAGGAAATTCCCCAAAGTGCTTACGTCCCTAAAAAATGTCAGTTACAGCTTCCTAATTCTATTTACTCAAAAGTGCTGACGTGTGTGCTACATTATCACAAACATTTTGTGAAGAGTAAATGGCTTTCAGTCCATCTTGTAAGAAACTTCCAATCTATTCTTTTTGTTGGAAGTCAGCACAATCTTGCCAACCCTGAATATGTCCTGTCACTCATATAGGAGGTATGCTATAACATATGGGCATTAAAACTGATCCTTGGGACAAATACACTGGTGCACAGTGGTAAATGTTTTCTTTCACACTTTAAACTCATCAATCTGGAAAAGCATCTTGGTAAACTCTAAATGACCCCCTTGCAGTTGTCTGTTTTATATTTGACATACTGACAAGAAGAAGGCAGTTATCACCGAATCCCTGGGTTCTACAAACCCTTCAGATTGGACGTAGTGCATCTGCTATGTCATTAAGAAATCCAGCCAGAGGGTTTGCACCATGAAGAAGCAACAGTCCCCTGCAGAGTTTTCAGCATGAACAAAGACAGCTTTGTTTACATTTCTCAACGCTTTATGTCTCTCCTTAAGGCCTAACAAATATGTTTAGTAGCTTTTTAAACCTAATTAAAGATTTGCAAAGACAGTGTTAACAAAACAAAATTTTTTATATGAGCTACAGTTTTGTAACGTGTATGTACATGGAAAACACAGAGAAAAATACAGGGACATAATCATTAATTATTGCTGTTTTACCCTTTAAAGGAGACAATAGTTTTACAAAACCACAATATATGTATTTTAACATCTGGTTCACCTTCTTGGCTTTTCCAAGGACAGACTGCAACATCTCGGCTCCTCTCGTGTGATGGTGATTGGCTGTCAGCTGACTCCATACTGCATGGCATGAGGGCATAGTGGACGACCGAACCGACCCTGTACAAACAACCATCTGTTCTAACGCCCTGCATTGAGACAGCAATGATTCATCAAGATTAAAATCCAGAGCTTGTGGTGTCTGGTACCACACCTGACCCAAACAGATACTGTAAAAAAGAAATATCTCTAAGATTTAGATTATCTTGCAGCTGCTGTTGTAAGATGTATGAATGTATTTTGTGACAGAAAAAAGGCTTATTATTCACAAAAAGTAAAGAGTAATATCTTCTTTAAGTCACAGTGAGCTAGCTGATCAGCTGTAGACTAGGAAGTGTGCCCAAGGGATTAACAAACATATTGTCTTAATTTTGCCACCAGTGACGGTACAGCTAAGACTGAAGGATGTGAGGAGAAACAGCTTTATTACTCCACAGGCAAGTGACCCAGAGAACTGTAAAATTGGTCACAGAAATGGTATTGATCCTGCTTTTCAAAGAGCTGTTGTGACCAGACTCATAATGCTCCTGTGTAAATGCTCCCTTTCTGCTCTGTCTTTACCCCACTCAGCTGGCTGTGATATTATTATTAAGTGTAACAGACAGGAGCTACTGTTGAATTCATTAACATGTTGTAATAAAGTCACTTTCAAACTCTATATGAAAAAGACATCTACTTTTTAGGCACTTTATTCTCATCAGAAATTTTAAGAGAACCCTTTATTGAGTATTTGAGTAAAAGAGGCGCCTCTGCAAATATGAAAACTTTCTACGATTGAACCTGAGTCACACAGCTGTAAATGTTTGGGACTGCCCATTTGCAGTGCAGGATGACCTTGTCAGAAACAGGGATGGCCCTTATACAGATCCCCACCTGGCCTGCACTGTAATGGAATGGTAGATGAGGAGGATGAGCCAGTACAACCAGCTTGTGCAGACAATGACTGATCGTCTGGGGAATGTTACCCAACATAATGCATTACCGCAACATAATTGACTTTAGTGCAAGACAAGATCCCCAAGGGCTAACGGTTTAGGCTCAAGGTCACAGATTTGGACAGAAGGTAACGTAGGTACGAGGAAACAAAGTGGACAAAAAGACTAAAGAATAAGCAACAAAGAGATCCATTATCCTCGACCTTGCTTACAGGAGCATGTATAGAGTGCAGCCCTCCACATTTTACAACACCCATGGATCCTATATAATAAAAGCCTTGCAGGAAAAGACAAGCTTCTCCTTTTCTCCTTCTCTTCTGAGTAATATTTCATTTCTGAGAAATTTAATTACTCTTTACAAGACAGCAGAGATTTTGCTTGAGAAAATGCTCAAGTGAAATCCAGAATCTTTTTTGTTCCATTAGGAAATGTAAAGCCAAAGCTACTTCTGCCATTTAACGAGGCCCGCTGACTGTCTCTGGCTCCAGTCTCCGGCCAAATGACAGCATATTTAGTGTCATCACCCATCAAGCATCTGTCACTCCGCTGTGCCTCGTATCCTGACTGATGGGCACCCCCTGGTGTATAGTGAACTGTGAGCCATATGACTACCGTGCCCCTATCTGTGGTTAATGACCTGCCAGAAGGCTTCCATGACTGAACAAAGAGCAAAACTTATCAGCATGTCATCCCCAAGAGTCACAAATAATGCAGTTTAAACACACAAACAGGGACTGTGCTTAATACCTGCAAACCAAATGGGTAAACAATATGATTATTAGAATTCGCTGTGCACACTACTGCTGGTGTTTATGTTCATATGCATCGATTATTTCTATTATCCATGACATTTATCTGTGAAAAGAAGGATTAGCCTGAACTAAACTTTTTCCGGCAGCGAGGTGCAGTCTGCCATTTTATCCTGGGCTCAGACTAACACAATAGATCTTGCAGGAGGATTTGTGTATTTATTTATTTATTTATGTTAAGTGAAAGCCACAGAACTATATATTTGTATTCAGAGTACGTGATGAATGTGCACTTAATGTTCACTCTTGGCAATGGTTATTAACTGCTGTTAATGTTTCATTGTTAGATGCAGCGAATGAAGACGATGGACTTCAAGTGCAGCCACTCAAGTCCAATAACTTGTGCTGCTGGCGAAATGTTTATCGACAGGATAATCTAACGCTGCTTTGTGGAAAGAAGACATTATGCAGAGGCTCAAAATGAAACCGAAGAGGGGTTTTATGAAAAAAGTAATGCTCCAGTGTGATATGAAAGTACAAAGCAAACTGAAGGTTTTACAAGAAAGGGGAGAAATGTGTCTTCTGTCATCTGTAAAATGATGTGAAACCTGTAGTCTCTGTTGGATAATTCCTGTATCTGTCCAAGGGTAACAGATGGGAAACTAAGCTCCAGTTGGAAATGAAAAGCAGCACAAACCAATTTATTGGGGATTCGCAGCATGAGATCTTTGTTCATATCAAATGCGAAATTCATGTTGTTCCCTCTGTGGGTATAATATCCACTTACTGTATCCATTCTAATAAGCTACATGAAGGGTAAAAGAAAAACAATAATAACTAAAGACGGAGCTTCTTTTCCCTATATATCCTCTCCAGATGTTTCTGAAGAGAGCCATCTTCCACTAGGGCCTCACTGTTGAACATGAAGGGCCCTTTAGGACCTTTTTCAACCTGACAGGCTGTTTTTTATCTGCTGGGGTGGCAGTGACCATGTACCACTGATTGTGGGATTAAATAGATGGGGTAAGGATTGCAGTCTTGAGATAGCAGCGGCACTATGTCCTCAAGAAACCATGATAAGAGCGGTGCTGTCTGGTGTAGAACTTGAAGGTTCGGTTTAAATGGGAACTTATTTACTTCTTCCTCCCAACAAAGTGACCTGATATAACATGTTGAATGTAGAGGAGAGACAAATACTTGCAGATTTGCGCAGCCTGCATGAGAATATCATTCACCAACAGTCACAGATATGCAGAACAATCGGATACATCCTATACATGATTTGGCAGCTTAACTTTTTGAATTCTTTGGGGTAGAGGGTTGCGGTGGATAGTATTGTCACCTCACAACAACAAGGCCCTGAGTTCAACTTAACCAGCCAGCTAAGGCCTTTCTGTAGAGTTTGGATGTTTTAACTGTGTCTGTGTGGGCACTTTCCAAGTACTCTGGCTTCCTCCCACAGTCCAAAGCAGTTAGCGTTTGCTGAATGAAAATAAATAACATCTAATTTTATCTGCTAGTGTCAGAAAAATCAAGATATGATTGGAGTGCAGACATTCACCTTTAATTTAATCAGATTTAACAAAAAGTTTATAATAACTGTTTAGGAATTTTATTTTTATAGTTATAATTATGATTATAAAATATACTAAAATATTTTTAAACATAAACTCCCATTTTGAGAGGTTTGAAGTTAATTCAACAAATGAATATAATTTTCAGTATAAGGACTGTTATTAATACCTGGATGAAAATCTTGTGCAGTCAACGACTGCATGAAAATATGGACAACACCAAATGCTGTTTTTCCTTACTTGAGATGCTGTGCTAGGTCTTTAACTGAAGAGCTTCTCTATTGGGCTGAAAGCAGGTGACCGACTTGGCCATTGAAAAATATCCCATTTCTTTGCTTTGAGAAACTCTTGGGCTGCTTTTCCTGTATGCTTTGAATAATTAGCCATTTGCACTGTGAAGCACGGTGCTGTGGCTTTAGAGAGAACTGTTACTCCTATCAGCAGTCACATGATCATCGATCCCACTCGTAGTCATACATGCCCATCCTATAACACTTCCTCCACCATATCTGGTATGCTTCCTTCTCCATACTTTTCCTTTTCCCATCATCTGGTACAAACTCATCTTGATTTCATCTGTCCACAGAATTTTTCTCAGCGCTATGCAGGTTCTTTTAGATATTTTCTGGCCAGATTTATTCCCTACCAGTTTGTAAATCTTCTGTTTTCACATTCATGAAGGCATCTTTTGATTGTAAGACCTTGACAATGATGTGCCTACCTCCACAGGAGTATTTCTTCTGTTTTTCTCAAAAATTTAAATAAATCTGTCTTCATGTACTTTTAGTTATTTTCTATGGTCTTGCTGAGCTGGTGTGTGAATCCCTTCTTTTTTAAAAATGTACCAGGTTACTGTTTTGGCCACTAATTAAGTTTTTAATCAACTTCAGATTTCGTGTCTGCGTTTTTTGTTTGTTTGTTTTTTTGTCATGAAATAAGTCTCAGCTGACCAGGAAACTGCCTGTGAGTCTATTTCAACATTCAGATATTCAACAGATAAAAATAAGGACTGAATACACTTGGTTCAGAATCAGTTTTAGATAAACAAAATGTAATCATTATCATATAATCAGAAAAAAATCACGTAATCATGTAAAAAAACAAAAACAGAAAAAACATTGTTTATGTGCTAAAAATGGGACTTAACTTGAGTATGTGTAGCCTGAAAGATAGAAGTTCTTCTTAGCTTCAGTATCTAAAAAGATTTTGTCTTTTGACTCACTGCACTCTCTGTGCTGGCATGTTGCTGTTTTAGACACACAGAAAGGATCAGATTCTATCAGTATAAAAGCATAACAGAGAATCTGTCACCTTTAGATCTAAAGAAGGAGAGTGAATATTAAACTCTGTCATGTCGGTCAGTTTCTGCTGTCCAGGACCGGCTTAAATAGCTGGTGGAGGTTCAAAAATACCAGTAAAAAGTGAAGCAGCATATCAAAATATGTCGAGCAGCCGATGTAGCCACAACATTAAAACTACATATCTAATAGGTGCCGATCTCCTCAGCAGATCCTTTGGGTGATCCGGGGTGGAGCTTCCATCGATTGGGGTTGCTGTGGCGGTCTCGGGAGTTTCATGGTCGGATCAAGGCCTTGATTTCTTTGTCATGATCCTCGAGCCATCCCTGAGCATATTTTGCAGTCTGATATTAAGCTGGGGAAGTGCTGCTGCCACATGGGGGCTGTGAGTGGTCTGCAGCAGTGATTAGATGGTGGTACATGTCAAGGTAACAAGCAGAACAGAACATTACATGCTAACAAGATGAGCTGTTGTTCCCTTCACCTGTCAGTGGTTTAACTGTTGTTACCCGATCAGTGTATATCTTTTCTTGTGTATTTTTTTGCGCTCTTTTTATTTATGTATAGGCTGACACTTTTGATCTCAGTTCTCTATATGTTTTGTAAAATGAAAGTAAAGAGCACTCCATCTTTTTGTGTCCAGACTGTTTTAGTTAAAAAAGGACTTTCTGTTTGTTTCTGCTAGCCCATAGTTTGACCTTTCCTTGGAGAACTACAGGAAGCCACTAACATGGCAGTCAGCCAATCGTAACCAAAAATTTAGGTCTTGCACCGATGCTGACCAATCCAGCACTGTATTGTAAGAGATATTCAGAAAGCTACACAGCAATTGATGTTCTCATTATATTTTAATACATCACTTGAATACGTGATGATGTAAAAATTCAATAAGCAGTCTTACGTGCTCCTCTGGTCCTCATTTAGCCCGCACACGGTGTGAGATGAAATAAATTACATTGCTATTGGTCATGAAGTTGCCTGATGGATATTTTATCAGGATGCTGAAGAATTCTCACGATTGATGTTAATGACAAAGTGTGCCATCTGCCACAGCAACAGGTAATTTAAGGATTCCATCATAATCTGTTGTCACAAGCATGAACACAGAACGTTCCAGTAGCAGTGCAAACAGACCGCAGACAGCATCCAGACGTCTCGTTTCCAAAAACAGAGTCAATTTATTTTCTAAGCTCTGTGTGTTGTTGTGTGGCCTAATGTCTTCTAGTACAAAACATGACTGTATTCAAGGACTGCATGCTGTCAACACATTTTAATTAAACATGTTATACAGGAGGATGATGTCATAACCGTCCTCAAACAGGCCAGTGCAGTCGACCCTTCGCGTTCATATAAAAACAGGAGCGTGGTGCAGACTGACCGAATGAAGGACAAATTAGCGCCGGGAGGCTGACCGTGTCAGAGCTGGCGCTTATGGTGAATGTGAATTGTGATAATGCATTTTACCATCAAATATTCATGAATCAATGCACATTACAACCCGTGGTATATGCCAGTGTCTAATTGCCAATTATACCTGCAGCTCACGGAGCTCGATGTTGAAAAGAATAGGGGGGGGGGGTGGCGGGACAACAGTATCATAGAAATTGCTTAAAATCACACGATAGAGCATTTTTCAATACTTTTCACAAAGAAAAACAATAGAAAAACATCTTAATGAACACGTTTTGATGGAATCCTCACTATTAGAAGATAAGGTGACCCGAGACGAATTTAATGGGGAGCACCACATCCATCCAGAAATAAGGAAAGTGAAGATTAAGAGACGTGTCAGCTCCTCTGACATCATTACGAATATGTTTCCTGGTAATGAAACAAGAAAAACGGGCATCCTTTGCTGCCTGTCTGCTTCCCTTTTATGCATATAATATTAATCTGCAGTAAGATACCAACATTATTGCACTTTTTCTTTGTTTGCTGTAAATGCTTTGATTGGGATTTACCAGGGTCTGTGTCAAAATAACATACCAGAGACTAGACTTGTGGTGTCTTTGTACACAGAGCCAGAAAATACACCAGGTAGTCCATTCATATGAAAAAAAAAATGAAAGCAGTGTACCTGTAAAGCCCCCGTGTTTTTAGCTGTGTAACAGTGCTCCTTCAGCCAAAGGGGATGGATGTCCTTATTTATTTTTTAAAAATCACATACATTTTATTTGGAATCTGTGTCTGTGTTCATACTTGAAGACAACACCCATCGTCTAGCAGTTGCTCTTCCTGTGATTTGTTCATTTTCTGTATTTAAGAGGTTTTCCTCCCTTATTTGAATTCGTGACTGTGGGCAGTGTAAGTAACACCGACATGATTTAATTCTTCACTGAATAAACAGCCCCCTCCCCACAAAAAAAAGAAAACAAAGGGGGACAGCGGCTTTCTCTAGTGTACTTCTTGGAGATCTGATGGGATTCTGGTCACACAAAAGCCCGTCATGGTGTGACTCCATCGTTTCCAAAACCAAAGGCTCTGCAGTCAATTACAAAGGCAATCAATAATCGCAAATGAATATTTGACAGCAAATTGGGTTGCTGTAGGTGTCACTGATGAGATTTTGGGGGATTTTTTCTGCATTGTTAGCCTGAGAGATTGAATTTACCATGTAGGGAAAAACTGTTCCGGTTTGTTGATTTTTTTTAAATAACCCATGTTTTTGCTTTAAGATAAATACAAAATCCCATTAAAGTCAACAGACAGATGTCTCTCAGCACTTAACAGAACTTAACGGTGGACAAAATGTGAATGATTGAATACCAAATAATCAAGCCTGAAAAGTAAAGGCAATGGGCACTACTGCCTGTTGTATGTTTTACAATCATCATGAAGATCAATAGAAAAAAGGCCAGCAAACACAAATGTCTCAATTTTAGATCCTCTAGTGTGTTTAGATTTAGAAAATTTGTATTTTAAATAATGCTGTCTCATTCTTAACTAATGTGGTGTGAATTCTCGGTTTAATCAAGCTGACAAAAACGAATGAGTGAACAGTTACGTCATACTACTCAAATCGAGCTTTTGGCAAGAACGTTATGTCGAACATTAAAGTACCAGCTTTAATTCAAAACTTATATAGAAGCACATAATAGTACGAAGAAATGTGGACCATAAATCTTGAAGGATAAATGGGCTTATACTTGTATAGCACTTTTCTACTCTAACTGAGACTTTCTACACTTAAGCACCTTGTTTAACATTCATGCACACACTCACATCTGCACCTCTGCACACGGCCATAAACAATCAGAAGAGTCTGTTCAGTGACAGGTTGCTTCTCCCCAAGACAAGAACTAACAGACTTAAAAACTCCTTTGTCCCACACGCCATCAGACTGTTTAACTCCTCTCTGGAGGGGAGAGGGAGGGGAAACAGGAGGACAAAGGAGGGGGGAACAACTAAGCTGTAGTGCCTCTGCACCTCACTGTACAATACCTTGTGCAATACTTTTTGTAAATAGTCAACAGTGCAATAGACTCAATACTTGAAATGTGCAATTCACTTGTATTTTTATTTTTTATTCCTATTTATTCTATTTATCCCCTTTGTATATTTTATTTATATTTGTCTCTGTATTTATATATGTGTGTGTGTGTGTGTATATATATATATATATATATATATATGTATATATATATATATATATATATATAACAATTCTGTAACTGTAACTTCGGTCGTTGCTGTGCTTTTTGGAAGTCGAATTTCCCAGAGGAACCCACCCGAGGGATTAATAAAGTTCTATCTTATCTTATCTTATCTTATCTTATCTTACATGGATGCAACTTGGGGTTCAGTATCTTGGTAAACAACCCGCTCTACCTCCTGAGCCACAGCCACCCAACTGGAATGCTGTGATATTAATATATGACAGTACTCTGTACTATTAACTCATCGTTCACACTCAGAATATGCAAATAAAATTTAGGGATGACAATTTTTCTTTAATATAACTCCCAAAACAAATTGGTTTTCCCCACTTTTTGTCATTTGTTCATTAGGTTGCGACTGCTAACATGGAAATATCTGCCTGAGCTCAGTTAGCCTTCGCATAAGAAATGCTTGAAATACGTCACTCTGTTTTTGTGCAACTGCCTAACTTCTGTTAGAGAAGTCTAAGAGAGAAATACACATATTGATAACAAGCAATTAAAATGCAATGTAACCTCGAGATATGCTGACATCTTATCAAGTGTTGGCAGAAAAAATGAATAGGGGAGATATGAAGCTTGTGCCTGGAGAGTGCCACAATAAGATGTATGTGCTTAAATATATATGATTATAATACAGGTGCTGTGTATTTAGTTGATCCTAATGCTAACTGCCATGTTTGTCTGGGACCTTAATCAGGATGGACTGAGGGAATCAGTCCTTGCCATTTAAAATATTCCTCTTCGTAGCGAGGAATACTTCCATCCTGGCTTCCTGGATGTCAGCCCCCGTAGGTATGTCTCTTGCCTCCTATTTTTCCATCTGCACACAACTCCTCCCGTATCCCTGACACTTAATTTATTAATAATGGGACGGATGTCAGGTTAGGTGCTCTCCACCAGTGGAAATGCCCCACTGGCTCGATCTTCCTCTCCAGGCACCCACACGCTGGATGACAGCCACTGCTCCCTTTCCCCCCCTCTGAGGCACTTTGGCCTCACATGTCTGCATGGCCATCCACTGCAATGCGCAGTCGACTCTCACAAACCTATTTCACAAAATATTTTACTGTATGTGTGAGGAGAGTGAGAGAGACTGAGGTGCTCCCAGAGATTTTCCAGGTACCTGCAGAGATTTTTAAAAAAATGCTTAAATAGATAAAACGGTTATCTTTTTAAAACTGGTGGAATCTTAGCGTTTTATCATTTGTTGCAATGTTTTACTTTAAATTCAAGAAGCTTTTGTTTGTCTAAGAGCAGCAAATATTACTGAGATTAGTATAAAATGATTGTACTATATGTGTGTGCTGCAGTTCTCCACGTGGTTCCACATTTCTAAAATGATTTAGGTGTCAGAAACTGAGCCATCACATATCCCTCATATTGAGTATCAGAACAAAGCCTGTTATTCAGGCTTTACGAAGTTTGCTTGTCTGCACACTGAGGCAGCGGGAGGCTCAGGTGCAGCAGAGAGAGACAATCCCTTCACATTCAGAGGGGAATAGACCTGTCAGTCCTCTAAACCCTTGAAGAACCAACCAGTGGAACCACATGCAGCTCTCTCAGCACACGCCACACTTATCTGGTGTGAACCAGGTTGGAAAGATACTAAAGATACGTCATCTTTCAAGATGCAGGCATTCTTGGTGGATAATGATTGTGTTTTCTTGTGTTGTGGATCTGGATGCATCGCACTGAACATTCATAATATTTCAGTGAGTCACACAGCCGGTTCTGAACAAAAAATAGAGCTGGGGGGAGGGGTGTTGTTTCTTTGTTTCAGGTTTAAACAATCAAAAATGTGTGCTGCCTGTAGTCCTCTCTGTGTGCTCACTGCCAGGAAGATTCTTTGGTCATTAACAAATTCAGATTTCCCCTTAACTCTTTAAAGGGTAGCTAATAGCTATGACTGTTGCTGCTCTTGACTTGCTGTCAGGAGCTTGGGTCATTTTAAATACTGACATAGTGAAACTCAGAGTTTTCAGTCAATAGTTTCATAATTGGGGGAATAAACACATTTTCTTGCTTTTATTGTTGTCTGCTTAACAAGAATCTCATGGAACATGAGTTAGGCTATTTTATCAGTCCAGCTGTTGGGAAATCAAAAGATCCTTCTTCAACACAACACCCCGGTACAACACCTGCATTGCTGCGGATGTAATGGCTGAAATGACTGTTTCACACAGTTTCAAACCACTCCACTACATGCTGACAGTCACGATGAATCCAACAAAACCACATCATCTGTGGTTCCAAAACAGAAACCCTCGCCACCTCAGCTACACCTTGAGACACCTATACCCTGTCCATGAATATAACAAGAGGATTGGAGACTGGCAGAGTCCATCTTCTGGAAAAGTGCTTCACCTTGTGCCAAGAGCACAGAGACACTTCTAACTTAGATTATACAAGGCCCATAACAGCAGGCCCAAACCCCATACTCCTTTATGCACTCCACAGGTGCTGCTAGGGTATTATCAGTTCTTATATTCCACAAAAGCATGTGAAGCCTCAACAGGCAAACCTTTCCAGCTGCCTGGAATTGCCTCTTTCAGGAGACTGAGTAGTGTGGTTCACTCTTAAATGCAGCACACCCTTTTTGAAAATGATAACCCCCACCTTTGCCACTCCGCAGGCCCTGTCTCAGGAATCCACAAAAGTAAAGTGCAAAAATGACTGTTTCTTTCATCAGAGACTGTATATAAGCAATGGAAGCAGCACCCATTAGACAAAGTCACACAAACTCGAGAACCACCTTGAGCACCCTTGCCACCACCATTTAACTTACTATGTTTATGCTTGCAGATCAGTGACCTGTCACTGTCACAGGTTTCTACATACACTCCGACCTCTTTTTTGTAACAAGTGGAGTCGCCTCCTGCTGACCATTAAAAACCATAGACGTGTATGAGTGTATGGGATTTCACATACCTCCACTTTTCAGACTAAGAAGTTAGATCCGTGTTTGCTGCAGGTTCAGGCCAGCTTCACAGCTTCAACTCTTTGATCATTTATTTTCTTTCTTTTCGTGCCATTTTAACGCAGGCACTGCCAGCCCATGAGCAAACTGCACAGCAAACTGCGCATTCAACATTTTGGCCTGGGCATAACGCATGCTGCCTCCTGCATGCTCAGTGTAACAGCCACCAGAAACCACCAGATGAATTAGAGAGTCTTAAAAGTGTTGGTGGAGGGATTTTTTTACCTTCTGGTCAGCAACCGCTTCTCCAAATCTTTGCTATACTAAGCAAACCGCCTGCAGGAAGATAGCTTTGTAGTCACTAATGCATAAGCTACTCTCAAAGTCTGTTTCTCCAAAAGAAAACTGTTCTTCACTAACGAGCACGGCATTTATTCCAAATTCCCTAATATATTCTGCATCTCACTAAATTCACGCTTCAATTCTCCCTGATATTTTTTTCACTTTCAGTTTTTCACTTTTTTATTCCCAGGCTCGGTGTAGCGATAAATGAGAAAAAAATGCAAATCACAATAGGCTGACTGGGCTCAAAAGCCACACTTGTTGCTCCATTCTCACTGTTAGACATGTAGACCTTTATATTGTGTTAGCACATATACAGACTGCCGAGCACAAAGAATAAAGATAATCGCATTACAGGCGGGCAGTTTGGAAGCAGTCACAGGCTGCGCTTTAATGGAGGCGGTGGCAGTATGGTGAAAGCGTGCGTGCACGGGTGCTTGTGTGTGTGCTGCTTTGTGAGAACCAATTGAGGCTGAAGCAGAGAGCTGGAGAGAGAGGATCACAGCCTTATACACCGTGTCTGTGTCACATGAGAGGGGGTCACCCAGGATTCCCTTCAAGCTGCTCTTCAGGAAAAAAGAATGTTACAAGATTTGTTTCCCGCCTCGTTTACCGGATAGGATCAGCACGCCAGCGCTGCTGCTTTATCTTGTGTTGTCTATTTTTACATTTTTTTTTAAAGAAGATGCCGAAACGGGGAAGAAAAGTGAGGCAGACTATACCGGGAACACACTATTTAAAAGATCAAGACTCCTTATAGGAATCAGTAAGAAACATTATAGGTAAATTATCTTTTTAGGGTAGAATTTTTCTCCCATTTCTTTTTACGTGTTTCTTTTCCTCGTTTTAATGCTGTGATGCAGGAGCTTTGGAAGAATTGCAAATTAGCCTGTTTATCTCGTTGATTTGGATCTTGACTTTAATATAAGCCAAATATTTGAGGCTTTATTTAGGGCTCTAGACATACTGTCGCTTTGCTCAACAAGCTATGAAGTAAAAGTTTTACACGCCAATTTTATTTGCCTTTTCGCCTCGTGTCTTGATCACAACACGCTGCTGCAAGGGGCTGTGCACTGAAACCAACCGCGATTTACAATCTGCATTTTCAGTCGAGGTGATTTTACTCGTGTTTTCTGCCCTCGGAAGAGGAAGGTTGAACTCCGCTGAGGGAAGGTTTACCTCCTTTCATTTGCTTGAGTTTCTTTTGCCTAAAAGATCAAGGACAGTAGCAAAGGGTTTGTCAAAACTCCGGAGAGCGAGGCTATATGAAGATCGAGACACAGTTGTTGCTTTTCCCTCGCAGAAATGCCAGTGCGTGCTGTGACCACCAGGTTCATGTACAAGGGACTTTGCACTATTCCAGATGTCCTCACCTACCGGACCCCTGTTATCCTGCCTGAGGATGAAGTGGAAGGTGAGGCTTGTTGTTTTTTTGCTATCTGTCTGTTTGCTTGCTTTGAGCATGGTTTCAACCAGTGACAGTAACGATAACAGCTGTAACTCCCGAATTCGAAGTTCAGCTGCCAAATCAGGACCCTGGAGAGCTCCAGAGGGTGTGCGCTGTACAACCTTTTCAACAAATCCGACACCAGATCTCTGTGTGTAAGATCTAGATGGTTTATAGTTTTGTGCTGGGGAAAATACCGACAAACTATGCTCTTACTTTTTTTCTTGCTTATGATTTTTGGCACAAAATTAAGCTGTAGAAATAGTTAATCGTGCTTTTTCCATTCATACATCAACCAAAAATTTCAATTTATCATCTAATCACAGCAACGGGATATTATATTGTGAGTAGACTGCATGTTTATACACTGCATTTCTCGGCTGTACCCCTGACCTCTATGAGACTCCGTTGCACCTGCTGTTATTTACTCATCCAGCCAAGACTGAGACACAGACTGACGAGTAGAGGGACTCTGAATTTTGTTAAAAGGGAAGGATCCAGTAATGGACAAAAACACTATAATGAATGTCAAACTCATAAATATAAAACTGCAGATTACTTGAAAATCGAAGGCAGACAAAACTCATCAATGAGATTGAACGATGGACTCATTTTGATCCATAAATTCCATCATTTCATCTTTTATGAATTGCATTAACCAGAAAAGAAGAAGAAGAAGAAGAAGAAGAAGAAGAAGAAGAAAATAAGCTTTCATGCTGTACAGAAAGGGCAAGTGAAAGATTCACTTAAGCATTAAATTCACACTTGCTATTGTAACTGTAGGGCCGAGTTGTTAAAAATAGAGGTTTTGTTTTGCCAAAATGGTCCTCACAATGAGAATGCACACTTGGCAGCGATTTGGAACAAAGCCAGGCAGACTACAATAAAGAGATAAGTCAGATCAGATTTGATATCGCCAAGTCTTTTATGCATAGGGAATTCCATTTCCCCTTTCTTCTGTCTGTAGGTTGCCCGGTCCTCACAAGTGGCTGCCTGCCCTTGCTTCGAGCCACTCATTTGACATTGAAAATCCGCTATCTGCAGACACGATATAAATTAAATTAAAAGATTGGCTATGGAAAAGCAAGAAAAGAACAACAGCAGTAAAATGTTGGCGGGTGGTGTCATCAACGGCCATGCAGCTTTTCAGGTATTGGGCGAGTCTTTCCAAATTTTAGTTTACTAATTGAGTCATTAAATATTCAGAGTAAGACAGACCACTGAACCATGAATATTTACTGCAGGGAGGATTCACTGAGCATGTAATGCACTGCTACGTTTGCATGGCCTCACACCCTAGCAGTGCCCACAGTAAACAAGTAATCTTCCTGTTTTCACCTGCTCCAGTGGCAGGTAAAATGCATTAACGAGAACTGTAAGTTGATGAGGGAGGCAAGAGAGTTTAAGATGAACCTCTCCTGTTTACCAGCACAGAGCCAGTCCAAGGCTTTGAATCTGCAGCCTCCAACGTACCCTTTCACTGCTGCGCCACCTTAACGCACTCTGAGGGAGCTGCAGCACTGCTTAAATGAACCTTTTTGGTCTGCTGCAGTCCAGGGTTTCTGAAAAATCCCCCCTCTCTTCATAGAGGTCCGAAATTCAGACTGTAAATGTTGTTTCATCCACAAAATCTTTAATTATATTGGGGCAGAAGTTCCCTGATTGCACAGCTCACATAATTACTTTTTATAATCATATTTATGATAATCTTTTTTTTTCTTGCAAGGTGCACATATATACTCCAAGTGCAACTGGACATGTTTAGAATGATCCTTGATTCAGTGAGTCTGTCGCAGTCAGAAAAACAAACCTGATAAAACAGATAACATTTTATGCTTCATATAGGATTATTATCATTCTGTGCCATGCTGCCAATAACTTACGCAAGCCTCCATTTTCTCTCTACATGTATCCTAACATCTAAACTCATCATCAGGCTCACAGAAACTATAATCGCAGTAAATCCGTTTTTAGTATTGAAGAGCATGCAGGCGATGAGTTGTGCGGTTAAATCAATGGGACTTTTTTCTTGGTGACATTGTTTCAGGCACGGGTCGACTGCCACTTTGGAATACACACAAAAAAACACAATACAAGGACGAGAGGACCTTGCATCCTGTGCAATGACACGTGCTGCAACGTGGACAGTACATAGAACAACCCGTCCCAGACAAACAAGTTAAAGAGTTTCATTTTACCTCCAAGTTTTAGTGTTGACTGATTTTCTCCTGTACCAGTAAACCAGCAGCATAAGAGCTGCAAGATGCATTGTCTAAACAACCCCCCACTCGTTAGCTGAAACACAGTGGCAAGATGGGGAAAAATGTTGTGCAGTGGATCTGCAAAACGGGACTGAGCACATAGCCTGTGGGGAGAGTTTTACCTGAATCTCTGGCGTAGTCACTAGAAACCCAGGTCAAGAGTTTTTGTTTTGTGCAACGGTTTTTAAAAAGCTCAAAAAATATTATTATTCATCTTCATATAATATCCAGTACCTTTGAGATTTTCTACAAATGTGACCTTTTCAGAGGGTTTTAGAAAAAAAACCAAATCTGTTCAAACATCACTCATCTTTAGAAGTTTAAAGGGATGCAACAGGGGACTGAATGTGAAATATCACATAGCTTGTTCTCTGTTCACAAGTTCTTCAAATTTAATGCAGAAAACTGTTAATGATTTGTGGGCATGTGGTGAGATCTGATTTTCCAACAGCTGTTCAGTTACATATTGGATAAAGGTGGGCAGCAACACATTTCAGAGAGGATAAAAAACATCACCTTTTGACCTCCAGCCTTCATCTGAGTTTAAAAATATATAGCTATCAAACACCAGATTTTCCCATTAACAGCACCATCAGGGGTACCCCAGAAGCACCATGAACTGCAGTGCCTCTGTTTTTTTCATTGACTAAATATTATGTGCATTATGGTTATTCTACGACAAGACCTAGGGACCTTAAATGAGGATATAATTTACTATGATGTAAGGAATGACGTAACTTCTTTAAACTATAATGTAAAGTTGAAATTAAGAAAACAGCTGAAGATGGCATTAACTTAAAATTGAGTCAGATATTACAGAATCACATGTTTTCTGATTTTATGCTGCAATTGGATGAATATAACCAATAAAATGAAAAAGAAGTTCTAATTATTTCAGTGGTAGAATCAACACTCAACAGAGATTATATATAAATCTTTATAATCCTGTCATTTTAAGACTTTGCCATTTTAAGCTGCCATTTTATTAGGATCACAGTCTTAAGTGCAACATAATGACATCCCTCCCACCCCTCCAACAACCAAATCAGGCAGTAACTTACACTGTTTCCTGAAAACTGTACGAGCAAGTAAATGCATCAGTAGGAATGACAACAGTGAGGATTACAGAGACTTGAATGGACAGGACATCCTCTGGACTGGGTGAAGTTGAGGGAGGCTGATTAAGTGCTCGTAGCTCTTAATGGATATGCAGATCCCAGGGAATGTTTTTCAAACAGATGGTTGCCGAGGTGGGCAGAGCCGACAGCAAGGCTTCCTATCCTTTTCTCTGCCCTTGTGTCACGCACTTGTCATAAAGCCTGATATGAAGCCACACTATTGTAAAAGCAGCCGTTCTCCCGCCTCTTAGAAATCAGTGCGCATTTGTATATCTGAGATCTGTAGATCCCTCATGTAAAACTGGATCGGTTTAACTCATGATTAAATCATCTTTTAAAAATCCTAATCTGGGCAATGTGGCGTTGGGCACTCTCTCTGTAACCGTGGAACAAAAAGCTGCCTAATTCATCACAAATTATACGTGATAATTAAGCCATTATGTTAATGACATAACAGCAATCACTATATTTAATCATGTCCCTGAAGAAACCCATGAAACATTTATGTGTGCATTTATCCTGTAAACACTGTTAGGTGAATGTCTATGTGGACATTATGCAGTGCCAAGTTTCTCTCTATTTAATAAGCACTATATTAAATCCCAGGTCCAGAGCCATTATACATGACCGACTGGATAACCTCTAATGCCCATATTGGAATTGATCCAATTCATAATTACACAAATAAATAAAACACTCAAAAATGTATATTGTATAATACAGGAGACTCGTACAATACAAATTTATTAGACCACCTGTCAAAAGAATAAGTAAAGAACATGTTTTTAAAAAAACGCATTTATAAATAAATATTATATTATTATTATTATTTTTTAGGCAAATAGCAAAATGAATTCATGTTTGAGAAGTCAGAATTACTCAAGAATAAATTCAAGTGCTAAAACTAATTTTTCTGTTCAGGAATGCACGTACGTAAGTGCCTGTAATTTGGCATCTTAATTGAAAAAGATTTTTCTGCTTTTTTGTATAATGGTAAATTTAAAAATTCATGGAAAACAACAAGAATTGTGTTTTAGCATTAAGGAGCTTGCACACACAGGTGGATTAACTATTATAGCAACATAAAATATTATTGTATTAATTATCAATTCTGTTAATTTATGGCAGCTGTGGTGCGAGCCTTACATTGAGTGGTGCTCTAATTAATTTGTTAAGCACTGTACATGAGGTAACAGACACAGTCTGTGGGTCTTTATTGATGTTTTAGAGCTTACTAGAACAAAAAAAATCAGCATTTGTTGATTACCGGAATGATATATACAACATTTTCTGATAATTGTGCAAATTATCATTTTATTAAGACATGATCTTGCAGTGTCAGTATTAAAATGTCTAAAACACACCCCATAACCCAGAGTAAATTGGTGCTTTAACTACACATGTGCTGGCACAGATAAGACACTCTTTTTATGGCTGACAACAGCTGTGACTTCCTGCCAGTTAAATTCTTGGAGGTCTCTGCGAGCTTGTATCGTTCCTCGGTGCATCACCGACAGAGAATGTGAACAATATTTATAGATCACAACCAGCAGGAGAATCCCCCAGACATCAAGCATTGTAGTGGAGTGCAGGCCTTCTTCCACTTTGTATGCAAAGCTGTTGTCTTTTATGCTTACAAATGGAGTTCCTTTTTGCTGCAACATTGTAAGCAGGCATTATATGTGTTATGTTGGTTGTGTTACTGTATTGCAGGTGCCTAATTATACACATACAGTGACAGTGGTCAGGACAGAGGCTGGACATGCTCTGTACATATGCAGGTAACGCTTTGTAGTAATTCCATCATTTATAAGCTTTAATGATCATCATTTGCAATACATTAATATACAGAGTTGTATTAAGAAATCATCAAGCCATTTATAAGTTTAAATTAGAACATGACCACGAACAAATTATGACTACATCGTTAATAAGTGATGGATTGTGGGAGCCTCCCTGGCAGGTCACAGATGGTGCAAAGGTTCAGACTGAGGCCAGTACCCACTCGACACAGAACCCATGTGATGAATTTCTTTAACACTGACACGTTACAATCTGCTGGCGGTCCATCGTTCACAAATTTAATGTAATTTGTAGTTAAATAAGTAAGTCAAATGTTATTTCTGTAGCACCTTTTTAAGACAAGCATCTCAAAGTGCTTCACAACAAAATGCCAGAATATTTAAAAAATGTTTTAAAAAGACAAACAGAGTTAAAAATAGCACAATCATTTATTGTGCTTATAACAGGCTAACTTAAAAGTAATAGCTCATCAAAATAAAACCGTTATAAAGAGACGCTACAGTAAATACTCACATCTGACTTACAAAGAATTCAATGTCTGAATGTTTTATTTTTTAATCATTTGCTAATAATTTGTTCATGATCACAAATTTCACTTACAACAGATTTGTGTTGCCACTTATCAAACATCCTTAAACGTAATGTAAACTGTAGTTCATCATTAATTAAAGTTTTATAAATGACTTGTAGCTGAACATTATTATCAGGTGTTACACTTGTAAACAATACGGTTTAAAAACAATAATCATAAGCTGTGTGTTTAATGTAGCTTTCTGCGTGGTCAAAGATCTGGTCATTAATGTTGCAGCCAGACAGAAAACTTCACAATTTCAAATAACAACACTATCACAAGACGTTAATTATGAGACTGCATCCTTAATCTCCCCTTGTCTGCCGCTAGGCAACAGCCATATTTCATTCACATCATTATACTGAGCTTGGAAATGCTCAAACATTGAGCTAATAAATACTCAACCGGTGGCAAAAATATACTCTCACTGGTCACTTCATTAGGCACATCCTTCAACCAGTTTGATTTGAGCTTTGTGACGTGGTGTGTCAGCCAGCCGGAAGCATAAATGTGCTCATAAATGGTCATTAACAATACTCAGGTAAGCTGTGGCATTTAAATGATACTCAGATGGTACTAAAGGGCCCACAGAGTACCTGTATAAAAAAGCCCAAAGCCGACTGTACTTCCTCAGGAGGCTGAGGTCTTTTAACATCTGCAGGAAGCTCCTGAGGATGTTTTACCAGTCGGTGGTTGCTGGAGTACTTTTCTATGCTGTGGTGTGCTGGGGGAGCAGCACAGCAAAGAAGGACTCATCCAGGCTGGAGAAACTGATCAGGAGGGCTAGCTCTGTGGTCGGCATGAAGCTGGACACTCTGGTGACAGTGGCAGAGAAAAGGACATTAAAGAAACTGATGGACATTATGGACAATGCCAGGCATCCTCTGCACACGGCCATTAACAACCAGAAGAGTCTGTTCAGTGACAGGTTGCTTCTCCCAAAGACAAGAACTAACAGACTTAAAAACTCCTTTGTCCCACACGCCATCAGACTGTTTAACTCCTCTCTGGAGGGGAGAGGGAGGGGAAACAGGAGGACAAAGGAGGGAACAACTAAGCTGTAGTGCCTCTTCACCTCACTGTGCAATACCTTTTGTGCAATACTTTTGTAAATAGTCAACGGTGCAATAGACTCAATACTTGAAATGTGCAACTCACTTGTATTTTTATTTTTATTCCTATTTATTCTATTTATCCCCTTCGTATATTTTATTTATATTGTCTCTGTATTTATATATATGTGTGTGTGTATAACTCTGTAACTTCTGTCGGTGCTGTGCTTTTTTGGAAATCGAATTTCCCAGAGGAACCCACCCGAGGGATTAATAAAGTTCTATCTTATCTTATGATGTGCCAAGAAACTATCCCCTACACCATTACACTACCACCAGCAGTTTAAATTATTAACAGAGGGCAGGATCCATACTGAATGTTGCAGACTCATCTGAGCAGGCGGTATTTTTCCAGACTTCTGCTGTCCAGTTTTGGTGAGCGTGTGTGAACTGTAGCCTCGGTTTCTTGTTCTTAGCTGACAGGACTGGTACCCGGTGTAGACTTCTGCTGCTGGAGCCAATCTTCTCCACAGTTCAGCACTCAGAGATGCTGTTCAGCACAGCAACTTACTGTTGCCTTCCTATCAGCTTGAAGCAATCTGGCCATTTTCCTCTCAACTCTGGGATAAACGAGGCATTTTAACTGAGAAATGCCACTCACTGGATATGCTCTCCTGGTTGTGTGGTGCAATGGTTTATACGGTTGCCTAACAAGCAAAAGATTCCCAGTTTAATTAGACGAGGAAATACAAATCCCTTTGGAGGAGCGTCAGGAAGAGTAAAGATCTGCCAAATCAAAACATCCGAAGCTACCCACTGTGGCTCTCTCCTGTGACTAAGGGAGCAGCTGAAAGTAGCTTTCTCCACAAACCCTAGAGATGGTTGTAGGGAGAAATCCTGGTTGCAGTTTCTGAAGCAACCATGCCACTTTTAAAGTCACTTCATTCACCTTTCTTCCTCGTTTTGTGGGCTCAGACTGAACTTCAGCAGGTTTTCTCTACGTAAATTGATCGAGTTGCTCTCAAGTGATAGACTGGTTTGCATTAGTCTAATCAGGTATTTGTACCTAATAAAGTGGCCAGTTAGCATAATAATTCTACGTTGTTGTTAATAGAATCCTACAGGTCGAGTTAAAGGTCAACGTCAGTCTTAAATAAATTGAAATGGGAAATTTTGTCCTAATATGACCCAGCAATGCATCCATATCACTGGAGAAGAAGTTTGCATATTCTAAACAGTAAAGTTAATTCGTCTGTTTGTTAAAAACTCCACTTTCCTTTTGTCTTATTATGAAAAACATGAGAAAGTTAGTAATGACAATGTGTATAAAAACCTGAATATCATAAAACAGCATGGAAAAAGAAGAAAAACAAGATAAGAGCAGAAAATCAACACTTCCCTAACAAAAGACATCAGTCGAAGACAAATCTGTGCTGCCTGTCTGATAAGTTCAAAACAAAAGCTAATAAAGTTAAGCTGTAATTCTCAATAATTTTCCTGAAAGAAACCAGTCGCATGTTTTCAACTCAGCCCACAAAGAGCTGCAGGTAGTCATTTTAACCTTCCTGCCTTCTTGGGACCTTTTTGTGCCACTGCTATGTGTTAAATGGCTGCCATTTCCACTGTGTTCAGTGGAATATAACCAAACTTGCCACAGGATAGTTTTTACCTGTCAATGTTAATATTCCAGTGTGAATTCCTTAAATCAGCCTAAAATGGCTGAGTGGCAGAAATCCCCACACCCATCACCCTGGGGACCATTTTCTGCCCATTGACTTCCATTATAAACGCTATTTTTCATCCCCAAATTATCATTATATGATTTTATTTTTTCTTCTTTTCTTGGATGTCAATGAAGACTCAGGGCCTTGAAGTTTTAATTTTTAAATTGCAAAAAAAATGCAAAAAAATAATGGCAGGTCAAAATGTATGTTGGTGCCAATCTTTGGTCCATCTAAAGGCCTACTTATAATGACAATCACATATTACTTCAACTGGTTTTTTGTGGAAATATTTAGTTTCGTTTTTTGTTTTTTGGGGCTTATAACACAGGGCGCTCATGTAATAACACTGGGATTTGAAGGGTTAAAACAACGACAATATAATTAAAACTTTACATGACTATTTCAGGGAGAAGTAGTTTTACAAGGTTGGCTAATTTAAAGTGGAATAAAATATGGATATGTGGTCTTTTTATGGCGAGGCTGAGAATGGTCCCTAGGGTGATGGGTGTGAGTTTTTTAAAGGATGGCAGGAGGGTTAAGTACTTTTACACAGCAGGGACTCTTATACATGCCGGGCTCGTGCAGGGCATCATCACTGTGTTCAGTGATGGCATGTTTGTGTAAATGTAACAATACATGCAGGCTACAAATCTGCAGAAGCAAGTAAGTAGATTAAAATGTTGTAGTTTTAGAAGGTGATTTGTGTATTAATCCGTCTCACTGCTGTACACTATGGGGTTAGTGCATCTTTTTTGTCACATCACAATTGATGGTTATCATATTTTTGAAGCGCTCAGTTCGCACATCAGGACAGATAAGAACAGGGCTGTGAGGGTGTCACTCTGTACTCGTTGTGTCCCCTCGACACCTTCTACATGCATCCGCACTGCATGAACTCACATTTGTCTCGTTGTTTTGCGATAAGCTGGGATGGAGCCAATTAAGGTGTGTAAAAATGAGTATTTAAACAGCTCTTTTGTTTGTGTGCTGGACAAGAGAGCAAAGTCTGGAGCTCCCCGAACAAATTAGTTCACTGTTAGGTGCCTGCTAATGTTGGGGGGGGGTTAGTCACCTGGAATCAGTTGGGGTTGTTTGATTCAATATAATCATGCTCTAAGCAGCTGTTAATGTTATTTAGTGATGTTAAAAGTCGCATTATTTTGACAGCATTTGTATTATGTGCCGACCTACTTTTGCTCTAATGCATTAGCAGAGCTCTCTCTGGATACTGATTAATATGACTCACATGTAGTATCAGAACGACGGATGTCACGGGTGTCATCATACTATTACTGACATATTCCCATGGGAAGGTGAATTATTTAATGAGTAGATGTGACTCATCTCTCCCACTGATTTCTTTCTTCTTCTTCTTTTACCTTTTAAACTGTTTTCCACCAGAAGTCTTCTTTTAATAAGAAGACTGCGCTCCTCATTTGTTGACCAAAAGTTTACTTTTAAGTAGAGCATGTTAATTAGTGCCAGCGACTTTCTCTTGTCACCTCTGGACATGCAGTCTGAGGTTGCCGGAGAAAGGTGCCTAATTTAAGATTCCCATTTATTCTGGAAAAGAATCAAGTAACGCCTTTATTTTCATCCCTTTCATCCCAGCAACTGGCTGACACAAAAGGTCCTGTTTGATCCTGACTAACAGGGTGCAATTAGCAGGAAGGCCTGAGTCTCCTTTCTCCTATGCAAATGTAGCCTCTGAATGTGACTGGACACATGTACATGTGCAATTCATCTGGTTTAGACTCACGTAAATTTGACATCTGATATGAGACCTGAGCGTGAGTCTGACACATGAAATGAGCTTTAATAATGTGGTGAGATGGAACATATTGTGAAGTATGAAGTCATGTTCAAGCAGTGACTTCGGGGCGGTGAAAAGAGGCTGTTGTTATTCTCTTCCGTTCACTTCCTGCGGAGCAAAGAGGCTTCTTCATCTACCCCCTGCTGTAACAGCTCTATTATCGTATCGTTCAATGTCATGATCATTACTGAAGGTGAAGAGGGGTTGTTGTTTTTTACAGTAAACTGGACAATCACAGTAGGGCTTTCTCAGCGGTGGTAGTGCATGGTCGATACCTTTTCTCGAGGATAACACTGCTTGTGTTTGTTTCTTCTGAAGGCAGCAGTCGTTTCCTCTGAACTTCCAGCATTTACATTATCTCCTCCCATGCATGAGAAGCAATGTGAAAGAGGCATCTTTTAGCTACTCTCTGTCCCGTTATCTTTATTTTTCAATGGGACCTTTCATCAGCACTTATGGTGTGATGGGTTCACTCAGCTCAAGCACTTAGATGTGACTGAGAGCGCTGAGGGAAGGTTACAGTAACTATAAGCCATCCACACTGCTTGCAGACTAAAGAAGAATTAGCTGATAAAATATAAACAAGGAAATAAATGCACAAATCCCAGGCATCTCTTTCTCTTTGGAAATCTCGGCAGCAATGACACAGTGGAGGAGTTCCATGCTATCAGTATTATTTAGTAACAAACGGCTGAGCAATTCTGAGCTACAGAGCTCAAAGAGAGGCCGTCATCAATCAGTTGTTCTCATACAAATATTAGAGGAGGTTTGTTTTCTAGAAAGTGTTAATTTTAACTAGAGATGGCACGATACCACTTTTTTATGTCCGATACCGATACCGATATCATAAATTTGGATATCTGCCGATACCGATATGAATCCGATATAGTGTTTTTTAATCAACAAAACTGTTTTTTAAAATATCTTGCTGCATTTTGCAAGTCTGCAAGTTCATACTCAAGTTTAAAACAACAACTACACTAAAGCTATTCTGTTATACCTGTATACAAAAAAAATATTTCATAGTTCAGCAATACTGATCAATCTAATAAACTTAGACCTACACCATCCTCCCTATTCTGGTATTTTAAAGAGTACTTAGCGTAAATATTAAGCAACCTAACTAATAGGGTTCCAACTCCCAGCAACAACAAAAATAAATAAATAAAAAATAGGGAACCACCCCTCACGCTCCACCTCATGATGCTTAATCGACGTAATCAACCTTAATTTGATGCAGTGTGAAAAAAAATGCACAGAAATCAATTATTTTTCAAGAAATATTAAATAGATTCAACATCTTTCTTCAACAAAATTGCAGACTGCACAGATGGTACCTTCCCAAAGGAAAATGTACTATAGCTTACTAGGGTATATATATTAGACTTAATAGTTACTATATACAGTAATTGACTTCTATTCATTTTACATCAAATTAAAACTTTGGGTGTCAGATAATTATTTATTAAAAGCTCGACATTTTAAATGAGAATAAGAAAGAAAAGTATGTCTTTGTGCCCCCTTTTCCCAGTTAATGCCCTATCGGCCCCCCTGGCTAAACTTTGCTAGATCCGCCCCTGCACAGTTACCAGCCGTCAGCTACGTAGAAAAAGATCCTCGAGTAGAAAGTAATAATAAATACATTCTAACAACAGCTGATCAAGCTTAAACGTGCTGCTGTTGTTCAGCCGCTGGTTTGCTCTTTCTGGCGCAAAGTGGACCAAAAACAAACAAGAGAGACTCGCGACAGAAAAGCCGATCAGCTGATCATTAGCAGTTCCACGATTGAAGTAGCAGCCGGAGAGCGAGAGGCAGTCGCTCGTTAAGCTTAACGTGGGAATGCTTTACAAACATTCAGAGATGGACTTACACACTTGCTTTACTTCTCTCGGGGATAACTTTGTCGGAGATGAAATGCCAGGTTGCTAGCGAAGCTCCAAATGCTATCCAGACCACCGACAGGTCCCGCATGCCACAGCTGCTCTATCACGTGATGCATACTGCTCCGACGTTCTGAGGCGAGTTACGGCGTGTTGCAAGTTTTGTGAGGTGCTTTCGTGATATTTAATGGATCGGATTACATTTTTTATTTTTCTCCGATATCCGATCCAGTAATTTAGGTCAGTATCGGACCGATACCGATACGTAATATCGGATCGGTCCATCTCTAATTTTAACACATGCTGTGCTATGATACACAAACAATAAGGATAATTTATGGTGAGTATTTTTTACTTCACATAGTTGCAGTCTCATTAATTATAGTTTAGCTATTAAACATGACAAAATAAAAGATTTACCTTGGAAATATAAAGATCATAAACAACCTCACATCCATAAAATTAGGGATGCTGTTTAACATGTAAATAAAAACAGATTTTGATGGCAGCAACATGTCTAAAAATATTTGGTTGGGGGGCAACAAAAGGCTGCACAAGCAAGCAGTACAAAACGTAATCAGCTAGAGAAAATTTTGGCTACTAATTGTGGGTAATTTGCAACAGGTCAGTAACATGAGTTATTATAAGAAGAGCATCTTAGAGAGGCAGAGCTTCTCAGGTGTAAAGATGGACAGAGGTTCACTAATCTACAAAATACTGCATCTACAAATTGCTAACAAACTACTGATCAGTGTTCCTTGCTATAAAACTGCAAAGACTTGGAATATAATGTACAGTCATAATATCATCAAAAGATTTTGAGAATCTGGAGAAATCTCTGCATGCGAGGCTGAAACTCAGTGTGAGACACCTGTCATCTCTGGGCCTTCAGGTAGCACTGCATAAAAAAAAAATAAAAAAAAGCTCAATCATGCAAAGAAGGAAAAGAAAAAGCCAAGTGTGAAGCAGCAATGACAATCCAGAAAGGCCAGGCTTCTCTGGGCCAAAGCTCATTAAAAATCGACTGAGGAAAAGTGGCAAACTGTTCTGTTGTCAGAGAACTCATTTTTTAAATTCTTTATGGAAAATATGGAGTAAAAAGGAGAGGGACCATCTGGCTTGTTAACAGCACTCAGTAAAAAAGCCTGCATCTCTGATGGTATGCGGGTGCATTAGTGCATATGGAATTGGCACCTGAAATCTGCAACGAGATCAATGCTGAGAGGTATACACAGGTTTTACACCAACATATGCTCCCAAACAGAATAGTATTTTTCAGGGGATGACTATTTCAGCAGGATGATCCTAAATTGCATGCTGGATGGCTTCATAACGCAGGAGACTGAAGTGGACAGCCTGCAGTCCAGACCTTTCAACAACTGAAAACATTTAGCACAACATGAAATGAAAAAGAAGATCCAGGACTGTTGAGCACCTAGAAACCCAAAAGTCCACCAGCTGGTCTCCTCAGTTCCCAGACATTTATGCACTGGTGTTAAACGGAGAGAGGATGCTACACAGTAGCAAACATGGCCCTGTCCCAACTTTTTTTTTTTACATTGTTGCCATCAAATTCAAAGTATGTGTTTTGCAAAGCACTTCATTCTGTTTATATTCACAGTTTTCATAGATAACCAAGATTTTTTGGAATTGTGTTTGCCTTTATACATTTGCAATTCTGCTATCTCTGTCTAATATCTCTTTTTATTTATTTATTTTCTTAATTGTTATGCAAAAAAATGTCATATTTGGTGATGTTTATCTCCTGCACGCTTTTAAACACATTAGGATTTAAGTAAAGGAACCTCAGTGACTTTTTTGACCCTGTCAGCAGCACTGAAAGTCTGCCAGTGGACTTCAGTAGGCATGGACCATTTTCAAATTTTATTTTATTTTTTTTTTTTTTTTTTGCTGCACCAGCGACCACCAAGAATATCTCTGTTAGGCGGTCATAAAGGTCAGCAGGATCTGTCGGCTTTCATGTTCATGTTTTAACTCTTTTGGAAGGTCAACAGACTTTTAAGCCCTGACCTCAGACCTGGCTAAAGTGACCGGTGTTGTAGACAAACCAGCTGAAGCTTACACAGGTTGTTATATTTAGGGAAAATTTGGAAGTTTTTGGTTAGATAAAAAAGAAGGTAGTGATTTAAGAAAGAAGACAAACATATCTGTTAAATTAATCAAAGGAACCCGGTATATTTAAATTGAGTTTTATATATATAGGACCATTTCTTACAGTTATCTCATCTCAAAAAACCTAAAAAACAGCAAACAATTTTTTAAAAAGAACCTGGACCCCATAACTGCAGATCAGGAACATGCTGATCTGCAGAAAGGACAAGGCACAAACTACAGGAAAGAGAGGACAAAAAGTTAATGACATGCAACAGTCATGCATGTCATTAAGGAAAGGGGCTCTGCAGGATGAGCTGGTAGCAGCAGGGATGGTTCGGGGTCATTTGATCCAGCTCATACTAGAAAGAAAGAAAGAAAGAAAGAAAGAAAGAAAGAAAGAAAGAAAGAAAGAAAGAAAGAAAGAAACAAACAAACAAACAAACAAACAAACAAACAAACAAACATACAAAGATTTTTAAAAGTGAAGTTGAAGGTGCTTCCTCCCCTTGAATTTCTGCTTCTAGAAACTGTTCTAGGAACTGCAGTCTGAAAGCAAAGTGCTCTATTGGGACAGTTCATAGGATGTGATGTCTTTAAGATACCATTGGGCCTAATCATTGAAGTCTTTGTATGTGAGAAGAAGGATTTTAAATCATCCTGGATCTACAGAGAGCCAATAAAGAGAAGTTAATATTGGAGAAATATGATGTTACTCTCTAGTCCATGTTAGTACTCCCTGCTGAAGGCGTTTCAAAGAGCCACTGGGATGTCCGGCTAATAAAGGTTTACGATAGTGCAGTAACAAAAGTATCACTCTGAGACAACATGTTCCTAATTTTGACAGTATTACACTTGAGTCAGTGTCATGTGGCTTCTTTTATTTCAATGACACACTCAGTCACTGGAATAAAATGTAGTGACTGCTGGTGTTAAATATAGTGGGGCGAAGCCACTAGCTCAAATAACCTACACTAATGCAGATCAACAGATAAAAAATTATCAGACCTATCAGCTATCGAGGTTACAGTCACCATTATGACAATGTTAGTCCAACTTGCTGTGAAATTGTCAGTCAGTATTTCTTTTTGCTTTGATATGGAACAATTTGATGAAATTGTCACCTTTGCCTCAGTAAATTCAGATGGTTGTTTGCAGTAATACCCCTCGATTATATGCTTTTATACTTCTTTCCCTCAAGTGACTCATTCATTCAACTTTTGTAATAGAAGATGTGTGAAGGCCAATGAGAGTGCTCAAACCAACCAATGACAAATCAACGTTGTTTGCTGACTACTTGGCGTGTTTTGGAAATTTGTTGAAGATGGTTTGGCAAAGGGATGTGAAGTGTGTTCATTCATGGGTAAAAACAGTTGGGTTTGCAAGTTTTTGTAACGAAACAGGATCACAAGTTAATGTCATGCTGAGAAAATGAAAGGCTGATTTCTCGAGATAATCATGCAACTGATCACAAGAAAACAAATTCTTTGTCTCTGGGATCTCGGTAGCTATGAAGACGTGTAATTTCACCATCTAATTACCAGTGAAATTAAGTTTTGCAGCAGCATCACAGAAGTGTACGTGCACATAAAGTTACTGTACAGCAGAGAATAAATAAGGAGGGTCGATCTGAAAGTTTTAACACAACACGGTTTCTGCTCGTGTCAAAACCTTGACTGAAGTATAGTCTGGAACTGAATAAATGACACTCCTTCATTTTTAAGTTAAACCAGTTGCTCCAGTTTGCTGGATGCCATCTGTGCTGGTCAGCATGAACTATACCATGATCAGGAAGAATGGGCCACTTAAAAAACACTTGATTTAATTTCTATTTATCATTGTTCCCATCAATGACAAATACGAAAGCACATCAAAGTAGAAGCTGCTGCCTGCTGTGCATCTCTCAGCAGCACAGATCCATGGACAGCAGCAAGGATGTTCATTTCTTGTCATCTGCATGTGCGAGAAAGAGAATGTTTTACAAATCTACCCTTATCTGTGAAGATAAGCTAACCTTTATGCCAAGAAGCAAAACCACGCTCGCTTTATTAAAGTGAAATCATGATAAATAACTTTCACCCATGAATCATTCATCAACAACAGCCTAAAGTTATGCTTTATCCATGAAGCTAACGATACAGAAAAGGAGAAAATTGTTATTGTTAGTATTTTTAAAGCCTCCTTCGTCCCATGGAGAAAAACAGACAAAAACAAAATGTATAAAGAATCTTTAGGATCTTTTCAGAGGATCTCTTGTCATATTATGTGTCATATTCCCCAGGGCATCACAGCAGCTCAGACTTGGTATAAAATGATGAAAATGAGATTTATTATTCCACAATTAGATAAACCGTGCATCGATATCTTAAGATAACTAGATAAATTAGCTTATCATCATAAGATATCAGAAAAAAAATAACTGCTCTTATTTCCTGTAGCGTTAAACAGAAGCAGTCAGAAGCAATTTGTGTTTTGGATTTGGATACAAGTGTGATACACACATATATTCTTCATGAAAAAACTGTCCCTTTCTATTTCATTACATATTATCTACGCATCAGCACTTATTTCCGTGAGCCCTTCTGTTGGCTTTCTTTTAAACTATAACAGCATAACTGCTTTTTCACTCATCTCATTAAAACCTAATCATTCATGCACAAACAACAGGCATTTTGTGATTGATTGTATAAATGCTAAAAGCTAAGATTCTGGAGTTATTTTTAAAAGTTGTTTTTGTTTTAGAGTTTTTGTTATTTTTACATCCAAAAGTAAAATCCCAGCAGGACCTCCCAAATCGGAAAACAGTTTTACTTTATTTGTGATTTGTGTTATCTTTCCAAGATAATACAATTCTTATTTGTATTGTTCACTCCTTTCTAAATCTCTAGTGCTCATTTAATACATAATTTTTTTAAAAATTGATTTAGATGGATTGATAAGTAGGCCAGCACAGAAATACTTTAAAGCTGCTTTCTTTCTAATGGCCACCAGGGGGCAAAACGACTTCCATTCCCGACTTTTAAATAAAAACACTTAGCTGAGGGCTTTATGGCTCTGTTACACCAGAGTAAAAACAAGACAGCAACCTCCTTGCAGCTAGAAAATTTGGTGGATGAATTAAACTTTTTAGCTTTCGGAGACGGATTTTGAAAGTAGTTGTGGCAACCAAGTTGTTGCTCAGAGGTTGAGTGTGCAGCACCCCGAGCCTCTGGGTGGGAGATAGCTTGCTTCCAAATAATCCCAACTGGGAATGGATTCTTCCTCAAACAGATTGGTGAAGGTTTGACAGTAATTACCATCTAATTTATAAATGCAGATGGATTGCTGACAGATTGCAATCAATCTGAGTCCATCTGCACTGATTAGCTCAACTCATCTGTATCATAGTTAAGTTAGTTTAAGTTTGTTTTTATTGTGATTTTCATGGTATGTACATGGCAACAGATTTGCAGTTTCCAACACAGGTAATCAGCGTATTGTTATATTCAGATCACATGTAAATGCCAACTTGACCCATTCAATAGGAGACTGACAGCAAGTGACTGATGTGGTTTGGGGACTATTAATGGGTCTCAACCTTCAGAGCAAACATTTAAAGGTGGTGGCCATGGTCTCCAAATGCTATTTTCACCAGCATGACTTGCCTGATGAATATTGAATATAAAAACCATTTTGTAAAAAGAAAGATCGATAAGTCTCAGCAGATCTGTTTTCGAAACTCTAAGATGGCGAACAGTGGATGACACCAAAGTGGCCATCTTTTATAATGTATGAGGTCATTCTTAAAAAACTAAACACCTTGACACTTTGTTTACATTTGATTCGGCTCATAACGGTCTTCGTGTCTGAATAAATGTAACAATAAACAGTCAAGCATTTACATAATGTCTTGTGCCACATTCATTCATTCACATGGCAATTTATTCTATATATACAGAAGTTTATCGATCAAACACAAACACCACTGGATGCATCTGGCCTCCATATTTGCCCAGGGAAAACTTCAACTTCTAGTCTGGATTGAACCACTGACACATTTCACAGCATTTTAGGAGCCACGCTACTGTTGCTGCTTTGAGCAGTCACCTATTTCACACCAATATTAATAATTTGCTTGATAATATTGCTTTCAAATTGTTTTCCTCCACTCTCATATTGCAGAATTAACTAAAAATATTCTGTCATACAGACAGAATATAAATCATCAAATCAGTGATTCAAAGATTTTCACCACCTGGCTTCAGACAGCCGAGTGGGTGCACCCTCACAGCAGTGCAAGGTTACAGATATTCTGATCAAGGACTCAAAGTAAACACCTGAGTCGGCTGAATGTTTTCCACACTTTAAATAAAAATTCAGTTCCATCACTTTGCTATTGTTGTATTGTGTGTTTAACTGTGCGTATTTGTTTATTTGCAAGTGAACATTTTTCCAGGGATATGTAACATGCAATGTTAGTACGAACGTCTCACAATGGGGTGCTTAAAGTACTTTATCATGCCCAGTGTGGCACACAGGAGCTGGATACAGTACTGTCAGTGATCATGTAACACTGACTTTTGTTGAGTCTTACCACATCAATAAGGTTGTAGTACTTCCTTCTGCAAAATGAGCTTGACCCATGTGGGCACACCGGGAGTTAAGATGTCAGTATTGATTGGATAAACGTCCGTCTCTTTTAACTTTAAAAAGGACAGCCTTTATCAGAAGTAAATCTACATATTCAGCTACATAAATAAGCCAATCAATTATGTTGGCGATATCAATACATGAGGGAGAAAAAAAATAGTGAAGCGCTTCAGTCTGTGGAGGATCAAATCTTGACAAACAACATTTACATGTTAAAAAATGCAAATTATAATCAAAATTTTCAACAAAGTAAACACATATTGTGTCCCTCATGATTCCATGTGTGTATTTTATTTATTTTTTTCAGATAAATATTCATTCCTCAGTGTGTGAAACAATCTGTAGTCCAGCCACTGCTCAGCTGGCTAAGAGAATTCATTATTTGTCACTGGCATCAGAGGTCACAACACTGAATCTGGGATTGTGCTCAGGGAAGATAACAAAACTCAAGCAGTGCTGCTGGGAGTAATTTAGACAAATATGTTGTGTCTGATGTGTCAAGGTATTGCACAGACAGTGCCACTTGTCCAGAAGGACCTCAATTTACGTTCCAAAGACTTTGTCTTGTAGTGCTTTATTTTATTTTTTAAAGAGGATTATACACTGCCGCTATAACCACAATTTGCAAGCTATCACTTAAAAACTGCACTCATTCATGTGCACAAGATGGATAGCTAGTGCTCGTCCTCATCTGGGCTTGCATGCTAATTGTGGTTGCCAAGTCACATAAATGCATGCAAAGTGGTTTTCTACATCATATAAGCACCCAGCGTAATCACATGCTTTACATATGAACAGTTCATCCAAGCCTTTTGGTTTAAAGCAATTTTCAAGGTAAAAGAGTGCATGTTTAGCTTATTCTGGTGTTGAATGATGAATGTCTAAGTATTCATAGGTTTCTTGTGGATTAGGTGGATGTCTACGTGTTTGTTCTGTTAATTCCACCTTTTTATTCTCTGCAGTGTCTCGGGCTATCACTGCTCAGGTATCGGCTTATATCATTGATATATTGATGTAAAAATTAGACTTCCAGTTCATTTTGTTTCTTGTTTCATCCAATCAAGCAACGAGCTGAGCTAGCATCCAATAGTCTTGTATATTTGAGGATCTACATCAAAGAACTACCGGCATTCAGCGCCTTTGAAGTGCAACTGCTCTTTTTCACCACTTCAAACAGAATACAGTGATGCCGAGTGAGGACAGGAGCCAAATGCCAATGTTTATGGATTATTTACCAAAAGTTGCAGTTTTAATTAGAAACACATGAACCTGCTTGCAGCCTTCAGTCAGAAGTGATTGTATTATGACCACAGTAGCAGGTACTGGCTCAGAAGATCACTTACTATGAATGAAGAATAACACTGCATCACAGTGGGAAATCCTTTAAATATCTGTCACAGATAACACAAGATACAGATAAACAAAGCAGATAATAGTTTAGCCAGGAAGACTAGAGCATTGCCTTTTTCATTATTTGCCATTCATTATTATTTACCAGAGGATTGAACTTTACATTGCGCACTTACATGTTCAAACACCTCTCTGCTAATGGTTGTGTAGTATTACAGTCTGTCTGAATGCTCAAGCATTAACGGTAGCTTTTGAAGCACTATCTACAAAACCATTAGCACTTGGAGCCAAAGCACTGGCTCAAACTAAATGCTTTACATTTATAGAATAATTTCTGCAAAGCTTCACTCAGATACCTCACTTCAGGCAACACTTTCAACACTACCTAGCTACAATATTGCAATATGATGTGAAGGATAAACAACTTTCTCCTTATTTGTATTAATAGTGTGTTTTATTCAGATGGATTTTTCTGTGTACACAGTTGTTTACTCGTTTAAAAAAAAAAAAAATTGCTATGCCCTGCACACAGATGAGCCACAACCACGCATTTACACACACTAACTCATTGGGTGGTTAGTGCTTCATGCGCTTATTAAAATGATAGTTTGTAGGTAATTATGGAGGCAGTTGTATTTTACAAGAGCGTAATGAGTTTTGCAGCAATTTTATGCTTTTGCAACATGTAAACTGTTTTGCAGGTTTGAAGAAGGGTTTTGTTGGTGGTCATTTTAAATTTAGGCATTTTAAATGAAGAAAGAAAGACTGCAGTACATGATTCTAAAACACGCATCTCCTCTTTTTGTCTCTCACTGGGATGCTGAAACTTTTAATATTGCTCATGTTCTGTGGGCTGAAATTTTAAAATGCAGCGTTTCTGTCTCAGTCTATTCTACTGAAACAATCAAACTACACTCTCATAAAAAGTGTACACTAAAGGTCTATTTCTGTCTCTGCAGTTCCAGTGTATATGTACGTCTTTAAGGGCAAAAGTTTGTATGCTTCAGTGCACTGTAACGATCACATTTGTACCTCTTCTTCTTTTTAAGGTGCAACATTAGGAGACAGCTGGCCAACAAGAAATTAGGCAATTTACTCTTAGATTTAAAGTTTCTGCTGTTTGGTTTAAATAGATAAAAGTAATTTGGTGTATTCTGACTTGTTTAACTCGTGTATACCAGCAGCAGGGTGCAGTAGGGCAGCACTGTCACCTCACAGCTAGAAGGTTCTGGGTGTCTTTTCCCTGTGCCTGGTGGTCAGAACATTCACAAGCAACTTGCGTTTCTCTTTTTAGATAGCATGCTTAACATTATCATTTAAAATCAATTGATAATTAGTTGTACTGTTTCAAAAGGTTGTAGCTTTCTGTATTAGACATTTCCAAAACATTGAAGACCAATAGTTCTTTCAGTACTGTCTGCTTCCCACTCCTTGTCACACATTTTACCCAAACATTTACCGAACTGAGTTTAATTTGGAGTCAGTATTTGGAGGAGGAGCATAGTTTCTGTAGGATTTATTCAAAAAAGAAATGAATATCTTTACTACTGTGAAATATTCTGGCTCATGGAATAAAGAAACTTGGAGAAAAAAAGTTGCTTTCACTCTTCAAACACTCAATATTCAGCTATGCCTCCTCTTTCTCAAAACACAAACATCTAAGACAGAGGGATTATAGCCTTTTGAACTGTGACCCACAGCAGCTGTTTGAAGCTGCTTTTACTTTAAACTCTAAAAATAAACACCCTTTACTCGCCGACGTTGAAACCAACATGTTAAAAATCCGCCAGTTCAACGATAGCCCTCAAGTAACATGTTCGTTCTGTGTGCCTTCTTTCACTTCGCAGAGATCCGTGAGGCTTTCAAAGTATTTGACAGAGATGGGAATGGCTTTATCTCTAAGCAGGAGCTGGGGATGGCCATGCGCTCACTGGGCTACATGCCCAATGAGGTGGAGCTGGAGGTTATCATCCAAAGACTTGACATGGATGGTGGGTCTCTCTTGCTCTCTCTGCTGCAATTATTCCAACATGTGAGCTGCGTTAATGACTCGTCAATGTTTCGCTTGTTTCATCAGGCGATGGCCAGGTTGGCTTTGAAGAGTTTGTCACATTACTTGGTCCTAAACTCTCTGCTGCTGGAATGCCTGACAAGTTCAACGGAGCAGACTTTGACTCTGTGTTTTGGAAGGTATGTACTGTCCCATAATCCCCACCAATAAAGTTTAATCTAGTCATTTGAATATCAATCCCTCACAAACTACACCCCAGTCAGATAACTGCATCACATGTTGTGGACACCGGTATCCCCATTCCTTACAATCAGGAGTATAATCAAATGAATTACTCTAATATCTGATTTTTATAAAATATTTATACACTGCTGTTTATTGCTGACCTGCAATTTATGTGCATCACTGAGGGGCATCAAGGCAGAAGTTCTTCCTCTGCTAATTAGACCTCTCCTGGTGTTTTCTGTTTTCCCAGTGCGACATGCAGAAACTGACAGTGGATGAGCTGAAGAGATTGCTTTATGATACTTTCCGTGACCACCTCACTATGAAAGACATTGAGAACATCATCATGACTGAGGAGAACCACCTGAACAGTCCAGAGTCCCATGTGAACATTGATAGTATGTCTTATAATATCATTTTTATAGTATTTCATACATTTCTAAAGCTCCACTGACGCAGTTTTGTTCTGTCTCTTCTTCCCTTTCTTTCCGCAGCAAGCCCAACACAACAGGAAAAACACACTTGTGTGCGTAAAAGCCTGATTTGTGCCTTCGCTATCGCATTTATCATCAGCGTCATGCTCATCGCAGCGAATCAAATGCTCCGCAGAGGGATGAAGTAAATACGCGATGCCTGCTGGTTACAAACGGATTTACAGACAGACAGGGAAAATGCAAATGTTAACCAAAATACTTTATCATTTTGGGTTTTATTCACAGCTGACACCCTTGATGATGCAATCATAGGATCGCTCTGATATGGATAAAATGATGTCATGCAGTGGTTCTGTGTGATCACTAATCGTAGTACAGACAATAGAGAGAAAGGTATTTCAAGGGCTGATTGTTATCCAAAACAAGTTACATCTCATTCATTAAGATGGCTGATGTTTGCTAAGATTAGACAGAAAATCAGGCTCCAATTCTCCAAAATTTCAGAGTGCAGCAAGTGTTGTAACAATAGCTGTGCTTTGTCAGTGCATTTAATGTTGCTCTCAAGAACCCTGCCATTTGGAGTGCACCAAATAACGATAGCACCAATGATAGTAATAAAGCAATACAAAAGCGGGCCACATACTCCGTAATTTCAAATCGAGCTAAAAACACAAGGACAAATCACTGTGCACTGCATGCTGTCTCTTATGTCTCTGTTTACTGTATTGTGTCATGACTTTCAACTTGCATCAGGTCTGACAGACTTAACCAGCACCTTCTGCGATCTAAAAATACCAAAAAGAGCCCCTCAAATTCAAAACACAAAACTGGACTACTAATGGATGTATCAGTCTGTCAGTCAGTTCGATTTAATTGGTTCATCCCTTTATCCAGCTTGAAATATTTCCATGAATGTTGCATGTCATTCATGGCACCCATACTGTGAGATCTAATGAATTTGGCGGTGCCCTGTTTTGTTTTTTCTCTGCTATTTTGTTGATATTTTTGCTCAGTTTTTGTGATAGATGAACCACAAATGGGTGAGCTGCATTAGCATTAGCATTAGCATGCAGTCACTCTCATTAAGATCATGCTGCTGAGCTAAGGCTAGCATCGGAGTGCTGCTGTACAGTTTCAACAAACTGCTACAATGCCTGAGCTAAAATATTGTCATGTTACATTTATTTTAAGACCAACACAGAGAGTTTCATGAAGTCATTCAAACTGTTAGGTTTGTTTCTTGTCCCACCAGTTGCCACAAACCTAAATCATGCATTCGCTAACTTGTAGCTTCAGCTTCTAACAAAGACCTCAATTTGAATCAAAATGAAAGCGCATTATATTTAAACAAATGGACAAAGAGAAAATGTGAAAGCATCAAAATATTTGCAGCGAGAGGCATAAACCGGTCAACAAGCACAACAACTGGATTCACAGCTCAAAAGAGAGGATCTACAGTTGTGATCCACAACGCATGTTATGTACTCTAGTCAAATTATCAGTGGAAGAAACTCCGACAGGCCTGTTTCAATAGAAATGTCACACTTTTTTCACAGTTAATTATTTTTGCTTTAAAGCTCAGAAGAATCTTTCTTGGCTGAGCAGATTGAGATTGCTTTGTAAAGCAAATTTATATTTTGTTAGCTGTAATGTGAAACAACTGTAGCTGAAGAATTAAACTTCACAAAAAAAATCACAAGAATTAATAAACCAAACAAGAGTGTGTGTGTGTGGGCTTTATATAAAAGCTCCAGATACAAAGAGAAATACTGGTATCTTGATGTCCAGCCAAACGAATAACATGTTTTATATCCATAGCCTGCCTGCAATACATGCACATGCTGCATGTTTCAAATGTGCGCATCTGTAAGACGCATCAAAATCATAACGAGGCACTAAAAAACATTTGAGTAGCTGTATGACACGAGCTACCAGCTATAAATAAATCAAAAGAAGTTTAGAATTTAGATAAAACTAAATAATAATTGTATTTATAGCAAATAAGTATGAAGTAATTCAAGCTGCAAAATTGCATGTACATTAGATTAGAAGTAAATGTGTGTTATATGTGTGTGAGATTATTGAAATCTGGTGTAAGTGTTCAAATAATTATGCAATTTGTAAAGTGATCATTGCAAAAAAAAATATCTCAGTATTTGACATTTTTCTGTAAATGTCGACTTTTTTGTGGATGTGCACAGTATTACAGCTTTTCGCAACTGTTAAGACACGTTTCTTGGCGATTTCTGTCATCTAAAAACACAAAACCCAGTTTATAAAATAAAAACCTGAATTTAGACAAGTCTCCTCTGGTAATATGACTATCATGACTCTGATGAATATGTCACACTAAAACAATCCAACTCAATGTTCAGAGCACATATTTTCAGAAAAGGTCAATCTGTTTGTTCTACAAATTGCACAAATGTATACATTCCTCCGGCCACTTTATTATACACATCTGTTAAACTGTTTCACACAGCTGTCTTATCAGCAAATCACATGGCAGCAGTTCAGTACATTTAGGCATGTAGATATGGACAAGACAATCTGCTGCACTGAGCAAGGAAATATAGTTAAGTGACTTTAAACATGGCATTTTTGCTGGTGCCAGATGGGCTACTCAAATGGGCTCCACAGTCACCAGATCTCAACCCAACCAATCATAGCTGTGTAACCAACAAACTTGCAGAAACTGTGAGATGCTTTCATGTTAATATGGACCAAAATCTCTGAGTGTTTCCAGCACCTTGTTGAATCTGTGCCATGAAAAATTAAAGCAGTTCAGAATGCAAAAGAGGGTCGAACCCTTTACCTGCACTGTGTGACTAATAAAGTGACAATTTCCTGTAAATGCACTGACTATTCAGTATTCAGCCACAGAGAACATGACAAGTGTGGTTTGAATTCTTTGTCCTGCTCCACTTTCTACTCATAATTACCGGCTGTACAATCTGACACCGCTTAAACTGAGTAAATAACATAATTAACAGCAAGCCTGAACAATTTTAAGTTGTTCTTAGGAAATGTGCTTAACTTATGCCTCCTGCGGTTTCCGTTAAGCTTCACAAGTATATCAGTGTCAAAATGTGAGTGAGAGTGTATTTAGGAGTAAACTAGATCTGCAAATTGCATCTAACTTTGTAAAAGAAAATGTTTTGCCAGGAGAGCGATTAATTTAATACTAGATTTAGAAAACTGTGCATTTGATACAAAGAAACAAAGCTTGTGTGTTATCAGTTCAGAAAAACTGTAGAATACTAAATACTTTGCAGTATGCTGTGAACAGTAATTTGACATATCATAAAAATGTTGTTTTCTGGCTTTTACATGGACCACCAAAACAACATATTGTTTAAAGTATAACATGGTTATATTTTCTTACTTGGAAAGTAATACATTAAATCTATGTGGATTTATTATGAATGTAAGCATAATGTTTTGTAAAAAAAACAAAAAAACAAAAATAGGTTTCAGATATAATTTTCCAGTCTGACTGGACATTCAGATAAAATCGTTTGCATGTATTTACGCCATGCACACAACTTTTTTGATTATTTGTCATTTTTCTGAATGTTTTCTTTAACAAACAATATTCTCTATATTTTTTTCTTCCTCTTTTTACCTTAAAGGTTTATGAAAGCTATATCAGAGTGAAAGTATATACTACTGAGAGTCATACTGGCAATAAAACTGATATTTTTTCCGTATATAGTAGGTGTTTATGTAAAAGAATTTAAAAAACTATTTGTATGACATCACATTACCTCTCCATGAACATATCATGTAAAGTATGGGATTTTATGTGAATGTAAAATATAGTTACTGTGCCAAATCTTAACACGTGTGACAAATTGTGTCCTATTCTGTAGGTTACTGTGTTTTGATGAAAAGATTTATGTCAATTTTGTCAACAGGTTGTTAAAAATGTTCAATTTAAATGTAAATTTAATTTTGACTGTCAAGGTTTTCTGTTCTGTGCCTTTTGTAACTTGGAGTTTTAAAAGCTGCACTTTCATGAAACTGAAGTAAAGATGTAAAAGGATGGGAAATCAATCACATGAATACATGGCTTGAGGGAAAAAATGATACAAGATTTATTTTTAATAGGTGTCATAATAAAATATTAAGTATTTCTGTTTTATCTTTATCACTTCTCTGTTCTTAACACAATATCCTGCTTTGTTTTTATTTAGTTTTTTCAGTAACTGTTACTGCACATGTAGAGGTTACTGCATCAATTATACACTTATGTAAGTGATGTCTATAGATGCATGTAGTCCAATAAAAACAAGTGCATTAAGAAAGCTGTTTGTTTTTTTAAATTTCAATTTAAAAGATGTAAGAAAAGTAGAAATAGTTCATAAACGTAGAAAGAGTTATTGTGGAATTTATTTATAATTTGGAGGGCAACAAGAAAATTAAGAGCAGATCTAAAAAATTCTGAATTTATCTCGTTTTCAGCCGCTTCACATTCGAGGGAGAACAGTTGCCATGTTTCCTTATAATCAGCCCCTTTTTCACTGCTTTTTTCTTGGCAAATTGTTTTGTTGCTTGGTCCCGCCAACAACTATCAATAATGTGATTTAGAACAACACAGGAGTGTCCACACTGGATAAGACAAGCAGCAATATAGCAAAAGGACTGGAATGTCAATGACATCCAGACATGGTAACCTTTACTGAGGTGAAGCTGTGGGGCGAGAGTTAAACTCTTTTCCAAATCTGAGGTGAGACAAATAACCACCAGTGGGAGAAAAGGATACCGAGTGACATACAGTTACAAGTTCTTAACTTGTTGGACACGATTTTTGTAGTTTTGAGTATTGTAAGCTAAGAATCAAGATGTGATTGAAGTGGAGAGTTTCCGCTTTGTTGCATCAGTTAAGGAGTTACAGCCATATTTACATGTAGTTCCTGATATTAAGATGCTTAAAAATAATTGGACAGTTGACTGACCAGGTGAGGCCTGTTCCCATGTTAATTAATAACAAATGAAATGGACATAATATCTGAAGTTTCTTCCAAGTGTTTAATATATGTTTTCAGTGTATTTTGTTTTCACTATAAATTGATCAAAGATATAGCAAAAACTACAAGTGTCCAAATCTACAATCTGATTCATTCTAAAACAGAATAAATAGACTGGTCGGCTCAGCAGCACCAAAAGGCATAAAAAGATCACAAAAGACAACTAAAGTGCATGATGACAGAAGTCTTTCAATGGTTAAGAAAAACAACTTCACAGATGGCAATTTCCCAGGACTGTCAACTCTGTATATCTCAGTCTCCTACACTTATATCTGATGTCATTGAGAAAGTTATGTCAAATGTTTCCACACAACTGTGTTAACTCCTAAGAAACAGTTTAAGTTTACTTTGGTCATTTGTCCCATTGCCATTCAACACCCTGTTTTGTATTTCTTAAGAATTTCTCACTTGGATGGAACCACTTGCCTTAAGTAAATCCAAAGAAAATGTTTTTTGAATTGACTGTATTTCATTGAAATAACACAAATGACACAAACCAAAGAGGATTCCTTAAAAACAACAATAATGAGATAGAGCATCTTTAGGTGAAACAAGCCTGATCCACGGAATTCCCACCCAACACCTCAACTGAGTCAAAGGATCTGCAATATCCCTGTGCCAGACACCACAGCACACTGCATAGAGGACCTGTGCAAGGTTAGGGACCTGGACACCTCTGAGTCCAGTCTGCCAACAACACATGTGCATGTTTAACAAGCATACATGTGATGCATAGGGGATGGTCAACCTGCAAGCAGCCAGGCAAAAGCAAGATGCCACATCCCTAACCTTGTCACCGCCACCGTTTCCCTAATAGCATCCAGTGGTAGCCTTCAAGCACAAGGGAGACCTACATAATATTAGGCAGGTGTTGTGAAGGATGAGTGACTACTGTACATTTCAGCATAATCTGAGCAAAGAATATTAAATACTTGAGGGGTTTTTTAAAAACAAAAAACAAAAAAAAACAAAGACAATTAGAAATATATTAGTCACAAATCCAAGGGATTTGCACGATGCTTACTAAGAAATAAATTAACCAACTTTCTGACTAATAAAAGTTTCATTATAAGATTCAATCCAGTGTTTCACTTCACATATCATTTTGAAAATTAAATTGTGTTTTCTAGTGGCTGGGTTAGTAATAAAAATGAAGTCATGAGATCAAGATCATAGGTGTGAATGTGCGAGTGAATGTGAGTGCGAATGGTTGTCTGTCTCTGTGTGTTGGCCCTGCGACAGACTGGTGACCTGTCCAGGGTGTACCCCGCCTCTTGCCCTATGACAGCTGGGATAGGCTCCAGCGCCCACTGCGACCCTGAAAAGGATAAGCGGACGCGAATGGATGGATGGATGGAGATCAAGGAATCCCCCATGATGCAGCACAGAATTAAAACCATGCAAAAAAAAAAAAAAAAAAAAAGGTTTCCATCTGCTCGGCAATCATTCATTCCCTTTGGGCCCACATCATATCAAATGTAACTCCTCAGAGGAGTCTCACTTTAAGGCCACTCTGTGACTTATCAGTGCAAAAACTGCATCAATTACCCCAATGTTGTACAGTTACTGTTCATCTCAGATTTTGTTTTGAAATATATGCAAATACTTTACTCATCTAAGAGAAGTACATTTATTATTCAAACGAAAAACAGCAACAAACAACAAGTGAAATCTTCCTTTCATGTTGAAAATCCTTAAAAAACTAAAATAATATTGGTTTTCTGAACTATTCCTCCTTTTATTAATGTTAGGTATTGGCTTAACAGTCATCTGAACCCTCAAAGCGAATGTCACTCAACCCCACTCAGTGTTCATGCTGATTTTCCACCCGCCTGGAGGAGGGGGTTGAAGTGAGGGCGGTAGGTCAAGAATGGAGAGGAGCTGCTGAAGTATGCCATTTTCTGCTTGACTTTCCTCACTGTCTTCCTCGGTTTTTAGATCTCTGTAGAAATAAATAATAGAATAGGTGAATTCATAATCAACAGGAGTAAAATTTGTCATGCGAGCCATGTAGAATGAGTGTTAAAACAAAAATGAAGGTACATACCCTTTACTACCGAGGGCAGCTCTCTTCTTTTCCCTTCTCGAGAGCCATTCTTCTATACTTCGTCCAGGCATAATTCTGTCCTCAGAGTCCTCTCTGTGTTGTCTTTCATCTGAGAAAAGGAAATAGCTCATTCAACTCAGCATATAGCAGTTTACACACTCATCTGTAGGAAATGTGCTCAACAAGTAGTACTTGTCTTTCTTTACTAGCAGTTTCTTTGAACTATTTTTTTTCCAGAGAATGTTTAACTGCTGGTCTTTGTGGTTTTAATTCAGTAACCCCGGTTCTCTGAAAACAGTCAGTCATCTCACAACGGCGAGTGCTTTCTGGCATGGCCAATCATAGAAGCTCCTCCACCACCACATCCAACTAAGACAAACCAACATGGGCTCCCCAACACCCTTTATGATAGCCCCACCAGACATTTTCAAGGTACTTCTTCCACGTGCCCTTGCAAATACGGCAGTGCAGTGAGATACCGCACTCAGCTTTCAGAGAACCGGTGTTACTCTGGTGAATGGACACTCTCTTTCGAACCTTACGGTACTCTGTATCTCATAATGGATGTTACAGATCATTCTCAGATTGCATACTCTAAAGTCTATGTCAATGGAAAATTGTATTTAGTAGTCAGTATAATCTTTTAGTGATATAAGTTTGCATATGGTAGAATACTGCATGTAGTTATTTGTATTAGGAAATGTTTAACCATGTATGCTTAGAGGCATATAATCAATTGTGTAGTGACAGGATGTGTGATTTTCAGCAGGCTTGGTTCACCCCCACATCCTGGGAGCATGGGAAAGAGCTCGTACCTTGTTTTATTGTTTTACGGTAGGATTAACGTAGCTATGTCTGTTTTAGTTTAAGTGCTTCTTTACATTTAGATGAACTGCAGGACTTCCTCACTGTGTTATCCAGGGTGAGGGGGGGGGTCACCCTTCTCCTGACCAAGGATGTACCTTTTGTGCTTTATGACCCTTTGATCAGCAACACACACACACACACACACACACACACACACACACACACAGGAACTATAAAATAAAGACCGGGGCAGTCTCTGAGCGCGAGTCCCTGAGCCCTCACTCTCGTGCGAGAGCTCAGAGCTGCCCTTGCTAAGCAACAAGTAAAACTGTCTGTGTTTCTCTTCTCTGAAGTCTTTACTGAAGAAGTGTTTTATAATATTTTCCCTAACATCTATTTGGTCCTTCGTAGCCGGATCAGAAAATATCAGAACTGTTATCTGTGACTCTGTTCCAGGATCCAGCACTGATTCCTGACGCCGTGGGGAGCCAGCACCGAAGCCTGTGCACAGCCCTCTTGGACGAGGAGAGAGCCCCAGGACGTTAAATTCGGGTCTGGGCCGGTGTTATAATCTGGTCCACGGCGGTGGGATTCAGTCCAATGATCTTAATCACCAGTGAGACGTCGGAGAGTGAGAAACACTATTTTGGTATATAAGACGGCCGCAAAGATTTAAAGTAACGTGATAAATTAGGTTTAAGTTCGCTCTAATGATCTTCACGTGGAAGAAAACAAGGACGCTGGTATAGAGCCAGGGGACAGACACCGTTTTCTTGAAGTGATTTATGTGTCTTAGACGGGGTATTAGTGGGCACACAAGAAGATGCTTTCCACTGCTATAGGGAGTGAGGTTGAAAAGAGAACACAGTATTCTCCAGTATTATATATTTAACAATTGTAATACAAAGCTAAAAGTTCAAGTAAATGTTTTTACTTTGATTAGAAAAATATCTTTCCATTTGAAATGATCTGTATATGATGCTTGCTTTGCTTCAGGGTCCTGTAAAGCGTATCACAAGGTAAACAGCACCATCTTCTGTTCACAGCTTACCTTCCACCTGTCTTTGTAAGTTAAATAGCTCTTCTTCTGTCATATGAGAAAACCTGCAGTTGGAGCCAAAATCACAAATTCCTAAAAAACAGAGAGAAAGAAATTCCAAATTTAAATTCATTTTTACTGATACTAAATCAATTCACAAAAATATGATCAAAGTGCTTTACTTTGTAGAGTAAAAACAATATAATAATTGGGAGAAACCCCCGACAGCCTTGTTATCAGGTTTAAACACGATCTTGGCTTCCATTTTTTCACAGTCACACCCAAGATATTGGAAGGGAAGCTATCTCCTGCAACAGGTCGAGGGTGGGAGGAAGATGACAGCACTGTTAGTACGCTCACTGAAACTTTTTGGAAGACTTTTCAGGGATCCTTTCGAATAATAAGGAATTCAAATAGTCCTGCCTAGAAGTAACAATTTATTTCAGTATTTCAGAAGAAAGAAGGACATCCTAGAATATGCTAGAGAAAAGATAAACACTGGTCAAAGTGGCTCCAACATTCCTCACACCGTTACTGCTGGCCATGGTGTTGTAATCTAGAGTTAGTATAAGTAGCACTAAATAAAGCAACTTTGCTATTGCTTGTATTTGTCAGTAGAGAATTACAGGTCATTCTGATACCTTTTTGGAGAAACTTCCTGCAGGGCTTCTTTTCTTGCTCATCATTCAGAATAGCTGCAGAGTCTGTGAAGAGAAAATGCTGGTTATCATACACAGTTAATCACATATTATGAAAAAGCAATGCATCATTTTTCAACTACAGATTTTCATGGATATGAAAACCCTGGTCTCAGAAATAACTGCTACTCTCACCTCTAAAATTGTCAAACCAAGCTTTTTTTGCTCGGTGATGCTGAACACCATTCAGATGCTTTTTTCTGTTATGCATGTTGTCCTGAAAGGACCGGTCGCAGTAGTCACAGTAGTACCTCTTCCCCATGGTCAAAGTTGTGTTCGGAGTATTGCAATATCACCTTTAAACACCTGAAAGACAGTAAATAGTAAACAAAATCAAAACTGTTCTGAAAATATAGAGTAAAAGAATATGTGAATAGTTTCTATACCATGGTTAGGGTGACTTTAACTAAGAAAACCTACATCAGTAAGGAACAACTGACCACTGTGCCCACATCTATTAGATTATAACAAAAATATGAGCAAGTACATATGTAAGAAACCCTGGAGAGGTGTGTGAGTGAAAAGGGAGACAGGCGTAACAGTGAAGATGCAAATAGTAGAGGTAGTGGAGGCAGATGACCCAGGGTCAATCATCCAAAGCAACAGACAGTGCACAAGAGAGGTGAAGAAGAGAGTGCAGGCAGGTTGGAGTGAACGGAGATGAGTTTCAGGGTGAAAGAGTGAAAGAGAAGGTTTACAAGATTGCAGTGAGATCTATGGTTTGGAGATGGTAAAAAGAAAGAAAAACAGGAGGTGGAGCTGGAGATGCTGAAAATCTTGACTGGGAGTGACCAGAATAGACAGGATTAGAAATGAGTACATCAGCGGGACAGCTCAGTTTGGAGACAAAGTTAGAGAGGCAAGGCTGAGATGTTTTGGATAATTGCAAATGGGGGATAGTGGATATTATGGACAAAAGATGTTGAATATGTAGCTCGCAGGCATAAGGAAAAGAGGAAACCAAAGAAAAGATTCATGGGTGTCTTGAAGGAGCGGTGGCCCACCACTAAAGAGAGCAGCCGGAAGAATAAGAAGACGTTTACAGCAAAATGTTCATATACGTTCACGTGTGCAAGCCAGGGTTAAAAATGCTTGGGAATAAAAGTCCTTACACGACAAACTGGGACCAACAGCACATCTACTGACACAAACGCCCGCGACCATTTATTTAGTTGCTATCTGTTTTGTTTTTGTTTGTTTTTTAAGTCTGAAACTACGAAGCATAATTGAAGAAGCACTGAGACGAAACACGTGCATACTAATCACACTCTCAAGCCCAAAACCGCACAGCAAACCATACCTCAAATATTTATCCCCGACGAGATTATAGCATGCTGGCTACAATCTAGGTGGCAAAGGCGTTGTCCTAACAAAAGGTACCGGGTATCTGTTTATTAGCATCCGGCCACCAAGCTAAAGCGGAAGTTTCGCGCTAGCACATCCGTTCCTGCGCAGTGAGTACTGAACCGTCGACATGGCGTTGGCTAAGTCTGTCTACAATCTTCTCTTCAGGAGGACATCTACGTTCGCTGTAACCATCATGGTTGGAGCTGTCCTCTTTGAACGAGTATTTGACCAAGGTGGAGATGCGATCTTTGAGCAAATGAATCGCGGGGTGAGTGCGTGTTTTGAGCTTTTAAAGCACCTGACCTTGTACGCAGAGGGCGAAGCGGCGCTAGCGTTAGCCGAGCTAACTTGCCCGCTAAGTCGAGCGTTCTGGTCTTTTGACAACTACTTCGTTTAGCAATGCCCATCAGTTGTCTGAAAACTCTAACGTTACATTGTATGTGTTTTATTGCAGAAACTGTGGAAACATATTAAGCACAACTATGAAAACAAAGAAGAATAATGGGACACTGGCTGGGGTTCTATAAGGCTCGATGGCATATGTTGTCACATTTCCATTATCCATTCTTCATGGGCTCCACACCTGAATCAATTCAACATGGACAATGTGCTCAAAGTCATGCCCAGGCTATCGGCGGCTGCCAAGGGACCTACGAGAGCCGACAGACGGTCCAGACCCCGTGAAGATGGAGCAGTGGTTCCTGTCGCTTCGTCTCCTTCCTTGATGTTAATTGTAACTCCTTTGTTTTCCTCGCTGATTGTAAATTGTTAAATTAAACATGTATTTGTCTAACATACTTAAGCGTCTTGGTTTATCACGTTGAATATCTTTAAAAAGTTTCTATGTCCTTTCACCATGTAGTTATTTCTAGTATCTAGGAGAGAACTCGTGTCAACTGCATGTTTGCAAACTTTTAAGCAAGTGATTTCTACTTTTGTTGGCATCAGTTCTTGAAGAAAACATTTTTTTTCAACCTGTATTTAACCAGCAAAGTGTATTGTTGAGGCAGTCTCTCTTGTGTGGGGTTACAGAGGCAGCATTAATCTGACATTATTTGATGACAAGAAAAACTGAAGGTCTTGAAGAAAATCCACACAGAAGCACACACAAGGTGTCTGTTTAATGGGGAAAAGACGTTGTCTAGTATATATTTGCAGAAGTTGAGTTGCTATGGGGTTTTCAGCTAAGAGTTCTGAAGTCATTTGTCAATGCTTAACAATTTTGTAATATCCCCTTCAATGAATGTACAAGTCTTAATATCTTAATGGAGGGTGGCATAGATTTTATACTGGAAACCCTTCCTGTTCCAACCCTCCCACTGTTCCAGGCTTAGGACCAGCACTAGGCCCCTCAAAAGGTCAATGTGTGTGTCTTCCCGGTCTTGGATCTTGTGCTTTTATGGGTGAATGTGAATGAACCCCTATTCATGCACTCTGTTAAACCTGCATTAAAAGACTGATCACCGAAAGAAAAACTATTAATTCCATAATTTTCTTGTGGAAGTTATACAAGAGCAGGATTCTGTCTTTCAGCAATTTGAAGCACTTCTACTTTATTATATTGTTAAGCAGGGAAGGAAATTGCAGAGGGAAACACACAAGCAGAAAAGGCACCCAGTTAAATGAGGCAAACTGCCACATAACCACAAAAATATTTGGACCAATTGACCACTATGGCCACACTCACTGCATTACAGTAAAACTGGGTCAAGTTCATGTAACAAAAATAACATTCACATCACCAAAAGGTAAATGATTTTCAGGCTGCTAGATTGTATCAGTTACATTCATTGGCTGATACACAGTAGGTAATGACTGATACTCAAACACACCTGTCACAAGCTTTCTGCTGTTGCTTTTTACAGTTTGCCTGACTACAAACTAAAAGCAGGTGTAAAAAATGTTTTAGTTCTGGAAAATTTATACACAAGATTTTGTGCTAACTAAATAACATAAACATGTATTTTTGTTTCAAACCTCGGCAGTTCAAACAACCTTGCCAAGTCAAGTGACAGTAAGTGATGGGATGTTAGTGTTATTTGTACTGTAAAACTTAAACTTATCAGTTGTAATAATTAGAAGTAACACTTAATCTTATCAAACTCAATAACTAAACAAGCACCCACTATCACAACAAATGGAAACTAAACTAAAACAAAATACAAAAACAGTTGCAAAAACACTGTCTTAGCTCTGCTGCAAGCACATGTATAAGAAATCATCCTTAAGCAAAAACGTGATTCATATTTTCACAATGCAGGGGAGGTGCATCTAAGCTCCAGATTCTGACAACATGCTCTCCATATCACTATCATTCTCAGGGAGCCAAACCTGTGCAGAACTTCTCCATGGACATAAAAAGTGATTATGCTCTTAAATTTATCCAGTGCAAGGAGGTCCATGTATCACTGGAGTTTGTGTACTCTCCAAGTGTCAGTGCATCTGCCAGCAGCTACCAAGTGAAGAAATTAAAAGTCACTAACTAAAACCTTCTCAGTCTTGAAATGCCAAAGAGGCAAATTTTGGCAAAATACAACAGCTCTTTATTTAAACACATTAATCAGCTGAGTCACCAATGACTTCATCTGCCTGAACTGAAGATTAATAGATAGGTGCGCGTGTCCAACCATGTTATTGATGAAGACAACTGGTGTAAACTATTGAGAGGGTTGGAGAAAGGCCTCAGCCATTCAAATACATTCCACACAGCTGCATTTGAGTCCCAGGCCAGTGGAGGGCACACTATCACTGCCTCATACTTCCACCTGCAAGAATCCAGGTATCGCTCATGACTCACTAATGGCTCGATTACCATGTGCTTAACAAAACACCAATACCAGGGGTAGGTGAGCTGTTACATAGCTTGAAACAAATGTATTAGAAAACAAACATATAAACACATTATAACAGGAATGCTGGTTTTGTAAGTAGCCAGCCTGTTTAAGCCTAAACCTAATGTTAAAAAGAAAACATAAACACATTGCCACTAACACACTAGCACAGTATTTGTTGAGTATTATTTGAGATACACATAACCAATGTTTTGGCCTTTCTCTGAATATATTCCATAACACGTGCACAAAATGTGACATTACTGTGTTTACAGTTCAAATAGGCATATTTTCACGTGACAATGAACTGCCAGTAAGAATTTATTATTAAAACCTGAAAATGTTTAAAAATAAATAAGGTGAAAACATTTGTTAGGAGATGAGCATAACACACGAACATTCACTACATTAGTATTTTTACTCAATTCGCTTGTTAAAACCAGTAGGCTATGGCTCAGCTGTCAGTAGATAGCATCTTTTAACCAACCCCACAGTCTTGTGAGCCACAGGCTTACACCCAGCTCGGATAAGTATTGTATTTCAGGTGTGAGCATTTTTTCACAGACTGTCCTGAATCTCGGATCAACATCTTTCTTAATGTTGTAACCCAGGATGGAACTCTCTCCAACCGGCTGCCAGGGCAGGAAACGCCTGTTCTGAATCTTCTGCGCTTCAACCGCACCTCCGCCTTCAATACAGATGTCCTTCATCTCAGCATTTCTTCGCCTCAGCTCCTCTACTTCCTGCTTCATTCTTTCTCTCCCATATGCCTCGACTCTGGCCCAGAAGGTACCATTAAAATACTGATAGAGTTTCCAGTCTGCCCCATTCCACTGTAGAGCTTTGGCTCTCATCTCAGCATCCAAATGAGACACGGATGAGCTCTTGCGAGCATTAAGCTTAAAGTACAGGATGTCCTCCATTGTCCAACAGAGCAAATCCTTCAGCAGAATAAGAGACTCCTCGAAATATTCTGCAATGAGGACCAGATGAAAACGTCTTGATAAGTTCTTAATTTCTGTCATGACGCGAGGATCATCAGCCTTGAGGTTGTTATCCAAACCAAAGTCAAAAAAGAGCAGATTTTTTAGATAGAATGAGTTGAAAGCCTCTGGACTGTAAAAGGCCCGAGGGTTGTTCAGAAACTCTGCCAGCTTGTTTTCACCTCTGATCCTCCACGTAAGGGGAACTGCTTTGTGGTAGTAATGGAAGGAAGATTCAAAAAGATCCACCGGGTCACGCAAGATGGTGACGTACACACTGTCTGGAGGCAGGAGCTTGGACACTTCTTGATGATCAAAGCGCATGTGGTTGCAAACGATGTTGAAACATTCTCCAGGTTTGTAGTCCTTCACCTGGGAGCACAGGAACGGCGATGGGTAGAAGAAGTCATTGCGCCCATCAGGAAATGCAAACCTGAGCTTGTGCTTTTCTCCAAACCTGAAGAGGATATTGAGGATGGTGCTGCTAGCTGTTTTATGCGTCTTCATAAACATGACATTCACTTTGGGTGAGCACTCTTCTGAGTGAGTCTGCTTGATCAAACTTTTGTTTTGTAATTTTGCCACACCGAGGGGACACGTGTCTTCTTGGGAGTCGCTGTAAATATATCCAATAAGTCAGTTTACCGAGTTTATCTTATCATATCTCTTATCTTTTGTGAACAAAATAATGATTTCCTTTGAAATATTTACCTGAGTTTCACTTGGTTTGGGTTTCTTAAGCAGTACAGCACCACCATGACGTTGGTCAATAAAACCCATGGAATCAGAACTCGTAACAGAGCCTTGCATTTAGTTGCTTTGATGCCTGACATTATGTGAACCGAGAAGAAACCTGAAAATGAAATCAGAGGTTACACGAGTATAGAGGCGAAAGGCAAACACGGCTCTGAATTTACATACTTCATTTGATTTTACTGTTTAACTGCTGCTCTCACAAGCGCCGGACAAATCAATGAACAGCCCAAGTATGCATTTGTGGCAGGAACATCTTGCACAAAACCCTACTAATTACCTCCATTTTCATTTTTTATGGCAACAGTAATGAATAACGACTTATAAACATACATGCAATTCCTATGTTTTAATCTGTCAAGGGGAAAAGGTTAAAACAATGTCCATATGATAAACAAGGAGGGAGGTACAGACTAAGGAGATAAGAGAGAAAATTGCTGCATCGTTCAAATGAAACATACAGCCCCTATGTTGACACTAAACACATGTTTATGGTTTTATAATTTCCTCTTCAACAAACAGCAGAGAAGAGAAACAGATCAGTCTTTGCTGTAACAGCATCGTGCTCGAAGAAAACATCTCATGTGAAGTGAAAAATGACTGGACATCACGTTTCTACTGCACTTCTGTTATCGACACGGGAAAGATGCTCACCTCTGATTGGCCAGATAAACATTCCAGATAAAGGCAGAAGTGGTGTCATGTGACTCTGGCTCTTTTGTACTGACTAAATATTGCTTGTGATAGCAACCCAGGTATGAGAGTATTTGCTGAGTGTGTGTCACCAAGTAGCGAATAAGTAAGTCGAGTTAAGACTTTCAGCCTGCGTGTAAATGGTGTTGGAGTTTTTCTAGCAAAACAGAGAGTGAGAGTCTGACTTACCTGAAGATGACAGCATTAGAGGTGTTAGGGTGAGGTTAGGCTCCCTTCTAGACCTTGAAATCGCATTTGTCCATCCTAGAAGTGGTATCTTATTGGCTGCTGGATAAAGAGGAAGAGGAATTCTCCTCCCACAGGGGCAGGTATGCAAAGTAGCCTGGACCTGAAGGACACACCTCTGTATAACTGTTGTCATAAATAACCTATCAAGCTAAAAAGACGTTGCTCTAAAATGTGTTCAATTCATGTGTATATGTACAAGTATATGTTATGGTAAATATGTTATGGCTTTGATGATAGTGCATTGATGAAACTTCCAAATATAAGAGGAGGTGCATAACTATAACTGTATTATAGAAGTGTACTAAACTCTGTGCTAGCTCCAGTCACATTATTACTTCTTTGCCAGGTTTTCTCAAATTATTTTTTAAAGTCTGAAACAGACTGTATTAGCCAAATATTATTTAGCAGTTTATAATAAGTAAATGCAGTAATTAGTACTAACCAGTTTAAGTAAATTTCCTGCATTTAACCATCGTATCCAACCAAAGGCAGTAGCTGGTAAAGTAAAAAGTAAACACCTTAATGCTGTTTAAGAGAACTTGTTGGTCCAGTCACACGAGCACTGGTTAAGTCACAAAGCATTTTCTTTTTATACTAAGCTATATATTAAGATTTTTATGTCAAGTCAGTTCTCTGTGACCACATACACACTTTATTAGTACACATGTTATTTACTATCCACAGTTTAGAATATATGTAGCTAGGATATACTGTTTCAAAGCTTGCACAAATGTTCATGGATGCAGTTTGGACTCCTGAGAACACAAATCTTACTATCATTCATTATCTTTACACTTACAATATAGAATGTTGGTGCTCAGGTTAGACATGGTACAGTTTGGATATAGCCGTGTGTGCTGTGCTTACTGACTGTTTTTCTTCTGTCCCTAGATACTTGGGCACAGGTGTTGGCTCAGCTGCTGTTGCAGTTTACTGAATTATCTGTTCCAGTAGGTCACATCAACTTAGCAGAGGGAGCCCACTCCTATGTGGCAACAGCTACGGCTGATGTCACTGACATCAGAATACGTCAGAGGGTGATCCAGAGTATTTCACTAAAAAATAAGAGCAGGGTTGAACCTATACCAGCTTAGACTGGATAAACGTAGGAATGCCTGAGGCAGGAGCTTAAAATAGTCATTCTTCTTTTATTTCCACAAGTTTTTAAGGTGACAGATTTTAAAACATTACTTAGTAAAAAGCTGTTATTAGATCCAGCTGTCTTAGCTAATTATAGACTGATTTCTAAGAGTAATTATCAAACAGTTAACTGATCATTTGCATAGCAGCGGTTTATTTGAACAGTTTCAGTCAGGATTTAGACTACATCGCAGTGCAGAAGGTGCGAACGTTACAAATAGTTTTCTTATAGTCTCTGGCTGTAGACTCATCACTGTTTGTCCTGTTAGACCTTAGTGCAGCTACTGTTGTCCACGGTATTTAACTACAGAGATTAGAATTACCATGCAGTGATTTGAATCACATGTCTGATAGATTCAAATTTGTTCATGTAAATGGAGAATCTTCCTCCCACACAAAATTTAGCTCCGAGTTCTGTGCTGGGACCAGTACTTTTTTTGGTCTTCACTTTATACATGCTTCCCTTAGGAAGTATTTTTAGAAGACATTTCATTGCTATGCAGATGACACACAGCTTTATCTGCCCACGAACCCAGATGAACACAGGTATATCTTTAAGACATAAAGGTTATTGCTCATGGTTCTAAAAAAGATCTTTATGTAAAATCTGAAATATCTAATAAATATGTCGTGTAACCCACTTTAAAATTAGGCATTAAGCTTTCCTTTTTGATAAAAGTTATAGTTAGGACTGGATCAGGTGACCATAAACCCTTCCTTAATTACACTGCAATAGGCCTAGGCTGCTCAGGAGCTTACCATGATGCACCAAGCATTTTCTTTACCCATCTCTTTCCACTCTCCGTTTACACACCGCTATTGTATTTAATCAGCAGTATTTATTAAAAGCTCTGTCTCCCATTGTCTTTTGTCCTGTCTCTCTCTCTGCTCTCTTCCCTTTCTCCTCAATCCCAACGATCATGGCACATGGCTGCCCCTCCTTAAGCATGGTTCTCCCAGAGGTTTGTTCCTGCAAAAAATGAGGTTTTCCCTCCCAGTGTCACAAAGTGCTTGTTCGTAGGGGGTTATCTGAATGTTGGAGTTTCTTTCTAAATTTGTAGGGTCTTTACCTTATAGTATAAAGCACCTTAAGCAAACTGCTGTGAATTGGTGTTATAGAAAAAAAGTGATTTGAGAATTGAACTGAATTATGTCAGTCTTTGGGACCACCATAAACATTTGCAGTCTGAATAAGAAAAAACAAACAAACATTTCTTGTTCTTTTTCTTTAAAATTAACTATTTTATTTATTTACATATATTTACACAAGTACATAATATCTTGATACAGCAGTGATGACGAAATAAAACAAGAAAATAAAAGAGAAGACACAAGACAACATCTCTCATCAGAAATTGACATCTACATATACAATAAACTGTATGGGTGACAAATTAAAGGTAACACAAATCATTCTTCTCCATGATCACAAAAGCCACATGCCATTTCACCTCGCCCACAGCTTATATTATATAATAGTGCAATTGTTCTTGTAGTACTTGAATGAAAGCTACCTAAAAACTGCTAAATTATCTACGGCATGATTTTTTTTAACATTTTGAAACATAGGTCACAACAGTCCCCGTGTTTCTGCTTTGAACATCTGTCACCGTTCATGGATCAGAGCATGCCGTCGATTTCACCGATTGTGAAATTTAGGCCATCTGGCAGATGTCAACAACTGAAGCATCAAAACATTAATAACTCCTCAAATGGATCACACCGAGTCTCTCTGTTTGCTGTTTGTTTTATCAGAGGCGAAATGAAGGTTTGCTCCTGTAAACATGTGCTTCAAAAGACTAGGTAGTTATCTCGCCTGCAGGCATCTGCAGCAATAATCTGCCGTTCCTCTTTTGTGGAGTGGACATGAGAGACTGAAACAGGGATCATCTTTCCCGGGATGCAAAATCTATTGTTTACAATTTTATAGAACTGATTATGATTAAAAACCACAAACGTGACTACAGATGTATGCAGTTTTAATACAATTAAAGTTGCTATAATGCAAAGTAATTATGTTTTCACACATAATCCCTAATTAAAAAGGTTTACCCTTTGGAGTGGTGTACAGTAAGAAAAAAATAACCATAAGGCACTTGTATCTTTTAACTCAACACAATACTTACCACAACATGCAAAGAGTACAATTTTTAAAAGCACAGGATGGCTTTTATGCACACAAGTAGGCCAACTTTGGCATTCAAACCTAATTTCTTATCTTCCACTGAATAATTCAATGTAGTCTATCAGGGAAGACCACCATTTAGAAATACACACACATTAAGTTATTTTTAAAAAGTTTTTAGATGTATGCTGATTTTAAGAATTATCAAGGCCAGTTTAAAAGTTAAACAAATACTAAAATCACATTTTAATGTGACCTAACATCTTCTGCTGCAATAAATCAGCACTACTGTATTGCATGAATACTTAAATATTTAAAATATTTGTCAGTAAAGCTGAAAAACAGTCTTTGCTCTGTCCTCTAGTGAACCAGGAAAGACAAGTCCCAGCTACAAAGAGCAGCTAACACAGAGGTACACCAAGAAGGGTGGAATGCCCAGAAATATTTTGCATATTGTCTGCAAATGTGATTTAGTAAACAGGCTTGTAGATAATCTGACCAGCCAGCAGTCTGCGCCTCAGCTCCTTCCACAGCAGGCTCCTCTCTCTCTGGGATCTCTTCATGATCCCGCGGTTCTCTTGAGCACGGCGGGACAGGTAGGGGATTACTTCATTGACAGGGCCGTATGGAACGTATTTGTAGACTGGAAAACCTGCTTGGCCTGTTTTCAGATAAGAGAAGGAGATTCAGTGTTCACAGTCACCACCATGTGTGAATATGGTGTATAACAGCATGCAGTCGATACATTCTGCTTATAATACAAGAATACATTAAGTTAACAATCGCGAATGAAGTGAACAAACAGAGGGTACCAAGTTGTATTCACACATGCACTGAAGTCCTGAGCTTTCCAGACAACACCTGACAGAGGTGCATGTGGGAACACAAATGACTCGTGTAGTCAGACTGGACATTAAACGGTCTTTAAGTTCACAATCTACGTGATGTCCAACTGTGCCTGTTTCACAATAGTTGAAGTAAGAGTCCTGTGAAATCATGCAAGACCCCAGTTTAAACCAGAATATTTCAAGTTGTGAGCACACAGATGAGCCAAAGTCCTGTTGTGTGCTCGACTGTTCCGCTAACCAACGTAGGGGGAGGTATGGGGAGTGTTAATGTTCAGTGAAAAAAGGTGAAGTAACGAATGGTGCGGAAGAAACTATAAATCAAATTCCTAATAAATCACTTTTAAATTGCAATAAAACGAATAAATTGAGGTTCTGCAGACACTTGACCACTAACAATCATGGGACAATGTAGGATCAAGTGAATAAGGCCCTAGTCACACTGGCTTAGAGACCATCCCCCCGACTGATTGTGAGTGAAAGCTGGAGGCTGGAGGAAAATAAATGCTACAAGCCGAGCCACACAGGTCTAGAGTGCAGTCAGTGACATTCGTTATTTGCCTGAAAGTGAAGGACTTGTCTAAAAATACTGGCCAGCTGTTTTCCGAGCTGAAGTGAAACCATCGTAAAGTAAAATAAAAGCTTTACCTTTTGAAAACTTTTACTTTGAAGGCGAACCTTTTACATTTTTGCTAGGCTTTTAACTACCACTCGGCTACTAGTTGGAGAGTTTTAGTAGACATAAATAAAAACCACAGGCAATCCAAGCAATTAGTGGAAGCTTTTTAGTGCAGCACCTTTTTTTTGCAACCAGTTTTACCCAGTGCATGAGCAACAAGCAGTTTAATTTGAGCCTGAGAGTGTTAAGTGACACCGAGGTCTGACTCCTCTTTTAGTGAGTTTCTCAGATATAGATATCTCCTTTGTATTGAGGGATTAATCATCTGCAAAATCAAACAAATGACTTAAACAGCAACAGTCTAAAAATATAAAGTTGAAGCAGCTGTTAAAGAACCTGGATGATAAATGTTATGTTGTGTTTGTACAATGATTAATATCATTCACAGGAATAAGAGTAGCATTAAACTTCTCCTCAGACTACTATGACAGGACAAGCGTGACATTTTCTAACACTAAGTGAAGGGCACTGGCAACACAAAGTGTTTGCTGTCAACATGACCTCAGACAAGGTCAGTGACTGCCTGGATATCGTAGCATTGACATCACTGGGAACAACACTTCAGTGGTACGTCTTTGACCACATGACCACACGCCTACATGACATGTGCCTCGGTGATTTCGCAGCATGCAGTTTACTTTAGTGCTGAGTGTAACATACCTAGTGGGAAGCTGATCTGGTCACACATCCCCAGCAGCTGTCCAAAGTAAACTTTATTCTCAGTGGGTGACAGGCCCATTTCATTCATCCTGGAAAAAAAACAAAAAAAAAAACAGAGAAACACATTTTAAAGGACTGTTACATAATCAGATGTGGAACATACTATCCCACCACTCTCTGTTAACCCTACAGCTGCTTTGGAGGCTTTACAAGGAATATTTCACTTTGAGCAGTTATACAAGTATGAGTTCAGACTGTTAGGGTTAATCCTTCAGAAATGAAAGCTTTAGGGTATTTGTACATGCTCAAACTAAATCTGAGTTTTGTCTCTGCACATGTAAAGTGCTCAAGGACAAAACGTACTTATCGAGGGTGAACTTCACTGTGTCCTCATTGTGAGTTGCAACCATGACATTTGCTTTCCTGCTGTGTTCAATCTCCTCCAGCACATACTCCAAACACCTAAACAAACAGTGGAACAGATGGTTAGGATTTATGCAATTTCTAGCAGAATCACCAAGCGGCTTGATAAAAATTCAAGACTTACTTATGATACATCCTGTTAGTGGCCTCATAGTCTGGGTTTATTGGATCCTCATATCCAATTTCCTTCGCCCTGGCTCTCTCTTGGTACATGTAGGCTCCGCGAACGAGTTTGGCACCAAAGTACCAACCCTCCCGCCGAGACAGCTCAACATCCAAGGTCACGTTGTCGTAGGCTTCCTAAATGCCGTTAACAACACAAACTTAAAAGGGCATCCAAACCTAGCATAAAATAACCACAATTATGCTAATTGTAACATCGGTAGATGCAAAATTGCATGATTAATGTGCACAAAATATCTTTTGTTTTTTTAATATATATAAAAAGCCATATCATTTAAGGAAAAAATGTGGAGAGCTCTTAACTTGTAGTTATATCTTCCTCATCACTACAATCACAAGAAAAGTGTCATAATTATCAGATCCTGTTTGTTCTCTTTACACTGCACATAAAGTTTAGAGTTCAGATGAAGATTGTGGTGATCACTTTCAGCACTCTCTGTGGTCAGGTGCCACTATCTGTGTAGGTTCTCAGTCATCCAGGTCATGGTAGTGCAATAAGCTTGGAAAGAAAAGTATTTCTCAGACCTTGTTTCATGTGATGAGGCACATGATTAATAATCTTAAACGACAACCCACACTAGGGATTATACAACTGGCACTCTCCACCATTTGGTTTTAGGAATGAAGAAGCCGCTTGGATGAGAGATAAAACATTTTCATGAAGTACAAACATTTTTCTGGTGGTACCTCGGTCCAGGCTAAGGACTCAAGGAAATTATGTATTTCTGAGGTTGTGGAGCTGTTGAAGTTGTTCCCACTGGACTTAAGATCTGTAGACACTGCTTAAGACCCAGTTTACAGATTTTGATCTTGGATGCTGAGATATAAATACATTTCACCTCCTTACTTATGGACAGATTATTGAGGGAGAAACTGGCAGTAGTATTGGCAGATTTGGGACTAATTTTTGTGTAATAAACAAACTGATGTGCCACAGTTTGGAAAGCACTCTGGCAAAGAAACTTCCTGTTTCTTATAAAACATTGCTTTAACTAATAAAGCATTGTTAAAGCATATTTAAAGAAATACTGCAAAATAAAAACACTATCGGTATACTCTGTGTGCTTCGATAGGTTAGTAAGTAGCAACAATCATCACGACACACACTAGTTTATCAGTCGAGTTCAGCTTCATTGAGAAAACTGCAGTTTCACCTTGAGGTAACACTGGTAGGTGTTGAAAATGACTGGCTTTTCTCTGTTGAATTTCCTCTGCATTTCCAGGGTCAGGCGACTGATAGCTGGTTGGAAGTACGTCTGCTCGGCATCCACCATTAGCCTCACCCCGTTCTCTACAGCATGCTGGAGTGCACAAAAACAATTAGAGAGTAAAATATGAAGCACCATATAAAACCGTGTCCTATCCCTATATTGTTGCCCACACTATTTGCAGGTACAGGTTGCTTAGTGTCCTCACCTTGGCCAGAATATCCACTCTCTGCAGCATTCTCTTCATCTGCCTCTCTTCTTCTTCGGTAAATATATTCAGCAAAGGCTCCAGATGGCCGGTCTATGCAACCAAAACAAAAAGATATTAATCGACTTTATGATTAATATAAAGCCGTAAATTTTATCTCCATGTGACTGGCAGGAAAGAGTTCAACATCGGTGCCAGAAACGTTTCCTATATTTGTCAGCTTCCCTCAATTATACTGGCTACATGGCCAATGCGAAATGAGCACTTCCCAAAACAAGTCCCAAAACATGCTATTCTAATGCATTAAAATGTTTTTGCTTGTGGTGGGAAGGCATAATGTTCCCCCAGGTTGGCAATTTAACTTGTTGCCACAAAGCAATAAAGACTTTATGACAAGGTGAGAAACACAGCTGTTGCTGTTGTTGGCACTTCATTTTTCTAGTTTTATTCCTCATTTTAAATCGTTTATTACACCATAAATTTAATAACATAGCTATAGATAAATCATAAATTAGAAAAGCCATGTACAAGAAGCATTTTATCTACTTTAAAAGTTCATAATAATTAACAGAAAAAGGTAGTCATCTTTTTCATTGGCCTTTAAAAGCCTCCAAAGTTTGGATTTGTTGGCTTTATAAGCTTCTAAAATGTGGAAGGTAATGCTGTGACACAGTGAAAATGGAGAGATAAGACAACAAGTGACCAAAGGAGGCCACAACTGAGAAGAAATAACAAGATTAATAGCAGAACAAGTACAAAAAAGGGAGAGACATTTGATTGTCGAACACAGTTGTATTTCTGTTATCAACAGTAGACATAAAATAGCATAGATTACCTTTACTAAGTTCATATTATCTTAACTGTAACTAACTTGATGCTCTCCTAAAATCCCACCGCAGATTCTTTGCAGTTGGCCTGAATTAAACAGCCGATTCTCTTTTTAGTAAGGCCAGTAAAGGTTTTGAACAAAAGGTAGTAGGGAAGGCATTAAGGCAAAGGGTGTTTTATGTTTGCGTTCAGTCAAGCATGATAATTTTTTCCACTTCAGTGGAAATGGCTGAACAAACATGGAGTGCCTGGTAACAGCTTATCTGTGTATTGCACAGGGAATAAGAAACAGCGAAGAGATGAAGCAATACCTGTGATCATTCAAACCAAACAGCTGAAATCCAGTCGTTTTTTCTCCCACCTCCAAACCACTAAAACGTCATGTGATGATGACTCACCTGAAGGTTTGGCACCATAAGCAGATTTGAAATCTTTGTTGTGTCGTTTATTAAACTGTTCCAGTCCAACAGATCAATTGTTCTAGAAGTAAGACATGAGAATATAAAGCCAAAAGAGAAAAAGCTGAATAAAGGTAAAACTAGAAATAACTTGGATGAAGAATTAGTAAGGTGCAGTTAAAGGAGATTAATTGTAAACAAATGAGTGACTGTCCTACCCAGACAGGCCCAGCTTCTCTCCAGTAAACCAATTCTCTATGTCATCTTTGGCTCCAACACCCAGCTCAGTCAAACTTTCCTACAATGAGAGTACACCTCAGTTCATTATTGAGAACCATAAAGGTTGGAACACCTTAAAAATAACTAAAAAAAAAATGACATGAAGACATCATTTGAGCATAAACTTGCATATCACCTTGAGCTGCTCCAGCTCCAGTTTCTGTTCTAAAACCGTCATTTGAGATTTTCCCTGTTGCGCCGACAGGAAGTTAAAAAACCGTCTCCATTTAACCAGGACTTCGGAAAACTGGAGCTGTTTGAACAGAGGGCAACATATTAATTATCAAGTAACAGCAGTAGTTTTATCCGAGGGTTTGTAATGGGGTTAACTGACCACAAGAGTAGTTTGTTTACAGACAAAAATCAAACAGTTTAACTATCTTTTAATCTTTGACACTGAGATGTAAAAACTACTTTTTTTACTGATCAAAACTTTGAAGTGATCAAGTAAAAAGAAAACGATTTCCTCCTGTAGTCAGACTAGTTCTTCTGCTACATTTCTTTGCTAAATTAAGGTCATTTAAGATTTAAGTCTAAACCCTGCGACACTACGTTTCAGTTAACAATGAATGAATGAAAAACGTTAATCTTACAAGGAACTGTGGACGACCCAGTGCAGTCATTTTGATAGCAGAAAATCCATCATTAGAAGCTCCACCTGAGAGGAAACAACAAACCTCATGTCACTTTTTTTTTATTAGATTTTTTTCTTTAAATAAATAATCTACTTCGTTAAATTACTTTTTAAGTATTTATGTTTTACACTATTAAAATGAACCCAAACTGTGCTTGACCAGCAGTTGTACTACTTACCAGAAGCTTTAATGCAGTTTATGAATGTCTCCATTTGCATATCACATTTGGCCTCATCTGCATAGAAGTAAGTTCGTGCACTGATAACTCCCCCGCGCCTGTCTCCAAACTGACGATGGGCCTTGTACTTCTTCTCACGATGATCCGCACCTGAAGTGAGACGCAACTTTAGTGGCTTGTTGCATGAATAAAAACCCTCAAGTTCACCAAGATTTTGATATCCCGACGATTAATAATCAATTCACATACAAAGGAGATTTAGAGCCTAAACAACACATCATTACTATGCAACTATAATGGTCTATCAAAGGTATCCAGTGCATATTTTGTCCTATATGTGCAAATAAGAACAAGATTTTTGAGGGAATTTAGGATTGTTGTTATTATTATTATATAGCTCATGGGTGGAGCACATGTAGCAGTGGAGCATCACAGATATAGAGAATGCAGTGCAGAGAAAAGTGGTGTCTTCTTGATAACTTGCTAAAAAATTTGTGAAATAGATTCTGAAAACCTGGCTGACCAATAACCAATAACCATTTCCCTTGCTCATAATGCCTGTATGTACCCAAGCTCTTCCTTAACAGGTGGCCCAATCTGAACGAAAGTTTGCATGAACATCGTCACACATGCAACAATTAATAACAACTATATGTATTTTAAAAAATGCCTTAATAAAATGATAAATTTGTTCAAGTTACCAATAAATATTTAATTAGGAATTTGAACTACTCATAGGGCTAGACAATGTAATTCTAACACACACACATACTTACATATAAAAATAATATTGACCAGAAGATTAGAAATTAGAAATCATGATTTCTTTACTCTTGCATCAGTGACTGCCCCCAAAGAAGTCAGCTTTATTCGGGACCTAGATAGCATGCAAGATACCTCTTGCATAAAATCCTGGAGGTGCATGTGTTTTATTTTTAAGCTTTGCAGATGATGTAACTGTAATAGAGACAAATGTGTTTGTGAAAACCGAGGGAGGAAAAGGAGGCAGTGGAAAATCCAGGATGGTCATTGGAGAGCTCCGACGAATCCGAGAGCCCTGAAGTAACACGATGGCTATAATGCTGCCTTAACTGATTGCATTTGATTTAAGAGGAGCAGTTTTACTGCTATCATTTATCCTACAACGTGAATGGATTTTCATCAGAAGGAATTCCATCCTAAAGGGGGGCATTTTTTTAAGTTTGTTACAATTACTGAGAGCACAATAGATATCAAAAACAAGCTTTACTTTATTCATTTAAAACTAGCCACTCTGGTTGCAAATCAATGTGCATGTAACACATTAGCACTTTTAATTCAGCTCCCACAAAGACTGATTTGAAGTAAGTATAAAATAAGTTTGTCTCAGAGTGATTGCCAACAGGTAAATGATACACAAACACATTAAATATCAACCCCTTAAACACTACCCAGCTTCACCCCGCAGTGTCTGTTGAACTTGACATTTCAGCCCCCACAAGATCCAGTTATAACCAGTAACATCCTGACTAGACTACGTGGATGCATAACTATGCATACTAAACCACCGAACAGCTGAAGCAGCTGACTAGTCAGCAGCTCAGCCTTGTCAGCTTACTCCACGGCAGCCCATATGGAAAAGATATATATAAATCTTATAAAGTTTGTATCTGTCTTGTGTGAAACTTGTATGAAAAGCATATAAGTGTGAAAACAGATATGAGATCCCTTGAAAAATTATATAATGAAACTTGTATGTTTTGGATACTTACTAAAACAATGTATGAAAGTAATGCGAAAGTGGCCACTTTCATGAGTAAATCATGTAAGCCTTATATGATTTACTCATGAAAGTGGCCACTTTCATGAGTAATCACATATAAGTTTTTACTATTTCTTTTCCGTATGGGAGTTCTTTAGTCAGAGACGTATGCAAAATAAAATAAAAAATAAAATAAAGTTTGTTAGTTTTGTTTTTTACTGACACACATACCTGGACTTTCTTTCTCTGCCTCAGAAACACATGAACTGTAAAAAAAAAAAATTGTCATTAGAACAGTAAAAAAAAAAATAAGGCAACAGAAAATTTGTCTCATCTTTGTTTCTTTCAGTCAGATCAATAGCAACTTTTATAACACAGCATACTAACAGTAATAAGACAATGAATAGCGGAAAGTCTGAAAAGTTTCAAAAAGACAGATGACATGATGATAAAAAGCACTGTTTCGTTCTTTTAACAGTCACAATGAAATCTTATGCAACCGTGACAATGACCTGCTTTTCAAGTTATGTTGCGACGTGAGAGACGCATTGGGGAACAAAGGCAAATAGCCAAGGTGAACTAAAACTAAACTAAAAACTAAAACTTGATTTGAAAGAACATTTTAGTTAACCAAAATAAAAATCAAAACTAGATTTTTGATTGATTTTTTAAATTAACTAACAGATTTTTTTTTAGAACTTGTAAAAAAAAAAAAAAAGTACAGAGGAAATATCCTTAGTGTTAGCATCTGTTAGTTAGCATGATGAGGCATCATTGGTCTTTATCAGAAAAAGCAGTTTAGTTCCTCCTGTGTCTGTTTGTGTGTGTTGGGATAGTCCTAAGTAGAGCACTGTGGGTATTTTAAATCACAGAATATTGTGTAACACTTTCTAGTGTGCCTCAATGTGCCTCCTGAAAGCAACTCTCATGGCAACCCATGAGGCCTTTCAATGATGCCCATCCCATCTCTGAAAAACTGGCTCAACCAATCAGAGCAGGGAGGCCTGTCTTAGCGAGCCAATAGAGGACAAGCACTGTTGAACTGCCTGAGAATAACACAAACAAATTAGGTTTTGATTATAAAGCATTACATGTTATGACTGCCACTGCTTTGATAAAAAGCCTAACAGAAGCCGTCTGTGAGGTGATAAGATAAGAGGACACTGATATCAAAGTGCAGCCCAGAGGAATAGTTTTGACACTCAAGTAGGACACATAACTTGAACTTAAGTGATAATTTCCAGAGGGACAACTTAGTACAGAGACACAGGCAATGGTTAACCAAGAGCATTTCAAATATCACAACTACATTTTTTCATATGTGCATATGGTTAGTTAATGTGCCGAAGAGAAGAGGCAAAATGAGAGGAGAGGCTCTAAAACATGAGCTATATGCATGGAGACATAGACCTAAATACTTCTGTGGAAACTAACAGTCAAATTACTCATTTAATTCACTATTAAAGATATCAATACAAATCAGGTAATACACGTACTACAGTTTCTCAGTCTTTTAATGAACTTGTTGTACTAACACTGCTAAAATATCCATTACTGTGATTTTTTTTCAGTCCTGGAGCTGCTCTTCTAGTGTGCGGCTCCTATTACAGCCACACATGGAGACAAGTAATGGAGAGGACCTCTCTTCCACAGTTTTCTGATTTCTCTGGGTTTTTATGATGTGGTGCAGTTACACACTTGTGATGACACCATGTGATGTTGTGCCATACAAAATAAACTTGACTCAGCTGGCTTTTATGGATTTAGTGAGCTGAACAATCCTGGGTATGCAGCTCACTAAATCTCATCTGACACACACATATATCAAGGTTTATCTTATCTCTTATCTTATATGGCATTTGCAAAGTTGTGCGCACCACAGTCCTTAAGGAGAAATCAGCCTACGTGTGTATTTGCTACTCACTCCATCTCCTTCTTCTCCGCTTCCTCTTGTGTCAGGTCTTCTTCCACGCTGTAGTCCAAAACTGCCCCCACACCAAAGGCCTCATTTTTCCGAATTAACGGTTTGATGGAGTTGTGGTCTTCCCCTGCCACAAACTGCCCATAGAAGGTCATCTTCATCAGCTTCTCAAACATCCACTGTCCAAGCAGCTTCCTGCTCAGATCCATCAGCTGAAAACATGACAGGGACAAGAAAAACAACAGGTTACTCTGCCTGAGTGGTTTACAGCCCCTTTTTCATTTTCACCTCGGCGAGTCAAAAGCGGAAACACATTCATAGCGCGCCAACGCGGAGAGTTCATTGAGCTTTGGTAAAGCGGTGCACCGGTTTGGTGCTGATCTGAACGCACGTGTGTGTAGGGTTAACAGAGGATCGGGCCGATCAGTCCCGTCAACTCACCTCTTTGTTCTTGTCAACCAGGATGTCAAACGTACACAGCTTGAAGACCAACAGACTCCGGAGCAGCTCAATATTACCTTTGCTCTTATAGGCTTCCTGTGTGTTTTCGAAGTCGATGTGGGTTTTACTCAGCGGAGCTTTGGTAGCTTTTCTAGACTGGCTGATGAGTTCAACTGGCGCAGCCTCTACCACGGTGCAGCCATTCGTCTTCTGCTGCTGCTGCTGCTCCTTCTCTTCTCGAGTTTTGGTGGATGCGACTGTTGAGCGGCATCTCGCAGGCGAAATCCGCAGTTTTCGGATGCTGCCGGAGTTTGCCCTGACCAAGGGTGCTACAAACTTAGTGTACGACATGCCTTCTTCGCCTTTCTGAGCGGCAGCTGCACGCAGAGTGAGACCGGCAGACTTCTTTGCCGATTGGATATTTGGAGTGTTGCGTAATGAGCGCGCTCTGGTATGTCAGAATCGGGAGGTGGCGCCCTGCCTCACTTGTTACATCACGTCCCCGATAGGCATCACGCAAGAACCACGGGCCTCATTCCAGTGAAAAACCTGAAAAACTCCCCCGTCGTGTAGTAGGAGAAGCAGATGGTTTAAGAGAAGCAGGAGGCCTTATACTGAGGGTAATAGTTATTTGATCCAGTTTGTGAACAGTCCCTCATTATTTGGCCATTTGATTTTAATGCAGAGAGACAGAATATAAAGCAAAAATCCAGAAAAAAAAGACATTACATAAAAGTTGATTTGCATGTCATTCAGCGAAGAAGTATTTGATCGCCTACAACCCAGTCAGGATTTTGGTTCCCACAGATTGTTTGTGTGTCCAATGGGGCCGAGATTACAGTCAGTCAATCAATTGTAGCTACTCAATTCAATTTATTTTATTCATTTATTGGTGGTGGTCAGAGGGCCCGGTGGCGCCAGTGTCCGGCCTCTGTCAGTGCGCCCCAGGGCAGCTGTGTGACTACAATGTAGCTTGCCATTGCCTGTGTGTGAATGGGTGGATGACTGAATGTAGTGTAAAGCGCTATACAAATGCAGGCCATTTACATGGGAGGAGCTTGTTAATCATCTGAAGGCAGTTGTGACCATGGTAATACTGATAACACTCTACGCTGTATGGTACCAGCAAGGTCCCCCTGCAGAACAAGGCACATGTGCAGGCTAGTGAACATCTTAAGGAGTCAGAGAAGGCTTGGGAGAAAGTGCTGCGGTCAGATGAAACCGAACTTAACTCAGCCCACTGTGTGTGGAGGAAGAGAAAGTATGACCCACAATCAAGGATCGAGGTGGAAACATACTGTTTTTCTGCTAAGGATTACAGGATGACTTTGCTGCATGGAGGGGGCCACTGGAGGGGCGGGCATGTACCATAAAATCTTACATGAAAAGAAAGGGGGGGGGGGGGGGTAGCCAGCCTAAATCCTGTAGAAAATCTTTGACGCTGAAGCTTCAAGTTGCAAACACCTGCCAAGAAACCTAAATGTTTCTGTAAAGAGAAGTCAACCAAAATTCCTCCTGAGATGTGTGCAGATGTGGTGACCAGCTATAAGAAACGCTTTATCTCCTTGCTTAGCAACACCACCAGGTACTTGTGTTTTCTTGAAGATCAAATACTTATTTCACTCTATGATGTGCAAATCAGTTTATAGCTTTTATGTAATGTGAAAATTTTTCTAGATTTTAAGTTGATATTCTCGCTCTCTCTATTAAAATTAAATTAATAATGAACTTTTAATTCAGAGGATAGAAATGAGAACTAGTTTGTGTTACAAAATAAAGCAGTCAGTGTTCTCAATTTTAGTCCCTCTCAGTTTCGTATAAAAGCTTATTTGTTTTTTGTTTTTTTTGGTCATCTCAAAACTTGACTTTATAACTCAAAATTAAGGTTAGGGGAAAAATTGATTATTTTATTTTCCTTTTCTTGTTTGTTTGTTTGTTTGTTTGTTTGTTTTAGTAAGTCTCAGACCAACTATAAAGTCAAGTGCATATTCACATATATATATTTTTTCTGCCACTCTTGACTTCCTGTGTACTACCACAACTCCTGTCTTGGCACTCTATCATATATTTCCTCTAGGTCCACAAAGACACCCCGCACGTGTTCTTCTAATCTTCTCTCTACTGCTCCAACAACCCTCTCAAAGCAAACATTATTGTAATGCTCGGCTGCTGCTCACTGATCGTCACCACAACTTCTCCCAGCAGCAGGGGGCAGCAATGATGTAACAGTGGCTACTGTCTGCCGGAAATGAAAAGCTGTAGAAGAAGAACGCAGCCATCTCCCGTAAATGTGCTAACTTACGCGGAAGCAGCAGAGTGTGCTAACTGGTTGCATTAATTCTACAAACAGGCACATTTACCTGCTCTAAAAGGTAATCAGAGACATTTATTAATTTAAGTTTGTTTTTTTACCATATGCATTTATTATGCGCTCTCTGAAAGCGATAAATATTAGCAAATTGTAGCCGACCCAGAGTCTTTTTAGCCTGACTCGCTGATCGACCTTACGTTACCAACAAAGGGACTGCGCTGGTTTCGCAATTGCTGGTGTGCAAATTATAAGCTAGGGGTTAGTTTCTAGATATAAAGGTCAAGTTGAATGGGTCGACTCCAGAGGCCGTGTTACAAGACTTAAAAAAACAAAAGAAAGAAAGGAAAATACCTGAACTGCTTTTAATGTAAGCAACCCCTCGTTTACAGCCGCCTGTTGCTAACAATAGCTATGACTACTTTAGCAGTAGCCACTGTGATATTTTAGGGCAAAGCCAAATTTGAATGGCTGGAACGAATCTGGACTGTAGTGTCTAAGCGGTAATGCTAACCAGGAGCTCTCGAATTTTAGATTAAATTGAGGTCAGATCGCAGTTGTTCAGCTATGGGACGTTAAACAGGTTTGGTAGGTTCAGCAACTGCTCGATTAAACGGGGTTTTCAAGGCCCCGGAAACGCCTTCAAGTCCAGGTAAACGTATAGGGTACGGAAAACACCTGTTAGCAGCTGTATGACAGCCACCAAAACACCGTTTTTATGAATATTACATTTTGTTTCAATATGCTGGGTTTGTATATAAATTTTATGCGGCAGCTTTTAAAATCACCAGCCTGAGTTTACAGAAAAATGTAATAGTAGTGTCAGTCTGGAATAATGCACATTGGACGGCGACAGTCTCATGATAATATTGCGATTTTTCAAAGTAATTTTGTAATAATTATGTTTGTGATAGTATGGGCAAAAATACAGCACTTATTGGTGTAAAAGCAACAATCTGAATTTTTAGCCTTTTTCCAGTGAGCTGCCGTCATAGATCGCGGACTACATGATTCAAACTGTGTGTCTATTGCCACAAGGTGCCAGCAGCAGCACTGCAATAGACTAGTTGTTACACAGTATATGTCAAATGTAAGACCAACAGCCGGTGGCGTGGTGCTTTCCTGAGAAAGTTGAAGTGAAAAGATAGCATAACTGCTCATCAGGACCCTTTGGAGTGTTGTAACCTAATAAAATAGAAACGGAGCTTTTTAACTAGTTTCATCCACCATTTATTTTGCATGTCATATGGAGTGCAACTAGTGAGTGCTCTATATGTGTCTTTATCACCTACCTTCATAGCATGGTTGTAGTCGCTGAGCTGCATTAAGCTGGAACAGTTTTCTTATGCGTTTTCCATATTGTTGTGCTGCTTTGGAGGTCTGCCCTCCCAACTAAGCGTCAAACAATTTTCATATTATTGGCTCCCTTTTTTTACAAGTAGAAATATAAGAAAGTGTTGCGCTGCCCATCATTTCTTTATATTTTGCTTTGAGCTAGACTTCCTTGTAATTTTTAAAGTGGTCTTGAGAAATAGTCCTCCAGGTTTTCTGAAAGTCAGTGTTTTTCTTTGAATAGTGTTATGTCTATGGATAACAATACACTTAACAAAGAAGCAGTTTAAAATTGTATTTTTGACACTGTATTATATCAGCATGTCATTAAAACACAGGTGTTCCTATTTCTTTTGTTGAATTCATGAAAAACACCAACAATAACACAGTTTGACAGACATGAAATAGTATCTAGGCACCAACAAAGTGATTACCAAAGAGCTCTTAGTTGAAATTTGTGCATGGTGTTCAGTGTGTCCATTTAAAAAAGAGAGGAAACTGGAGGGCCAAAGAAGTGGCAAATCTTACCCCCACCAAATATGTATATATATATCTACAGGATCTGAAGGTCATGTCTTGAAGAAATCCATCCACCAAAGAACTGTGTCAGACCTGAAAGATACATCTGGACCTTCAGGTGATCTATGTACTGTTCACTGAAGGTTCAACAGAAATGGTCTCAGTGGAAGGATGGCTGTAAGAAGCCATTCTTATACAGGGGGAAAGAGAAAGGGGAGAAAGAGTTTGAGGTATGTCAAATTACACAAGGACTGGATTAAAAATCAGTAGCAACAGGTCTTCTGGAGCGAGGAATCCAAATTTGAAGTTTTTGGTTGAAAGGAGGATGTCACAGTACATCAACAGTAAGTGTCTGTAGCCATCTGTAAAACATAGTGGAGGCTCTGTCATGGTTTGCAGCTGTATTTCAGCCAGTGGTGTTGGCTGGAGTTCTTTGAAAAATTTGTGAAATGATAAACACAGAAAATAACGTAAAATCAGAAAACAGCTGATTGTTAGCGGCTTCATTTTTGAGCATGACACTGATAACAAACACACTGCCAATGCAGTAAAAACATACCTGGACAGAAAAACACAGTGGCCTCTCCAGAGCCTGGACTTCAACATTATTGAAGAAGTATGGGATCATCTTCACAGAGAATGGAATAAATAGCAGCCAACATCCAAAGAAGAGCTTTGAATGTCCTTCAAGAAGCCTAGAGAACTATTCCTGAAGACTACTTTAAGAAAACATCCCTCAGAGAGTTCAGGCTGTGTTCAAGGATCAAGTTGGTCATAACAAATATTGACTTTCAAGGTCATTAGAATTCTACAGACATTTTTGCCTTGTATACGGTTTTTAAATTTCCATTTAGGTTGGCACATATTTCCTATTTTCCAAGGAAAAATATAAAGACATTTTTTAAAAGGTTTTGCAAAATACATTTTTTTAGTACACACAGAATTGCATGCTAGCTTAATCCACATAAAACAAAACAAAAAGGTTAAAGGCATAGAAAATATTGTTTTTGCAGTAAAAAGCAGAGTAGAAAAACACGTAAGCATCAGTTCATTTACCGTTTACACACAGGTAATTGTTAGTACCTTTTTACATTTTTTCCCACAGTATGCTTATAATCTCACTTTAAAGAGAACAGATCTGTAATCACTGAAATGGTTGGACATTCATTACACTGTGTTTTTAAAGTTTTCAGGCTTGGATCCGAAGTCCTGTGCCATTTTTTTTTTCCTTGAGCCCATCATTTACTTCTATCACGGCTTCATCCCTTCTTTAAAGCTTTATTCTTGTGTAAATTAAGGAATTGTCTGCGGATGGACTAAGTTTTGGATTGGGACTAGGAATATGATTAAGGACCACTTCCACAGCTATTTGTGAAAGCAAGAAGTGATCTCTAAAAGTCTGCAGGTGCCCCCCTTCTTTTGTGTCAGCAGTGTCGCCTACTCAGCCAACATGTCTGATGGCCGGATCTATGTGGGGAATCTTCCCATGGATGTCCAGGAGAGAGACATTGAGGATCTCTTCTACAAATATGGAAAAATTCGTGAAATAGAATTGAAGAACAATAGAGGCACTATCCCTTTTGCCTTCGTCCGATTTGAAGACCCACGGTGAGTTTTGCGGATGGTTTTTGGCAACTCGAATCACACTCCTCCTTGTTGGACACCATAAATTTTGTGGTATATCGTCTCCAGTGACTGCCGGCAGGGAATGGATGGAGACAAGATATCCAACCTTTGTCCGCTAGGCGTACTTTGGTAAGGAGTTCTTTGCTCTCTTCTCTTAGGGATGCAGATGATGCGGTCTATGGAAGGAATGGATATGGATATGGGGACTCCAAGCTGCGTGTGGAGTATCCCCGTTCTAAACCTGGCCCAATGGGAGGTGGTGGAGGAGCACCTAGAGGAAGATTTGGACCCCCAACTCGAAGATCTGAATTCCGGGTCATAGTGTCTGGTAGGTGGACGCCATGAGTCGTAGCCAATTAATAGTACTCTCTCATTCGGTACGGCCTGGAAATCAAGGGGACTGGTAGGAAAGTGGACATAGGAGTCTTAGGCAGATAACTTTCTCCCATTCGCATGCCGGACTGGAGAACAAGGGGACTGGTAGCTGGACGTCATGAGTCGTAGGCAGATCATTCTCTCTTTCTCATGGCGGACTGGAGGACAAGGGGACTAGTTGAGGACGTCATGAGTCATAGGCAGATATGTTTCTCTCTCTCATGGCGGATTGGAAGTCAAAGGGACTAAGTGGATGAGGTCATGAAAATCAAAACAGTAAAGTGAAACCGGTCATGTTGGCTGAGTAACCCCAAACACCAGCTATAGTGATGGTAGGTGTCATTTTGTCATTGTGTATCATTAATTATGTTATGTGCTTTGTCAAATGTTTCTGTAGTTCACCTAAAACACTGGGTGGAGAAGTGGGTGGACTTATCAGTCAGGAGACTTGAAAAAGTCAATTAGTTTTTTCCTACTGGTTATAAGGATGATTGACCATCTCAGTATTTTCAACTGTGGGTTTGGCATTAATAAGTAACTGCTGTGCATGGAAAGTGTTAATGATTAAAGACAGTGTAAATTAACACTTGGTGCTGAATAGGTAACACCTTAGACAGACCACAAATCCAGGTCTTAGCTTTATAGTGTTTTAACATTAACCAGGTTGTGTCATTCCTGGCATTTTTAGCAATTTAAAGGCAGGGGAAATGCAAAGTCTTCCACTTCTCCATCTTCTTTAGGTTTCAAGAGGTGTAAAGGTCAGACTGTATAAAAATAATGAATTAAAGAAAGAGTTGCACTTTGGAGAAATAATGAAACCCTTTCCTGCTAAGATTTTAGGTTTAAAGTGTCAGGTAAATTTAAGCAGGGAAGTATATTTTGTCCACACCATCATTTAGTCTTTTCCTGTTCCAGGACTGCCACCATCTGGAAGCTGGCAGGATCTGAAGGATCACATGCGGGAAGCAGGAGATGTCTGTTTTGCAGATGTGCAGCGTGACGGAGAGGGTGTAGTGGAATTTCTCCGTAGAGAGGACATGGAGTATGCACTGCGTAGATTGGATGGGACAGAGTTCCGTTCACATCAGGTTAGTGTTAGTGATGGTGAGATTTAATCGTTCCTCTGATGATAAACTGCAGCTGATGTCGTGTAATTCTTTCGTTATTTCTTGTTAGGGGGAGACTGCTTATATCCGTGTGTATGAGGAAAGAGGTACTCCCAACTGGGATCGATCACGATCCCGTTCCAGATCCAGAGGTCGCTATTCTCCTTACTATAACAGAAGATCTCCCCCTGCGCGCTACCAGTCGCCCCCACGCCATGCTATGTCACGGCATAGCCCACCTCCGAGAAGACACCTTCCGCCACACCACAGCCCACCACCTCGTCATTATCGGTAGAAAGTCGCATCATTTAGAGGAATTGGATGATTATTTTTTGTGGTTTGTTTTTGTAATTCTACATTTTATTTTTTTTTGTTTTTGTTTTGTTTTTTAAAAACCTCAGGCCTCCTCATAGCACACACCATTTTTATTTCTTGATTAAAAACATTCCATGGTCAGGAACCCCTGAACAACCTGCTCCTCCCCACAGTCTTGTTTTTAGGGGGAGTTTTTTTGTTTGTTAAACACCCATACGTTATCCGGAAACAGAATTATGTGTTAACTTTTTGTGAGATAACCATTTGACCATTATGTAACATATTGGAGGTTTCTTTTATAAAGAAATTCGGGAGTGCGATGTCAAACATTTAAAACAAAGTACACATTTCTGCAGTCCTGCTTCTTGAATTGACGTAATTTTATTTTTCATGTGTCACATCTTAGTAGCTTTAAGTATGAAAGGGTGCGTTTTCTGTTTGGCCAAACCAAGAACCCATAAAACTAATCAGTATAGTAAAATTAGTGAACCCTTTTAGTGTAACACGTTGACTGTGAGACTTAATTGTCCTTTGGGTTTGTTTTCGGGTTTTTCTTTGTACGTGTAGGCCGCTGACCGAGGTGGTCTAAATGTAGATTATAATTTGTATGCATCTCTATCGTTTTTGGGGTTTTTTTTCTTTACCAATAAAATGCAAACTTTTACTGTGACAGTTTCTTTTCCATTTTTTTTCTGTACTTAAAGTGAAGACATTTCCCTTCTTTAATCTGCAGTAATAATTTATATAGAAAAAAAAATGTGGAGTAGATTCCAAGAAATCAACAGTTCAAAGTTGAAAAATTGTCTATTCAGCTTCTGCCCAAACTAGAATAATGAACTGGATAACATGAAAAAGACACAAAGGACAACTATTCCTTTTTTCTTGCGGTTTTATTCCCAGTCACATCTATGCCAGTAGTCTATTTGCTTAGTCGATTAGTTAGGGTGATAACCTTTGAATAACCTTTAAATAAAGAAAACGTATGCAATAATATGATTATTCCTGAGGTTACTTTATTAGACCTGTGCTTCCAATGACTAAATCAATGCTGATATTGAAATAGTTTGGTTTAATGGAGCACGCTGGACCTCTAACGCAGCTTGCTCTTGAATGCTTTGCTTCTTATATTGATTTTTATGCTGATTTTTTTCCCTTTTTTCCGTGTGAGCTTACCTGCGATAACTTCTGGACACTTGTAGATCATTAGGACTAGAGTGTTCTTAACAGAAACAGCAACATTTTATGGTTACCTTGTCCTCAGCGCTCCGTGTGTCTGTGGCCTAGACACAGCTGAAGCCTGATTACAGTGTCTGGGCACCGAGCAGCCTCAATAGCCTGGAAAGGTGCTAACCGCTAGGCTAACTAGCAACAAGATGCCTTCCCTCTCCACAGATGACTACCACAGCCTCCTGCAGAAGATTGCAGTACTGGAGACAAAAATTCATCGCTTAGAAGTAAACGTGGAGGTAAATGGACTGTGTGGAAATGAAACAACCTTGCCTTTGATTCAAAACAATGGCGATGAGCAAGCTAGTACACAGCTAAGGAGCACAGATAACATGACCAAGAAAGTAGACTCTGTGCATTATTATAAATCCTCAAGTGATAATCCCCCCTTAGACTGTCTTGGTGCAAAACCAAGACATAAATCATGTCTCCTGGAAGGGGGAGGACGTATCACAGGCAGGGCACAGCGAGCTGAAATCTCTGAAACCGACTGGCCTTCACTTCCTACGAGACAGAGAAGCTCTTCTACCCCTGTATACGGGAGGAAACAGGACTGGACAACCGTGAATAGGAAGGTTAACAACAAACCTCCAAAACAACTGAATGTGAAACTGCAGAACAGATTTGCTCCACTATCAAAGGACCCTGGATCTATATCGGACAACCATCCATCTAAAAGCAGCGAAATAAGGTCTGAAAATCTGTTGAAAAGTGAAAGGCCACAGGGAAAGCTAAAGGCTAGGCCTGAAACTCTGATTGTGGGTGACTCTGCCGTAAAGGATGTACAAAGGATGTGCGGTAAGAACACTAAAGTCCTCTGCTTTCCTAACGATATGGTCAACAACCTGAAGGAGAGAATTCTTCAAATTGCAGATGAATATCCAACTGTGACAAACATTGTTCTGCATACAGGGTCAAACGATGTGTCCAAACAACAGTCGGAGGTTCTGAAACGGGACTTTACTGGATTATTAAATACTGTAAACTCTCTGAATGCAGCTGTATTCATCAGTGGACCTGTACCGCCGGTCAGAGGAGGAGACGAGAGATTCAGCAGGTTGTTTACACTGAATAAATGGCTTATATCAGCATGTGCTGACCACTCAGTGCATTTTATCGACAACTTTAATATTTTTTGGGAACGCAGGCATCTGTTCAAAGCAAATGGATTTAATTTTAACAAGTCAGGGGTGAAACTGTTCACCTCCAACTTGTTTTATTCCATACGTCATCCATCCGTGCTTGGTGCCAAGGCTGAGATAAACGAGGAGTTATCTCATAAAGAGGAACAAACAGTACTCCAAGAACAGACAAAGCCCAGCAGAAACCTTGAGGAGGAGCTCCATTTGCCCCCACCCGGGAAGAGCCTCAGAAAGGAGAGACATCCATGGCATCTGAGGAAGAGCCTCAGAAAGGAGAGACATCTAAGGCAAGAAGAGGGGTCCCTATTTGCCTCCAACTCTCTCAACAACACCAACGACCAGGACAAGGGACCACGACCTTCCCCAGTCCCCCAAACCCCTGACAGGCCATCACCCTCCTCCCCCTCCCTTTCTCCCTCCTCCCCACACCTGAAATTCACTGAGGAGATGATGGAGCGGGTCAATGCTGGGCTCAGATCTACCCCCCCGTCCCAATCCCTTTTTGTCCCCCATAAACCCCCCACCAGAGCGGCCAAAGGTTCGCCATCGAGCCCCACCCTCAACAGAGCAATCGAAGTCACATTGCCCAGCTTCGCCCCCCTTAGTTCCTCTTCATGCCCTGTCTCTGCAGTCTGATGCGTGATGTGTGAAGGGTCCGGGCTGTGAGGATTATGGCAGTGATGACTTTTCCCAGGAGAAGCTGGGACCCTGTTTACTAGAAGGTTTTAAAATTTCTGTACTTTTAGGTGACAGGAGACATGTGGCCTGGTCAAAACACAGAGAGCTGCACTCTAAAAGATCTTTAAACATAGTAAACATACCTTGTGTGCCACAGACTGCTCCCAAACACGAGGGGACAAGTAATACCTCTAAAACACTTAAGTTGGCTTTATTAAACATTAGATCTCTAGCTGGGAAAACATTTTTAATTAATGATTTAATCACTGAGCACAGCCTTGATTTTATGTTTTTAACTGAAACTTGGTTGGACCAAAGTAACAGTGGAGCTGTTCTCATCGAGACGACCCCTCCTAACTACAGTTTTATCAGTGAGGTCAGGGCGAGCAGGAGAGGAGGAGGGGTTGCTGTCTTATTTAATGAATCATTTCAATGTAAGCAGCTATCTCCTGGAAGTTTTCAGTCTTTTGAATATGTGGCTTTACAGCTGAAGGCCCCATCCAAAGTTGTGTTTCTTAATGTTTACAGGCCTCCCAAATACTGCACAGACTTTTTTAATGACCTCAGTGAACTGCTGTCTGTGATCTGTGTTGATTTTGACTGTGTAATTATTGCTGGGGATTTTAACATTCATGTGGACAACCCTCAGGACAAAGGGACTAAAGACCTGAGTAACACTCTGGGCAACTTTGGGCTGACTCAGCATGTAACAGAGGCCACACATAATAGAGGACACACTCTTGACCTACTGATCTCCAAAGGCCTGAGCATTTCAAAGGTTACTGTGTCTGATGTGGGCCTGTCTGATCATTACTGTGTTTTCTTTGAAAGTAAAATCTCAGCCCACACAAATATATCAACAACAGTGATCACAAAACGGTGTATAACTGAACACAGTAGTGCAATTTTTAACCAGGTCTTCCCATTAACACCTGACCTGTCCAGAGGGTCAGTCAATGAACTCGTCAATAGCTTCAATGCTAACATGTTAAATGTAATGGACACTATTGCTCCCATTAAGGTGAAGGTTATCTCTGGAAGGAAAAAGTCTCCATGGAGAAACTCCACACTGGTGAAAAATGAAAAAAGAGAGTGTAGGAAAGCTGAGCGCAGATGGAGAAAAACAAACCTCCAGGTTCATTATGACATCTATAAAGAGAAACTTCACAATTATAATTTACAACTGAGGAGTGCAAGGAGGTCCTACTTCTCTGACATCATCACTAAAAACAGCCATAATGCTCGGGTCTTATTTTCTACAGTTGACAGGCTAACAAACCCTCCTGTGTCAGTGGCAGCTGAACTTCATTCGACCATGGCCTGCAATGACTTTGCCAAATTCTTCACTGAAAAAATCCAAAAAATTAGACAAGCAATTGGTACATCACCAGCAGATCCAGGATATGTACTGTGTCCACCAAAAAACTGTTTAAACACCATGAAACAGTTTCAACCTATTAACAGCAAAGACCTGGAGGACATCTTAGGTCAACTGAACTCCTCCTCCTGCTGTTTAGATGTCCTGCCAACAAGTTTTTTCAAAAAGGTCTCAAAGACTTTAGAGTCAGACCTGTTACAGATCGTCAACTTTTCTTTATTATCAGGTGTGTTTCCAGAATCACTAAAAACTGCTGTTATCAAACCTATACTGAAAAAGGACAATCTTGACATGACACAAATGAACAACTACAGGCCGATCTCAAATCTCCCGTTTTTAAGTAAGATCACTGAAAAAGCAGTTTCTCAACAGCTCAGTTACTTCTTAAAACAGAATAATTGCTACGATGCCTTCCAGTCAGGTTTTAGACAGAACCACAGCACTGAAACCGCTCTGACCAAAGTGTTTAATGACATATGTCTGAATACAGACAGTGGAAAAATGTCAGTCCTAGTTTTACTGGATCTCAGTGCAGCATTTGATACAGTTGACCACAACATATTACTCAAACGACTGGAGAACTGGACAGGTCTTTCAGGAACTGTACTAAACTGGTTCAAAACATACGTAGAAAACAGGAAATACTTTGTATCAATAGGTAACTTCACATCTGAGCAGACAAGTATCACATGTGGAGTTCCCCAAGGTTCCATCTTGGGACCCCTTCTGTTTAACATCTACATGCTCCCACTGGCACAGATTATAAACAACAACAAAATAAACTATCACAGCTATGCAGATGACACACAAATATATATCACAATGTCACCAGGAGACCGAGGCCCTGTACAGGCTCTTGGTAAATGCATTGAGGAAATCAATGACTGGTTGTGCCACAATTTTCTCCAGCTAAACAAAAACAAAACTGAGGTAATAGTCTTTGGCGCCAAAGAAAAACGATTACAGGTCACCAGAGAACTTCAATCTATACATCTAAAAACCACAAACCAGGCGAGAAATTTGGGTGTAGTGATGGATGCAGACCTAAACTTAGAAAAACACATTAAGACAATAACAAAGTCAGCTTACTATCACCTCAAGAATATATCAAGGATAAAAGATCTGATGTCTCAACAGGACCTGGAAAAACTAGTCCATGCATTCATCTTTAGTAGGCTTGATTACTGTAACAGCATCTTTACAGGTCTACCTAAAACATCAGTCAGACAACTACAGCTCATTCAGAACTCTGCTGCTCGAGTCCTCACTAAGACCAAAAAAGTGGACCACATCAGTCCAGCTCTGAGGTCCTTACACTGGCTGCCTGTCCGTCAGAGGATAGACTTTAAAGTTCTGATGCTGGCCTATAAAGCTCTGAATGGTTTAGGACCAAAATACATCAATGACCTCCTGACCCAGTATGAACCTTCCAGATCCCTCAGGTCATCTGGATCCGGTCTTTTATCAGTTCCCAGAGTCAGAACCAGACACGGAGAAGCTGCATTCAGCTTTTATGCTCCTTATATCTGGAACAAACTCCCAGAAAGCCTCAGATCAGCTGAAACACTCAGTTTATTTAAATCCAGGTTGAAGACTCACCTGTTCTCAGCTGCATTTGAATAAAGCACCAAATCCACACTTTAAGCTTAAATTTCAAAACTTACATTTAACTACTGATTTTATCTACAGTTCTGATTTTATCTGTTTTGATTTTATATACTGTTGTTTGTTTGTTTGTTTGTTTGTTAATTAGTTAGTTAGTTTATTTGCTTGTTTTAATCAATTTTAAATCATGCTTTTTATTTGTTCTTGTTTCTAATGTCTCTGTAAAGCACTTTGAATCACCTTGTTGTTGAATTGTGCTATACAAATAAACTTGCCTTGCCTTGCCTTGCCTTAACATACATATAAAAAAAAAATCCCAGTACCATCTTTTCTTCTCCAAGGATTACGTGACAGTTTTAAGTTGGGTAGTTGCGCAGCTGATCTGACTTTACCTAAAGAGCTTTATTACCTTCCTCCATCCAGGACGTCAGTGCTGGGTCCATTGAGGTGAGCAAACTACGGTTCCATCCAATTATCTGATTTTTAACTCAAACAAATTTATCAGAGAGATAGCAAAAGCATTAGGACTGGCCAAACCATCCGGTACACTCTTATAAAGAAGGAATGTGCTGACTAGCTCAGCAAGAAGCCAACAGAAGCACATGATGATAGAATTATTTCCCTAGATGAGAAAAACAACATTTAAATAAGTCAAGAAAATTCGTGGCAAGGCAGGCGTGGCATTGTCAAGATCTACAATCAATAGATACACTGATCAGTCATGTCGGCCCCCCTTTTGCTGACGGCTGAGTTTGAGTCGTGTACTCCACTAGACCCCTGAAGGTATGCCTACTACCTGTAAGCATCTGGGTGATGTTTTTAGGCAGACTTGAAACAAACTGACCCTATTTCAGACACGCAAATAAGGCACCAGAACAAAGAATCAGGATCAAAAATACGATCTAAAGTGGTTATTATTACAAACAATTTTACACAAGATAATCTGAAGATCTGAAGTTTACATTATTGTATTTTGCACAACTCTGTTGCTTGTGAAGCTCGCACACAAGAATTTCACTCACATGTGCTGTACCAATGTACCTGCACATGTGATGTGACAATAAAAGTGATTTGATTTGATTTGATCAAAGCTCTTTTAACCAGAAAGAACACGCAGGGCACCTTAAATGCAAAATATAAGATTTTTAATACACAATAAATTAAGTATACTCAGTGACCATTTTAGAAGACAGAAAAAATAAAAATATATTTATTTCCATTGGCATACTTTTAGCTTTTGCTTCATTATAATCAGACCAGGCCCATATACAGACATTGTATTGCATTTAATAAATAAGTACTAGCTTAGGGGTTGTTTTTTTTTGTAAAGTAAGTCAGTTTCTTCTTAACACATTGTATACTGTAAATCTTCTGACAACAAACAGCAATACACAAACAGCAATACTCAGGCAAGATCATATGTAGACACATTAGCAGTGATATTAAAACACTGGAATTTAAGCCACAGTGAAACAGACGTGTGTGTTTTGGCTATTTTGTAACTGTAAGTGGCACCAATAAATCATATTTTCTGACTTGCCTCTCTCGGTATCGAGCTATATAGAGTATCTTGTGTTTATCTGCCGAGATCTTAAGATATTCACCTTTACACGTATACTCCCGAGCTCGTAATCATTTCTCGTCTTAAGGCTAAACAAATGAAATCCACTATGACTGCAGCAAAAAAATGAACTGACAAAATCATCATTATCTACATGGCTACATACCACTGACCAGCTACCATTCATTTAAAAGTAAAAAGCTTATCATCAAGATCGCACTTTCCTCATAGCTGAAGTTAGAGCTCTGACATTCTGAGCAGCAGTGAAATAGTGATAATAATGAAGAGAAATGTCCGGGAAATATTAAACTATTCGCTGCCTTTGGGGGTTTTTGGCATACAGAAACAATTTGACGCGCTTTAAAGCCATGACAACCAAGTTCATCAGGGCGAGACAGAGTTTAAGAGTGAAAGTGAAAAAGGGAAGTGGAGCATGTGAAGGAAGCACAAACTGCCACCAGCTAACTACCTCTTTGAAATAACCACCAGCAGAAAAATTACGACCACGACTCTCTATATCGCATGGAAGCTAAATCTGGTAAAGCTGTGCTGCTTTCAATTCAATCCAATTCATATACAGTGGGGCAAAGTGCAAGTTCCCCCACTTAAAATGATGACAGAGGTCAGTAATTTGCACCAGAGGTACACTTCAACTGTGAGAGACAGAATGTGAAAAAAAAATCCATGAATCCACATGGTAGGATTTGTAAAGAATTTATTCGTAAATTAGGGTGGAAAATAAGTATTTGGTCACCTCAAACAAGGAAAATCTCTGGCTCTCACAGACCTGTAACGTCTTCTGTAAGAAGCTTTTCTGCCCCCCACTCGTTACCTGTATGAATGGCACCTGTTTGAACTCATCATCTGTATAAAAGACACCTGTCCACAGCCTCAAACAGTCAGACTCCAAACTCCGCCATGGCCAAGACCAAAGAGCTTTCGAAGGACACCAGGAAAAGTATTGTAGACCTGCACCAGACTGGGAAGAGTGAATCTACAATAGGCAAGCAGCTTGGTGTGAAAAGATCAACTGTGGGAGCAATCATCAGAAAATGGAAGACATACAAGACCACTGATAATCTCCCTCGATCTGGGGCTCCACGCAAGATCTCATCCCGTGGGGTCAAAATGATCATGAGAACGGTGAGCAAAGATCCCAGAACCACACGGGGGGACCTGGTGAATGACCTGCAGAGAGCTGGGACCAAAGTAACAAAGGTCACCATCAGTAACACACTACAACGGCAGGGAATCAAATCCCGCAGTGCCAGACGTGTTCCGCTGCTGAAGCCAGTGCATGTCCAGGCCCGTCTGAAGTTTGCCAGAGAGCACATGGATGATACAGCAGAGGATTGGGAGAATGTCATGTGGTCAGATGAAACCAAAGTAGAACTTTTTGGTATAAACTCAACTCGTCGTGTTTGGAGGAAGAAGAATACTGAGTTGCATCCCAAGAACACCATACCTACTGTGAAGCATGGGGGTGGAAACATCATGCTATGGGGCTGTTTTTCTGCCAAGGGGACAGGACGACTGATCCGTGTTAAGGACAGAATGAATGGGGCCATGTATCGTGAGATTTTGAGCCAAAACCTCCTTCCATCAGTGAGAACTTTGAAGATGAAACGAGGCTGGGTCTTCCAACATGACAATGATCCAAAACACACCGCCCGGGCAACAAAGGAGTGGCTCCGTAAGAAGCATTTGAAAGTCCTGGAGTGGCCTAGCCAGTCTCCAGACCTCAACCCCATAGAAAATCTGTGGCGGGAGTTGAAAGTCCGTGTTGCTCGGCGACAGCCCCAAAACATCACTGCTCTCGAGAAGATCTGCATGGAGGAATGGGCCAAAATACCAGCTACTGTGTGTGCAAACCTGGTAAAGACCTATAGTAAACGTTTGACCTCTGTTATTGCCAACAAAGGTTATGTTACAAAGTATTCAGTTGTATTTTTGTTATTGACCAAATACTTATTTTCCACCCTGATTTACGAATAAATTCTTTACAAATCCTACCATGTGGATTCATGGATTTGTTTTTCACATTCTGTCTCTCACAGTTGAAGTGTACCTCTGGTGCAAATTACTGACCTCTGTCATCATTTTAGGTGGGGGAACTTGCACAATCGGTGGCTGACTAAATACTTTTTTGCCCCACTGTAGCGCCAAACCACAACACCAGTTGCCTCAACGTACTTTACATTGTAAATTAAAGAAAGACAGTGAGAGGGAAAAACTCCCTTTTAACAGGAAGAAACCTCTGACTGTGGGAAATCCCTTTAACCAGTCTTTATCCTTTGATTTTATGAAAACGATAGCTGACGTGTTCAGCCTGAGCAGCACTGTGTAGTTTAAGGGAAGAAGAAGGAGGTTTTCAATGACAGCATGCAGGAGGAATACTAACTGGGATAAGAGACAACAGTTAAATCATCTTAACTAATGCATAGAGGAGGTGGGAGACAGGAGAGGAGACTATGAGAGCGTGACCAGCTGAAAGAGGAAATTGTGATACAGTATATGGAAACTATGTGCAATTACGAGGTGCTACACAGAATCCAGGTCTGCATATCCTGCAATCTTGTGTGCATCAGAGGCAAACACCTATTTAACATCAGATAAGCCAGCCGGTAGAACCCTGCAACGTTTGCAAATTATCCCGTGACACCAGGTACATCACTGAAAAAAAACTATTCAAGTATATCACAAAATGTTTAACCATGGCAGCTACAATTTCAGCTAAGTAAATGACAATACTGAAAATATATTTAAGTGTATACAAGATGCATAACTTAACCGAACGCATTAGGGAGAATATCAATGCAGTGAAGAATTTGGTTGCTGTATCCCTGAAAAAATAGCAAATTTTAAGGCAAAATAAACTACATCCTGAAGCAGTTTCAACAAGGGTACATTCACTAAGTGACCAAAAACACTTTTAAAAATAACTTTACTGGCAATAACTGCATCTCCCAAAAACAGAGAGGAGCAAGTGGTGAGAAGTTGTTTTACAACTACCTTTGAATAACAAGCAGCTTTAATGATCGGTTATCTTGTCGGCGCTTTTCATTTACATCATTTCCTTTTCTGTGGAATATACGACAATAACGTGGTTCGGTTGTTATCTCTGAGACAGGTTAGCACAAAAGAATTGTGGGTGTTAACCAGCAGCATCCTGCATCACTTGTTTTCTATGAGCGTCTGCACTTTGTGGACCAAGTCTCGGGCCATCATCAAGACCTGGGGGACGTTGTGTCTCTCGGCCATTTCTGAGAAGAAAAAGTATATTTAGAAAAAAATTACAGATACAATTATGAACACTGATAATATTTAAAGATTTAGCGTTCCTTTAATATTCAGTAAATACTGATATTTCACAATAAAAGTCACAAAATAAAAAACAGATTTTTATAGAAATCTCTGCACTTTGCTTTAACCAGCTGCTTAGTTATTTTAATGTAACATTGATTACAAGTGAATACTGGTAAACTTGATTGTTTTTCCTTTAGCATTGCTTCACTCGCTTTTCTTACCATTAAAGAACTTGATGATGTCTGTAAAGTCCATGTTATTTTCCAGGATGATGTCTCGATACATCTCCACAAGTGCCAGAGCAATGAAGAGCACAAAGTGCTCAGAGGAGGTGTGCTTGGCTGCCCAGATGGTTTCCCACACAGAGAACACATCATCGTAGACCATTTCTGTTCAGAAAAGACCGACAAATCAGATTATATTCGCTGTCACGAGAAAGTCACGGTCGATTCAAGCAAACAATATGAGGCCTGCGTTTCGCATCACCTCTCTTGAAGTCAAGAAGAAACCAGCGATAACAGAAGTAGAAGTGGGTATAGTCTCCATTCTGTTGCATCAGTTCAAACAGCTCAGAGTCCAGGATCTGTGATATGTAAGAACAATATAATGTTATCATTATCCTACTTCTGTATGCATGCATTTTTGTTATAATTCAGCCCATACTACACTACTGGATCCCTGCTGCTGGAAGAAAATACAGCAATAAGGAACAAAGAAATAACTGGGTAATAAAGGGGAACAGAGAAATCACTTATATTGTGGGTAGTCTAACTAAGTGGTAGAAATAAATACAACTTATATTCACTACAGACAAGGGAACACAAACATTTTTACTTCATAATAAGACACTATTACAACCCATATATCATGTGTATTAATTTCTATTTTACTATACTGTATGAAATAAACATATTTGGTAAATTCATTAATATGGAAAATGTGTTTTAAGCATATTGGTATTTTCACCATAGCTCATAACAGGTACAATAGGTTAGAAATCAAACAAGTCTTTTTCATATCTGCAAATGCTGTGATCCAAGGTTCCAAAACTATAACATAATTAAATTAAAACACACAGTGTCAATGAGTATATGGACAATGATACAACTTATAATTTAACCTATTCATCTTACAGCAAAGTATTTGAAGTTAAACAAAAACATATGACTGAAAGCATGAGACAAAAACACTTTGCAATCAAAATACACTGAATGTAAATACAGAGGCTTTAAATCAAGGTGCAAACCGCTGGTTACACTAAAAAGTCTTTACTAGTGTTTACTGATAATGTGACTGCTGATAGAAGTAGCACTACACGGCCACACTCTGTGATCAGATTTAGCCAATTGATTTGAAAAATCAACAGTGATTGTGTACTGTATAAAATCTGTTGGCTTGCTTGTAGACGTAGGTGGACCGATGTAGATGTTATAACCTTAAAGTACGTATGTAGGATGTATACAGAATTATTCTACTCTCTGACAGTGAGGAAAACCTCTTCTTGTGTGCCTACATTTAAGTATCAGCAGCAAGCTGTAACAATCTTAGTAGGCTTAACCATTCAGCAAAATTACACTGTTTATAAAATGTTTATATGATTGTATGTGTGGAAAAATGTCCACTTACCTGGATAAGTGAGCGCATATTGGCAAAGTGAGAGTCCATGGCACCCCCGTGAGGAAAATTCTGGTTCATTCTCTTCATCAGTTCAGTGAAGCAGCTGAACGCCATGATCTCTGGAAAGCCCCAAACACATTTACGAGTTGTTCCTCTAGTAAATTATGTGAAGCTCTGCAAAACCCACATCTGTAAAAAACACATTGTACTTAAACGGTTTTACCAACCATCATCCAGGATAACTAACAGAGGAGCGAGCAGATCACACATGCCCTGCACATAACCGACATCCAGATGCTGCCAGACGTAACTGCAAATAGAAATAGATGTTTATTTTTGCGTTTCAACCTTGTGCATTAAAATAAACCTCATATATAGATTATTGGATATAGATTATTCATTTACCTGCACATTATGTTACGCAGCTTCTCCAGATTCTCAGTGGTGAAGTACCAATACGTTCTATCACAACGTCTGACATCTTTGTCAATACGATGCAAATTGATCAAGTACATATCCATTGTTTCTTGCTGCATGAATAATAACAATGCTGAAGTCAGTTACTGTATGATAACGATTAAAAGACTTCCTTTGAAGTTCTGTTTGCCGTGTGTAACACTTACAGAATAGGTTTGCTCCTCTGAGGACTCATCATATTTGGTGACTCCTCCCACCTCTGCAGATTCTGGTTCAGTGAGCACATTGTCTATCTCGGGCTCCTCTTCTGAAAGGCCCAGATCTGTGCCCTCAGGACTGGTATTACAAGCTGTGTCCAGATGGTGATCTAGGGCAAGATCCTCAGATGCCATTTTCTCTCTTTGTGCCAGGGAGACAGGGGGCGCAGCAAGCCCTGCCAAAGGCCTGGTTTTGATGTCCTCTGAGGTCACGTATGTTATCCCTGCAGGAATGTCCTCCATTTCCAGCGCAGAAGGAGAGTCATCCGAATCGGCTGTGTCTGGAGACTGCCGGGACTGAGACGACAACGAAAGCGATGCTGATTGAAGAGCATTCAGCACTTGTCTGACTGGAGAATTAGAACCAGGTTTCTCGAATGAAATCTCTGTAGCTTTTTTGGTTTCAACAAAGTCGCAGACAGCTGCTTCGACATCCTTTGTTTCTGCGTCTGTGTTTGAGGCCTTGATCACTTTTAATGGGATTTCGTTTTTCTTAGAAATCTCTGGCTTTTTTTCATTTAGCGGATTTGCATCTTTTTCTGCTGCAGGCGGACAAGATGACTCAACTTCCAGACTTTTGCTCTTGTGTGGCTGAAGACTTAAAGTCTGCCCAAGCGGAGGTGCTTGGAAATATTCATTATGAATCTCTGTTTCCAGCTTTAGAACATTAGTATTCTCTTTCAAATTAATATCTGTGTCAGTGGCTTTTGAAGCTCCTGACAGCCCGTGCTTCGTTTGATCTTTTTCCTCTACTTCAGCTTTTTGCTCAGCTTCACATTTCTTTGTCTCCTGAACCACTATGCTTTCTAAAATCGTCTCCCTCTTTTGTGCATCAGCCTCACTCTCGGCTGCAGGGTCCTTTACATCCTCCCCTCCTGATTCACATGTTGTGAGCTGAATCTTTACAGGCTGTGACTCAGCTGTAGGTTCCTCACTGCAGACTTCTAAGTTTTCTGCTGTTTGCTGAGAAACAGCAGACTCAGTTACAGGATGACAGCTGTCTGAATCTGGACGTTGGTTTGACAGATCGTTGGAGGCAGGGTCGGTGGAGGGAAGTTGTGGCTTGTCTGTGGTTCCATTTCCGATGGCCTTGCCTGCACCTCTGTGCTGTGCTTCTTCGTCAGCTCTGGACTCACTCTCAGCCTGATCCACTGTGTCGACCGATTCAAATACCTGGAAGCCAAAGTAGTGAACATGTGATAAATTGTAAGCGAGTACTACTGAGATTGAGTGTTTTTAAAAGCACAACAGTGGTTTCCCATGTGTTAGTTTATAAACTGTAAATAAAAATCCCACTCTATGATAAGGCACACTTTAAAAAGCATGAACTGAAAGCTTCATTAATGGTCAATAAATCTCTAATGCATTATAGATCCATTATAAACCACTAATGGTAACAAATTATGGGCTCTCAGGCTGTAGGAAATCCCTTTGACTAGTCTTTATCCTTTAAACGAGTGGTAAGTGATTTCTAAATGATCAATAAAGGCTTTTTATAAAGTAGTATGCAAATTACAAACACTTGACATTATTGCTAACAATGTTTTATTACACCACAACGACATGTAGTGATTTCTAATCCTTTGAGCATCCTTACATACGTGCAGCAATCACAATAAACTTTTTTTTTGTTGCATTATAAACTTGAATTCCTGCCTCCTTTAAATAAAATGAAGGACACTCATGATAAAAACACTGATGATAAAATAGCAAGCTTTTTTCTACATAGCACAGTGGCACTAAGTCAGTCTGCCAGGTGGTTAACTATTTTATCCCTGACTGAAATATCTTACTAACACTATCGCCTACATGATGAAACCTAATGACTTATCCCCCCAGTTTTTTCTTGTTACTGTGGCATTGTTTTAGCAACCGTCTGATGGACTGCCATGAAACTTGATACAGACATCCATGCCTTTAATGTAGAGCCATTAGCTTATTATCTTTTGTAAAACTTAATTCCTTTTACTTCAATTTATCCACAAAATACCTTAAACCAAATCGCAATCCTGCTCAAAAACAGCTTCGCTGCCGTTACTTTCAGCGATTCACAAGGTATGCTTTGGAAAGCAAGAATACAACAGCAAACCATATATAAGTTGTAGTAAGTGGGCTAATGCTTGGGAAAAAAATGAAACCCGGTATGGTGTCGTATCAGAAATCATTGCTATGGAGATGATGATGAGAGAGGGACTACCTGTGCGTTGCTGCTGGAGTCGCTCTGTGAGTGAGTATTTTGTTGATCTGAGTTGCTACTTAGAGAAGACTGGAGTGAGACAGAGTATCACATGAGACAAAAACAGCAGAACTGTTAGCCAAGTTATTTTCTCACAACTCTTGAAATAATAGGTGGTAGGTGTTACATAATGTGGATTTTTTTGTTTGTTCAAACTTGCATCTGTACTGATGGTGGAGTCCCGCTGCACGGGTCCCCTTTCCACGCTGGCTCCGGATGAGCATCGGGCGAGTGCCTCGGCATGTTTCTCTCTCTCCCTCTGACGGACAATGGCCTCGCAACCCTGCCACTCCTTCATAGTCTGCTCGTACATGCACCGCATTTGCTCATCAATCTGAAGCAATAAGCATGTGTAAATAACTGGCAAAGAATAGATAGGCATGAGAATATATCTTTATACTTTGAAAGCACATGAGTAATACCTCCCGCCGGCATTTCTCACTCATGCTGAACTTATAATGTCCTAACAGGAAGGGCCAGACTTCTTTACGGAGTGAAGGGGCCACCCCACCAAAATACACCAGTCTGTGTATCTCCTTTTCCTCATAGGCCTGAAAGGAGAAGTATTTTTACTTTTGTGTCAGACTGAAATTGCTCACTAATGAAAGGAGGCATTTCACACAGGAACGAATGACAACTAGGCGTTGTGTGATGGCTTGGTGTTCATGTATAAATCTTACAGAGCTGTCTTTGAGGAAGTTGCCCCAGACCTCCACAGAGAGGCCTCCTCGAGCATCACAGGGTACGCTGGGGTCAACAATCGTGGTGTTGACCAATGCGGAGAGGTGGGTGCGGACCGTGGACAGATGACGACAGTATGCAAGCCCTAGAGAGGAGAGATAAGGCTTCTCATTTTCAACCACTGTAATGAATTATTGATCTGCTGAACAACCCAACCAGAGTGATTCCTAAATTGCAAACACAAAGAAGATGTGATTATACTCACAGCCATAGAACGCACGGGAGATTATCTGGTATTTCATGGTGTCGCAAAGGAGCTTTAAGGGAGCCCTGGTAAAGTGAGAATATTTCAGACTTTGTCAGGTGGAATAATCAGAACGGTGATTGCAGCCTGACCATAGGAAATACTTACCTTTCTTGGTTACAGCCATTAGGCAGAGAGCCATCAGATGAGCCATTCTGTGAGCAGGAGGAGCAGGAGGACTTCCTGGGGGCTGGTTGCCACATATTAACACCCTGATCCATCAGCTCTGGGGCCACTGCACAGCAAAGTGTCCCTTACTACTACTGTTCCTATTATCACAATCAATTAAGCAAGCAAAACCAGGAGCAGCCCTAACTGATTTGGATATTAAAATGAATTTCTGAAAATGATAAGAACTGATAATACATGGTGAAAAAACAAAAACAAACAAGAGAGAGGATGGAGATGCAGATGTGGCATACAAATTGCAAAGACTCCTTATTGTCAATGGGACTTTAATGTGAAATGGAGACATGGACACTAAACAAGGAGGAAAAATATTATGGCTGTAACAGTTTCACATTAGAAAGGACTTAATTACAAAGACAAACACTGAATATATGCCTGGATGAAACATCAGATTCATCTAAAGTGAACTGTTTGAAGTCAAAAGACATATAAAGTAATTAGAACAGTTATAGATATAATCTTTGATGATTCTGTATTGCATTATCTCAGGGAGGCAGAATAGAAAGATTAAAGGCACTAACTGAACTCCATCTGATTGCCAGGAAAGAGGATCCGAAACACATAATCGGTTGCTTCATCGTCTTCCTTATCTGATACAGAATCACATGAATCATGTGGACTTCTCTTTCGCAGTTTGGGGAAAACCTTTCCCTACAAATGGAAATAGTATGTGAAGAAAATATATCATAAATATTGGTAAAGTAAATATTGTTGCATGAAATGTTGAAAAATTATTTGAGCAGAGGTGTCCCGTTTACCTTCCCTCTCTGATTCCAGAGTGGCGGGTCTAGCTGCCCATGAGGTAGCAGGCCAGTCTCTAAGCATGTGAGAAACTGGAGCAAATGGCCTCCTTTAGGAAAGTGTAGAGGAGGCCTCTGGATCCCATCCTGGCTCACCAAAACGATTGTGCCTCCACTGTTCACTGGAGGTACCCACACGTGGGAGAAAAAATAAATAACTCGTGAAACTCATGTGACTTTATTTGGGAAATTAAAAACCATATCTGATTTTAATTTTTGCCGATTTTCACTCGATGCGCCTCTGGACCAGTGCTAGCACAGCTGGGGTTTTTTTTAGAGCGCTCCAAGTCTTTGAATTGTATTCTATTTTATTTATATAGCAACAAATCACTACAGCAGTCACCTCAAGGCACATTATTGTACGGTAGAGACCATACAATATGACAGAGAAAGCCCTAACAATCAGCCAACCCCTTTTGAGCAACAGTGGGAAGGAACAACTCCCTTTCAACAGGAAGAAAGCTCAGGCAGAACCAGACTCAGGGAGAGGAAAGCCATCTGCTGTGGGGGTGATGGGAGAAAGACAGGACAAAAAACACCGTGAAAGAGAGCCAGAGGTGAATAATAACTAATGATTAAACTCAGAATATTGTATAAACACACACTGAGTCAAATAAAATGAGTGCATCATGGGAATTCTCAGCAGCCCAGACTCATTGGAGTGCAACTAAGGGAGGATTTAGAGTCACCTGATCCAGCCTTCACTACATGCTTTATCAAAAAGCATCAGGTTTAAACCTAATCTAAAAATTAGAGAGGGTGTCTGTCTCCTGAATCCAAACTGGGAGTTGGTTCCAAAGAAGAGCATCCTGAAAGCTGAAGGCTCTGCCTCCTATTCAACTATAAGTAGAGCTCTACTGCTCTATTGAGGTGATATGACACGATATGGTCTTGTTCTGATTGTGTGCATTTATGCATCTCCTAATTTACTCTGGGCCTCAAATGTGAGCAAAACGAAAACAAAATCCCCTTCTGTGACAAACTCATCAGCCATTTATGTATTACTGATCACTGAAGAGGAGATATGAGTCTCCAAATACAAACCAGCAGCTTTTGCTTGAAGAGCCCACAGTGTTTAAGCCCCATCAGCGGTACATTAGGTCAGAGGTGTGACCGCGAGCATGCTTGGTATTTTTTTAGACATTCACAGGGTTGTGAACCATAACAATCTCCTCCCTGAGGATCATACTGTCATTGCAGTTTTATCGTACAATCTGAAGGACAACATTCAGCCTGCCAGCATCTTGCGCAAAGTTTTTTTGCAACACAAATGTCACCTACTACATGCCCTTCTAACTGGGTTTCTCCCTGAATTCCCTGCAACTTTGTGCTTTCCCCCTAAATTAAATTCAAATTATATTTTGACACACTGGAAAAGAACAAATATGGCTTCCAGGGAATAATCTAAAACAAGGGGCTGCACTGCAATGCTGCATAAGGTGACAACTTTGAAGGGGAAACAGGCTAAATTTAATTTTTAAATGGCACAACTTTGCATTGCATCCAGTACTTTAATAGGTGAGTTACCTTGCTGATGACAGTGGAGATACACAATCTCCTCCAAACGAATTGTCATAGCATAATCCCAGTAAACACTGAGAGAAACACAAATGGATATTGGTCAGTGAATAAACATTGTAAACACAATATTTAAGTCTCAGTAGATTGGGCTCTTTTTTTTCTGACCTTTTTTCAGAGTCCAGCTCCCCAACATTGCCATTCATCAGTTGATTTGGTGTCCACTTCAGGGTCATGAGGTCTGCAGTTTGATGTAGAGAAAGGTAGCCTGGAATGGCCTCCATGTCATCTCTCTGTACACACAAAACAAAATGTTAGTGCTGTAGTATTCAGATCAGTTACATATAAACAAATTAACAGGAGGCATCACGTTTCCCACAGAGTAAGCAAGCTTTTCTTAATATTTTCTCTCTCTTAAAATGAATAAATAAAACTAGTTTTGTATGGTTGTTTTGAAAAGGACAGGAAAATCCATACCGGCTGGACCAGGACATTGTTCTTCCCAAACAGAAGTGTGGCTCTGGAGTTTTGGTGAAGTGATTCAACATATTCCCTCACCCACATAAGAGGGCGATCATCCATGCTACCACTGGACTGTCTCTTTTGGATCTGTTAGGGATTAAGAGAAGAAGAAAACACAATTGCATACAGCCTATTGCTGGTTGTTTTTACAAGGAAGCATTCAATTTATTGACTGTCTAACCAAGGCCGGTCTTCTGGAGGGGGAATCCTGCCGACAGTGACCGCTGTGAATACGATGCCTCTGTACAAGCTCATCTGCAGATGGATCAGTCCAGAAATGGTCTGCAGTCTTAACCTTGGTGTACTCCAAAGCACAGGGGCCAACTGTAAAACAAGGTTAATGGGCTTAAAGTAAACATCCGAATAAGTAGATATATAAACTGACAGCACAGTTTTAAAAAAAAGTACCCAATAGGGATGCAAGAATCGGTCCATCCACAGGATCCATCAGCATGGCTTCTTTGTCATAGAATGAACTGAAGCACACAATAATAACACACAAGTATACATGTGGAAAGACAATAGCGTTAACACCAAGACTGTTTTTTAATTCAGCCCCATGTTACTCATTGCATACCACAGCTCTTGATGACTTCTGTGCAAACAGATAATGTATTAATATTACCATAGAGAGGGTACAAATTAGAACACATGAGAGAAAGAAGCCTAAAAACTTTGGTAGTTACAATACATAGAAATCAGCTGCCTATGGCAAAAAAAAAAAAAAAAAATTGTGGCATTGAAAAGAAAAGACATTCCAAAGCCTCAAAAGGATTAAAAAATATATAGATAATCCTACCTGCTGTTTTCTACTAAGTACAGGACAATCTTATCTAGGAGCTTTTCCATCAGGGCAGTTCGAATCCACAGGTGTTTCAGCGCTTGAGGAGGAAGGTTAGCCAACTTGGACTGCCGACTGCGGTCAGTACTCAGTGAGGAATTGTTCTGCTTCCTAAAGCAAAAGAAGAAATTTACAGACGATGTCTGCATAGTCTCTTAAAATGTAACAGGATGAAACAGGAATGAAAAATAGCACAAAAGAGTTTATATATCGATATATATGAAAATAACTATAAGAAAGAGTCTGTGGTCTCCCACAGATAAAAGTTTCACCTGTTTTCAATGAGCTGTTCCAGCTCCTGGACCTTGTGACAGAGCTCCGCAGCAGGGGAAAAGCTTTTTGCCACCTTCATAAAGAGTGCCGCAACCTTATTACTGCACAGCAGGCCTGCAATCCTACGTTTCAATCCATGAAGCACACACGCCTCCACTACAGCTGCACAAACACACATAAACATGCAGAGACTTAGCAAATATTTGATTTGTATTTATATAAAACATATAGGTATATCAATATATACATTGTTTATTTCAACTTAATCTAATCCATCTTTTATGGATTTGAAGCGGACATGTTTGTATTTGGCCTAAAGCTTTATTTTTCTCTAAAAAGCACAGTACAACTCCCTTTTGTTAAAGGCCTCAGTCTCATGTTTCTTTTACAGAAACAGGCGAAAGCAAGCACAGGTAGCTCAAGGAGAAATAGGCTGAAGTCAACACTGCCTACAGTTGCTAGGATATAAGTGTTGAGAATCATATACGCCTCACTCCTTGTTAGTATCAACACCTTTGAAGGTTCATCCTTTTACTTTATTGATTATAAATAGATGCGACTAATGAAAAGAAATCATTAGGAACAGACTGCACAGGACCTTTGGGCACTGTGAGAATGAACTCGTAGGAGGTGATATGGCTTGACACAAAGTGAAGTCAGCCGTCATTCTGTACTGTAAATGTCAGTATGGATGTGGCGGACGGTACTGTACTATTTAAAACTGAATGTCTTTTATTAGATTAGATACAATACAGAAAACCTATAATACCTTTTTTAGTTGGAGGTAAAGATTATAGCTAAAAGAAAAGACATTGTTCATGTCATCTGCAATATTAACTGAGTAATGGATTGTAATAAAATATCTAATAAAAGCAGGCAGTAGAAAAACATTTACCACAGAAGGATATAATATGGCTGCTGTCTGCATGCACAAATTTCCTCGTTACTGCCTCCTCCATAATTTGTTTCACCTAAAGGAGAGAAGTTCACCGTCAGATACGTCTTAATCAGTCTGACACAGTTACATAAGGTGATAAATACAAAACAAGAAGCACAGAAGCGAGTGATGTTAGAAAAAGTAATGATGAAGCAGCAGTATGGCAACATAAGACATTTCCTACAAGCAGGTTATAGCATCCTGCTGATGTACGCTGCCAAAACTACCAAAACTATAGCCTCATCTTCTGCAGTTTACAAAGCCATTGCAAGTGCTGTACTACATCCAACGTGCACTTCACACTTCAAATGATTTTGCATGTAAAGCACATGCAATTTCTGATCTCCTCAATTTGTCTGATTTATTGTAAGCAGTAAAAGCAAACCTTCAAGTTTTTGTTTACATTTTCTAGTGATTCCAAAAGGAATTGTTTCTTGAGGTTTTCTACTTGCATTCCTAAACACATTCATCCATCCATCTACTTTTTTTTTTAGCTTATCCAATTAAGGGTTGCAAGTAGCCTGTCTCATGTGTTGTAGGTTGAGAGGCTCTGTGCACCCTGTACACCCTGGACAGGTCGCCAATCGGTCTAAATAATCTAAATATATCTAAATAATACGTAAATATGTAAATAAATTCACTAACAATTTATTAACACACTATACCAAACTGCAAAGTTTGCAATAAGCACACTTTTACAATATAGCTACAATCAAAGCAGCAGATAAAAAAATTTACATTTTTACCCCATTGTATGAGTCAATTTCCAACTTCCCTGTATTATATGTTTCCAATAATCAACCTAGTAATAGCACTGTATAAAGTAAACACCCACACCTTAAAGCTATGTTTGTGTCATAAACAGTGATCTACAAGCAAAATGAGAGAAAAGCTTCAGTGACATCATCTGGGGTTATTCGGTCAAGCTCGACAAAGCCACAGACATTACTGTAAAACTCTGTTTTCAGTTCAAATAACACTTATATACTGTCCTTGAAAAAAAAAATCAATGTTGCTCTCCATTTCACTTTAATAAATGTCATATTTTTGAACAAGCTTGTTGTCATAGCTGCAATTATGATCAGGTTAAAAAAAAAGAAGAAAGAAACTGAGATGAGCATGATCATGACTACACTTTTTGAGCGCGGCATTTTCTCTGAATGTTTATTGTTTGGTCGTGATCCACAAAGTAGTCACGTCTGCTGCTAAGAAACGTATCATTAAGCAATAAAATGCACTAAATTTAAACTGATGCTCAGTGCCCTAGACACATTCTCCCATGAAATTAGATGAAAATCACTTCCATGCTTAAATATGATTGTGCTGGAATTCTGCTGAATGTTCACAATTCAGGGGTTATTTATTGCTGCTGCAACCAGACCTCACGACTGTCCTGTCCTTCTCCTTCACATGAGTAAACAACATGAAAGGCACGCTTTGTATTAATTACCCATCTATATAAAGCAAAGTGAAACATTAAAATGCAGTTTTGCTTTTGTTTTTCTTAGATTTATATATCACAGCTAAGCCACTCCTTACTGCAGGATCCTGTATCAGTGCCTTAGGTTTTTGAGAGGCAATGAGTCACAGGTGAGGGGGAGAACACACACAGAGTGGGTCTAGAAGTACCCTGCTTGAGTAAAAGCTTCATATTTCTTTGCCTGCATGAGGAATCGTGGAGTCACTGTCCAGTTTATAAGGGTGGTGCATTGTGCCGCTTTCTCTGACTGATTTGCAAATACATTTAAACATATTTATGCTGTCATAACCTATATTATGGCAGCAAGAGAAGCTACTGCAAAAGCACCTATTAAAAACGCCAAATTAAGCAGATGGTTGGGTCACACCTTTAAATTCTGACTAACAGGGCGGTGGGTTGAAAAGAATATGCCAGAAAACAGGCTTAAACAATCTGTGCGTGGCTTCCTGATTGTGGTGGGTTTCTTCCACAATATAAAACCATCAACATCATCAGTATTATCGTCATCATTACCATCACCATCGTCGTCATCACCATCTTACGCCAGTCCACCAGCAGACCGGTATCCTGCACAGCCCCACCGGCAGCCTAATTGCGTCTAATCACATTATGTAAAATAAACCGTCAGTTTTATCATAAACAGGCCTACGGTGGAGTCAGCCCTGATGAACGATAACCACACACACACACTCACACACACACACACACACACACACACACACACACACACACACACACACACACACACACACACACACACTGAGCATATAGCGCCCGTAAACATAAAATGTGATGCGCGCAAATGAAATAAAATGCACCAACCTCCTTCTTCACATTGCGCAGCAGTTTCTGGCGCGTCTCGGCCTCTGCCACGGGAGAAAACATAATGAGTTATGCTGATCAGATGCTGTTTTGGAAATTGATGGTGATGCGCTCACGAAAGAGGGAAATAGCGGCGTCGGTACCTCCCATCGCTCCTGACAGGGTGCAGCGGCTGACACGCACAGCTTTCTGGACGGTCTTGACGGTGATTTAGGCAAGGCTGCTTTACAGGGAGAGTCAGTCCGGGATGTACGAGGTGTTCTTAACGACTACATCAAACCTATCTGCTACCTCACCGTGAACCACCACCCCTTTAAAGTCACAGTACCCTGTGCGTTTAATGTACACAACGACAGTCTCCTCTCCCCCCCCCCCCCCCCCCCCGAGGGAAAAAAATGTAAGGTGCACTCACAGTCAAAAATGTATCTGTAAAAAAATACAATAAGAAACTTTTCCTAGAATGTTCATTGGCCGATTATTATTCATTCAGGTAATGAATGGGTTGTGGGGAAATGTATCTTTTCAATCTTTTCTTTCCCCTTGCATTGTACATAATGATCAAGGAAATGATCAATAAGAATGTGCCATCCCATGATATGCAATACCGTGTTTCCAGTGTTAATTATATTTACTTGCTAAACGTTATTTGTTCTTACATATCATTTCTTGATGACGTTTGATTTGTGATTTGTACTGCCTAGGTTTGCAGTACAAATCACACCTCCCAGAGTTGTTAACATTTTCTAGAGAATAATATAGACATACAGAAATGTAAATACAGAATACATATATGGCACAAAAAGTACGGAAATTAAGGAAATTTGTGTTTGTTTGTTTTTTTTATTTCTTGGATGGAAAGCCTGACTTTGTCCGCTTAAATGGTGCCATAACTGTAAAGGTAAATGCATTTTTGGGTTGAGCACCAGAGTTATGTATGTATGTATGTATGTATGTATGTATGTATGTATGGATAGATAGATAGATAGATAGATAGATAGATAGATAGATAGATAGATAGATAGATAGATAGATAGATAGATAGATAGATAGATAGATAGATAGATGGATAGATAGATAGATGAAAAGGCCAAGTATGCTGCTTGTGGATGGCCACTTTTGGATCTTGGTGCTTGTACCTTTTGCTTTGATAACAGCTGTGCACACTGTTGGCATTCGTCCACTGGCCTGTCAGGTGGAGTTTTCCCAGCAGTTTTGGGAGTTCTCACATATGTTGAGTTCCAGCTGACTTCTTTTTTTTTTCACTCTGTAGTCTAGCTCATCCTATCTCAAAGGGGCTTAAGTCATGTGATTGTTCACACCACCAACACCATGATCTCACTAAACACAAACCAAGCATGCTGCCGTAGGCCCTGGTCTGGATGGGCCTGGGCTCCCTTGCCTTGGTGGGTACCAGAGGACGGGGGTGCCTACTGGGGTCAGTGGGGGAGCTGACCCCAGTAGGCACCCCCATCCCCAGCTACCTCCTTCTTCCCGCTCCACCACACCCACCCACACAGGTAGGGCCTTGGGGTGCAGGTGTGTCACCAGGGTGCAGGGGAGACATCCCCCCCCCCGTCCCCCCCCCCCCCGGTCGTGCCCCCCCCCCCCCCCCCGTCCCCTTCTGGCCACCTGTGCCTCAATTTTATCTCACAACTTAGACATCCACATTACTTACACTCTCATAACACACACATATATATAGGGCCTTGAGGGTGGGCACGGTCTGTGTATTCAAACCTACCTCTGGCGCCGGTGCCCACCTCTCAATTTTAAATCCATGTAGACATTGAGGGTTCTCGGGAGGGGCCGTGCTAACACCTGCTGCTCTCTGGCAGCAGCACCATGCTCTCCCTTGTTTTAAATGCACTTTAGAGCAACACGCAGCAACACTACACATGAGCGGGAGGAGGGAGGTATGGGGTCTTCACACACCCCCGTTCTCTACTAGCCATCGGGGCGGGGGGGCTAGGAGGAGATGTTGGCTGTCCGATTGGCCTCCCTGCTGCTGCGGAGCCTGGGACGGTGTGCTTGCCTCCACCCCGGGGGGAAGGGTAACATCTCTTGGGTCTGAGTGCCGTTTCCCCCTCTGGGGGCGAGGGTACCTGGACCCGGGGTATAGAGTATGTTTGGGGAGTGTGATTATGTGTACATGTCCATTTATGTCAATCCTTACGTTGGGTGAGTGCTGAGTGTTTGTATATGTGTGCATGAGGGTGGGAATGCATGTTTGTGTCTGCGTGTGCCTGTTTGTCTGTGTCTATATGTCAGGTCGGGTCTTAGACTCCACCTCTCTGGGAACTCCCAGGCCCTCCAAAGTGTGGAGGCCTATCTCCCCTCACCACACTCCCTGCCGGTGACTGATGCCCTCAGGGGTCGGTGCATTGGTGGTTCTTGGTGTCCGGGGCTGGGCACTCAGGTATGTACCAGCTCACTCCCGGTGGCTAATTGGCGGGGCCTGGTGCCTGTTGCTCGGTCAGGCCTCTTCCGGGGTGCGGGGGGCCCTTGGGCCTCCGGCCTCTGGGCCTGCGGCTCGGCTCACTCTGGCACAGCTGGCTGCCGGCAGAGCCGGCGGGCACGCCGGTGCAGCCCCCTCTAGCTTCTGCTCGGTGGCTACTGGGTGACCCCTCGTCTGGGGATCCTCAGCCCTTCCCATGAGGGTGGCACGGATGCCCCTCCGGTGGTCCTCCTTGGGCTCTCGCACTCTGGAGCCTCTGGATGTCTGGGGCCTGGATCTCCTCCATGCCTGCTTCATGCCCTGGGGGACAGGGCTATGGCTCTCTACATCCTCTTGCAGACCATTACATGGGGAAACCATTTGAATACAAGTGCGCTGATCCACACAGGTGTGCACACGGGTGTTCACTGTTCGTAGATCGTAAATTACACCTTTCTTGGCTGCTACTTCAAAGCACATTGTGCGCAATTCTGACGGCTAAAGAACCAAATGGGACAGGCAAAAAAAACAACAAAAAAAACCACAAACCAAGCAGCCATGTACTGCTTCTGATTTGGAAACATCTTAGGCAGCACAAGAACAGAACAGCACAGTATACATACAATGTCACATTTGGACTCATCAGGACAAAGCACAGATTCTAGCTGGTCTGATGTCCATTCCTTGTGTCAGGTTGAAGAAGATAAGATAAGAGATAAGATAAGATAAAACTTTGTTAATCCCTCGGGTGGGTTCCTCTGGGAAATTCGGTTTCCAAAAGCACAGCACCGACAGAAGTTACAGTTACAGAATATTATATATATATATACACACACACACACACATATATAAATACAGAGACATATATAAATAAAATATACGAAGGGGATAAATAGAATAAATAGGAATAAAATAAAAATACAAGTGAATTGCACATTTCAAGTATTGAGGTCTATTGTACCATTGACTATTAACAAAAGTATTGCACAAACGGTATTGCACAGTGAGGTGAAGAGGTGAAGAACTCTCAATAGTGATTTCTTTAGCATTCAACCAAGCCCTATACTTCCTCAAAATGATGTTGAGATGTGCCTATTGTGGCTATTTGAAATAAAGTGGGCTGTGGGCTCTGAGCAGAGGAAAGCCATTTCTCTTCTGTTTACTGTGCTCTAATGTAATCCTCTGCAACAGATGTTTTAGTTTGAAGTTTTAGAGAATGAATGCATTTTATTCTATAATCTTTTTTGATGATATGCAAAATGTAGTGGCTTTGAGGGTGCCAGATCTATGTACTGGAGTAAAAAAAAAGTTTAATCTAAAAGGAGATGCCAGAAGTAAACAAACAATTAAAAGTGACATAAAGTTCTCTCAATAAATACAGTATAAAATCCAATTTTCAAATGCTTATTTCATTTATTAAGGGAAAAGGGTTTTCAAAACAACCCGACCCTATGTGTAAAAGCAGTTGCCACCAAACCTAATAACTAGCAGTCAAACATGTGCAAAGGTAATTAGACTTTCACATCACTGAGGAGGAATTGTGTCTCACTCTTCTTTGCAGAATTGCTTTAATGGAGCCACACTGAAGATTTTTCTAGGATAAATGGCCTGTTTGGTGTTATGCCAAAGCATCTCAATTTGTTACTTTTGAGATCTTTTAGCCTACTTTGCCAGACAGTTTCTAATTAATTGAGTTCTTGATTCAGCAGGTCTGGCAGTAATCAGACCTGGGTGCCTGATTGGTTTCTTTAAAAAAAAAGAAGAAGAAAAAAGTCCACCTATATTTGGATATTTTTTTCCTCTTAAATAAAACCACCACCACCAAAAGTGGATTTTGTGTCTTGATGATCTGAAAGATGTATACGTGACAAGAATGCAAGTAAATAAATAAATACAATTAATCAATTAAACAAATCTGCACTGTACATTGTATTTATTTTATTCATACCGAACAGTGAATTTCCACTTTTGTTAATTTCAGTGGCAGGCCAGGGTGGCTTTTATTGTGTCCAGTGTGACAATTTTCCTTTATCGCGTTAGTCTCCTGATGGTGGTGCTTTCTGCACTCTGTAGGGCCTTTAGAAGCCACTGAAGGAAACAAGGAAGGAAGCAGCCTATGAGGCGCGGAGGAGGCTGTGTGAGTGTTGGAATGGGTCACGGCTTTGTTCAACAGCAGGAGGGGAGGGCTGACGGCTACAGTCGCTAAAAGTGTAAAATACAATCAGCCGGGCGAACTATCCTGTCATATCTCTGTGTAGCTGTGTTGCAACGTAACTTCCAGATATTTGTTTCTCCTGGACTCGAAGGATTTCGTCTAAGGGATGTCAAAGCGAGTGCGAAGCAGAGAGGTCTGCGCTGATTGCAGTGCTCCGGGTACGATGCCAGACAAGCTAGCTGTAACGTTAGCTATCCAGCTAACCAGCTAGCCCCCACTATAAGTTATCGGAGCGTCTTGTTAGCTTGGCTAGTTACTGCGACTGTACTAACAATTAGCAATTAGCTGAATTACTAATTGTAGCGGTTGTATTTTTTCTTGTGGAAACGTTAGGTGTTTTTTTTCTTCCTCTTTTTTCCCCCTTTTTTTGAAGGCGTGCCTGTGTAATCACATTAACCTGTCTTATTCTGAACTAGTTGCTTGACTGTATTGGTTGTCGGGTTACAGTAAGGTTAGTGGTGCGTTAAAAGCAGTATTATTTAATTTCTTAAATAAGACTGCTCAGAAGACAGCGCTAACTTGCTGATAATCAGTAATGCCGCACAGTGGGTGTTAATGCTTGTGAAAACGTTTCTTGATTATGTCAAAGATTTGAGGGTGGGATACACCTTACCTAAAGCAGTCATGTCTTACTGCAAGTCAGCGAATATCTTCGTCTGGTTAGAGGGAGTTACTGCTCTGGGTTAAGGCTGTCTGTTACGTTGTTCATCAAATATTAGACTCATGGGATAAAAAGCACTGTATCTGTATCGTAGAACCTCGCTGGGCCTCTGTTAACAGGGGTGTGCTGATCTGCGATGAGTGCTGCAGCATCCATCGAGGTCTTGGGAGACACAGCTCTCAAGTCCGACATCTGACTCATTCTCCGTGGCCACACTCACAGCTGCAGGTGGGGAAGCGGGGACACGATCTCCATAAATCAAACGCAAAGATGCAAATGAGTACAGTCTGTTCTCCATAATGCAATATGTAAATATATAAGAGGACCATGTATGACTAGGAATCCCCAAAGTATTTTCTGCCTGTTCTAAAAATGTTAATGTGCTTTCTTGTTTCAGATGGTTCAAACACTGTATGGCAATGGAGCTAATTCCATATGGGAGCACAGTCTTCTGGATCCTTCCTCTTCAGTGAGTGGGAAACGCAAAGCCAACCCACAGGACAGAGTGCAGTAAGTTTTATTTTTAAAAATATGTCATTGCTGGTTTTTGGTACACTTGATTGCACTTTGATATTAAATTGTATTGACAAAATTGATTTTCTTTGCTAAGGTCAGTAAACATGCCTAATCAGCCCGCTCTACCATGAACGTCACTCACAGATAGTCAGTCTTAACTTACTTGGAGAACTTGCTTGATCAGCTGACAAGCACGTTTGAAAATAAATATATCTGCAGTGCGGTCTAGCTGATCAGCTACATGATCATGCAAGAAACTGAATTTTAGAAGAGTACCTCCTTTAAAGGTAATGCTTTTTGTGAGGAGTTTTTCCCATCCTTTAGAAGTCATAGTACAACAAAAACAAAATCTGCGAAGCAAAGAGATTTGATGTACTAAAGCCTGTTATAAACACCATGTCAGTCTGCTGTGTAGCTTGGGGAGTAAAGATAAACAGTCAGCCACATGTAATCACAGCAGTGTTGTGTCTGACCCGCACACTTGGAGCAAGCACTTTCATAACTTCTTCCCAAATGCAATTTCTGAGATGGACGCTATCTTATAAGGTTTCCACCACAAGCACTTTCCCCGAGAAACATTTTAAGGATCTTGGGTGCTCAGCAGTTTAAACTGGAAACAGGCTAAATTTAGTTCCTTAAGGTGTAGTTTGAAATGTTTAGTTCCAGGTGTTTTAAAACCACTGGAACTGTGGGGGAATTCTGCTGGGACCAATGCTGCTTAGTGGTTAATTACAGACAATTCAACTGCTTTAAATTCTGTTCAACTTCATTCACACCATATGGATTTATTCTGATTGCTGGACGTTGTTTTTGGGATTAATAAATTTAGGGTATTTTTACTATAACTATTCTTTTCTATTTGCGTAAATATTTTGTATTAAAACGAGCAACGACAGAGTTTGGATGTGACCTAAATTGCACCCCTAAGATTCTTGGCTTACGTGAAAGCCAGACGAATCTAGCGTTGTGGCGGTATGGTGGTTTACATGACCGATACGTTTCTCTGCCATTAATGTAATGCTGCACATACAAATCTGCAGTCCATTGTTTAATGTCCAGTTTAAGTGTTCGCTTCTCGTCAGTGTTTGTCTTAATCATAAACAAAGATAAACAGTGATGTGCTCACTTGAAAACTTGTAATTAATGTCCACATTTTGAGATTGTGAGAGTCTATTGTTGTTTCCAGTCCTAATAAGACAGAGTTCATCAAGGCAAAATATCAGATGCTGGCGTATGTACATCGGATGCCTTGTCGGGAGGATGACAGTGTGACTGCAAAAGACCTCAGCAAGGTGACAATTTACTCTGTTGTTTCATTTAAACGTTCCTCTTGTAACACTATTAGACGTTCAAAAAAAAGAGGATCTTTGAGACTTTATTGTAATACAGCAAGTGTTTGATTTTAATGTTGATATCTGACCAGTTCCTGCAAAATCCAGTGATGAGTTTCCTCAAACTTAACCTGGGCTACTAATATTACGTAGCCCCTCCCCAATGTCACCAAACAGGGCATGGACATGGGGGTATCCTGTGGAGGAAGTTGTCCTCCTGTGGATTGTGAGGGATTGTCGGGTGGGGTCTGTGTAGGTCAAACCTATTCTAGTGCATCCTGTGGATGATTGATTGGATTAGGTTCTGGGGAATGGCAGGCAGAAGGCAAATGAGTGGACTATAAAGCAACATTAATGGCTTAGGGGACTATGTGATTAAAATCAGAGTTTTCTGTGTCCATGTTTTTTACCTGGATTATTAACCATGGTAACTTATGCTGAACACCTAACCTGGTCGGGAACAAGGTATGTTCTGAGTCTTAATTTAAAATCATCTGAAAGTGCCACATTTTCAGTGATTCTTTTATTTACAGTATGTTTTAAGTCTTATGTAGATTCTGTGCTGGTGGCATACTTTTTATATGTGCAGCTTGTTAAGCCATAACTTACTGAATGAAGTGCTAACTCTGACTGTGCGTCACATTGTCCTGGGAATGTGCATGTATTGATTTGTTGATGCAGAAAATGTTTTAATGTTGTTCTACTTGATTGTAATCTGCGGGAATTCAGCAACTAGAACACAGAACACACACCAAGAACACCTGTTCAGTTGATAAAATAAATTTCACTTGTCCATGTCGCCTTTACTAGGCTGTGGGATGGTAAGATTTCTTGTTAAAATGTATCCAGATTAAAGCACAGAGCGTACTCGGCAATAAAAAAACAAAACATTAAATTGAATTAAAATGTTTATATTATCACTCTGTACTAAATTGCTAGATTAATACTTTTTTTCCTGCATTAATTTGCAATAGTGTTGCATTTTACTTTTGCAGTTTTTATGTCCTTTATAGACTTTTAATTACCCTTTTTATATGACCTTTAAAAGCCACTTTTTATGTGACCGTGAACAGAACCTGAAGCAGACACTCTGCTTAAAAGAGGAAGCTGGTAACCACCACTGTGATAGCCGTTATCTTCAACTGGGGTTTGAATGGTTTTTCAGACGCTCAGCCAAAAAAAGTCTGGCTGTGTTGAACTTTCTTTGTAGAATGGCGTTCGTTAAATGTCTTGGGTTGCTGCTGTCCTTGGGCTGTTCCTGAAATTTTTTATAGTGTGCAGGGACTGTTGTGCTGTCGTGGAGGCACCTTGTATGGCAATGCGGCTGGTCGTTATGTGTATATGTATATCTCAACAGAGTACTGCATTAAAAAGAAATAACCTGTCACCAAAGTTATAAGAAGGCCTAAAGCCGACACAGTGTCTTCATAATCAGCTGTAACGGATTTTAAACAAGGTTCTTGTTAAATGTCTTTCAGCAACTTCATTCCAGTGTCCGTACTGGGAACCTGGAGACCTGCCTTAGACTCTTATCTTTAGGAGCTCAGGCTAACTTCTTTCATCCAGTAAGTTTGGGGGAATAAGCAGAAAGTTGATTTGGAAGTGGGCGTGATAATACTAATGATTAACCACTGTTTTTTTTCCCCTTCAAATTTTAGGAGAAGGGAAACACCCCACTACACATAGCAGCAAAAGCAGGTCAAATATTACAAGCGGAGCTATTGGCAGTTTATGGAGCTGATCCTGGAGCGCTGGACTCGAGTGGGAAGACCCCCATTGATTATGCAAGGTAATGTATAGCCTGTATTTTTATTTTAACACCTTCAAATGTTCTGATAAAAGGTTTGGGGTTTTGTTTTGTTTGTTTTTTTTAGGTGAGAGCAGTCGAAATGTTATATTGACACTTGATGATGTTAATACCACAAGATAAATTTAGAAGTTTCACTTTTAAGTGGCATTCTGCTTTCACGCATTTAAGTGGATCATATGTTGTAGTCAAGCGAATTCAGGAGCCTTGTTCATTTTCTGTATGTTGGGAAAATGACTTCAGGCATATGTCTTGTATAGAAAACGCAGCAAGCTGCGAAACAGTATTTGACGCTGTAAAGTTGGAATTCCTATGTGCAATGGTAGTGCAGCTGCAAGCATCACCTTAAGAGATGCAGTCCAGCTCATTAGTGGCTGTGATACAGGAAATGATGCACAAGATGCAGATGTAAAAATACACAGGAAAAAAAAAAATAGCTGTGCTCTTGCTTTACATGTTGTATCTTGTGGAAATGTTAGCCGGATACTAAAAACAGCAAGTGACAGGAAGTAGCCAGCAATACACAGCAGAAAAGGACAAAAACAGCTAAGCTGGAAATGGAGGGGAGGGGGAAATATTGTCACCCGCTGAACTGGCTAAAATATTTAACATGCCTTTTACAATGCTAGACAAAAAGTGGCTTTATGTCCGAGTTTGACTAATTCAATGAAACGAGCAAGGCAGAAGAGAAAGGAGGAATTCAGTTGTGCAGGGAGCTGATGACTCAGCTTGGTTAGTTTATAGTAAGTTTCAATTGAGCTCAAGTAAAAAAAAACAAAACTTGTCCGTGTGGACCTTGATATTTGTCTTCAGTCTCATCCACTCTGTTATCATTTCCTCAGCCAGATCAAACTGGAATCTAACCAAAATCTACATTTGATTTTTAAATATAATTATTGATGTGTAAACTGAAAGCGAAGACAACAGATAAGACTATGGAAGCTTGTTTCCACCACTGGGGAAAAAAATATTTAGGATTTAAGAGATAAGATAAGATAGAACTTTATTAATCCCTCGGGTGGGTTCCTCTGGGAAATTCGATTTCCAAAAAAAGCACAGCAACGACCGAAGTTACAGTTACAGAATTGTTATATATATATATATATATATATATATATATATATATACATACATACATACATACATACATACATACATACATACAAACAAAGGGGATAAATAGAATAAATAGGAATAAAAAATAAAATTTATTATTATTTATTAACTTGAAGCTATCAAATAATAACCTGTAATTTTGACTTTCAGACGGCAAAAAAAAAAGTGGCAGAAAGAGGCTTCCATAAAAGACAGGGTCATTTAAGTTGGGACTTAAAGGGGACTTTAGTCATTTGCAGTGCAAAAGATACTGGAAGGTTTTAGACTTCTATTTACAAATGGTCCTCAGCAAGATTAAAAGTGTCAGGGTGCATTAAAATGGAATGCAGTCAGCACATATTGAGAAAATCTCACTTTTTAAGACTCATCTTCACTCAGAAATACTCACACTAACTCCAACATAATAGTGTGGTGTGAGGCATTTTTACATTAGTTTAACAGATTACAACATGTTGTTGTTATTCCCTGATCAATGATTACTACAGTAACACTGCCTTAATAGTTCAGTGCAGACTAACTGGCAGACAATCTGATGGCTGTCAAAGAGCTTACAGGTTTTAGTTGAAGGAGATTTATCAATGACTCTACTATTACACTGATGACTGATTAGCATAACAGTTACGTTTACATAGTGTAAGAAGACAAGATAACGCATAGATGAGATGATAAGACTTAATGTGCTCTGCTGTGTGGTTTGATATTGTCTGTATGAATGAGGAAATTAAATAGTGTGTCTGACTGCTGGTTCAAGCGTGGGAGGTGAAAAGTCACAGAAAATCTCAGTTTGTTGAGGAAAGCCTGCCAATGAGCAAGTTACTTTCAGAGAGTCTGTTACTCTGGTAACTCACTCAGTTTAAGGTAACGCTCCTTATTGAGCTTTTACTGAACCCGTCCCCACAGCCTGCAGAAACCAACAAGCAGAACCTGTTATTTGTGATGGTTTTCATCAAATTGAATGTTGTAGTGCTGTAATAAATATTTTTTTGTTGTGAAACAAAATTATTTTGAAAATCACTCCAAATAGTGGAATAGTATGGGAGTACATTATTTAAAATATGATGCTGACATTGTAAGGCATTGTAAGGTACCTGAGATATTTTTAGCTGTAGTTCTTTAGCATATTTCTGAAACTTGACCTTTTTGTTCCGTACCTCTGCAGACAAGCTGGGCATCAGGAGCTGGCAGAGAGACTAGTGGAGATCCAGTATGAACTCACTGACCGGCTAACATTTTACCTTTGTGGACGAAGACCAGGTAAATGCAGTAAATCAGTCAACCACAGCTGCAGCTTTGCATTAGAGGAATGTATTCAATAGCTTTAAAATGGCTTTCAATCATTTTTATGCAAAAAAATGAGTTCAACAACACAAACTGTTAAAAAATAACTGAAAAAAAAGTGTTTTCTGGAGTCCTATATTTAAAATATTTTGTGCAAACACAGTACTTAATATTTAAGTACTCGATACAAAATTGGAAAGATAAAACAAATGACAATAAGATTAAATCATATATGATTTAAAAAATAAAACAGATTACATACATATCACCAACTTTATAAATCACCACTTCCAACTTTGTGCTATCCTCACCACACTAGTGGGTCAGTCCCTGCCAAAAAAACCCCAAGAACTTTTGATTGTGAAAATATTTGAAACGTTATCTCTTCATTGTTGTGCTACAGATCACAGAAATGGGCAACACTTCATCATTCCTCAGATGGCAGACAGGTAAATGTTAAAGCTTTTAATTTGAAAAACTTGATCTGGTAATGAGTTAATGTGAGTTTCCGTTGATATACGTTAACCATCTTATTTTCTTGTGCTGCATTGGATGGATAAGAAATAAGTAAGTTTCTCATTTTTGCCACGAGCCACTGTTCTTGTGAGTGTGGAGCCGTTTCCTGCAGGATAAATAAACTTTGTTAATTTCTCCATTTAAAGCAGCCTGGATTTGTCAGAGTTTGCAAAAGCTGCAAAGAAGAAGCTGCAGTCGGTAAGACGTTTTTACATGGGATTTGTTTCCCGTGACATTTACAGTGTAGCCTCTTCTTCATCTGCTGTTTATTCTTTAGGAAACAGAAGTGCTAATTCTGCTTACTTTGCCGTAGCTAAGCAACCATCAGTTTGAAGAGCTGGCCATGGATGTTTATGATGAAGTCGACAGAAGAGAAACGGATGCAGGTTGAATTACAAGAACTGTTTTAAAAAAAATAATTTTTTAAAAATCACACCGTCTATAAACCTCTTTTACATTTTATTTAAACATTATGTGCGTCCTGCTTTTTTCAGTGTGGCTGGCCACTCAGAACCACAGCACGCTGGTAACAGACACCACAGTTGTGCCTTTTCTGCCTGTCAATCCTGAGTACTCATCTACCAGAAACCAGGCAAGTGCTGTCACCTTATGTCCTCATGTTATAACTTCACTTCTTTGTGTGCGACTAGTAGATTTGGTAATTGGTTTGGTTTTAATCTATTTGCTTTCTCAGGGTCGTCAGAAATTGGCAAGGTTTAGTGCTCACGAATTTGCCACACTGGTCATCGATATTCTAACAGATGCTAAGCGACGGCAGTGGGGTAATTCCTGTGAAAGTCCCAAAGGTAGGACATGATTATTTTCCACTTGTAGCACATGTTAAATTCCCCTGCTAATCTGCTTTTGTTTTTTGGGCTATATTAAGTTTGTAAATGTCCTGCTTAGCATATGAACAGAAGAACATTTTCAAAAACCGCAAGCAGTGGGGGGGGGGAACCTAAATTTGTTGGCCTATAATAAGATGCAGAAAGTGTTTTCTTTGTAGTTCAATGTGGAGCGAAATATAGACAACGCTACGGTACACAGGCAACAATTAAAGTTTCAACCATGTGTGAAAAGGGGCTTAATCATGTCCTGCATGCTGCAACTCACAGAAAACCAAGAAAAATTGTAGGAGGTCACTATAAAGAATGCTGGGTGTTGGATTCAATCAATAAAAAGGGATTGAAACAGCTGCCCGTAGCCAGCACTGCTGTTTGATCCCTAGTCCTTTGATCTTTGGCTCTGCTTTCAGATAATGTGGAGCTGATCCTTCAGGGAATAGACGGTCACCACAACAGTGAGGGCCAAGATAATGACCAGCCAGATTACGACAGTGTGGCATCAGATGAAGATCCGGTCCAAGAGGCAACATGTGGAGACAGCTGCAATGATGGAAGGACCAAGGTTAATGTCTCTTGAAGCCTGTTATTCCATTGCTTACTGTAGGCTTTACTTGTAATACAGATCAAATGAATCCCATCTTATGTCCGTATGCATGTTTCACTGCAGAGCTCAGAGTCTTCTGATCTGTCTGATGGACCAATCACAGTGCAAGAATTTATGGAGGTGAAGAGTGCCCTCACTGCATCAGAAGCCAAAATACAACAGCTTCTGAAAGTCAACTGTCACCTTAGTGAAGAGCTACGTTTGATGCAGAGCAAGGTTAGTTAAGACGCAAAAGTCGAGGTCACTTTATGTATCACATTGTCTCTGGTGTTTCTTGTTCTGGTTATAAATTGCATAATAATGTTGCTATTTAAACATAACATCCTGAAATTGTGTTTAACATGTAATGTTAGTATAACCCAACTCAGGGTTTATAGATGAGATGTATCACTGTCTTTACCCTAAAATGCTTTCTTAACTCTACACAGTCTTAAATGGTTTGTGTGTGTGTGTATGTATAGATAGAATCATACATTATTCAAAATGAAAAACAAAAGAAATGCTGGGTTTTTTTGTTTTGTTTTTTATTTTGTCTTCAAGACTGAGGTAACTGTAAATTTTGTAAATTTGAGCTTTGTGACTTGGCATGTTATCATAGCAGCCATCAGAACATGGGTACACCGTGGTCATAAAGTCATGGACATGGTTAACAACGATACTCAGGTAGCTATGGTGTTTAAATGATGGTCATTTGGTACTAAAGGGTCCGAAGTGTGCAGAGAAAATAGCTCCCACAACATTTCACCACCACCACCTGCCTGAACAGTTGTTCTTCGAATCGTTCATACCAAATTCTGACCCTATCATCCAAATGTCACAGCAGAAATTGAGACTCATCACAGGTCAATTTTCTCTTGTCCAGTTTAGGTGAGCCTGTGCAAGTTACCTGCTCTAAGCTCACAGGAGTTATGTATGGTGTGGTCTTCTGCTGCTGTAGCCCATCTGCTTCAAGATTCCACCTGTTGTTCTTCTTCTGCACACGCTGGTTATAATAAGTGGTTCTTTGAGTTAATGTTGACTTCCTGTTAGGCTGGCTGATTAGATATTTTGTGTTAATAAGCAGTTAGATGTAACTGAAAATCATTTAAGGAAGTCATGCTGTTGTTTTTTTGTGAACAGAGAAAATGGCTACAATGTGTCTGGATGCATTAAGATTCCTGTGACAAGGATAGCAGATTTCAAATTGCAAAGCAGTATTTTATGTTATAGATGTTTGTGATGTAAACTCAAATCCTATGTCAGATCTTAAAAGGCAACCCACAGAGGACATTTTGCTCCATAGCATAAATCTGCAATGATTATTTAGGAACCACCTAAATGCAGAAAAATAACTGGAGTTAGCTTTTTCCATTACACAAATGTCAGCAAGTTAGGTTCCTGACTTGTAGACCCACAACCCACAACTGTCTAATTTATACTATTTATTTCAGGCATGCCACATCACTCACTTCCTCATATCTTGGTATTTTGAAAGTCCCTCTTTTCCCCGGTGGTATTCAAACATGCACATTTTTACAGTTCTACGTGCTTTTGGGAAATAATCGTGTTTACTATTCCCTTCCCTTCTCTCTGGTAGAAAAGTAGCAGAGCCGAACAAAAAGCCTGTGGATGTAGAGACTGAAGTGCAACAAAATCAGTCAACAAAGGCTTTTTTTTTTTTTGTTGTTGTTGTTGTTGTTAGAGAAAATATATACATTCAAGTTCTTACAATACTGATGATAATAGGGAAAAACTGTTTCTCTATAACTGCATTTTCTAATGTAATTTGTGTTATATGTTACATCAGTCATTGTTGCACTCAGAAACATAAACTAAAGCAAAGGACAAAATTGTAGACAACCCAGTTTTTGTGCGGTCTGTACCCCTTGTGCTTCATCAGAATCCCAGGTTTATTTTATTGATGCCTCTCAACTTTACCTTGGGTATGTCTCATAGTTTTAAATATTGACTTGATGTGCTTACTTTTGCATAGTAATACCTACTTTTTGTTTCTTGAAGCTGTTGTTTTTTTCAGAGTGTAAGCACTGTTTGTGTAAATAAGGGCAACCCCCTCTGTGGCACTTTATCAGGGGGTGTTGCACTTCAAGATCTGTGGTGTTTTTTTGTTTTTTTTTTCTTGTTTGTTTGTTTTTTCAACATTGTCAGCATTTCATTTGTCAAGGAAGCAAGCCTTTTGTTTGAAGGACCTTGAGCAGAAACAAGAACAAAACAGAGATGAAGATAAGTTGAACCTTATCCGAATAGCTTCCCACCTGGAGGCCTAGCTGTAATCTACTCTATTATTGGTGCCGCGCCCGGCTTTTGTGTGGAGATCAGCTCACAGTTAAGAGTCAAATTGAAAGATGTTTTTGTTCTCTACAGCTGAATTCCCTGCAGACTGAAAACACAACACTGCGATGGCAAACCCCCAGCGGACAGCAACAACCCCAGGGCCTCTTTGGTCGACAGCAACCTCGCGGAGGCCGCGCCAGGTCCATGTATGAGACGGGCTCTACTCCAAGGCAGTACCCCCACCGAGTTGACACAGCTCGGCATGACGATGGAGTCATTTTACAACCCTTCCCTACCAATGTAAGCACAGGAGTACCACTGTTTTCATTCTTAATTTACCAAAGTGGTGATGCCTGGCTTGGGGCTGGTGTTGTTGTTTTTTTTTATATTCATTCATTCATTCATTCATTCATTCATTCATTCATTGCATCTCAATAGAGTATGCTCAACTTGGTTTGACCCCTTTCTAGATTGGTAGGGGTCCTTTGGGGACGGCTGCTTCCTCCCTTCCTACCTTCCCCTCTTCCCTCTCCTGGTCGTGGGATGAGAGATCTCGAAGGGTTAAGTACTGAAAATTCCCGCGGCTCAGAGGCAGCCCCAGGGGACGGTGAAAACTGTCCTCTTTGACCCCACAGTCTTCTCTCCTGACCTGTGTCTATAAACTGCCTTTTCTCAGCATCTCCTGCCTGCATGCATGCACTGCAGTGCCTCTGCTACAGTTCAGTTTCTGAGCACCCCAGCTTCTCATTGTCAAAAGTGCTGACATGTTGCATCAGAGATGGCTGCTTGAATAATCCGACAGCTGAATCCAGTATATGTGAAAGATGTATAACGGATCACCACATTGTGCTTTTTAGGGATAACTTTCTGATAAAACAGAGGACAGTTGACATCTTCGCGTCTACTAATCGCATCCTGGGCAGTGCAGCTGTGCTCCGCCACATGAACTGATTGTATCGTTTCTGCCTTTTTTTCTCTTCACAGTGAGATGTCTTAATAATAATGAGATCACAGGTTTGATTTTAGAATTGCATGTTTCTAATTTCTGTGCGGCCACATTTGCTGCTGTGATAACTTATCTAACTAATCACATACAGTATATACTGTGTTTGATTGACTGTTGTCCTCTGACATTCCTACAGGGCTGTAGTCTGGAAGGACAGAGTACAGTGCTGGAGAATGACTATGACACTACACCCAATCACTCTGAAATGGAGGAGAGTGGGTAAGATCTTCTTCTGTTAACTGTTGATTTTAAAGACTAAAACACCATTTTCTCTGTATAGGTTTAAAATGAAGGCCACTTTGATCACAAATACAGGGAGTGCAGAATTATTAGGCAAGTTGTATTTTTGAGGACTAATTTTATTATTGAACAACAACCATGTTCTCAATGAACCCAAAAAACTCATTAATATCAAAGCTAAATGTTTTTGGAAGTAGTTTTTAGTTTGTTTTTAGTTTTAGCTATTTTAGGGGGATATCTGTGTGTGCAGGTGACTATTACTGTGCATAATTATTAGGCAACTTAACAAAAAACAAATATATACCCATTTCAATTATTTATTTTTACCAGTGAAACCAATATAACATCTCCACATTCACAAATATACATTTCTGACATTCAAAAACAAAACCAAAACAAATCAGCGACCAATATAGCCACCTTTCTTTGCAAGGACACTCAAAAGCCTGCCATCCCTGGATTCTGTCAGTGTTTTGATCTGTTCACCGTCAACATTGCGTGCAGCAACAGTATTGATGGAGCCAAAGCTTACAAAGTTAAAGGTCACAGGAATGGAGAACGGGAAGCCAGATGTGGATTAGTTTTGACAGGTGTTTAGGAAAAAAAACAGCTTTGAGCCATTCAGCCTGCCTGCACGGTTCAATGAAATAATATACAGTTCCCAAAAATATTTTGACATATAAACCAAATTCTAACATTTATGAATTTAGATAAGATTAACCTTATTTTAAAGAAAAAATAGGAGTGAATCTAATTAAGTAAGGGTATACTACTTGTTAAGAAATGTTCTAGTCTCTTGAGAGGCAGCTGAGGACCGCCACAACAGCGACCCGGTCAGCCTGCCCAATGGAAAATGGGAGATTAGGAGCAACTGAACTTTCAAAATAAGAGCAAGGGGATTTTCCACTAATAAAGCCACTGCATTATTCCCACCAATTATGAAAAAATGGCATTAAATTGCAGGATGTGTAGTACCAGTCAAAAGCTTCACCGTTCAAGCGAAGTCTGTCGGGAAACACTGCACCCACCTACTGGCTTCACTACAGATCAGTTATTTAGAATATTGTCCTCTGTAATTTATCGTCCTTTAGCTTTTAGAAGCCTGACCCTGACTTTAGCCTGAAGTCAACCAGTTTCTGTAAAAAGCTGTTTCTTTCAAAGTAGAGTTTTTCTTTTATCCAAACTCCACCCAACAGGTACTTTTGAGGTCAACTCTCTGTGTGATACTTTTTGTTTTCATCTTGATTTCATTATCCTCTTCAAAAGATCCACCTTTGTTGTATAATTCATTGTTTGGTGGGTTCTTTAAGTAACACTCTTGTAAGAAGATCAGTTGTCAGTTCTCTGTTTTTATTTGTAGCAGCCCTCTTGCTGCCTCTGAAGCAGCCCACCAGCAGGAGGAGGGCGAGGAGGATGCCACCCTGCCTTGCACAGAGGACGTCATCTGTAAGACGGAGCAGATCACTAAGAACATCCAGGAGCTTCTGAGAGCTGCCCAGGAGACCAAACATGAAAGGTATTGAGCAGTTATATGAATAACATGTAATGTGATATTTATACAAAATGAGCCAAGTTATATTTCAAAAACATCTGAAATTTCTAGCTATTCAAAATAAAATCTTTTCACCCGATGCACTGTGAACCTCAGTTTTTCCACCGTCTGGCTCAGATTCCGTGCTTGTATTTCTGTCATTCTGCCTGATATGTTTAAGAGCTGACTTTGCCCAGGTGCTTTTAGGTCAGTGGTTTTTTTAAAAGTTGTGTATAGGGCCTTGGCCTGGATGATGCCAGCTTGCATCCTAAGGAACTAAAAGTCTCCTTATTTTCACCTGAGTTGCAGAGTGAATACAGTTACTCACATATTGGTGATAACCAAGCAGCACTCTGATTTCCAGCCCTGTTTAGGATCCCTCTGTGTGAGTCTAAGGAGTGTGGGTCTTAGGTCTGTCAATGCACCTAACAGGAAACAAACAGCACATGATCTTATTTTCCCCTGTGGTTTGCCAAGTCCACAGTAGTTACTTGTTTATTAATAATTTCTTTATTATTTTTACTGTAGTTTTTTTTTTTTTTTTTTTTTTTAAACTGTTCCACACTGCTACCCGTTTTCCTTTTTGTAGGTTATTGCTTACATTGTCCCCCTTTTTCTTTTGTGTAAATATCTTGAGATTAACAATGTTTCCCATCTAGCTCCAGGGATATGAGCAGCTACATGGTTAAATGCTGCTGAACTTCCGTGTCGCTTCTAGAAACACTAGCTGGTACTAAAATAATAGTTCATATTTTATTAATGAACTAGAGCCATTGTCTCTCTGGGATGGGAAGTTGTAAATAAGAACGGTGGAAAGTATAACGCACAACAGCCGTGTGAACCAGCACGATTCTGCTCGACTAAACTGGCATACAACCTCTCAACTGAAGCAGTGTGTAAACAAACAAGGACAGGCTGCTGGTGCTAGCATGTTAGCACTGCCTACGTTAGTCATGTGGGTGCACAACAATCAGACTGTATATGTGTGTACACATTTGAGTGACATAAAAAAATTTGATTCGATTATTGAAAAATGCGTTTCATTCAAATGGCTTTAAAAGATAAATTACATACATCGACTGTTTCGGTCTGTTCACATTTTTAAGACGTGCTGCTCATCAAGGCAGCAGATTTTAAAATAGTGTTAAATAAATGTCCTTCGTGGTGTGGCCCTGCCCAGAAATGCCATTCACTGCTTTCATAGAACAGAAAGGTGCCAAGTATTGTTTTTAAATGATCGCTTATTCTTTATTTATTTACTGTACAACTTTGAAAACAGTTGAATGAAATCCTAAATAGCCAAACACTATTACACCCCGTTGCTCTTTTTGATCGTTTTGAGAAAGGTTTGTGGAAAAAAATTTCACCCATTCATCCTTCTTGTCTCCTCCTACTGCAGCTTTCTGCCTTGCTCTGAAAAAATCTGCATGGCTGTGACAGAGATGGCTGCCCTGTTTCCCAAGGTAAGATGAGCAGCTCAGTGTCCAATGGAACAATTTGCTTTGTCTGACAACAGCTGAAGGCAGTTGTTTCCACACATGAACTCCTGAAAATGTCAGGAGAATAAGGTTGGGACATTGTCAGAAGCGGCACTTTATCAAACGTAGCACGCAACAGGATATAATCTTTATTAAGCCAAATACTCTTTGAGGGTGTTGCTTGAGTGAAACTCGCTATATTCTCACATCAGACGGACTTTGTAATAGAGACCCAACAGAGTAAAGAGTGCTTAATGTCTGATCGAACCAGATCTGACATTTTGTTCTCATAGCTTGGCTGGATGTGTGAAAGCAGCTTAAAATTATTTGTCCAGATAGGTGGCACCTGCTTGTTACATAGCTTGTATTGGATCTTGTTTTACCATCTCAATATTTACCTTGTTGTAGTCTCATAGAAATCCAGTGCCTGCCTAGCACATAAAGTGATTACGAACGCTTTCATGTCCTCGCCTTATCAAATCTCCTTCCCTCCTCCCTTCAGAGGCCGTCCTCAGAGACAGTGCGAGGGTCTCTGTGTCTGCTGACTTCAAGCGCTAGCCGGCTCCACAGAGAGTGCCAGAAGGCTGCAGAACACAACCTCAGCCCGTCAGACATCCAGCTGGTCACTCAGCAGGTCATTCAGTGCGCCTATGACATAGCCAAAGCTGCCAAACAACTTGTTACTGTGACAACCAAAGAAAACAACAACTAATTAAACTCCAAAGACACTCCCAATGCGCCAAACATACAGCATATAAATGATGTTAATCAATGGTTTCCCTTCCCCCCCCATATTAATCAGTGTAAGCTTTTGTGTACATTCCTAGAGGTGGAGAAAAAAATATAACATGCAAAATCATAGCTCAATCAAAAGCTTTATTTATTTTGTTTTTATACCATGGTAATAAAAAGTGTGTATATATACAGGGGGGGGGGGGAAATACTTGTTCTTTACCTCACAGATTGAATCTATTCAGTTTCCAGAAGTGCAGTGTTGCCTGTGTATATAAAAGCAATTACAACAAACAGTTTTGCATTATCCGTTTCCTTCTAGAGGACACCATCAGTCATTAGCTGTGCTCACTGAGGTCCGCTTTCTGGTACTCATAGATGATCATGTCTTACCTAGCAGCAATGATCAGAACAGATGAGCTACTCCAATCACAATGTTTGTTTTTCTTTAAGAGGCAGTTACAGTGTTCATTGTTCTTGAATCATTGTGGTGTTGCTTGCTTAAAGTTCAATTGTTTGTTCAGTAAGCCAACTGTGATTATAAAAGCAGCTTCAGTGTATCGAGCACCGTGTGAGTGTCCAGACTTTCAGCCCATCCAGCAACTCCAGCAGTTTCAGTCCATCTGCGGGTTGAAACAATGTTTATAAGTAAAGTATCAATAGTTTTTTGGGGTTTTTTCTTTTTCTTTTTTGAGTTATAATGTTACAGCCATACTTAAGATGGTGTGTGTGTGTGAGTGAGCGTGTGTGTGAGCGTGTGTGTGCGTGTGTGAGCGTTGGCCTCAGTGGCCTGTGTGAAATCCATTTTGAATCAATTTTACTAGCGTTATGCAAATATGTGAGATGTATGTATCCATGTAATTCTTTATCAGAATAATCCAAATGCTATTCTATTTATAAACTGTATGTCATACCTCTAAGAAAATATCAATGTTTATTTTCATAAGCTTTGGTTTAACACGATGCTCGGCGCAGGCTAACGTTTTTGTTCTGAGGTCTGGGACGTCTCAGCCGGCAGTTAGTTATAGGAAACGTGTGGTCTGTTTATTTTAGTGTGGTGTTTTAACTCCAGTATTTTAGACGCTTCATGTGGTCGAGTATGTACCGCCTACGGCTTAGAGCCAATGATAATGTAATTGTACCCTCAGTTCTAGAATAGTTGTTGTAGAACACGGGTCTAATGTGACACTCACTGTGAGCCAGATGTGTTTGAACCAGGGGTGGAAGGAAAACTGGAATACGCTGCACGACAAGTGGACGGCAGGGTTGTGCTCTTATTGCAGGGTCCTTACTGTGCAATTTAAAGTGTAATGTAATTGGTGCTAGATAAAGAAAAAAGCAGATTAATTTATCACTGCTCAATTTCCTTAAAGAGGACTACCTGTTAGAATGCGTTAAAGAAAATCTAAAGCGCCTGTTTAACTGTAACCACAGCAGTATGAACATGCACGTTCATTTCTATCTAAAACTGCTTTCTTAGGTGGCTGGGTGAGGATTAAAAAGACATTTAGAAGTATCCTTAAAACGTCTTCAGTGCACATGAGTATACTGTTCACTTCTGGTTAGTTGCTTAAGTCTTCTTAGGTGTGTTTTTGACAGAATATTAAACTATTTGTCTAAGTCTGCATACTGGTTTTTTGTTTTGTTTTTTTTGTTTTAACAGTACGTGTCCGTTTTTCTACATTATAAAGAACTGAAACCCATCAGCAAAACTGTTCTCTGGTCTTACACTTTAAGAAATAAATGCATAATTAAAGAAGCACTGACGGCTCATTATCCAGACTCATTTCCAGAAAATGTGCCAGTTTTAGTAAGGACTGTAAAAGTGGGGAATGTTATTCCATTAAACTGTTATTTAATGGGATACTAAATATTTAAAAAGTTTTCGTATTACTTAGTGTAGCTTGGCAGGCCACGAATGATATCAGTGTTAGAAATAAAGCTTTAAAACGTATAAAAAATACTGTTAAAAGTTTAAATTTTTTTGCCTTCCTGGACTCAATTGGACCCTTTGGTGGGCTGGTCTGGCCTCTGTACCCTATGTTTTACACCTTTGTCTTAAAGGAAGGCTAGGTTTTACTGAATAGCATGGTCTGATCTTACCTGGTCTGGTAGTAGAGCATTATGTAAAGGTGGTTACAGCAAACCTACGAAGGCTGTCTTAGAAAATAAATACCACTGCCATTCATCTCCTAAAAACCAGCCATAGTACCTCTGTGAACAAAATGTAACGCAAAGCAATTTAAGTAGCATATAAATACTTTTTAGACTGCCATTTTTTTAAAAGCACATAAACTACTGACTTTATAATGTTATAATGCACGTATTCAGTTACTTCCACCCTGGAGTCAAAACCGTCATTTAACTCCCTGTAACTTGGAGCCTGCCCTATCTGTGGTTCAAATCAATCCCTGCCTTAGGTATAATAAAGTCATTCATACCTCATCTTTTCTCCTCGTCTTATTTGTGTGTGTGTGTTGTGGACATACCGCGTGTTTTCACCAGGCTCGTGAATTATTTCCCACCTGTTGGTGAAGAGCGAAAGTGGCCGGTTGCGCTTCCCCACCCATCATAAGAACATAGTTCCGGGTTTTTCTCAGCCGAGAGCTGCTCGCTGCCGTTGCTCTTCTCCAAGCTCGCCAAGCTCATAAGGAAGGATCATGTCGCTTTTAATGGAAAATCAGTTCTGTGAACTGCCCCCTGACAAGGCGATCGACACGAAGACATTCCTGGACACCGTCTCTCATATCCCTGCGTTTTTTGGTGAGTGCAACTCCATCTGAAGTCATACAAAAACACGTAAGGTGACTTTGCGAGTTCCCTCGCGTCGCTACGGTGTCAGCCTTCGTACTTGGCTGAATTTTTTTTTTTTTTTTTTTAATTTTACGTCGTCTGACCACCTGAGCTTGGTTTTCACGTCGGGACGTGGTTATTTCACTTCAGAAATTGAGGTGTCGGGTCACGGGGACCATGTCAACCAGCTGCGGCCGTTTGGCCTATAGAGAAACTCTTTGTTGACTCTGTGAACAGAGCACACATTGCCCTCATTGTGACTTAACTGAAACTGTGCATTCACGGCATTTTTTTTTTTTTAGCTCTCTCTTTGTAAACAGCTGATTGGCATTCATCCCCTCCTCTGAGCCGGGGACATGTCAACTCATTCATATTTTATTGGCCCTGCTCTCAAATGTCTCGTTTCTTTTCCAGACTGCTTAGGATCAAAAGTGTTTTCAATCATCAAATCAGACATTAACGGCAATATAACGGTAAGATGCAGGCGGGCATATCTATTTGTGTTGCTGTAAGCGATTTAAATTAGAGAGGTTCAGCTCCGACATGCAAACTGAACTCAAATGTGCATTTTCAGAAAATTAGAGCGGTATATGTCACTAATCCCGCAAAGTACACCACCCTGGAGGACATTGTGGTGGCAGAGCGAGAGGCTCATGGAGCAGAGTGGCCTAAAATTGGAGCAACGTTAGCTCTGATGTGGCTGAAGAGGTAAGGACCTCCTGAACTCAAAGTTGTGTCATACTGTCTGTTCAACTTTCGTCTAGTGAAATGAAAGCCTTTATGTACTCCGTTTCTCCTGCAGGGGTCTCCGTTTCATCCAGATTCTGCTCCAGAGTTTGGCAGACGGGGACAGAGATGAGAACAACCCCAACCTCATTCGGGTTAATATCACAAAAGCCTATGAGCAGGCACTGAAGCGATACCACGGCTGGATTGTTCAAAAGATTTTTAATGTGAGTAACATGTGGAAGAAATTCATTGTTTCTTGTTGTGACACAACACAGACCACCCCAACCGCACCCAGACTGATAAGAATCGAGAACTGGTTTCAGATTGTGCAGTCCACTGCAATCGCCTCATGCTGGCGTGTTTTTCTCTACACTGCATAAAAATGCTTTCAGATTCATTACAACTGCGTTTCACTTTGAAGCGTTGTAACCTTAGGTGCCTCACCTTATGAGGCTGCACAGCATTTTTGTCTCTTGAGCCCATCCCTATGTTGTAGTCCCACATTTTGCAAGTGTCCCAAATCTTGTCGCCAGCATCAAGAGGGAAAAATTGCAGTTAAGCTGTGGAGGTGATGGAACCTACCACAAAAAAAAGGAAATGCAGTTGGGGAAACTACGTCTAACAGAGGATGTTAGCAACTATGAGAATATGGCTGAAGTCTCATGTAACATTTTTAACTTATTGGTATAAGAAGGGATGTCAAATTCAGTCTACATTGTGGGCCACATACAGCCCTTTGTGATTTACATGCTTAATCCATGAGATGTTTTGATATGAGGGAAAAGAAGAACAATTTCAATAGGAAGTCTCAATTTTTCTACGTGATGGAGAATTGCTGCTGTAGTACATGACAGATGTCTGTCAGCATGACACCCTGGGCTCAAATTTTAATAAATAAATGTGTAGAATTACAGAAAAAGTTCAGTTAGCTCATTGCCCAGACTGCTCTGTAATTATAAACCTGAGAATCGACAGAAAATTACCTTGTTTTGTTTTTATTGTAGACCCACAGTAAAATCATACATTTCCATAGTAGATAGTGTAACCTTCTGTCATTTCATTGTATCTATTACTTAATTACTTTTGCATAACATGAATGGCCATGGTAGAGGTCTTTATCATTAGGAAAATCTGTCAAACTGAGTTAAAGTTTAAAATCCACGCCCTCATTTACATTTCCAAAGCCGTCCAATGTGCCCTTGTTCACAAGCGGTCTCTAAACTGGGTGGGATCGTACGTATGTTTTAACAAAATGCCTCAGTTTTTTAAATGATAAAGAATTGAAAAATCCGTCTGCAAAGCTTTTGGGGCGTACACTGAAAGAAATAAATGCATAATTTTAAAAAAAGCACTGACAGGTGGTGAATTGGACTTTGCACTGCAATTTAAAAAAACAAAAAAAACAACTTTAGGTAATTTCTGACCTCCATGCCTTATGTTTGACACCCCTGGTATAGGTGATACAGTAGAAGTACAGGGAACACAGAAGTATACAAATATTAGATCAACTTTCCACTTCCTCTAACCTCCTTTGGCTTTTTATTGCATGTACTTTGCAAGGTAGTTAAGAAAGTGGCATTCAAATAAAATACAGCTGTTGCCAAACCCGTAACCTACAAACCTTTGAGTGTTTATTTAGTTTGGCAATGTCAAAATGTGTGTAATGTGTCCCACACAAACACTCTTTGCCCCACAAGTTGTTGTTACACTGTGGTCACCTTACTTGCAGCCCCCCCCCCTCCATGCTGTTCTGACATTGTGTGGAGATTCAGATAAAATGGGTGCATGGGTCTATTCTTCTACACAGAAAATTGATTAGGGATCAATAAAGGATAAACAATGAGACTCATAAGCAGGCTCAATAATGGCATTTGTGCCAACATAATCTTATCAATATTGTCTCCTGAGCTGATAAGGCTTTTGGTCCTGGGTTAATAGATTACATCAAAAGACAATCCACAGCAAAGCACTTTCATTACATGCTATATAATGTTGCATACATACACCCATCTTCATAGTTTTCATTAAAATCCATTTAACCTTTCAGTAAAACCAGCTTCTCCATCTTTTTTCGTTTTTGTTTCATAGGCTGCGTTACTTGCAGCTCCCTACAGATCAAACTTTCTGAAGGCTCTGTCGAAAGGAGAGGAAGTGAAAGAGGAGGACTGTCTGGCAAACATGCGTCAGTTCCTGGTTAATTACACAGCCACTATAGATGCCATCTACGAGATGTACACAAATCTAAATGCCGAGCTGGACTACACCGTTTGATGTCCCGGCACATGGCTGGACCGGACGCGCAGGAGTATCCTGCATCACTCTCAGGTTTTGCAGACGTCCAGTTGTTTTTATTAGGACTGGGTTTTTTTTGTTTTTTTTTTTGTTTTTTTTTGTGTGTCCCTTCTTGGGTGGTATTTATTACTTTGATGATGCAGTAATCATTACTAGCACTGTGAATTTGCTCTCAAGATGATGCCTTAATAAAATGCAGTTTAAAGTCTTTTTTTTGTTTGTTGTTGTTATTTTATTTCAACTTACTACTGCAGCTTTTTATTTTAATTTTTGGGTGGGTTACTCCTTTAACAGACTTCTTCACCTTTAACTTTAGTTCCCGTCCATGTCTTACATTCAAATGTTCTCCACCTCCATCCATGAGCCTGGGAAATTATGTTTTACCATCCCATATTATTAGGTTTTTAAATTTAGGGATTTCAGAGTGCCTTGGTGTCACTGAACGAATGTTTTGAAAATATTAAATATAATAGAATATTAAATATATATATTCTCATCTATAAGTTCAACTGTAAAGAAAAGCTAGTAGAATATTTTTTTTTTCTTTTTAAATCCCTCTAAGGGCTTGGAGTTTGTGCTGTTATTGTTCAGCAGTAGGGTGTGACATGTGTAAGCTTTGTTTGCATTGTTGTGTTACCTGTTGTGTGAACCTGTAGTTCTAATTACGTGTCAACTGCTTTAAAACTTTTTTTTTTTTTTTGTCTGAAGCTGTTTTTCATTATGTCATACAGCCAAGTCATGTTCATGTGTTGACTCATTTATTCATCAGAGATGTGTTTTCTAACTGAATACTTTATATGGTGTTTGTTTTAGAAGAATCATCTGTGATCATATTTCTTAAAACTGACTCAAAATTAAATTCAGTTCAAGAATCTTACACTAGGTGGCGATATCTGCTTGCTTTCCCCCATCTCCTTCTTGAGCGTGGCTGTGTACAACTACAGCAAGCAAAACTGATTAAAAAATGGTTAAATGCTGCATGTAATAAATAAAGCCGTAGTTTGGGAAAACGGCTTTGTGAAAGAGCTCTTAGTGGCTTTAAAGTTGACTTTTAGTCAGTTTATTTATTTATTTATTTTTATACAGAAGTAAATCAGAGAGGATTCACTTCCTCGTGCATCCTAATCCTCCAAATCAACCATCCTCTTCCTCTCCTTAGTCTAACTTATCTGAAGTGTTTCCCAGAGGCCAGAGTGGCTCTGGTTCCTCTCCCAGAGGAGCCCAGCCTGAGTTAATCGTCTCCGAGCGAGAGAAGCACGTCTGTAATCCTGTCGGTTTATCAGCAGCACTGCCTGATAGGATGGAAAAGCTCCAAGTAAAGACAGGACACAACAGACTAAAGACCGGAAATAATTTATGACAGCGATTCAATGACAAAGCCACTGACCTTTTACCGCTGACATATTTGTTATGCGCAATGAGGTCATCATTTGAATACTGCAGTTTTATTCCTAACAGGGCGCCTAATGTCATTATTCACACCATCTAGGTTATTTGTTTTATAATGGCCTGCTTAAAGTGGCTGTGCATTTCGTGTCTGGATCGCAGCTAGAAGCGTCCAATTTAGGAGGACAAATGAACCAAAATAAGGAGCGCAGGCAGGCACATCATCGGACATTAGCAATCCAATAGCTGGGGGAACGGCCAGCCTATTTCTCAATAATGTGAACAACAATATTCACGTGAATATGTCTTCAAGGAAGCATGTATTTTTCATATCAAAATGTAATATCTGCAGGAACAGGCCTGCACATTTTCACTTACGTATTTTGAAGTATTCATTGGCTTCTGCCTCAAGCATGAGCCATCCATCTGGACTAACATCATTCAGTGATAACAAAATTAGCGCTTTCGGCTTGCATCATTTATGAAGGAGCCAGTCCAATCTTTTCCAGCTAAGGATTGACTTACATCATATAATAAAACTGAAATCTTTGGGTGAAAAGATGGATCCTAATGGAACGAGGTAAAAAAAAAATAAAATAAAATAAGAAGAGAGCGACTCGCCTTGTGCTTAAGCTTTAAATCCCTTTGCAATAAAGCCAGAAAAAAAATCTTGTCTTCCTACAACTGCTTTATCATTCGTGAATATAATAAAGACTGCAAGTTTGCCAGATAATGGCTATTAATAGGTAATAAGACAGTACTCGCTGGGTTTAGAAAATTTAATTTACTTGACAATCCTTATTAAGAAGAAGCAAAAAAGGGTGAGGGATTAGGGTCGTACATTGCAAAATGTAGTTATTTCATCAACATAATTCATGGAGAGCGCTCACATATTCATATATAATAATTGCACTTTATAAGAGAGACAGTTTGCCATATAAATCAAGGGAGAGGGGGGTGGGGACATAAATAAATTGGATTACAGAACCAGTGCAGACACACAAAGAACTACTCAGTCACACATCTCAAACCATCGCAGATAATATAGCCCTACAAAGAAGACACTGTAAATGATTCAGGCGGCCTGCTCTTCTACGTAGCACTTCCGTTATACACACGGCGTCGTGAGAACAGTGTCGGGACTTTATGTCATTCAAGGAAAAATGTTCACACAAGCTTCTGAAATTCAAAAACAGTTTAAAAAAATACAACCAAGGGCATATCTTGCTTGGCCTGAATGCCACAGTGTTGATTTGGACATGCAACAGTCCTTAAAAGCCGAGCTGAGCGTGACTAGGTTAAATCAGTATAGGTGTTTAAATTACACAAGTTTCTCTGTGACTGTAACAAAAAAGTATGTTGGTTAGATGTGTATATATATTCACATTTGAATGGTGAAAGTATTTCCCCATGCAGCATCTAGGAGAGTTGCATCGTACTGAGAAAGCTGGGGCAGTGCGTATGTCCGATAAAGGAAAGCCAGGAGAAGGAAACCAAAACACAAATCCACAAGAAATCAACAGACAACCAAGAAGATTGGTTAAAAGTGATTTTTGAGGAGAATTCTTGCTCTCAAATAACTAATAAGAAAAAACCCCATAAAACAAATACAGTATATTCACAAAAAGGCTTACCAGAGATCATTAACCGGATTCAAGTAAAAGTTTTCAGAAGGTTACCGATGATTTTGTGATGTAAAAATGCAAATAAGTGCTCGGCATCACGTGAACGACAGTAATCATGTCCAATGGCCATTTAAAGATATAAAAATACAACGTGGAAAGTCCATAGAATAAACCTGTATTTTAAAGTCATGATTATCATTTTACCCTTTTTTCTTTTCCAGGCTTGTGAGACAAAGCCTTCTACAAATAAAGTACATGCACAAACAAAAAGGCATGTCTCTCGCTCACAGACACCTCTGCGGTCTATAAAAGATGTGTCGCTTCCCTGTCCTGCCGTCTTATCTGTAGACGGGGAGCTGGATGTGGGCTTGCTGTTGGTGCTCCATGAGCGGAGGCATCCCCATGGCTTCGTACCCACGGCCCAGCATGCGCTCTTTGATGCAGGGAGGGTGGATCTCACTGATGAGGCACTCCAGAGACTGCAGGCTGCTGCTAAGCACTGCAGCGTGGCACAGGCTAGAACTAGACAGCCCACAACAGAGGTTTTGGTCTGTGCTGTAGGCCTGGGTATGAGGAGGGGGAGGGGGAAGAGGAAGAGGAGGGTGAAGCTGTGCCTGGTGATGTTGTGGGTTGTGGTGGTTGTGAAGATGGGGATGGGGATGGGAGAGACCCACATCTCTAGGCCTGGCTGCACATGTACCCGTTGTCAGCACCTGATAGGGATAACAGTCACTGTTAGGGGTAGCCATGACGCTGTCCCACAGAGGAGCGAAGTACTGTCCGACAGACACCTCCCCCTGTACGCTGGCGCTGACTCGCTCCTGCCCGACGCCCACTCTGCCAGGATGCGGCCTATACGGCAGCTGTGAGGAGCGGGCCAAAGGGAGGCAAGTTTCAGGAGAAAGGCCAACCCCAGCTTCTGCTGCTCTGTGGCCCTGAGCACTGCTACTCACACCGTACATCCTCACTGCTCCCTGCTGATAGGGCTGCTGCTGTTGCATTTGAGCTTTGTGCTGCCACACAGTGTAGTCTCCTTTGTCCAAGTATCCAGCTTTGGCTCTGTCTGCGCTCTGTGTCGGTAGCACCGCTCCCGCGAAAGCCAGACTGCTCTGGGGAGGCACTCCCAGGACAAAGTCTGAGTCTGAATGCGCCACCGCAGCCACGGCCTGCAGCGAGGGGCTGGCTCGGGCCTCTCCCCCCAGCTGCGGCGCCTGGCTGTGAGGAACTCTGCTCATCTGCCTCATCAAGCTTTGAACCTCTGCCAGCTCAGACTGGGGGGGCAGGCTCTGATCTCCAGAGGCTATTCCAACGCTAGAACAAAGTGTCTCGATCGGTGCATCGGGCGGCTTGCATGAGTTTACGCGATAGGCTTTATGCCCGTTTCTGACGGTGTAGACATTATTCAAAGGATTATTATATGGTGCCACAGAAGCCTGGCTGTTTACATGTTTAGTCCTTCTGCCCTCTGAGGTTTTCACCACACCTTTGACCACCACAGAGGCTTTGACAATGGCCAACAAGCCTTGGTAGCCTCCCGAGTACGGATGCGAATAGGGGCTGTAGCGTTGACCAGTGGTGTCCAAGCCGTTTACTGTTTTGCTGAGCTGTTTGTGTTGCGGCACCCGCACATCCGACGGGAAGATTTTGATGGACAGTGGGCTGTTGGCAGTTTTCTGCGCAAAAGCATCCAACTCTGCAGGAGAGGGGTACCGAGAAATCATGGAGGACGGCTCCCCTGAGAAGAAAGCAGAAGACAGAAACGGTGATTAGCTCAGAAAATGAGCCCCTTGTGTCTTTCTTTTTTCTTCTTTTTCCCTCTTAAAATCTCAAACCGGTTTTATTACACACCTCCAGGATTTTTTTTAAACTTAGGCTCAGTTCAACTCACAATTAGTTCATTCTGGGAAAAGAAGAAACAGGAAAAAGCAAAGGGTCTAATTTCAAAGTAGTACAAAATCTATAAAAACAGCAGCTAGCACTAAATGCAGGATGATCCTGATACAGGAAACTCTGACAAATAAGCATACCTTTTTTTAATTTTTGCTTTTTAAAAATGTGATCAAAAGGAATCTTGGTTATTGGAGCACACCTTAGCAGAAGCAGAAGCCTCATCTAATAAGGAGTACCTAAGCAATTTGCCAACATAATTACTCAAGTATCACCACGTCCTGCCTGTGCAATGCCGTTCCACTTTATGCCTTCGTAAACTTGGACCTAATCTATGCAAAAGCCTGCAGCCTAAACTGTGAAGGAAAACTTGACGCAGATGGACAAAGAAAAAAATCGTCGAGGGCACAGATGATTGAATTGTGTGCGAGAAAGCAGACGGGACAAACTAAGATTGGATTTAAGCACTATTATTCAGGCAATTTCATGGCTGCTTAACTCCTAGTGACTAAGGTGGGGAAAAGGCACCCCATTTAAAAACAATAAATCACCGTGTAGAAATTACCACCACCTTTCGGAGTGACACTTTTATGGAATTTCTGACATAAAAAGAAAAGCTGCTGAAATTAACCCAGATCGCAGCGTAAGTCGGAGGAAATCACAGCAGGCAAAAGAACAAAGCTGTAATCTGCAATAAAGAGTGAAAAGGGAAAAAGCCCCCGAAAAAAACCCTCAACAAAAAAAACCCAAAAAAACAAAACACTTCATTTCATTTTCAATAACAAATCCAATTCCAGCTATGCAGGGGAGCGCTCGCTCGTCGTTCCCATTTGAAATTGATTTGGGAGTTCATTTCATTTCAGGCCTACAGTGAGCCTCCCGACTGTGAAAATGAGTCAATCTACAGATCCATCTCATGAAAGAAATAAATTGGGTGTTTAAAATGGAGGAAAGAGGCAAGGTGGAGTGTTCAATCCATCCAACAATCTCCCAGCGGAGCAGAAGGAGCAGGCACCACAGTGCCAGGAGCATGAATGAATTCTGGGGAGAAATAAAACAAAAGCAAAAACACTGCTTATTATGTATCGCGGTGCAGCGCTGCTATAGAAAACAATGACAGCTGGGATGTTGGAGAGGTGTTTGTATTGTATACAACATCAAGATGGGAGCTATCTCTTCTCTGGTTTCCCATAATACTACCCACCGGGGGGGGGGGGGATCGAGGAAAAAGCAGCTGCAATAACAATTTCTGGCAAATGTATAAAAAAAATAAGATAAATATTCATGACTACAAAGCATAAGAAGAAGAGGATCACGTCCACCTGAAAGGAGCTTTAGATGATTAGATGCGATGACACATTTAAAAGCGTAATAACCGCTTGCATCACCACAGCACAAAAATCCCCCCCCCCCCCCCTCTTTTTTTTGTTCCCCGCCTTTGATAACGGCGCTCAGTTAAGCAAAGATGGATGATTTAGCAAAACAAATCAAAGACAGACATTTTAGCCGTTTCTGGTTGAGTAAAATGTCAGTGCTAAGCCCCAGCATGCTGTGATTGGCTTGCTGTTCCACAAACACTTCAAACACTCTGAATGCTAACACGTCTTCACGGGGTGTCTGATATTGTTAGTCCAGAGATTACAGCCCTGTCAGAGCTATGGAGACACAACACAGCTGCACTTCCCACTGCGGCTGCCTTAATGTTGCCACTATGGAAAGCCTCATTTGCAAATAGGCACTCTGCATTCACATATTTATCATCTGAGGACCACTACTGTGTGACACAGGCATAAAAAAGGATCAGTTTAGACTTCAAAAAACGAAACAAAAAACCCCCCAACCGCTGGATAATGTGAAGTTACAAGTGTGATCAAAAACAGCATGAGCGGCATTACATTTGCTCGAAATTGCAACCACAGGTACTTGTTTCAATCTTGAAGGCTTTACCTCCAGTCGGCAGCGTTTGATGGCAGTGAAGTGAGCGCCACGCGGGTTGGCTTCCCCCAAAGCGTGTGTTAGCTGTAATGAAAGTAACGCAGTAACTCTTTCCTCGCAAAACACATAAGCTTTCCTGCGAGCACACCCCAACCAAATTAAAAAGTGCAGTTCATCAGTTGCAGTGTGAAAGCTGACGTTTTCTCTCCAGTTGCCAATTAGACAATAGCCTACTGTGCCGGCTGCCACCTTATCCAAATACTCAACATATGCATATTATTAGAGTGAAAACCGTCGGCCTGCAGAAAGCGCTGCCTCCACTGCGATCCGCAGATAGGAAAAGGTCATTTGCACACTCCGAGATTAGGTTTGAACTTTACTGTGAAAAGTTACAAGGCAAAGCAGACTGTGTACCTCGCAGTACGTGCTCCTTTCCTCCTTTAGTTTGAAAACAAGCAAACAAAAAGTAAATAAAATACAATAAAAACGAAGCCAGCTTTTAATTCCGATTCATTTGCATCCAGTGTTAAGCCACAGGGATTGTATTCAGAGCATTTCAACTGCAGCACATGAGCATACGAGGCAGGAAAACCTCATTATTTTCATTCTGCAGATAAGAATGCGCGAGATAAAACTGCTGCACACTTTTAACCCAACAATGAGTTCATCTACTCTAATCTTTCCCTGCTGCAATTATGGGATCATGCACGCTGATCTTACAGTAAGTTTGTATTAATGCAGGCTTATATTTTTAGCACATTCATTGTCAGTTTTTACGCTATAAGCAATATTATACAGGCGTGTACTGTAGGAAGACTGGAGCCATTTTCCCGCATGAACTCTGAGTGTCGCTAGGGTCAAGTCGGTACACTGTGTGCCACTGCCCTTTATCACATTTAGCACACAGCAGGGGACAGTCTCCTTCAGACAGGCTCAGTACTGGAAATTCTCAGCTTGGATTAAGTGAGAGTGACACACATAATGACCGCTCTCTTGCTGTGAGTTCAGTGGACAGCTACATGCACTTTTCACAGGTTAAAGGGCGTCTAACGCTCTAAAACTCCAACAGATAATGCCATGAGTCCAGATCATGTCGATAAACAGCTTGAAAGTAAAGCGTACATTGTCGTTCACAGCTTATTTGAGTGGATCCAGTGCGGAGGGGTGGGGTTAATTTCTCAAGACGTCAATCTCATAGGTCACAAGGCTTTTAAGATAGGAAGAGATCAGATAGCACTGAAAAGGATATGAAGCAGAAGCATCTGAGAAGAAAACAGTTTTCCCTTGAAGTGGGCGCTCAGTGAGGGTGACAACCACTGCTCAGCTGTGAAGGATTATGAGCAAAAGAGGATTCAAAATGAGGCCGGGGGGGGGGGGGGATCGCTTGTCTATTTAATTTGAAACCAGATTTTTAAAACCATCTTTTTACCTTTTTTCTCCAAAGTGTACATTGCTTTACTGTGAAAAGGCACAGTGGTATAAAATAAAGACAGAAGTGAAGAGGTGAAAACAAATACGAGGCTGTTCGCATGACAACAAGGAAATGGCAGCTATGTGCTGTGAGGTAAGACATGGCAGAGAGATAATTAGCAGTCTGACCTTAAGCACTTAATCACCCTGAACCTGCAGACAGCACGCTGTTTCTCTCCTCAGCCCTGACAGCGAGCAGCAGCAGAAGTAGAAGCAGCTCAGAAAATACCATCAGCCACTTTTCTGCAAGCAGTCTTGACCAAAGCCATCACGCAGTGCTTAAACAAGCTTTGACCTTTTAGCATTTCCACCGCTTGCTTTTTAGACGGGACTGATTGAATCGAGCTTGTTTATGTGAGGCACGCTGGACTGTGATGTGCGGTGCTGCTAAAAACCATGATGATACATTTAGTGGCTCCTCCGGTCGGGATTTGGCGTTTTCTTTTCTTTTGAAAGGGGTTCGGCACATTTAACACGCCAGTTTCAATGGGTGCTGTTATGGCACCCACTGAAACTGGCACACTTTCACAGGAAACAACTAATCTTGATTTCCTGCTTCCACGCAGGGGACATGCTTGGAAAGAAAGAGCTCAGGGTGAGGGGCAATCATAAACGCTCAATCACCACTACGCCTGATTGTGCGGGTGTGTGTGTGTGTGTGTGTGTAGCTTCAGGACAGAGATTTCATTAATATTAGCATAAAAATAATCTGGAGGGATAAACCATTTTTAATCATACAGTGTTATGTCCATGTATACATACGTATGGGTCTTTCATAACCTTTTTCCACCCACACGCAATCCCACTCGACGCTTTCTGCCACTTTAAAACGGGCTAATCTTTTTCCCGTGGTCACACTTGAAGCCATTTCCCCCAGATTAGAGCAGGGACCTCATTGTTTTGGAGCACTTTGAGTTAATCACTAATTTATGGGCAAAACAAGCCCCAGAGGCAGGGCTGAAACAGGAGTTGGACAGGCTCATTGAGTTTCCAAAACCACGGCTTCCAACCATTTCATGCCCAGAGGGAGAACATAAGGAAACAATTAGAATGGTTGCTAGATACGATTCCCAAATGAGATAAAACTAAAATAAATAAAAAAATTCCATTTCATTGTTATTATCCATACATGTTGGCAGAACTGCCAGACCAAAAAAACTAAACAAAAAACCCCCCACAGGCCTTTGATGTTAGGCTAAAGACTTATCTTGAACACTTTTGTGTGATAACATGTTTACGAGTGTCAAATCCTCAGCAGGAACATGGCACTGAGAACTGGCAGTTAATTACAGAACAGCGCTTCTCAGCAGGCATAAATACTTGTTTACCACACCAATAATCCTGATATTTAAAATACCTTAATAACTAGGGACGAAGCTCAGAAATTCAAGAACGCTTTTAAAAGCCATCCCTCTGTTACCATGACAACCTCCTCCGTGCACTCACTTGGCCCAGTAAGTCCAGTCATTAGAACCATGTAATTAATTGCTCCTGCCTTCATTCATCTGTTTAAGACGAGCCTCTGCAATCGACTATCTGCCTGTTAGAGCAAACGGAAGATAACTTTATGGCTTTTATTTATCTTTTTGGTATTTTATTTTACATTATTTACATGATTAGAACCCAATTATATCCTGGTGTGATTGATTATTTCAGTTAATTCCCAGCTTCCAATTTTATTATAAAGCAGACTTACGCCATGCTTTTATTGTGACTCAGAGTAGCTGCGTGATTCAAAGTTCAAGAAAACTCATTTGTCTTGTAGCTCCATTCATCTTCTGTGTATAAGCAGTAATAATATCAGCAATATAGTACTGTACAGAAGTCGTGATTCATCCCTCATGTCTTTATATTTCATAAAAGTGTAATTTTTCAAGGGAAATGTGAAATAAGTGCAACAGTTTATTGAAATACATTCAAACATGCTTGACGGTCAGTAATACTCGGAATGACCACCTTTATTCTTCGGCACAGCCTGAACTCTCTTATTCGGCTTTCTTGTCATTTCTTTAAGCCGTCTTCGGGAATAGTTCTCCGGGCTCAGTTGAAGGACAATCAAAGCTTATCTTTGGATGTTAGTTTCCTTTTGTTCTGTTCTCTGTCAAGATGATCCTACACTGCTTTTTTCCCCCTATCCTGACATGCTTTTAGTAGCAAAGTGCCTTAAGATACAATTTAAAACTGGTTCTTTGCCTAGCTGGGGGTTTTTTGTACATGCAACACTGGTTTTTCCTTTGATTTAGGCTCCTTTTTATGCTTAAATGATTCATAGGTAACTGTTAAGTGGCTTAACAGCATATAAAAACTGAAAATGATCAGATACAAATACTGGACTCAAAACAACTGAGAAAGCAGCCAATGTCTAAAGTAAAAATTTTAAAAGACCTTCAGAAAGCCTGGAGAACTATTGCTGAACGCCACTTCAGGAAAATATAAAGAAATGAGAATCGGCTAAAGACTTTTAGCTGATTCTCATTTAGAGGATTAGAGGATCCTCAGGAGGTCCTTTTGTCCCTCTGTGGGGGGATACTCCCACTAGGTTTATATCTGGGACTTTCCACCATTTGACCTTAGAACTGAAGAAGCTTCTCGGATGAGCGGTGAAACGTCTTCAAGTAACTTAAAGAAGTCCAGACGCTTTTCTTTGCAAGCTCCATTGACTACGATGACCTGGATGACTGAGAACCTTCACAGGCTAAAGACTTTTGCACACTACTGTATCTCTTTAAGGATCCCCTCTCTAAAAGCCCATTTCCTACTTATTGGCTTTTGCAAATAGAACCCTATACTTTTCAATCTCAGGCTCTTGCTGTGCTTGAGATGAGCATATAAAGACATATGTACAGAGTCGACATCAAGTCAACACAAGAATAGAAAAAAAAAACATTTGAAATTAAGCATTTAGAGCAGCCTGAAGTCTTAGCTTTAGGTTCATAGTGATTATGTGTACTTTATTTTTTGAAACTGTGAATAATCAAAGCATACATAAGGAAATTCATAACGGCTCAGCTTTACACACACTGACTGAACTCAGTTTAAAGTTGGAATGATTAATAAAGAGGGCATTAAAAAGATTCACAATAAAGTTTTAAAGTTGTTCTAAAGTCACCGGCAGAGTTATTTCAGGTGCCCCCAGTTCAAGAAAAGACATCCCATTCATTTTCCCTACAGATAATCTTTGGGGACTCAAAGCTGGCTCACCTCTACTGTAGTTAGAGTTGATTCACTGTCTCAAAAACTAACAACAGTGCAGAGACGTTTTAACTCCAACTGCAATGGCGAAAGAGAAAACGCTGCCTGTGATTTGCTTCTTCTTCTTCACAGCGGTAGCGGCTAAAGCTTTTATTGTAGTGTTTAAAGCCACTCGCCATGCCCAACAGAGCTTCAGATTTGAGTGCTAATTCTCTGCGCTTCACATCGCAGCGAGGCACAGGAAAACGCTGACACCGTATGCTCTTAAATCTCACTCACACTAACCTCTCTATTCACAGGCTTCTTTGGTAAACACAAAAATAAAAACACTCAGACACTCATTCGCCTCATTTTCACGAGCCTCGCTCTTTCCACGTCAGTGCTCCCTGGATGAAGGCTAGGTACTCACAGAACAGAGTAACCTCAGGGTTTAACACTTGGTTATGTGTGCTCGAGGAGGCTCTGGCCAAATACTTCCTTGCACCAGTGTCATTCCTCATTTGTTTCTATGCTGCTTGGGCAAAGTTTCCCCCTCTCAAAGGCGGGCCGAGTGCAGGCCGGCAGCGTGGGAAAAAAAGCATTTCCAGCCCCGGCTTTCAAGCTGAGATAACAGCGAACATCACAGCTCTCAATTACTCTCATCACATAATTCCTAACAGTCGTTTCTCAGAAATCTTTCGCGTTGGTTTGCGTGGCCGGGAGCTCTAATGGCCCCGCACCTTCCATTTATCGATGGCTAAAAATGAAAATGGCTTTCAAAAGCACAGCAGTGGCTTAATACTGCCCCCTTTTAACTTGATCCAACGACTCATTTAAGGAAGAAGCCCAGACCACACAGACTGAGCTCCCATCAGTAGTTTATTCCCTGTGGCTGCGCTTGAAATGTCAGGCTACAGCTGGAGGGTGCTGCACCACGCACAGTGCAGTGCATAAAACTGAAGGGGGGTGGAGGGGGGTGGGTGGAGGCCCTGCAGGTAAACAGGATGAGAAAATGCATCCCTGTTTCTGCCTGAGGCAAACCAGGCCCTTCTGTTCCAACATTTAGCAGACAAGCGCTCCACTGATTCCCAATTAATATTTAATAACAGAAAAGACAAAGGGGTATTTCACCTGGGGAAATGAGGGATGAGTAGATGGAGCTTAAGAGGGAATGAATTTTTAGCATTTCAAATTTGAATATGGTTGGATACACACTGCTTGGCTACAAGTAAATAAGGAAGACATAATAATTAACTGCGCAGTCTGCGACACCACAGATTTCACTTATTTTGGCTGATTGGAGCTTGTATTGTAACTGTATACAATGCACTTAATTGACATGCCGCCCCCCCCATGCTGTTAGTCTCGTTTCACTTTTTATGGTACTTTTAACTGCCTGGAGTTTGGTGACCTCATTAGACTCACAGCATGACTCTATAGAAGGTCAACCTGAGGAAATCTAATTATCAGAAATAAATGAGAACGAGACGCACGAGAGTGCACAAGATCATGCAAACAAAGAAAACCGGGAACATAACCAGTCAGATAAGCTAAGAAACAACTGGGAAACACTCACTGGCCATTTAATTAGGTACACTTGCTAGTACTGTGTTGGACCCAGAAATGCCTTAACTCTTCAAGGCATGGGTTTAAGAAGGTGCTGGAAACATTCCCAGAGATTTTGGTCCATATTGACATGACAGCATCACACAGTTTCTGCAGAAGTGTCTGGCTGCACGTCCATGGCGCAAATCTCCCATTCAGCCACATGCAAATGTGCTCTACTGGATTCGGATCTGGTGACTGCGGAGACCATTTGAGGACTGTCAGCTTAGTGTCAGTTCAAGAAACCAGTCTGAGATGATTTGATGGGTTATCCTGCTGGAAGCAACCATCAGAAAATGGGCAAACTGTGTTATAAAGGGTTTGACGGTCAGCAACGATATTCAGCTACGGTGTGATGCTTAAACAATGCTCAGTTGGTAATCAGAGTGAAGTCCCCCCCCCCCCACCTTAAATCAAACAAAAGTGGTGTCAAACAGGGAGGGGGGGCAACTTCACTCCAATCAGTGTGCCAAGAAATTACCGCCTACAACATTACAGCACCACCAGCAGCCCGAACCACTGATACAAGCCATCCATCCTTTCATGTTATTTACATTAGACTCTGACCTTACCACCTGAATGTCACAGCAAAATCAAGACTCATCAGACCAGTGCAGTTTCTGTAGCCTCAATTTCCTGTTTTTAATCAACAGAAGTGCATGAAGTGGTGTTTAGCTGCTGTAGCCCATCTGCTTCAAACTTTCATGTGTTGTGCATTCAGAGATGCTCTTCTGTAAACCTTGGCTATTTTATTTATGGTTACCCTCCTGTCAGCTCGAAGCAGCCTGGCTGTTCTCTTCTAACCTCTAAGATCAACAAAATATATTTTCACCCAGAAAACTGCAGCACACCATTTAATTTCCTCTTCTGGACCATCCTCTGTAAACCCCAGAGATGGCTGTGTGGGAAAATCCCAGCAGATCAGCAGTTTCTGAAATACATCAGACCAACAACTATATATTAAAAGTCACTTAAATCACCTTTCTACCTATTCTGATGCTCGGTTTGAACTTCAGCAGGTCATCTTGACCACGTTGCTGCGATGCGATTACCTGATTTGATATTTGCAGTTGAACAGGTGTATCTAAGAAAGTGGGCGGGTGATGAGAAACAGACAACAGAGCAGAAGTAGGCTTTGCAGGTAGGATGAACCAGTGGAAGCGAGTTGGACAACTACACAAAGAGCATGAAAGCAGAGTAAACTACATAAAGAAAATAATAATCATCTCATTTAATCAGTTAATTGAAAGAAATCTAATCATAAATTCCACTCCCATAGATTCAACACTCAACCTTACAGCACATGCCGTGCAATCATTCAAAATGAAGGTCAAACAACACCCACACACGAAGCACCTTCTGCACAGTGTGAGCATCATTAGTAACCCTGTATGGGCGATTTGAGTCACTCTGTAATTTCACTTTGTCCACTCTGACCTGCATGCATTTGCACTGCATGAGCACGCTGATTACAAGCTTTTACAATTAGCAGACATTATCATCAAGTAGCCCATTACTTTAATTCAAAATGCTCCACAGTACCTGGAATCTCAGCGAGCGCTGCTGAAAACAACCACGTGTGATCTTTACGAGCACTTTGAGCCAACAAGGTCAAGTAGAACGTGACTTTTTTTTTTTTTTTTTTACTCCCAGTGTGTCGTGAAAAACAGATACTTTATGACAAAATGTCTTAAATGTGTTCGATAGGACTCACCTTTGTGGGTGCATGACTGCAGCGGTGGTACCGGCAGCAGCAATGGCGGCGGCGGAACATCGAGGCTTTTGGGTGTGCAGGCCAAATGCTGCGACGAGAAGTTTTGCCGTCTCTGGATACAGGCCAGCATGATAGTTCACTAGGGCTGCGCACAGCCTGGGTAAACCTGCTAGAACAAGACAACAACAAAAAGAAATCACATGATTTTACACTTTGGTTAACACTTAACACCTGATAGACAAAACCACACAGACATATCAGTAAGTTTTAGAGACTGTACAGTTAACTAAACGCTAACTCGCCTCTGTCCACAATGAAAATGTTAATGTGGGGATGTTTAGCAGGTATACTAACATCTGCTAATTAAGGCATCAAAGTACAGTCAAGATCAGAAGGAATGTCATTAAAATAACCATCTACCATCAATATTTCTTTGAATAACCACTGTTAACTTCACAGTCCCTTTAGACTTTACAGGAGACTGAATCAGCCAATTGGATGACTCTGGAAAATGTGAAGGGTGGCATCAATTTTTAACTTTTAACTATATTTTCATAAGTTTTACAGCTTTTCCTACTAATACAAACCTTCCCAATGGTCATTCATAAGTATTAGATTTCTGTAATTTTACACATTTATTACATACAATTTAAGACTAAAGAGTTGTGCTGACAGATATCTTTCATTTACTCCACCAGCATGCAGAAGAACTGACACGCGCTGTTGAAATTGCACTAATTTTTCTTATATTAAAATATCTCAGGGATTAAATGTCTAGTTACATTTCTGTACACCGACAGACGAGGGAGTTTCACCGGTCGGGCCAACAGAAGATCAAAGTAGCTCTATGTGGCCCGCGATGTAAAATAAGTTTGACGTCCCTGCTTTAGAGCACTGGTTCTCAAACTGTGGAGCACAGAGCCACTGCTGCCAGAGCCTTGAAGTCCAGGGGTAAATTGTAAAGACAAATAACAAAACATCTTTATTTAACTAAAATTCTACTTGGATTCTTTGCTGATTGATAAAAAGTGCGGCATGTGACCCTTTTTTTCAACATCTGAAGCAAGGCATACCAGAAAAAGTTTGAGAACCACTGCTCTAGAGGGTTAAAATCACATTCACCCAGAAGATGTTGAGAAATATCCGTAGTTACTGAAAAATCACACCTGCTCAACATAAAGATTTAGCCTCTGACCACCAACAGCTATCTGTTCCAAAATTCAAGCTAATCTTCAAAATAGATATATGTATTTTTTAAAGCAGGTGGCTGCCTTATTTGTGCCTGCGGAGCTAAATGTAATCACTGGGTTTCCTTCTCTAGGGAAGATGAACAGTTGTGTGTAGTTTTGTGGCATCCCATCTATCAAATAGATGGGCTAATTATTCCTTCGATTATCCACAGTGATTTTTTTAACTTCAAATTAAAAGCATCAGGCACTGCTGATGGAAGCAAACTGCAAAGCTTCCTCGTGGACATTAAAATCCAATAGGCGTGTTCTTTGTAAAGCGCAGATCTAAATTTCTGCAACCACTCAGATCCTTTTACCATATTAAAATTCAGCTGCCCCTCGATGAAATGCAGAGACTGTAAATTTAAGAAAGTAATATAATTTAATGATGACTCCATCTCCTTCCTCTGCTTAGTTGTTATGATGGCTCCTTCCCGTTATCAACCTTGCTTTCTGCCTGTTGTGATCACAGATCATTTACAACCCCTCCTGTAGCCTCGGGCCGCGTGTTTCGATTTCTAACCGGCTCTGAGACCTTGGTTTCTTGTTCTATAAATTTATGACCGTATTGATCAGCAGAAAAAGCCAAAAGCAGCTCGCTCCCTAAAATAGGTTTGCAGTGTTAAGTACTGTCAGAGGAAATGAGAGCCTGTGTCTGAACAAGACTCGCCAAAGCCACAGCCACAGCTGTGCTGATTGAAGCAATCACTCTAAAAAGAGCGAGCTGCGCTTTGAGGAAATATTTCAGCGATAATCGCATTTGACATTCTGTTTGATTATCTGAAAGAGTCAGCAACTCTGAATGCCAGCGTTGCAAAACTAAGAAAAAAGAAACCTCAGGCTATCGTGCTGTATTTGTATCAGGTAGCCCATCTCGAAGACAGACAACTGCTGTCAGTTCAAAATGCCGCAGAACTATTGGTATACTAGTTAATCAATCTGGTGATTACAAATTGAAACACTGTATTTTTCTTAGATGTGCAGTAGTCCCCAAAATGGCTACTTACGAGCCTGCAGCATGTAGCTTTCAGATTGCCCTTTTTTTTTTTTACTTTTAAGGTTCTTCTGGATTTTTGTTTTGATTTCTGCCTCAGGGTCTGGAGGGCAGCTAAAGCAAGTCAACCACATAACAGCATGTTCAGCAATGGGCTGCAGAAACATGATTACCTTCGCCTCAAAAGGAAGAAGACGGAGTGGATCTTGTGTTACTCAGGTGCCAAAAAGAAAAAAAGATTCCCCCACTCCCTTCCTCCACCCAACATCTGTCCCTCGGTGACAAGATCACTTCAAACTGCTCAGCGCAACCTGCCTCATCTGAACACACACATCTGAAGAGCTAAAAGCCTCGGTATGCCTGGATTCCATTTTGAAAATAATAGCAATTTCACAACAACCCCTCCATTACTACACATTTGTCAAGAGGGAAATACTGAAAAGGCAGAAGGAACACAAGAGAGAAAATGCACGTCTGGAGAAATCCCTTCACAAGCAGAAAATGAGACATGAATTTGGAATACCTTCCATTACTCCCATAATTTGCAGCTGGAAGAAAATGCATCAAGCAGGGCGCTATATTTCAAAGAGAGGGCAGCAAGGACTTGACAAAAAAAGTCACTGAGAGCACAAACTTAAATCTTAAAAATAGTCTGATTATCCACGAAATAGAAGAGAAATGAAAGTAATGTCAGAATGCATGATATTATCTCAAGCCCTCAAGCAATTTCATCCTTTTTATACAGACACAGTTTTGCTCGATGAATCTTTTTTATGCTTTGCACTTTCTTATGATATATCCTTCCTTTGTATTTTGCTTCCAATGAGCGAGTCTGGTATTTTTTATTTAAGAAGTCTTTAGGACTTGTTCTTTGGACACTGTCTGCTTTTTAGTCTTTGCTTCTGACCATCTGCAGAGTAACATTGCTTTCTTGTTCATTAAGCCACTTCAGAATGACCTTTGAATTATTCGAGCACAAAAAAAGGCACTTAACTCAAAGGATGAACCAGTGTTGTTTTTACACTTCACAGGCAACTTAGCAAAGAACCAATTTTAAACTCTTTTGTTAGGTGCTTTCTTATTAGCAGCCTGTTAGTTGAATCTACAAAAATGATAACACATAAAATAAATAGTATTTTTGCATATCTACAGCAGATGAACAGCATCTGAAAGTCATTAAGAAATAGGTAAAAGATCCTGCAAAGACCTGACACAGGACCTGAGAGATACATCTGACCCGACAGTTGATCCAGCTACTGTTCACCAAAGCCTCATCAGAAACGTTCTCAGTGGAAGGATGGCTGTCAAGAAGCCATTCTTAAAGGGAAACAGGGAGAAACAGCTGAAGTATGCCAAATTACACAAAACGTGGAGTGAAAATCAGTGACATCAGATCTTATAGACTGATCTGTCCAAATTTTTAATTTTTAGTTCAAACTGACACTGGGGATGCCAGAAGAAATCTACAGCCCTCTGCAAAACAAGGTGGAGGCTCTATCATGGTTCAGGCTGCAATTCAGCCACTCACGGCCAGAGCTCGTGTCAAAACTGATGGAATTATGAACAAAGAAAATTACTTTCAAATATAATTCCAACATGCAGTACCATTTAGAAAGCATCTGATTGGCAGCAGCTTCATTTTTAAGCAATGACAATGATCTCAAACACTGCCACTGCATAGAAAAAAGCAGTGTGAAATCATCTTTACACTGAACGCAACAAAAGGCAGCCAACAGCCAACAAGAGATATGAATGTGCTTCAAGAAGCCTGGAGAACTATTCCTCAAAGAAATGACAAGAAAGCTTGCCTAAGAGAGTTCAGGCTGTGTGAAGAATAAAGGAGGTCGTACTATTACATACATACTATTATATTGACTTTTAAGCTGTTTTTTCCTGCACGTATTTCCCATTTTCCTAGAAAAATATAAAGAAATGAGGTGTGAATTAAGCAATATGTGCGACTGTCTGCTCCATAATCTACAGTATTTATGCATTCAGATATAAGCTACTCGAGCGTTTAGGTCTTCTGACTCTCAGGCGACATCCATGCAAGTGATAAGCAATGTCGTGTGGCCCACTGAGGACCTGACAGGGAGATAAAGGCCTTGTTTTTGCAGCCCATCTAATTGTCCCCCATGGTGCTCTGATAAGGATATGTTGGCGGACAAAGTCGTTTTTCAAGCCTTTCCCCTTTGTCCCTGTCATACTGTAAAATGCTTCATATTATAATGTGACGTCTGTCAGCACAAGGCATTTTGGGAGATGATGAGGTGAGGTGAACTTCAGTATGGTTGTTTAATTTAACAGACAGTTTGCAGATGATTCAAACTGAATTATTCAGGCATCTTGTTATTCTTGAGATGACTACACCAAAGCAGCACCATTTATATCCTGACAATTCACCGATTATAAATTCATTCCCTGAGATAATAAGGTTTCGTATGCATGATAACCTAGACAATGCTACTGCATTATAAAACACATAAAAAGGCTTGTGTTCTTGCTTTACCTGTTTGGATGTATAAAGCAGCTGCACAAGAACATCCATCAACGGAGGAAAAAGCCCTAAATTATACACAGGCTCAGACAAGAGCATCTGCCTGACCTTCTGGAGTCTTTTATGACTTTGCACAGCATTAAGGGTCAGAGCTGAGATAGAGGCAAATTGCACAAAGAGCCTCCTTCTCAACTAATGTCAAATGCACAAATACACCATGCACGCTGGCTCCACGCACACACTCACGCTGCCACATTTACACTCACACCTCCCTAACCGAACCATCTCAGCTACCGTTAGCAGTTCTCAGGATCTTCTGTAAATAATTAGATGATAATGAAAAAGACGAGCACCCTTTTCACTATGCCAGTGGATTAGCACGGGTGCTATGCTAATACCTTTCCTTCTACTCAGAAACTGCAGGCAAGCAAAAGGCAAAGAGAGAGAACAAAAACCCAGAAAAGAAGGTTAAATGAGAATCAATAAATGACTAACAAAGAGCAATTAGTTATTACAAAAGAGAAAAAGCAGTGTCTCACTTTGAATAAAAATGACAAGGTCCATGAATAACAATCCACTTATTGTATAATTAATTGTATATTATGTATGGCTTTCAGAGGCACTGCAGGAACCTGTCTAAGTAATGGAGACCAGACAAACCTCACATAGAGACAGAATTAGACAGCAGTGTTGCTGCAGCTGCTGAATTCACGCACACACGCACACACACACACACACACACACGCACACACACGCACACACACGCGCACACACACACACACACACACACACACACACAGATCATCCGTCCCCAATCCCTTCATACATTTTTAATAGAATCTATTACTTCTGGATTAACCGATAAGAGCTGGCCTGGTTAAATTCTATAATAGTTTACATAATTGGTATCAGAATAGCATACAAAAGAGAGCCATACTTCTCTTTTCACATTTAGTGTAGAGAAAGCAAAAAATAAATAAATAAAGGAGAAAGGAAACAAAGGTTCATGCGCGGGATAGCCAAACAACCCGAAGTCACTCTGCTTTAGTAGCAAGAACACTTTGGGCCTGCGGCTGATAACAATGAGCCTCATTAGCACCAAGATTAGTTCCTGTAAAAGGCTTTACAACAGTGTAAGAAGGCATTTCCTACAACTTATTTATGCAAGCACAAACTTTATGCAATTTATCATGTATAATATTGCGGCAGATGAGCATTCGGTTGGATGTAACTTATGCAGCATTATTAGCCAGGTCAATAAGTCACTGGGAAAATATGATTAATATTAAAATGTGAGCTATAAAGATGTTTACAGCCTTTACCCATTCACGTATCTGCAGTTATTTTTCCAGTCCTGGAGGTTGCTGTGTGCCCTCTACTTTCTTATGTAAATCACTTTTTCCTTCTAAACACAGACTTTTTTTTTTGCAAATCCCACAATCATACAATTCAAATGACCAAATTTTAACCCTCCCTTTATCTAATAGCGACAACATTTTTTGAGCACAAGTTGACATTTCTAACTTCCAGAGATGTGTCTGACTGATACAAGATTTTTAAGATAGATACCAAATACTGATATGTCTCTTCTTTACTTTTAAAATATTTTATATAACAGGCATGACAATACCAATAGATTGACAAGCTAATATTAAATAGCTAACACTGGCCCACGGCCAAATTGCAGAATCCTGAATTGAAATCTATGGAAGAGTTCTGCAACAGCAAAGATGGTGGTAGAAGTATAATTTACAGGGTAAAAAAAACAAACAGTTAATTCAACTTTTTAAAACTACATTTCAGGGAAAAGCAATCAAACTTTTCAAGCTTTGTTTTTCAGATTTCACTGGGTGATTTTTATGTGTAGTTTGTATTTATGTCCTGGGACCAGTGAAACTGCTGGTCAACAAATGACCAGACCTAGTCCACGGTAGGCTCGAGGTTCTTGAAGGACTTTGATATAGAAACAGACGATCTGTGAGGGTCACCATTTTTCTCAAACAATTAATCATTTACTTTTCTGTTAATATAGGTCATTTCTGTCTGTATTTAATCTACACGACACAACCTATACACATGTAGAATTTTGCTTTTATGCTCAGCTTTCATTTGTGCAAGCATGAAATGCTAGTATTAGGGAAAAAAGGTAAAAAGAAAAAAAAGAAGTCTAAATACTAAATTAACTATTTGGAAAACAGTAATTCTGACATTTTATACATAAAGATGTGAAGCACAAATTCAGCCACGAATCTAAACCTTTTTAAACAGCCTTTTTTTTTGAGCAGGAAGCCTTGGGCTGACCCAAAATGGTCTATGTGCACACAGTGCCAAGGTAAAAGAAACACACTGCACACTGGGTAAAGACTGGCCAATGCCAAAGCAGCATTAGAGGCTAAACAGAGCTTTATCTTATCTTTATCCCAGTATGCACACTTGAGACACACTGTCAAAGAGCTATGGGTATACAGCCTGGCCTTTAGAAAACCCTGACTTCAAAGATAACAGATCGTGAATGAGAGTGAGCTGTAGGTTTTGTGGAGAGATAAACTCTTTTGTCAGTAGATGAAGACTATTATTTTAACATGACATCTGTTTGCCAAACCATGGACAGGCAGGATTGTTTTTAGTCTTCCAATTCCATGACAAAAAAGATAAAAATGAGTTTATGTTAGACAAACAACCTTCTCCCAAGTCCTGTCTCCTGGCTTCTTAGTTTACTGCTAAATTGTAAAGGGTCACTGATTCCTTCAAGCCATTAAAATTTCGGGGCAAACAAACAACTCATTAAAAACTGTGGAGAAAATGCTGCCTGTATGGTTCTTATGCGGGAGATGAACCTAATGAGAAGCTTTCTGCCATGCATCACAGAAACATTAAAATGCTCTATGAGAAAAGAGTCTTTGATCTTTGGTTCAGCTTATAAAGACATCATCTCACCGCCTTTCTTTAGCCTTTCTTTTCAGACTAAATGATGACGCATCAGTTCAAATTTGGCTTTACATTAATCAAAAATAATTACCAAGTAGCAGTATGTAGACAAAACAATAACAACCTTAGGAGGGCTGGTTCCCTCCTCCCTAACCTCAGGAGGCCCAGTCCTTAACCTTCAACCCACAGCCCACGTCTCACTAAGCCTTCATCCTGTTAGAATTAAAAGACCAATTAGACAAATTTCAAAAGATGACAGGCTGCTCATAATTACACCTGACATCTCCTAGCAGATAAAGAGCTGATTACAAAGGGTGCACAGGAGAAATTGCTAAGCAACAAAACCACTGACATTATCCCAGTGAAATGGACAAGTTGAGTGCACAGAAGACAGATGACAAACCAAATGAAAAAAAAATGAAATAGCACCGAGTAAAGTGCCGGACCAGCATGTGCCACCAAACAGCCTCGGTGCACTTTGGCATTGATTCTTGCTATTCTTCCAAGTCTGATGGTTGTGCAAAGTACTTACAGTCCATAACGTCCCACAGGTATTTCAGTGCTTTGAAGTCAGGCGACTGGTAAGGCTGTAAAATAGTTTCTGGATCAGAAGCCAGTCTGGAAATTGGTTAAATCTGAACTCCTTCTACTAACCAGCAGGGGGCGACTCTTCTGATAGTAGACAGCAATTAATGCGCAGCCTACAAAAAAATCGCCCCAATTTTCACTTCATTTATGGCTTCAGTAAGCACTTTTCTTATGCGTTTATCACCCCAGCCATTACTTTAAGTCTTACTGGATACAACACAGTGTTCAATTTGTAAAGCATGGGCTTATTTTGAGTAGAAAAGACAATAAAGACAGGGCATTGTAGGGTGTGGCTACTTTTTACTGGAAACACAAAGAAGAGGACAAAAATCCCATCCACATCACAACGGGGCCACTGGATCCCTTTACTGTAGAGGAGAAGGGATCAGGTTTTGTTTGTCACCCATCCATATATTTTCCAAGTCATCTGCTTCATGTTATCATTCCACATCCATGGACTGATACACCACAGAAAATTCGCTGTACCCTGAAAAGTCAGTCAATGGATGACATAGCAGAAAAAAAGGACATGACCTTAATTAGTCCTTGCACTTGCCTGAGTAATAATCTTTCAAGAAAAGGTCATTCTCCTAGCGAGCAGCTCCTTCCATTCAGTAATTCGGTAGGCCTGGAGATTGAGCCAGCCTGAGGAAATTTCACAATAAATCAGAGCTCAGCTTCGCTCCTGAGAAAGCAAAGGGAAGCAGGCAGCCAAATGACAAATCCCTTTTCCCTCACAGAGCTGGAATTACTGCTGGGGTGTGAGATGTGAGATCAGAGGGAAACCCCCATGGGGGTTACCTGCACACTGACTGCTCCTGATACAATGCAAATTAAAAGCCTCTCGAGCAAGTTCGGACTCGGTCAACACATACTTCAAACACGCAAACACCATGTGAACACGTAATTACAGCTAGTTAGCTGAAAGTAAGATTTTCAAACTGAAGCTTTCAGAGAGAAAAGAAAAGCGATGGAAATGAGCAGGCGGCAATATTTTCAATACACTCTGACATTATAATAAATCAAAGGCCAGAAAGTCATAATTTAAATATGTTTATAGGAAAGCCATAAGGAAGAAAAACGACCCAGAAAAGCCTATTAAACTAAACCCAGGGGAGTTGGCATATATTTCTCTTTTGCTCTGGAAACAGCCAGAAGAAAAAGAAGATGATAATAAAACACCAAATTGCTGGCTTTTCTTCTCTGCCTCTGGTGCTAAGCTGTGACATCCCATCTCTCTGGGTAATAAAGGATCTGGCCCAAGCAGGAAAAGCATGCAGGGTAGAATTTCACACCTGGCCAATAATCTTTAGGAACTCCGCTGCGGCTAACCTTCAACCTCGGCTGCCACCGGTGCAGTGAGGTGCGATGATCCCACCTCCGGCTTCTAGACAATAGAAATGGAAACCTTCTGAGGCAGCCATGAATGACCGATAATATACTTCAAAGCACTTCCCATATCCACTGAGATGCTGACATATAAAGCGCCTTTCAAAGCCTTCATCCCATTCATGGATGTGCCGACTGATATTTACTTACACCATAACGCCTCTATAGGAAAAAAAGACTAAAAATTTAAAAATGTTTTGTGTCTTGAAATAAAATAAAAATCACGTGCCTCCTATATTTTCTACAATTACTCGTTAAATACATGTTGGAGCTAGTAAATACTATATATTATTGTTTAAGACGAAAACAAATGAGCGACCTCCGCTCTGATGAATGCACACTGGCCAATAGATATGATACACAGCTATAATGATATACAGTAAGGGCGAGACGCTCCTATCCTATTAGTGCGCACTGGCACTGGGCATCTTTCACCAATTCAGCGCTGTCAACCTAAAATCAATGCTGGCATTACACGCTGAAGCGCCCGTACGAACCTTATTTCCTTTCTCACTCCGTTATTGTTAAATACTACACACACACACACACACACACACACACACACACACACACACACACACACACAGACATAATTAGAGTAGAGGCAGTCTGACTGGCACAAATGCATGGCAAACTAAATTACTGAAAAAAACTAAAAAACAAACATTTCACAGGAGTCCCCACAGAGGAGATGAAACATTATTATAGAGGAAAAAGGGGAAACGTGATCGATGTCTTACAGAGTTTTGTCTTATCATAAGGCTTGTTTATCTTTGGTTCGCCACGGCTGATTGGTTGTTCTCCTGCTCGGAAGGCGTATTTCCTCTGCAAAAGCAATCTCGCCACAGAATTCGCGATGAGCGCCTGAAACCCCGGGAGGAATATCCATTGATAAAGCTGGCTCCGTTAACTGCACTTCCTCGACATATTCGCCGCTGGTGTGGGAGATAATTTCACCGATTAGGTTTTCCTTGCCATCGCTTGCGTATCATGTCAGCAAGCCTAACCGAGCCGTGTGAACCACGGAGAGTGATGTCGGAATGAAAATGAGTCCTCTGCACTGTTGAAACCGGCTCCGGGCCAATCAATCAAAGCTTCATTTGAATATTCCCACGGCTCGGCCAATCGTGCGCGAGAGAGGGCGGCCGCTGTCGCGATCCCAAACCAGTCAAAGGAAGCACGTTCCCGTTTAGCGGAAAGATTTAAAGGGGAAGAGCGTCCCGTGTGTTGGCCCAGAACAAATGTAAGTTTTCGGTCTTTACACAAGCACATCTGATCGATCAAGAGAGCTACACACCAGGATTCCAGACGGGTTTTTTCTGCAGCTTATCCAGTTAGCAGTGCTTAATCAACCCTTTATTAGATTAGGTGTTCAGGAGGAGAACTGCAAGTAGGTGTCCTCTGTCCAAAAGCTATATATTATACACCTAGATTGTTATTCACGGGTCATCTATATGGTGGTGGTTTAGAAACTAACAACCTGCAGCTATCACTAGGGTTTACAGAGAATAGTCTGAAAAAGAGAAACTATCCTGTGGTAGTCCTATGTGGCAGTTCTCTGGATGAAAATGCCTTTTGACATTACAAGTCAAAGAAAAGACTGATTCAAGCTGGTAGGAAGGCAATAATAACTCAAACATCCACTTGTTACAACCACGGCATATGCAAAAGACCAGCGCTGAAATCACAATGCATCAAACCTTGAAGGAGAAGACCACACGGGGTGCCACTCCTGTCAGTAGAAGACCGGTAAAATGTTGCATGGTCTCAATTTCTGCCGTAACATTTAGATGGAAGGGGCAGAATTTGACGTGGACAACATGAAAGCATGAATCCATCCTGCTTTGAATTAATAGTTCAAGCTGCTGTTGGTGGTGTAATAGTGTGGGGGATACTTTCCTGACACACTTTATGCTCCTTGGTATCATCTGGGCATCATTTAAAAGTCACAGGTGAAACAACCCTATGGTAGGCACTATTTTGTACTTACCAACATGTTGTACTGGAGCAAATACAGCATCTCACATTCTCTCTCCGTGTCTCTCTCTCTCTCTCTCTCTCTCTCACACACACACACACACACACACACACACACACACACACACACACACACACACACACACACACACACACACACACACACTATTTTCTTCAGCTAGACTATCACAAACCCAGAACACATTCAGCCTTGCTAAAGTAACATGAAGACAACTGTAATGTATCTGTGAGTGTATAATGAGCTTATTATTACAAAGTCATTGTGCTGTCATTATTGTTGTTAGTTTGTAAAGCTATTGTAGGCTATTTGAATAAGACGAAACTACTTTATGGTGTAGGGGATTTTCTAATGAATGCATTTGAATGCATCTTTTATACATCTGAAACTGTTCGGTAACTTTAAGGTAAACAGAAAATACCCTTTACTTAACACTGTCAGGTAATGACTGAGAGACAACAGATACACTGTAAAATATGGGAGAATATCACAAACTGTAACCTTTAAAAAAGTCAGGACTCATCAGTTCAGAGATAAAAGCCTGTTTTCAACATAAGCTCATGACAATCTACAACACATCAAAGAAGGCGAATTTAAAATGCACAGGAATACATTTCCAATGCAAATAATCAGATTAATGTACCTGAAGCATTAGCAAACTAATTTTACTACTATTGCTACTACTACTACAACAAAGGTTGAGACAACTACAGCTGAGTTGTCTCAGGAGCTTGGACAGAAAAGCGTCTGGACTCTCACAGCTGAGTTATTTTGCATTTTCACTGGGACTGTCTGGACTGATGGCTCATATTTTTTTAACTGTTAGTGAGGAGGAATTTACTTTTTGTTTTGTTTTTGTTTTTTTTAATACCAGTTGTATTTGTCAGTGTAAGAAGATTTTAGTTCGCTATGACTGCTGGATCGGAAACGTTGAAAGGTAGCACTTGAGTGGTGCATTCTTCTCCTAAAATGCTGCCAATAGCTACATTTAAAAAGCTGGGATTAACACAGTTTACTGCGCTGAATGGAGCCATCGTTATTGCAGTAATTCAACACCAGCAGAACTGTAAGTTTATTTGAAACCAGTTAATCTAGATCTTGAAATGCAAATATAGATGTTGTAGGAAGTGGAATAACAGTGTGTGCCAGACTGTGTTTCTGCTTTATGTTATACATTTTGCTCCCTGAGGTACACATTTAAAATTAGAGCATTTATCAGTATAATAGCCTTGTGTCTTGTTACCCTTAAGGACATGAGGTATATGACATATTCAGATAGAAATGACAATCAATGCTTGACTACTCACCCAGCCTAAATCTAATCATAGTGCCCAGTGGCTGCCACAATGAACATGCTGTAAGTCTAATGACATGACTGCATGAGGTGATTGCATTATAGAGGGGAGGTAAATGTACCTGTGCATTTTTATGTGTCTATGCAAGTGTGCTTGTTTGAAGTATCTAGAGATTGTGTCAAACAATATAAGCCTTTTACAGTGATATAACATAGTAGGAAATGTACATGTGTAAGGGATTAAAGTAGGAGTTTAATATTATTTAGCTGTCTCACTTCCAGGGCCTTGGAATTGCACATCATGGCTCAGTGTCACTTTTTCACTGCTCACTGCAACATACAGGAAGGAGGGATTTTAAATGTTTTTATTACCACGTCTTTTTTGTAATGTGGCGAGGAAAATGTCAGGAGTGTTTCACCGTAAGTGTCTCTGATGAGTGAACAAGGCATTTTAAAGAAACAGTTATAGGCTTGGCTACCCCCCATGATGCAACGAGTACCTCTTCTCCTGTGAATTATAGACCACATCTGCATGTCATTAAAAATGTTCCTCTTTCTTCCATAGTCTGTGCTTTGTCCTTGTCTCTTTATGTTCTCTTCTGTTAAAGGGAATTCTTTCCCAGTGTTACCTGGAGCTTGCTCAAATAAGGTTGTCTAATTGTTGGGGGTCATCTCTCTAATACTGAAAGGTCTTTTGCTTGTAATATAAATCACCTTAAGACCCCTGTTGCTTTGAATTGGTGCCATAATGCATTAAAAATCAAATTGTTTTTTTTCTGCTGTTCACCAGAGTATAAAGAGATTGTTGTTTGATTTGGGGTTATAGCAAGTAACACTGAATTAAAGACTAAACTAGCACACCCACACAAGAAAAAAAAGAATAAAGTTAAACAAAAATTGTGCACATTAAAGTCATTATCTTGTCACATTACATGTATACTTCAGAGGATATTTAAAGTTGTTCCAAAACTACAATATTTTTGTTGAAGCTAGCAAAGAACAAGAAGCAATGCAATGAGCATTCCTGTGATCTTAACTTTCTAGCTTTCATGTCTTAAGTGTTAATGTTTTGGTCATGCTTTAAATTAGTCCTTTGTGTATCTACAGTCCTCTCCTTCCCTTTTCCTTTGTTAGATCCTGCTAATGAATCCTCTCAGTTGTTTTTCATGTGTCAATCTCCTCATTCTGGAATTCTGCTTTTTGTACTTTTCTACGTTTACAATTTTGGTTGGCTGGATAGATGGATGGATGGAGCTGTCAGTAAAGGCAATTGTTGGTTTACTTCACGTCATGTTTTTCACCTCATTGTCTGCATCCCACCTGCAAGGGCTCAGAGCCCCCACAAGTGGTGCCTGTCGCAAGCAGTAATCTAGGTGATGATTAAGTTATCATTTTGAAACATACCATCTGTTGGTGGGCTACAGGTAGATGCCTTCGTCCATTTTTCCAGGTTTAAAGTCATTATTATCCCATGCTAGGCTATAACCAGAAACTGAAGAAATGGTACACCAGATTATAATAGTATCAATATCTAATGGATCAGGTGTTTCCTCTCTCAGCTTTTTAATATTTGCAGAGTACATGTGTCTTAGTCTTAGTTCAGGAATAAGTTAAGATGATTCAGTGTCGACCCATGCTGGGTTGGCTTTAGGGAGAAGTAATACATTATAGTCTGCAGCTGTGCAGCCCAATAGTACCACTGAAAAACAATGTAATTTGCCAGGTATAGCAATGTTAGTTGTAGCCTGTTTCATCTATCATTTCACAATAAAATTGTCACACAAATGCCAAAAATGTAGTAAAGGAGGAAAATGGCAAGAGCAAAGATTTGGACCAGGTACAACAATTTTGGAGGGGTATTAATTTCAGGTACTATTAATCTTTCTTCTAATTTATAAGCTCAAAGGTAGGATCATAACTTTTTTCAATAATTTTACAAATGCTAAACAGGTAAATATGTTTAAATATGGAAACGTAAGCAACGGAGCTGCCCCTTTTATTTGTTTAACAAAATGAAAGAAAATTTAGAAAAATGAAAATAATCTGGAAGTTGTAATTATACATCAAGAATACCTCGAACAGCATCTTCAAATGGAGCTATGCAATGTGTGCATCTGACCAGTCTTAACAGCAAAGATATTCGTGTGTGTACCAGAAATATTCTTGTGTGCCACAGCAACATAACAATGGGTTCTGTGGTTAGTTTAAACAATAAGGGTGGCAAAGCTACTAAGCTACTAATATTAAATGCTGAAATAACATTGTTATTCAGAGCATCAAGCAGGGCTATCTACAGTATCCTTTTCTACATCTACTGAGAGTAAAGTTCTATCTTCTCCATCTGTTGTATTCGTGCAGTACGTTATATTAAGAGGCTTGAAAGGCTTGCCTCTTTTAAACAGATGCATTTTGATCGGAGTCAGTAATGCCTACAAGAACACACTCTAATCTTTGTGCACAAGCTGGCAATATGAATCTACAATGTCACGAACATTTCAAATTCTTTTCTTTTCCATTCATTTTCTTATTTGCTTATCAAATATGGGGTCATGGAGGGTGCTGGAGCCTATCCTAGTTGTCCCGGGATTGCATCTTGTACAGTTCACCAGTATATTGCATGGATAACAGAGCACTTACACCTGTGGCCAATTTAGAATAACCAACCCGAGAACATCCAGATTTCACAGAGATGCCAAGCAAGTTGGTGGATTCAAATCGAGGACCTTCTTTTTGTGAGTCATCAATGCTAACCACTGCAGAAGCGTGCCACTGCTTGTCACCATGACAAGCATTACACTTTCATGTATACAAGCCCAGGAACGATTTTGAAGACTACTTGAGGAAAACTTTAGCAACTATTTAGAGACATTGTTGTTTTGTAACTTGTTGTAACTGTAGTGTGAACATACAATATATTAACTAAGTGGCTGTTGGGTACAGTCATACTTTTATATTATTACCACCACCAAATCCTGTCACATTTGACCTCTGATCTCTTCTTCAAGGTCAGTAGACTGAAACTGAAAGTCAAAGAGATAATAATGCTATACAGAGCTATTTAAAACGGTTTCTTTATACATTTGTTTGTATTAACAACATTTATAATATATGACACCCCATCCTATATGAGTCAACAGTTTCCGAATGTCTTTGATTGCTGCCAGTAACTTCTAATGGCCTCTAAAGACTACAGAAAGTCACTGCAACTGGCCAAGAAATAGTCCTGATCTTAAGCTCCAGTAAAACCACAGCTTGTTATATTTACACATCCATTTATCTGAAAATGAGATCTAACGTTAATAAAGGCTACCCAATTTCCTTGTATGCGTTTCCAGCAAGCTTTAAGGAACTGACTTTCTGCAAGTATTTTACCCAATATGTCAAAGTCTGCCATGATCCAACACAGAGTTTTCAGTGTTTTCATTTCCAGAAGTCGAATAAGATGCCAAAGACCATTCTAGATATAAATTTGTCAATACTTAACACACTCCTGCACTCAGCACTGTATACACTAATCAATCAATTGAAATCATATTCACTGCAAATTAAAGCCTTTCTAAACATGCCATTTGTTATTTCCTAAGAAAGATATACACCATGACCAAGATTTAGAGAAGACATACTCTGACCTGCTGTTACGGCAGGAATATTGAATTGTTTCTTGAGAGCTGCCGGAGTGTCATTTTTCAGTATGAATGAGGCCTGCAGATGGGAAATGAGGTTACCATGCCAACTGATGTCCCTGTTTTGAGCAGTGAATTTATAGATGGGAAATAGTTTTCTAGTTAATCACAGGCCGCTAAATTGAAAATCCACTTTTAGTTCGTGCTAAAGACGCAAACGATGTTCCTCTGTAGCTAAACATGGGATCCTGATCCTGAAGTTGGCCCCTTAACTGCTTGCAAAAGGATCATCCAGAAATCCTAACCCATTATCCACCACCAGCGTGCTTTCTTAAGAGAGCATAAGTATAGAGTAGATGTACATTACTCTATTCATGAACCATTTGTGTACTGTATTTATTCTTATTGTATTCTAATTTTTGCGTCATAACTTTTGCACTGTCCACTTCCTGCTGTGACAAAACAAATTTCCCATGTGTGGGACTAATAAAGGTTATCTTATCTTATCTTATTTTCTATAATCTAGCAGTCTGGATATAGTGTATATTTGCCTACTTTATAAGAGCCTTTGACAGATTTAAAAAACACTCTACTAAACATTGTTGGAGGCAAAGCACATCTCCATATGGCCTCCACCAGTAAGATAGAGCACCACGAAACGTTTACTAATGGCTCAAAGAATTTATCCAGCTGCCAAACTCCAACAGATCCCAACTCAATCAAGTATTCATGAGAAGGACCTAAGCTAGTGAGAGGGGTAGAACCCCCACCCCACCACCCCACCACCCCCACACACCCTTCCCAACCCTTACCTAACTCAAGCCTAAGACCGATGTCTGATGTGACTCTAAAACCTAAAAGCAGAAAACGAGAGTCAAAATATGTGACTCCCGGCAAGAGCAAGAAGAGAAAGATGTTTCAGAGACAGTGGTAACTCAGTGAAAAAGTACAGCAGTTTTGAAAAGTACATTTTATTGTCAGGTGTTGTTGTTTGCCCACTAAAGCTATCCTTAAGCTCACTAAGTAAATGACAGAAGTAGTCTGCCCACCTCCATTAGCAAACCACAGCATCAAAGCTTTGCTACAGGTTTGCACTGCGCTGAGATTTTATGTAACAGGAAGTTTCCTGCACTGTTTACTGTTGCTGTCATTACTTGTTCTTATCCTTTTCATGGTTACACTCTTTGTTTACTACTGTCTACTGCTGAATTCATCCAGGAGGGGGTTACAAGCTGGTGGACTCCTTGTGCCAGTCCCGAACACAGATAAATGGGAGGGTTAAAACCGGTGTCAAATCAAATACGTGGATCCATCCGCGGGGGTGACCTGCTGGGAAATAAGGCAGCATCTAAAAGGACCTTTAAACTGTTGAATTCTTCCAAAAGACAAACATTTCCTGCCGCAGTAAACATAGCTGAGTGGTTAGCTGCTAGATTTCTTCTCTGAAGTAAGTCTGTGCAACAAAAACAGTGTACCAGTCTTGCTCGAGAAAGTCAGCGCAATGGATTAATTTAGACACATGACTATTTTGGTTTATTTGCACCATAGTCAAAGTCTATTTTGGTAAAATTAGCCCCTGGTGAAAGACACCCACAGAGATCCTGTGTCAATGCCCAAACTGGTCAGAGTCAAGATACAGAAGAGATCTGCACATTATTAATATTGTGGATGATCACTTAAATCTATCTTACCAGAATATTCTTGAGTTATCCCAAGACTGGATGCATTATGAACCGTTTCACTGAATAATGACTCATGTCAGGACTAAAGATGAATTAATATGAATTTAATTACACAGACTCCCCTTTAATATCTTTAAAAAAAAAACCTAATTGTTCCTGATGGAAATTTTGTTTTGTTTTGTTCTACCTTCATTTATCCTTTTCTATTTACTGCTAAAATTATCACTGTCATTGTAGTTAGAATGATTTCTTTTCTTTTGATTTAATCCAGATCACCCAGTCTGACCAATGAAATTGACTGGTTTCTGTATAGGCAATAGGGAAGTGTGACATTAACCCCATAAAGGATTGTATACTGATGTTGTATTTTTATGTGTTGGCGCCAAGATAATGATGATGTTAAGAACTACTTGGGACACAAATATACAAATATGTATCTATGTACAGTATTCTAATGTTTGTAACCATACAGACATCTGCTGAAATCACAGCATCTAAACTAAAGAGGCTGGATAGCATCAATCATGTACATCACTGTTCTCTGTACACTCATCCCTCTATGTCCACATACTTTCCCATTGGTTGTTTTTTATATACCACAGAATCAGAATAAGGAAAAATAAGTTTTTAAATATGTTGCCCCTTTTTCTATGGAAGGAGAAGTGGTTTGTCTGAGGGAGTTTATGCCTGTTTTAAAGGAGGAAAACAGTTATGTTATAATGTATGCTTTTGTTGTTTTGTTCACTTTCTTATAAAATTAACAAATAAAGCTGTCATGTGTGCCAGTTGTATTTGTTTATTTAGTTATATTTATTAAAATCTCTGCTGCCTTCTCACTTTAAATAAAGCGTTTCAGTCTGGGTGAGATTTTTACCTGATTAAATAAACAGACATACAATTATTAAAGGCATGAAACTGCAAGCACACCCCAAACAAAAAGGCCTTATTGAAGAATAAACAGAAAGACTAAAGTGAAACCTTATAGGTGGTTAGATTTTATCTTTACACTGTGATCTCATAGGGATGAGACTATAATATGGTAGGCTTGCTCCATGATGAACTGGCTAAAATAGAACTGCTTTTGGTTAGTTTGTTGAACCGATTCTGTTTTGGCCATGTCATCGTGTCATTTTAGGATGTCAAGCTCTTCCTCTTAAGACACTCATCATCATAGCAGAATGAGCCTGGCAGTGACAGTAATAAAGAGCTCCATCTGTGCCTGGCAGGCAGAGGCAAATGAACTAATTAAGGTCTGGTGAAGTCTCCTCTTTCACCTACTGGCAATGGCAGCCATCATCCACGTCGTGATGAAAAGGAGAGAGTGCAAGGGTAATTAAATACCAGCGGGGGCCGCGGGGCAAACCTAATAACTCTCTGTAACAAGCCAATAAGAGACTTATTGCTTAAGGGCTTGCACAACCCAAAGCACGTTAATAGTGAAGATGATCACTTACCGCACATAAACATTCAGATGGGTTGTTGTTCCTGAGAGAAAATTGACCTTGTCGAAGATATCTGCAGCAGCGAAGGGACAAAGTACAAAAGGCCTTTTATGCTTCTGTTTATTTGCCACAGTGCTCACGTTGACTCGAGTCAAGCTCCTCATGTTAACTCAAAAATGCTTTTCTGTGCTCAGAAGAATTCATTCTTATTGCAGCAGGTCGCCATCTGCTGGCATTAGAATGCTTTTACAGCCATGTTCTGTTTTTTTTTTTTGTATCCTGCATATAGCATATAACACTCATTGTATTTGTGCATTTGGAGCAATGCACTGATGTTTAAAGAAAAAGTGCAATTATTGTCAGTACTGTTAGTGTTATTTCTCACTGAATTGGGTGGGGAGCATTTTAATATGGCACTGTCAATATAAAAAGTCCATTCCTTAAATTTTATGCCAAACCAATTCACAACCGGCCTTGTTTATTGCTCTCATACCCATCCCTAGTGCCCATTAGTCCTTTCCCCCGTCACCTAATATGCACAAACACAACCAAAAAGCAAGGAAACAAAAGAAAAAACATTCTTTTGTTTTCAGTTTTGATATTGCAGGTACTAGACATTTCAAATGTCAAGTAGGACATAGATTTATTCTAATTTTGTATTTTTCCATATTTTCAGGTTTTGTACATAGTTTAATTTCAGTATTGGCCAGAGTCAATTTTGCCATTTCACTTTATTAATTCATTTGTAATATTCTTCAATTCAGTTCAATTCAATTCAATTTTATATAACAGCAATCACCGGAAATGTTATTTATATTGTAAGGTAAAGAGCCTACACCGAGTATATCAGATGGACAGCTTAGGTTGAGCAGTTTGGAGAGAAAGTCATGAGGCAAGGTTAAGATGGTCTGGTCTTGTTTTATGTCAGCTAATTAAGACGCATTTTTACTCTTTTTAGTTTAGGTTGACTTCACTGTAATAACTTTGGAAGTTAACCCCTTTTGTTTGTTTGTTTTTTAAGCATTATTCCGCACGACAGAACGGTAACAAAATGTCCCTCCAATGTTCAGGCTGCAGTGTTTTAGTATTGAAAAAAATACAACATTTGGCATAAAGAGCCAGAAAGTCATATAAACGTCATGACGAATGGAAGAGAGGAAATTTACAATATGTTCAGCTTCCAGGGGTGACATGAAGCTGTATATCTTTCACGAGCAAAATAACAGCTGTGAGGATTTGGGACTCACAGAGTTAAAAACATGGAGGGAGCGGAGAGCGTCTGCCACAGCTGCCGTCACGTTCCTACGGCAACGCGCTGAAGCTTCCTCCCGGAGGATCATGGGAAGCAATTCTGGCTACTGAAGCGGAGGGAGTTTCGAAATATTTCGTGATTATATACGGTATAAATTCCAAATAGGTAAGTTATAATAAAATTCTCAGCATCGCTTAGTCTGAAGATAACCAGTGAATATAGCCAATGTACTTCAAATACTCAGGTTAGGCTTCTTAGGGACTTTGTCTCTGCGCACTAAACAGAACCAGCTAGGCTGCTAACGCTATTCTTTTCATGTTAATCATACCGTTACCTACAGTAATGTTTCTTCCCCGTCTTTGTTGTTGTTGCTGTTGGTTTTAAGCAAAGTTAATTTTAGCTCACAATATAATGAATACATTTGCAGTGAGCACGTTATTTATCGTATCGTATCTCAGGGAGATTTACGACTACGTCTGGAAAAATACACTGTCTGTGTTGCCGTTACAGTTTCCTGAATGCACAGTCACAAGGAAGCACTGATGCTGTCTTTCAAACATGGAGCTGAAGTTGGAAGTTGTTCTGTCATCCAGCATCAAACGGAAGAAACCATGGCCGCGCTTCTGCTGGCTCGGGCAGGTGAGGGGAATTCATTTTTACGAAAATACATTTCTATAGACATACAAAATATGATTACAAGCAGGTGTCATGGCTCTTCAGGAGAAGGAATCTGTGTTTCTGTTGGATGACAAGAGGATCAGTGAAATTAACATGGTGTCTGGTCGTACCAAGAAGAGAACTCCTAAACTCCATCCTTTGCTCAACAATGTTGTGACAATGGCTTCATCGCAAAACGGTGAGCTTAGTATGTCAACTCGAAGCAAAGTAATGTATTTAGCTCTGAATATTGGCTAAGAAATTTATCTTGTTCTTGGTTTTTGTTCCAGGTATGTGGCTTTGTGGTCTTTTGGTCTCTGGAGAAGTGTTTCTGTGGAACCGGGATAAAGATTTGCTGAAGACTGCTGCAGGAGTCCCAGAAATAGTTCAGATAATTACTTCTTTTCAGGGTATGTGTGTATTTTATAAAGACACCTAGAGGCAAAATAGTTTGATTTGTGTAGTATTTGAAAGTTTTCAATAAATTGAATAAATCAGTTGTGGGACCTTTATATGCATCACTTTAAATATCTTGTCTATACTGAACAAAGTATTGTTTTAACTTTGGCATATTTCCTTTTAATTTATCATTGCACTGCATGAATATCTTAGTTTTACTTATCCTAACTGTTCTAATTCAATTCAATTCAATTTTATTTATATGGCGCCAAATCACAACAAAAGTCGCCTATGAGCGAGCACTTTGGCGACAGTGGGAAGGAAAAACTCCCTTTTAACAGGAAGAAACCTCCGGCAGAACCAGGCTCAGGGAGGGGCGGCCATCTGCTGCGACCGGTTGGGGTGAGAGAAGGAAGACAGGATAAAAGACATGCTGTGGAAGAGAGACAGAGGTTAATAACAGATATGATTCAATGCAGAGAGGTCTGTTAATACATAGTGAGTGAGAAAGGTGACTGGAAAGGAAAAACTCAATGCATCATGGGAATCCCCCGGCAGCCTACGTCAATTGCAGCATAACTAAGGGAGGATTCAGGGTCACCTGGTCCAGCCCTAACTATCTGTTTTAGCAAAAAGGAAAGTTTTAAGCCTAATCTTAAAAGTAGAGCTAGTGCCTGTCTCCCGAATCCAAACTGGAAGCTGGTTCCACAGAAGAGGGGCCTGAAAACTGAAGGCTCTCCCTCCCATTCTACTTTTAAATACTCTAGGAACAACAAGTAGGCCTGCAGAGCGAGAGCGAAGTGCTCTAATAGGGTGATATGGTACTACAAGGTCATTAAGATAAGATGGGGCCTGATTATTTAAGACCTTGTATGTGAGGAGCAGGATTTTGAATTCAATTCTGGATTTAACAGGAAGCCAATGAAGGGAAGCCAAAACAGGAGAGATATGCTCTCTCTGTCCCTGTCAGTACTCTTGCTGCAGCATTTTGGATTAGCTGAAGGCTTTTCAGTGAGTTTTTTGGACATCCTGATAATAATGAATTACAGTAGTCCAGCCTGGAAGTAATAAATGCATGAACTAGTTTTTCAGCGTCACTCTGAGACAGGATATTTCTAACTTTAATGTTTAATGTAAACAGAATTGGTCCTAGCACTGAACCCTGTGGAACTCCATAATTAACCTCAGTGTGTGAAGAGGACTCTCCATTTACATGCACAAATTGGAGTCTATTAGATAGATATGATACAAACCACTGCAGTGCAGTACCTGTAATACCTACAGCATGTTCTAATCGCTCTAATAGGATATTATGGTCAACAGTATCGAATGCTGCACTAAGGTCTAGCAGGACAAGCACAGAGATGAGTCCACTGTCAGAGGCCATAAGAAGATCATTTGTAACCTTCACTAAAGCTGTTTCTGTTCTAGGCACCTAACTTATTTTAATTAATTATTCTATTTGTATAGATTATACACACACACACACACACACACACACACACACACACACACACACACACACACACACACACACACACACACACACACACTCACACACACACACACACACATATGTAGTGAACATCTGTAACAAAATTATCCGATCCGATATTTTCACAGGGAATTCCTCAAGGCTGTCCCTCCAGGTTTCCTGTGATGGGACACGTGTGCTATTGGTGGCCATAACTGGGCAAGTTTTCCTGTGGGAATGTATAGACGTGAAGGATTTGACAGGATTGCGAGATGGTCCAGTCAAAGGACACTGGGCTCTGATAAAGTCCCTAGAAGACACCATCCTGCCTTCTTCCCAAGACAAAGAAGCATCCCAGCACACAATTTTTGTCAAGACCGAGGTCTGGTTTCTAAACAGAATCCATATTTGTGCCATATTTAAATCAACAAAAGCATTTTAAAGACCTTCTCATCATTTCTTATTGTCTAGAGATCTTATATGTTTTTTTGTCATCCAAACTACCTCAGGTTATGGGTGATAGCTGCTTATCTGCCTTTGTTTTCACATCTGGGAAGAAGCTTGTTATCACTTGCCTTAAGATTAAATGGAAAGAAGGTCACATGAAATCAGGGTGAGTGAACACATTGCTGTAACAGTAAGACTCTCCTTGAGTAAATATAATTCGAAACATTTACATAGTAAATTTAAATAGTAAACATATAGAACTAAAAGGACTATTTTTTTCTTTTTAGTTTTGTGGGATACAGGATACAGTGGGCCACTAAGACATATCCCATGTCTCGTCTCACTCCACCATGCCAACCAGTCAAGTCCAGAGGGGCTTTGGTGCCAGCCTTCTCACCAGACGGCCGACTGTTAGCCATTGTTCTGAACCAGAGGAAACCTAAGGTGAGCATGTAGCTTCTTTCTTTTTTCACATCTACATTTTTTAGGTCCATTGATCAGTAGAAACATAAATCAAAACGTGTGTTGCCTGTTGGAATTTAGGCTACACAGGTCCTCTTTGTGAGCATGCAGAATTTTGTCTCGATATCAAGTGGCCTCGGAGGATGTGGAAGTAAGAAAATGGAGATCCCCTCCAAATACATAAGGTCAGTGTGTACAAGTAAAAATGATTTGCACTGTGCGACAGTCATCCAGTTAAATTTGCGAGAAAACTTCTATTTAACAGTCACTGCTAGATTGTACAGTATTTACAAGAAATAAACAGCATTGCATGATCCTTTCCCAGCATCCCAGGAAGAGAAATCAACTATATATATACAAATGTGTCAAAATTGCCAAGAAGTGCAATCACGACTGCCACTACTACTAAATGGTGTGATGTATCACACAAGGCTCTCTGTGGTTGAAAGTATTTTGGGATCTCTGTTGGAATGATTCTTATCTCATCCCTGAGTCTGCTCCCATGTGAGGTTTTCTCATGTTAAAATAGCATTATTTGTCATCTCTAAGTGTTTATGAAACGGGAGTTTATTTATAACATTATGTAGCCTTCACCATAATATGTAAAGTCACTTGTTAGGGATGATTTGGTCCTATATATGTAAAAATTAGCTGAAACTAATTGCATTTCTTCTCTTTCAGGTCCTATTGGGTGGGCAGTGTCAGCTGGTCCCCTGGAGGCCTTTTCTTCGCATGTGTTTTGAAGCGAGGCTCTCTTCTTATGCTGGCTCGCCTTGGGGGTCTGCTCACTTTAACAAGCTCTGGTTGCAATGTCGACTTTGGACCCGCACACTTCCTACCCCTGCACCCTCTCGTCACTTACCGGTATACTTTATTTAAAGGCTGTCGTGCTTGTCACTTACTACTCCATTTGAAAAGTTGTTGATTGGTTTGAGCATATGTTCCCTTTCTTTATTTTGTTCTAATTTCTGTGCTGATCTTATGTTTCTCTATGAAGTCCACCCATGTCTACAAGGAATGGGGAAGCCTCTTTGTCCAGCTCCAGTTTGTCTGTGCGGGACGTGATGAGACAGCGGTATTCTGTGACCTGGCATCCACGACTGTTGTATCTCATTGTGTCTGATGGTTACATGGCCACAGTGATGAGGGTGTTAGACAGGCCTTCTCCTGCCCTGTTACTAAAAACACTTCTGAAGGACACAAGAAAAGATCTTGAGAAGACCAGCCGAATGCTGGATGAATCACAGGTAATTAGCCCAGGACTTTTAGAAAATCATTAGTACTCTAAGCATTACAATTTACGTATATTTGTTATTTCTAGAGTCATGTAAAGGCATGGTTGGACTCGGTATCCTGCTTGAATCTGGACCTCAGCCTGGATGTATTTAGTCCCACTAGTACATGTCGACCCAAGACCACAGGCTCTTTCATTTCAGCAGCCACAAATGGATCCACTTTGCCTCAATTTCTGCTGGACCAGCAGACACTGGGTGGCACAAAGGAGCTTCTTGAAAACATACAAGTCAGTCACATATTATTAGAGAGAAATTTCTTGTTTTAGTCTGGGTAACACTGATTTATAATGTGTCCTGACTGTTTTAATCTGCTGTTTGTGTGTGTGGCTTCCTAGGCCGTCTTTGAAGATGACTCTGATCTAGATGGACTTCCTGCCGGTTCTCATGTGGAGGATGGTGGTCGTTTGGAGTTTGCATCAATGTTTGACACGATCCATGCCCTAGAGACACACGCTGACACCTCATTTGTTACTGGCCAAGATTATGAAACTGATTCTGTTGAACTGGAGAGGGAGACTCTTCTTCACCGTAAACTTGGGAAGATCCAGAGTAGATTGTTGACTGCGTGGGCCTTTGGCATCTCTCTTGGAAATGCAGTGGAACACAGAGCTCCTCTGCTGAGGCACACCCTGCACTTTTTGGTTCGATTTGCTGCTTTACTCCATTTGGTACCCAACTCTGTCATCCATACAGGAAGAATGAATACCTCGCCATTTACTTGGCTCTCACAGCTCATCAAGACCCTTATTTCTTTCCTTTCCTGGGATACTGTTCACTCAAATGGGCCCAACTGCTTAGGGCTGATGGTGGAGTTTACGAAACAGATAATATGCCTTATTCTAAACCCTCATCCTGACTCCAAACACATGAGCCAATGCCTGGTATCATCTGAAAGTCTATCCAGAGTCATGCTTATATTGCAGCTTATCTCTGATTCTCTTGACCACACTTACTGCTTGCAGCAAGAATCTGACTGGCCCTCTATTGAGAAGCAATCTGCTTCACATCCACCACAGCTCTCCTCTTCAGATATATATCATGTGCCTCAGTTACAGGATGAGAAAGAGGAGAAATCAATATTTGTACCTCAAGCTCAACCTGCTCCTCAGCGACCGTCCAGCAGGTTGGAACAGACTTTTTCTCTACATAAGTAGTTATAAGCAAAGCTTAGCTTTAGCCACTAAATTTCATGTCGTCCACTGAATATAAGGCTTTATCAAAGTCTTACAGAATTTGATTTTGTTGTTTTTTGTTTGGGGCAGATTGTTGGGAGTGTGGCAGCTGGTGTACAGGGTCACCCAGCAGTATAAAGAAGAACTAAAAAGATTTAAAGGCTATGATGGCTGGGATGAGGAAGATCAGCATTTGTCTGTCATCATGTCCCAGATTCAGACAGCACTGCAGGGTATTGGAGAAAGACTAGAAGAGGGCCCCGCACTGCTGAGTTATCCAGGTATGGAGCAGGATGGATAACTACAGTATTTTTTCAAACGTAACTCTGATGCCAGATACAGAAAGTGAAAAACCCAAAAGTTGTTTTTTTTTGTTTTTTTACCAAATATTACCAAATATAACAGTTACGCTTTATGTATTAAAAGACAAAATAAGCACACAGAAATAGTGCATCTTGTGTGGGTGTTGTTTAACTAAAAGTTTGTCCTTTGTTGCACTAGGTGAACATCTTTTCCTGTGTGGCTTATACCCGGAAAGTGCCGATGTGTGGCGGTTACAGATTTGTCAAGAGAGTGACAAAAGTAAGAACAAGTATATTTCAGGTTTTACATTAGGGCACCAGACTGCATAGTCGCAGTCAGTTTAAAATAGTCATTATATGCCTCTCTTGTTAGGTTGTGATCGTAGTGTCTTTCAGCAGACACGGCTTTGTCTGGCTCTCCTGTATAGTCTGCTATCACAGTACCAACTAAAAGAAGCCCAGCAGCTGGGGGACCACATGTCTCAGCTGATACTGTACAGGGCTCGACAGGAGAAGGACAGCGTGACCTCCAAAACCTCATCTTTGAGTAAGTTTCGAGAATCAAGATGTTAAGTAATTAAAGCCATTGTTGGAAACTTTCTAATAAATCCTTTGCAGTTAGGCTTGTTTGTTTTTAACAGGGATAGTGTTCATTATTTAACAATGGAAATGTGATATTTGGAGGCAAAAGATCAGTTCACTACATTAGATGCAAGCAATTACAACAGATGGTTTTAAACAACAGATGACCCAGAAGAGACATTATTTGATAAACAGACCAAAGGAAATTGAGGAAAAACAAGGCAGGAACTATATGTGATAGCAGGTCTTATTACATTTAACAAAGTTTTAGGGCAGTAGTGTACTTTTTTGTTCTTGATGTGATCTATCACACAGTTACTGCAGATTATTCTGCTGCATGCAGTACATCATTTTATATTACCTCACGCTTTAAAGCATGCAGGGTGCACATAAAAAGAGTCATTAGCATGAAATACTTTGATTCGACATTCACATACATCTCTCTGTCTACAAGACCAGGCTTTAAAAGCTGCTTTAAAGCAGAGTTTACTGTCTGCTTTTATGTCTCATAGATAGGCAGTAGGTTACAGTCTCTCAGAATAACTTTAAAAAGCACAATTTGACCACAGTGGAAATCAAATGTGTTTATATGAGTTCTATATGAAAACCAGCTGCCAGCTGGAGAAGTAGAAGGGTGGCAAGACAGGAAAATTGAACACATTTTCAGACTGTTTCTCTATAAAGACATTGATAGTGTTACTGTACACATGAAGTGTCATGAAAACTTTATTTTCATACAATTCTGAGGGGAGTATTAATGTCAGATAATAGTGGGAAAACTGACTTCATCTGACTATCTGACATATAGTTTAGACAAACCATAATTCTAATTTACTGGTTATATGCAGAAATCAAGTAACCAAATCACTGTAAATAGAAGATGTTATTTATTATCTCTGCCTTTACACCCTTCAGTAGATTCTCTTCCTTGCCCATGGCTCCCGATGGACCTTCACAATGACGCTGCCTTTGCGGTGGTTCAGACACTGGGGAGATTCATGGCCTCTTACTTCACCAACCAGCCGCTCTTCGTCCTGCCCGCTCACAATGTCGTAGTTCTGCCTCCACTACATCTACCTCATGGTGTGTTGACAACTTACTCATCAGTTAAAAATTTATTAGGATTTATTCATAGCATGTATTGTTGTATCATGTAATATGTCTTTCCTCAGCCCCTAGTGTTGAGCGTGTGGTGTCGTTGTGCCAAGAGGAGGTGGCTCGTGCAGTTCGACAGCAGCATCTTTCGGAAGTATGGACAGTGGACTATGCTCAGGACCTGCTCCTGATAGGGGGTCTACTTCCTGAGTCTGTTTGGTTAGCTTATCATCTGGGGGACTGGAAAACAGCAGTGTCTCTGAGCCTGGCGTACACCAGTTACTGCACCAACCATTTTGACTTCACTCGGTCAGTTTGAAAACGTATAACAAACAGGCTGATGTTTTTAGAATATCGTATATTAAACTGCATAAACAGAAGAGGGTGGATGGATGGACTTCAATATTTGTGAATTTTTTTTCCCCTGTGACATGTTTTATGACAGGCTCAGGAGGAGAGAGCTCCACCTGCCAGCAGTTTTAGAACCAGAAAGCATTTTTCAGGCGGAGTTGGAGTCTTTTCTGGGCAACAAGACTGCCTCCCAAGATTGCATTGATAAAGATGCTGACAAGAGCTTATCAGGTTAGTGAGACCTGACTTCTGTGAGGTGATCCCAGTGCACATGAAACCTTTTAACCTTGCTGTCTGTGCTATTGTTTTGTCTTTGCGTGGTTGTCTTTTAAGATCCTTTGGAAGGAGAAGACTGGGACTTGTTACAGATCTCCATACAGGAGATTCTGAAAGCTTCAGTCATTGCAGGACTGAATGTTTTATCTTCACCCTTGTCTACCTTGCTGGACAAAGCCAAAGACCTGTGTTCTTCCCTACCTACCTTGGTGCCCAGTGGACTGTATCTTCCCTCCCCACCTCTGTACTGTCCACAGCCTTCTCCCAACACACAGGTGCATTAATAGAAGATCAGTGTTTACATATGGTACATTCACAGGATAATTGTCTGCTAAATGTTGTGCGTGTGTCTCATGATTAGGATCAAATAGGGACAGAGGGGCAGTTTGCAGAAATCACATGTCGACACAAAGTCTCTATGGATCTTCAAAGATTAGTGTTGCTCCTAAGATCTGGCCGGTGTTGCCGTTCTGCTGCTCAGTGGTACATCAGCTCTCTGCGCCGTGCCAGACACCTGCTACACAAGGTATTTCTTCGCTTAAGGAAGGGCTTAAAAAAGAAGTGGGATATTCTAGTTTGAATGAATGATTTAGATTAATTAAAAAAACAACAACTAAATTTCTTGTTTACAATTTTGTATTACGAGTGTGTTCTAAAAGACACATGAAAATGCTTTTTGTCTCACTGCCTACCCTTTTCTTTTTTTAATAGATCTTCATTGGTCCGCTATGCATATGGACAAAATAATGTGGTCGATCATGTCCTGTGGAATAGGTGGTGGTAAACATTTTTCTGTCTTTAATCAGATCAAGAAGAAGTATTCTCATCGATCCGCTGCTGAGGAGGAAAAGGCTTTCCCGGATGGATTGATGAAGTTCATCACTCGTAGTGGTTTTTTCAGAAGGGGGCCGAATAATGATGGTCACCTGGACTCTGACATCATTCAGACTATTAGTAAGATGCTGCTTACTGTAAATTGTGGATATAATTGGTGATGATCTAGTTTCAGGTTACTTGTATTAACCATATTTCTGCTATGAAGTTGTTTTCAGGGAGCTGTGTGCTCTATGCTGGATGCTTCATGTCAGAGACCAGCTCTCAATATGTTGCAGGAGGTATCAGGCTGCCAGAGAGCATGTTACAGATGAAAAGGTACACTTTTTTTGAGTGTGAATGTGCAATTTATTCTCTATTCTTTAGCCACTGATGCCTTCTAAATGCTCTGGTATATTTATGCTCCTCAGTTTTCTGGAGATTCTGAAGTGAATTCTGCCTGTGTTGATGCTCTCCTTTGGGCCTGTCGACTTCTGCCTTTCTCACGCTTCCTTAGTGCTGATGAAATTCTTCAAGACATACTGCTCAGCCTCATGTCTGAACTACCTCCTGTGTCTCTGGTGACAATCCCTTGTCTAATTATACATGGTATCTTATGATGAAAGACACTCTAGTGACTACATTTTTCATTCTTTGGTTTGTCTTCTTTTTTCTTAGGTTGCAGACACACTTGTAAAAGCCTTCCCAGAGGAGAAAGAGTCTGTCAGAGTCCCTTTGAGAGAAAAGTATAACTCGCTGTTGGAGAGGCTGAGGCAGTGCAATGTGCTTGGTACAGACCCCACTTTTTGTTTGCAAGTTGCTTTGAAGTGCTGTGCAACACTTAAAGAAATTAATAGCTTTTGGCTTTAATCCTTCTTTTAGCATTTTAAATGCATAGAAGGCAGTGAAAGCCTTCATCTTATATTTTAAAAGGCCAGATGTGATGCCTATATAATAATTTATTATGGTCTTTAAAACAAGTCATAATAGTAGTGTTTGAGCTTTGATTTCTGTTGAAAACACGTGATAACTGGATGCTGATTCTCTGTGTAATATCTGATTCCTAGATGGGAAAAAAGAAGAAGGCAACGAGCTCATGGTGATTCTCATTCAAGACAAACACAGGCAAAGGAGGAAACATCTGGCACGACTAGAAAGGCACTTGGCTCCCCCTGTGCTCAATCTGTGGGAGAAAGAGGATGAAGAGGAGGATGATCAGGAACATGGGATGGCCATGTTAGGGCAGCTGTCATTGGGTACAAGTCTGAGTACCAGCACCATAACTGACTGTGGTTTCCCATCAATGCGAATTGATGGAGACACAACAGATGATACATCTGGGGCAGTCTCTCCTGAACAGTATTCTAGAGCTATGACCGGGTAGGCAGTGTGAAATACTATCACTGTCATTATTCTGTGGTGTTGTGTGTCTTATTTGTATCTTATTTTGCGTTATGTGATTGTTTCAGAGTCAAAAGAAAGGAGAAAGAAAGAGAAAATGAAAAGAAGACTGCTGTTAAGATTGAAAGCGTAATTCAAGAGGAGAGTAACCAAGGCAGTGCCAAGAAAATAAGGGAGCCCTCCCCACCAGTGGTTGGGACCTGGGAGTTTGAGCTGGAGGATGAGGAGTACTTGAGTTTCCTGGAGCTCTTCCTCAGCTACGTGCTAGAGAAGGATAGTACCGATGGTGGGGACTCGAGCAGTGAACTACCTTTGTTTAAGGGCTACTGCTCTGAGCTGAGGAAGAAGGAGTTGCATTCTCTCACCTTTGACGTGCTCACCACCATACATCGTCGTCAAAGAGATGGGCTCAATCCAGCAAGAAAACACCCAGGCCATGATCCACCTGTATTCAGAGCTGGTTATTGCTACAGACCTGTAAAACATGGCACAACACCTGAACTGCAAACTTCCTCTGTCTGGAATGAAACCCCCATAACCAGGTCTAACCCTTCTGCCAGTTCTCATCCTGGACTGAGAATAGGGCGGCAAAAAGGTTTGTTTGGCCTCCGACAGCAAAGCAGTGTGCCTTTAGACCAAAGAGTGATGGGAGGGCTGTCTGGTAGTGAAAGTAGGCCTATTCAAAATGCTTCAACCACTGCACAGCCATCAGATAACATATTTAGTCCTTCAGTGTCTGTGGAAGCTGTAACTGAATTGCAGCAGGGCTTGGATACTCAATTGGAATCTAAGTTTCCAGAACTGGGCAGGCTGCTGGAGTGGATGGTTCGCTGGGCTGACAAAAGGGCGCTAATGGGGCATCATGGTAGAGTAAAGAAAGATAAAGCAGGAAAAGTTGGACGAACAGCAGATGAAGGTGTAGTGATTCGTGTCAAAGCCTCAGCACCTGCCATCCTTACTTCCCTCAGTTTGCTGGAGCGCAGGTACACCGCTCAACTTGGGATGGACTGCTTTAGCGCCCACTTCCGAGTCCCAGAAATGGAATGGACAGTAGCCCCTGTGCTGCAGTCTGAGGTGGAAAGTAAGCTAGAAAGAGAGAGCAGTGTTGACACAGGCTACCCCGGATCAGCTAACACTCCTGTCACTGGTCTAGATCACAATCTACAGCAAGGAGAACTATCCATGTGAGTGCCCAATATTTTATTTACAGTCATAAATTTCTATATTAAACAAACTGGACTGACACACATTCAGAGGATGTCTTTATCGAGCCAGTCTGTACTTGCCAGTCAGTTTATTTTGGATTATAGGTGGCCAAATGAAATCTACTCTTTTATAGATAAGTCTTGATCAGTTTATAAAACTGGGTTGTGTTTAGTTAGTGCCTCCTGTCCTACTTTTTCCTACATGTTGCTGTTCTGTTGGTCCTCTGTGCCATTTAGCTGCCTCTCCAATGAGTCGTTCTTATTTTCTTCCTTGCAGTGGTTCTCATATAGATGAACCAGAAGAGCTGAAGAGTCACCAGAGTCCTCTCCCTGCTGTCCAGAATCAGCTGACTTTTGATGCGCCACACAGACCGTCAAGTCCAATACAGCCATCTCTCGATGACTTAGATGTTACACCTGAAAAAGACTGTATGACGCTATGTTATACTGCAACATGAAGGCTGCCATAACACAGTTTTTTGTTAGTTTGTTTTTTAAAGAGAAAATACTAATGGATTTATATTATATTTCTAGGCAAACACAGTGACAGTGAGGGCTTGGATGTGTTGTCTTCTGGTTCCAGTGGAAAAAGCTGCACACCCAACATGGTTAGTATCCTCTGTTAACATTCCCAGTATTCATCTCTATCATCGTGACTGTCAAAGACAATATGATTGTTGTTTTTTTCGTTTTCAGAGTTTAAAGCTTGCAGACCTAGACTGCTCAGAAAAAACTGACAATATATCCAGTTCCACCTCTGTGTAAGTTATTATACCTATATATAATGGTGACACTGTTTTCTCAGAGGAGAACATTTAATTTGTTCAGTAATGCATGTTTCTCAGACATTTCTAAAATTTAAAAAAAATCTCTGCAAATCTAAGCATGCAAAATTATTGGTGAAATTTCCTGTACAGTCATGCTGGAAGCGTACAAGAACCTCCACACCCAGAGCCTCCTGCACCTTCCATTATACAGTCTGAGGCTACAGTCCAGGCAGAAACTTCTGATTCAGCTGGCATGCCACCCCCCAAACCATCTGTAGCTCCTTCAAACTTTCATCCACAAAGCTCCACAGCTAGTGGAGCCACTGCATATTCTCCAAACTCCAATCAGCCATCAACCACCCACATTCCACCAATGAGAGAACGTCTGGGTGAAGACTTATTCAGGCTGGTTCAGGTAAAAATGGGACCAACCAAAAGGGAAGGATTGGATTCAAAAGATTAACGCTGAACTGAGCGTATTTGTCCTTTCATTGCAGCATATCAACTACATGAGTCTGAGAGAGGTTTTGGGAGTTACATTTGCCAACCTACAACTTGCCCAGCAGAGTGCTTCTTTGACCCACCCAGACATGAACTCCTCAGACCCTAATGTGCCATCATCTTCCACTACCAGGTTCGTTCCTGAGCCAAGCACCTTACCCAATCAAGCTACCGTCTCTGTGCCACATCCAGTACAGACATATTCAGGATCCAAGAATACCCAGTTCATTCACACCCATACATGCCGACCTCCAGACCAGCCTGCCAATCAACAGACACAGACAAAAGCTCTGCTGTCTAGTACAACCAGTGTAAATTTTCAGGTAAGATAAGATAAGATAAACCAATATATTTATTTATCCTAAAAACAGAGAAATTCCTTAATTTTAGAAAAATGTTAACAGATTGCTTTTCTGTGTGAATAATGCTTGCAACACAGTGAAACCAAGTTTGAAATAAGTCCTTGTTTCTTCAGGAAATGCAGCCACTGTCCGTCCAGGCGAACTCGGCAGACGTTCAGCTGTTTGAGAGCAGGAAGTTAATCCCCTCCTCCGAGGGCCTTCTCACCACTACAGACACTGTTCACAGCACTCCTGTGTTGCAGCCTTGTAATGGTAGCAGCCAAAATGACTCTGTTCCACAGGTTTTGGGCCTGAAGTTACCCCAGCAGAATGCCCCGCAGTGTTATCCGGCCCAAAACCCCCAAGCATTGCACACTTTAAATCCTGCAACCTCAAAATTTGATCAGAAAAAGTTTAAGCACAGTGACCAAACCACCTTAAAGAAAGCAGACAGGTCTTCAGTTCCAAAAAGACAGCTGAATTTTAATCCTCCACACAATCCTACTCCCAGAAACTCTCAAAATCAGATTTGGCCATCGGAGCAGTCCAGAGGTCAAGAGTTCTCCCTACTCCTTCCCGCTTTTCCAGCTCACACACCTGCAGCACTGCAGGGCCTTCGCCTTCTGCACGTACAGTCTGTTTCTCAAAGCAACATCACCTTCCCCAGATTGCCTTCTTCTCCCAGACATCCTCCTTTGATTGCAGCTCCAATTAGAGAAGCACCTGCGATCAAGCTTCTGCATATTAAATCTGAACCAAAAATGGTAAGCAGTGCTTCCCAAACGTCCTGATTTTCACATTTGGTACCGCTGTATCTTGTGTTATAGCTTATTGATGGATGCCTGTCCCACAGGAGTTACCCTTGGCCACTGCTTCAACCCATGTAACTCGTCTCTTTTCCATGGAGGATTTGACTAACTTAGTGAAGAGAAACCCGAATGCTGAAGAGGCTCGGCTGCAGATACTTAGAGTAGACCCATCTGCTGAAACAACTAGAAGAGACCCCACTTCTTCCACCTCTATCTCCAACAACAGGCAAACACATAATAGTTCTATATTAAGTGGTTTCCCCCCTTTTTGGTCACTATTTTACTTATATATCATTTTGTGTCATTTCTAGGCTGAAGAGGAGAGAGGGGAAGGCGAGAAAAACTGAGGTCACATTCAGACCAAATGACTCCATCATTCCTACACATGAGGTAGAATGATATTAATTCCAAAAAGTTTTTTGTGCTTAATAGATATTAAGTTACAACACACTCATCATATGTTTGCTTCATTATTATGTTTTTACGTATGTTTATATATTTAGCCAGCTGAACTTCCTGTGAGTGAAGAGCCTGCAGCTGCCAAAGAGATTATCCCCGAACAGGATATTCCCATTCTTCCTGGTTGGTCTTAAATGCACAACACTTGATATTTACAGCGACATTGCATGCTTACTGTATGTTAGTAGGTTTTGGCACTGTTGAGTTTCCAGTTTCAGAGTATTAAAGCACCACTGTAGATGCCAGGAGCCACAAAATGTATGCTTTCTTTTTGAAATCGCGGAGAAGTAATACTGTTTTAAAAATCTCTTCTGAACTAGCAATAATTATTCAGACTCTTTAAAACTTTCCTCAGAAATAAGAACAAGGAGATAAGGACATTCTTGATGAGACAATATCATATATTATGTCCCATTTGCAGTTCTATTGATCTGCTTCTTGTTAACTCCTAGAATCTTTTGACTCTTCACTGACTGGTCAGAGATTATTGGACAGAGTTATGTCCACTTCAGCTGAGCTCCATGCCTTTGCTTCCGCATGTAAACGGCCCCCAGAGTGCCATGATGCTTCCACCAACACAGATCCAGGTGAGTTAAAGTTAAAGTGTTGATGCAATGGTTTTACATGGTTGTAAAGTTACTACACAGCTTACATTTATTTGTAGTTGAATGAAATTTCTTTAACAGCCTGACTGTTTTTATTCATAAGAAATAATTAGCATAAACAGTTAAAGAAAAACTTGAATTATAGCTAAAAATCTTAGCATTTATTCTTCTTCTTTCAGGTTATACTCCCAAGCTTGTGGATAAAGCTGTATCTGTCCAGGCTGGCAGCCCTAAATGTAAGTCTCTTTGAATTTGCAGGGTCAGTGATAACAGTCTGATTATTTATTTATTATATGATACAACTGAGAATATCTGTGGGTGTGTATGTTTGTGTTCTCCACCTAGCACAAAATTCTGGGGATTTCCGGGTGTGCAGTGAAGTCACTATTCAGAACACCAAGGAGCCAAGACAGGAGGAAGAGAAAGTTATGGTAAGATCCTTGGAATACATGCTGGATTCACCAAATAAAGGAGCATTACAATTTTTAGCTACAGTAAATTGTGCTTTTGGATTGTACAGCTATATTTGAATACAACAGTATATTGTTTAACCTGCTGTTTTATGTCAAAATAGCTGCTGTGAAAAAAGGGTCTGTTATTACCTGGATGCACTGAATATATTTAGCATAGATGCTCTTTTAACGCCTGTAAATAAAAGTATGCAGGTCTTTTCATGCAGTAACTATAATGTATTAAGTTCATATGATTTATGCACACTTTTACCCCTTTTATTATATTTCATCAGGAGGTTGCTTAAAGTATCTTTTTTGTTTGTTTGTTTGTTTTTTCAGGATGTGGGCAGCCGCCAGTTCATAAGTGTCTTAGATATAGAGGAAAGGAGGCACCGTCAGGATCTTCCATTCATCCACCCTTCTTCACCTACATCTGCTCAGCTTCATGTTCTTGCAACCTCTGTTATCAGGGGTGATGATGTCGGTGCCGTTCCGCAACCGTCATTCACAATTCCAGAGAATCTCCTGAAACCCACGACTCAACCAGGTCTTTATAAGTTTTATAGAGTTCCGTCTACTGAAAATTGTTGTGCCGCTGTTAAAGCACACCACTGCTATTCTTCCAAATATCTTTGTATACTTTAGATATTCCCGAGGAGTCCCCTTCAGTCAGCCACATTGAACCCAGCAGGGTTTCCGAGAGAAACACTCCACTAAACAGTGAGACGGTTGATTTGTCTGACTCTGAGATCCTTCAGGCTATAAAGACCCAGAGCTCTGAACCACCCAGTGTCTCCTCTTCAACTCCTATAGTCAGGTTCTCCTCTTGCCTCTCAGAGCTGGATTCCAAGTTGGCTGCTCTACAGAACATTGCAGATCATTTGGAGAAGGACTTCTCAAACTCCGGGATGGTAGAAAATGTTTTGTACTTATACTACTTGTATTTTTAATGTCACCAAAGTTTACAAATTGAATTCTACAGCTGACATGCTTATGTTATAGGTAATTTCTTGGTTATTCTGTTGTGTCTTCATGTAGCTGGTTAACACTATTGAAAAGCTCAAGCCAGAGAAGGTCCCTTATGTGAGGACGACCACAGCAGTAAAGAAAACTGTCAGACTCAATGTCCCTAAGAAAGGTGCTTCCTAAAATGTATTCATCTGTAGTGAAATCATCTGCATTTTTAGTTCATCTCAAAAAATTTGTTACAGTATATAATGAAAGCGTTATTTTTGTAATATATTTCAAATATAAGATATTACATTGTGCGTCACTGTTTTTGTTCAAATGCTGATATCAGTTATATATTGTCTAACAGCATGGGCACCTGATGTGGACATTTTACCTGAACTGAGTGAATCCCAAGAAGATGATGAAAATCAAGAAGAGGAGTTTGTGTTTGATTCCAGTCCTGAAAGAACAGCTTCTTTTCATTATTCCACTTCTCCGCACTGTCACAGAGCTGGTCTGTCCCACCTAAACAGCCCACCAAGTAATCGCGCAATTAATTTAAAAAAACATCACTAATGACAACAAATATATTTAACAGCAGGCTGATTTATAATAACACTTACTAGCTGTCACTCTTGTTGTTTGTTTCTATGTTTCTGTCTCACCAAAATGAGCTGAACTTGGGTATAATAATGTTTATTTTTCTCTAATAGAGGACTACTGTACCATTTGACCTGATTGTGAATCTGTCTTTATAGATGGAGGACATACTGTACTAGCATACGTGGTTATTTAAGTCATAATTCTTGTATGTTTTATCTACAGGAATGGAAGCTCAGTTAAATGAAACATTCAGGATATCTCACGTGTAAGTTGAAGTTGGTATACTGATCTTATAACTTATCATTTCTGCTGTTGATTTGCTCGCCTTTTTTCCCATTTCTCTTGAATATTAAAATATTCTGCCCTCTACCTGTCAATGTCTAGATCAGCAGATGAGAATCTGGGTCAGACTGAGCTATCCGATACAGCAGAAATCTTAGACGAGTTGATAAGAGAAGGCTATTTATCTCAGACTGACTTGGATTTGTCCACCTCACAGACTCCACACCGTAGCAGGTATAGTGACTACTAAAAATGAGTGCTGCTCAAATGGTGACTTAAACAAGTGTGATTTTTCTCTGAGCTGTTAAATATGTCCCACAGCAGGCAGGACCAACTGCAGAGTAGCTCCATGTCGCAGAATCATGCAGAGGATGAGAGAAGAGAGCTGAGGATGTGGATGAGAAGAAGACACAGGGAAAGACTGGCTGCTTATCAAAAACACAGAGAGACCCTGAGAGAGAGGGAGCACAAACCTTTCTCTTCTTCAGCAGCAGTGGTGAGATTCAGTCGCCTTTTCATTAGGGTTTCTATCACATGCTGTGTATTTGAAATATCCCATTCACTTTGTTACTTTTTTGTTCTCTTCAGTATTCAGCAACCAAAAATAGAACGACCAGTTCGAGAAGCAGAGAGAAGAAAGAAAAGTATGTATTTTATTTACTTAATCGTTGTCTTAAAGAAATGCGTCTGCCTGTGCAAAACTATTTCTCTTGATTTATTAGGGCCCTGCTTCTTGAGCAGTACAACAAGAGGACCCATGAAGCTTTTTCTTTGGTCAGTGACTTTCTTGCCTCTCCTGCATCCACATTAAGCTCGTCAAGGCCTGAAGGACCTCAGGTGGCCTCCGCCACACACTCTTCCTTTGCTCCTCCCTCAGGCAGCACTCACAGGTATCGTCTGTGACAGTAATTCGACCGGGAACCAGACTCATTAAAGAATAATAAGAATGTTGAACACATTCCTTGTAAACTTTTTTTTAAAGATTATATACAGTGACGAGGAAAACTATGTGAACCCATGGACTTTATTTTCTGAAGGTCCAAGGCCCAAGTAGAATAAGGCTGCTTCTGTTATGATGCCATGAATTTATCATCATACGAGTGCATTAATAGTTCATCTATAGAAGTGCACCAAGGTTGTTCTCTCATTTGCTTCTGTGTCTTTGTGCCAGGATGTTGAGGTCAGGGCTGTCGACTACCTCTGTCGTATATTCAGAGACACTTTGTTGAAAACAAACTCTTGTGTTTCAGCTATAAGCAGTCACCAGCATTAAAGCTGAAATGCATTTGTCATCCTCATCCAGAAATAATAGTTGGTGTAATTATCGGTGAGAGCTGCTATTCTAGTTGTTTTGACATTTATTAAGAGATGAGCGCACAGTTACCTTTTGTGGCCTTTTTTCTAGTTACAGAATGAATTCAGAACTTTTGCAGAGTATCCAAGACGTGTACCTACAGAGACGGTGTATTAAAAAATAAACAAAAAAAGAATTGAGGCTTTATACAGTAATGGAGTTGATTTCTCTGTCCTAGAGTTTACAGTGATATCAATAATAAAAGAAGTCTGAAACCCCAGTCAGGACAAACCCCAGCCAGCCTTCGCCAACAGTTTGCTGAAGTGCAGGTACGGCCTTCTGACGATTACCACAGGAGACTGGGACTACACCGACCAGGTACTGTAATGAAATATATTGGTATTAAAGTAAATGGATGCTTAAACTGTAAAAAAGAAAAATGTTTAGGTTGTGCGATTAATTTTTATTTATTTGTTTATTTATTTGTTTCAGCGACCTTTTTGCCAAAGGACCGCTTGTCTCAAGTGACTAAACGTGGTATGCTCAAGAGCCCAAGTAAACTTCCTGCAGCGAGCCACAGTAAGGAACAGCATGATTGGTACCAGAGAAAGACGGAAGTGAACAGAAGTTCTTCAGAAGGAACTGCAGTAAGAACAGGGATCCTGAGGGAGCAGACAAGGCCGAAAGAGCGAGAAGAGATGGAGCAATCAGGGTTTGATAGGCTGCAGGAGGAGTTGCAGTCTAACATAGTAAGAACCTCACTTTTTGCCACCTATTTTCCAGATGCTGTAGATGGAAAATCAACTCTGAGTCACTCTTATGATCACTCAGTGCTTGAATTAAAAACTGTAATTGCTAATTAGTTTAAGCAAACCAAACAGCAATTTTAATGTTTCTGTGTACAGTGGGGCAAAAAAGTATTTAGTCAGCCACCGATTGTGCAAGTTCCCCACCTAAAATGATGACAGAGGTCAGTAATTTGCACCAGAGGTACACTTCAACTGTGAGAGACAGAATGTGAAAAAAAAATCCATGAATCCACATGGTAGGATTTGTAAAGAATTTATTCGTAAATCAGGGTGGAAAATAAGTATTTGGTCAAAAACAAAAATACAACTCAATACTTTGTAACATAACCTTTGTTGGCAATAACAGAGGTCAAACGTTTACTATAGGTCTTTACCAGGTTTGCACACACAGTAGCTGGTATTTTGGCCCATTCCTCCATGCAGATCTTCTCGAGAGCAGTGATGTTTTGGGGCTGTCGCCGAGCAACACGGACTTTCAACTCCCGCCACAGATTTTCTATGGGGTTGAGGTCTGGAGACTGGCTAGGCCACTCCAGGACTTTCAAATGCTTCTTACGGAGCCACTCCTTTGTTGCCTGGGCGGTGTGTTTTGGATCATTGTCATGTTGGAAGACCCAGCCTCGTTTCATCTTCAAAGTTCTCACTGATGGAAGGAGGTTTTGGCTCAAAATCTCACGATACATGGCCCCATTCATTCTGTCCTTAACACGGATCAGTCGTCCTGTCCCCTTGGCAGAAAAACAGCCCCATAGCATGATGTTTCCACCCCCATGCTTCACAGTAGGTATGGTGTTCTTGGGATGCAACTCAGTATTCTTCTTCCTCCAAACACGACGAGTTGAGTTTATACCAAAAAGTTCTACTTTGGTTTCATCTGACCACATGACATTCTCCCAATCCTCTGCTGTATCATCCATGTGCTCTCTGGCAAACTTCAGACGGGCCTGGACATGCACTGGCTTCAGCAGCGGAACACGTCTGGCACTGCGGGATTTGATTCCCTGCCGTTGTAGTGTGTTACTGATGGTGACCTTTGTTACTTTGGTCCCAGCTCTCTGCAGGTCATTCACCAGGTCCCCCCGTGTGGTTCTGGGATCTTTGCTCACCGTTCTCATGATCATTTTGACCCCACGGGATGAGATCTTGCGTGGAGCCCCAGATCGAGGGAGATTATCAGTGGTCTTGTATGTCTTCCATTTTCTGATGATTGCTCCCACAGTTGATTTTTTCACACCAAGCTGCTTGCCTATTGTAGATTCACTCTTCCCAGTCTGGTGCAGGTCTACAATACTTTTCCTGGTGTCCTTCGAAAGCTCTTTGGTCTTGGCCATGGCGGAGTTTGGAGTCTGACTGTTTGAGGCTGTGGACAGGTGTCTTTTATACAGATGATGAGTTCAAACAGGTGCCATTCATACAGGTAACGAGTGGGGGACAGAAAAGCTTCTTACAGAAGACGTTACAGGTCTGTGAGAGCCAGAGATTTTCCTTGTTTGAGGTGACCAAATACTTATTTTCCACCCTGATTTACGAATAAATTCTTTACAAATCCTACCATGTGAATTCATGGATTTTTTTTTCACATTCTGTCTCTCACAGTTGAAGTGTACCTCTGGTGCAAATTACTGACCTCTGTCATCATTTTAAGTGGGGGAACGTGCACAATTGGTGGCTGACTAAATACTTTTTTGCCCCACTGTAACTAAAGGGAAAACAGATGATGTGGTTTTGTGTTAAAATGTATTTTTAATTGAATATTTTCTCAGGCTTTGGCAGGGCTTTTGGATGAGCATGGTGATGCTTCCAGATCAGAGATGGACTGGCTGGATAATCTCTCTGAGAGTGGAAGCAGCAACCTGAGCAAAATAGACTGGGAAGCTATTGAGAGGATGGCGGCTGGAGAGGAAGTCTGAGTGTCTCCAGGAAAGCAAAAATGGTCCACGTAGATACTTAAATAGCTTAAAATATTGCTGGAAAAATGAAATGTGCTGTATTTGTATGTACCTATTACATATACTGTAAATCCAAAGTGTTTTAAACTGATGAAAATAATAAATAAATAATAATAATAAAACAATAAATTACATATGATGTAATCAGTTTTGTAGCGTAATAGGCTTGTCATTTTTGTGTATGTGTAAAACTTTCTACATTTGTACTTTTTTGTACATACTTCACTTCCTTAATAATAAATATTTTGAGGCAGTTCTTCTCTCCTTTGCTCAACTTCCATTTCTAATGTTATGTTCATGTCTGCGATCCTCTGTAATTCAACCATTTTGAAGGGTTTTTGAACGGCCTGTTTAAGCTGAAGCATCTCAGTCTGATTTGATTCCAGACATTTTTTGTTTGAGGTGGACTTGCTATGTGTTTCGGATCACTGTCCAGCATAACCCAAGTGAGCATGAGCTTCAGGCTATGAATAATGGCCAGACATTCTCCTTCATGTCTCCTAATTACAGCTTCGTCCAGGCCCTGAAGCAGCTTTTTATGAATGGTGTGGGTTTTTTTTTTATTTCAGATGTAACAGGACTTAAATCTTCAAAAAGTTCAGCTTTTGTCTCATTAGTCCACAGAATATTTTCCCAAAAGTGTTGGGCATTATCAACATAGGTTTTTAAAAAATTTTTTAAAGCAAATGTGAGATGAGCCTTTAACAAGCGGTGACTTTCTTCTCCTAAAGCTTATTTTACAATGGATCCACAAAAATGCACCCTAAATAAATCCAGTGTTTGCAATGAATTCGAACATTAGAAGAATTGTGAGCTCCTCTGTTTCATCGATGCTTTGTTCTGAGATAAATATTATTACTTTATATGTTATTGGCTTGGACAACTTATTGGTTTATCAAAACAAGGTCATACCGAAGCACACCAGCAGCGGCGCTGCGAGCCGCACAGCAGACGTACAACGAGAACGTCCGGAGGTCAAAGGTAACGTTCGTATTTGAAAACATGGATTCCAAAAGAGGAGATGAAGGTAGGAACTTTTTGCCTTTGTCTATCTGTAAGCCGGACACTATGTTAATTTTAAACATGAATGACCACTTACAATAAGCTCTGTCCTGAGTTCTTAGTGAAATTAATTTAGTAACACAACATGTGAAGAAATGGACAACGTTGCTCTTTTTGTTAGCTTATTTGTTAGCTTAACTAATGTTTTCTATAATGTGAGATCTGTTTCCCATAGCATAATTTGAAACGCCGAGTTGTTGTCAACGTTCACACATTTATTTACCCCCATTTTATCCCTTTTGATCTTATCCTTATTACCCTTTAAAAGGGGAAAAACGAACAGCTACTGCTAGTTGTAAATCTTTTTGTGTAAGCTGGAATGAGGACAGCATACGTATTTTCATATTGTATTGCATTTGAAGTGGATTAAACACACTTATCGGAAGCCTACATATAAATCCCGGAATGAATTCCATGCCAATATGGAAATTGGTTGTTGTGTCGGTATCAGTATTTCTTGTACATGATTATTTGCTTGCTAGCTTTCACAGCCCCATAGTCCGTAGTTTATGTAGAGTTATGTCCCAATTTACATAAAATAATTGTACCTTAACCAGTCTTTAATAATGGGACAGATTTTAAGGGATATTGGCATATGAACTGACATTGTTTACATGTCTTACATCATGATAAATGAAAAGGGAAAGGATGGGGTTATTGATTGAAATACTGTACATTACTGGAACATTCAGAGTAGACATAGGAGGATACCTCTGTTCATCCGTGTGTACGCTGCTAGTGTGGAGTATTAAACAAAGCATAAACAATAGAGTTAGAGATGCTCTCTCAACATATATGTCTTTCATAGCCATATAATGGTTGATGCACTATATGGATAAAACCACTGGGTTACCTGGACATTACACCTACAGGAACAGTGGCTCAGGAGTTAGTTGTGGAGTCTACTAATTGGGAGGTCTGTGTAACCCCAGTATTTTTCCTGGTCTGCCTAATCTCACTGAAACAAGTGATGTTGAAGCTGTTCTTTGCTCTACAGAGGAAAACAGAAACCCTCCCAAATTGAATTACTTTTCATTTTTAAGCATTCTGAAGCGATCTGAAAAGGAAATTGTCACTATGGAGTCTAACACTGTAAACAAGGCACTGACCTCTTTTACAGCAACAGGCAAGACGAGTGACGATGGAGACATTGCATCTGTCATGGGATTCTCTGGGTTTGGTATGTGTAGTCCAGCACACTTGTCAGAAAATATAAACGTAAAAAAAGTATTCTCTGATAAAGTGACAATTTGAGTTGTTGCAGTCATACATCGAGTTTTATTTTTATCTTCCAGGTAAGAAAGCCCGCACATTTGATCTTGATGCCATTTTTGAGCAGACCCGGCGAACAGCCATCGAGAGGAGTCAGCGTGTGATAGGTAAGTGTTTCATCACTGGCAATGTGATAACCCTGCTTAGGAGTCATGATGAGTTTAATTGCATTTGGAATCATTGCGTCCTTAGAGGAGCGGCAGAAGGAGATAGAAATGGAGGAGGAGGGGGAGAGCTCCAAGTCAGTCAAACCGTCAGTCCAGAGTCAGAGAGGAAAAGCTGCTTCTTCCAGGTAGGGAGGCATTTATGAGGTTTTATCCTTAACTGACTGTTACATCTGTTCTGGCTTCCAATTTGTCTACTTAAGTGTACAATATGTTTTGCTTTGTCTGACAAAGCTCATTTATTTATTTTTTATCATTTTTAGAGTCCAGAAGAGCGACAGCAGCAGTGACAGTGGCTCAGATTCTGATTCAGACTCAGAGCTTATCGGGCCACCGGTGCCTCCTCAGCATGCAGCTCAGCAGGGCGATGATGATGATGATGAGCACGTAGGGCCACCTCTTCCACCAGGTTACACAGGCAGCACGGCTCACAGTGATGATGACGATGATGAAGAAGGAGAGGCACAAGATGACGACGATGATGTATGTCTGAATTATACAATCTCTTAGTAGGCTGTGAATTACAGCATACTACATATATCTGATTACACTTAGTCTGTCTAAAGTGTTGACTTTCTTCTTGCTCATTAAGAAAACAAGATTTTCTCAGTAAATGTTGGGCCATGGTGGTATGTTAGTAGTCTATAAGTGTTATACAGCGCTTTGCAGATCCATGTTGTAGCTGTGTACTGTGAGTTACCCTTCTTTGTGCATGCGCTCTGCATTATTTAGCTTGCCATGAATTATCCAAGAGTTAAAAACTATGAAGATGTTGATTTTTTTTTAAGCTGCTCTTCCTCTTTGGTGTGAACTCTGCTCTTGTTTCTCTTCCTGTACAAGATAACTTTTCAGCCAATCAGCTCTCTCCTTATACGTGGCACAATTGCCACTAGGCTATGAGCTGCTGAATTTTTGGATTTCCGCGTTGGTTACATTCCCTTAACCTCGTCTCTGTGTCGCTAAAAGAACTATTTTATTATCATTGCAGGATAATAAAAGTAAATAAAAATAAACAATGAATAGCTATTTGAACGGTGAAATAGCATGCACAGTTACAGGACCCAGATACTGAAGAATGGAATGGACTGGCTTTTTCCACAGTGCTTTTACATTGATACTGACCACTCAAAGCTCTTTTCACTATGAGCCAATTTATAGTGTGATTTTCCTACTGTGACAGATCACAATCTCGACATATAAAACCAACATTGTGTTCTGTGTTTGAGGTTTTTAAAAAAAATCCAACCACAAGATGGCAGCAGGAGAAAAGATTAACATTGTTAGTTTTGCACTGTACACGATAAAAGGTGAACTTTTTGCCTATTTTCTTAGTTGTGCTTTTTTCATTTGTTTTCTTTACATTACCAAAAGGACAGTGACACCTAAAATATCTGAATTTTTAATTAGAAGGATTTTTAGAATGTGTGTATTGCTTTTTACAGGAAAGTACTATCTACACAATATGTCAGATTCCAACCATTCACAAATATGACTTCTGTCGTTAAATGTCTTAGACTCACAACCTGTTAATGTAAAAATATCATACATATTGCTGCACTTTGATCAATTGACATAATATAGACTTGTGTTGTTTTGCCTTTTCCTCACGTTCATGTCAACTTTCTGTCCCAGAATCCAGTGAAAAAAATTCCAGACACTCATGAGATCACGCTGCAGCATGGCACTAAAACGGTAAGGCTTTCGCCTCTAACACCCAGCCGGTAATTAGAGCTGGTGACAACTCTATTCTCAGTTGACATTGAATAAAATTCTATTTTTATCACAAGCTTGTAAACAGTACAACTTTTGCTTATATTACGCACACACACACAAACATCTGGTTTCGGAGGCCTCTCATTGGATTTTCAGTTAACATTTATCTCACTGATTTTAGCCAAAAGAGCAGCTGTGAGGCTGTTACTTTTCTGCTTTTGTTTAGTCTGGTATCCAGATCTAGCACTTTTTCAGTTTTTAAACAGTTTAGTTCTAAATTATTGAAGAATAAACTTAAAATATTTGGGTTGTATTTATTTCTGTGCCTTTTAACAAAGCCAACATGACTGTATTGTTAAAGATTTCTAGTGTTATAACTAGTAATCAGCAGCGGCTTGCTTTCTGAGTTGTACAGGCTCATAAGTTGTCTCTTGGTTTTCAAACTGCTTCCTCAGGTGTCGGCTCTTGGCTTGGACCCCTCTGGAGCCCGCCTGGTGTCTGGTGGATATGATTATGATGTTCGATTCTGGGATTTTGCTGGGATGGACCAGGCTCTGCAGGCCTTCAGATCTCTGCAGCCTTGCGAGTGGTACTGAGAACAGCAACACACCTCCTTGACATGTGTTCAATAATTAATTTCATGTAAACATCCACTACACTGACTGCATTTCCATGTGCCAGAGTGTATACACTTTCACAAACACACACACACACACATCACCAAACCTCATGCTAACTCTGCGACATCCTCTGTTTTCATGCAAAATGAGCCTTTTGAGAACAGATGGTTAAGATATGTGTCTGTTTGTGTGTTTGCATGTGTGTTTACTCCGTGTTTAACTAAAGCCATCATCAAAGATCAAATTCTTTTTTGCTTTTGGGAAGCAGTGGGCCCATATTTTCTACTCCAACTTCCAACTTTTGTGATGCCGAAGTATTCTGAGATTTCAGCATTTATCTCGGAGAGTAAAATCACACCTAATCATAGTAAAATCTTATTAAAAAAATATGGTACAAGTTGTAATACTCTAGAATGTTGCAGGTATTCGTGTTTTCATTTCTATAGCAACTGCGGTCTACCCAGGATTCACTGCTAATTCCAGACATGCAGCGGACGATCTGTTCGTCTGCGCTGTGGGTTGACCCTGCCAGTGCATAATGGTAGCAATGTGTAGTTGGTTTTGTTTTTGTATGTGGGGATAACGATGTGTGTGCTGTGTGAGAAGCCAGCGGCACTCAGGAAGAGAGGAACACATGCTTTCGGGATGGACCAGGCTCTGCAGGCCTTCAGATCTCTGCAGCCTTGCGAGTGGTACTGAGAACAGCAACACACCTCCTTGACACGTGTTCAATAATTAATTTCATGTAAACATCCACTACACTGACTGCATTTCCATGTGCCAGAGTGTATACACTTTCACAAACACACACACACACACACATCACCAAACCTCATGCTAACTCTGCGACATCCTCTGTTTTCATGCAAAATGAGCCTTTTGAGAACAGATGGTTAAGATATGTGTCTGTTTGTGTGTTTGCATGTGTGTTTACTCCGTGTTTAACTAAAGCCATCATCAAAGATCAAATTCTTTTTTGCTTTTGGGAAGCAGTGGGCTGAGCTGGAGCAGGTTTCCCCTTATTAACGCTACATTTAACTTGATTACAGTGTGATCTAGGAGTCTGTTTGGTTTACTAACAAGCCGGGCTTCATATAGAAAGTTGTTGAAGCTTCCTCGGCCTGGGAACTGGATGAATCTGAGGGCTCATGTTTCATTTGCTCTGACAGAAAGCAGCTGATCTCACATTCAAACAGATTTCCACCTGGTCTTGCCCTTGCTCGACCAATCAGAAGCGGTTATCTAAAACGGGGTGGGTTATTTTTAGTGAATACTGTAGTATGTTTACATTTTTCCAGTGCTGATTGCTACCTCTCGCTTCGCTTTGCTCTAACTGTTTGTAGGGTTTGCCCTTTGATAATGCTCCAAGCAGAACTGAGAGGTTCCAGACTAATAAGCATTTGCACATTAACCTCGCAATGTCAGCACCCTGCCCCTATTTTTAAAACATCAGTTTTTATCAGTGGATAATTTTCTCTGTGAAAGCTTTGTTTTTTTATGCTTTAAAAACACTTTATTAGAAATATTCTGCTGTTGTTATAGTTGGGTGTCTTTGTTTATTGTTGTAGGCCAGTCATACAAATAATCAGGTACATCAGATGTTGAGATGTTTTGGTCGTATAGTTGCAATTATCTGGTGTTTATTTGTGCCTGAAAAAGTGAAGAATTAAAAGCTTATATAACAATGTTTTAGTGAAGCAGTCTTTGTTGTGCTGTTTTTGTGTCTCCTCAGCCATCAGATCAAGGCCCTGCAGTACAGCATCACCGGTGATGTCATGTTGGTGGTTTCGGGCAATGCACAGGCCAAGGTGTTGGACCGTGATGGCTTCAGTGTCATGGAGTGTGTGAAAGGAGACCAGTACATTGTGGATATGGCTAACACAAAGGTATGCCAAACTGCTGACTGTCAGTTTCTACAATAAAATCTAACGAAACAATAACAATGCGCTCTAAGAGGATCAGACGAGTGGCAATGAAGCCAAGAACACACAAGTTTACTAGAAATGTCAGTAATAATCGCTCACTGCAGTCAAACGCCACACGTTATGCCAAAAAGTAACTCCATTGTTACAGTTTCCACATCTGCTTTAATCTGAGTCATGAAAAATTTGTTCTTCAGAAAATATAAATAAAAAGAAAGTGCTGCGTGGCTCTGTAAATGACATAAAACAGGTGCTCATCAGTACGGCAAAACAACTCAACAAGTGCAAGTCTAACCAAGAGATTTCCTGAGGCACTCTCTTGGTTAGAATTATAAAAATATTTAATAGACATGATAAAATTATAAAATAGTTGGAGCAAGCGACCTACATGTATCCACTAAAAAGTCTTCATCACACCCCGATAATGAAGAAAAACAACTCCCTGTCTGTTGTTTTATCGCATTTTGTAAGCATGCAGAATCACTGTGTCAGTCTGGTTATTATTATAGATGTTTACGATACATTTTGCTATCATTTCACTGCCCCCTTGATTTTCTCTTTGAAGCCAGATTGTAATACTGCAGATGTGACTGATCATCTAACAGCCCATATTTTCTACTCCAACTTCCAACTTTTGTGATGCCGAAGTATTCTGAGATTTCAGCATTTATCTCGGAGAGTAAAATCACACCTAATCATAGTAAAATCTTATTAAAAAAATATGGTACAAGTTGTAATACTCTAGAATGTTGCAGGTATTCGTGTTTTCATTTCTATAGTAACTGCGGTCTACCCAGGATTCACTGCTAATTCCAAACATGCAGCGGACGATCTGTTCTTCTGCGCTGTGGGTTGACCCTGCCAGTGCATAATGGTAGCAATGTGTAGTTGGTTTTGTTTTTGTATGTGGGGATAACGATGTGTGTGCTGTGTGAGAAGCCAGCGGCACTCAGGAAGAGAGGAACACATGCTTTCGGGACTGTCGCGGTTCATTTCTTGCATATACCTGAATCTACAAAGAAGGATCCTAATTGAGTGTCCATGTTTGGATTTTATTGTGTTTAAGAAAGGCCATATTGGTAGTCAATGAGCATCTGTGCCTGCTGCACTGCATTTAGACATGGTTTATACCACCCATATGAATTACTTGAAGTGAAGGCCCATTGATCGCAAATAGTGTTTTCCTTGATGTCCTACATTCTTGTCCTGCACGGTCACATCTGGTGCTGATGGGGGAGTTTGGTTCAGTGAAAATGCGTTTTGGACGGGTGACGGTGTCCCAGTCAATTAGCTGTGTCTTATGTGATAATTAAGTCCTTGCTTTTATTCTGTCTCTGTTGACAAAAACGAATTTCCTTCCTAACTAACCCCACTGTGTGCAGAGATTTGTCACACGCAGGCCTGCACTGTATGTACATTCAGTATGATCACATGGTATTGCTTCTGTCTCCCTGAATATGTATTGCTGTCAGTGATACTTCTCTGAATAAATACTATAGACAAGACAAATTTCCATCAGCAGGTGAAAATAATTTTCGTACTAGTTCCAATTTTTGCACAAACTATTCTTCTTATTCTTTCAGTATTCCCAAATGTAAACGCTAACACAGACACTTTTCTGGCCTAAGGAAATTGTGATAATAAAAAACTGGGCTTGCCCATCCGTTCTTGTCTGTTTGTCATTATAATTCTTTGCGCTTACTTTTGTTATCGATATCTGCTGTTTTTTAGTCTTTCGCAAGTTGTTGTTGTGAACCTGAGAAGCATAATGCAGTTACTGGAGAAGAGTAATTTTCCATTGCTTTCTGATGATTACACCAGAATTAGGAAAAAATGTTTCATTAAATTAAAAGAATTGCATTTTTCTTTTCTAATTTAAGGAGAAACCTTAAAGTCCTAAGAGATGCGTTCATTTACTTGGCAACTGGATTGTGCGTAATTATTCAGCTCCCTGAGTCGATACTTTGTAGAACCACCTTTTGCTGCAATTACAGCTGCCAGTCTTTTAGGGTTTGTCTCTACCAGCTTTGCACATAGAGACTGAAATCCTTGCCCATTCTTCTTTGCAAAACAGCTCCAGCTCAGTCAGATTAGATGGACAGCGTTTGTGAACAGCAGTTTTCAGATCTTGCCACAGAAATTCGATTGGATTTAGATCTGGACTTTGACTGGCCCGTTGAAAACATGGATATGTTTTGTTTTAAACCATTCCATTGTTGCCCTGGCTTTATGTTTAGGGTCGTTGTCCTGCTGGAAGGTGAACCTCCGCCCCAGTCTCAAGTCTTTTGCAGATTCCAAGAGGTTTTCTTCCAAGATTGCCCTGTATTTGGCTCCATCCATCTTCCCATCAACTCTGACCAGCTTCCCTGTCCCTGCTGAAGAGAAGCACCCCCAGAGCATGATGCTGCCACCACCATATTTGACAGTGGGGATGGTGTGTTCAGAGCAGCTGTTTGTACTGACATTAGATTACACACGTGCACTCTATTTAGTCATTAGCACTCGTCAGGCAATGTCTATGGGCAACTGACTGCACTCAGACCAAAGGGGGCTGAATAATTACACACACCCCACTTTGCAGTTATTTATTTGTAAAAAATGTTTGGAATCATGTATGATTTTCGTTCCACTTCTCACGTGTACACCGCTTTGTATTGGTCTTTCACGTGGAATTCCAATAAAATTGATTCCTGTTTGTGGCTGTAATGTGACAAAATGTGGGAAAGTTCAAGGGGGCCGAATACTTCTGCAAGCCACTGTAGATGAGTTTGAGATTATTGTCCTAACTCTCAATGCCAGTGGTAAGTTCTTCTCCAGTTACCTGCTTGAAAATATTACCTTACCCATACTTGAGTAACCACAGACCCTACGCCTTGCAGGTGAGAGCTTCTTGCATGACACTAAGGTATCCCATTAAACCCTGTGAAAAAGCAGATTTTTTTTCCTTTACATGAAAAGTTGTCTTTTACTTCTGGGATGACATTTGCGCTAATTTAAAAAAAAAAAAGACATTGTTTTCAGTGATGCATTATGCTTTGAACACTTGGAGAAGGATGAATCTGATTTTTTTAAAGGAAGCTAGTGCCTTTTTCACACTCATGCAAAGCTGTTTTGAAGGTTGCTGTTTTTGCACAGAGGAGGGAATTAGTGAGGGGCTTCACGGACCATTTGTACTTTCCTGATCATATAGCGAGTGCATATTTTACCATAAAATTTAACAGCTTAGCAATTTGTAGTTCTTTTTAGTCATAAAACAGCAGGTCATATGCAATTATTCTTAATCAGTTATTAATATGGTGTGTTGTTAAAGTATTTGACAGTGAACAGACAGGCCCTCTTCCTGATCCACACATACCAATGCCATTTGGTCAGCTTCTGCTCATGCAAGGCTCTGCTTCTTGAGCATCCTGTCAAATAGCAGTATGTCTTGTCTGAAGTCCCTTCGCAGCACACTGAAGTGTTCCACTCTGACCTGGCAGCCAGAGAGGCCTCTCTCTGGGTTATACTGCTTTGGAGTTATTTGTTATGAGTAATTCTCCACATGACTCTCCAGCAGAGGAAATGTGTAGAAGTTACAAAGAGCAAAGAGCTCACTGTTCCAGGGCCTCTGAGTTCACTAGCACAGTTGTAAAGTGAGACTTATGTCGAGGAAATCCGAACGTTAATGTAAAGTCAATGTATTACAGTGTAACCTAATTAAGGATATGGATAAAGGACTCACATTTGTAATGCACAGTGCTGGAAAATTCACCATCGGATTAATTATCTGGTGACCTTTTGTGTTGCAAGTTTTGCCAAAATGGAAAAACAACAGCTGTCTTTACTCTTTATTTGTACGCACGATTACGAAATATGTCTTAATCTCCTTTCAAGTTTCTAACAGCACATGCTAGCTACTATTTCTGTGGCTTGCCCTTGAATATAAAGTGTTTAAAAACTGCTGTGAAGAAAAGGAAACTCAATATCTGCTGTGCACTGGATCCAAAATAAATAAAGCCACTGGAAGCCAGCCACAGGATATTGGGTCATTTTAGTGCTTGTTAAAAGTGTGCATTTGTTTATTTTCACTTTATGCTCTTTTTTTTCTCAGGGCCACACAGCTATGCTTAATTGTGGGTGCTGGCATCCCAAGATTAAAGAAGAGTTCATGACCTGCTCCAATGATGGGTAAGTTTTAACCAAGCATTGTAAGCTTTGAGTTAAAGGCAGAAGCCTCCACGCCCCCGTTGTCTTTCTCGCGCTGTTACATTGCACATGTTGTGCATCCAGTTGTTAAGCTTCACAGTGAGCCGTCTTGATTTTCAGGGAGGAGAAAACAGAAATGGCTTTTAGATGGGCCTAATCTCTTTGTGACTCACCAAGCATGTGTATTTTGTATAGTGAGTTTTGATCTTGGCTGATTTTATCTCTTTAAATGAAAACAAGCCTCTGGTCTTTCTAAACAATAACTGGTTACTTTCCTGTACACTTCATTTACAGGCATAACAAGGAGTCTCTGTTTTACAAACCAGCGTGTGCCATTTATAGTAATAATCATTGAGAAAGTCCCCCAGGACATTGAAGAGTATGCAGTCAGTGAGAAATACCCTTTCTCATCTTCAGAGCACTGCTGATAGCACAGTGACACCCATCATACATAGGCCACACTTCTTTGATACAAAATTAATGTCCAGCATTATATTTAGTAATTCTTACTGTCGGATTTTCAAAGTAATGCTCTCACCGAACAGACTTTTCTTCGCTCTCATCCCCTCCGTCACCAGCAGGGAGTCCTCTAATCCAGACTATGCCTCTGAAGATTGTAGCATGGCCTCATAGCTGTGTGTTTGCACATGGCATATTTATACTGGATGTTGTCCAAATGGAGCCCTTTATTTGTATGCAGTGATTTAGACCAGATCAACCGCTGTCATACACAGATATTTATATTGTTTGCTTCAGACCGCAGAGTTTTAACAGTCAGCGACATCCTTAAATCAGCACTAAACCTGTAGAAGCTGTAATTCTTTGTCCTGTGTATAGGTGTGCGGGAACATTTGTAAGGCAAAGAGTATGACTAAGCTACAGCACATTGATGAGTCTAAGAGAGTGTGACAGACAGCAGTAGAGACACCTAGGGCTATCATCATTAAGGAGAAACAAGGGCCCGACTTTGCGGGCAGCCCGCAGCCCAGTGTTTACCAGTGTTACTGCTCCCCCAGATGTGGAGGTTGGTTTAATTAGCTCTCATTGAGGCTCTGGAAATCCTCCCCTGGCACGTTAGCATTGGGTGTTTCTCCTGGCCAGCTAACAGGAGAGCAGCAGAGAGGAGCGCACAGGGAGCCATTCATAGGCAGAGGGGCTGCATGCGGGAGAGGTTCACAGCAGCAGACCCAGTCGGTGTGGCAAGCTGAGTCTCAGAGATGTGGCAAAGACAGAAAAGGGGGGGGGGGGGGGGGGGTGGCTATGTTGATTTACAGGTGGAGGAGGTTGTTCCTGGTTACATTTTCCCACCTTATTGTGTTGGTAATGTGCTTTGCAACTTGGTGCAGAATTTCACTTTATTGGTGGACACACTGTCCCTGAACCTACAATGTTTTCAATCAAAAATTCCTTTTTGTTGCTTTGGAGCAAACTGCATGTTACTACAAGTCCTAAACAGATAACTTTAAGCACACAAGGTTTGCAGAAGAATGCTTAAAATTGCGATATGTGTGATAAGTTGCTTAAACTACAGTTGCCACAATAAGGTAAATATTAATAATATATATTTGTGGGGGTTTTTGCTTGACTCAGGCTATAATAATTTGGAAGGTTGTCCCTTCATATTAGTTCCTTTCGTTTGCTCACTTTTAATTTATGTGGGTTTACTCAGTGATTTACAACATCACAGATGGTTTGTCGAGGATCTAACTGTCTATGGATCTTTCTACATTAATGAGACTGTTCTGTTGCCATGAAGGTGTGAAACACACAGTACCATCACTGAAACCTTATAGACAACTATGCTTTTCATCATGGATTATTAATGCTTCAGTTATTAAGGACAGTCTTCCTCCTTTTCTTTGTCTCACCATCCACTCCATTCACTTTAGTGAATAAGTATGGATTCTGCACAGGGGCCAGGCGGTAGTCAGTGGACGTCTTGAGAATGGGCCAGCAGTTGGCCAGTAGTATGAGAGGCTGTCAGCTGCTGTCTGTCTGCTTCAATATTAGACCAACATCCAGGCTTTTCCAGGTCTTTCTGCCTAGTTAGAGGCTCTTTGTTGTGTTTACTTGAATAGGTTATTAAGCATGATCACTGGACCGCCCAGCTTCTTAATTAAAGATCCCCCAGTAGTGTGGAATCTCATTCATTAAGGGCTACCTCCCAGCGCCTTGAATGATTTCATTAACCCATACTTTTTTTTCCCCTCCTGGGAGGAAGTGGATGAGAGGGAAGTACTGATAATATAGCAGCAGGGTGTTCTCAGAAACTGTGGCTTGAATAGGGCTTCAGTAGAACTGTGCGAATCGAGTCAGTCAGTGAAAAGTGTTGCGCTGTGTGTGTCAACATTTCACATTCTTCTGTCATTCTGTTTGAGAGCGTGCAGTTGTAAAATGAAACAGTGTTTTCCAACAGTATTCATGTTTGATCCTAAGGAACAAACCGCACAAGTATGAAGCAACTTTAACTGCGTCTGAGTCTTTGGTGAATATTTGAAAGACACAGATTTTATTTCCAAGAAAGTGAAAGCAATACTTGCTGGGTTAACTCTCAGTGGAAGTATTTCTTTGGCAGGGCTGATCTTGAAGTAGTAAAAAAGTTAAAATATAGCTCTGACTTGGTGTATATTAGGAGCTTTTTTAAAAACTTCTAATGCACCAAATCTTTAACACTTAACTAACCACATGGCATAAAACAGTTTACCAAGTATAACACTGGAAAGATTTGTGTTGTTGTTTTGAAGGATAGGACATTGGTGATTCTTGGCTTTACGTACGTAGTTTTATAGTGCCTAGGAGAAGGTTAAAAATCGATGCGACTGAAATTTCAGCCAGTGGAGCACAGAGGACAGGACAAATGGCGACGTTCTAATTGGGCCCACATGTTACTTCTGTCGAGTCTTGAAGCACACTTGAGCATGTGTACACACAAATACACACAATTTGAGGAATGTTTCCAGGAGGTTTGAATGCCAGGGATTCCCTTCGCGCTGGCCTGCTGTCAGGGCTGCAGCTGGACTTGGATGTGTAGCTGTATACAAGGAGACCCAGAGGACAACATGGCAGGGCCTTTTACTGCTGACAAATTGTTTGTCTTTGTCATGTGCTCAAACTAAACATTTGATTTGAAATGTGTCATACTAGAGAGCATCGACAAACACAAAGTCACATAAAGCAGATTTGTGATTTAACGCATGGATAAATTGTGGTAGTAATTCATCTTGTTTTGCGAGAATGGTACTTTTGTGTAAGGCCGTACTTCTGTCTCTCCCTCTCTCTGCTTTTGTCTGCTGTGAGCGCTAATTGATCATCTCTAGCACTCGGATCTTGACGAATTAGCAAGTCAGTTGCTTATCAGTGCCCTTGGTAATAGTTTACTTTCAATTTTAAAGGAAAGGAGAGTTAAATGGATGACATATGAGGAATGACTCCTCAAAGTGTGGGTGAGCATGTTGGGGCAATTCACTGAACTGGATGGGTTCATCCACAGTCCAGCACATCTCCAACTCTTTCCCACCTTTTTTTTTTTTTGCCTGTCCCGTTTGGATCTTTAGCCTTCAGAATTGTTGTCTGAAGGCCAAGAAAGATGCCAAGTGGATTTACTTTACCAAGTGGATCATCATGGCCTTTCTATATTGGTCCATTTGATTGACCTTTATTATAATTATGTATTTATTTTATTTTCGCTTTTTAAAGACGGGACAGACATGACTGGGGGATAGGACAGGGAGAAAGAATGAAAGAAAGAGAGGGAGGGAAAGAAAAATAGAGGGGAGAAGAGATGGTGAGAAAGGGGGGAAGAAAAAAAAGAAAAACAAACAAAACACCTGGATCACCTGTATGGAGATAAAAAAAAAAAAACCAGAAGAGAAAACACTAGCTAACAATAGATACTTTTTTAGTTTCACCTGTTGAGAATGAAAAAAGTAAACAAGCAGAAGAAAACGAGAGCAATACAATAAACAACATCATGATGATATATGGGAATATAACAGTAAATACTAAATATTAAACATTATTGTGCAGCACGTAAGATCGACAGCACACAGTGTGCTTTGTGGTAGGAGCCAAAAAGGGTGTCGTTTGTGTGTGTGAGCACCCGTGTGTACACCTGTGAGCATGAACGCGCTTGTTTTTAAAAGGTTCCTTCATGTAATGATCTGCTAGCTAACTCTTTCCCACCTTACATTGCAAGTGTTCCATATTCTGCCCACGAATGCACATACCATAGCTTTAAGGAGTGCATTAATCCTTTTTGTTCAATTTATAGCCATGGCTGAATTTTTGACTGACAGTAGCCTCTAGTTTTTTACTGTGAGAGCTGTGAAATACAGTGTTTGTTTCTTTTGTCAGCGAACTGGGTCGCAACTTATCACACCTTTGCTTGATTAAATCTGAAAACCTGCCTTGACTCAAGCTCAAGAGATATTTTTCTAGGCATTTTGCCTTTTGTAGTGTATGGTCTCACCCGCCTTGCTACTGAGCAGAAACAATGTTGTGAAAATGTTGTGAAGTTTTGTGAATGAGTCTGTCACTGTACCCACAGCCCATCTGTGCCACAATGGCCACAATCTTCCTCCTTTTGATTCATTGCTTGGGTACAATTGTGTGCATGCCTCCTAAATCCCTCTGTTATCTTCTTTAGCTGTGATGGAAGATTGAGCATCTTCCCTCCTAATCCTCCTTTCTCATAACAGAGCCCCAGTTAGTCAGTCAACCAGGAAACAGGCAATTCAGTCTATCACTGGAATTCGACCAATAAACAACCTTAAACAAGACGAACGCTCTTCTTTTCCGTCTCTCTTCTTCATCCCGTAATCTGGAAAGGTGATCCTAGCAGCCGTCACCCCCACTGGGCCTATAACCTGATGTACAGATAAAACCCGAGGCCTAGGGAGCTGTCACTCCTCAGTTGATGTGTCAACGACTGTGCTACCTCGTAAAGTGCACATGCATGACTGAGGTTGAATGGGTCTCATTTTATTGCATTCACCCCTCTGCCTGTGAAGTGTTTGTGCAAGAAAAGGGGGCTGCTGATTGAAGGGAAAACAGGCCTTTGAGAAATGGGAAATGACAATGTTATTACCTGCTAATGTTTTTTGTTCATGCTGTGTATCATTTTTTAATATATACCTGTTATCCCCTTCCCCCAACCATCCATTTTGGGTTATTTAGACCAAAATACTGAATTTTGCTCTACAAGGGCCCAATATCCACTTACAAGGACATTATACTGCTACTGTTCTATCAAAATTTTAAACGGATATACTCATATGTGGCTCTTATTTTTCTTAAAAACAAAAATAAGGTAAAAAAAAAATCTGGTAATTTTTTGTTTTTACATTCATTGGGCCCCAATATGCCCAAATATCAAAGAGAAATTAAAAATGCATGCAGTGGAAGAGTTCGGGTCTTAGGAGGTTAAAACTAAAATGAACCCCTTTAGATAGCCCTCAGTTTCCCACAAGCATCTTACTCCCGACAAGTGACTGTGTGCAGTCTTTCCCCATCACTTACGCTCTGCTCAGCACTGGTGGGCTCCAGCCTCTCTGCTCTATCCCTCTGACAGCCAGCAATGCCATGTTTTGGAAAGAGTTTCTTATGATAAATACCATTCCAGGTTTTGTGTGGTACATGAAAGGTCATGTTGTCTTTGTTGGCTTGACACTCGCCCACAGTCTCCTGTAAACAGAATTGAGATGTCTGTGTGAGGCAGCAGGTGGACCAATATGTCACTGAGTTTGTGGCTATCGCTCTTTATCCCTCACTCACACACATACACATGGAAATCTGCTGTGTAAACAGCTTACTGTACAGTGCAGAAGCCTCCAGTTTGCATTGGAAAATATGATTTTATACATGTGGCCTTTGCACTTTTTTCCCAGCAGGATTTTTTCTTTTCTGTGATTTAACAGCTTTCATGTTATGTGGATTTAAACACAACTATGCATCAGAGTTTTATTTGACCCTTGCAGGTTTTCACTCAAACCATATGTCTTCAGCTGGCATTTGTATCACATTGTTAGACTTATCCAAACACAGTTGAGTGTGTGTGTCTGTGATTTTGTAGCCGGCCACAGTGGAATCCTTCCCTGGCTGTTAGTAGCAGCCCTGCCTGTATGTTTATACTCCCCTGCTGACCCCGTGACCCAGAGGTCAAGATACCCACTAAAGCAGGCAGTGGGTTCACAGACACATTTGGATGAACCGTGTCTGTCACGAATGTTGGTGGGAGCATGTGAGGTGCTGGCATGTCGATGTGTACTAACACCCTTCCAATAAATAAATGTGGGAGGTGAAGTCTGTCTCATCACTGGTGGGCACCTGAGTTAGTGCTGTTATCATTTTTTTGCCATCTTTGCTTTATCAGTCTGAGATGATGCAGAGCTAGATTAAGGAGAAAGGCAGATAAAAGCATCATTTAAACTCTATATTTATTTGCAATGTACAAAAATGTAAGTATTAAAACTGCATTTTTGTTGCATTTTTTTTAGATGAATGCTCATTCTGAATTTTAAGCTAGCAACATTTGTCATTATGCAGTTTTAGTGGATAAATCAATCAATAAATAGGTTTATCCTCTGTATGACAGCATATGTAGCTTCAAAGCATGAATAGATCGTACAGCATTAATGGTGCCTTCGCAGAAAGTTTCAAGCTCATTTTTGGTTTCGATCCAGGAAAGAACTGTAAAGTGTTACACAGACTGACCTGTATCCATGAGGGCTTATTGTTTTACTCTCATTTTATGATGTTTTGGAATGAAATCTCTCATTTGTATTTTACGACGGGTCTGCATTCAAACCCCCACTCTCAGTGCTCCAGGTTGTGTAATGTGTTCAGCAGATGTAGGAAAGAGAATCAGGACTTCATGGACGCTTCAGACGTACCTGTCAGACTGATCTACTGTTTTGCTCTTCGCAAAACTTCTCACCCTGCGTCACAGAGCTGCCTGACCTAAAGTTTCACGAAATGACGGGGGACACCGTATCGCCACAGTTCTGATTTATTATGGTGGATGCAGGTGTTAAAGAACAAATATGTTGTGAGAGACGGACGTTTTTTGAGTGATTCATGACAACCGGGTTAGGATAAATGAAATGATCTGTCTGTTCACAGCACTGTGCGCACATGGGACCTCAATTCAGAGAAGAAGCACAAGTCTGTGTTCAAGCCTCGCTCCTTCCAGGGTAAGAAGGTCATCCCCACATGCTGCACCTACAGCCGCGACGGGAAGCTCATCGCAGCGGGCTGCCAAGATGGCACCATCCAGATCTGGGACAGAAACCTCAGTGTGAGTTTTAAAACACAAACGCATGCCAGCCGCCGGCAATGTGCAGTGGATTGTAAACATTGGATGTCTGTTTTCTTACGGGCTCAAGTACAGAGTCATGAGACTCAGGTCACAGGCCAGAGAGGTCAGAGGTCGGCAAATCGCTAAGCCCAAAGAATTTAAAATGCTTTTGTCTAAACTGGAAGTAGCCCAGTCTGAAGTATTGATGTGATCAAATATTTGATCTGATGTTGATACTGGGGGAAAGCCAGCACATGTTATGACCCCCCTAGAGCCTCTCCCCTAGCATGGCTTGAAAGAGCTACTTATGTAACAGAATTAACTGATGGTTAATGATTGAGGTGAGTTACATGAAAGTTGCTGGGAGGCCCAATCACAATTTCCCCCTGCACATTTTCCATTTAATTAGGTAATTAGGAAATTAAGTGATCAAAGTGTACATTCCTTTCCTCAAGATTCACATCGTTGAGGTAATAGTTGATCTTGGCTTCTGGCAAGCAGTGCACTCACTTATTTGGCTCTTTTCATTTGAGTTATTTGACAAATCAACACTGTTGATAAAAATGACTTCCATTCAGGGTTGAGAAAGCATGACGTCCATCAGATCTTTTGGGTGACTCGAAAGTTTTTTTCACTGATTCTTACTCCGTAACACATTCTTCAATGTCTTCTTACTAATTTGCTTCATCTTTTCTCCTTCATGACTGTCGCAGTGATGTGATGTCATTGCCTGGGCTCCAAATGCTGCTGTTTCCTGTTTATTGGCGACAAGGCATATCTGACAGTTTATTGTTCTTCTCATTAGTCACACAAAACATTTACCCCCATGAATGGATGGGAAGATGAGAAAGGGAAAAAGAGTTTAGTGGACCTACAGCAATCAATTTAGCAGGCATCATTGCATTCTGGGAGATTATAGGCTGATATTTTGTCATCAGAGAGTCCTTAAACGCTGAAAACGTAGATTTTAGGATTGAACATAAAATTGAATAAGGATTATTCATTATGCTTCTATTAAACATATACACTGCTTAATAGAAGCCAGTTTAAGGACAGTTTTTGACTATTTGTCAGTATAAGTCTAATTTTAACTATCTGAAGAATAATAAGTTATTTTTCAGTACATTTGTTCTCTAATTCTTTTTGTTCCACTTCATATCCTTTCATCTGTTCAGCTCTATCTGTGGTCAGGGGTGAATGCTTTTGTTATTTTGTGTGAGAACAGAAATAGTAATAGTAAGCTGTAGTGAGTGAGTTGGAACAGACTCATTGGGCATAAAAGCTTATCCAGATTAGGGAAATGGGAAGTAGTCGTCATGTTAATTAATCCAACAACCGGCTTCATAATCAAATACAGTGTAGTTTGTATGATTTTTTTTTTTTTTGTGTGGCTCTAACGGCTTTCCTATTGTAAGTCTTTGCTTCTATGAACCCCACTTTATATAGACTCCCTTCTCTGCTCCAGTCACCCATCATCCCACCCCTGTGCTGCTCACAGCAGCATGCTTTTTGCAATTGGGTTAAAGCTCTCAAAATTTATTACCCCTCCTTCTCCAAGCTAAATATTTACCCTGCGTCCCATAGCAGCTTACAATAGTCATGGCTGTTTCCTGACCACTGGAGCCTGTCCTCTCTGAATGGCTCAAGAATTTAGTTGGTGCCCTCTGCCCTAATCAGCAACCTGTGCTGCTGACTCGAATTTAGCCACAAGCCTAAAAAGGAGTTGACCTCCCGATGCTTTTATTGCTGCTCCCTCCCCCCGCTTTTAAATGAGGCCTATCTGCTGTTGTATTGCCACTATTACTCATGGCAAGAATATGCAGGCAGATCAATCATGATCAATCTCATACATGACCTTGATCTATGGCTCAGTCTGAAGAGAAGCTATTGAGAGTGACACATCGCGCTCTTGAACCCTGACATGAGTTGATTGATCCTGCGATGGGAGTCAAGTAGGTCTCGTTCGGTGCACTGCCACAGAGGGTGATTGCATGTTCATTCCCTGACCAAAGGGGTCGGTGCCAGGATTGCAAGACTGCATTTAAATGGTTGCCAGGTAATGTGCACTTTGTGATACTGGGTGCATTGATGGTCCAGGTTTTTTGCTCCAAAACATTACCACAGAGACCTGAGGAATGTTATGGCGTCATAGGTGAACTTACATGCTTCCAGACTTCAAAGTGGGACCCCAAAAGAGGTGGTTTTGAAAAACTACACAGTGCAGAGTATTACGGTTAGGTGGTGAATCAGATATGCAAGCAAAAAGAAAAAAAATCTGCCACACTTTCAAGCTTTTGAATAAGAGCAATCAGTAAGTGTTAAGCTGGTCCTGCTGTGTCTTACTTTGATCTTATATTACTCTTGATATAAAAGTAATTAAGAGTCCAGACTCAATTTCATTCCATTAATCACTCTTATAACACTGCTTTTTCTGTCTAGAAGTGGATTTCGGTTTGGTAAGTGTAGGAGTTGAACATAGCTGAAATTAGTTTTCCACTTGATCTGAAATAGAGATATTAATTGAAAAGAAAGATATTCAGAGGTAGTTCATTATTGACTTCATTATTACATGTGTGAGAACATTGACTTACTTAATGATTAGTAAGTCAAGGTTTTTGTCTTGCCAGAGACATCAAATATACCGATGAGATCCTCAAACTAGGAAAAGACCTTTAAAAATTCATAGCATAGATCAGGTTTTTGTTTGGGAAGTTAAACAAGCAGCATTAATCTTGACAACAGATTTTGAGGTTGTTTTAGTCATAGTTTGTTTTTTTATTAAAATGCCATTTAGTTTTATTCATAATTTAAGCATCTGAATTGTTTCATTTTATTAGACTAAATGTCATAAGATTACAGTAGACTAAATCTAAAGTTGATTCAGTTGACCAAAATATAGAGTGTAAACTTTTTTTTTTTTACCTGTGAGACCTGCTTCGTGTGAAATGTGTCCCTATGTCCACCCGTCTCTTCCTCCAAAGCGTTAACATTTTGCTGAGTTTTCATTAGAAACAAGGAGTACAGTAAATAGTTGTACCGTTTCCTGGGGACAGATTAAATGTGCTCATCTAACCTTACCATAGAAGGACATCACTTCTGATTGGATCACTTCCAAATGCGTCCCACCTTTCTACACAATTTAATTAGTTTCGATTGGATCTCGTCTCTCCAGCATGCCTCTCGTTTTTGCTCGTTGATGAAAGTGTTAACACCTTTCATCAGCTTTTTTTTAACTTGTGCATTAGCTTTTGTTTAGTTATCGTCTTGCTTTCACCAGGAAAAAAAATTGTCATTAATAAAACTGTGATGAAAAGTATTGGTCAACGAAATTAGCACTGATTACAAGGGAAGCTATTAAAATGCCACTGAATAGCTTACTGCCATGAACCTCTCAGTGCAGGGTCCTCTAGAAGTTTGATTAACGCACCTTCAGAACATAGTATTTTCACTGTAAAGTAGTAAATCCAGTGGGTGCTCAAAGATAAATTAGGAAAGGCGATCAGAACCTCTTAAAGTCAACTCATGTTTCTAAATGATCTAGGATTTGACAACACGTGAGAGCATCTAAAAATGAATAAATCCACCAAGCACTCTAGAGGCATCATAATCATAAACATTTATGACATCTTAGTCATATCTTAGTCCCGTCATTTTGACTTGCTCATTGTTTTTCTCATTGCCACACACTTTGATTCTCTGTCTGACTATGCTGTATATGGGACTTCTCATAGGCGGTGTATCGACGATTAGACATGTCTGAAAAGTGAAACCACTGTGGTAGCGCCTTAAACCTGCATTCTTTCTAATACCCAGCAGGAGGCAACTCTTCTAACTGAAAAAAAGAAATCCCCATTATAGAGAAGCCTATAGCTTATTTTGTTCTCTGAATTTATGACCCTAGTGTCACTCGCTTTTAGATTACTGTCAGATCCACCCGTTGCTCATCACGTAAGTTTTCAAAACATCAAGACTATCTCTGTCTTATACATACAGTCTAGGTCCACTAAAAGATGTTAGAGAAGTGGAAAGCAATGCCAACGCTTTCATTGTTGTGTCCTTTTTTGACCTTGAAGGGACTTGGAAGAAAAGAGAAGCATGTGCAAAATATTCCTGCCATCTATAGCCTTTTGTAACTGAGACATAGAGGAATACAGTTACTTTACCATAGCGAACATTTGGATTATCTAGAACCTCTTCGCCACCACCACTTGTTGATTTCCATGAAAGATCAGAGCAGCTGTTAGGACTGTGGTTTGGCCACTCGATCCTCAGGGAGTAACAGAGGTCAGAATGAGATGTGAAACTAACTGAACACTGTTCATCAAGTCTTTCAGGTGTGCTGTTGTAAAAGTATGAAAGGAGCTGAGATAAAGAGCCCTGCAGTATTTATGTAATGCTCTGATAGCGTGATTTGGAACAGTTGGCGCTGCGGTAGATTGTTATCATAGTCTGCTCAGGATGAAACCCAATGCTGTGTTCCTTCAGCTATGTATCAGCTCGTGCTGCCGAATGTGTGCGCGCATACGTGCATGCATATATGGAAGACTTTCATAATTTACTGGATGCTGTTTATAAAAATACGCACATTAGCTTTCTGAAAAAAATCTTAATCATTTAGCTTCGTGCCTGCTGGCTGGAGAAGAGGCTATAGCTTACAGAGGATGTCACAAGGCACGAGTGAAGTTTCAAACAGTGTACGAGAATCTGGTTTCACAGGCCGGCTGTGTAGATTAGCACAGGAAGCAAACGCAATGGCATCTGCTAATGCCAGCCAACATCAGGACAGTAAATAAATACTCAAGCTTTCACAACAGCAGTATATGATCTAGAAATAGCTGACGGGGGTGTATGTTTGCAGTATGCATCTAGAACAACCACAAACTACGTATTAAAGGTGCTGCTTTCCCCCAGTTTCTGTATAAACTATTTATGAAAAAAAAAAACCTCTGTCTTATATTTACACCCATTTAGCATCTTTTTCTCAGTTTTTTCCTTTTCATTTTTTGATAATTTACTCCAGATTCAGGCAAGGGTTTTCCTATCTGCTGTCTGGTTGTTTGTTTGGATGACAAAAGGAAGTGCTGAAACGTATTTTCAGTTCAAAGAAAACACACAGACAAAAGTATAATGTAACAAAAGGACATGAAAGGGGTCAAAACACAGCATGTGCTTACAGCAGATGGTGTTCATCTTAGAAAGAAAGATGTCAGATGAAAAGATGAAAGAAAAACCACATCGCGGAGTGATTCATCACAGGTTGAACAAGTACTCATAACTTTTCTTATTAGTCGAGCTGACGAAAACTGCGGCTGTGCATTTTGAGGTCACGGAACAGGTTGATTCAGATGGGAAAAAAGCACATCTGTGCAGTTCTTTCGTGGAGTTATGTAAAGAAGATTTCATCACCTTCCCCTCGCTGAATATTTATGTTGTAATATTTACATGTTTGATGCCATTTGTTCTCACCCTGAGACTGCACCGCTTATGCACATTTTCCTGCAAACCCCTAAAAGGAGCCTCAGTTCATATCTGCTCCGCTGGCTAATTTCATGGTGTGCAACTGAGCAACATGCTAAGACAAGATAATTACAAGAAAACGGTTCATGAGCAAAAGCCTCCTGTTCACAGTGTCCTGACTCCACCCAGTTGGTGGTTACCATCCATAGAATGGGTGCAGAGTTACATGAATGCATGTTTGGATACGCCCCTATTGCCCATTTGCAAAGCTCAGTAGTCACAATGGTCATTGCAAGTGATTGCAGGATTAAAATGGGGTCTTCCAAGGGCTACGCATATTATATGTTATGTTTTATCTGCTACTTATTAGCACTGAAATAGCTTGCATAAGATTAAAAAAAATCCAGTTTCTGTATTAAATTGACCTCTTGGCTTCGCACTTTCCACCAAGTCAATTTTGGTGCAGTAAAAAATGAATAGGCAGATATTTGTAAGATAATTGTGGAGAAAAATGGAAATAAGTCAGAGGCAATCTATGAGTAAAATGATGATGGGGAGCAGAAAATTATTCCAGGAGAGACTACAGAGACTAAATGGCCGAGGCCTGAAGAAGTGTAATCCACGTTATCTACAGTCCAAGGTAACAGTGTTATCTGTCTCGTGCAAGTTAATAACTTCCCTCCACTTACTTTGGAAGTGAAGTATGGCCTCGTTTCCTTCTGTTATCGCCAGGGCACATCACTCATTCACCTCACGCTCCACTCTCTCCTGCAGTTTTTGCCAGCTTTTCTCTATATTTCTGCCTTATCTGTCTTCCACACTGTGTGCTTCAAATTCCTTATCCGTCTCTTTTTTTTGGTCTAAAGCCTGCGTTTCTGCAATTCTCTTTCCACTGATTTATTTGCATTCCGTTTGGGATTAATGAAAGTGGAGCTATATAAACCAAGGTTATGTTTGTTTGAGTGTTAGCAAGCCTACTTCCCAGACTGTTGCTTCATCAGCGCCTATTAATGATCGATCTTTGAAATCTGACTGTTCTCAGGTAAAAGGCGCTGGGAAGTAAACGGGAGGAAGCAGAGAGAAGGGATGGTTACTAGGGGCAAGCATTCTGGATATCCCCATGAGCTCTTGGATTGCCTAGTTGATTGATTTGGAAAATTATTAGATGAATCAGCAATGGGGAAAAAACATCTCTAGACGAAAATCTACAATTCTGTTAATCTCTTGCTCTTTTTGCACTCAGGAAGTGCAAGAAATGGTACAGGCGTGTTGGGAACCACTATTTATACAGGGTAGACGTTTGAATTGGCTGGGAATCGTCAGGAATAATCGTTTAAATCTTATTATCTGTCTTTACCCTGCAGACTACAAAGATAAGTCCATTCACTCTGTCTTTTCTCACCTCTATACCATGACCTTGAATGAAATGCCATTTAGCCTTCTTAGCTTTCACTGATACATGCTAGTCATCACAGCCAAGATGAGTAGGATCACGTTCTCATTCTGTATATAGCAACATCCCAAGGAAATGTTCACAAGGGCAGAACTTTACTCACAATTTAGTGAAAACGCTGCCTCAAGGTTGTAATTTGCGATGTGCAATTTACCCCTATGTTTTCATTGCAGCTGCTTTTGCCCTGTAGCCTGTTGGGATGCAACTGTACCAGCTCTGTTTTAGAATTGCACATACCCATTTAGCAAAATAACAGTTATTTTCAAAAGTCAACTAATATGCTGATTCAGTAAAAACAAAAATCAAACCCAAAAAAAGTATTCAGTTTACATTCACACGGGACAAAAGAAATCTTCACATTTGAGCATAAAGTACAGTTTCTAAATTCCTGCCAAATAAAAATGATTGACATTTTTCTGTCTTAAACTGGAAAATTATATGACAGGAGGCAGAGGCTATCCCTGTTGCCTCACAGCAAGAAGGTCCTGGGTTTGACTCCAGTCTGAAGTGGACTTTCCCGTGTGGATCTCTTTATGTCTCTGTGGGTTTTCTCCCACAGTCCAAAGACATACATGGGATTAGGTTAATTGATGAGTCTAAACTGACCGCAGGTGTGAACATGGGTGTGATTGGTTGCCTGTCTGTGTGTGACAGATTGACAACCTGTCCAGGGTGTACCCGGCTTCTTACCCAATGGAAAATTATGACTGAATAACAGTTATTATGCTAGTCAGCACTGAGGTATTTAATGATAATGGGTAAAATCGAGGGTAATTACGCTTAAGTTAGAACTATGATAATAAACTTTTTCATTTTAAATGCTTAGTCTTATGCCAACCAGTTACTGGAATCAGCTGTGCATATGTAGACCTTGTTTTCCATTAGCTTGAAACTATAACTGTGTGTCATGAGCATTTCATGGAAGTGTGTAATCACTGGCGGTGGCAGAGATGAAGCAGGCTGATCATCCCAGTCTCTTACTGACTAGGATGAGGTGGAGTTGAGGCGGGATGCACAAAGGGCAGAATGACATAAGCGCAATGGCATTTAAAGCACATGTAACAGAGTCTGATTGGCTCGCAGAAGGCAGGCAAGAAAATGATTGGGCCAAAGTGATGACTGCAGAGCTGAGATTGATATAAACAGTTGATTAGCCCGAGCACCCAGGAATACTGGAACCAAACTGAACATAGATCTCTCTTACTGAACATAAGCTTCTTAAAATGATAAGGATTTAAAAAAAAATATTATGGCAAAGCATCAACGTGTAAGTAGAAATTAAGGGCTCAGAAACAGAACCTTGTGAAAATCCATATATTAGTGGCACCAGTTCAGTTCAGTTTCAGTTTTATTTGTCATATGCAAGTTAGCACAGGGTCAACATTGGAATGAAATGTGTTTGACGAGCAGCAGTCACTCAGCAGCACCAGAGCCCATTAATATTTCACAATTTCTGTGCCAAATTATTTCCTCAAATAATAATAATTAAAAATTGAACAGAACATATATTATTAAATTAATACTTAATAGCCACACTTTGAAGAGTATGAAAAATAATCTTGTCCACTCCACTAGCTGCTACTGTCATCTATGCTTGTTGCACATGTTGTCGAGAAGTGGAATTGTTGATATTGTGCATTGCTAGTTGTTGTTACTGGGTGCCGATTGTGGCAAACCACTCATTCAAAGATGGCTAATATACCAAAGAGTGACCCCTGGCAGTGATAGTGTGTCTTTCGCCTGTTGCAGGCTACTAAACTGTGTGCAGTAAGAGTATTAGAATACCATTTCAGGTAGGAAAAAATCAAAATACCATCTGTCAGGCAGGGACTTAAAAACTTGCCAAGATAAATGTCTGTGGTCTTGCTGAAAAGAGTGGAGAGTGTGGTGTCTTGTTGGTATTTCATAGGCTCTAAGAGGGCTTTATAGTTAAATATATAATTTGGTGCTCATAGTGCAAATGGGAACCGTGTGTTGTTTGGAAAACACAGGGAATGAAAAGGTCTTTTTGTTACTACAGCAAGACTAAAATGTCTTGCTACTGAAGCAGAGCAGTGGCAGTTCCATGCAGTGGTTTATCAAGAGGTTGTAATAACTCTTTTTAACACTGATGATTAATATTGACCGAAAAAACGTTGTGTTTATGGAAAAACTACTTATCAAGACTTATCGCATTTTTTTTCTAGCTGTCGCTTTGTCTGTGATGTTTATGTGATAAATATTAACATGTTTAACATTTTTGTCCAGTTCTTTCTATTTGTGTCACTTGCAAAACAAACAGAAGCGAACTGGGATCTTTAGATAGGATCTGTATCATGCAGTTGTAATATACATCATTATGAAACCATAAACCTGCACCATGGCTTGTAGAAAGTGATGTCGCTAATGCGTCGCTTTCTCTTTTTCCGTCTTTCTAGGTTCATACAAAGTTCCACTGTCGGCAAGCCCACACCCCAGGATCGGACACCTCGTGCCTCAGCTTTTCTTATGATGGCACGATGCTTGCTTCACGTGGAGGTAAAAAAAACAGAACATTAAATAAAGTTTTTAAAAAAGCCTTACCCTTATCTGCCAAGCTTAACAGCCACAATTTGAAGTTCTGGTCATCAGTACCCAAGCTAAGAGGGTCTGTTTTAAGGTCAAAGATCACTGTTGGGAAGCAGTGGCTTTTCAGTCTGAGTATACAAATAAGCATGGATCATTAACAGCAACACCCTGCAGACTTAGCTTGGTATGTAATCTGGAGAAGAGATGTCTAGCACAAAGGTAAACTGGAATAACTCTGCATAGGAGACCTCCGCTTCACATTATTCTGTAATGTAAATGAAAAATAACTCATACAGCCTTGTTCTATGTTAAGGAGGATGCGCTGCACTATAGTAAAGTAAATAACCTTCAGGAAAGTTTTGTCTGTGGTGACTCACAATTTACAGTTTGCCTTTTGTCCCCAACTGTTATTTTTTCCCCCCCCTAGGCGATGACACTCTCAAGATGTGGGATATACGCAACTTCAGGAAGCCAGTGAATGGAGTTAGTGGTCTGACCAACTACTTTTCCATGTGAGAGTCTTAACTGTCATCTTAATTATAATCTGCCTGTTTGTTGCTGTAAGTGCTTACATATGCATTATTACCCAATAATGCATGTCTGTAACTTTCCCTGTTAGGACCGACTGCTGTTTTAGCCCAGATGACAAGCTTCTGGTGACGGGGACGTCGGTGAAGAAAGATGAAGGAAATGGGAAGCTTGTTTTCTTTGACCGCATTTCGTTTCAGAGGGTCTACGAAATAGATGTCACCAACGCAGTAAGTTCTGCCTCAAATCCCCAACAACCACAGCAACAAGATGTTTTATAGCTCGTTGATGTGATATGTTAGTTACAAACAAAACGGTGACCTTGAACACATAACGAGCAGTGGAAAAGATGATGAATACACAATGACACATAATGAAATCAATATGACAGTCATTCCTTCTCAACATAAGTGGTTTGCGCTCAAGCAAAACTGAAGCATCTAAAATGTTTTGAAAACACAACAGCAGTAGTCTAAGGACTCATTTAAAGATCTGTTTAGCCCAATGCATTCCACTGCTTTTTTACGATTTCAGCTTGAAATGTGCGTTGCAGAATTTGAGCTAAACTCAATAAACAACTCTACAAAACTGCCTTAAATTATCATTTGAGCTAAAGAATGACTTTCTGCAGATAAAGAAATGTGGGTTTGGTTTTTTCTTTTTCTCTATCTAATAAGTAGCACAGTTGTCTGGCAGTGACTAGACATTTTCCTCTGTAAATCACTGTGTGTGAGCAGAATTCAACTGTGAACAAAGTATAATATAGCATCATTGAGGTAAGAAAAAAAATCAGAGCTCTATGAGCTGAGTTTTGAAGGAGAATAAAGGCAAGTTAAAGGTAAAAGTGGGGCAATGTGACCTTTCCTTACTGCAATATTCCCACAAACCTATTGGCAGGACAGCTATTGACACTTTTATGCGCACTGCCTTTGAGTTATATTTGAAATTTAATTATCTAAAAACACAATCCACACGTCCCATTCCCACATACAGAGTACTCTGTCAGACACATGAGCATGCTCTGTACTTTTACACTAATCCCGCTTTCTCAGAAATCCATTTGGTGTGGGCAACCAGCCATAGGTGCTGAAATGATTTGCAGAGGTGCTTTCGACAGTAGAAAGCACTTTTTTTTGCTGCTTCCTGCTCCTCCGCCTCTTTCTCTCAATCTTCAAACCCTTTTCAGAGATTTAATGGTGTCTATCTATAGACATAACATTGAGTCCTGACTGAAACTAATGCTTTCTAACTCAGTTTCCTCGGCTGAGGCATGCTCCTTCCACATAGGCCATTGAATGAACAAGAAGGAGAGGGGAAAGAGAAAAGACTGTGTGTGTGTGTGTGTGTGTGTGTGTGTGTGTGTGTGTGTGTGTGTGTGTGTGTGTGTGTGTGTGTGTGTGTGTCCTCCAACCCTGCCAGCCAGCTGCTGTTATCTTGCAAAACTTGGCACAGCATTCACACTAAGTGCACACCCCACTGCTCAGCTGCACTAACTGACGGGAGTGGAAAAATGGTCCGTTTTTTAATTAAACCTGAAATTAAACATTATTCATTCCTGTTTTATAATTGCAATTTAGCTGTCTTAAATAAAATGACTGAGTTTAAATCTAAGCTTTCAGGTGTCCATACACTTGGTAACTTTTGTCATATTGCCCATGTTGTCGACACAAAATGAATTCTCTGATTTCTCTGTTGGTTACAATGTTGCCAAAAAAGAACAGCTTGTTTTAACATCGTGGTACCCCCTCACTGTCAACTGATTGACACACCAATACCATGAAGTGTATGTACCAAGATACCTACCAAGTTTTTCGTTATTGTTTATGAAATTCAAAGCCACATTTCTTCTCTGCGTGAGTGGTCTTGCTTTTTTAAAAGTCTTCTGCTCTCTAAATAGCTAGGGCTTTTGATTGGTGACAGTTAGAAGACGACACTCCACAAACCTGACAGGACTAAACACTGACGCGTACACTTGACCTCTGAGTGTAATGATAATGCTGTCATTCAGAAACGGTGGCATTATTAATCTGCAAACACCATAATCCACATATTTTATGTGTAGTTCTCAGTCATTTAGACAAAGCAGTTAAAGTTGTCTTTTATTTAAGTATTTGAAAAGCCTCACAAACACTTACACACTTGTGGTTATAACATTTGCTCTCACTTTAACTATAGGTAGCATTAAAACAAAAGACCTCAGATTCTTTGGGTCAAAGAGTCTGTGCAGAACTTAACAGCCTCCTCCTCCTTTGCATCACTCTGTGGACGTTTGTCTTCTCTTTCCCTTTACTGAAGAGGGTAAACATTTGGAAGTGATTTTTCCATTGGCCTTTCACTTGCTCCACCATCTGCCATTCGAAGAACCTCTGGAAGTGTCAGCTCAGTTTCACTTAAAGGATGGCAAAATACCTCTTCCTGTCTTTTGACACTGTGAGCCGTACAGAAATCCAGTAGATTTCCCACAAAATCCAGCCTAATGCGGCAGAAAAAAAGATTTTAGATTAAGGAATGATGCAAGCTGCAAGTCGTCTTGGCAGTGCTTTTATTTGTGTTAATTGTACTAAATTCCCAAAATTTACAACCCCATTTGCAAAATAGTTTGGACACACTGTGAAATGTAAATGAAAACAGAATGCAATGATACAATCCACCAAAGCCCTATTTTTAAACCAGATAATGGCAACATATCAAATAGTTGCCTAATTTTATTACACTTTTTATTTTTATACCAGCTGCATGTTTCAAAAAAGTCTTAAATAAAGCAAAATAAGAATGAAAGTTGTTTAATGCTAGAACAGCAAAACAGCATTCAGTTAAAAGGGGCTCTGTTTTTACAAGTAAAGAATTTTTCTGTGGGATGGTTTGAGTAGATTTCAATGGATGTCACATTAGAAACATGGCATGGCTTTTTAACAGAAGTCACGGCACGGGCTCGTGGGTGCTTATCATTGAAAAAAGTCTGTCACTGTCTCCACAAATGTGAGTTAAATTTCTACCACACAGACAAAAACCTTAAATGAACAAAAACCAGCAATCCTGTTGTCTTCTTTGGGTCTGACTACTTTGACTGATGTGTTTTCCCTCCAAAAGGAACTTAATCCTGATATGGATTCTGTCTCAATCTGATTTATTTGCTTTTATATGTCCTAAAACCTCTCAGTTTGTTGGCCCACAGGGACACAGAAATAAAGTAAGAAACAAAGAAATGTTTGTGTTTAAGAATCAGAACTTCTTCTAAAACATGATTTAAAAGCGTGGTTGGTTGCAGGAGGAATGATTTATAGACTGTCTAGCTTAGACCATTTTTTTCCTGTGTTGAGTTGATAAACTTCTTCACCCCACCCGCTGACCAACAACACAGCAGTTCAAGTATAAATCGGTCACCCACACCTGCTCGTATCAGTACGTTAATTCGATTTTCTAAAGTAATTTTGATGTGTGAATTTAGTTTTGTGCAGCAGATCAGTTATCTCCAGCATGCACTCGGTGAACCTGATGAATGTGCTATTTACTATGTTTACATCAGCCGTCAGCTCTCGGATGGCTCCAGAATTTAAGTGCAGTCTTTATAAAGTGGCGTACCAAGCAGGCGAGTGAAAGGAAGGGCCACCAATCATTTCTAACTAAACAGTCTACATAACCTCAGACCTGGATTCTGGGGTGCGCTCAGGAGCAGAGGCTGTTTCAGGCTTGTTTGGTAAATATTTCAGACACGCTTAAGCTTATCTTAGTCCATCAGATGGGTCAGAAACCAGGTGAGATCCTGTTTACTAAAAAAGCATCAAGCTTTGGCTGCATTTCAAATGGAGGCTGAACCCTGCAGCACTTATGCACTTTCTGTAAATCTGTGTGTGTGTGCATACTTCTGTGTGCCGATTGTCATTTTATCTATATATGCACATTTGATCCCAACTACATATGTGCACCATAAATCACAAATTTAATTCACGTTATTCACGCGGTATTGGCCATATATTATTGATACTCCACAAGCAGAATCACAATGGCAAAGTGCAGACCTCAAGGCCAGTAGTCCACTTTCCAATGATACCTGAGATTGTAAACACAATGATGATGATTGGTTGTGCTTCCATCCATCTATTTCCTGCAACTTAGCTGGACGCAACAGTCTAATGCTGCCATTCTACTAGTAAAAGCAGTGCTTGGTCACTGTGGCACAGCCAAAATTATTGTATCTGTGTGCTGTCTGTGACAACTTCGTGAAAATCGCAAATATGTCTGCTGCAACTCTGTCGTCTACATTCACATTAAACTGAAATCTACACTGGCTATTTGCATTCAAAGTCCAGCCAGAACCTCAGAGAGTACAATTGTAAATTCAGAAACTCCTCAATAAATGGTAATGTACTTGCAGTTTAATTGCAGAATGACATAGGCACCCGGTAACGTTTTTATATAGGAATATGACCAGAATACAACCAGTTGATTTTAGTCCCTTATTGGAAAGAGACTCATCACAGAGTTGTTGAGCTCATCAACGCAGACTACCCAAGGCTGCAATGTTCTGGCACTCTGTGTTTACAAGTTATGCAGATCTTCACCAGTTTGTCTGAAAGTGAGTACCGTCAGTCCAAGTTGGACTGCATTTGCTTGGAGACAGGTTGCCTCCTATCAGGTGCCCTGTGCATTCACCTTGCAGTCCAAAGTGGTCACCCAAAGACTGAAGATGCTGCAACATCAAACTCTGGGCAAACACAGATTTTTTTTGCCCTCTAGTCTAAAGAAGGTTGCTGTCTTATCTCTGCTTTAGTGTGAGTGAGCCATAAGCATAGATAATATAGACCTCAGTCTCCCTAGGCAACGTGGCTGGGGAGACTCTAGCAACTTAATGGTGACATTGAGGTGTTTCCAAGCTAGCAGAAAGATGAAATCTCTTCAGCATACCCAGAACATTCACAGATGCCCAAACCAATCTCTCCTGGCTTTATTCAGTGTGGAGTATTGGCTGCTCTGCCTTACACCTCTTCTAAATGACTGAGCTCCTAAAAGATAATGTGAGGAATGGTCTAGCATATTTGGGTAAAGATTGGAAAAAATTAGAGATTTTGGTAGAAACTTTAAATTTTGTTGCAAAGTCTAATATAGCAAGAATTAGACATTAAATGGTGCTTTGAATTCTGCTTGATCAGTGCTTCATTTCTGGAAATCGAGCACCTTTTAAAGTAAGATGCATAAATGCATCTCCAAACCTCCAGCGCTGAATAACTGTACAGTGTTTAAAGTGCAGATACCAACATTTAATTTTCTTCTTTCCTTTAGCTACAAAAACAAAACCTCTGAAGTGAGCTGTTCTTCTTTTACAGCTCACTGAAAGTCAGCGGTTCTCTTTACCATACCTTTAAAGGGGACTTTTGACACTTACCTGTGTCCTGTGTTTTCTCTTACCAAGCGTACCTTGGAAGTCAGCACAGAGTTCCAGTCAGGTAGTTTGTGCTATTTGTAGACTTCTTGGAGCGTAGCCCTCTTACTGTGTAGCGGAGTTGCTTAAACTAGCATTCTTCTCTCTTTTTTCCTTCTGCTGCGTTCATTTAACCATTATAACTCAGTCTTTCAGAAGCAGTGCACATTTGGATCCACTCACCAGCAGCCAAACAAGAACTACAACTGACTGTTATGTCTCATTAGTGCCTTATTTCATAATCGGCATATATATTGGCCAAGTGGCTGTTGTTATGTTTATCCATAGTCAGTCTTCGTTATTTTAATCTGATGGAACGTAGAAGCATGTTACTGAAGAACTGACTGATTAAAGTTTCCTCTCTCATAATGTGATGTAATTTTGTGGACTTGAAGTGTAAACAGGGGTTCCTGGAGTATAAACATGCTTCTCTGAATATCTGGAAAGCAGTCTGGACTGGACTGAGCTGTGCTTGGCTGTGGGTTTTTCGGTGGGTGCAGCTGGGATTGGCTCCGCTGACCTAGGTCGTTTTAGGCTGCTCAGGTTTTTATGTTAGATTTGCTCCACTGTTAACACAGTTATTTTCAGAGGTATCAAAAAGCAAATTTTGCTTGGTTGTTGTTGTTTTTTTAACTTGACTAGGTAGCTGTTCTGGCCTCTTTGTCACTCATCCTGTTGCATTGGCTTTTCTGAGTGCGTGCTTTGACAGGACCTGTGAAGTGAATGTCTGCATTTCTCTGCATGACTGTCTTTTGTTGCTTTAGCAACTTTGATAGGCCAATTAATTACACATTTAAACTGAAACAAATCCACAGTTTGTGAAATTATAATTCATGCACGCTGGTATGTGTTGGGACACACATCTATCCCAGACCAAATAGTTTCAGTGCTGGATGAGTGTGTGTGAGACTAGGTGAATGAGCCAGTGTATGTATTGCACATGCATTTGTATTGGAATTATTAACTCAAATCATGCATGTCCCATTGTAAGAAAAGAGTATGCGAGGCGTGTGTTCGGCACGTTCTGTTTCTAGCATTTTTCTAGATCCTCCAATTAATTACAGCTGGCTCATCTGGTTGAGCAGATTAACCCTCGTCTGTCTCATGAGTGACACACCACTGAGCTACTGGCTTGATGGTGCAAATATGTATGAGGCGTGAGTAAAACGAAGCCTGGTTGTGTGATTTTAATTTACCGAAAGCATAGATAGTCTTAATTGTGTGTTTGGAAAATGGGTCAGCGTAAAGCAATTTTATTCTTTCATGCTGTGAAAGAATATCTTGGTTTATAGAACACTTGTAGACTCTTTATAGTTTTCATATCAAAGAGCTAGGCGTGTTTTCCTCTATGTACATTTATGTACAAGTCCTCCCCTGTCTGTTCTTTTGTGTGCATGTACGTGCTTGTGTATGGATGATCACATGTGTGCTATTGAGACGCCTTCCTCTGGTATCCTGGTGGGAAGCTGAACAGCTGGGCGTTAAGCAGCTTTCACTCTCACAGAATCCCAGGACATCCCAGTCATAGTCCTACCTACCCCCATCCAACGCTTCTGTCCCAGACCCCATCAGATTGCCTTCTCTGTTCCATATAAAGACGTACTAAATGTCTGTACAACTACAGGACATACAGACCACAAGCTTATCCACAGATAAAGTGTGTGTTAACAATAGCCCAGAATTAACCACTGAAGGCTGTGATGATCTAATAACGTGTGCAAAGAAAGCAGAGACAACTGCAGGGGGTTTCGAGTTCTCTGCTGTAACTTGCATATCACAGAATGAACAGAGTCTTCGTCATTATGACTACATTTCTTACTCTGCCCCTGTTTTGTCTGTATTTTTCTTTCTCTCTCTCAGACACACACACACAACCAAACCTCTGGATAAATGTGGTCACATTTGCGTATTGGCACTGGGCCATCTGTCACACACAGACTGAGGGATCCAGGCCTCATCCCAACAACCAAATATAGTCAACTAGAGCAGCAGAGCATGCTGGGACTGATCCCCTCTGCATCACAACCAACCTGGGTCGCACACACTCACAATACTCAGGACAATAAAATAGGATTGTTACCTTTGTTGGCTGAGGAGCAAAAATGTGCCTGTAAATCTGGCACCTAAACTGATGCAGACCTCTGTTTGAAAGTATAACCTCCTCACACATACAGCCTTGGGTAACTGTAGAAAAGTGCTTAAGTGACTTATTTTGTTTTTGTCTCTTTTTGCTTGTATTTCAGAGTGTTGTCCGCTGCCTGTGGCACCCCAAACTTAACCAGATAATGGTGGGAACTGGAAATGGGCTGGTTAAGGTGTATTATGACCCCGTTAAAAGTCACAGGTATGTTCGGTTTAGACCTTTTACAGATAAATCTCTCACTTTTGCCTTATCTGAAGTATGTTGTGAAATTCTCAGATGAGACTTATTTAAATAACAAGTAATTCTGATATTTCTAACCATAAATCTGGAGCGCACAAGATCATAAACGTATTCTATGAAATATTTTTAAATAGCACCATGTATAACTCTTTCCAGGGGGGCTAAGCTGTGCGTAGTGAAGAGTAAGCGCAAAGAGAAACATGCGGAGGCTCTTACACAAGACTACATCATCACACGTAAGTTTCTCCACACACAAGTGTAGAAAACAGATTTTCCAAATAATAATGTGTGTGTTATTAATTTTCACCATCCATCCATGTGCTTCTGCTTGTCCAATTCTGGGTCATAGTTGGGCTGGAGTCTATCCCATCCAGGGTGCACCTTGGATGGGCTTGTCCACTCACCTTTTTAATGCAAATCATAAATGTTCATCGGCCACTTTATTAAGTACTGGGTGGGTACTGAGTTGAATTCTTCGTGACATATATTCAACAAGGTGTTGGAAGCATTTCTCAGAGATGTTGGTCCATATTGGCATGGCAGCATCACACAGTGGCTGCAGATTTATCGGCTGCACGTGGACGATGTGAATCTCCCGTTGCATCACATTCTAAAGGTGCTCTGTTGAATTGAGATATGAAGACTGTGGAGGCCATTTGAGTGCAGTGAACTCACATGTTCAAGAAACAATCTGAGCTGATTTGAGGTTTGTGACACACCGTGTTATCTGGCTGGAAGCAGCCAGCAGATGATGGGTACACTGTGGTCATAAAAGGATCGACATAGTCAGCAAAAATACTGAGGTAGGGTGTTGCATTTAAACGATGCACAATCGTGACTAAGGGACCTAAACTTTTCCAAGGTAATATCCCCCTTACCATTGTACCACCACCAGCCTGAGCCTTTGATACCTGGCAGGATGGATCCATGCTTTCTTGTTGGTTAAATCAAATTCTAAGTCGGCTATCTGAATTTAAGAGCATAAATTAAGACTCATCAGACCAGCAACATTTCTCCAATACTCTGTTGTCTAATTGTGATGAGCCTTTGTGCATTGTGGCCTCGGTTTCCTAGCTGGCAGAGCTCACACTGTGGTCTTGTACTGCTTCAAGGCTCGATTGTGTGTTCAGGGATGCTCTTCTGTATACCTTGGTTGTAAGAAGTGCTTATTGGGGTTATTGTTTCCTTCCTATCAGCTTGAAGTAGTCTGATCAGTCTCTTCCACCTCTGACATCAACAAAGCATTTTCACCCAGAGAACTGGAGCTCACTCAATTTTTTTTTCTTTTTTTCAGACCATTATCTGTAAACCCTAGAAATCGTAGTGTGAAAAAATATAGTAGATCAGTAGTTTCTGAAATACTCAGCTGATTGGATATTTGCATTAATGAGCAGTTGAGGAGATGTAAGTAGCGAAGTGGCCAGTGAGTTTATACCGCTTTTATCATGTCACCCTCAAGTCACAGACGATCTGCTAATCTGCTTCATACAGTAAGGTAGTGGGATTTAAACAGGACAAAAGAAGTATCACCAAAACAATGCCAACCATCTTCGAAATGTGACGTGACAAGCAGAGCATGTTTCTTTTCAGACAGAGAGAACTAAAATGCCAGTCCTGGTTTACATCCGCTCTGGCTTCTCTTTCTGTCTCCCTCTCAGACACACACGCATACACAAATATTCAGACACGCTTTATCTCATGACGGGTGGAGGCTTTGTGAGGAATTAGTGAGTGTTCAGGGTGTTCATTAGCAGATGGAGTTGGGTGTGGAGTATTGAATATAAAGCCGGAGGGGCACTGTGCCACGCGATGGCCATGTGGTCTTCGGTTATGCAGGATCACGCTAGGGACAACCTCCTCTCCCACCCCCGCTGGCGTGATCTGCTGCTGGTCTAACCACACACACAAACACTACCTGTCATGCTGTCATATCACCAACACACGAGGTTGTCATCTGTTGGGTGCGTGCCTCTCACTCCTGTGGCCCCAGACTGAAGTCATAGACCTAGAGGACTGTGACAGCTGCCGACTCGGCGTCGCTGATTGGCTTCTAGGACCCCATTCAAATGCCATTTATTGTTTGGGCTACCTTTTCAAATGCATCATGTGATTTCATTGCCATGCCAACAGGGTGTGAAGTAGACAGGCATTTGACTGCCAAAAGTGGTGAGTGACGCACTTGATGCCCTGGCATTGGAAAATTAGAAGGCACAGGAAGCAAGTGATGGCCCATTGAGAAAAGCGAGGGAATCTGTTAACAGTAACCTTTTTGCTTAATGTAGCATGGCGCAGAAGAATTAACACTGATGGGACGCCCGAATGGAAAATCACTTTATCTAACTCTTTACTAGAGTGTCACCTTGTAACCCCTGAGGATAAGAGCAGCATACACACTTTCTAACACAAACTGGCTTGTTCACACACACACACAGACACACACACACACACACACACCACACACTTTTCAGGGCACCAGTTCACTCATGCACTCATGAGTTTAAGTACTGGAGGCCCTTGTTGTGATGGTGTGCACAAAGGTGTGAAAAGCAGTAGAGTGATTGTCTGAATTGAAACTTGTATTGAATATGCTGGTGTGCATTACAGCAGAAGAAGAACACAATAGGTGGGACGCTGCTGGGGGTCACCTGGGGCCTTGTTTATGAAATATAAGTGGTCAAAATTCTTGAGGGTCGTCCTTGTAGATAATGTTCAATTTCAGAAGGAAGCGCACCAAACCAAATAAAATAAACAATTATAACCTGAGTACTTTTTGGAATAGGAGGTTGTTTTGTTGCACAATGCAGTCATCTAGCTCATTGCTTGAGATTTGTGAAGCCTCTATATGGACTTGTACATGACTAATGATGTCAGACATTTGTATTTAGCTCAAAAATCAAGCGTGTAAGTCAGTAAAGTTGAACATGTGGTCACCATCTGTGCACCTGGTGTCCTTCTAAGTCTATTTGTTCACCATAAATCCCCACAAATCTATCCAAAAATGTATTTAAATGCAGCTAGTGACATATTTGCACACTGTGTTCTCCATATCTGTGAAGATATTTGACAAACTCTGGTGATTGTTTTATCAGTTAATATAGGCGACATGAAAAACCTGTATATTCAACATTATTTTTGAGGAACGTGATGCATCCTGGCTCAGAGAACAGCTGATATGCTGGTTTGGCGATAAAGTAGATTTTAGATCTAAGGAAATAATTTGTGTACAAGTGCCTGTTTTTGCATGTACGCTGTGTATCTAATGCCAACAGTGCAGTAGGTGAAATCATGAAATGTGTTCATTTTCTTTCTGTTTCTATTTCTGTCTGTACTTTTTAAGGACAATTTCCTCGGTGCCTTGACTACTTATTTGTGTGGCAGTGTTGTGTTGGTCTTAGTTACCTAAGCAACTGATTGTCCTTGTTTACTCTGTGCGTCTCCAGCTCATGCCTTACCCATGTTCAGAGAGGCCCGACAGCGCAGTACACGCAAACAGCTGGAGAAGGACAGACTTGATCCAAAGAAATCCCACAAACCCGAGCCTCCGGTGTCTGGACCAGGTAACATGCTCTTTTCTTCTTCTTTTTTTCTTTTTTGTTGTTGTTGTTGCCTGTTTTTAAAATTAGTAATGCAAAAACCAAAAAGTTAAGTGAACAAGAAGAAAACGAAAGGACCAAAGGTGATATGAAAAGTGATGTTAAACAAGATTAGATTAATCAGGTTTGGCTGCAATTCAGCGGCTGTTTTTGTTTTGGATGTGAGTCATGTTCATAACTGGACACCTACAAGATTTGGTGCAAGGCAGATGTGCAAACCCGTAATTGTTGGTATTGTTGCTTGGTATTATGCAATCCAGCTGATGTCGAGCTGTAACAGTCTCTCAGAGATTTACTCTTGCCTCATATTTTTTAAAGACGCCTTTTAACACACTTCTACAAAATACTACACCTAAAAATAATAATAGGTACCGTTGTGAGCTGTGTTTCAATATGGCAAAGGGCCAGACAGTGTTTCCTGTATCACAGTATCCAGCTGGCTCACCGTCTCTTCACTACCACTGTTTTTTCACTTAATCCCTCAGCACAATGTCTTTGCAACAATATAATGGTTCCACAGTGGGGATTTTTTTTTTAGGTTCAAAAGACATGTTTAAGCCATTTGGAAGTTTAGGCCAATCACAACAGGTCTACCTTAAGCTGCACATGAGGCCAATCAAATGTTTTGGATTCAAGGAAATAATTGTTTTTCAATATATACCAAATAGTGTATGAGTCGTTTAACTCTTATAGAGGCTTATAAATAGTAAACACAAACTTTGCTTAAAGATAACAAATAGAAAGAAAAAAAATTTAAAAATTTAAAAAAATATATATATATGCGTGTGTGTGTGTGTGTGTGTGTGTGTGTGTGTGTGTAAAATAAATGAAACAAATAAAAGTGTCAATGAGGTTGAGAAAAAGACACAAGTCTAAACTGAACAGTCTGCGAATGAAAAAAGAAGATCCACTTCATGAAAAGGTGGGATGTTTGATAGCAGGTCCTGGGTTTTTAGATTACAGACGAACTTTATATTGTTTGTTTTTTGTGAAAAATGACTTTGGATGACTGCAAGGTAACGTTTGGTGGTTGGCCGGATGCTTACAAGCAATGGAAAGAGGTGCCTCTCAATCCCCAAACAAAACTATGGCCCAGCTTCAGCAGGAAATCCCTACATGTTTTAAGTATGCGTGCATGTGTGTGTATCATATCCTTGATCCTTTAAGTTGTCCTCTCTGGAAAGCAGGAAGTTTCCCCCCCCAAAAGTTCCATTAAGTGCAGCCAAATCCAGCCAACTGCATACGGATGCTGCAGCAAAGAGCCGAGCTTGTATGCGCTGCTTTGTGGAGGGACTAAAAATTAAATATGTGACAACCCGATAATTGAAGAAAGCGTAATGTTCCCATTATGTTTTAAAGTAGTAAGAGAGTCACATCTATATTTTTAAACAGCCATCTGGAACATCCTCTCTCTTAAAGCCTCATGTCACAAACTAGATTTTCTTAAACCTGAAAACAAAGCTAAGTGGAGGTTTGGAAGTCTGCTTTCCTCCCAGATCACATGAATTTAAGTATCGAGAAAGGTTACGCGTTTTTTCCCACTGATGCCAAAAAATTAATTACCTAACCCACAAATTTCATCACTTTCCAACATCTCATTTTGTACTATAGATTAATATGTAGTACATCAATATGAGTAAATAAATCTCACACGTCTGGGATTTTCCTGTGACGCCGTGTGAAGTCGCCAAAGTTTCAAAAATGTAAAATCCCGGTTTTCAGAACTTCAGCTCATTAGCTAGTTAAGAGGTCTAATATCCACTGGTGAGAAAAGGACACTCATCATAGCCTTACATCTGCTGTTTGCCCATTATGATGATCAGCTCATGTTCCTGTCTATTAAGGTGGGGTTAAGTGAATGAGGCCCCAGTAACACGGGCCTAGAGACCGCTCCGCAACCATCCGGGAACGATTGGCAGCAACCTCTTTGTGAACGCTTTGGTTGAGGTGGATTGCTGTGTTTGCACGGACATGCTGATTTACTGCCAACTATTCAAAGTAACACTTTACTGATGTTTAGGATTCGCTGAACTCTTAGAAGATGCACAGTTTCAGTAATTTACATGTAGTTTTGTATGTTCATGAGTCTCAGCTGGATCTAATCCACTAAATGTGTGCACTGACAGGCCGAGGAGGCAGAGTCGCAGCTCACGGTGGCACGTTGTCGTCATTCATTGTGAAGAACATCGCATTAGATAAAACGGACGACAGTAACCCGCGAGAGGCCATCCTGCGTCATGCCAAGGAAGCATCAGAGAACCCTTATTGGATTGCTCCAGCATACACAGAGTAAGAGAAAAATGCATGAATAATTCACACACTGTGTCCATGTGATGGTTCCCGTCCTGCTCACCCACCCACCCTCTCTCATTATCAGACAGTGTAAGATGAGTGTGTCTGCTTTTTAGTACTGCGAGGTGTCACATAGGTAGGTTTCTTCTTACCGGTGTGACACATAAATGTTTAAAAAGCTGTACTGTTTCACGCACTCGAAACTGCAGAGCAGAGAGCAACAGACAGTTTTAGATCACTATCAGGATCCGACAGCTATGTAAGCGTGGAACAAATCTGAGCCAAATCAAACAGTCTGTCTTTCAGACTGCAGGCAAACAAGCTCGAGTTAAATTTAGTATCCTTGTGATACACAGTGTAGTAGGTAAATCAGATGAAGTACGTTAGCCTGGCTGCTCACACAGTGGGCTACTTTTCACCGTTACAGCTCTCTGGGGGTTTAAACATTCAGTTAATGCTTAGAGGTGTTGCAAGCAGCTATAGATTTTTTGTTGCAATTATGCATGTTTATTTGAAAGGTGCAAAAACAAGCACTCAGAGTGAAGAGCTTTTGCATTAAAATACACAACAACAAAGAAAAAAATGACTCAATAGTATGCACACACCATAGCTCAGTGTAACTTAAAGCACATTGTTTAAAACAAAATGGGAATAATCAGAAATCTGACAGCATTTAATGGAATTATGTCTCATAAATCTGATGTTTGTTTTAGGAGAAAATCTACCTGGTCCCAACATCACCAGACATTCGTGTGTATTTTTTAAATCTGATGATCACCTTCAAATAAACTTTTATTTTCATTCTTGTCAGAGTGTTCTTTGGTCTAAGAATTTTAGATTATTCTCTGAGGTAAACTGCAAAAACCCTCCAACTGTGTGTATTTATCTTCACACACCTGCGTAGTTTGGATGCTACTTAATAAAGCTGCCGTGTTGGCCGTGATAAACTTGTCTTAGGGTAGCACAACGACATGCCAGTGCCTTTTTTTATGGCGGTCTGCGAAGATAGTTGTACATTTTGTGCATGAATGTTTCAGTTTTTTGGACATTTTTTGCACGACTTTACCTTCATTTCTTAGAACACCGAAGAAATTTTACTAAAAAGTCACAAAGGCTGACGTTCCAGGTACTCAACGAGCCAAAGTCGTCACAGGAGGGTTTTTTTGTTTTTTTTATTTTTTATTTTTAACTCACGTGCGCTGACACGATCAGTTAGTCATTTATCATAATCATAAACTTGCAGAGACTCTGGCCAACAGATCACAGGAGTGACAGCTGCTAAATAGACTCATTCAAGTCATTCAAAACATTTCAGGTTAGTTTAATGTTTTGGTGTTGAAAAATTTTTAATCTGGAAAGTTTCAGTTTACGGCCTAAATTTCAGTAAGCCATGTTTATTCTATATAGAATAAAACTTTACTCCAGTGCACTAGAAATGTAACTTTCTCCATTACTTCTCATTTGCTCTGCTGATTTTCTTTGTTCGTACGTTTCATTGTTTTGCTCTGAAGACTTTTAAAGAAGCAGGTAAATCATTCCTCTTTGTTAATCCCTTTAGGACCCAGCCAGAGCCCGTGTTTGCAGAGGAATCAGAGGATGAGGAGCCCGACCAGGAGCCAGAATGGAAGAAACGCAAAATCTGAGAGACTTCAGTGTCAGTTCATTTTATACAGGACAGCTGACACGGTGGGCAATTAGTCGCAAGACAGAATTATTGTTGAGTACTCAGCAAAGGAGCATCAATTATGTTCCTAAATTGTACAGTATTTGTCCCCCTGACAACGCTGTGAAGCCTTTATGTGTATATATGTGCACTCTTCTGTGTTAAGGGGAAACCCATAAATCAGAAAGGATTTTATCATAAATATCATTTTCTTTAGGCTTATGGTCCTCTCACTGCAATTCATAAACTTCATAAACAGTGGAAAAACTTGGCTTTTTACGTCTGTTTAGATTGTATGTACTTTATTTTCATCGCTCCCATTGTCCTCTCACCCCACATCTCCAGCGTTTGCTAATGCCTCGTAAATCGGCTCCAGATTTTGCGGTCTAGAGCTGTTTGTCATTACGAAGAACAGTTTGCCACTTTGTACAAAGTAAATTACTAACAAGTACAAAAAAAAATCCATCCAAATTTACTTTGAGACGTTTTAAAGGCTTTAATGTTTCTACAGATGTACTTTTTTGGTGGGTTGCGACAAAACTTTATCAAATCATCTGTTTATTTTAATTAAATTTTTTTTTTACACCCACCTAACGCTTTAATAAAAGACTTGCATCCAAATGTCAAATTGTATATTTTATCCAAAGTGAAATGGTTTTAAGAGCTGATTAAAGGGAGATCTTTGCCAGATACCTTTTCTGTGCGGCTGTGGATGTAAAATACACAGCACACAGTCTTATGCTTTAAAATCAAAAAAACCCCAAACATGTTTTGCCTTGTTTCTTACAAATAACATAATTGCAAGTACAGCAATGTTTATTATGTAAACCATCGTTATGTTGAAAAGGTAAATTTCAGCAGTATCCAACCACATGTTAAACGCAGTATATGGAAGTTTACTCGGTATGCATCCCACGTACACATTTCATTTCCAGCGCTGAGCTGAGTCTTTCTCAAACAGCTGTTCTCAAGCTGAATGATGAACTTCCACAGTCGGATTCCTTAATTTCATTGTTTTTCACAGAGGTCCTGTTTCCCTGTGCATTCATACCTTTTTCTTTTCTTTAGCAATCCTTTGATTGACCTGGGTAGTGTCTAAAATCCTTCAACTGACAGAGAAAAACCACAACATACAGAGTTAATGAAAGCCACGTTTGTGTTCTGTGTACTGTGCATCTCTCTGGAATGCATCGCCTGCCTACAACGCACTGGCTCTCAAATGTATCTAGTTTGTAACAAGATTAGCCTGCATAATGACAAACAGGAGCCCCGCAATACGTGACCTGTCCACGGTGTGCCCCGCCTCGCAACCTATGGCAGCTGGGACAGACTTAAGCCCCGACCTCTAAGACCCTGAATTGGATAATAAAATGAATGAGTGAATGTCAAAAACTGTAAACTAATACTACACCTTTTTTTAAAATCCAGATCTGGCTTTTGGTTCATCTTTTTACCAAGTGGCTTAGAAAGGGCTATATATGTAGAGCAATGTGTCCTAACTAAAATTATAAGAAGACAAATAAAATGTCTCTGTGTCCTGGCAAGCATCCTGTGGCCATGAAATGAAACTGAAGAACCAGAAGAAGAAACATGGATGGACTGAAACAGTGAGTGATGTATTTAAAAGCATCTAGAGAGGATACTGGCTTCGTGGGAAGAGGCTGACGTCAAGCTCTTCAGTAGCAGAGTCCTCAGTCAGCAGCGGGAGGTGGGGAGTGATTGCAGTTTGATTCAAGTGGGACGGTTGATCAGTCCGTCACTGTGTGAAAAAGCGTCTGGCACGCGAAAAGGAGAAACTCTGTGTAGGCCTAAAGGTAGAACCTTTTATAGGCCTATAAAAGACTAAGCTCACTCTCAAATTCAAACATTTTTTTTTAAATTACAGTACCATTAGTGAATATCTGGGGGGATGAATCTCTATTTATATTCCTGGTCAATGCAAATATTTCACAGATCTCGTTTTCATTTGAGCATCTTTCTGCTCAAGCAATGAGACTGAAGACAACCTCTTTTCTGCACTTAGAGGTAAAGAGGTGACCTTCAGGTTTGTTAAACAGCAACTAACCAGTTGTCCATTTAGGTTCACAGTAACCAGGCCGAACAAAGGGATTAGAAGGTGCCATCAGGTATACATTGCGTGCACTCCTTGCGTCTGTGTCATGACTCACTATCTGTACCTCTGCCACCTTCTCATCGCCATTTACATATCTTCTCTGCACAGTGGAAACAGACTCGAGGAGCTTGATATACAGTCGGTGGCACTTTTCTGCTGGCTTTTGTTTACTGTACGACTCCCGGGCTCCCGTTCAAGAATTCAGAGCAGAAGGGGGATGCCACACTGCGGAGGCCATCTCTCAAACCATCCTCGCATTTCTCCCCATTTAACCCAAATTTTTCACCCTCAATTTTGCTTGATGCCTGTGTAAACATTACCCTGCAAATTAGAACCATCTGGCACCGGTGGATCATTGTCGTACATGGCACAATACCAGGAGACATTTTCATTTAATAGAAACAAGTTTAATTCTGTAAAAAGTTATAAAATGAATATTGTACAAAAATAAAGTTTGCCCAGAGCTTTGGTTCTGTAACACACAACAAGTGAGACGACATGACAGTTTGTTTTTTCTTTTCCACAGAGGTGATAGCGGAGTGATAACAAATGTAGTCCTTTTCTTCTAAAATTAACACTGAGGATTCCTTCGCATCTTTACACTTTTGCATCAAAACCGGGGTACTAATCACCGATGAGACGAGTGCTGCAGTTCACACTCTTTAATGTATGGTGTGGAAGAGTAGCGAGGTGCTCTGGAGGCTTCTGGGAAGCCTCCACATTCCCATCTGGGAAGGCTTATGCACGAATCAGTTGTTAAAGGGGAAGATGATCCAACTGATGAGGTATGCTGTGATAAAAGCTAGACTTTTTTTCCCTGTCTGTGTAGTATTTGGCCTAAATTCAGCTTGATGCATTGGATTTGTTCTGTGTGGGGGGATTACACAGTAAAGCTGGCCTGCTTGCTGATGGGTGGGCACAGATACCTTGGTCCCTAATCCGTGTTAACATCAAGACCTACTCGAGGGCTCTCTTTGTTCCACTTAAAACTACCCCCTTAACAGGGCACACAAACGCGCTTTTTAAAGAGTCTCCTTTCCTTAATGTATATTTCTTCCTAAACTTTGGGGACAGGTGGCTGGACGGGTACACCGAAAAGCCCACTGAGCCTACCAATCATTTACTCAGTAATTCCAAAACATACTCCTTTGTTGAGTCCTTTGAGATATTCATATCAGTTGTGTGATGACATCCACTACAGCAGCTAGATCTTCCTTAAACTGCCTTTGCCGGTGGGGATATTTGGTTAAGACTCATGTTAGAGGATCACTTTCAAATCCCCTTTGAGGATAAAAAAAAATAAAAGACCTGTCTGTCACAGCTCAGACAGAAACACGGCCAGCCCCGTGAACTTTAAGCCTACTGGGATGGTTATCGCTGCAAAGCCTTTTGCTCAGATTTGGTGCGAGGCCAGGGCGAGGTTTCAGGTAACGCGTGCTGACAGGCAGAAATAGCAGCTTCTGTACTGTGTGACTCAAAGGATGGATCGTCAAAGGCACCTGCAGATCCTCGCGAGACCACACCGCTCTCGTGTCGACTGCAGATTGAAATTAAAAGTCATTATGGCTTATGGCTGGAGTGACGCCGAGTCTGTCCTGGATTGTTGATTTTAAAAAAACAACACACACACACTTTATAAACAAACAGCAGCAAAGAATTATTTGCTTCCGCGTAAACATAGTGTTCTTAAAGGATGCTTTGAATGGGAGGCTGTACCCGGGTGACGTTTTCTCCCTGTCTTAGTGTGGTCACATTAGCGATAACGAGGTGAACTACTCAAAATGCAACAACAGATCAGCTCTATTTAAAAAAAAGAAATCTTCTATTGGTCCCCTCCTCTGCTTCTCTATCTTTCCTTAACGGCTAACAATGATCATTTGGATCTGCTTGAGAAAGCCTGGAATCTAAGTGACATAAATAAGCTTTGGGATCGTGGGAGTGTTTTAACAGGTCTGAGTCAGCTTGCATGGTTTTACTTGAGAAAATGCTCTACTTTGGCATTATCCAGGACAAACAAAGCTTTAAATAAATAAAAAAAAGACACTTTTTTTAATAAAATGGATTGAAATAAATAACAATAAGTTAATTCCATCTTAATAAATATACCTCTGACACACGTATATACTATATGTATGCATATAGGTTGGGTTTTATGTAGATGTGTTGCACAAAAAAAGAAGAAAAAAAGTCTTTGCTTAACTCCGATGGGGTTCCTTGGCTCTGAATGTAAATGCCAACATCCAGGCTGGAAGTGTTTCGATTGCAACTGAAGCTCGTCAAATCTCTGGATTCATCTACAGTCTAAAGAGCCAGCTGTGGAAAAAACAAAACAACTGATGTTTCTTCTACTCTCACCCTTTTTAGATAGCACAGTTGGCAAATCTGAAAGTGTAACAGTATTTAATCTTCTGCAAACTGGTGCACACCTGATACATTTTGTTTTGCACGTGTTTGAACAGTCGAGTATGGGATAAACGCACAGTTTCCTTTCAAGCGGCTGTTCCAGTGTCTTTCAGGCGGTCTCAGTACGCCTACCTGCTCCTCCTCTGATGACTACTGACAAAAACAACAACAACAAAAAGGAGACAAACACTCCCAATTTGACCTTGTGTACACATGTCCCTCTCCAGCGTGAGCTTGTAAAGGATATCCTTAGTCTGCTACGTGCCGCTCATGTGACTTCTTTAAACACACCCACACTTCCGGGCAGAATGCTTCTTCAGCGTGTGATACACCACATTGTCGTCCAGAAAAGACAGGTCGTCGTCAAACGCGATCGGCCGGCAGCAGGTGCGAGAGGGTGTATCCTTGTCCAGCTTTTTGTTGTGCGTGAGGTTGTTCAGGATCTTGTCGTAGTTGGTCTCTGCCTCAATACAGGGGCCGCTACAGTACCGGAAGATCAGCTCCTCTTTAGTCTGGTAGCCCAGCCCCAAATCCGTCACATTGAGGTGGACTTCCTTTAGCAAGCACCCCCGCGTCTGCACAGATATACTCTCTTTCTCCTTCCCTTTCTCACCTCGTCCTCTTTTGCCATTTCTACTCCCCCCTCGGCCCCTATTACGCCTCCTGTCACCGTGTCCTCTCCCCTCCTCTCTCGCGCCTCCTGTGTTTGCTGCTCCTCTCTTTCTCTGCTCCTTCTTTCCCCTGGAACCGCCGCTGGTTTCCGAAGATCTCCGCAGTCTGCCAATGGTAGCCTCAATAAAATCCATTACGTCATCAAACTGATCTGGATAGGGACCTCCAATGTCATCTGGAAGAAACAGAAGGGAGAGATCTGCTTATAAAGCTGCTTTTATAAAGCTCATATCCAGGCTCCCGCTGACACTAAACAGTTTTCTGACATGTCAGCTCTACGATCATCAACTATATTGTAATTAATAATTTACTGTTTTGAAAGACTGCATGAGCAGATAAGATAAAATTTGATAGATCGTTGTGGGAATAGGAACACATCAACCACAGTGATAGTACATGACATTTAAAACATTGCACAACTAACAAAAAGACACACACACACAGACATGCGCACATTTACTGTAAGTAAGACATTATCTTACTTACAATCTCATCATTTTAGAATGAGACAGTCCAATCCAAACTTTGCCTGCTGGCACCTCCAAAAAGGTGCCTGCCAAGAAACTGTTCAGGCATTAGTCCTAAATAGTAATAGACATATGAAAATAGTATCTCTATTGTCATCTAACTATGTGCAGGAAGCACAATATTCGAATTTTCAGATGTGAAAAAATAACACTATCCGAATGTAGACTGTTTTTTTAGACAATGCACAGAAATACTGGCATATGTGCTGCTCAGACGCTCAAGAAGAAGTCTTGAGTGGAGGAATGCAGAGCAGTCCAGTCCAGAGCAGCTCAGACGTAGGTTTACAGGTGCCCTGTTTTAACCTCTTCCATGATGGCTGCTGTGTGATGAGTTGGAAGCTGAAGGTCAGAGGTTGTTGTCAATTTCATTTTCAGTTCTTTTTCAGTCAGAGATGGGAGGAAAAAAATATAGGCATGCAAGGGCAGACTTGACCTCGGATAAATAATGCGGTTACCCCGCTGCCATACAACCCTGAGTCGTTAAAGGTTAACTCTACAGCTTAAGTTAATCCAGCAGGCTTTCACACAGGAACCGACTGTATTGATACAGTAGGCACAGGCCAATTACACCACCTAGAGAGATGCATTTAAATCTCGGACGGATGTAATTTTAGAACGCCTAGACTTCAAAGGCCGAATAAGAGGAAATCATATGCTTTGACTCATTCAGATGAGGCAGATTGCAGTCTGCTCAAAACTGAAAACATGCACCAGCACAGCTCTCTGCCATCTGCTGCGAGGAGTGATGAGGACTGACTGAAAGGCTTGGATGCTGCACTGTTACATGTTGATTCTATTACAGAGTAACGTCTCTCCTGGTTGAGTGCCTGCAGCTCCAGAAACAGTGAAGTGTGCATAAAGATAATGAAGACATATTGCTCTCAAATGAAGAGCTCAAGTCAGCGTGGGTGTGTCACCAAGAGGTCAGGCCGGCGGCGTGTGATGTCTGGCAGGTAGTGTGGTGTGTAACAGCCTTTAAACTGCAGTATCTCCTATCGCTCCTCTTTTACCTATTTGTCTGGCAGAGCGCAGGCCATCTGATCTGCCTGAGCTTCAGAGCCTGTTGAGCCACAAATCTAATATATCAGGTGAGCTAGGGCCAATCTGTTTAGACACACCTACCCTTTGATTTAGACAAACCCCAGCATCTCAGATGACAGGCAGGGTGGCTACAGTTTACACCTGCTAATCGACTAGACTAGCAGCAACAAATGGGGGGATTCGCTGTGCAAACCTTGCCGGAGTTTTACAGAGTTAACAGTTAAGAAGTTTGCTTTTTAAAAATCACTGAACACAACAATAAGATCAGATCTAACCGCTGATTTTCTGGTGTCTGCAGCTTCTAGAACTTAAATGAAAAAGAAACAAGCTTTTTATCTTTACAAACCAAAAAGACCCATTCCCTCTTTGGATCTCGATTGTTGCTTACAGTATCTGAGCATAGTTAATGTACTTGGGTTGCACAGCAGATCAGTGATGTAACCCCGGCCCAAACAAAATATGAGGTGGCAGGACAAACTCTTGTCCAAATGTTCCATTCCTTATCTAGTTCTTGGCCGTGTTTCACGTCTGCGTGAAGATGTTACAGTGTCACGTTGATCCAAACAAAATAAATTCCTGCCCACTGTCGCTGTTAAAATGAGCATAAACACAGAACTCTCAGTCGGTGCTTCAAACTTTCCGGTGTTGTCTGTCGAAAATCCTCATGGCCTGGCCCCTGTTCTCTAAACCACACCATAATTTCTGAGCTTTGGCAGATGGGTAAAGGTTACGGGTCTCTAAACCGCAGAGAGGCAGAGGTGAATATAAACAAAGGGAGAAGGGGGTAGTGTTGAGAATGACCCCATGTTTGGGACTGGAGCTGTTCACACTCTTATTCTTCCTGCTGGATTGTTTTGACATCCGTATGATGCAACCCAAAGTGCCAATAAAACGCAAATTAAGATCTTCCGTCTGATAACTTGCCTGTCTGACAGCCTTATCAATATGGGACTCTCCACTGTGGGCTCAGCATATTGCCTCGCTTATCACTGCGTGTGCTGTTTCCCAAGTGTAATTAGTCAAGGAAGACCAACATTACATATGCATCAAATCAACAGGGTAATATGCCTGGATTATATAATGGTTAATTGCATATTATTACATTGACATTGCTTTGGACAAACAGTACATCTCTTATGTGACACCCATACAGCCTAATTACAAATTCAAGACAGACTACACATCTTACAAAAACATACTTACACTGATTCTCCTTTGAGATCTCCTGCAGTCGGTGGTCTTCACGCTCAAACGATGGCGCTTCGTCCTCCAAAGAAGGCAAGGGCACAGAATCACTATAGCTGCTGGGGAAATAAGTCCTCTTGGCTGGCTGAGTGTTTTGGTAGAGAGGCCTTGTAGCAACAGAGCTCAGGAGCAACAAACACATGGCCAAAACATCCCATAACTTCATCTTAGACTCAGTTCCTATGAAGAAAGCTGCAAACAAAACAAAACAAGATAATATTTTATTTTAAATCAAAACAAACTGATGGGTATAAAAATGGGCAGAGTGAGCCTCCTCTAGTTTGTAATGAAGTCAGCAAAGTGTCTGAAACACTACTGTTGTGGCCAGACCTACCCTGACTCATTCTTTATTAATAACTGTGTCATCATGTCAAGCAGCTTTGATCCTCAGTTTTTTTTTCTGTGCATGTGCCGTGAACGTGAATATCAGAGTGAAGCTGCCAGAAAATGTTGATTCACATTTTTTAAAACAAAATAAATGAGCATATTGTGCCGTAAAGGAGCAAGAATCCACAAAAGACCACAAATGAAAGCTAAAAATAACAATGCAGGAATGCGCAAATCTGTGCGTAAAAGTACTGTTTTAAATGCGTGATTAAATAGAAAGCTACTGATGGCAGACTGGTTGTATTTATTCACGCTGCGTTAAAATCAGCCAAGCTCTTACTACTTGTGAGAGACTGGGAGGGTGCGCCTCACAGGAAAAAAAAATGCGCTGCTTAAAGCACGCATCGAAGCATTTTGGCAACGATTGCCTAAATAGTAGTGTGAGTTGGCCAGATGGCGAACCCCAAAGCTTACGTGACTCTGTCTAATGGCATGTTGAGTCTGCAGCAAAACTAAACAGTTATGCATAGATAAATACTGGCTCAGACATACAATACAAAAGTTCTACTGTCTTTATACGTGTGAAAGTCCCGTCGTTCACAGTCACTATTTGTTTTTTATCTAAATGCGCACAGACAATCCGAAACTATAGGCAGTATTTGGTGTGACACTCTGAAATGAGAAAATAAAAAACAGACTTACTTACCTTAAATATGGCCCATGCAGACCTGAAACTAGCTCGGCTTTTAGTGGTAAAAATCCAAACAGAAAACGCCACTCATTTGATGTTCCCAGCTGATTCCGCTGCGTGAATCATTTCAACAACCCCAGCACGAAAATTTCCTTCAAGCGAGTTCAATTTCAGTTTGTGTCCAAGCGGGAGAAAAAAGGCTGCAGTAACGCACCAGCTATGTTTTTCATATTCGGACTCAGCACACCGACCATCCACGCGCCTTTTCACACTTCAGAGTCCAAAGGTAGGTGCTGAACAGAGCGGACCAAGTGCCACTGCGCCTTGGGGGTACAGTTGCTGCCGCTGATTAATTGGATGCTACGTTTCCACGTTGGAAATCCGAGAGAGGGCCACCATCTCCAACTGAAAGGAGTCCAATGAAGACATCAGTGTCTCCAGCACACGAGCACGGCGCTAAAAAGTGCGCAATATGTTTGCCAGAGTGCCCGATCGTGTAGTCCGACTTTTGATATAACAGTCAAGAACCTCTCATATCCAGAAACTGCGTTAAAATGTCACAATCGCCAACATTTTATACAAATCTCGTCAATGTAAACAAGAAGCCCGGCGATATTTATTCTCCATATTCTCCAGGTCAGCTGGTGTCTATGAACCTCGAAGGGTGTCCACACGCATTTTCTTCATATTGGACTGAGGCACGACAGATGTTTGCGCATAACAACGCGCCGGGCGCAGAGAGCAGTTTGGAGAGATTTATAGTTAAGTGCGCTCTGACGTTTGGGGGCAGTTGGTGTCCGCCCCTCTTTTATAGATCCCTGCAAGAGCAAACAGTGGTCCACATATCTCTCCAAACCACCCCTGGAGCCGTGTTTGGAGGAGCGCGGTTTTCAGATGTCTTGGGGATTATGTCACACATCCTGATGTCCCCGGGTTAGATTTCAGTAAGCGGAATGCGATTTAGAGATGTTCTGTTGCGATCCATGTTTCTAACCTGATCTCCTCACTCTGTGCGCCTCGGCGTCAAGTTCCGTCTCACGGCTACAGCACGTCTCAAATGTGAGGTTACTATCTCACTTGTTATTTACTAGAACGAAATTGTAAATACCAGCAGACACTTAGCTCATGCACATATTCGCAATTTCTCGAACTTCAAAACTTGTTACACAGAAATTACATTCACAGGTTAACAAATTGGAGCATTTTGTCATTCAATACGCGGTTTTATATCCAGGTGAGCTCAGGCCAACACCACGCAGACCACAAAGAAAGGACGCTGCACTATTTAAGATATGGCACCCGAGAAAGCCTTTCCATCTCCTCTCATGATTTACAAGCTTCACTTGCCTTTTATCTAACGCAAAACTGAATTCCACCAGTAACCCAGCCCTTCAAGAATTAAAGTAATTTTGTGTTCGTGCGCCAGGAGAGACCCGCTCCAAATGCAGCTAGACACACTTCCAAGAAGCGCTCTGGTTTTAATTTAACACGTGAAATGCTGCTAATGGCTGTTCAACAAAGGGAAGAAAATCTAGCGCTGTCACTTCGAATCCACGCTGACCTGTCTGCTTCTCAGAGGTATTAAGGCTCATATTTGTTTGCTCCTGGTCTGAAACTTCTTGTTGATACATGCTTTCATTCAAGCATTTCTGTGCGCCCTGCCCAATTCTAAAGTGTCTGTATGGTACTGAGCCAAGTCTTCATTGTATGGATTCCTCTCTGTCATGTTCTCGCATGGTTTCATTGTATTAAATGACAGCCGTGAACGGTTCATTTGTCATCATACAATCTTCTCAATTCACATGTTATTTTTGTTTACAGTTTTATAGTGAGTCATATTGGAGCTCTTAATTATTTTATACAAGGGCAAGTCTCTCACGTGTGGTTCTTTAATGTTTTAATGTTACGATCTCTTCAAAAATGGCGTTGTTCTGCGTAAAGGAACACATGGGCCACAAATGAAGAAATTCCAAACATAGTTTAAGACTCCATATTTAAGCTTTATATGCTGGCTGATGCTTATGTTCACATTTGACAATGTAACACAATCACACAAATCTGCTCATCTGTGAAATAAAACTGAATAACATTTTTTTAAGGTCAATGGAAAAATCAGACTGTCAAAAAAATGCCACTGTGATGTTTTCCTGCCTAATTGTTCACACTGATCAAAACAGGAACAAGCAGGTGTAGAAAATGAATGAGAGACAGTCGGTGCTTATGTAAACAGGCTCAAATGTACGGATGTAATGTGAACTTGCTTTGAGCAGATTACAATAAAAGACTGAGTCACCTAAAAGCGGAGCCACTTGCTAGACATGCACGTTCAGTTTAGGGAAGGAAGTTGGGGGAAAAAAACAATTACACTACATATTATCTCATATTTGTTATAAAAGCAATTACTGAATAACATATGATTATTAGATTAATTACATGTTTTGATCTTTTTTTTTATTTATCTACCACACCCTTACAAATGGCTACTACACTGCCTACAACTACTACAACTACTACTACATGCATGTACAGGGTCCACTTGTACCTTAAAAATTGAGTTGGTCATCCATCCATCCATCCATCCATCCATCCATCCATCCTCTTAACCACTTATCCAATTAAGGGTTGGAGTGGGGGATGCTGGAGCCTATCCCAGCTGTCACAGGTAGTTGGTGTACAGCCTCGACAGGTTGCCAGTCTATCGCAGGGCTAGCACATTAGAGGCGATACACACAGAGTCACCAGTTATCCTAACATGCATGTCTTTGGATTGTGGGAGCAAGCCGAAGTACCCGGAGATACCCCATTCAAGCACAGGGAGAACATGCAAACTCCACACAGTGGGTGGCTGCATGGCCGGCGTCATGGTGCATGGTTAGCACTTGCCCCTCACAGCAGGAAGGTCACAGGCAGCAGAGAATCTTTCTTTGTGAAGTTCGCATTGCATGGAAAAATTATTCAACTGCATTTTTTTTTAGTTGAAACTGACAGAGCAGATTATTCAACCTCTGTGTATAATTTTTATGAGCAATTATTAAGTCCATATTTAATCATTAGATTCGGTCAGTTACGTATGCCTAAAAGGGTTAGAGAGAGAGAGATAGGTCAGGACGACAAAGTCTACTGTCCACAAGCAAAAATATAATATAATAAGATATAATAAGATATAATACCCATCTGTTTGATTACTGGTCAAACAGAACAAGAAATGGTGCAGATGTCATCACATGTAACGGGAAACTGAGATGGAGATTTTATACTGTACACCAAATGATTTATCAACATTGTGTCAGCTAGAAAATATATTTCAACAACATTAAAAATGCTCACTTAGGACATTAAAACCACCAGCTTACAGTCATCATTAAATTAAGTACATTCTCATTTCTAATGTTTCTATATCAGTAGGAAGTACGACACATGCCGTGTAACATCATGTCATTATTTATTTAACAGCAATCAAGCCAAAATGCACAAGCACTGTGTGAAAAATTAAGTAGACCTTTACTACTTCCATAGGAGTGAGGAGGGCAAGTGTCAAGTGTCATCCATGTGCTGCTAATCAAATGCAATTGATTAACTGATCATCAGCAAGTGTGAGCACCTCTATAAAAACAAAAGTTTAGGAACTTTATAAAAATTGTGTGAATTCTGGAACAAGACTGATGAGCCCACAGTGGAGATGTTTGGACATAATGTACAGTGTCACATTTGGCAAAAACCAAACACAGCATATCAGCACAAACACCTCAAATTAACTGTCAAGCACAATAGTGGACGGGTGATGATGTGGGCTTGTTTTGCAGCCACAGGACCGGGGACCCTTGGAGTCCTCAAAACAGCAATGAACTCCTTGGTATATGGCTGAAACTGGGTCATAAAACAGGACAATGATCCAAAGCACAGCAACAATACTATAATAGTCTAAAATAGAAAAGAGTCAAGGTGACACAATGGCCCAGATAAAGTTCAGACCTCAAGCCGACTGAAATGCTGCAGGACCTTTGTGGCAGAGAGCTTTGCATAAACAAATACCTGCAAACCTCAATGATCTGAAGCAATCCCGTGAAGTAGAATAGGCCAAAATTGCTCCACACTGATGTGAGTGACTGATAAAGTCATACAGAAAACAATTAGTGACCCTGATTGGGGTGTTTTTGACACACTTTCTGCATTTTTGAGAACTTTTTGTGAAATGCCATGTGTTGTTGTTCAAGTCGGGTTCAGTTGACCTAAATTTAAGATTTCCTGATATGTAAGATCCTAAAACTGACAGAGGCCACACCTTCTCTTTACCACGACTGTATTAATGCAAAGATACTCTTCAACATGAGCGCCCTGATGTGTCCGGCACTGTGACGTATGTTGTGCTTCCTGCCACACACTTGGTGTATGCAGATCTCTTAGGAGATACTTTTACACGTCACTGCGTGTGACATCGCAGGCTAGTGTAGGACACGGCCTACTCAGAGATATGACAGACAGAGACTGTATTGTTTATTGATATTGTCACTCATGTCACCAAAGGAGTCCTCTGTGACCCTCCTCTGCCTCACACAGACAGAGCTGTGAAGATAATGGTCACTGAAAATAGACCCATCTTAGAGAGTTCCTTTATGTGAGAGTGCTGCACTGTCTGTTGGGTGTCAAAAATCCCCCGAGCTGAATGCCTCAGTGACTATAATAAATATTAATTTGTTAGGAGACGAAACGTGAGTAAGCTCAACGAATCACCACCACATGGGGTGTGAGGAAGAGCGTCGTCACTCACACAGAAAAGCCTCTTTCATTATTTGTGACACCCACAGAATGGGCGCATTAATGTTTGATGTCACGTCTCCGCACCGCACTCGACGGGACCTCAGATGGAAAATACCCACGAGTCCCCACAGAGTTTATAAGAGCATCTAACAAAGCTCACATAAACAAAACCACATCACGGCGTCTGCTTCAGTTTAGCGACAAACTGTAAAATAATAATAATAATAATATGAAACAAATGTCACATGTGGCTAATCGGCTTTTATTTCTGTCTTTCGGGATCCTGTCTTCTCGTCATCTATATCCACCGATGACTTATTAGATTTAAATGGCTGAAATTATTGAAAGAAAAAAAAAGGAAGTGTCAAACAACTCGCAACCTGTTCATAGTGCTGTTCATGTTTTCTGCCTCTTGACTTTATGAGCCATCGTTGCGTGCCTCATGCAGCCAAAATGGGATACCTGTGGCTCTGTTTCCAACTAAACTTCTAAATAATTAAAACGCATAGTGCACTGGGACAAAACATTTAAACACATTTTACTCAGTTAACAGTCTTATTTAAGGATTTGCTTTAGGCAGAAAGTTAGTGTTTTGTTTGATCCACCCTAATATATTCACGATGAGGTCAGTATTTGACCTTTGTCAATGTAAGGCTTCGTTTGAGAAATGAATGGGATCTTTTCCTTAGACTATTTAGTACCAAGAGAGCATAATTAGATTTGCCATGGTTCATAACTTCAAAATAAGAGTTATGGGAATAAAATATGACAATATCAGTGCTCTGGTGTTTTCCAGAAAAAGCAGCAGGAACTCTTTTTTGGGGGTTGGAGCAAAAACAGATCAAAATCATTGAATGCTCAACTCTTTTTCAGAGGAATGTAACAGGTACACAAGGTGCACTGTAATGAACAGGTATTGTCATGATCCTGGAGTTTTGTGCATGTAGCAGATTCCTGAGGTTCTCTTCAGGTTTCCTTTGTTTCGTTTGGTGTTTTGCTTGGTTTTCTTATTTTCAGGTGCTCTGTTTGATTTAGTCAGTTTGAGGTCTTTTAGTTCTAGTTACTGTTTATAGTTTTAGAATTCAGTAATTATTCATGTCATGCTTTACTTTGATATTTATGTGTCTCTGGTGTTTAGTTTTTCTTCCTACCCTGTTTGATTGTTCTTATTGTCTACACTAGTGTCTTGTTACCCTCTGGTGCCTGATTCCCTGATTGCCCTGATGTGTATAAAAAGTTCTGTCTTCATTGTAGCCTCTGTCAGATTGTCCGCTGGTCTGCAGTCCTCTTACCTGTCTGCTGGTTTTTGGAAAACTAATATTTGGATTCCCCTTTGCTTGTTGCTGTTTTTGGACTGGAGCTATCATCTTTAAAATAAAGCGCTCCTGTTTTCACTTTGAGCCCTGAGTCTGCATTTAGGTTTTTTAACCTCACAATCTATGGCAGGTATACTGTACGTACAGTGTTGTGAAAAACGGTTTGCTCCCTTCCTGATTTCTTAGTCGTTTGCATATTTGTCACCCTTAGTTAAGGTCAGAGTTCATGATTCAACAACAAGTGGTAAGTGGACTGCGCTTTTCTACCTTGCTTAAGCACTCAAAGCACTCTATACTACAAGCCTCATTCACACAGGCACTTTTTTCTATGCCTAAGTGCTTAATATCTAACACACCGATGAACGGATCAAGTCGGAGTTCAGTATATTGACCATGAATACTTTAGCATGCAGACCGGAGCAGCCAGGGATCACATCACCAGCCTTCCGATTAGTAGAAATTAGTTTCACAGCACTGTAAATGGTTAGGTGGTGGAAAAATATAAATTACAACAAAGTGTTTGGATGCATGCGTAGTTGCTTTTATTGAGACTGTGGATAAAGTAAATCATGGAGGATTATTAAGCACAACTTAGCAAGAAGACAGATACAATATCTTCTCTACAGACCTGTGACAAGTCCTCAGTGCATACCTCCATTACCTAATGCCCATTAAACACCAGGGCAGCTCTTCCTCTGTGCAAAAATCTGCTCTTTAGCACATCTTAATATTTTTCTTTAAGGGCTATTTTTGCAGCTCTGCCTAGAAGAACAGCATTCACGAGTCACTTCTTTTCACTTCTGCAGATTAAAAGAAGGATTAAGTGTCCAAACTGCATACTAGCCTAGAAAACTCTTCATGGGTGTCTCGTAGTTTGAAATATTATGTCAAACTGTTGATAAACTCTAATGATAAAGATCTCCCTTAAATTAATGTGAATAATAAAAAAATGAGAAGAAGGGTGTTTAACACTGATCATCACAAGCATGAAGTTAAAACAAATAATGTTAAAATAACGCCTGACTCACTGTGTTTTAGACAAATTTATGTTTTCAGTGCATGTTTGACAGATGAAATTTATTATTGGGTTCATGAGAACACTTTGCCAGGATGAACATCAGTATTTGGCAGCTACCCCAGAGACTGAATTACAGCTTTTTCCCCCCTTTTTTTTATTGATGCACAGCAAACAGGGAAATATACCCTGAAACAAACAGACAGGCTGCAGAGTAGGTGACCAAAATGACCAACTTTAGCTTGCGTTTGAATTCCGTGTTTGTGCAGAAAAATCTGATTTGTAACAGAACTTTCTGCAATTCATTACTGCAAGAGTACAAATGTCTTATGTTCCCTTTTACTGTCGCCGCCCTTTGCACATTAGCTCAGACTGGATATCGTTGTACTTCGGGCTCTTGTGTTGATCTGTATTCCGAATGTAGTGTGCAGAAGTGCCAGTTATCTGCCAGAGTAAGCTTATCTGTCAGCGGGCACAGAGGCCCGGTCACCCTTGGCACAGAGACAGAGAGACAGGGAGCAGGTAGTCAGGGCAGATATGGAGGGATTCGCATGGCTTTTAGCTTATCCATTAGGACATGCTACAATTCCGATATGGCCCCCCGCCAAATACCCAGCCATTGTGGCACTCAGCGCAGTATTTCCATCTGTTTCACTCATTGCTCAAACATTGTACGAGTATTTGTTGGCATCGTTCACAGATAGATTGTATGCATGCAAAAATATGTGCTAGCATGAGTGTGTGTGTGTATGTGAGTGCGTGTGTGTAAATGAGATCACTTGGTACTATCAAAGTGCAAGCAGGCCTATGACACGGTTATAAATAGAAGGGAGGAAGTAAGGAAGGTTAAATCTCTCAGACACAGTTACTAAACGAGGAGCCATTTAAAAACCCGCATGTCCTGTTAGACCTTTTTTAATTTATTTTTATAGCTAAATATTCAGCTAAATAGTCTGGCCACGGCCACACAAGAATCCAGTAAGAGGGAATTTATTGAGCCATGACATAAACAATTAAGTCTAGGTCCTTAGAGTGCAGCAGAGAGCAGTGAAAGTTGTTGATGTGTAAGCATTTACAACACTGCATCCCACAAATCTTTAACCACCTACTCTATTTTTTTCTGCGAGTCAAGGCTGGACAGATGGGGTACATAGATGCACTTCTTGGCTAGGACCCAAACCAATGAAACTCGCCAGGAGCATCTGCATTCAGCTGTCTTTGCTACAAATGCAGAAAGGAGAAAGAACTGTGTGTATTATGTATTGTACGATCTGCCATATGTGCAAACATATGGGGCAGCAAGGATGTCTCAGTTAGGCTGATAGAGTTTCTCAGCTCTTTCATTTCTGCCCTCGATCATCCTCCTTTCTTGCTGTAATCCTGACTGCTGATATTTACCTGGCATGACTTTGACCCCTGACTTTCGGCAGCTGTCGGTGGCGCCCCTCTTCGAAGAGGGGGCATGTGGAATACTAGCAGTCCTCCCCAAGGTGGCACGGTGTCAGACTCTATGCTGGCTTTACGGTTTTTAGTATTCAAAGAGCGTCCGCCGGAACCTCCTCAGACTACATTACTAAATAAACAGGGCAGGCTAAGTGTTGATCATAACCACTGAGCAAACATAAAGCTCCCCGGGGAAGGGACACTATTACATTGCTTGTTGTCCATTTGTTTAATGTGTCTGTATCAGTTTACAGATTCGAACTGAGCTATTTTGTTTATAACCTCAGGCCTCCGTGTCCGCTCCTTTGGCCGCTGTGCTAAAAGTGTGCTGCATGCAACTTGTTCTTGACTTACACGAGACCCACAGACGTATCTCAATGAAACAAGGTCACACTAATTGGAGGAGGAAGTGTTGAAGATGTCTTTGGGAAGTGGCAGCAGGGTTAGAGAATGATACCAGAGAGAGTCAGATCCTGTATCTGCTCTGGTTCCCTGTTCTAATCCAGCCTGGTATGTGTTGAGATCAGAACAGGTCCCTTTCACCGCAGCCATCCGGCGGCTGTGCAGTGGGAGTTGCTACGTCTGCAGTTCCCTTACTGCTGTGCACTAAGTAACAGACAACAGTCTGGTAGACACTTGAACTAACAATCAAGTTTGCTAAAAGAAACTGAGGACTAAGAGACCCAACAGAAACATTCCCACAGTCCATTTCAAGGTACTAAACCCCAGGAAACATGGCACTAGACAGCTGTGTGTTCCCCTTGATGTATTTATATGTCAGCCGCTTACATAAATACTCTGTGTCACACATTCACACTCATACATACAGGCCTGTGTAACTGCACACATTCACAGTGAACACACACCGACACACAGGCATACAGTGAGGCACAGACACTAACACACACACGTATCATGCTCCCTGTCAGTAAAACCTCAAGGATATTATGTCTCTCTAGGCAGACGAGACAGTTGATCACAGCAGCACAACCACATGATCACTTTGATGTAAATCACGCAGCACCGTCAGCTTGAAAACTGCTCAAAACTAAAGCACAAGAGAGAAATCTTGTCCACCATCAGCAGCCATAACATTAAAATCAGGGATGATGGTTAGGACACAGATGACGTGAATAACTGCAAAACCTTACATCCTGGAATTCATTCTGTGGCTGCTACATTGGCACTTTCAAACAAATTTTTTCCTGATGTTACTGCACTTCCCCAGCAGGATAATGCACCACACCACACAGCAAAAACTACTAAGTAACACCTCAGTAACACCTCAGGGAACACATTGGAGAGCCCATTGCACTGACCTAGCATCCAAACTCCCCAGATCCCAAACCAATCAAGAACCTGCAGGATGTGCCCGAACAAGCTAGCCACATAGGTCCCACACCACAACTCAGAAACCATCACAAAGACCCATATCTATGCCTCAGCAGGCCACAGCTGTCAGTAAGGCACAAAGGAGAACTATACAATATTATTATGCATGTAGTTCTATTGATTGTTATTGTCATTTTTAACATGTATGCTTCATGTATGCTACTTAGCACAGTTAAAATGCATGGAAGGATTTCTCTGAGTGAAAATGCCTTGTTGATGCCAGAGTTTGAAGGGAAATGGTTAGATTGCTTAGATATGATACGAAGGCAACGGTAACTTGAAGCAGGTGAGTTACAACCGCAGAAGACCACACCAGGTGCCACTCCTGTCAGCTAAGAACAGAAATCTGAAGCTGTAGTTCACCCAGGCTCACCATTATTGGACAACAGAAGACTGGAAACATGTTACCTGTTTCTGCTGAAAAATTCAGATAGCAGGTTTCGGAACTTGGTGTACGCAACATGAAAGAGTGTGGGGGATATTTTCTTGAGACACTTTGGGTCACTTAGTAGCAACTAAATGCCACAGCCTACCTGAGTATTGTGGCTGACCATGTCCATACCTTTATGACCGTGCACGTACCCATCTTCTGAAAGCTGCTTCCAGCACCATGTTGAATCTATGCCATGAAGAATTGAGCCAGCTCTGAAGGAGACTCATCTTTTATCACTCTTTTTTTAAACACACTGCTCACGATGCTTTAAAATGAGCCAACACTCTGCTTTATGACAAGGCAAGTAATGAAAAGAGTTTGAAGTTTTCTCTCATCCTTAGATGACTCACTGCCGTGTATGATCCACCCCATTCTTGGCCTTGAAGTTAAACACTTTAGTGATTACCAAATAAGCCTGACCTTCATATTCTCATTCCAATTTTTATAATTATGCATGATCATCCCAATATGGTAATGGCAAGGTTTAACTAATGGAGCGAAGTAGCCAGTGAGTGTATTTAAAATCAACTTACTAAAAGGGGAAAAAAGCAGAAAAAATATTTTAACATATAAAAACATATGCACAGTAACAAAGCCATAACACGATCAAGCAGATCAGTCAGTGGGCCACCCTGCTGATGTTCTAACTGCTTCTGATTCTGAAAAGAATCATCCATAGTTAAATGTTGCCTTTTTTTGTACATTTAACTGCATATTCTGCAAATACATGCAGACTCCTTCTGCATTTACAGGTTTACCACTTCTCAACTATGTAATACACTTTGTCAGCAAATGATTCTGAGTGACTTCCCATTATATGCATCAATTTGTAAATAACTTTTTTTTTAAAATCACAAATTGTCCCATAACACAATCGGGTCATTTCAATACTGAAAGTCGAAAACTACACCCACACACTGCAAACCTTCACTTAACGAGGCTCTCACACTGCAAATGTTAGAAGTTCAGATTTTAACTGGACCACCCATGTGAACACGTATAAACTCCTGGTGCTGCCAGGCAGTCGAAATCCATTAAGGACACATGCTGGCAAAAAGGAGGTGAACCTTTCCAGACCTAAAAAATATGACTCAGGATCATGCTAAACAGGATGTGGCATTTCCCGGTCCTTTGTATTCTGCTACTATTACATTACATTACCACTTTAACACCTAACAGACGCAACGATAAGGAGAATTAGCAAACGCTGTTACTCACTGTTGTTATTCTTGTGATGATATGAAAGATGAGCGAAATGTGGCAGCAACCTTGAACTTTGCTTCATAACAAGTGGCTTCCAGTAACAAACTAAATGGAGCATACGGAGAGACAAGTGAATATAATGCCATGATAATCTAATCAGATCACTTGGGTGTAGAGATTATGGGAAAGAAGACTTGCAGTGTCAATGTCCTTCCAAGGTTAAATAAATTAGTAATAGCTATGGGCTGCCTGTATGGATCTTTGGATCCTGGACTGAATCAGATGTAAAGTACTACTAAATATCAGAATCAGAATACGTTATTGATCCCTAGGAGAAATTATGTTAGTTGCAGTGCTCGAGTTCAAACAGTAACAAAACAGACAATACAAGAAGTAACAAGTAGCACAATATATACAATATATACATACATGTAAGTCACTTACTAATAAATATCTGAAAAAGAAAGAAGAGCATGTGCAAAAAGGGTGTAGCTATTGCAGTATACAGTGTGTTAGGTGGATGAGTTGTACAGGGAGATGGCCACAGGCAGGAATGATTTCATGTGTTGTTCAGTGGTGCTTTTTGGTAACTCACTCACTGAACGTGCTCCTGTGGCTAGCCAGCATGTCATGAAGTGGGTGGGAGGAATTATCCAACATTGTCTTTATCTTGGACAACATTCGCCTCTCCGTCACCACCCTAAGAGAGTTCAACTCCATCCCCACAACATTGCTGGCCTTGCGGATTAGTTTATTGAGTCTGTTAGCATCAGCAACCCTATGAATTAAAGAGTATGTTGTAACCAACTGGAAAACACTGATCGACAGAGTTTGGCTCAAAGATCTGGAGTGATAATGCATAGTAACAAGAATAGGAATCAGAATATGACAGTCGGGTTTATTTGGTATTATTTACGAAGGTTTCGAGCTTCAAGGCCAAGAATGGGTTGGATCATACAAGACAGTGAGTAATCTAAGGATGAGAGAAAAGTTCAAACTCTTTTCATTAGTAGCTTCAAGTCTACCCGATAGCTGGAGTAGCGGCAGGCTTATCCTTGAGTTCACAGGTCATGCTTCAGGTGTCACATGCTGAATGGCTCTGGGCACAGGTTTGCCTATCATCCAGCTTTCAAAAAGTCAAGTTCGTAAAACACAGCATGGACTCATTTCGAATCATCGTGAACAGTCTGTTGGTAAGTGTGATAAAAAGATCGAAGGTTTGTGGGACACATGACAACTTGTGAACTTTATCATGACTGAAACAAGATAATCTGGCATCGTATCGCACATCGCTCCCATTCCAAGACACTTTATCAGCTTAAGCCCAAATCTGAAAGCGCTACAGCTGTCTCTTTGACCTGTGACAGGTGATCTCACTGCAGGTTAGGATGCTGCGCCGGCTCGTGTTACTAACAATTGGCATGCGCGGGTTTGTGCGTGGAATCACGAGCAACGCCGCTGACACGCTGAAACAGCTGAGAACACTATCGATGAACGACAGCCTCTTTAATGGATGATAGACAGATAAACGTATACAGAGAGAGCCAGGAGGGTGATAGATAGACACACACTACATGCATCTCAAGGCACAAGTAAGATGTTTGAGTAAAAGAAAAAGCTTGCTAGTTGGATCTTTTGTGGTGGATTGTCGTTGAAGCAAAGGATCACTTATCCAGTTCTTGCTGGGGATCAACACACTCATGAATTCCTTTAGAAATGTTTTTCTGTTGTTTAAAAAAAAATTTCACCAAAGGCATAAGAGTGCAAAGGGCAAAGCTTTGAAAAGAGATGACTATCATCTTTCCAATACATTTCTACCGAGAACAGAAGAACTTCGGTACCTGTCGCATGTGCATAACAGAGAGGTGTCAAAACTGAAACGTGATCGGAACGTCTGACAAAGGGGAGGCTGCTATGAGGGATCAGTTCAGAGAGAGACAAGCCAGGGTCTCCACAGCAGATGGGCGCTTTATCGTGACCGCCGCAGGGGGGAAAGAGCCCGAGAAGGGAGAAACGAGACCACAAAAAAGGCTGGAGACATGGCTGGACCGTGACACATGTCCCACTGTGGAGGGGGGATTTTATTCACCTGGCCTTTGGTGTGTCATCGTGTTACCAGTCCTGTCATGAGCCTCCACCCTGTCCGCCTGCGCTGCATTGTTCTGTGCTGCACGTGGACAAGTGAATAAAAGAGGAAAGATAATGAAAAAGAGAGGAGGGTAGGCAGTGGGAGTGAGACACATTTTGGCCCATTGTTAGTGCTGTATTTTTTTTTTAACACGACTAAAGTGAGGGATAATTCTGATCAAAGGCGTGTATATGATTGCTCTGGTAGGTTTTGAGGAGAGTGAATACAGTGGAGCGGGGGTGGGGGTGTGCGGCTGAGGTACCGTGGAGGAGTTAAAAAAAATCATAGTGTAGAAACATTAATGTCATACTTCATCATGTAGCTCTTGAAAAGGCATGCCTGAGGAGAGCTCACTGTGTACCGCACCTGGGGTATGTTTTTAATATCATCCAATGTCTGTCACCATCTGTTTCGCTCAAACTAGGTACGCAGTGTCTCCTGCTTGTATCTGGGACATCAAGACATCTTGTAGCCTTTGTTATAAGTTTTGATGTGCTTTCACACAATCATAAAAAAGGAGAGAGAGAATAAGTCAGTGATGATCTTAGGAGAAGAGAGTGCCTTATTCGTAACACACCCCAGATGTGCTTAATCCCAGAATAAGCAATAGGTAAAGCCAGTTTTGCTGTGCTGAATCCTTTTTGACACTGACGTAAAGACGAACCTTCGCTTGCACTGTTGAGAATCGTCATCCTTGGAATTAAAAAGATCAGACGGCAAAGGTGAAACACGAGTCAGCCGAGCAGATCCGCGCTGCAAACATAAAACAGAGGAAAACCATAATACGCAGAATTTACACAGCACTGCATGTGCTTCAACTTTGAGTCTGACCTTGTTTTGACTGAGATATTTATAATATAAACAAACTCTGTTACAAACATATTACAAGTAATGAGTAAGAACACAGTCCCAGAGAGCTCCATGTCAAATAGCTTTGTAATAGAGCTGTTTTTCTAGGAAGGACCCAAAACACGGACACACACGCACACAGACGCACGCACGCACACACTCACAAACACACACATACACAGGTACTGTACTTGACTGTTTGTGCACAATAAATACACCTAGAGGTTCTTTACGGGGAAACAGAGAGTGAGCTCTGTGCCAGCCTCCTGGAGGTGCTGTGAGATCAAGAACAGCCTACCTCCAGGTGGTAAAGCTAAGCTTTCAGGGGTGAGAGGTCACCAACACTGGAGTGGTCACACACGTGTTGGAACACTATTTACAGCTGCAGAGGCCCACCTCAGACCACCTACAAGTGCTCTTTCACTATAATACTGTAGGTACCGAGGAGGCTATGTACCTCATGGTCCACCAGGTGGTAGTAAAGGTCCGCGCGGAGCATCTTTTTTTATCTGACATCCTAAAACGAATGACTTCCATCAGCCATCAGCCACATGACAGTGTAGCTGTGGTATCTCTGAACTCTGATCCTTGACTATATAAGCAAAAAGCCAGTCAGGACTGCACAGACACTGATTTCCCTGCAAAATGAAACCACAGCGTAGCTGGATGTAACTATAAATGCGTAAATGGGAATGCACGTGTATGCATAACTACGACTTTAATTTTAAACAGGGTCCGTAACCTTTGGGCTCTTGTTCAAGGTCGCTGAGAAGTCCAGGTCAGAGTCAGAGTGTGGCTAACAGTATTGGAATGCCTGCTGGTTGTCTTGAGCAATGAGGCACACTTACTAAATTTATTATTCAAATAGTTAAAATAGAACTAAACTACGCAACATGAGAGCATCATCTCCTGTTCCAGTGCCGTGAATAACCTTCGATCCTTGATCTGTAACCACTGATCATACTCAATTACACTCCTTCAGGTCCTCAAATTCCAGGTTTGATGAAAAGATATGCAATGAATTACATATTAGCTACAGCTAAATGTAGCGCAGATGACACAGAAATTATTTATATGACAAAAAAAAGTACAGTGTGTATTTTAACTGATCCTTTTATCACTTTTTATTTTTTGTTCAATAAAACATATAGCATATAGTAAAGAATGAATCTGTAAACGACAGCTGTTGACATTTTTTAAAAATGAATGAAAAAGCATATTTAAATAATCAACATACATGATTTAAATATAAACACACACGTGACAAGAGACAGAACGTGTAGAAGATATATGCAGAAAGAGCTTTCAGTGGTCAGCTGATAACATGATATCTAAAAAATACATAGCTCATTTTCCTGTCTGTTAGTTGGACATGCTAACCTGTTAACAAGCTCCTATATTCACCCATACAGTTTGTAGATCATTTTGCTAAAATAGGTAAAATCTCCACTCTTTCAGGGCACTAATAGGCTAAAGGCATATTACAAAAGGTCATTCATGTATTCACAGATTCTCTGTAGTTATTCTGCTGCTCATTCACCTGTAAAAACCACACCAATCATTATTTCAACAGCCTTTTTATTTTGGAACAAAAGCATTTGACGATATGACTTACAGGACGTTACCAAATTCATGAAGCTATATTTGTGAGTTTATTTATCAATATCAGTTTAATGTAAACAGACTGATGTAGTAATAGACAGTAAAATGTTGGTGCGTGTGTAATATATGAGCGTTTATGTTTCTCTACATGGGTAAAAGTACTCCATGTCGCCCTCTGGTGGTAGCAACCAACTATGAAAAGAATGGATGTTGGATCTTAACTAAATGATAAAAAGTTTTATTACTTTGTATTACTTTCTTTAGTTTGGTAAAATTTACAGTTTTAATCCCGTAAGAAAATAAATCACTATCATAGAGAGGGATATTAGTAATTCGTTTGTTAATAACACTTTGTTTGTGTTTGCTAATGTTTCGACAGGAAAATGGTTTTCTACAAAGTTGTTTCATGTACAGAGTAACACACACACACACACACACACACACACACACACACACACACACACACACACACACACACACACACACACACACACACACACACACACACACATGACTTTGCCGGTTTCAGCTGAAACAATTTCAGTGTTTCAAACCATTTTCCAGGATTTTTCCTTCACCATTTATGAGGTTTCAAGAAGAAGATAAACGACAGATATGAATGTTTGAAAAAGTTATAGATGAAAAGATGAAAAATACTCAAAGGATAAATTCAATTGGTTTATTGTTTTATGAATAAGTTGAAAAAGAAAAAGTTAAACAAGTAAATAATGAAACAAGGTAAAATGAAGTAAGAACAAAACGTTAACAAGTAAATAATGAAACAAGGTAAAATGAAGTAAGAACAAAACGTCAACAAGTAAATAATGAAACAAGGTAAAATGAAGTAAGAACAAAACGTTAACAAGTAAATAATGAAACAAGGTAAAATGAAGTAAGAACAAAACGTTAACAAGTAAATAATGAAACAAGGTAAAATGAAGCAAGCACAAAAAGTTAAGTAAATAATGAAACAAGGTAAAATGAAGTAAGAACAAAACGTTAACAAGTAAATAATGAAACAAGGTAAAATGAAGCAAGCACAAAAAGTTAAGTAAATAATGAAACAAGGTAAAATGAAGTAAGCACAAAAAGTTAAGTAAATAATGAAACAAGGTAGAGGAGAGAAAACCCCAACAATCCCCTCTGAGCACGCACTAGGCGACAGTGGGGAGGAAAAACTGCCTTTAAACGGGCAGAAACCTCCGGCAGAACCAGGCTCAGGAGGGGACAGTCAACTGCCGGGACTGGTTGGGGAGGTGAACAGAGGTGGAGCAAGACGAGGCTACACCTGCTGAGGAAGCAGTAGAGTTCCTCCTCCAGGGCCAGCGGAAGCGTTTGTTCTTCTTTTTCATGCAGTTTTCTACAAGAGCTTTTTTTTCCAGGATGAGGGTTCTCAACTCATCGATGGTTTCTTTGTTTTGTTTCTCAAGCTTCTTGCACGTTTTCTCCACCTCTTCCAACGTTGCTCGTTTTTCTTCAAGCTTTTCCCTGAGCTCTTTGGATGTTTCCTCCTGCATTATCTTGTCCTTGTGCATGTCTGCGTTTCTTTGTTGTACTTCTTTGTACATGTCTTGTAGCTCCTCATTTCTTTTGTGGATATCTTGGAGCGTACGCTGCAGGTCGTCATGTATGTTGTCTTGTTCTTGCTTTTGCGCCTGCATTTCAGTGTGTTTGCGCTTCAAGTTGTTGTATTCCAACAATATCCCCTTAGTGAGCTCGGAGTTGTTTCTTGCCATTTGCTCCATCCTTTTCTGCATGTGCGAGCATTGTTTGTCCAGTTTTTCTTTTTCCCCTTCTAGTTGCTTTTTCTCTTGAAGAATGTCTTTGTTTTGGCGCAGAGTATCATCCACCTTCTCTTTCAGCATTCTGTATTTTTCCTCCGTGACTTTGAGTTTGTGCTCCATGTCTCTTTGCTTTTTCTCCTGTTCTTCCTTCTGTTGGAGGATTTCTTTATTTTTTTTCACAGCTTCATCGAAGTTTGTTTGGAGCAGCCGATTCATTTGGTCCATATATTGGAGATCCCATTCTGTCTTCTCAACAGTAGCTTTGCTGTCTTTAAGCTGGTTGGACATCTCCTTTAGTTCCACGCTCTTTTGCTTGTTTTCCTTAATTAGGAAGACAATCTGCTCTCGGGCTTGTCCAAACTTGATTCCCCAACCCTCATTAATAATATTTATGTCGGGCTGGCGTTTTTGTCTTTCTTCCAGGTTCTTATTTTGCGCTTCCATCTGTCTACACTTCTCCTCCAGTTGAAGTTTCTCTTCTTCAATCTGTTGAATTTTATTCTGGAGATGGTAGTTTTCCTTCTTACTGTCATGTAATGCCCTTTGGACGGCTAAGAGGTCATTTGGGGAAATTGGCCGGCCACGACACGAAGGAGAAGCCGCGTAATCTTTTTGCCTTGGTTGGTGTTTTGTTGGATACATGTTGAAGGTTGTACACGACAACTCTGAAAAGGTTTCCAAAAGTTTCTGTGGTGAACGTGTGAAGGCTGCAAACACAAATGCTGCGAAGACACGAACTAAAAAACTGCTGTGTGTCACCCCTGTTTAAGGACAAACTTCAAAGGATCAAAGTGTAGTGACATCATAACTCCGTGAGCCAATGAGATTGTCATGTGACATTTTGGAATGGGGATATTTTTTTTTAAACCGTTTTCAAATTTAACTTAATATTTGACTGTTTCTTAACTGACCTGTTTAGCTGATTAAGAAATGAATTGAAACGAGCATCACTAACGTTATATAACAGACAACAGAAAAAAACAGGGTTTTTTTCTAAGTAATAGAGGTATAATACATTTTTAAAAAAATTTTTTTAAATTATCCTACTTTTTATAAGAGGGAACATTATTTAAAGAATATGTATTTAATTGGAAAACTCTCTATTCGTCTAAAGGCTATAACAAGAAAGGTGAGCTTCCTGCTCAAAAATGAAATGACCAAAATAAATGGAGCATTTCTCTGCAATTACAAAGTCTGTGTAAACAATCTTGGTTTCAAAATAAGGCTAATGCTGGTGAGATGTCATCACAGGTGTAAATATTACTGCAGATGTTACTATGTCAAAGTTTCACAACTGTCTTATGTTTATTTATGTAGGCAAGACCTACTTTTCACTTTTTTGCTTTGCTATATGTTCTTGAGTGTATTAGTTTGCCAGCAGCACGAACATGTACTAGTGTCAATAATAATCGTACGGTGGATTAGAAAACCTGCTCACAAGTTGAATAAACACCCAGAATTGATTCATCATTTTCATTCAAAACCAATATTTGAGTCAAAATGAGAAAGTTGTTTGTGCTGTCTGATGAAGAAGAAGCAAAATAAAGTGCAGTTTTGATGTAGATGATGTTGTATACAAACTAGAAGAGGAAGATAGTAGGATCTCTGTATCATGCTTTGTCACTTTGTACCATGTAATTCTTTCTATTTCCACCAGGGGGTGTTTTCAGAAGTGGTAGGTGGTAAAAGAAGAGGTCAGCAGGAAGATGGCGAAGAGCGACCAAAGACCAAGAAAAAGAGGCAGTCAGGCAAAGATGAAGAGTATTATATCCCTTACAGACCTAAAGACTTTGACTCTGAGAGAGGGTGAGGCATTAAACTGTTGCATCTGTTTCTTTAAAAAATGTGAATGGCTTTGTGTTTTATGCTGTTTTGTCCTGTGTTATGCGTCGACAGGTTGAGTCTCGGTGGAGAGGGCAGTGCTTTTGAACAGCAGGCCTCTTCAGCTGTCCTTGATCTCATGGGAGATGAAGGCGATCGCCTTAACCAGCAGAAGAAAATGATGAAATGGTACAAATTTCCCTATGTTTGACTCAGTATCCACCAAATGGTCATTTCAAACTATAATTTAAAGTCTTTTTTCCCCCTTCTTTTTTTAGGGACCGTAAGAGGAAGCGTTTTGTGAGAGAAACGGGAAAAGAAGACCAGAAGAAGAAGATCAAAACAGACAGCGGTCAGGTTATCAGTAACAAGAAGAACAGGAAGAACTTGTATCCTTCCAACAAAAAGCTTCTCTGTGTGCTGCTCTCAATGACCCTCTTCTCTACTCCTATGACAATATTAAGCTGTACTGTGAAGATGTTGTATCACTTGACAACATGTCAGTTATGAGGAGTGAAGGAAAAAATACAAGATTGATGATACAGGATCTGGATCAGATGGAGAAACAGGCGGAGGAGGCAGGAAGCCAGCAAGAGGTAGGAAGGCATCAAAATGAATAGCACAAACATGTTAAATATAGACCATCAGCCACCATGTTTTAACTCAACTCTAAAGGTAAATACTTCAAGTCCCTCTTCCAGCCTTGCGAGCTATAACCTCCAACCTCTTTGTTGTGTCGTGCCTCTCCCAGGTCGTGGCCGTGGCCGACGAGGTCCAAACGTACAGAGCTCCGGTGACCACAAAGCACGCTCGGAGCTGAAAACAAAGGATCAGATCATGAAGCAGCGCAAGAAAAAGCAGAAGCACCAGTTCCTGCAGGGCGGGGGGATGAGTAAGCTCCGCTCCAAGAACAAAAAGTGGCTCGGAGAAGTTAAAAAGTCAGGTTTTGGAAGGGGTGGCCATAAGAAAGGCAAGCTGAGGAAGAAACTGTGAGGAGGACAGAGGGTTGATGGTGTGGAGGACATCACGAGGAACTGGGTGATAAGCGTCAGAATCATCTGAGATCATCACCAAAGATTTTCCTGGTGCTTCGTGTGACTGTAGATTAAGGAGAAAATGATTTGTGCATCTTTACACTGCAGAAATGCACGTCACTTCTTCCTTGATGGCCTGCTGAACTCTGCGTTTGCCACAGAGTTATGTTTAATTATGATCCACTAACCTGGATTTACTACTTGTAAGCATGTTGGCAGTCTAATAAAAGTGTTTTGGAGTACTGAAATATGTCTTATCAAAATGGTAAAATACAGATATTAAATATTGTGTGCTTAATTTGCAGTTAGTTTCAAAAATCGTCTCGCCCATCTTTACTTAAAATAAGAGGTGCTCTATAAAAATGACATTAAATTCTGTAAACGTGCTCTATTTGCAATTATTTATCATTACTGTTGTCCAAGTGGTCTCATTTCAAAGTTGAAAGCGAGCATCGGAACGGGCAAGAAAGGCGACTTTTAATTGACTTTGAATGTGTTGTGGTTACTGATATCAGATGGGCTGGGTTGAGAAACTGGCTTAGAATTCCTCTTGCCTTCAGCATGGCCACGCCCCTCTGACTTCTGCAATCAACAAGGCATTTTTACCCAGGGAAATGTTTATTTCGCTTTTCAGTTTGGACTGTTCTCTGTAAATTCCTGAGAAAATTTGAGAAGATCAGGAGTGTCTGAAAAACGTAAAACAGCCCATCTGTCACCAACAGCAATGCTGCCTTCAAAGTCACTTAAATCACCCTTTTTTTTTCTGGCATGTGATTGGCTGATTAGATATTTGCATTCACAAGCAGCTGAATAGGTTAGTGCAGGGGTCAGCAACCTGCGGCTCTTTAGTCCTTTTAGTGCGGCTCTGCGTGGTTTGGGAAAATAAATTATTTTTTTAAGTAATTAGCTGAAGTGTATTTTATTTATGTTAGTTCTTTTTTAACTTGTAGTTCTAAATTGGAAGATTACTGTGATATTGAAATATAAATATAAAATTATATTCTATTAGTTTTTGAACGCTCAAAATAAGCGTCACACTTGCGGAAGCCGATATACCCGCCGAAACGCCGTGCATTTATCGAGACTTTCAACCCCAGGTAGGCTAATTATCAATCTTCGGATCCACATTATGTCAGCAGCTCCACCGTGAACTATGTTAAAAACAAACACCGCTCACGCCTCACAGATGACAGCTTACAGTCCTGGTAAAGATGAAAGTGACTTCATACAGCTCCGATTTGCAGACGCTGTGCGCAGAGATTCAGGAGCAGAAGTCCCATTGTAAACATATCACGGCAGACCCAACGATGTTTCCATGAACACGCTTTACAGCTTCTCTTTATTGACCACTTTTCACACACGGTTGCTGTATGCATACAGCCGGTGTTAAAGCTCACAGCCCGACACATACCAACACAACAGCATAGAGAGCACAGACGTTAAGGCGCCGAGGCGTGATCGCGGGTGCCGCTCAGGTGCGTCCGCCTCCCCTGCAGCGGCGCTGCAGACCACGCCCCGCCACACACATTAACCAGGTAAAATACATATTGTCAGGGTTCCTGGGTCGGTGACCCAGTGTTTTCAGTTTTGTTCATGTTCATATATATATATAGCATATAGTAAAGAATGAATCTGTAAACGACAGCTGTTGACATTTTTTAAAAATGAATGAAAAAGCATATTTAAATAATCAACATACATGATTTAAATATAAACACACACGTGACAAGAGACAGAACGTGTAGAAGATATATGCAGAAAGAGCTTTCAGTGGTCAGCTGATAACATGATATCTAAAAAATACATAGCTCATTTTCCTGTCTGTTAGTTGGACATGCTAACCTGTTAACAAGCTCCTATATTCACCCATACAGTTTGTAGATCATTTTGCTAAAATAGGTAAAATCTCCACTCTTTCAGGGCACTAATAGGCTAAAGGCATATTACAAAAGGTCATTCATGTATTCACAGATTCTCTGTAGTTATTCTGCTGCTCATTCACCTGTAAAAACCACACCAATCATTATTTCAACAGCCTTTTTATTTTGGAACAAAAGCATTTGACGATATGACTTACAGGACGTTACCAAATTCATGAAGCTATATTTGTGAGTTTATTTATCAATATCAGTTTAATGTAAACAGACTGATGTAGTAATAGACAGTAAAATGTTGGTGCGTGTGTAATATATGAGCGTTTATGTTTCTCTACATGGGTAAAAGTACTCCATGTCGCCCTCTGGTGGTAGCAACCAACTATGAAAAGAATGGATGTTGGATCTTAACTAAATGATAAAAAGTTTTATTACTTTGTATTACTTTCTTTAGTTTGGTAAAATTTACAGTTTTAATCCCGTAAGAAAATAAATCACTATCATAGAGAGGGATATTAGTAATTCGTTTGTTAATAACACTTTGTTTGTGTTTGCTAATGTTTCGACAGGAAAATGGTTTTCTACAAAGTTGTTTCATGTACAGAGTAACACACACACACACACACACACACGTATGACTTTGCCAGTTTCAGCTGAAACAATTTCAGTGTTTCAAACCATGTTCCAGGATTTTTCCTTCACCATTTATGAGGTTTCAAGAAGAAGATAAACGACAGATATGAATGTTTGAAAAAGTTATAGATGAAAAGATGAAAAATACTCAAAGGATAAATTCAATTGGTTTATTGTTTTATGAATAAGTTGAAAAAGAAAAAGTTAAACAAGTAAATAATGAAACAAGGTAAAATGAAGTAAGAACAAAACGTCAACAAGTAAATAATGAAACAAGGTAAAATGAAGTAAGAACAAAACGTCAACAAGTAAATAATGAAACAAGGTAAAATGAAGTAAGAACAAAACATTAACAAGTAAATAATGAAACAAGGTAAAATGAAGTAAGAACAAAACGTTAACAAGTAAATAATGAAACAAGGTAAAATGAAGCAAGCACAAAAAGTTAAGTAAATAATGAAACAAGGTAAAATGAAGTAAGCACAAAAAGTTAAGTAAATAATGAAACAAGGTAGAGGAGAGAAAACCCCAACAATCCCCTCTGAGCACGCACTAGGCGACAGTGGGGAGGAAAAACTGCCTTTAAACGGGCAGAAACCTCCGGCAGAACCAGGCTCAGGAGGGGACAGTCAACTGCCGGGACTGGTTGGGGAGGTGAACAGAGGTGGAGCAAGACGAGGCTACACCTGCTGAGGAAGCAGTAGAGTTCCTCCTCCAGGGCCAGCGGAAGCGTTTGTTCTTCTTTTTCATGCAGTTTTCTACAAGAGCTTTTTTTTCCAGGATGAGGGTTCTCAACTCATCGATGGTTTCTTTGTTTTGCTTCTCAAGCTTCTTGCACGTTTTCTCCACCTCTTCCAACGTTGCTTGTTTTTCTTCAAGCTTTTCCCTGAGCTCTTTGGATGTTTCCTCCTGCATTATCTTGTCCTTGTGCATGTCTGCGTTTCTTTGTTGTACTTCTTTGTACATGTCTTGTAGCTCCTCATTTCTTTTGTGGATATCTTGGAGCGTACGCTGCAGGTCGTCATGTATGTTGTCTTGTTCTTGCTTTTGCGCCTGCATTTCAGTGTGTTTGCGCTTCAAGTTGTTGTATTCCAACAATATCCCCTTAGTGAGCTCGGAGTTGTTTCTCGCCATTTGCTCCATCCTTTTCTGCATGTGCGAGCATTGTTTGTCCAGTTTTTCTTTTTCCCCTTCTAGTTGCTTTTTCTCGTGAAGAAGGTCTTTATTTTGGCGCAGAGTATCATCCACCTTCTCTTTCAGCGTTCTGTATTTTTCCTCCGTGACTTTGAGTTTGTGCTCCATGTCTCTTTGCTTTTTCTCCTGTTCTTCCTTCTGTTGGAGGATTTCTTTATTTTTTTTCACAGCTTCATCGAAGTTTGTTTGGAGCAGCCGATTCATTTGGTCCATATATTGGAGATCCCATTCTGTCTTCTCAACAGTAGCTTTGCTGTCTTTAAGCTGGTTGGACATCTCCTTTAGTTCCACGCTCTTTTGCTTGTTTTCCTTAATTAGGAAGACAATCTGCTCTCGGGCTTGTCCAAACTTGATTCCCCAACCTTCATTAATAATATTTATGTCGGGCTGGCGTTTTTGTCTTTCTTCCAGGTTCTTATTTTGCGCTTCCATCTGTCTACACTTCTCCTCCAGTTGAAGTTTCTCTTCTTCAATCTGTTGAATTTTATTCTGGAGATGGTAGTTTTCCTTCTTACTGTCATGTAATGCCCTTTGGACGGCTAAGAGGTCATTTGGGGAAATTGGCCGGCCACGACAGGAAGGAGAAGCGTCGTAATCTTTTTGCCTTGGTTGGTGTCTTGTTGGATACATGTTGAAGGTTGTACACGACAACTCTGAAAAGGTTTCCAAAAGTTTCTGTGGTGAACGTGTGAAGGCTGCAAACACAAATGCTGCGAAGACACGAACTAAAAAACTGCTGTGTGTCACCCCTGTTTAAGGACAAACTTCAAAGGATCGTGTAGTGACATCATAACTCCGTGAGCCAATGAGATTGTCATGTGACATTTTGGAATGGGGATATTTTTTTTTAAACCGTTTTCAAATTTAACTTAATATTTGACTGTTTCTTAACTGACCTGTTTAGCTGATTAAGAAATGAATTGAAACGAGCATCACTAACGTTATATAACAGACAATAGAAAAAAAACAGTTTTTTTTCTAAGTAATAGAGGTATAATACATTTTTTAAAATTTTTTTTTAAATTATCCTACTTTTTATAAGAGGGAACTGTAACTCCGAAATGACAACACAGGCACGGCTTCTTCAAGACGGGCGCTTCGCTGCATTTATTGAACGCCGTGAAAACTACAAACATAAAACACAAAGACTTTAAGCGCTTCAGTCTATCAAAATTAACACTTGTGCTTTAACAACGAAAATTACCTCGTGGCTGCCTGCCACTTCGGAGGTCCTAGAAGAATAGCTTTACAGTCTTGTGCATTCTAAATTAAAACATAAATAATTAGAACACCATACATTACAAATTTTTACAATATCACAATACAGTTATGGCAAATGACAAATACCTTGTACCGCTGGTAGACTAACCAGGCCTTTGCAGATAGCTCGCTGAACTCCTTAGCGTGATTATTAAACGTGGGCTCACAGCCTATACTATCACGCCCAAACCTCGCGATAATAGCGGTGTAACAAAACTTGTTCTTTCTGACAAGATAAACACACCCTTACAATATTGGCCACAGAAACGTACAAGCAAGAACATTTTAACTGCTGGAACCATCTATTAAACTTCTTTATACATAAGCCATTTCTGTGACACTTACACTCCCACCAAAATCACTCATTGTTTGCAATGTGATTTTCTAATGAGTGTCAACATTAGAGTCTGTTTCACTTTGCATGTCAGTCTCCAGTAAAGTCACTAACTTGTGAACAGGTCTTTCCAGATATATCAGCCTTGTCCGTGGTTTCCCCCCGTCAAAGGTAGTTTCACTGGTCTTGAGCTTCACCTTTCGAACCTTGCCATCTGAGCTCTCTATAGCCTCTACTATTAGAGCAAGTTTCCACTTACATCTTGGAGCATTATCATCCTGCAGTATCACAATGTCATTTACTCGCAGGTTTCGTGAGACGTTCTGCCACTTCTGTCGCCACTGGAGATTTAACAGATACTCTCGCCTCCACCTTTGCCAAAACTCATTTGCCAGAAATTGTACTCTTCTCCATCTTTTGTTCAAGTACAAATCCTCTCTGCAAAACTCTCCTGGAGGTGGAAGAATAACCGAAGATTTCATTGTTAATATGTGATTGGGAGTTAGTGGCTCTGGTCCCAAGGGATCATTGAGATACTCAACACTTAAAGGTCTGCTGTTAATGATGGCCATTGTCTCGTAAAGCAGTGTTCTTAGACTAGCTGTATCGAGTCTGTTTGAGAACTTGTCCAGCATCGCTGTCAGTACACTTCGTACTGTCCGAATTTGACGTTCCCAGACGCCCCCCATGTGGCTAGCTGCCGGAACGTTCACCACAAATTCACAACCCATAGCTCTTTGTGGTTCTTGATCCATATCCTTCATTAACTCCAAAAGTTCTCTTTTGGCGCCCATAAAGTTTGTCCCTTGGTCGCATCTTAATTGCCGGACAGGACCTCTTATGGCTATCAGAACTCGAAGAGCGTTCATGAAGGCATCTGTCGATAAGTCATCTAGTGTTTCAATGTGCACAGCTCGTGAACATAAACACGTGAACAGTAGTCCATACCTTTTGACTTCCTTTCTTCCTTCCTTTACCATGAATGGCCCGAAACAGTCGACGCCACAATACGTGAAAGGAGGTGCTGTTTCTGTTCTCACTTCTGGCAAATCTGACATCTGTTGGACATTTGTAGCCTTTCTGTATCTTCTGCACTTAACACAATGGTAAATGTGTGAAGAAACAACACTCCCACATCCTAAAATCCATATCCCATTTGCCCGCAATTCATTTATTGTCATCCCTCTTCCCTGGTGATGTACACCTTCATGGTAGTGTTTGACGAGGAGGGCTGACACATGGGACTCCTTGGGGAGAATTGCAGGATGTTTTACATCATAGTGTAAAGTTGATTGAGATAATCTTCCTCCTACCCTGAGAACATCCGACTTGTCCAAAAAGGCATTCAACTGCCTTAGTCTGCTGCGCTTGTGCAGAGAATTTTCTCCTTGAGATCTGATCTTCTGTATTTCCTCAGTAAAGATGTCTCTTTGCACTAGCTTGATGATGAATAATTCTGTGTCTTTTCTTTCTTCAAGATCTGTCACTTTGTTCGTTCTTCGTTGAACACCCTTGTACTCTTTGATGAATCGCCTGAGCCTGGCAATGGCCTTGATAGCTCTCGACCAACTGGAGAACTTCTTTAAACGCTCTAGCACTGGGTTTGCTTCCTTCGAATGTACAGTGTGCGTATAGCCTTTACGGACTTCAGGATCCATTTCTTCAACCTCTCCCACCATTTCCTCTTTGACTGGAAGCTCTTGTTTCCAAAGAAAATCGGGACCTTTCAACCAGTTTGAATCTTTCAGCTGAGTAGCATTTAAACCTCTTGAGGCCTGATCAGCTGGATTTTCCTCTGAGCTGACGTGCTGCCATTTCCCAGGACTTGTGCTTTGTCTTATTCGTTGAATTCGATTGGCGACAAATGTGTGAAATCTTTTAGCATCATTATTTATGTATGCTAATACGACTTGTGAATCTGTCCAATAATATTCCTGTAGATTTTGGATGTCTAGTTCTCGTTTGATCACATCTGCAATGCGAACTGAAGTCACGGCCGATGACAGTTCGAGCCTTGGGATGGTTGTTTGCTTAATGGGCGTTACTCTTGCCTTGCCCATGACGAGTGCACAACTGACCTGTCCTTCTCTACCTTTTGCTCTGAGATATGAACATGCGCCATAACCACTGAGGCTCGCATCCGAGAAACTGTGCAATTCGTACTGCACAATGTCCGCATCTTGCGAGTAGCTTCGTGGGATCTTCAGAGCTGCCAACTTGGGCAGGTCTCGCAACCATGCTTCCCATTGTGGTAGAATGTGATCTGGGAGATCCTCGTCCCAATTAACTTTGTCCTTGCACAACGTTTGGAGTATCTGCTTTCCAATTAATATGAATGGGGCAACGAACCCAAGGGGGTCAAAGACTGAAGCAACAATCAAGAGCACCCCTCTCCTTGTCAATGGGTTGTCTTTAACTTGGACTCTGAATTGGAATTCATCTGCCTCTATGCACCATTGCACTCCAAGTGCACGTTCAATGTGGAGTTCTCCAAGAGCCATGTCCTGGTCTTTGGCTTTAGCTTGTTCCTCTTGGGGAATAGCTGCAAGCACTTCTTTGTCGTTTGACACAAACTTATGCAGATGTAGGTTGCCTGTTTTACAAAGTGCCCTTGACTCGTTTACCAACTGTATGGCTTCGACTGTTGATGTCACACTAGCGAGTCCGTCATCGACGTAAAAACCTCTTTGGATGAACTCAATAGTCTTTTCGCTGAATCTGTTTCTACCTTGAGAAGCAATATGTTTGAGTCCGAAATTGCAGCATCCGGGAGATGAAGCTGCTCCAAAAAGATGCACTCTCATCCTGTACACTGAAGGCTCAGAGTTTAAATCGCCTTTGTCCCACCAAAGAAACCTCAAATAGTCTTGATGCTCCTTGATGACGTGGAATTGGTGGAACATCCTCTCCACGTCACACATGATGGCGATGGGGCCCTTTCTGAATCGACATAACACTCCAATCAGTGCGTTGGTAAGATCTGGTCCAGTCAGAAGGTGATCGTTAAGAGATGTCCCCTGGAAACGGGTCGAACAATCAAAAACCACACGCATCTTCTCAGGTTTGTGGGGGTGGTATACTCCATGGTGTGGTATATACCATGCTGCCTCCTTATCCAGTTCTTGCTCTGGGACCTTCTCTGCGTCTCCACGGGTTATGATGTCGTCCATGAACTTGACGTAATCCTCATAGTATTTCTCATCTCTTCTGAGCCGACGTTCCAACGACGACAGTCTATGCTCAGCACATTGTTTGTTGTTTGGAAGATTCGGGTCGTCGGTTTTGAGTGGCAATGGGAGTTCATAGTGACCGTTTTCCTTTTGCCTAATGCCTTTAGTCACCTTTGACATGAACAAAATGTCTTCCTGAGAGACTGGATTGTCATCTGTTTCATGCTCAGAGAAATCAGATCCCAAAGCCTTTATTACATCAGCTGGACCCACTTCCTTCACTTGAGTTCTGCATACAAAATGCACTTCTTGCCTGAGTTCAACTGCTTGTTGTACTGCAGGAGTAACTTCTCGAACAATGATTCTGTGGCTTATGCCAATATCATCATTGTGATTTTGAACTTGAGACGTACAACCAACTATGCTCCAGCCGAGATCAGTTAGCTGTGCGTAAGGCTGATTCTCCTCACCTGCAATGACTTCCCGTGGAAGAAGGGCTTGCTGACAGTTATAGCCGAGAAGCAGACCAACTTCGCATTCAAGCATTGGAGGTAACCTATCTGCCAGCCTTTCGAGGTGAGGCCAATTCAAAGCAGTTTCAGACGTCGGGATGTGTGATCTGTTCACAGGGATGAATTCTCTTGTATAGACCGGTGGCAATGTAATTCTCTTTTCCTGCTTGTAGCCTCTAACTTGAAGATTTACCAGTTTCTCACATGGTATGACTGTTGACTTGGCGGACATGGTCGATAGTCTTAGATGAGCCTTACTCTTATCTGTGTCGAGACCCTGGGCTACTTCATCCAAGATAAAGGATGTATCGCTCTGAGAATCGAGGAGGGCATACACTAGAACTTCTCTGTCTGGGTGATTTTTTGATGAAACCCAGACAGGTAGAATGGAGGATGTCAGTGTGCTCGAAGTTACTTGAGTTACTCTATTAGAGATTGCGGTTGCTGGTTCATCTCCTTCGTCCTTGTCTCGAGAGTTATCATTCGGTGCAGGCATTATCCTTTTACGCTCCACAAACTTGTCATCATGCAGACACGTGGGATGCTTCTTCTGGCATTTCTCACACGTATTCCTTTTATCACACTTCTTAGAATGATGTCCCCCCTTCAAACATCCAAAACACAGCCTTTCTGCTTGTACAAACTTGATACGATCCTGGACTGATTTTTCCATGAATTTGAAGCATTTATCCAGTGTGTGACCATTTCTTTTGCAGTAAAGGCAGGTCATGGGATTTATGTGACTTGAGGTGGTTAAGTGACTTGAAGTTGCGGTTAATGTTTTAGCTTGAACGACTTGGCTGCGTGAGTGTTTGGGTTTACTGATTTCCAAACCCTTGAGTGCTTGCATTGAAGCTATGGGGTCACATGCTAGGTCTGCTTCAGTGGATACAAAGTCCGTAAACATGTGAAATGATGGATATTCTCCATTAAGGGTTTTTCTTATTTTCATCGCTGCGCGATTCCATCTTGTTGTCAACCAGTCAGGAAGTTTCAGCAAGAGTTTCTGAATTTCCATACAGTCATTGAGAACCTCTAATGTCTTTATGTGTGACATCGCAGCTTCACAACTTCTAAGGAAGTCGGCAAACTCTCTCAACTCACTTCCATCCTTGGAGCTTATTTTAGGCCAACTGTGAAGTTTGTCTCTGAAGCATTTTCCTATAGTGAACAGATCTCCAAAGCGCCTTTCCAGCACTTCCCAAGCTGCATCATACGCTTCATCTGTGCCCACTAGGAGAAATCCTTCAACCACTCTCTTTGCGGGTCCACCAAGGTACTTCCTGAGATAATAGAGTCTTTCGTTCTTTGGAATGTTTTTTCTTTCAATCAAGGTCTCAAATGACAACTGCCAGTCCTTGAACTTTAAAGGGTCACCAGTGAACAGTGCAGGTTCCGGAGTTGGAAGACGATTAGCACTTATTGCGGCTGCTAGTATGCCGACTAGATCCAAGTTTGGCTGTGGATGAGTTGCTGAAGCGGCAGCTTGTGTTGCTTTAGGGATAAATGGCGGACTTGATGCGTTTCCTGCTTGGCCTGTGGTGCCCTTAGGTTGCACACCAGGGTTTTGTTGGGCTTGGTTTATGACTGTGGGAGTATGTGGAACAAATGCAGGGTTTGTGGCATTATGGGCTTGGATTGTATTTGGAGCTTGAGAGGGAACTTGTGGTGGAGCAGGGATTGCTGAGGTTTCGCTCTCAGTTTTGATACTGCGCACTAAACTACGACTTTCTGAAATACTTTCAGCTTCTGCATAAACCTTTACTTTAGCTCTTGCAGCATTAAATTTTTTAACCTCTTCCAAGCGTTCAATCTTTCTGCGCTGCTCCTCCATTGTTTGTTGCCTTTCCAAGTTTTCAAGTTCCAACTTTTTTAGTTCAGCTGCTTCCCTTTCTTGATCCTCCATTACTGCTAATATTTCCTGACACGCAGCTGCCTCAGCCTCTGCTTCTATTCTTTTAATTGTTTGTGAGTATGACTGGCTTGAACCACTTTTAGACCTTCGTGATTTTGACCTTGATTTAGTACTTTCAGATCCTAAGCATGATCCAACATCTGGCCATGGCTCTTCATCACCATCTGCAAGGTCTCCTTGTAAGTGTTTTTCAGCTCTTCTGACAATGAACAAGGAAAGTGACGTACATGCATCCACTTTGCGTCTTTCATCTGCATCAGGAGTTTGTGTTTGCCGTATTTGTTCATAAATGGTTTGTACATCTTTGCAGGCAACATTTACATTGTTGATGAGCTCATTCAATTCACTCTCGGAAACTTCATTTCTTAATATTACTTTGCTCAATCTTGCTTCATATCTCCATTTTTCAAAAACAACAGCATATCTGTGTTGGAGGCCTTTGAGTTTCTTCTCTTGAAGCTCTTTACCCTTTTCTGTTAGTGTTCTTACTCTTTCACTTTTACGAACAGTCTGTAGTTCTGTAATTTGTTCATCATCATTTTCTTCCACTTCGGTAAGTGATACAGCATGGTGCTCTTCGAGATCTTTGTCAACCATCTCGGGAGTCTAGTTAAATGTCATTAAGCGCACTGTGTTCAGATTTCAAATACTGTATACTTTAAGTGCACCTTTTCTTAAAGGACCTTGTAAACTTCACTCAAACTTTGACCTTAAGCAAGCACACAGAACTATTCACCAAACTACAAAGCATCACCTTGAAGTACAGTAGAAATAAATAAACTTTGACAAATGTATTATAGAAACTTATTGTGGCTCTTTAAACTTGACTTAAACCACTATTATTCTACATTTAACACTGTCCCTTATTAATTTCCACCTTACTCCAGTTGTACAACGTTGTTGCCGCTGTGCTTGGCTGCTTGAGAACGGTGAGCTTATGCAATGGCGCCCTCTTGTGTCGCTCCAGTTCACCGTCGCTCTCTGCAGCTGCCGTCTTCGTAATTAGCTTCTCACCGGCGCTGGCTAGGGCGAGTTTTCACTGTAACTCCGAAATGACAACACAGGCACGGCTTCTTCAAGACGGGCGCTTCGCTGCATTTATTGAACGCCGTGAAAACTACAAACATAAAACACAAAGACTTTAAGCGCTTCAGTCTATCAAAATTAACACTTGTGCTTTAACAACGAAAATTACCTCGTGGCTGCCTGCCACTTCGGAGGTCCTAGAAGAATAGCTTTACAGTCTTGTGCATTCTAAATTAAAACATAAAATAATTAGAACACCATACATTACAAATTTTTACAATATCACAATACAGTTATGGCAAATGACAAATACCTTGTACCGCTGGTAGACTAACCAGGCCTTTGCAGATAGCTCGCTGAACTCCTTAGCGTGATTATTAAACGTGGGCTCACAGCCTATACTATCACGCCCAAACCTCGCGATAATAGCGGTGTAACAAAACTTGTTCTTTCTGACAAGATAAACACACCCTTACAATATTGGCCACAGAAACGTACAAGCAAGAACATTTTAACTGCTGGAACCATCTATTAAACTTCTTTATACATAAGCCATTTCTGTGACACTTACAGGAACATTATTTAAAGAATATGTATTTAATTGGAAAACTCTCTATTCGTCTAAAGGCTATAACAAGAAAGGTGAGCTTCCTGCTCAAAAATGAAATGACCAAAATAAATGGAGCATTTCTCTGCAATTACAAACTCTGTGTAAACAATCTTGGTTTCAAAATAAGGCTAATGCTGGTGAGATGTCATCACAGGTGTAAATATTACTGCAGATGTTACTATGTCAAAGTTTCACAACTGTCTTATGTTTATTTATGTAGGCAAGACCTACTTTTCACTTTTTTGCTTTGCTATATGTTCTTGAGTGTATTAGTTTGCCAGCAGCACGAACATGTACTAGTGTCAATAATAATAGTACGGTGGATTAGAAAACCTGCTCACAAGTTGAATAAACACCCAGGATTGTTTCATCATTTTCATTCAAAACCAATATTTGAGTCAAAATGAGAAAGTTGTTTGTGCTGTCTGATGAAGAAGAAGCAAAATAAAGTGCAGTTTTGATGTAGATGATGTTGTATACAAACTAGAAGAGGAAGATAGTAGGATCTCTGTATCATGCTTTGTCACTTTGTACCATGTAATTCTTTCTATTTCCACCAGGGGGTGTTTTCAGAAGTGGTAGGTGGTAAAAGAAGAGGTCAGCAGGAAGATGGCGAAGAGCGACCAAAGACCAAGAAAAAGAGGCAGTCAGGCAAAGATGAAGAGTATTATATCCCTTACAGACCTAAAGACTTTGACTCTGAGAGAGGGTGAGGCATTAAACTGTTGCATCTGTTTCTTTAAAAAATGTGAATGGCTTTGTGTTTTATGCTGTTTTGTCCTGTGTTATGCGTCGACAGGTTGAGTCTCGGTGGAGAGGGCAGTGCTTTTGAACAGCAGGCCTCTTCAGCTGTCCTTGATCTCATGGGAGATGAAGGCGATCGCCTTAACCAGCAGAAGAAAATGATGAAATGGTACAAATTTCCCTATGTTTGACTCAGTATCCACCAAATGGTCATTTCAAACTATAATTTAAAGTCTTTTTTCCCCCTTCTTTTTTTAGGGACCGTAAGAGGAAGCGTTTTGTGAGAGAAACGGGAAAAGAAGACCAGAAGAAGAAGATCAAAACAGACAGTGGTCAGGTTATCAGTAACAAGAAGAACAGGAAGAACTTGTATCCTTCCAACAAAAAGCTTCTCTGTGTGCTGCTCTCAATGACCCTCTTCTCTACTCCTATGACAATATTAAGCTGTACTGTGAAGATGTTGTATCACTTGACAACATGTCAGTTATGAGGAGTGAAGGAAAAAATACAAGATTGATGATACAGGATCTGGATCAGATGGAGAAACAGGCGGAGGAGGCAGGAAGCCAGCAAGAGGTAGGAAGGCATCAAAATGAATAGCACAAACATGTTAAATATAGACCATCAGCCACCATGTTTTAACTCAACTCTAAAGGTAAATACTTCAAGTCCCTCTTCCAGCCTTGCGAGCTATAACCTCCAACCTCTTTGTTGTGTCGTGCCTCTCCCAGGTCGTGGCCGTGGCCGACGAGGTCCAAACGTACAGAGCTCCGGTGACCACAAAGCACGCTCGGAGCTGAAAACAAAGGATCAGATCATGAAGCAGCGCAAGAAAAAGCAGAAGCACCAGTTCCTGCAGGGCGGGGGGATGAGGAAGCTCCGCTCCAAGAACAAAAAGTGGCTCGGAGAAGTTAAAAAGTCAGGTTTTGGAAGGGGTGGCCATAAGAAAGGCAAGCTGAGGAAGAAACTGTGAGGAGGACAGAGGGTTGATGGTGTGGAGGACATCACGAGGAACTGGGTGATAAGCGTCAGAATCATCTGAGAACATCACCAAAGATTTTCCTGGCGCTTTGTGTGACTGTAGATTAAGGAGAAAAATCATTTGTGAATCTTTACACTGCAGAAATGCACGTCACTTCTTCCTTGATGGCCTGCTGAACTCTGCGTTTGCCACAGAGTTATGTTTAATTATGATCCACTAACCTGGATTTACTACTTGTAAGCATGTTGGCAGTCTAATAAAAGTGTTTTGGAGTACTGAAATATGTCTTATCAAAATGGTAAAATACAGATATTAAATATTGTGTGCTTAATTTGCAGTTAGTTTCAAAAATCGTCTCGCCCATCTTTTCTTAAAATAAGAGGTGCTCTATAAAAATGACATTAAATTCTGTAAACGTGCTCTATTTGCAATTATTTATCATTACTGTTGTCCAAGTGGTCTCATTTCAAAGTTGAAAGCGAGCATCGGAACGGGCAAGAAAGGCGACTTTTAATTGACTTTGAATGTGTTGTGGTTACTGATATCAGATGGGCTGGGTTGAGAAACTGGCTTAGAATTCCTCTTGCCTTCAGCATGGCCACGCCCCTCTGACTTCTGCAATCAACAAGGCATTTTTACCCAGGGAAATGTTTATTTCGCTTTTCAGTTTGGACTGTTCTCTGTAAATTCCTGAGAAAATTTGAGAAGATCAGGAGTGTGTGAAAAACGTAAAACAGCCCATCTGTCACCAACAGCAATGCTGCCTTCAAAGTCACTTAAATCACCCTTTTTTTTTTCTGGCATGTGATTGGCTGATTAGATATTTGCATTCACAAGCAGCTGAATAGGTTAGTGCAGGGGTCAGCAACCTGCGGCTCTTTAGTCCTTTTAGTGCGGCTCTGCGTGGTTTGGGAAAATAAATTATTTTTTTAAGTAATTAGCTGAAGTGTATTTTATTTATGTTAGTTCTTTTTTAACTTGTAGTTCTAAATTGGAAGATTACTGTGATATTGAAATATAAATATAAAATTATATTCTATTAGTTTTTGAACGCTCAAAATAAGCGTCACACTTGCGGAAGCCGATATACCCGCCGAAACGCCGTGCATTTATCGAGACTTTCAACCCCAGGTAGGCTAATTATCAATCTTCGGATCCACATTATGTCAGCAGCTCCACCGTGAACTATGTTAAAAACAAACACCGCTCACGCCTCACAGATGACAGCTTACAGTCCTGCGTAAAGATGAAAGTGACTTCATACAGCTCCGATTTGCAGACGCTGTGCGCAGAGATTCAGGAGCAGAAGTCCCATTGTAAACATATCACGGCAGACCCAACGATGTTTCCATGAACACGCTTTACAGCTTCTCTTTATTGACCACTTTTCACACACGGTTGCTGTATGCATACAGCCGGTGTTAAAGCTCACAGCCCGACACATACCAACACAACAGCATAGAGAGCACAGACGTTAAGGCGCCGAGGCGTGATCGCGGGTGCCGCTCAGGTGCGTCCGCCTCCCCTGCAGCGGCGCTGCAGACCACGCCCCGCCACACACATTAACCAGGTAAAATACATATTGTCAGGGTTCCTGGGTCGGTGACCCAGTGTTTTCAGTTTTGTTCATGTTCATATATATATATAGCATATAGTAAAGAATGAATCTGTAAACGACAGCTGTTGACATTTTTTAAAAATGAATGAAAAAGCATATTTAAATAATCAACATACATGATTTAAATATAAACACACACGTGACAAGAGACAGAACGTGTAGAAGATATATGCAGAAAGAGCTTTCAGTGGTCAGCTGATAACATGATATCTAAAAAATACATAGCTCATTTTCCTGTCTGTTAGTTGGACATGCTAACCTGTTAACAAGCTCCTATATTCACCCATACAGTTTGTAGATCATTTTGCTAAAATAGGTAAAATCTCCACTCTTTCAGGGCACTAATAGGCTAAAGGCATATTACAAAAGGTCATTCATGTATTCACAGATTCTCTGTAGTTATTCTGCTGCTCATTCACCTGTAAAAACCACACCAATCATTATTTCAACAGCCTTTTTATTTTGGAACAAAAGCATTTGACGATATGACTTACAGGACGTTACCAAATTCATGAAGCTATATTTGTGAGTTTATTTATCAATATCAGTTTAATGTAAACAGACTGATGTAGTAATAGACAGTAAAATGTTGGTGCGTGTGTAATATATGAGCGTTTATGTTTCTCTACATGGGTAAAAGTACTCCATGTCGCCCTCTGGTGGTAGCAACCAACTATGAAAAGAATGGATGTTGGATCTTAACTAAATGATAAAAAGTTTTATTACTTTGTATTACTTTCTTTAGTTTGGTAAAATTTACAGTTTTAATCCCGTAAGAAAATAAATCACTATCATAGAGAGGGATATTAGTAATTCGTTTGTTAATAACACTTTGTTTGTGTTTGCTAATGTTTCGACAGGAAAATGGTTTTCTACAAAGTTGTTTCATGTAAAGAGTAACACACACACACACACACACACACACACACACACACACACACACACACACACACACGTATGACTTTGCCGGTTTCAGCTGAAACAATTTCAGTGTTTCAAACCATGTTCCAGGATTTTTCCTTCACCATTTATGAGGTTTCAAGAAGAAGATAAGCGACAGATATGAATGTTTGAAAAAGTTATAGATGAAAAGATGAAAAATACTCAAAGGATAAATTCAATTGGTTTATTGTTTTATGAATAAGTTGAAAAAGAAAAAGTTAACAAGTAAATAATGAAACAAGGTAAAATGAAGTAAGCACAAAACGTTAAGTAAATAATGAAACAAGGTAAAATGAAGTAAGAACAAAACGTCAACAAGTAAATAATGAAACAAGGTAAAATGAAGTAAGAACAAAACGTTAACAAGTAAATAATGAAACAAGGTAAAATGAAGTAAGAACAAAACGTTAACAAGTAAATAATGAAACAAGGTAAAATGAAGCAAGCACAAAAAGTTAAGTAAATAATGAAACAAGGTAGAGGAGAGAAAACCCCAACAATCCCCTCTGAGCACGCACTAGGCGACAGTGGGGAGGAAAAACTGCCTTTAAACGGGCAGAAACCTCCGGCAGAACCAGGCTCAGGAGGGGACAGTCAACTGCCGGGACTGGTTGGGGAGGTGAACAGAGGTGGAGCAAGACGAGGCTACACCTGCTGAGGAAGCAGTAGAGTTCCTCCTCCAGGGCCAGCGGAAGCGTTTGTTCTTCTTTTTCATGCAGTTTTCTACAAGAGCTTTTTTTTCCAGGATGAGGGTTCTCAACTCATCGATGGTTTCTACGTTTTGTTTCTCAAGCTTCTTGCATGTTTTCTCCACCTCTTCCAATGTTGCTTGTTTTTCTTCAAGCTTTTCCCTGAGCTCTTTGGATGTTTCCTCCTGCATTATCTTGTCCTTGTGCATGTCTGCGTTTCTTTGTTGTACTTCTTTGTACATGTCTTGTAGCTCCTCATTTCTTTTGTGGATATCTTGGAGCGTACGCTGCAGGTCGTCATGTATGTTGTCTTGTTCTTGCTTTTGCGCCTGCATTTCAGTGTGTTTGCGCTTCAAGTTGTTGTATTCCAACAATATCCCCTTAGTGAGCTCGGAGTTGTTTCTTGCCATTTGCTCCATCCTTTTCTGCATGTGCGAGCATTGTTTGTCCAGTTTTTCTTTTTCCCCTTCTAGTTGCTTTTTCTCGTGAAGAAGGTCTTTATTTTGGCGCAGAGTATCATCCACCTTCTCTTTCAGCATTCTGTATTTTTCCTCCGTGACTTTGAGTTTGTGCTCCATGTCTCTTTGCTTTTTCTCCTGTTCTTCCTTCTGTTGGAGGATTTCTTTATTTTTTTTCACAGCTTCATCGAAGTTTGTTTGGAGCAGCCGATTCATTTGGTCCATATATTGGAGATCCCATTCTGTCTTCTCAACAGTAGCTTTGCTGTCTTTAAGCTGGTTGGACATCTCCTTTAGTTCCGCGCTCTTTTGCTTGTTTTCCTTAATTAGGAAGACAATCTGCTCTCGGGCTTGTCCAAACTTGATTCCCCAACCCTCATTAATAATATTTATGTCGGGCTGGCGTTTTTGTCTTTCTTCCAGGTTCTTATTTTGCGCTTCCATCTGTCTACACTTCTCCTCCAGTTGAAGTTTCTCTTCTTCAATCTGTTGAATTTTATTCTGGAGGTGGTAGTTTTCCTTCTTACTGTCATGTAATGCCCTTTGGACGGCTAAGAGGTCATTTGGGGAAATTGGCTGGCCACGACAGGAAGGAGAAGCGGCGTAATCTTTTTGCCTTGGTTGGTGTCTTGTTGGATACATGTTGAAGGTTGTACACGACAACTCTGAAAAGGTTTCCAAAAGTTTCTGTGGTGAACGTGTGAAGGCTGCAAACACAAATGCTGCGAAGACACGAACTAAAAAACTGCTGTGTGTCACCCCTGTTTAAGGACAAACTTCAAAGGATCAAAGTGTAGTGACATCATAACTCCGTGAGCCAATGAGATTGTCATGTGACATTTTGGAATGGGGATATTTTTTTTTAAACCGTTTTCAAATTTAACTTAATATTTGACTGTTTCTTAACTGACCTGTTTAGCTGATTAAGAAATGAATTGAAACGAGCATCACTAACGTTATATAACAGACAACAGAAAAAAAACAGGTTTTTTTCTAAGTAATAGAGGTATAATACATTTTTTAAAATTTTTTTTTAAATTATCCTACTTTTTATAAGAGGGAACATTATTTAAAGAATATGTATTTAATTGGAAAACTCTCTATTCGTCTAAAGGCTATAACAAGAAAGGTGAGCTTCCTGCTCAAAAATGAAATGACCAAAATAAATGGAGCATTTCTCTGCAATTACAAAGTCTGTGTAAACAATCTTGGTTTCAAAATAAGGCTAATGCTGGTGAGATGTCATCACAGGTGTAAATATTACTGCAGATGTTACTATGTCAAAGTTTCACAACTGTCTTATGTTTATTTATGTAGGCAAGACCTACTTTTCACTTCTTTGCTTTGCTATATGTTCTTGAGTGTATTAGTTTGCCAGCAGCACGAACATGTACTAGTGTCAATAATAATCGTACGGTGGATTAGAAAACCTGCTCACAAGTTGAATAAACACCCAGGATTGTTGCAGAATTTTCATTCAAAACCAATATTTGAGTCAAAATGAGAAAGTTGTTTGTGCTGTCTGATGAAGAAGAAGCAAAATAAAGTGCAGTTTTGATGTAGATGATGTTGTATACAAACTAGAAGAGGAAGATAGTAGGATCTCTGTATCATGCTTTGTCACTTTGTACCATGTAATTCTTTCTATTTCCACCAGGGGGTGTTTTCAGAGGTGGTAGGTGGTAAAAGAAGAGGTCAGCAGGAAGATGGCGAAGAGCGACCAAAGACCAAGAAAAAGAGGCAGTCAGGCAAAGATGAAGAGTATTATATCCCTTACAGACCTAAAGACTTTGACTCTGAGAGAGGGTGAGGCATTAAACTGTTGCATCTGTTTCTTTAAAAAATGTGAATGGCTTTGTGTTTTATGCTGTTTTGTCCTGTGTTATGCGTCGACAGGTTGAGTCTCGGTGGAGAGGGCAGTGCTTTTGAACAGCAGGCCTCTTCAGCTGTCCTTGATCTCATGGGAGATGAAGGCGATCGCCTTAACCAGCAGAAGAAAATGATGAAATGGTACAAATTTCCCTATGTTTGACTCAGTATCCACCAAATGGTCATTTCAAACTATAATTTAAAGTCTTTTTTCCCCCCTTCTTTTTTTAGGGACCGTAAGAGGAAGCGTTTTGTGAGAGAAACGGGAAAAGAAGACCAGAAGAAGAAGATCAAAACAGACAGCGGTCAGGTTATCAGTAACAAGAAGAACAGGAAGAACTTGTATCCTTCCAACAAAAAGCTTCTCTGTGTGCTGCTCTCAATGACCCTCTTCTCTACTCCTATGACAATATTAAGCTGTACTGTGAAGATGTTGTATCACTTGACAACATGTCCAACCCGTTCTCACTCCCAAAGCGTAACATTTTACGCTAGGTGATAAATCGTCACCATATTACGTTTTCGGCTACCCACCATGTTCCTAAATGACGACCTCGGAAAAAAGAGGAAATATGAGAACCGTCTGGACTGAATCTACACATGTTCGCTCTTTTTATTCAAATCGCTTAGAAACACGCTATTTAACTTCATTAAAGTCCTGGTTAAGGTCAGGAATAAGGTTATGGTCAGGGCTAGGGATAAGGTTAGGTTTAGGGCTGGAATACAGGGCTGGAACATCTATTACCGCGGAAGCGTCATTGCACTGGATCCCAGCCATAACCCGCCGCGTACCATAAGAACGCCGAAGGTCTCCTTTCGCGTTTCTCAGGAACGCCGCGGGACGTGACAAAACGTCGACATGTTACGCCTCGGGAGTGAGAACGCTCTGACATGTCAGTTATGAGGAGTGAAGGAAAAAATACAAGATTGATGATACAGGATCTGGATCAGATGGAGAAACAGGCGGAGGAGGCAGGAAGCCAGCAAGAGGTAGGAAGGCATCAAAATGAATAGCACAAACATGTCTGCCTGTTAAATATAGACCATCAGCCACCATGTTTTAACTCAACTCTAAAGGTAAATACTTCAAGTCCCTCTTCCAGCCTTGCGAGCTATAACCTCCAACCTCTTTGTTGTGTCGTGCTTCTCCCAGGTCGTGGCCGTGGCCGACGAGGTCCAAACGTACAGAGCTCCGGTGACCACAAAGCACGCTCGGAGCTGAAAACAAAGGATCAGATCATGAAGCAGCGCAAGAAAAAGCAGAAGCACCAGTTCCTGCAGGGCGGGGGGATGAGGAAGCTCCGCTCCAAGAACAAAAAGTGGCTCGGATAAGTTAAAAAGTCAGGTTTTGGAAGGGGTGGCCATAAGAAAGGCAAGCTGAGGAAGAAACTGGGAGGAGGACAGAGGGTTGATGGTGTGGAGTGTTGTATTGCTGATAATGTTTGCACTCCGTGCTTACTGTCCCTTGTGGTCCACCGTAGTGGCAACGGGGAGTGTTTGCTGTCACGAAAGTGGGTGTGTTTTATGTTGAAATGGACGAGCGGCAATAAAGATAATGGTGGCTCACGAAGCAGATTATGAACACGTTATTCATAAGTTTGAGACAGAATATTACATGGTGTCAGAGTAAATCGAACTAAACGCCCACCGACAGAGCGAAATGGATTCGTCGGGAGTTCCTGCACCACGGATGGACTGGGATTCAGCCAATCTTCCCGATGCCTGGCGGAGGTTCGTGCAACATGTGAAGCTAATGTTTAGCGGCCCGCTAAGCGGCAAGCCCGAGGAGACCCAGTGCAGCTATCTTCTTCTGTGGGTAGGAGAAAGAGGCAGGGACATTTATAACACATGGCAGCTGTCTGATGAAGAAGCTAAAAAGCTGACCACATATCTCGACAGGTTTGAACAGTACCTCATGCCGAAAACGAACACCATTTTCGCCAGATACAAGTTTAATGAAAGACTCCAAGGTGAAGGGGAGTCATTTGAACACTTTGTGACCGAGTTAAAGTTACTCGTCAAGCAGTGTGGCTACGTTAACAGTGATGAAATGGTCCGAGACAGGATTGTCTTTGCAACCAGTTTACCACAAGTCAGAGAAAAGCTGCTGAGCCAAGGGTCAGATTTGACTCTAGAAAAAGCCATAGACATTGCACGCTCCTATGAGATCGCACGAGAGCAATTGAAAGCCATGGTTGACCCACACACGAGCCTGCAGGGAGCAGCGCCCGCGCATGCAGTATCCGCTAAGCGCCAGAGTACGCAGCAGAAAGATAGGAGGGCACCTCATTATAATAAGATGGGAAAAGTGTGTGGAAGATGTGCACGAGCACACAGCCAGAAGGAGGAGTGTCCTGCAAAAGGGAAGAGGTGCAAAAAGTGCAATAAAATGAACCACTTTGCCAAAGCATGCCGTTCACAAGCACCACACCAACCCAACCCAGTGTACTCTATTAACCCTGACACTCCAAGCGATGAAGCGGAGCTATTCATAGATTCCATAACAAAGTGCAACGAAGGGGAGGCCGATGAACAGGCTTACGCCGACGTAGAAGTAGGCTCACTGCATCACACCGTGAGTTTTAAGCTTGACACAGGAGCCACTGCTAACGTCATCCCTGCCCGATTGTTTAATCAGAATCAGAATCAGAATCAGAATGGGTTTATTGCCAGATGTTGAGGTTTACAACATTAGGAAATTGCTGCGGTGCTTCAGTGCAGACAATAAGAATTAAAGTGCTATGTAGAAAGAAAGATATGTGCATGAGATATACATGAGATATATACATGAGAATAAGAATTATGAGTGCTACGTAGAAAGATATATACATGAGTGCAGGTGGTGATCAGTGCCAAACATATATACATGAGAATAAGAATTATGAGTGCTACGTAGAAAGATATATACATGAGTGCAGGTGGTGATCAGTGCCAGACATGAAATGATGCAGTGACACAGCGTAGGGTCATGTGTTAGTGGCGGGGACAGTCATGTGGTTATTGTTCATGTGTCCAACAGCAGAGGGGAAGAAACTGTTCTTGTGGCGAGAGGTTCTGGTGCGAATGGACCGGAGCCTTAAGAAGTGTTTTAAGCAGGTTAGCTTGGCACCGCCCACACGCACACTATCTGGCTATGGAGGAGAAAAACTCAACATCAAGGGCACATGCCAGTTGAAGTGCAGGTGGAAAGGCATTCACAAGATGCTGACATTTGACATAGTAGACACTGCAGCACCCCCCATCCTAGGGTTGAGAGCATGCCTGGATCTAAACCTAGTCAAGCTGGTCATGTCAGTACAGATCACAAATGTCATGGAGGAGTTTGCCGATGTGTTCGAGGGCATAGGGAAATTCCCAGGAGAATGCGACTTACACATTGACCCAGACGCCATGCCCGTTGTGTGCCCCCCCCCGGAGGATCCCTTTCACACTGCGGGAACGACTGAAACGGGAGTTGGATGACATGGAGAAAAACGGCATAATCATCAAAGTAAAAGAACCCACAGAATGGGTAAACGGACTGGTGGTCGCAGAGAAGCGTACTGGGAAGCTCAGAGTATGCCTCGATCCTCGCGAATTAAACAAAGCCATCAAAAGACCTCATTACCCGCTTCCAACATTGGATGACATCACACCAAAGCTGGCAGGAGCACAGTACTTCAGTGTCATGGATGCTCGCTCAGGCTATTGGGCCATCCAACTAACCACCAAGTCATCGCTCCTCACCACCTTCAACACGACCTTTGGCAGGTACCGTTTTCTGCGCCTTCCTTTTGGGATAATATCAGCACAGGACATTTTCCAAAGGAAAATCGATGAGACGTATGAAGGGCTCAATGGAGTGGCAGCCATCGTGGATGACATCCTCGTGTTTGGCAGGACAAAGGAGGAACACGACGAGAACCTCCGTGCCATGCTTGAGCGCACACGGGAGCGAGGAGTACGTCTCAATCCAGAGAAATGTGTCATAGGCGCCACAGAAGTGAGCTACTTTGGACACAAACTCACCCGGGAGGGCATCCAGCCAGACCCAAAGAAACTGCAGGCCATAAAGGACATGCCACCTCCTGAGAATAAGAATGAGCTTGAGACAATCCTTGGAATGGCGAACTACCTGTCCAGATTCGCACCACGACTATCAGAGGTGAACGCACCGCTGCGTCAGCTGCTCAAACAAGACTCAGAGTTCATCTGGGATCAGACCCACGACAGAGTCTTCCAGCAAATGAAAGATCTCATAACCAGAGAACCAGGCCCCATACTGGCATACTACGACACGACCAAGGAGCTACGGCTACAGGTAGATGCATCAAAGTATGGTTTGGGAGCTGTGTTAATGCAGGACGGACATCCAATAGCATATGCTTCAAAGACACTGACCCTAACAGAAGTCAACTATGCACAGATCGAAAAAGAGCTCTTTGCAGTGCTGTTTGGATGCAAGCGTTTCCACACGTACATATACGGCAGGAGAGTCATCGTAGAGTCGGACCACAAGCCGTTGGAGCACATACTGAAGAAACCAATCTCTGTAGCCCCTGCTCGTCTGCAGCGCATGCTGTTACAGCTGCAGAGATACGACATAGAGATCGTGCACCGGCCCGGAAAAGACATACCTGTGGCCGACACACTGTCCAGGAAACCATTGCCCGACCAAGACAGCACGCTGAGTGAAGGCATGGAGGACCAGATCCACTCGGTGATAAACAGCCTCCCAGTAAGTGACAAAAAACTCTCAGAGATACAGGCTGCAACAGGATGCGACCCGCAGCTCACCCTGCTGAAGCAAACTGTGCAGGATGGCTGGCCTGAGGACAGAAAAAAATGCCCCAAAACCCTTTTGGACTTCTGGACTTTCAGAGATGAAATTTCACACTCCCATGGCATCATCTTCAAAGGTGACAAAATTATAGTGCCAACAGCCCTAAGAAACAACATGCTGGAGAGAATCCACACTGGGCACATGGGGATTGAGAGGAGTAAGCAGAGAGCAAGGGACGCCCTCTTCTGGCCAGGCATGGGCAAGGACATAGCTGCCACGGTGGAAAACTGTTCCATATGTCAGGAGAGGCGCGTGGCGAATCCCAAAGAACCCCTCATCCCACACCAGATCCCTGAGAGGCCATGGCAGGCAGTGGCCTCAGATCTCTTCACATGGCGTGGACGGGACTACTTGGTAGTTGTGGACTACTACAGCCGCTACTTTGAGGTCGAAAGGCTATTCTCTACCACTGCAGGGTCCGTCATCAAAAAGCTCAAGGCCATATTCGCCAGACATGGTATACCAGAGACGCTTATCTCAGATAACGGCCCACAATACAGCTCTCGAGAGTTCAAGGATTTTGCAGTCACATGGGACTTTGTCCACACGACCTCAAGTCCTTTGTACCCGCAAAGCAACGGCCTTGCCGAAAGAACAGTCAAGACGGCCAAATCAGTTCTGGATAAAGCTCATGCTCAGGGAGTAGATCCCTACCTGTCCCTATTGGAGCAAAGGAACACGCCAGTCGACAGCTTCAGGTCACCCGCGCAGCTCCTCATGAGTCGACGTCTACGCTCAGTGCTTCCTGTTACCGGATTCCACCTGGTACCTCGCATCATAAGCCCAACGGTTGTGCAAAAAACACGGATGGAAAGACAAGAGCATCAGAGGCGTTACTACAATCGCAGCGCCACACCACTACCGAGGCTGCAGCAGGGGGACCACATTCGCTTTCAGCACGAGTCCGGAGCCTGGAAACCGGCTGTCATCATCCGACCTGCAGAGACTGCCCGCTCTTTCGTGATCCGCACTGGCGAGGGACAGACTATACAGCGTAACCGACGGCACCTGAGAGGCGCCAAGGCGTCACCGGCACCTTCAGCACCAACATCCGATCTGGTAACCCAGCCAGATAGTGCGGCTCAACAACAAGCAGAGCCCCTGTCACTATCTAGAGACACTACAACACCAACCATGGTCACTAGCCCTGCACTGACCACCAGATCAGGACGAGTGGTCAAACCGAGGGTTATTCTTGACCTGTGATGTAAAGGGTGTAGGCGGATCGCTGCCCTAACAAAAAACAAAAAGGAAACATGTCAAATGTCCATGTACTAATGAGTGCATATCCCACATCGCATTGTTGTTGTTAGTTTAGGCCGCAGTAATTTTACACATGGCAATGTTGAAAAACTGTTCCTTATCCTCAGGTTCGGGATGTTCTATTTTGAAATGTATACCAGCTGTGTCACTGGTGGGCATCTAAAAAAAAGGGAGATGTTGTATTGCTGATAATGTTTGCACTCCGTGCTTACTGTCCCTTGTGGTCCACCGTAGTGGCAACGGGGAGTGTTTGCTGTCACGAAAGTGGGTGTGTTTTATGTTGAAATGGACGAGCGGCAATAAAGATAATGGTGGCTCACGAAGCAGATTATGAACACGTTATTCATAAGTTTGAGACAGAATATTACAGAGGACATCACGAGGAACTGGGTGATAAGCGTCAGAATCATCTGAGAACATCACCAAAGAGTTTCCTGGCGCTTTGTGTGACTGTAGATTAAGGAGAAAATCATTTGTGAATCTTTACACTGCAGAAATGCACGTCACTTCTTCCTTGATGGCCTGCTGAACTCTGCGTTTGCCACAGAGTGATGTTTAATTATGATCCACTAACCTGGATTTACTACTTGTAAGCATGTTGGCTGTCTAATAAAAGTGTTTTGGAGTACTGAAATATGTCTTATCAAAATGGTAAAATACAGATATTAAATATTGTGTGCTTAATTTGCAGTTAGTTTCAAAAATCGTCTCGCCCATCTTTTCTTAAAATAAGAGGTGCCCTATAAAAATGACATTAAATTCTGTAAACGTGCTCTATTTGCAATTATTTATCATTACTGTTGTCCAAGTGGTCTCATTTCAAAGTTGAAAGCGAGCATCGGAACGGGCAAGAAAGGCGACTTTTAATTGACTTTGAATGTGTTGTGGTTACTGATATCAGATGGGCTGGGTTGAGAAACTGGCTTAGAATTCCTCTTGCCTTCAGCATGGCCACGCCCCTCTGACTTCTGCAATCAACAAGGCATTTTTACCCAGGGAAATGTTTATTTCGCTTTTCAGTTTGGACTGTTCTCTGTAAATTCCTGAGAAAATTTGAGAAGATCAGGAGTGTCTGAAAAACGTAAAACAGTCCATCTGTCACCAACAGCAATGCTGCCTTCAAAGTCACTTAAATCACCCTTTTTTTTTCTGGCATGTGATTGGCTGATTAGATATTTGCATTCACAAGCAGCTGAATAGGTTAGTGCAGGGGTCAGCAACCTGCGGCTCTTTAGTCCTTTTAGTGCGGCTCTGCGTGGTTTGGGAAAATAAATTATTTTTTTAAGTAATTAGCTGAAGTGTATTTTATTTATGTTAGTTCTTTTTTAACTTGTAGTTCTAAATTGGAAGATTACTGTGATATTGAAATATAAATATAAAATTATATTCTATTAGTTTTTGAACGCTCAAAATAAGCGTCACACTTGCGGAAGCCGATATACCCGCCGAAACGCCGTGCATTTATCGAGACTTTCAACCCCAGGTAGGCTAATTATCAATCTTCGGATCCACATTATGTCAGCAGCTCCACCGTGAACTATGTTAAAAACAAACACCGCTCACGCCTCACAGATGACAGCTTACAGTCCTGCGTAAAGATGAAAGTGACTTCATACAGCTCCGATTTGCAGACGCTGTGCGCAGAGATTCAGGAGCAGAAGTCCCATTGTAAACATATCACGGCAGACCCAACGATGTTTCCATGAACACGCTTTACAGCTTCTCTTTATTGACCACTTTTCACACACGGTTGCTGTATGCATACAGCCGGTGTTAAAGCTCACAGCCCGACACATACCAACACAACAGCATAGAGAGCACAGACGTTAAGGCGCCGAGGCGTGATCGCGGGTGCCGCTCAGGTGCGTCCGCCTCCCCTGCAGCGGCGCTGCAGACCACGCCCCGCCACACACATTAACCAGGTAAAATACATATTGTCAGGGTTCCTGGGTCGGTGACCCAGTGTTTTCAGTTTTGTCCATGTTCATATATATATATAGCATATAGTAAACAATGAATCTGTAAACGACAGCTGTTGACATTTTTTAAAAATGAATGAAAAAGCATATTTAAATAATCAACATACATGATTTAAATATAAACACACACGTGACAAGAGACAGAACGTGTAGAAGATATATGCAGAAAGAGCTTTCAGTGGTCAGCTGATAACATGATATCTAAAAAATACATAGCTCATTTTCCTGTCTGTTAGTTGGACATGCTAACCTGTTAACAAGCTCCTATATTCACCCATACAGTTTGTAGATCATTTTGCTAAAATAGGTAAAATCTCCACTCTTTCAGGGCACTAATAGGCTAAAGGCATATTACAAAAGGTCATTCATGTATTCACAGATTCTCTGTAGTTATTCTGCTGCTCATTCACCTGTAAAAACCACACCAATCATTATTTCAACAGCCTTTTTATTTTGGAACAAAAGCATTTGACGATATGACTTACAGGACGTTACCAAATTCATGAAGCTATATTTGTGAGTTTATTTATCAATATCAGTTTAATGTAAACAGACTGATGTAGTAATAGACAGTAAAATGTTGGTGCGTGTGTAATATATGAGCGTTTATGTTTCTCTACATGGGTAAAAGTACTCCATGTCGCCCTCTGGTGGTAGCAACCAACTATGAAAAGAATGGATGTTGGATCTTAACTAAATGATAAAAAGTTTTATTACTTTGTATTACTTTCTTTAGTTTGGTAAAATTTACAGTTTTAATCCCGTAAGAAAATTAATCACTATCATAGAGAGGGATATTAGTAATTCGTTTGTTAATAACACTTTGTTTGTGTTTGCTAATGTTTCGACAGGAAAATGGTTTTCTACAAAGTTGTTTCATGTACAGAGTAACACACACACACACACACACACACACACACACACACACGTACGTATGTATGACTTTGCCGGTTTCAGCTGAAACAATTTCAGTGTTTCAAACCATGTTCCAGGATTTTTCCTTCACCATTTATGAGGTTTCAAGAAGAGGATAAACGACAGATATGAATGTTTGAAAAAGTTATAGATGAAAAGATGAAAAATACTCAAAGGATAAATTCAATTGGTTTATTGTTTTATGAATAAGTTGAAAAAGAAAAAGTTAAACAAGTAAATAATGAAACAAGGTAAAATGAAGTAAGAACAAAACGTTAACAAGTAAATAATGAAACAAGGTAAAATGAAGTAAGAACAAAACGTTAACAAGTAAATAATGAAACAAGGTAAAATGAAGTAAGAACAAAACGTTAACAAGTAAATAATGAAACAAGGTAAAATGAAGTAAGAACAAAACGTCAACAAGTAAATAACAAAACAAGGTAAAATGAAGTAAGAACAAAACATTAACAAGTAAATAATGAAACAAGGTAAAATGAAGTAAGAACAAAACGTTAACAAGTAAATAATGAAACAAGGTAAAATGAAGCAAGCACAAAAAGTTAAGTAAATAATGAAACAAGGTAAAATGAAGTAAGAACAAAAAGTTAAGTAAATAATGAAACAAGGTAGAGGAGAGAAAACCCCAACAATCCCCTCTGAGCACGCACTAGGCGACAGTGGGGAGGAAAAACTGCCTTTAAATGGGCAGAAACCTCCGGCAGAACCAGGCTCAGGAGGGGACAGTCAACTGCCGGGACTGGTTGGGGAGGTGAACAGAGGTGGAACAAGACGAGGCTACACCTGCTGAGGAAGCAGTAGAGTTCCTCCTCCAGGGCCAGCGGAAGCGTTTGTTCTTCTTTTTCATGCAGTTTTCTACAAGAGCTTTTTTTTCCAGGATGAGGGTTCTCAACTCATCGATGGTTTCTTTGTTTTGTTTCTCAAGCTTCTTGCACGTTTTCTCCACCTCTTCCAACGTTGCTTGTTTTTCTTCAAGCTTTTCCCTGAGCTCTTTGGATGTTTCCTCCTGCATTATCTTGTCCTTGTGCATGTCTGCGTTTCTTTGTTGTACTTCTTTGTACATGTCTTGTAGCTCCTCATTTCTTTTGTGGATATCTTGGAGCGTACGCTGCAGGTCGTCATGTATGTTGTCTTGTTCTTGCTTTTGCGCCTGCATTTCAGTGTGTTTGCGCTTCAAGTTGTTGTATTCCAACAATATCCCCTTAGTGAGCTCGGAGTTGTTTCTCGCCATTTGCTCCATCCTTTTCTGCATGTGCGAGCATTGTTTGTCCAGTTTTTCTTTTTCCCCTTCTAGTTGCTTTTTCTCGTGAAGAAGGTCTTTATTTTGGCGCAGAGTATCATCCACCTTCTCTTTCAGCATTCTGTATTTTTCCTCCGTGACTTTGAGTTTGTGCTCCATGTCTCTTTGCTTTTTCTCCTGTTCTTCCTTCTGTTGGAGGATTTCTTTATTTTTTTTCACAGCTTCATCGAAGTTTGTTTGGAGCAGCCGATTCATTTGGTCCATATATTGGAGATCCCATTCTGTCTTCTCAACAGTAGCTTTGCTGTCTTTAAGCTGGTTGGACATCTCCTTTAGTTCCACGCTCTTTTGCTTGTTTTCCTTAATTAGGAAGACAATCTGCTCTCGGGCTTGTCCAAACTTGATTCCCCAACCCTCATTAATAATATTTATGTCGGGCTGGCGTTTTTGTCTTTCTTCCAGGTTCTTATTTTGCGCTTCCATCTGTCTACACTTCTCCTCCAGTTGACGTTTCTCTTCTTCAATCTGTTGAATTTTATTCTGGAGATGGTAGTTTTCCTTCTTACTGTCATGTAATGCCCTTTGGACGGCTAAGAGGTCATTTGGGGAAATTGGCCGGCCACGACAGGAAGGAGAAGCGGCGTAATCTTTTTGCCTTGGTTGGTGTCTTGTTGGATACATGTTGAAGGTTGTACACGACAACTCTGAAAAGGTTTCCAAAAGTTTCTGTGGTGAACGTGTGAAGGCTGCAAACACAAATGCTGCGAAGACACGAACTAAAAAACTGCTGTGTGTCACCCCTGTTTAAGGACAAACTTCAAAGGATCGTGTAGTGACATCATAACTCCGTGAGCCAATGAGATTGTCATGTGACATTTTGGAATGGGGATATTTTTTTTTAAACCGTTTTCAAATGTAACTTAATATTTGACTGTTTCTTAACTGACCTGTTTAGCTGATTAAGAAATGAATTGAAACGAGCATCACTAACGTTATATAACAGACAACAGAAAAAAACAGTTTTTTTTTCTAAGTAATAGAGGTATAATACATTTTTTAAATTTTTTTTTTAAATTATCCTACTTTTTATAAGAGGGAACATTATTTAAAGAATATGTATTTAATTGGAAAACTCTCTATTCATCTAAAGGCTATAACAAAAAAGGTGAGCTTCCTGCTCAAAAATGAAATGACCAAAATAAATGGAGCATTTCTCTGCAATTACAAACTCTGTGTAAACAATCTTGGTTTCAAAATAAGGCTAATGCTGGTGAGATGTCATCACAGGTGTAAATATTACTGCAGATGTTACTATGTCAAAGTTTCACAACTGTCTTATGTTTATTTATGTAGGCAAGACCTACTTTTCACTTTTTTGCTTTGCTATATGTTCTTGAGTGTATTAGTTTGCCAGCAGCACGAACATGTACTAGTGTCAATAATAATAGTATGGTGGATTAGAAAACCTGCTCACAAGTTGAATAAACACCCAGGATTGTTTCATCATTTTCATTCAAAACCAATATTTGAGTCAAAATGAGAAAGTTGTTTGTGCTGTCTGATGAAGAAGAAGCAAAATAAAGTGCAGTTTTGATGTAGATGATGTTGTATACAAACTAGAAGAGGAAGATAGTAGGATCTCTGTATCATGCTTTGTCACTTTGTACCATGTAATTCTTTCTATTTCCACCAGGGGGTGTTTTCAGAAGTGGTAGGTGGTAAAAGAAGAGGTCAGCAGGAAGATGGCGAAGAGCGACCAAAGACCAAGAAAAAGAGGCAGTCAGGCAAAGATGAAGAGTATTATATCCCTTACAGACCTAAAGACTTTGACTCTGAGAGAGGGTGAGGCATTAAACTGTTGCATCTGTTTCTTTAAAAAATGTGAATGGCTTTGTGTTTTATGCTGTTTTGTCCTGTGTTATGCGTCGACAGGTTGAGTCTCGGTGGAGAGGGCAGTGCTTTTGAACAGCAGGCCTCTTCAGCTGTCCTTGATCTCATGGGAGATGAAGGCGATCGCCTTAACCAGCAGAAGAAAATGATGAAATGGTACAAATTTCCCTATGTTTGACTCAGTATCCACCAAATGGTCATTTCAAACTATAATTTAAAGTCTTTTTTCCCCCTTCTTTTTTTAGGGACCGTAAGAGGAAGCGTTTTGTGAGAGAAATGGGAAAAGAAGACCAGAAGAAGAAGATCAAAACAGACAGCGGTCAGGTTATCAGTAACAAGAAGAACAGGAAGAACTTGTATCCTTCCAACAAAAAGCTTCTCTGTGTGCTGCTCTCAATGACCCTCTTCTCTACTCCTATGACAATATTAAGCTGTACTGTGAAGATGTTGTATCACTTGACAACATGTCAGTTATGAGGAGTGGAAGAAAAAATACAAGATTGATGATACAGGATCTGGATCAGATGGAGAAACAGGCGGAGGAGGCAGGAAGCCAGCAAGAGGTAGGAAGGCATCAAAATGAATAGCACAAACATGTTAAATATAGACCATCAGCCACCATGTTTTAACTCAACTCTAAAGGTAAATACTTCAAGTCCCTCTTCCAGCCTTGCGAGCTATAACCTCCAACCTCTTTGTTGTGTCGTGCCTCTCCCAGGTCGTGGCCGTGGCCGACGAGGTCCAAACGTACAGAGCTCCGGTGACCACAAAGCACGCTCGGAGCTGAAAACAAAGGATCAGATCATGAAGCAGCGCAAGAAAAAGCAGAAGCACCAGTTCCTGCAGGGCGGGGGGATGAGGAAGCTCCGCTCCAAGAACAAAAAGTGGCTCGGAGAAGTTAAAAAGTCAGGTTTTGGAAGGGGTGGCCATAAGAAAGGCAAGCTGAGGAAGAAACTGTGAGGAGGACAGAGGGTTGATGGTGTGGAGGACATCACGAGGAACTGGGTGATAAGCGTCAGAATCATCTGAGAACATCACCAAAGATTTTCCTGGCGCTTTGTGTGACTGTAGATTAAGGAGAAAAATCATTTGTGAATCTTTACACTGCAGAAATGCACGTCACTTCTTCCTTGATGGCCTGCTGAACTCTGCGTTTGCCACAGAGTGATGTTTAATTATGATCCACTAACCTGGATTTACTACTTGTAAGCATGTTGGTGTGGCACTATGTTAAAGACAGAGACATGAAAATAGTAGCCCCCCATTTTATTTGATGCTCAGAGACATTTTCTTTTAGTAAGGCCACTGCAATGTAAGTTTTACTGTTGTATAAGTTCCGCCAGCAGAGGGCGCTCGGTCCTGTACGCATCGGTAGCTGACGCTACAGTAGAAGAAGTAGTGTCAGTGATGAAGAGGCAGCGTACGGCCTGCGCGCCAAAGATAACTGATTGCCTTATTTCTCTGTTTTTACAGGTAAGCTGGGTGGTTGATAATATAAACAGATGTTATAAAAGTGACAGACAGCAGTGGCGATTAATGATAAATGTCTTGTTTGTGGCGAATGTTAAGCTAAAGAGCTAATTTCCAAGTTGGTCCAGTTGTTAGCCTGTGCCGATCAAAGTGTTAGACTGTACCGAAACTCTGTGAGCTCGGTGCAGGTGTATTGTTGGGTTAAAGCCACAAGATATATATTTTGCACAATAAGAGAAAGTGTGAATTGCTTTATGTTTAGTTCATGAAGAGTGAATGCTATAGAAATATGTTAAGAAAAACATTTATTTGAAAGAGATCTAGTTTATTAAATACAGTTAAGAAGACAGGTCGATAAATAGAGTAAAACAGTAGCAAAAACAAGATAAAACTGTAATGAGTTCACTATGTTGTTCATGTGCATAGTAAAATGTATTTGTGTAATTTAACCAGTTTACAAAGGTGGTGCATGTGAATGTGAAACTGTATAAGTTACTTGTATAAAGTAATGCCGGCTACAGTAGAAGAAGTAGTGTCAGTGATGAAGAGGCAGCGTACGGCCTGCGCGCCAAAGATAACTGATTGCCTTATTTCTCTGTTTTTACAGTTTTCTGTAAAAAATAAATATGTTGCACGGGAGATGAGTTGGCCCATCATTTCAACAGTGTAACATATTTTGGCGAGCCAGCCAGGAGGTGGCGCTAGTGAGTCAACACCATCACCAACCACCTTCTTTCCCAAGAGACGAACCTTCAACCAAAAGAAATGGAATCTCTGCAACCTCTGCGTGACGAAGTGAGTGCAGCCTTGTGGCAGTTGGAGAGAGAGCATCTTGTGGATGTCTGCAGGCGACTGAAATGTTCCGGCCTGGACAGCGCAGAGTCTCACAGCAAGACCAAGAGGACACTCATCAGGTTGGCAGAGGGCATGTTTGATGATGTGGAGAAAAGTGAGGAAGAGGATCAAGTGAAACAGTTTTATAAAGACATTGCTGTATACATCCAGAGACTAAGCAAAGGGGAGAGTCAGTCAGAAAGGGAACCCCAAGGCATAGAGTCTATGCAAAAGGAAGATCTTGAGAACACCGCATGTACTACTCCAGTACATATTGCACATTACTCACCCAGAGCCCGACCAGAGGCAACGCGAACTCTTCAAGAGGTAACACTGAAGAGGGAGTTTAAAATCTGTGGGCAGATTGGAGAGCATGGGCAGAAGGACAAGCTATCCTATCTCAGCTTGATTCGCCAGATTGAGAATGGGAGTGAAAAAGGGCACTCGGAGACTGAAATTGTGGAAGCGGTAATTAGGGCCATTAGTCCAGGAACACCCCTAAGAGACATGTTGGAGATTAAACGTGGGTTAACACTTAGCAAACTGCTCACCATATTAAAGGGACACTATAGGGTAGACAGCCCCACTGAGCTTTACCATCAGCTCCTCAATATCTCCCAAGAGCCCAAAGAAACTGCTTTAAACTTTGTATTTCGTGCCATTGAACTTAAAGATAAGTTGTTATGGAAAGCGGCAAATGAGGAGACAGATGAACTGTATAGCAGAGCCACCATCCAGCGCAAATTCCTCCGCTCCATTGAAACTGGGCTGCTCAGTGACTCTATCAAGTATCAGCTACTGCCCCCCCTAAACGACATAACCATAACAGATGAAGAACTGATTGAGAAAGTCAATGAAGCTTCAAAGCTAGAAAATGAAAGATTTGAGAAACGGAAAAGGTCCACTGCAGCCAAGATTCCCAGGGTCCAAGAGCTCCAAACAGAATGCCAAACAGCCCTGACATCTGCTCAGAGCCCCTCCAAACCCAGAGAATCCCCCGCTACAGTGGCCATGACAACAGTGAAAAATAAAGAGACTAAGCCAGACACGCAGCAGATTATAGAAGAACTACGTAAAGAGATGAAACAAATGTTTATGGCTGTTATGGAAACCAGTCCCCGCCCCATGGCACCAAAGCAACGAGAAAAAGGCTGTAAAAAGTGCAAAGAAGAGGGGAAAGGAGAGAACTGCCTGCACTGTTTCAAATGTGGGCGAGAGGGCCACTACTCCCGTGGATGCCGAGCACCGAGACTGCCATTGGGAAACGGGGAGGGACTACTGAGACGGGACCAACAGTAGTCCAAAGCCCATGGTCCCATAATGAACAGTCAAGACCACCAACATCCTCCAAAGAAACTGCAACTGGTGTCCCATCAGCGATAACTGAGGTTCACTATCTACCCCCTCAACGGAAGTCACGGTTAGTAAGCCTGGTGGGAAACAGATGTACTGTGAACTGTTTTATGGACAATCACCCAGCTAAGGTGTTGTGGGATTCAGGGGCACAGTCCAGCATAGTAAATGAAAACTGGCGGCAAAACCACCTCCCTCACACAGTCGTCAGACCTGTTTCAGAACTGTTAGACAATGAGACGCTCACAGTGTTTGCTGCAAATGACACACCCATTCCCTACATTGGTTGGATAGAAGTCAGCTTCAGACTAGGCAGTGATTTGTCCCCAACCAGTGAGCTGCAAGTTCCAATATTGGTATCCAGTGACCCGGCTGTGGCCAGTGATCCCATCATTGGCTACAATGTCATTGAAGCTATCGTGAACCAGGAAGAAGTAAAGACCAAAGGAGGAAGAAAACAGCTAGCACACTATGTGAGTAAAGCATTTGAAATAACTGTACGCACTGCACATAATGTTGTCAAGCTTGTGCAGAACAGCAGTGAAGGCCCAGAGACAGGTGTGGTAAGGACTGGTGTAAGAAGAGTGCCTTTGTCAGCGAACCAAGTCACTACAGTTTATGTACGGGCACACGTTAGTTCACATGCCCGGGGCCAAGACATGCTCTTTCTACCTGATGGAGCTGACCCACAACCAGAGGGCATAATATTCAGTGATGTACTGGTGAAAATCCCAGACAGAAAAGTACCATATGTGCCCATCCCTGTGACTAACACCACAGACCACACCGTTTATCTGGAGAGCCGTAAAGTGATTGGATACCTTGAACCAGTAAAGACTGTATACACAGCTGGCATCCAGACTAAAGTAAATGAGCTGACACAAGAGAACAAAAATGGTACGGAGCTAAAGTCACACAACCCGAGTAACACACAGACACGAGAGAACCCACAGAGACCAAAGTCATGGGACCCACCAGTGGATCTCCAGCATCTGGATGAAAATCAGCGAGCGGCTGCGAGGAAGATGTTGCGAGAGGAATGTGAGGCGTTTGCATATGACAGTGACGATGTCGGCTGCATACCATCCCTGAGGATGCATATAAGCCTCCATGACACAAATCCTGTGAAAAAGACTTACATGTCCATCCCAAAACCCCTGCACAACGAAGTGAAAGAGTATTTGCAAGACCTGCTTAACAAAGGCTGGATCACACCATCACGGTCCCCCTACTCATCACCTGTGGTGTGTGTCCGCAAGAAAGACGGCACTCTCCGCCTTTGTTGTGACTTTAGGGAGCTCAACCGCAAGTCAGTCCCAGATCGCCATCCAATCCCAAGGATCCAAGACATGTTGGATGCTCTGGGCGGGAGCTCCTGGTTTTCTGTGTTAGACCAGGGTAAGGCGTACCACCAGGGTTTCTTGGATGAAGAAAGCCGCCCCTTAACCGCCTTCATCACACCCTGGGGGCTCTATCAGTGGGTACGCATTCCCTTTGGCCTGAGCTCCGCACCCGCCGAGTTCCAGAGAAGCATGGAGCACTGTATGGCAGGCCTCAGAGACACTATCTGCCTCCCATACCTGGACGACAACCTGGTGCACAGCAGCAGCTTTGATGAACACTTGGAACATATCCGCCTTGTCCTCCAGCGTTACAGAGAGCATGGTGTTAAGCTGACCCCAAAGAAATGTGAACTGTTCAGGCGAAGTGTGAAGTTTCTGGGAAAGCTGGTAACAGGTGAAGGCTACACAATGGACCCGGCAGAGTTGGCCCCGGTAATGGCGTTAAAGGAAAAGACACCTGCAACCGTCGGAGAGGTACGTCAAATGCTTGGTTTCCTCTCTTATTACAGGCCTTTCATCCCCAACTTCTCCCGTGTAGCCCATCCACTCTACAGCCTGCTCAGCCCTCCATCTTCTGAGAACTCTGGTCCAGTCTCAGCCGACAAGTGCAAAAAGGAAGTGAAGAAAAGTAAAGGCCACTTACCATCACGGGCGCCCGTCCAGTGGACAACCTCCCACCAGGAGACATTGAACCAGCTTGTAGATGCACTTACAAGACCCCCCATTCTTGGGTACCCCGACTTCACAGAGCCTTTTGTGTTACATTGTGATGCATCACAGGTTGGGCTAGGTGCTGTTTTGTATCAGCGGCAGCAAGGCAAGATGAGAGTCGTAGCATATGGCTCCCGCACCCTGAGTCCAGCAGAGAAAAAGTACCACCTGCACTCTGGCAAATTAGAGTTTTTGGCTATGAAGTGGGCGATTTGTGAACGTTTCCGGGATTATCTGTACCATGCCCCATCGTTCGTGGTGTACACTGATAATAACCCACTAACATATGTGCTCACTACTGCGAAGCTTAACGCCACAGGTCACAGATGGGTCGCGGAGCTGGCCAGCTACAACTTCACCATCCGCTACCGTCCAGGCAAGACCAACGCAGATGCTGATGGGCTGTCGCGAATGCCGCTGGACATTGACAGCTACATGAAGAGCTGTACAGCTGAAGTTGGACAGGAAGCCATAAGCGCATCAATGGAGTCTGTAACGGTGGAGGAGAGAGACCCTTGCCAAGGCGTTGGAGTTATCCAGGTGAGTGCTCTGAAATTAATCAAAGATTCTGACACTACCCAGTCTTTTACACCAGACCAGATACGCAGAGCCCAGGAAGCAGATGAAGTTCTGGCAAGAGTGCTCTGGTATAAGTCGCTGGGTAGAAGACCAAGTAGAACTGAGGTGAAGTCAGAGCATCCTGCAGTAGCTGCACTACTCAAGCAGTGGTTGAAGCTTCACGTCGACCAGAATGGTGTCCTGCGTCGCCAAACATCACGCCGAGAGCAGCTACTGGTCCCTAAAGCCTATCGTCCCCTGGTTTTTAAAGAACTCCACCAAGACATGGGCCATTTAGGGGTGGAAAGAACGCTCGACCTGATTCGAGACAGGTTCTACTGGCCGCAAATGGCGAAAGAGGTTGAACACTTTGTTGCAGAAGAATGTGAGTGTCTTAAGAAGAAGAAACCGAGTAAGCAGACCCGTGCACCTTTGTCCTTGATCCAGTCCACTTACCCATTCCAGCTGGTGTCCATAGACTTCCTTCACCTGGAAAAGTGTAAGCAGGGCTACGAGTATATACTTGTTATCATGGATCACTTCACGAGGTTTGCCCAAGCCTATGCAACGAAGAACAAAGCAGCTAAAACAGTCGCTGACAAGCTCTTCAATGACTTTGCACTCAAGTTTGGCTTCCCGACCAGACTACACCACGACATGGGCAAGGAGTTTGAAAACAAACTCATGGCAAGACTGAAAGAACTCTCTGGTATCCAGGGCTCCCACACGACACCCTACCACCCACAGGGTAATGGACAGGTGGAGAGATTCAACCGCACCCTGCTGTCCATGTTGCGGACCCTGGAGGACAAGGAGAAGGATGATTGGAAAGAGTCGCTAGCTAAAGTCGTCCACGCGTACAACTGTACGAAGAATGAGGCAACAGGCTACGCCCCATATTACCTCATCTTCGGACGTTCCCCACGCCTGCCCATCGACTTGCTCTTCAACCTAAAAAGGGATGAAGCTCATGTGGACTATGATGACTATGTTAGCTGCTGGAAAAAGAGAATGCAGGAGGCGTACACAGTGGCTTCTCAAACTGCTACCAAGGAAGCTGCTCGAGGCAAAGCGTACTACGACAAGAAAGTTAAAGGGAGAGATCTTCAGCCTGGGGATAGAGTGCTCCTCCGAAATCTCACTCCTCGTGGTGGTCCCGCGAAGATCCAGTCCTTTTGGGAAAACCAAGTCTACAAAGTGAAGGAGAGGAAAGCAGATGACAGTCCAGTGTATGTCATCAGCCCTGAAAATGGCCAAGGCAGAGATAAAGTGGTGCACAGAAATCTCCTACTGCCCTGTGACTTCCTACCAAGTGAGAAGCCATCAACACAGACTGTTCAGCCCCAAAAAGACTCTCCGACTGTGACAAGGAAGAAGTTCAGACCTCCGCGTAGACAGCAGCAGCCAGGGAATGGCGACACATCGGATGATGACGACAGTGGCACCTTCCAGTGGTACCTCAGGCCGGTTCCAGGGAGACGACAGAGGCAGACTCCGCTTAACCCTTTGGCAGAGTCCTTCCAGCCTCATCTGAGTCTCCACTGTCAAGAAGAGGATTTGCCACTACAGAGCGAAGAGGATTTGCCACTACAGAGCGAAGAGGATTTGCCACTACAAACTGAAGAGACTGGGCCTGGGCAGATCCAAGGCCCTGACTCTGACAATGACAGGCCATTGAGTGGTGATGCTATGACTGACATTCTAGCTGCAACTGGTGGTGAGACTGACTCTGTGAGGCAGCGGCCTCAAAGACAAAGACAGCAACCAACGGTACTGAGCTATGACACTTTAGGTCAGCCAACTTTGGTTCAGAGGAACTGTACAGTGACTATGGCTCAGGTTATTGACTGTAATGGCTTCTGGAGACCATGGGCTGTGGGAGTGTGTTAAAACTATGGTTGAATAGATGATGCACACAGAAATGTCAGGTGACATTTAATTTTGTGGGGGAGAGTGTGGCACTATGTTAAAGACAGAGACATGAAAATAGTAGCCCCCCATTTTATTTGATGCTCAGAGACATTTTCTTTTAGTAAGGCCACTGCAATGTAAGTTTTACTGTTGTATAAGTTCCGCCAGCAGAGGGCGCTCGGTCCTGTACGCATCGGTAGCTGACGCTACAGTAGAAGAAGTAGTGTCAGTGATGAAGAGGCAGCGTACGGCCTGCGCGCCAAAGATAACTGATTGCCTTATTTCTCTGTTTTTACAGGTAAGCTGGGTGGTTGATAATATAAACAGATGTTATAAAAGTGACAGACAGCAGTGGCGATTAATGATAAATGTCTTGTTTGTGGCGAATGTTAAGCTAAAGAGCTAATTTCCAAGTTGGTCCAGTTGTTAGCCTGTGCCGATCAAAGTGTTAGACTGTACCGAAACTCTGTGAGCTCGGTGCAGGTGTATTGTTGGGTTAAAGCCACAAGATATATATTTTGCACAATAAGAGAAAGTGTGAATTGCTTTATGTTTAGTTCATGAAGAGTGAATGCTATAGAAATATGTTAAGAAAAACATTTATTTGAAAGAGATCTAGTTTATTAAATACAGTTAAGAAGACAGGTCGATAAATAGAGTAAAACAGTAGCAAAAACAAGATAAAACTGTAATGAGTTCACTATGTTGTTCATGTGCATAGTAAAATGTATTTGTGTAATTTAACCAGTTTACAAAGGTGGTGCATGTGAATGTGAAACTGTATAAGTTACTTGTATAAAGTAATGCCGGCTACAGTAGAAGAAGTAGTGTCAGTGATGAAGAGGCAGCGTACGGCCTGCGCGCCAAAGATAACTGATTGCCTTATTTCTCTGTTTTTACAGTTTTCTGTAAAAAATAAATATGTTGCACGGGAGATGAGTTGGCCCATCATTTCAACAGTGTAACATTGGCAGTCTAATAAAAGTGTTTTGGAGTACTGAAATATGTCTTATCAAAATGGTAAAATACAGATATTAAATATTGTGTGCTTAATTTGCAGTTAGTTTCAAAAATCGTCTCGCCCATCTTTTCTTAAAATAAGAGGTGCTCTATAAAAATGACATTAAATTCTGTAAACGTGCTCTATTTGCAATTATTTATCATTACTGTTGTCCAAGTGGTCTCATTTCAAAGTTGAAAGCGAGCATCGGAACGGGCAAGAAAGGCGACTTTTAATTGACTTTGAATGTGTTGTGGTTACTGATATCAGATGGGCTGGGTTGAGAAACTGGCTTAGAATTCCTCTTGCCTTCAGCATGGCCACGCCCCTCTGACTTCTGCAATCAACAAGGCATTTTTACCCAGGGAAATGTTTATTTCGCTTTTCAGTTTGGACTGTTCTCTGTAAATTCCTGAGGAAATTTGAGAAGATCAGGAGTGTCTGAAAAACGTAAAACAGCCCATCTGTCACCAACAGCAATGCTGCCTTCAAAGTCACTTAAATCACCCTTTTTTTTTTCTGGCATGTGATTGGCTGATTAGATATTTGCATTCACAAGCAGCTGAATAGGTTAGTGCAGGGGTCAGCAACCTGCGGCTCTTTAGTCCTTTTAGTGCGGCTCTGCGTGGTTTGGGAAAATAAATTATTTTTTTAAGTAATTAGCTGAAGTGTATTTTATTTATGTTAGTTCTTTTTTAACTTGTAGTTCTGAATTGGAAGATTACTGTGATATTGAAATATAAATATAAAATTATATTCTATTAGTTTTTGAACGCTCAAAATAAGCGTCACACTTGCGGAAGCCGATATACCCGCCGAAACGCCGTGCATTTATCGAGACTTTCAACCCCAGGTAGGCTAATTATCAATCTTCGGATCCACATTATGTCAGCAGCTCCACCGTGAACTATGTTAAAAACAAACACCGCTCACGCCTCACAGATGACAGCTTACAGTCCTGCGTAAAGATGAAAGTGACTTCATACAGCTCCGATTTGCAGACGCTGTGCGCAGAGATTCAGGAGCAGAAGTCCCATTGTAAACATATCACGGCAGACCCAACGATGTTTCCATGAACACGCTTTACAGCTTCTCTTTATTGACCACTTTTCACACACGGTTGCTGTATGCATACAGCCGGTGTTAAAGCTCACAGCCCGACACATACCAACACAACAGCATAGAGAGCACAGACGTTAAGGCGCCGAGGCGTGATCGCGGGTGCCGCTCAGGTGCGTCCGCCTCCCCTGCAGCGGCGCTGCAGACCACGCCCCGCCACACACATTAACCAGGTAAAATACATATTGTCAGGGTTCCTGGGTCGGTGACCCAGTGTTTTCAGTTTTGTCCATGTTCATATATATATATAGCATATAGTAAACAATGAATCTGTAAACGACAGCTGTTGACATTTTTTAAAAATGAATGAAAAAGCATATTTAAATAATCAACATACATGATTTAAATATAAACACACACGTGACAAGAGACAGAACGTGTAGAAGATATATGCAGAAAGAGCTTTCAGTGGTCAGCTGATAACATGATATCTAAAAAATACATAGCTCATTTTCCTGTCTGTTAGTTGGACATGCTAACCTGTTAACAAGCTCCTATATTCACCCATACAGTTTGTAGATCATTTTGCTAAAATAGGTAAAATCTCCACTCTTTCAGGGCACTAATAGGCTAAAGGCATATTACAAAAGGTCATTCATGTATTCACAGATTCTCTGTAGTTATTCTGCTGCTCATTCACCTGTAAAAACCACACCAATCATTATTTCAACAGCCTTTTTATTTTGGAACAAAAGCATTTGACGATATGACTTACAGGACGTTACCAAATTCATGAAGCTATATTTGTGAGTTTATTTATCAATATCAGTTTAATGTAAACAGACTGATGTAGTAATAGACAGTAAAATGTTGGTGCGTGTGTAATATATGAGCGTTTATGTTTCTCTACATGGGTAAAAGTACTCCATGTCGCCCTCTGGTGGTAGCAACCAACTATGAAAAGAATGGATGTTGGATCTTAACTAAATGATAAAAAGTTTTATTACTTTGTATTACTTTCTTTAGTTTGGTAAAATTTACAGTTTTAATCCCGTAAGAAAATTAATCACTATCATAGAGAGGGATATTAGTAATTCGTTTGTTAATAACACTTTGTTTGTGTTTGCTAATGTTTCGACAGGAAAATGGTTTTCTACAAAGTTGTTTCATGTACAGAGTAACACACACACACACACACACACACACACACACACACACACGTACGTACGTATGACTTTGCCGGTTTCAGCTGAAACAATTTCAGTGTTTCAAACCATGTTCCAGGATTTTTCCTTCACCATTTATGAGGTTTCAAGAAGAGGATAAACGACAGATATGAATGTTTGAAAAAGTTATAGATGAAAAGATGAAAAATACTCAAAGGATAAATTCAATTGGTTTATTGTTTTATGAATAAGTTGAAAAAGAAAAAGTTAAACAAGTAAATAATGAAACAAGGTAAAATGAAGTAAGAACAAAACGTTAACAAGTAAATAATGAAACAAGGTAAAATGAAGTAAGAACAAAACGTTAACAAGTAAATAATGAAACAAGGTAAAATGAAGTAAGAACAAAACGTTAACAAGTAAATAATGAAACAAGGTAAAATGAAGTAAGAACAAAACGTTAACAAGTAAATAATGAAACAAGGTAAAATGAAGTAAGAACAAAACATTAACAAGTAAATAATGAAACAAGGTAAAATGAAGTAAGAACAAAACGTTAACAAGTAAATAATGAAACAAGGTAAAATGAAGCAAGCACAAAAAGTTAAGTAAATAATGAAACAAGGTAAAATGAAGTAAGAACAAAAAGTTAAGTAAATAATGAAACAAGGTAGAGGAGAGAAAACCCCAACAATCCCCTCTGAGCACGCACTAGGCGACAGTGGGGAGGAAAAACTGCCTTTAAATGGGCAGAAACCTCCGGCAGAACCAGGCTCAGGAGGGGACAGTCAACTGCCGGGACTGGTTGGGGAGGTGAACAGAGGTGGAACAAGACGAGGCTACACCTGCTGAGGAAGCAGTAGAGTTCCTCCTCCAGGGCCAGCGGAAGCGTTTGTTCTTCTTTTTCATGCAGTTTTCTACAAGAGCTTTTTTTTCCAGGATGAGGGTTCTCAACTCATCGATGGTTTCTTTGTTTTGTTTCTCAAGCTTCTTGCACGTTTTCTCCACCTCTTCCAACGTTGCTTGTTTTTCTTCAAGCTTTTCCCTGAGCTCTTTGGATGTTTCCTCCTGCATTATCTTGTCCTTGTGCATGTCTGCGTTTCTTTGTTGTACTTCTTTGTACATGTCTTGTAGCTCCTCATTTCTTTTGTGGATATCTTGGAGCGTACGCTGCAGGTCGTCATGTATGTTGTCTTGTTCTTGCTTTTGCGCCTGCATTTCAGTGTGTTTGCGCTTCAAGTTGTTGTATTCCAACAATATCCCCTTAGTGAGCTCGGAGTTGTTTCTCGCCATTTGCTCCATCCTTTTCTGCATGTGCGAGCATTGTTTGTCCAGTTTTTCTTTTTCCCCTTCTAGTTGCTTTTTCTCGTGAAGAAGGTCTTTATTTTGGCGCAGAGTATCATCCACCTTCTCTTTCAGCATTCTGTATTTTTCCTCCGTGACTTTGAGTTTGTGCTCCATGTCTCTTTGCTTTTTCTCCTGTTCTTCCTTCTGTTGGAGGATTTCTTTATTTTTTTTCACAGCTTCATCGAAGTTTGTTTGGAGCAGCCGATTCATTTGGTCCATATATTGGAGATCCCATTCTGTCTTCTCAACAGTAGCTTTGCTGTCTTTAAGCTGGTTGGACATCTCCTTTAGTTCCACGCTCTTTTGCTTGTTTTCCTTAATTAGGAAGACAATCTGCTCTCGGGCTTGTCCAAACTTGATTCCCCAACCCTCATTAATAATATTTATGTCGGGCTGGCGTTTTTGTCTTTCTTCCAGGTTCTTATTTTGCGCTTCCATCTGTCTACACTTCTCCTCCAGTTGACGTTTCTCTTCTTCAATCTGTTGAATTTTATTCTGGAGATGGTAGTTTTCCTTCTTACTGTCATGTAATGCCCTTTGGACGGCTAAGAGGTCATTTGGGGAAATTGGCCGGCCACGACAGGAAGGAGAAGCGGCGTAATCTTTTTGCCTTGGTTGGTGTCTTGTTGGATACATGTTGAAGGTTGTACACGACAACTCTGAAAAGGTTTCCAAAAGTTTCTGTGGTGAACGTGTGAAGGCTGCAAACACAAATGCTGCGAAGACACGAACTAAAAAACTGCTGTGTGTCACCCCTGTTTAAGGACAAACTTCAAAGGATCGTGTAGTGACATCATAACTCCGTGAGCCAATGAGATTGTCATGTGACATTTTGGAATGGGGATATTTTTTTTTAAACCGTTTTCAAATGTAACTTAATATTTGACTGTTTCTTAACTGACCTGTTTAGCTGATTAAGAAATGAATTGAAACGAGCATCACTAACGTTATATAACAGACAACAGAAAAAAACAGTTTTTTTTTCTAAGTAATAGAGGTATAATACATTTTTTAAATTTTTTTTTTAAATTATCCTACTTTTTATAAGAGGGAACATTATTTAAAGAATATGTATTTAATTGGAAAACTCTCTATTCATCTAAAGGCTATAACAAAAAAGGTGAGCTTCCTGCTCAAAAATGAAATGACCAAAATAAATGGAGCATTTCTCTGCAATTACAAAGTCTGTGTAAACAATCTTGGTTTCAAAATAAGGCTAATGCTGGTGAGATGTCATCACAGGTGTAAATATTACTGCAGATGTTACTATGTCAAAGTTTCACAACTGTCTTATGTTTATTTATGTAGGCAAGACCTACTTTTCACTTTTTTGCTTTGCTATATGTTCTTGAGTGTATTAGTTTGCCAGCAGCACGAACATGTACTAGTGTCAATAATAATAGTACGGTGGATTAGAAAACCTGCTCACAAGTTGAATAAACACCCAGGATTGTTTCATCATTTTCATTCAAAACCAATATTTGAGTCAAAATGAGAAAGTTGTTTGTGCTGTCTGATGAAGAAGAAGCAAAATAAAGTGCAGTTTTGATGTAGATGATGTTGTATACAAACTAGAAGAGGAAGATAGTAGGATCTCTGTATCATGCTTTGTCACTTTGTACCATGTAATTCTTTCTATTTCCACCAGGGGGTGTTTTCAGAAGTGGTAGGTGGTAAAAGAAGAGGTCAGCAGGAAGATGGCGAAGAGCGACCAAAGACCAAGAAAAAGAGGCAGTCAGGCAAAGATGAAGAGTATTATATCCCTTACAGACCTAAAGACTTTGACTCTGAGAGAGGGTGAGGCATTAAACTGTTGCATCTGTTTCTTTAAAAAATGTGAATGGCTTTGTGTTTTATGCTGTTTTGTCCTGTGTTATGCGTCGACAGGTTGAGTCTCGGTGGAGAGGGCAGTGCTTTTGAACAGCAGGCCTCTTCAGCTGTCCTTGATCTCATGGGAGATGAAGGCGATCGCCTTAACCAGCAGAAGAAAATGATGAAATGGTACAAATTTCCCTATGTTTGACTCAGTATCCACCAAATGGTCATTTCAAACTATAATTTAAAGTCTTTTTTCCCCCTTCTTTTTTTAGGGACCGTAAGAGGAAGCGTTTTGTGAGAGAAATGGGAAAAGAAGACCAGAAGAAGAAGATCAAAACAGACAGCGGTCAGGTTATCAGTAACAAGAAGAACAGGAAGAACTTGTATCCTTCCAACAAAAAGCTTCTCTGTGTGCTGCTCTCAATGACCCTCTTCTCTACTCCTATGACAATATTAAGCTGTACTGTGAAGATGTTGTATCACTTGACAACATGTCAGTTATGAGGAGTGGAAGAAAAAATACAAGATTGATGATACAGGATCTGGATCAGATGGAGAAACAGGCGGAGGAGGCAGGAAGCCAGCAAGAGGTAGGAAGGCATCAAAATGAATAGCACAAACATGTTAAATATAGACCATCAGCCACCATGTTTTAACTCAACTCTAAAGGTAAATACTTCAAGTCCCTCTTCCAGCCTTGCGAGCTATAACCTCCAACCTCTTTGTTGTGTCGTGCCTCTCCCAGGTCGTGGCCGTGGCCGACGAGGTCCAAACGTACAGAGCTCCGGTGACCACAAAGCACGCTCGGAGCTGAAAACAAAGGATCAGATCATGAAGCAGCGCAAGAAAAAGCAGAAGCACCAGTTCCTGCAGGGCGGGGGGATGAGGAAGCTCCGCTCCAAGAACAAAAAGTGGCTCGGAGAAGTTAAAAAGTCAGGTTTTGGAAGGGGTGGCCATAAGAAAGGCAAGCTGAGGAAGAAACTGTGAGGAGGACAGAGGGTTGATGGTGTGGAGGACATCACGAGGAACTGGGTGATAAGCGTCAGAATCATCTGAGAACATCACCAAAGATTTTCCTGGTGCTTTGTGTGACTGTAGATTAAGGAGAAAATCATTTGTGAATCTTTACACTGCAGAAATGCACGTCACTTCTTCCTTGATGGCCTGCTGAACTCTGCGTTTGCCACAGAGTGATGTTTAATTATGATCCACTAACCTGGATTTACTACTTGTAAGCATGTTGGCAGTCTAATAAAAGTGTTTTGGAGTACTGAAATATGTCTTATCAAAATGGTAAAATACAGATATTAAATATTGTGTGCTTAATTTGCAGTTAGTTTCAAAAATCGTCTCGCCCATCTTTTCTTAAAATAAGAGGTGCTCTATAAAAATGACATTAAATTCTGTAAACGTGCTCTATTTGCAATTATTTATCATTACTGTTGTCCAAGTGGTCTCATTTCAAAGTTGAAAGCGAGCATCGGAACGGGCAAGAAAGGCGACTTTTAATTGACTTTGAATGTGTTGTGGTTACTGATATCAGATGGGCTGGGTTGAGAAACTGGCTTAGAATTCCTCTTGCCTTCAGCATGGCCACGCCCCTCTGACTTCTGCAATCAACAAGGCATTTTTACTCAGGGAAATGTTTATTTCGCTTTTCAGTTTGGACTGTTCTCTGTAAATTCCTGAGGAAATTTGAGAAGATCAGGAGTGTCTGAAAAACGTAAAACAGCCCATCTGTCACCAACAGCAATGCTGCCTTCAAAGTCACTTAAATCACCCTTTTTTTTTCTGGCATGTGATTGGCTGATTAGATATTTGCATTCACAAGCAGCTGAATAGGTTAGTGCAGGGGTCAGCAACCTGCGGCTCTTTAGTCCTTTTAGTGCGGCTCTGCGTGGTTTGGGAAAATAAATTATTTTTTTAAGTAATTAGCTGAAGTGTATTTTATTTATGTTAGTTCTTTTTTAACTTGTAGTTCTAAATTGGAAGATTACTGTGATATTGAAATATAAATATAAAATTATATTCTATTAGTTTTTGAACGCTCAAAATAAGCGTCACACTTGCGGAAGCCGATATACCCGCCGAAACGCCGTGCATTTATCGAGACTTTCAACCCCAGGTAGGCTAATTATCAATCTTCGGATCCACATTATGTCAGCAGCTCCACCGTGAACTATGTTAAAAACAAACACCGCTCACGCCTCACAGATGACAGCTTACAGTCCTGCGTAAAGATGAAAGTGACTTCATACAGCTCCGATTTGCAGACGCTGTGCGCAGAGATTCAGGAGCAGAAGTCCCATTGTAAACATATCACGGCAGACCCAACGATGTTTCCATGAACACGCTTTACAGCTTCTCTTTATTGACCACTTTTCACACACGGTTGCTGTATGCATACAGCCGGTGTTAAAGCTCACAGCCCGACACATACCAACACAACAGCATAGAGAGCACAGACGTTAAGGCGCCGAGGCGTGATCGCGGGTGCCGCTCAGGTGCGTCCGCCTCCCCTGCAGCGGCGCTGCAGACCACGCCCCGCCACACACATTAACCAGGTAAAATACATATTGTCAGGGTTCCTGGGTCGGTGACCCAGTGTTTTCAGTTTTGTCCATGTTCATATATATATATAGCATATAGTAAACAATGAATCTGTAAACGACAGCTGTTGACATTTTTTAAAAATGAATGAAAAAGCATATTTAAATAATCAACATACATGATTTAAATATAAACACACACGTGACAAGAGACAGAACGTGTAGAAGATATATGCAGAAAGAGCTTTCAGTGGTCAGCTGATAACATGATATCTAAAAAATACATAGCTCATTTTCCTGTCTGTTAGTTGGACATGCTAACCTGTTAACAAGCTCCTATATTCACCCATACAGTTTGTAGATCATTTTGCTAAAATAGGTAAAATCTCCACTCTTTCAGGGCACTAATAGGCTAAAGGCATATTACAAAAGGTCATTCATGTATTCACAGATTCTCTGTAGTTATTCTGCTGCTCATTCACCTGTAAAAACCACACCAATCATTATTTCAACAGCCTTTTTATTTTGGAACAAAAGCATTTGACGATATGACTTACAGGACGTTACCAAATTCATGAAGCTATATTTGTGAGTTTATTTATCAATATCAGTTTAATGTAAACAGACTGATGTAGTAATAGACAGTAAAATGTTGGTGCGTGTGTAATATATGAGCGTTTATGTTTCTCTACATGGGTAAAAGTACTCCATGTCGCCCTCTGGTGGTAGCAACCAACTATGAAAAGAATGGATGTTGGATCTTAACTAAATGATAAAAAGTTTTATTACTTTGTATTACTTTCTTTAGTTTGGTAAAATTTACAGTTTTAATCCCGTAAGAAAATTAATCACTATCATAGAGAGGGATATTAGTAATTCGTTTGTTAATAACACTTTGTTTGTGTTTGCTAATGTTTCGACAGGAAAATGGTTTTCTACAAAGTTGTTTCATGTACAGAGTAACACACACACACACACACACACACACACACACACACACACACACACACACACACACACACACGTACGTACGTATGACTTTGCCGGTTTCAGCTGAAACAATTTCAGTGTTTCAAACCATGTTCCAGGATTTTTCCTTCACCATTTATGAGGTTTCAAGAAGAGGATAAACGACAGATATGAATGTTTGAAAAAGTTATAGATGAAAAGATGAAAAATACTCAAAGGATAAATTCAATTGGTTTATTGTTTTATGAATAAGTTGAAAAAGAAAAAGTTAAACAAGTAAATAATGAAACAAGGTAAAATGAAGTAAGAACAAAACGTTAACAAGTAAATAATGAAACAAGGTAAAATGAAGTAAGAACAAAACGTTAACAAGTAAATAATGAAACAAGGTAAAATGAAGTAAGAACAAAACGTTAACAAGTAAATAATGAAACAAGGTAAAATGAAGTAAGAACAAAACGTCAACAAGTAAATAATGAAACAAGGTAAAATGAAGTAAGAACAAAACGTTAACAAGTAAATAATGAAACAAGGTAAAATGAAGTAAGAACGAAACGTTAACAAGTAAATAATGAAACAAGGTAAAATGAAGTAAGAACAAAACGTTAACAAGTAAATAATGAAACAAGGTAAAATGAAGCAAGCACAAAAAGTTAAGTAAATAATGAAACAAGGTAAAATGAAGTAAGAACAAAAAGTTAAGTAAATAATGAAACAAGGTAGAGGAGAGAAAACCCCAACAATCCCCTCTGAGCACGCACTAGGCGACAGTGGGGAGGAAAAACTGCCTTTAAATGGGCAGAAACCTCCGGCAGAACCAGGCTCAGGAGGGGACAGTCAACTGCCGGGACTGGTTGGGGAGGTGAACAGAGGTGGAACAAGACGAGGCTACACCTGCTGAGGAAGCAGTAGAGTTCCTCCTCCAGGGCCAGCGGAAGCGTTTGTTCTTCTTTTTCATGCAGTTTTCTACAAGAGCTTTTTTTTCCAGGATGAGGGTTCTCAACTCATCGATGGTTTCTTTGTTTTGTTTCTCAAGCTTCTTGCACGTTTTCTCCACCTCTTCCAACGTTGCTTGTTTTTCTTCAAGCTTTTCCCTGAGCTCTTTGGATGTTTCCTCCTGCATTATCTTGTCCTTGTGCATGTCTGCGTTTCTTTGTTGTACTTCTTTGTACATGTCTTGTAGCTCCTCATTTCTTTTGTGGATATCTTGGAGCGTACGCTGCAGGTCGTCATGTATGTTGTCTTGTTCTTGCTTTTGCGCCTGCATTTCAGTGTGTTTGCGCTTCAAGTTGTTGTATTCCAACAATATCCCCTTAGTGAGCTCGGAGTTGTTTCTCGCCATTTGCTCCATCCTTTTCTGCATGTGCGAGCATTGTTTGTCCAGTTTTTCTTTTTCCCCTTCTAGTTGCTTTTTCTCGTGAAGAAGGTCTTTATTTTGGCGCAGAGTATCATCCACCTTCTCTTTCAGCATTCTGTATTTTTCCTCCGTGACTTTGAGTTTGTGCTCCATGTCTCTTTGCTTTTTCTCCTGTTCTTCCTTCTGTTGGAGGATTTCTTTATTTTTTTTCACAGCTTCATCGAAGTTTGTTTGGAGCAGCCGATTCATTTGGTCCATATATTGGAGATCCCATTCTGTCTTCTCAACAGTAGCTTTGCTGTCTTTAAGCTGGTTGGACATCTCCTTTAGTTCCACGCTCTTTTGCTTGTTTTCCTTAATTAGGAAGACAATCTGCTCTCGGGCTTGTCCAAACTTGATTCCCCAACCCTCATTAATAATATTTATGTCGGGCTGGCGTTTTTGTCTTTCTTCCAGGTTCTTATTTTGCGCTTCCATCTGTCTACACTTCTCCTCCAGTTGACGTTTCTCTTCTTCAATCTGTTGAATTTTATTCTGGAGATGGTAGTTTTCCTTCTTACTGTCATGTAATGCCCTTTGGACGGCTAAGAGGTCATTTGGGGAAATTGGCCGGCCACGACAGGAAGGAGAAGCGGCGTAATCTTTTTGCCTTGGTTGGTGTCTTGTTGGATACATGTTGAAGGTTGTACACGACAACTCTGAAAAGGTTTCCAAAAGTTTCTGTGGTGAACGTGTGAAGGCTGCAAACACAAATGCTGCGAAGACACGAACTAAAAAACTGCTGTGTGTCACCCCTGTTTAAGGACAAACTTCAAAGGATCGTGTAGTGACATCATAACTCCGTGAGCCAATGAGATTGTCATGTGACATTTTGGAATGGGGATATTTTTTTTTAAACCGTTTTCAAATTTAACTTAATATTTGACTGTTTCTTAACTGACCTGTTTAGCTGATTAAGAAATGAATTGAAACGAGCATCACTAACGTTATATAACAGACAACAGAAAAAAACAGTTTTTTTTTCTAAGTAATAGAGGTATAATACATTTTTTAAATTTTTTTTTTAAATTATCCTACTTTTTATAAGAGGGAACATTATTTAAAGAATATGTATTTAATTGGAAAACTCTCTATTCATCTAAAGGCTATAACAAAAAAGGTGAGCTTCCTGCTCAAAAATGAAATGACCAAAATAAATGGAGCATTTCTCTGCAATTACAAAGTCTGTGTAAACAATCTTGGTTTCAAAATAAGGCTAATGCTGGTGAGATGTCATCACAGGTGTAAATATTACTGCAGATGTTACTATGTCAAAGTTTCACAACTGTCTTATGTTTATTTATGTAGGCAAGACCTACTTTTCACTTTTTTGCTTTGCTATATGTTCTTGAGTGTATTAGTTTGCCAGCAGCACGAACATGTACTAGTGTCAATAATAATAGTACGGTGGATTAGAAAACCTGCTCACAAGTTGAATAAACACCCAGGATTGTTTCATCATTTTCATTCAAAACCAATATTTGAGTCAAAATGAGAAAGTTGTTTGTGCTGTCTGATGAAGAAGAAGCAAAATAAAGTGCAGTTTTGATGTAGATGATGTTGTATACAAACTAGAAGAGGAAGATAGTAGGATCTCTGTATCATGCTTTGTCACTTTGTACCATGTAATTCTTTCTATTTCCACCAGGGGGTGTTTTCAGAAGTGGTAGGTGGTAAAAGAAGAGGTCAGCAGGAAGATGGCGAAGAGCGACCAAAGACCAAGAAAAAGAGGCAGTCAGGCAAAGATGAAGAGTATTATATCCCTTACAGACCTAAAGACTTTGACTCTGAGAGAGGGTGAGGCATTAAACTGTTGCATCTGTTTCTTTAAAAAATGTGAATGGCTTTGTGTTTTATGCTGTTTTGTCCTGTGTTATGCGTCGACAGGTTGAGTCTCGGTGGAGAGGGCAGTGCTTTTGAACAGCAGGCCTCTTCAGCTGTCCTTGATCTCATGGGAGATGAAGGCGATCGCCTTAACCAGCAGAAGAAAATGATGAAATGGTACAAATTTCCCTATGTTTGACTCAGTATCCACCAAATGGTCATTTCAAACTATAATTTAAAGTCTTTTTTCCCCCTTCTTTTTTTAGGGACCGTAAGAGGAAGCGTTTTGTGAGAGAAATGGGAAAAGAAGACCAGAAGAAGAAGATCAAAACAGACAGCGGTCAGGTTATCAGTAACAAGAAGAACAGGAAGAACTTGTATCCTTCCAACAAAAAGCTTCTCTGTGTGCTGCTCTCAATGACCCTCTTCTCTACTCCTATGACAATATTAAGCTGTACTGTGAAGATGTTGTATCACTTGACAACATGTCAGTTATGAGGAGTGGAAGAAAAAATACAAGATTGATGATACAGGATCTGGATCAGATGGAGAAACAGGCGGAGGAGGCAGGAAGCCAGCAAGAGGTAGGAAGGCATCAAAATGAATAGCACAAACATGTTAAATATAGACCATCAGCCACCATGTTTTAACTCAACTCTAAAGGTAAATACTTCAAGTCCCTCTTCCAGCCTTGCGAGCTATAACCTCCAACCTCTTTGTTGTGTCGTGCCTCTCCCAGGTCGTGGCCGTGGCCGACGAGGTCCAAACGTACAGAGCTCCGGTGACCACAAAGCACGCTCGGAGCTGAAAACAAAGGATCAGATCATGAAGCAGCGCAAGAAAAAGCAGAAGCACCAGTTCCTGCAGGGCGGGGGGATGAGGAAGCTCCGCTCCAAGAACAAAAAGTGGCTCGGAGAAGTTAAAAAGTCAGGTTTTGGAAGGGGTGGCCATAAGAAAGGCAAGCTGAGGAAGAAACTGTGAGGAGGACAGAGGGTTGATGGTGTGGAGGACATCACGAGGAACTGGGTGATAAGCGTCAGAATCATCTGAGATCATCACCAAAGATTTTCCTGGTGCTTTGTGTGACTGTAGATTAAGGAGAAAATCATTTGTGAATCTTTACACTGCAGAAATGCACGTCACTTCTTCCTTGATGGCCTGCTGAACTCTGCGTTTGCCACAGAGTGATGTTTAATTATGATCCACTAACCTGGATTTACTACTTGTAAGCATGTTGGCAGTCTAATAAAAGTGTTTTGGAGTACTGAAATATGTCTTATCAAGATGGTAAAATACAGATATTAAATATTGTGTGCTTAATTTGCAGTTAGTTTCAAAAATCGTCTCGCCCATCTTTTCTTAAAATAAGAGGTGCTCTATAAAAATGACATTAAATTCTGTAAACGTGCTCTATTTGCAATTATTTATCATTACTGTTGTCCAAGTGGTCTCATTTCAAAGTTGAAAGCGAGCATCGGAACGGGCAAGAAAGGCGACTTTTAATTGACTTTGAATGTGTTGTGGTTACTGATATCAGATGGGCTGGGTTGAGAAACTGGCTTAGAATTCCTCTTGCCTTCAGCATGGCCACGCCCCTCTGACTTCTGCAATCAACAAGGCATTTTTACTCAGGGAAATGTTTATTTCGCTTTTCAGTTTGGACTGTTCTCTGTAAATTCCTGAGAAAATTTGAGAAGATCAGGAGTGTCTGAAAAAAGTAAAACAGCCCATCTGTCACCAACAGCAATGCTGCCTTCAAAGTCACTTAAATCACTCTTTTTTTTTTCTGGCATGTGATTGGCTGATTAGATATTTGCATTCACAAGCAGCTGAATAGGTTAGTGCAGGGGTCAGCAACCTGCGGCTCTTTAGTCCTTTTAGTGCGGCTCTGCGTGGTTTGGGAAAATAAATTATTTTTTTAAGTAATTAGCTGAAGTGTATTTTATTTATGTTAGTTCTTTTTTAACTTGTACACTGAAAAAAATATGTTGTTGGATTTACTTAATTCAATGGTGGACATTTGTTGCACACAGATGTTTTGCTTTGGCAGCAACTTAAACAATTGAGTTAAATTAACACAATTTATTCATGTTCAATAAACCTGTGCAATTTGTGTTGATAAAATGTGACTTAAACATGTTTTGATGAAGTAATTTGAGCTCTTGAAATATTTTAATCCTTCACAATTTTCTCACTTTATCCCAACACGATTCAATAACTTTTACCCAATACTACTTGGTCACTTAAATACTACATGTTATCTTCAAATTACATTTTGCTATTATATTCTAGTATCAAATACACAATTTTCAAATGGAGGCCTTATAACAGATTATATTGTTCTCTTCCAAGATGGTTGCTGGCATCCACCAGTAACCTTTCAAAACAAAATGTCTAATTTCACTGCATTGACAGTAGGTAAAGAATTAAACTGACATTACTCCACTACTGAATCTACACTCAAAAAAGTCAACTAAGGCAGTTTTTTGATTAAGTCAATAGACATTTGTCTATTTAACATGAACATATTGAGTTTAGGTTTTTAAATCATTATCAGTTGTTGGTTTAACATAAAATAACAAAAAGTTTAATGAACTAGATTTGCATTCTTCAGTTCAATTAATTGTAATTATTTTAAATCAACAACTCTAAAACCGATGCCTAGTGCGCATGCTCAAACTTCCCAGAAGTGAAGAGGCGGGAACGCGGAGAAAGTTATATGTGTTCAGTGAACTGCCATTTCCCTCTGCGGAATCTTCCACAATACAGGTAAGTAATAAATAACTCAAAATATCTTGGTCAAACGAAATTGTTCTGTCCGTTAATTGTTCAACAATGTTTTTAATTCCAAATGTGTAAGTTGTCATTAGACAGCGGGAGTGGAGCAAATACAGTGAAAATCTGGTATTAGACGGTGCCAATCGGTACCGTCTAATACCTGATTTCTAATCCGCTCTGGGTATATTTATACTATTATTAGCATTTCCACTTCATTGTTTTTCTTTCTTTTTTTTTTTTTTACCCATTTTTGCAGTTAGTCTTATAGTGTTTTTAGCGGTTATTGATATGTTTAATTCAATATTTAACACGTTTGTAATTCACTTTCAAAGTAAATGAAGTTAGCTAAAGCTAGTATGGTTGTCTCATTGAACTTTTACCTAGCTCTCTTAGCATTCACTTTGGTTTTAAATGACGGTTATTGCAAGACATGGTCTTTGTTCACTTTTTTTATTATCATTTGCATTTTTTCTTTCTTTCTTTCTCTCTCCTTTTATTTTAAGCATTCGGCCTCGCGCAGTAATGCAAGTTAAACTAGCATGCGCGAGTTGCTAAATATTAGCTGTGTCCAAATTCAGGGGCTGCATCCTTCGAATTGACTTGAATACTAGTGCATGGGGAAAAGAGCATAAACACGAGGTCAAAGGAAAAGGCAATGGCGGATAGTTATGAAAATTGCCTGTCGGACCTTTACCGCAACTACCAGCATCTTTATTGCATAGTGTGAAACACTGCTATTACATTTGGCAACAGATTGGATATTTATCTGTGAATTTTATATTGCAAGAGGTATTTATATGTATTTGTATTTTTTTTATACATTTGCAACAAAGTAAAAAAAAATCCACTGTGGAATTTTTATAAAATAATTTTGTCTGTTTTCTTTATCATAGTAACACCACAAAGAAAGCTGACCCCTTTTTCTGATTGTTTGTGCCTCCTCTTTAATACATGGTAAGCCTTTTACCATCATATATTTTTTATGATTGATTTAATCAAAGTGAAAAAAAGGTGCCAATAAAACCATCCTTAAAACTGCTTTTCTTTTTTTCTTTCAGTGACTTGTATGTGGCAGTGCAAGCGTTGTTCCATCAGGGAGAGTAGTAGGTACAAATTATTGAAACACTGTACAGGGCTCGCAAAATCGCTAGCCCGACGTCCCGGGGCTAGCGATTTTTCCAGTCGGGCTACCAAAATCTATCTCTGCCCTGCCCGTCGGGCTGTCATAGGAAGGAAAATTATGTCAATGCTTTTGCATTCTTTCGGAAATGTAGCTGGGTAATTATGTCATTGGCATCAGTGAGCCACTGTCAATATGTGACATATTGAAATTGCGTTTGAATTTGCACTTGTTTTTTGCTTTCACTTTGCAATTGCGCGAACTGTGTATAGAGAGTGACAGTACTGATTGGTGAGTGATGATAATTTGTGCACCAATTCCTCTGACATTGTCTTATCAATCGTTAGCTTACTATGTAAACATGACAAGTGAAATCTCCCGCAGCTTAAACATGTGAGAGGTTGATCGCGCAGAGAATCGCTGAGCTTATGTGAGTGGGTGTAAAAGCAGCAGGATATATATTTTAGTTCTGCTGAGCCAAATAAGACAGGTCAGGGTGAAGAAGTGACAGCCAAAGAAAAGCTTACCACAAAACGGAGAAGTTATGACAAATCAGACTATAAGGCAAAAAGAAAGTGCAGCTTTATGGTTTCATGGACAAAAGAATTTCTGTGGCTGCAATATGACAAGCTAAATAATAACCAGGGGTGCACATAAGTGGTCCGCAGGTGCGTATTTGCTGTCAAAATAAAAAACGCGCACAAGATAAGAAGTTGCAACGCGTGTTTGCGTACATAAGATTTTCTGGAGGAGGACATATTTGTTTAGAACTCTTAAATATGTCGAAGAAGCTCGTTTAAGCAATTACTTTGGTGTTCCTCCACCTCCAAACAAATGTCAGAAGGAGTCTGAACCACAAAAGAAGCGTGTATTCTCGGAAAAGTGGTCGCAGGAGGTGAGCTGGCTTCAAACAAATGATGAACGCACAGAGATGTGGTGCAGAATGTGCCGTGAAAATCCCACTCTAGCGGACAAAAACACTGCCTTTTATATGGATGCAAACGCGCGTTGCAACTTCTTATCTGTTGCGCGTCTTTTATTTTGACAGCGAATGCGCACATGCGGACCACTTATGTGCACCCGTGTAAATAACATAATGTTCTGCCGGGTGTGTTGTTGGTTTTCCCTCGATTTCTAAGTCGACAAGCGCCTTTGTTACTGGGACCAGTCATTTTAAGAAAGGCCCCCATTAGAAATGGATTATTGCTCAGTCTGCAATATCTTTCCCAGAACAAACACCAATTGCAAACATTATACTAAAAATAAACCTGAAAAATCTGTTTAGAACAGTGTACTATGTTGCAAAGAGTGAACTACCACTGGTGCAATTTAGCAGTCTTTGCAAACTTCAAAAAGCAAACGGTCTCGATCTTGGTTCCACTTGCCTCTTACTTGTGACTTTAGTGGAAATTTCAAATTCAGGATCTGACACAGACTGATTCATGTCCTACACAGACAGCACTGATGTCTGCATGGTCTTCTAAAAGCAGCTTTAGTCAGCTTAGATGTGAAGTGAGTGAAATATACAGTTGAGTTTTTAATCAATGTATTTGTTCTCTATTGCAGATTGACAAGGAGTTTCTGCAAATCACCACAAAGCCTCTGCTATCTACTTTCTTTGCCGAGCTTGACCAATACGCGCCACGCTTAATGGAAATCTTTCTGACCAAAGGAGGGACACATAAAAAGAAAATAAGAGGTCTCATGCTTGCCATCTCCAAGGTTTGTATTAGGATTGAGTAGACTTTGTCATAGGCAGCAAAAATAACTTTTATTTGGAGATGAAGTTGTCAATTTTGTTTCGGCTTAACAAGTGGTACATGCCAGGTTCTAACCTAAAGAATAATTATGCAAGTTAACTGATTACCCTAGCTTTAAGAAAAACAGAATGGTTTTGGCTCATATTATCTCCTCCTCCTCTCCAGCATGATAACATTCATACCAGACGAGCATGCATCTTGAAGTCTTTGTGCATCCACCTAAACGAAGACTATGAGAAGTTAATAAAGGAGTACTTGGTGAGCCATTGTGACAGCATGTTGTCTGTAACAATCTCATACAAATTGTGACGTTGCCTCAAATGCAAATCGTTAAAATTAAAATTTTGAGATTAACAACAAGTCACCTGGTATTGGGGAAAGGATGTCTTGAATACCAAACAGTATTAAGCGTTGCAATAAAGAATTTCTGGAATTTGGTATTGGAAGGAAAGAAATTTATGCATACCGTAGTTAAACTTGATACACAAACATACAATGCATTTAACATGCATCAAGACAATATTGCTTTTGAATCTGTACTTAAAACAAGTCCTGTTGTTTTTTCATTGCTATGGTCATCAGTATTTGTAAATAGAAATGTCTATGAACTTTGAGCTGTTTAGTACTAACACTTCTATAACTGTTTTATTTTAGCAGCTGAATTAGCCTTTTCTCGAGTCCTGTCCCCCTAAGTTACTCTTGCTACGTCCGACAAACAAATGGTTCCCTCTGCGCACCAACGGGTACCCGAATGTGCAAGCAGACATGCTTCATAATGTTCGGTACATTTACCTGGGAGTGGGGCCATACACACTGTTTAATCCATTCACGTTGTTTTTGACTTTGTGAATGGAAAGAACACAACTCCTCCAGACACAATATCTCGGAGTATCGGTGGGCACACCGCTTCTCCATCTTGCTTGAGGTTAATGTTTGTCAGACACAGTAACGGTTGCTATAATGTGTAATTGGACAATGGCCCTTTCGGGGGAGGGGCCGGTGAGAGGTCAATTATGCCACCTCTTTTGACATGAGAGGTGTATTTTATCATTTACGTATTGGAGTAATTACTAACAACTTTTTTAGTGGTGTAATTTTCTGTTTATTACTTTGACTACTTGGATTTTATGAACAGCATAGAAACAGTTGTTTAAACAATCTCTTAATTTTTACTTTGTTGTCATATATTTTTTCATGTAGGATACGGACAGCGAGGCAAAAAGCTGCATGGAGCAAACTGTGATGGGGGTGTACGTCATCCAGAAGGAGGGTGCTGAACCTGAAGATGACCCAGAGGACTTTGGTGTCCTGATTGAGGGTGTGGAGGCTAACACTGATTTGGGTAACATTGCACGAGCATGTGCTCTGTTGTTTGGACTCATATACTGTTTGAACCTGAGCTACCCACCAGAACTTAAATGCACCTTTGAAGTCCTCCAGAAGATACTTTTAAATCTTGATGGACAAAATCTCTCTTCAAAGCTACAGTTTCTAAAAAACAAGCTTATGGGGTGAGAGCACTTGAAAATGACTGATAGGTCTTGAATGGTTCATTGGTGCAATGGTGATTTCCAATATATAATGTTAATATTTGAGTTGTTTATATTTTATTTTTTTTCTTTCATTTAAAAAATATATTTTTTTAAGTTTTTGGATTTTCTCTGTTGGGCAATTCACCTTTTATACAGCACTGCAGATGATTTTTGTTTGTCCTTATATAGATGGCTCAAAATGGATCAGAAGTACTGACAGAAGTACTATGTTGTGTTTATGTGTCAATGGCCTGTAAAGTTTAAGACCACTGCCACCTGTTAAGTTCACTGTATTATTGTGTCCATTTTGCTTGCTAGCATGTTTTAAAACACAGCAAAACTATATTGTTGGCTGTGGAGGACTGCAACCAAAATTAAAAAAATAAATACAGAAATATAAAAATTGGTCAAACTAATAATTATTTCAATGAGATACACCAAACAAATATAGATTTTCATCACCTATGGATTTTTTTGTTGTTGTTGTATTGCCCCCAAATTATTTCTAATTATTTTATTTTATTTTTCCAAATTCACACAATTCTATTTTGTCACATGTTTTAACTTGCCAAGTGGGAGATGTATTTTTATCTTTTAGTTTAATTTTTTAAAATGCAGTCGATATATTGAGCAAATTTTTCATCTGTTTTTAGTTGTGGAAGCTTTAGTTCCAACATGTAAATAAGTATTCTAATGTTTTACCTTTTGAAGTGGCATAATGCTTGCAGGTGTACAAAAATGGTAAGCTTTTATATTGTCCATTAAATCCAGTTAATAAAGATAATGTTATCATAATCTGATTGTGACTTTTTTTGTAAAGTAGTGGGTTTCTAAATGTGTAACAAATGTAAACAAATCTAATTGAAATAATTTGGTTGAAATGAGTGAAATAATTGCCTTGATTAACAAAGTAGTTGTTGAAACAACACGATTTAATTCTGTTTTCCTAAACTTTTTAAATTGTGTAGAATGAATTAAAACAAATTTCACTCCACATACTTAAATAAATCAGTTCAAATCAATGTAAGTATAGTATGTTGATCCAACGTAATTTGATTACATTAAACCACCAAATGCTAAATGTGTTGGTTTGACATGATCGAAAAGGGTTTATTGTACTTGGTTAAATTGTGTGCAAAAAGGGTGCCATGATTAAATTGTGTTCATCCAACAACAGATTTTTTTGAGTGTATATAAACCAACAGTTAAATAATGTCAGTTCTTCCGTGTTCTCTGGAATCAATCACAGCAAAGAAATTAGACTGTTTCTTTTGAAAAATGTTGGGAAAGAACAATACAAAACATTCTATTTAAGGCCTCTGACATCAAGATTCAGTTAAACAACAATTATAACTAAACAATTTGAGGTAATGTTAGTTTCCATTAACATTAGGTTACTGAATTGGCAAACACCTTCCTATTAACATTACCCATTTTACCCCAATAACTAAAGAAATTAGCACTTGCAGGTCAAAACCTTTATTCAAGAGATGCAAAAATAACATTGATACAGTGACTGTCAAAAATTACGGCACTGATCATACTGTGACATCTTGGTTCAAAACAGCAAGCTTAGAAATATTCAACGTTCCTTACTTCAACTGAATGAAACTGAAAATACCATTTCACACGGCCCATATGGGATATTTAGACTGCATAACTGTTCACGCTACATCTCTTCACTAGTAAAAGAAAGAAAAAATACAAAGAGAAATTTAAAAATGCTGCCAAACAGAGAACTTGTACAGAGCAAAAGGAAAAACAAACAACAACAACAACAAAAAAACGGCTCGTCCTCATGGCAGTTGCAGTGTATATAAAAATGAACCCTGCGATCTGTTCCTGGAATTGAGCTTCAAAAATGCAGCAGAACAAGTGTGAGATTTAAATGTCTTCTCACCTAGAGCTGGTCACCTCACATGCATAACAGTGAGCTTCGTTGCAGGAGCAGTTTTGTCTTAGTTGTGAGCTTTTCTTGAGAGCTGAGTTGCTTCCAACTCCATTACCACCCTTTGAATCACCTCAAAAGTGTAGCAGAGTTGTGATGGGTAACTCATATTGAAGGAATAAAAAAGGTCCAAACAGCATGGCTACTGCAAAGGTCACGTTATCCAGATCTTGAAGAACTACTATACCCTCGATGATGATGCCAACGTCAGAAAAGTCATTGCCTGGTGTATCCTCTGGAGACAGATGTTCATTGTGGTTTTCTCAATCTGTGCAGTGGCCTCAGTCAAGTCCTGGTTAAACACAAAACATTTCTTTAAGATTCCTTTTTAAACTCATCTCTTTTGAATCTACCAGTTCTAATGTTAGAGTAATTTAAACCAATGCAAGCAACATAGTAAATAGCTATAGCCAAAGAGTGGCCTGCCATGCTGCCATTCATGGTCTAACAGAGTTTCTAAGAGAGGGTGAAAAACATAATTTCAAATGCTTTACATTAGTTTTTCTTAGAAAGACACCGGCCCATCAGAAATCCAGGTTTTGTCACTCAGAAGATGTTAGAATTTAGACTTTCAGCCCCACAATTTGGTTAGCTGTTGGTCTTTTTTTTTTTTCAAACAAAAGCTAATGTAAATATTGGTGGGATTTTCCTTTGTTCACTAGAATGACAAATTTAAAGTTTTTTCACACTGATGTGACCCCTAATACAGGGGTGGGGCCTCAAGGGCCGGCGGCTGAGTTCACTACCAGGCCTCATGTGAACTTCAAATTATTAAAGAGGACTACTGGTCCTAACTGGTCCAATGAGGATCAAGTGGATAACTAAATGCATTTTAAAATGTTGCAAAGCCACAATCTACTCATAAAACACTCACCATGAACTCCTGCACCAAGATGTTGCAATTGTCTTTCACACAGATGCGGAGCACTTTGATGAGACTCCCTTTGAGCATTAATGTCATCCTAAAGTATTATAACAAAGAAAACAGATATTTGTGAACTTTTCAGTAGCACAGAAGAAAATGATCCCAGACCAAAACTTAAACCAGTCAACATGCAACACCAGCATCTACAAAGCAATATCAAAAGTTCCTGTTTGACATCAACTTTATGGATATATAGTTTCCAGAACATTTATTTTTTTAAAAAGATCAATTTTTCTCAGTGGGCCAGTAAATGCATGACGAAAATTATGGCATCCTTTCGGTGGAATCAGTACTCACGGGTAATAGTTGACTGTTTCAATGGATGCAGCATAAAAATCTTTTACTGACCTAATGCAATACATATACACTTTGTAGTTAAAGAATTTTAAAGTTCTTACTATCATCATGGCAGCTACATCCTTTAGCTTTGTGCCCTGTTCCCCCGATCACTTTGCAAACACTTTCAGCAGACTGTCAGAGAGAAACTCAGCTCCGTCAGAAACCTGTAAAGGCATGGTTGGGATGCACTGGAATGCTGCATTTCATCTGAAATGACATAAAATTATTTTGAAATAACAGCAGGCACTGTGCTTGGTTAATAATCAGTAATGTTTTGTTGAATAAAAACTGTGTTTCCAGATCTTATGGGATTAAAAAAATCCAAAGATGTTTATTTCTGATTTGCAACCCAAGAACCCACAAGTTACAACCTCATTTTAGTTCAAGTGTGCATTAATGTGAGTCCAGTAATCACCTTTCTGACAATACATACAGGTATAAGTCAAACCTATGGCAGATTTTGGATTTCTCAGTTGTATTAATAGGGTGGTCTATTTGAGTATGCATGCACCTAATAATTATAAAAAACCTATTATAATTAAGTTACAGAAACCTTAAGCGAAAATAGAATATACTTTCTTACCATAACACCTTGAACCCACAATCCATCAGCTGACTCCTGGTGAAATGCAGAATAGATGTGGTCTCTCAATGTGCATCAACAAAAACAAAAACAAAAACAAAAGGACAGCAGGTGAGGGCAGGAGGGGTAGGGATGTAAGCTAGCATAATACCGCTGATGATATTAGCTAAAGCTGTTCAATGTCCAAAATCTCACTAACACCACGGTGCAGTAAATACACAATGTAACTGAAGAGTCAGTTGACAAATCTATTCACACAGAAAACCAAATTATGTTATGAGTGCCTCGTAATTAGGTTTAATGTGATATTACGGCTCTTGTGCCAAAGACAAATTCAAATGAAAAAGCGCCAATTCTTTGATAACAGATAAAACAGCAAATAAGCTAACGGCTCTTTTTTAGCATGTTACATGGCGGCACTTTAGACGTTTAACTACATTTGGCTGAAATATGGTAAATATTAATTCAAAAAATCAAGACATACCAAAAAACGTAGAGTTGGCTGCTCGACTTGACTGAGATGGATGCATTTTTTAAACCACGATCCAAAGCCCGCGAGATGAAATCACGCGTGGTTTCACGAGATTTAACGTTGCTATCTTATTGACTTACTTCACCTGAACATGATATAAACAATTTAATACACCCTTTCTGCATATCATGTAGTTTTTACACTATATAGTTACATTTATCTTTAAAACATGAGGCAATTGTGTTAAATACATGCAAGATGCTTACATAAATCCAAGAGATGGCCAGTCCCTTTTTTTCAGTGTAGTTCTAAATTGGAAGATTACTGTGATATTGAAATATAAATATAAAATTATATTCTATTAGTTTTTGAACGCTCAAAATAAGCGTCACACTTGCGGAAGCCGATATACCCGCCGAAACGCCGTGCATTTATCGAGACTTTCAACCCCAGGTAGGCTAATTATCAATCTTCGGATCCACATTATGTCAGCAGCTCCACCGTGAACTATGTTAAAAACAAACACCGCTCACGCCTCACAGATGACAGCTTACAGTCCTGCGTAAAGATGAAAGTGACTTCATACAGCTCCGATTTGCAGACGCTGTGCGCAGAGATTCAGGAGCAGAAGTCCCATTGTAAACATATCACGGCAGACCCAACGATGTTTCCATGAACACGCTTTACAGCTTCTCTTTATTGACCACTTTTCACACACGGTTGCTGTATGCATACAGCCGGTGTTAAAGCTCACAGCCCGACACATACCAACACAACAGCATAGAGAGCACAGACGTTAAGGCGCCGAGGCGTGATCGCGGGTGCCGCTCAGGTGCGTCCGCCTCCCCTGCAGCGGCGCTGCAGACCACGCCCCGCCACACACATTAACCAGGTAAAATACATATTGTCAGGGTTCCTGGGTCGGTGACCCAGTGTTTTCAGTTTTGTTCATGTTCATATATATATATAGCATATAGTAAACAATGAATCTGTAAACGACAGCTGTTGACATTTTTTAAAAATGAATGAAAAAGCATATTTAAATAATCAACATACATGATTTAAATATAAACACACACGTGACAAGAGACAGAACGTGTAGAAGATATATGCAGAAAGAGCTTTCAGTGGTCAGCTGATAACATGATATCTAAAAAATACATAGCTCATTTTCCTGTCTGTTAGTTGGACATGCTAACCTGTTAACAAGCTCCTATATTCACCCATACAGTTTGTAGATCATTTTGCTAAAATAGGTAAAATCTCCACTCTTTCAGGGCACTAATAGGCTAAAGGCATATTACAAAAGGTCATTCATGTATTCACAGATTCTCTGTAGTTATTCTGCTGCTCATTCACCTGTAAAAACCACACCAATCATTATTTCAACAGCCTTTTTATTTTGGAACAAAAGCATTTGACGATATGACTTACAGGACGTTACCAAATTCATGAAGCTATATTTGTGAGTTTATTTATCAATATCAGTTTAATGTAAACAGACTGATGTAGTAATAGACAGTAAAATGTTGGTGCGTGTGTAATATATGAGCGTTTATGTTTCTCTACATGGGTAAAAGTACTCCATGTCGCCCTCTGGTGGTAGCAACCAACTATGAAAAGAATGGATGTTGGATCTTAACTAAATGATAAAAAGTTTTATTACTTTGTATTACTTTCTTTAGTTTGGTAAAATTTACAGTTTTAATCCCGTAAGAAAATAAATCACTATCATAGAGAGGGATATTAGTAATTCGTTTGTTAATAACACTTTGTTTGTGTTTGCTAATGTTTCGACAGGAAAATGGTTTTCTACAAAGTTGTTTCATGTACAGAGTAACACACACACACACACACACACACACACACACACACACACACACACACACACACACGTATGACTTTGCCGGTTTCAGCTGAAACAATTTCAGTGTTTCAAACCATGTTCCAGGATTTTTCCTTCACCATTTATGAGGTTTCAAGAAGAAGATAAACGACAGATATGAATGTTTGAAAAAGTTATAGATGAAAAGATGAAAAATACTCAAAGGATAAATTCAATTGGTTTATTGTTTTATGAATAAGTTGAAAAAGAAAAAGTTAAACAAGTAAATAATGAAACAAGGTAAAATGAAGTAAGAACAAAACGTTAACAAGTAAATAATGAAACAAGGTAAAATGAAGTAAGAACAAAACGTTAACAAGTAAATAATGAAACAAGGTAAAATGAAGTAAGAACAAAACGTCAACAAGTAAATAATGAAACAAGGTAAAATGAAGTAAGAACAAAACGTTAAGAAGTAAATAATGAAACAAGGTAAAATGAAGTAAGAACAAAACGTCAACAAGTAAATAATGAAACAAGGTAAAATGAAGTAAGAACAAAACGTTAAGAAGTAAATAATGAAACAAGGTAAAATGAAGTAAGAACAAAACGTTAACAAGTAAATAATGAAACAAGGTAAAATGAAGCAAGCACAAAAAGTTAAGTAAATAATGAAACAAGGTAAAATGAAGTAAGCACAAAAAGTTAAGTAAATAATGAAACAAGGTAGAGGAGAGAAAACCCCAACAATCCCCTCTGAGCACGCACTAGGCGACAGTGGGGAGGAAAAACTGCCTTTAAACGGGCAGAAACCTCCGGCAGAACCAGGCTCAGGAGGGGACAGTCAACTGCCGGGACTGGTTGGGGAGGTGAACAGAGGTGGAGCAAGACGAGGCTACACCTGCTGAGGAAGCAGTAGAGTTCCTCCTCCAGGGCCAGCGGAAGCGTTTGTTCTTCTTTTTCATGCAGTTTTCTACAAGAGCTTTTTTTTCCAGGATGAGGGTTCTCAACTCATCGATGGTTTCTACGTTTTGTTTCTCAAGCTTCTTGCATGTTTTCTCCACCTCTTCCAACGTTGCTTGTTTTTCTTCAAGCTTTTCCCTGAGCTCTTTGGATGTTTCCTCCTGCATTATCTTGTCCTTGTGCATGTCTGCGTTTCTCTGTTGTACTTCTTTGTACATGTCTTGTAGCTCCTCATTTCTTTTGTGGATATCTTGGAGCGTACGCTGCAGGTCGTCATGTATGTTGTCTTGTTCTTGCTTTTGCGCCTGCATTTCAGTGTGTTTGCGCTTCAAGTTGTTGTATTCCAACAATATCCCCTTAGTGAGCTCGGAGTTGTTTCTCGCCATTTGCTCCATCCTTTTCTGCATGTGCGAGCATTGTTTGTCCAGTTTTTCTTTTTCCCCTTCTAGTTGCTTTTTCTCGTGAAGAAGGTCTTTATTTTGGCGCAGAGTATCATCCACCTTCTCTTTCAGCGTTCTGTATTTTTCCTCCGTGACTTTGAGTTTGTGCTCCATGTCTCTTTGCCTTTTCTCCTGTTCTTCCTTCTGTTGGAGGATTTCTTTATTTTTTTTCACAGCTTCATCGAAGTTTGTTTGGAGCAGCCGATTCATTTGGTCCATATATTGGAGATCCCATTCTGTCTTCTCAACAGTAGCTTTGCTGTCTTTAAGCTGGTTGGACATCTCCTTTAGTTCCACGCTCTTTTGCTTGTTTTCCTTAATTAGGAAGACAATCTGCTCTCGGGCTTGTCCAAACTTGATTCCCCAACCCTCATTAATAATATTTATGTCGGGCTGGCGTTTTTGTCTTTCTTCCAGGTTCTTATTTTGCGCTTCCATCTGTCTACACTTCTCCTCCAGTTGAAGTTTCTCTTCTTCAATCTGTTGAATTTTATTCTGGAGGTGGTAGTTTTCCTTCTTACTGTCATGTAATGCCCTTTGGACGGCTAAGAGGTCATTTGGGGAAATTGGCTGGCCACGACAGGAAGGAGAAGCGGCGTAATCTTTTTGCCTTGGTTGGTGTCTTGTTGGATACATGTTGAAGGTTGTACACGACAACTCTGAAAAGGTTTCCAAAAGTTTCTGTGGTGAACGTGTGAAGGCTGCAAACACAAATGCTGCGAAGACACGAACTAAAAAACTGCTGTGTGTCACCCCTGTTTAAGGACAAACTTCAAAGGATCAAAGTGTAGTGACATCATAACTCCGTGAGCCAATGAGATTGTCATGTGACATTTTGGAATGGGGATATTTTTTTTTAAACCGTTTTCAAATTTAACTTAATATTTGACTGTTTCTTAACTGACCTGTTTAGCTGATTAAGAAATGAATTGAAACGAGCATCACTAACGTTATATAACAGACAACAGAAAAAAAACAGGTTTTTTTCTAAGTAATAGAGGTATAATACATTTTTTAAAATTTTTTTTTAAATTATCCTACTTTTTATAAGAGGGAACATTATTTAAAGAATATGTATTTAATTGGAAAACTCTCTATTCGTCTAAAGGCTATAACAAGAAAGGTGAGCTTCCTGCTCAAAAATGAAATGACCAAAATAAATGGAGCATTTCTCTGCAATTACAAAGTCTGTGTAAACAATCTTGGTTTCAAAATAAGGCTAATGCTGGTGAGATGTCATCACAGGTGTAAATATTACTGCAGATGTTACTATGTCAAAGTTTCACAACTGTCTTATGTTTATTTATGTAGGCAAGACCTACTTTTCACTTCTTTGCTTTGCTATATGTTCTTGAGTGTATTAGTTTGCCAGCAGCACGAACATGTACTAGTGTCAATAATAATCGTACGGTGGATTAGAAAACCTGCTCACAAGTTGAATAAACACCCAGGATTGTTGCAGAATTTTCATTCAAAACCAATATTTGAGTCAAAATGAGAAAGTTGTTTGTGCTGTCTGATGAAGAAGAAGCAAAATAAAGTGCAGTTTTGATGTAGATGATGTTGTATACAAACTAGAAGAGGAAGATAGTAGGATCTCTGTATCATGCTTTGTCACTTTGTACCATGTAATTCTTTCTATTTCCACCAGGGGGTGTTTTCAGAGGTGGTAGGTGGTAAAAGAAGAGGTCAGCAGGAAGATGGCGAAGAGCGACCAAAGACCAAGAAAAAGAGGCAGTCAGGCAAAGATGAAGAGTATTATATCCCTTACAGACCTAAAGACTTTGACTCTGAGAGAGGGTGAGGCATTAAACTGTTGCATCTGTTTCTTTAAAAAATGTGAATGGCTTTGTGTTTTATGCTGTTTTGTCCTGTGTTATGCGTCGACAGGTTGAGTCTCGGTGGAGAGGGCAGTGCTTTTGAACAGCAGGCCTCTTCAGCTGTCCTTGATCTCATGGGAGATGAAGGCGATCGCCTTAACCAGCAGAAGAAAATGATGAAATGGTACAAATTTCCCTATGTTTGACTCAGTATCCACCAAATGGTCATTTCAAACTATAATTTAAAGTCTTTTTTCCCCCCTTCTTTTTTTAGGGACCGTAAGAGGAAGCGTTTTGTGAGAGAAACGGGAAAAGAAGACCAGAAGAAGAAGATCAAAACAGACAGCGGTCAGGTTATCAGTAACAAGAAGAACAGGAAGAACTTGTATCCTTCCAACAAAAAGCTTCTCTGTGTGCTGCTCTCAATGACCCTCTTCTCTACTCCTATGACAATATTAAGCTGTACTGTGAAGATGTTGTATCACTTGACAACATGTCCAACCCGTTCTCACTCCCAAAGCGTAACATTTTACGCTAGGTGATAAATCGTCACCATATTACGTTTTCGGCTACCCACCATGTTCCTAAATGACGACCTCGGAAAAAAGAGGAAATATGAGAACCGTCTGGACTGAATCTACACATGTTCGCTCTTTTTATTCAAATCGCTTAGAAACACGCTATTTAACTTCATTAAAGTCCTGGTTAAGGTCAGGAATAAGGTTATGGTCAGGGCTAGGGATAAGGTTAGGTTTAGGGCTGGAATACAGGGCTGGAACATCTATTACCGCGGAAGCGTCATTGCACTGGATCCCAGCCATAACCCGCCGCGTACCATAAGAACGCCGAAGGTCTCCTTTCGCGTTTCTCAGGAACGCCGCGGGACGTGACAAAACGTCGACATGTTACGCCTCGGGAGTGAGAACGCTCTGACATGTCAGTTATGAGGAGTGAAGGAAAAAATACAAGATTGATGATACAGGATCTGGATCAGATGGAGAAACAGGCGGAGGAGGCAGGAAGCCAGCAAGAGGTAGGAAGGCATCAAAATGAATAGCACAAACATGTCTGCCTGTTAAATATAGACCATCAGCCACCATGTTTTAACTCAACTCTAAAGGTAAATACTTCAAGTCCCTCTTCCAGCCTTGCGAGCTATAACCTCCAACCTCTTTGTTGTGTCGTGCTTCTCCCAGGTCGTGGCCGTGGCCGACGAGGTCCAAACGTACAGAGCTCCGGTGACCACAAAGCACGCTCGGAGCTGAAAACAAAGGATCAGATCATGAAGCAGCGCAAGAAAAAGCAGAAGCACCAGTTCCTGCAGGGCGGGGGGATGAGGAAGCTCCGCTCCAAGAACAAAAAGTGGCTCGGATAAGTTAAAAAGTCAGGTTTTGGAAGGGGTGGCCATAAGAAAGGCAAGCTGAGGAAGAAACTGGGAGGAGGACAGAGGGTTGATGGTGTGGAGTGTTGTATTGCTGATAATGTTTGCACTCCGTGCTTACTGTCCCTTGTGGTCCACCGTAGTGGCAACGGGGAGTGTTTGCTGTCACGAAAGTGGGTGTGTTTTATGTTGAAATGGACGAGCGGCAATAAAGATAATGGTGGCTCACGAAGCAGATTATGAACACGTTATTCATAAGTTTGAGACAGAATATTACATGGTGTCAGAGTAAATCGAACTAAACGCCCACCGACAGAGCGAAATGGATTCGTCGGGAGTTCCTGCACCACGGATGGACTGGGATTCAGCCAATCTTCCCGATGCCTGGCGGAGGTTCGTGCAACATGTGAAGCTAATGTTTAGCGGCCCGCTAAGCGGCAAGCCCGAGGAGACCCAGTGCAGCTATCTTCTTCTGTGGGTAGGAGAAAGAGGCAGGGACATTTATAACACATGGCAGCTGTCTGATGAAGAAGCTAAAAAGCTGACCACATATCTCGACAGGTTTGAACAGTACCTCATGCCGAAAACGAACACCATTTTCGCCAGATACAAGTTTAATGAAAGACTCCAAGGTGAAGGGGAGTCATTTGAACACTTTGTGACCGAGTTAAAGTTACTCGTCAAGCAGTGTGGCTACGTTAACAGTGATGAAATGGTCCGAGACAGGATTGTCTTTGCAACCAGTTTACCACAAGTCAGAGAAAAGCTGCTGAGCCAAGGGTCAGATTTGACTCTAGAAAAAGCCATAGACATTGCACGCTCCTATGAGATCGCACGAGAGCAATTGAAAGCCATGGTTGACCCACACACGAGCCTGCAGGGAGCAGCGCCCGCGCATGCAGTATCCGCTAAGCGCCAGAGTACGCAGCAGAAAGATAGGAGGGCACCTCATTATAATAAGATGGGAAAAGTGTGTGGAAGATGTGCACGAGCACACAGCCAGAAGGAGGAGTGTCCTGCAAAAGGGAAGAGGTGCAAAAAGTGCAATAAAATGAACCACTTTGCCAAAGCATGCCGTTCACAAGCACCACACCAACCCAACCCAGTGTACTCTATTAACCCTGACACTCCAAGCGATGAAGCGGAGCTATTCATAGATTCCATAACAAAGTGCAACGAAGGGGAGGCCGATGAACAGGCTTACGCCGACGTAGAAGTAGGCTCACTGCATCACACCGTGAGTTTTAAGCTTGACACAGGAGCCACTGCTAACGTCATCCCTGCCCGATTGTTTAATCAGAATCAGAATCAGAATCAGAATCAGAATGGGTTTATTGCCAGATGTTGAGGTTTACAACATTAGGAAATTGCTGCGGTGCTTCAGTGCAGACAATAAGAATTAAAGTGCTATGTAGAAAGAAAGATATGTGCATGAGATATACATGAGATATATACATGAGAATAAGAATTATGAGTGCTACGTAGAAAGATATATACATGAGTGCAGGTGGTGATCAGTGCCAAACATATATACATGAGAATAAGAATTATGAGTGCTACGTAGAAAGATATATACATGAGTGCAGGTGGTGATCAGTGCCAGACATGAAATGATGCAGTGACACAGCGTAGGGTCATGTGTTAGTGGCGGGGACAGTCATGTGGTTATTGTTCATGTGTCCAACAGCAGAGGGGAAGAAACTGTTCTTGTGGCGAGAGGTTCTGGTGCGAATGGACCGGAGCCTTAAGAAGTGTTTTAAGCAGGTTAGCTTGGCACCGCCCACACGCACACTATCTGGCTATGGAGGAGAAAAACTCAACATCAAGGGCACATGCCAGTTGAAGTGCAGGTGGAAAGGCATTCACAAGATGCTGACATTTGACATAGTAGACACTGCAGCACCCCCCATCCTAGGGTTGAGAGCATGCCTGGATCTAAACCTAGTCAAGCTGGTCATGTCAGTACAGATCACAAATGTCATGGAGGAGTTTGCCGATGTGTTCGAGGGCATAGGGAAATTCCCAGGAGAATGCGACTTACACATTGACCCAGACGCCATGCCCGTTGTGTGCCCCCCCCCGGAGGATCCCTTTCACACTGCGGGAACGACTGAAACGGGAGTTGGATGACATGGAGAAAAACGGCATAATCATCAAAGTAAAAGAACCCACAGAATGGGTAAACGGACTGGTGGTCGCAGAGAAGCGTACTGGGAAGCTCAGAGTATGCCTCGATCCTCGCGAATTAAACAAAGCCATCAAAAGACCTCATTACCCGCTTCCAACATTGGATGACATCACACCAAAGCTGGCAGGAGCACAGTACTTCAGTGTCATGGATGCTCGCTCAGGCTATTGGGCCATCCAACTAACCACCAAGTCATCGCTCCTCACCACCTTCAACACGACCTTTGGCAGGTACCGTTTTCTGCGCCTTCCTTTTGGGATAATATCAGCACAGGACATTTTCCAAAGGAAAATCGATGAGACGTATGAAGGGCTCAATGGAGTGGCAGCCATCGTGGATGACATCCTCGTGTTTGGCAGGACAAAGGAGGAACACGACGAGAACCTCCGTGCCATGCTTGAGCGCACACGGGAGCGAGGAGTACGTCTCAATCCAGAGAAATGTGTCATAGGCGCCACAGAAGTGAGCTACTTTGGACACAAACTCACCCGGGAGGGCATCCAGCCAGACCCAAAGAAACTGCAGGCCATAAAGGACATGCCACCTCCTGAGAATAAGAATGAGCTTGAGACAATCCTTGGAATGGCGAACTACCTGTCCAGATTCGCACCACGACTATCAGAGGTGAACGCACCGCTGCGTCAGCTGCTCAAACAAGACTCAGAGTTCATCTGGGATCAGACCCACGACAGAGTCTTCCAGCAAATGAAAGATCTCATAACCAGAGAACCAGGCCCCATACTGGCATACTACGACACGACCAAGGAGCTACGGCTACAGGTAGATGCATCAAAGTATGGTTTGGGAGCTGTGTTAATGCAGGACGGACATCCAATAGCATATGCTTCAAAGACACTGACCCTAACAGAAGTCAACTATGCACAGATCGAAAAAGAGCTCTTTGCAGTGCTGTTTGGATGCAAGCGTTTCCACACGTACATATACGGCAGGAGAGTCATCGTAGAGTCGGACCACAAGCCGTTGGAGCACATACTGAAGAAACCAATCTCTGTAGCCCCTGCTCGTCTGCAGCGCATGCTGTTACAGCTGCAGAGATACGACATAGAGATCGTGCACCGGCCCGGAAAAGACATACCTGTGGCCGACACACTGTCCAGGAAACCATTGCCCGACCAAGACAGCACGCTGAGTGAAGGCATGGAGGACCAGATCCACTCGGTGATAAACAGCCTCCCAGTAAGTGACAAAAAACTCTCAGAGATACAGGCTGCAACAGGATGCGACCCGCAGCTCACCCTGCTGAAGCAAACTGTGCAGGATGGCTGGCCTGAGGACAGAAAAAAATGCCCCAAAACCCTTTTGGACTTCTGGACTTTCAGAGATGAAATTTCACACTCCCATGGCATCATCTTCAAAGGTGACAAAATTATAGTGCCAACAGCCCTAAGAAACAACATGCTGGAGAGAATCCACACTGGGCACATGGGGATTGAGAGGAGTAAGCAGAGAGCAAGGGACGCCCTCTTCTGGCCAGGCATGGGCAAGGACATAGCTGCCACGGTGGAAAACTGTTCCATATGTCAGGAGAGGCGCGCGGCGAATCCCAAAGAACCTCTCATCCCACACCAGATCCCTGAGAGGCCATGGCAGGCAGTGGCCTCAGATCTCTTCACATGGCGTGGACGGGACTACTTGGTAGTTGTGGACTACTACAGCCGCTACTTTGAGGTCGAAAGGCTATTCTCTACCACTGCAGGGTCCGTCATCAAAAAGCTCAAGGCCATATTCGCCAGACATGGTATACCAGAGACGCTTATCTCAGATAACGGCCCACAATACAGCTCTCGAGAGTTCAAGGATTTTGCAGTCACATGGGACTTTGTCCACACGACCTCAAGTCCTTTGTACCCGCAAAGCAACGGCCTTGCCGAAAGAACAGTCAAGACGGCCAAATCAGTTCTGGATAAAGCTCATGCTCAGGGAGTAGATCCCTACCTGTCCCTATTGGAGCAAAGGAACACGCCAGTCGACAGCTTCAGGTCACCCGCGCAGCTCCTCATGAGTCGACGTCTACGCTCAGTGCTTCCTGTTACCGGATTCCACCTGGTACCTCGCATCATAAGCCCAACGGTTGTGCAAAAAACACGGATGGAAAGACAAGAGCATCAGAGGCGTTACTACAATCGCAGCGCCACACCACTACCGAGGCTGCAGCAGGGGGACCACATTCGCTTTCAGCACGAGTCCGGAGCCTGGAAACCGGCTGTCATCATCCGACCTGCAGAGACTGCCCGCTCTTTCGTGATCCGCACTGGCGAGGGACAGACTATACAGCGTAACCGACGGCACCTGAGAGGCGCCAAGGCGTCACCGGCACCTTCAGCACCAACATCCGATCTGGTAACCCAGCCAGATAGTGCGGCTCAACAACAAGCAGAGCCCCTGTCACTATCTAGAGACACTACAACACCAACCATGGTCACTAGCCCTGCACTGACCACCAGATCAGGACGAGTGGTCAAACCGAGGGTTATTCTTGACCTGTGATGTAAAGGGTGTAGGCGGATCGCTGCCCTAACAAAAAACAAAAAGGAAACATGTCAAATGTCCATGTACTAATGAGTGCATATCCCACATCGCATTGTTGTTGTTAGTTTAGGCCGCAGTAATTTTACACATGGCAATGTTGAAAAACTGTTCCTTATCCTCAGGTTCGGGATGTTCTATTTTGAAATGTATACCAGCTGTGTCACTGGTGGGCATCTAAAAAAAGGGAGATGTTGTATTGCTGATAATGTTTGCACTCCGTGCTTACTGTCCCTTGTGGTCCACCGTAGTGGCAACGGGGAGTGTTTGCTGTCACGAAAGTGGGTGTGTTTTATGTTGAAATGGACGAGCGGCAATAAAGATAATGGTGGCTCACGAAGCAGATTATGAACACGTTATTCATAAGTTTGAGACAGAATATTACAGAGGACATCACGAGGAACTGGGTGATAAGCGTCAGAATCATCTGAGAACATCACCAAAGATTTTCCTGGCGCTTTGTGTGACTGTAGATTAAGGAGAAAATCATTTGTGAATCTTTACACTGCAGAAATGCACGTCACTTCTTCCTTGATGGCCTGCTGAACTCTGCGTTTGCCACAGAGTTATGTTTAATTATGATCCACTAACCTGGATTTACTACTTGTAAGCATGTTGGCTGTCTAATAAAAGTGTTTTGGAGTACTGAAATATGTCTTATCAAAATGGTAAAATACAGATATTAAATATTGTGTGCTTAATTTGCAGTTAGTTTCAAAAATCGTCTCGCCCATCTTTTCTTAAAATAAGAGGTGCTCTATAAAAATGACATTAAATTCTGTAAACGTGCTCTATTTGCAATTATTTATCATTACTGTTGTCCAAGTGGTCTCATTTCAAAGTTGAAAGCGAGCATCGGAACGGGCAAGAAAGGCGACTTTTAATTGACTTTGAATGTGTTGTGGTTACTGATATCAGATGGGCTGGGTTGAGAAACTGGCTTAGAATTCCTCTTGCCTTCAGCATGGCCACGCCCCTCTGACTTCTGCAATCAACAAGGCATTTTTACCCAGGGAAATGTTTATTTCGCTTTTCAGTTTGGACTGTTCTCTGTAAATTCCTGAGAAAATTTGAGAAGATCAGGAGTGTCTGAAAAACGTAAAACAGTCCATCTGTCACCAACAGCAATGCTGCCTTCAAAGTCACTTAAATCACCCTTTTTTTTTCTGGCATGTGATTGGCTGATTAGATATTTGCATTCACAAGCAGCTGAATAGGTTAGTGCAGGGGTCAGCAACCTGCGGCTCTTTAGTCCTTTTAGTGCGGCTCTGCGTGGTTTGGGAAAATAAATTATTTTTTTAAGTAATTAGCTGAAGTGTATTTTATTTATGTTAGTTCTTTTTTAACTTGTAGTTCTAAATTGGAAGATTACTGTGATATTTGAAATATAAATATAAAATTATATTCTATTAGTTTTTGAACGCTCAAAATAAGCGTCACACTTGCGGAAGCCGATATACCCGCCGAAACGCCGTGCATTTATCGAGACTTTCAACCCCAGGTAGGCTAATTATCAATCTTCGGATCCACATTATGTCAGCAGCTCCACCGTGAACTATGTTAAAAACAAACACCGCTCACGCCTCACAGATGACAGCTTACAGTCCTGGTAAAGATGAAAGTGACTTCATACAGCTCCGATTTGCAGACGCTGTGCGCAGAGATTCAGGAGCAGAAGTCCCATTGTAAACATATCACGGCAGACCCAACGATGTTTCCATGAACACGCTTTACAGCTTCTCTTTATTGACCACTTTTCACACACGGTTGCTGTATGCATACAGCCGGTGTTAAAGCTCACAGCCCGACACATACCAACACAACAGCATAGAGAGCACAGACGTTAAGGCGCCGAGGCGTGATCGCGGGTGCCGCTCAGGTGCGTCCGCCTCCCCTGCAGCGGCGCTGCAGACCACGCCCCGCCACACACATTAACCAGGTAAAATACATATTGTCAGGGTTCCTGGGTCGGTGACCCAGTGTTTTCAGTTTTGTTCATGTTCATATATATATATAGCATATAGTAAAGAATGAATCTGTAAACGACAGCTGTTGACATTTTTTAAAAATGAATGAAAAAGCATATTTAAATAATCAACATACATGATTTAAATATAAACACACACGTGACAAGAGACAGAACGTGTAGAAGATATATGCAGAAAGAGCTTTCAGTGGTCAGCTGATAACATGATATCTAAAAAATACATAGCTCATTTTCCTGTCTGTTAGTTGGACATGCTAACCTGTTAACAAGCTCCTATA